>NC_060145.1:372352428-373583678 GCF_021461385.2 Schistocerca piceifrons | reverse complement strand
CCAGAATGAGATTTTCATTCTGCAGCGGAGTGTGCGCTGATATGAAACTTCCTGGCAGATTAAAACTGTGTGCCCGACCGAGACTCGAACTCGGGACCTCTGTGCAGATACTGCATAACTGCAGCAAAATCGTTTCAAAAAACAAAATTTTAAATGGTTTAGTGCATCTAAGCATGTCATACTGTGCTGTTTTTATGGAAAAAGAACACTGGCTAGTTCCAGAATGAATTTTCACTCTGCACCAGTGCGAGACAATTTGAAATATCTTGTGTGTCATACTGGGACTTGAATGTAGGATCTCTGTCCTTCATTGGGAAGTCCTCCATTAACTGAGCTATCCAACATGACACACAAACAGCCCTCACAGCTTTACTTCCATCAGTATCTCGCCTCTTGCCTTCTAAGCTCCACAGAAGTTTCCTTGCCTATCTTTGTGAGGCTAATACTCCTGAAAGAAAGAATACAGTGGAAACATGGTTTGGCCAAAGAACACGTGTTCATATTCCTAGTTTAGTACACAGATGAGGTGCTGGCAGGAGTAAAGCTGTGAGAGAGGGATGTGAGTTGTATGTGGACAGCTCATTCAGCAGAGTACCTGCCTGTGAAAGGCTAATGTCCCAAGTTTGAGTCTCAATCTTGCACACAGTTGTAATCAGCCAGAAAGTTTTAAATCAGCACACATTCTACAGTGAAATGAAAATTCATTCTAGAAACAATCCCCTAGGCTGTCGCAAGCTAGGTCTCTGCAATATCCTTTCTTCTGGAAGAGCTAGTCCCACAAGTTATCTAAGACTCTTCTGTGAAATTTTGAAGGCAGGCGATAAGGTACTGGTGGAAATAAAGCTGTGAGAGCAGGTTGGCAACTGTGCTTGTCCGACAAAGGCATAGGTCACAGGTTCATGGTCCGGTCTGGCATGTTGTTTTCGGGTGCTACGAAGTTTCAAAAGGAATTTGCTCTCACCACAAGGATAAATGACTGATGTCAATAGTTAGTTCTGTATGATTACAAGCTTTCCAAGCATTGCTATTATTGCTTGATCTTTTTCTTTTGATTACACCACATATTAATTCATCCTATCAGTGGAATGCTCTGAATTAAATAGGAGGAAGAGGTTGAAAATTTAGTTACTGTCACATCCTGATGCTGAAGCGGCTGCCAAGCTGGCTGCCTGATGACATAAAAAGCATGATGCTGACCAATAATGAGTGCACTATATGGAATAGTCTACCTTTCTACTCTACGTACCTTAACCAGTACTTGACTCTTTGAGAAGAGGTTTAACATGTAGAAGATAGTCAGAGAATACTTACAGAAAGATTAGAGAGTGTGCAATAAGTTGGAGTGGTCAACTAAAACAGTGCACTTTGAAAGAATAGTGATTTGGTGCAAGCAATATATTCTCTTGTATATCCAGGAAGCTTTTGTCTTACAATCACATTCAATCAACACAGTTATGCACTGTCACATTTTTTATTTTTCAAAACTCATTCACTCTCATTTCAAAAATTCAGGTACCACCATGTGATGGCACACACAAAAACTGTCACTAAATTGTACCCATTCTGAGCTTTTGGTAAATTAATACCTCTCTATGAGGTATAATTTTGGTTACACCTGTCGATGTTGCAATCCATATACTGCTGATGTTATTATGCACAATGATAGTGTCTTTCATACATGGATGAAGTTAGCATGATGGTAGCAGTGCTAATTCATGATATTTTAGACATGACAACAGCAGGGTTAGTTTCATCATGAGATCGTGTCTGCAGTGCACTTGCTTGTGTGATAGCAACACAGCACATCACCTGGCATTTTAATATCAGTGTGGGTTTGGTATGTTACTCGATGGGCACGTATCAATTTACAATATCGTGAAAAGGAAAGTTGCTACTTGCTGTAAAACGGAGATGCTGAGTCACAGATAGGCACAACAAAAAGATGGTCACAAATATAGCTTTCGGCCAGTAAGGCCTTCGTCAAAATCAGATGACAAACACACACATACACACTCATGCAAATGCAACTCATACAAACATGACTGCAGTCTCAGGCAACCGAGGCTACACTTTGAGCAGCAGCACCTGTGCATGATGGGAGTGGCGACTGGTGGGAGTAATGAGGAGGCTGGGGTGGGGGAAGAAGGGATAGTAGGGTGGGGTAGCGGACAGTGCCATGCTGTCAGGGAGCATGCAGGAACGAGGTGGAAAGACAGTAGGGCAGCTATGTGCAGTCGAGAGGTTAGAAGGAGGGCAGCGGAGAGGTGGGAAGGGGGGCGATATCGGAAAAGGACATAAGTAAAAATACTGGGTGTGATGGAGGAATGAGGGCTGTGTAGTGCTGGAATGGGAACAGAGAATGGGCTGCACGGGACAGGACAACGGCTAACAAACGTTGAGGCCAGGAGGGTTACAGGAACGTAGAATACATTGCAGGGAAATTTCACCCCTGCACAATTCAGAAAAGCTGGTGTTGGTGGGAAGGATACGTATGGCACAGGCTGTGAAGCAGTCATTTAAATGAATGATGTCATGTTTGGCACTGTGCTCAGTATAACACCCCAATGACCCCCATTAAGTCAATTAAGACAGAATATCATAATATGAAGTAGGGAAGAGTTATCTTTGCAAATACAACATCTTTGCCAATAAGCTAACACCAAGAAGTTTTGATAACAACATTCGACATCACTGAGAGTTTTTGTTATGAAAAGAGGAGGAAGAACCCTCAGATTTAATTAATGGATAAATATCCAAGTGATAATTGCAATTAATATCTTGAAAGCTAAGTCCAAGGTGATGTTAGTCAGAGATAACTTTTATGTGGAAGAGAGTTGTAAGAGCAACGAAGAAATTCAATGCGCCTACTATACTCTTTCACAGAAGAAGTCGCTTGCTGGCTCTCGTCCTGTAAAGATGTGCGAGAACAATTCTTGTCTTAGTAATCGAGAGTACGGAACGCGACGAGATTGTTTTGCGTTTAGAAGTGTTTCTTGCATGACGTGATTCACGAACTTCGGAAACTGATTTTCTAAGCAGATACAGGAACTGATAGATGCGTTTAACTGTGCATAACGGATTAATTGAACTTTATTGATGAAACTAGTGAATATTGGACTTGACTTTCAAATAGTTGGAACTAAAAGAAGAGTGGATAGTATGTCAAAGAACTACACTCAGTTAGTCTCAAGTAGGACACAATTACACAACTTCACGAAGATAATACAATTACGCTGAAGAGTCAAGGTGTCGTAATTGTCAAGAAACTTAATTTTAATAGTACTGACTTTACCAACCAACTGCGTGTGCGTGTTGGTGCGAAAGTTATAAAGTATTTAGTGGCCAAGGAACAATAAACTGTTCTTTCCAAGTGAAATATCAAGCGTGGACTACATCATTAAGTGATTTAATCAATGATAGTTAAGTAACGACTGTTCAGCACAGACAATTTAATCTGAATATCAAAATACCTACTTCATTAATTGAAAAGAGAACTTTTGAACATTTGGTTTTTTAACATTACGGCGTAGGTTCACTCAAACGTGATCAAAGAGTATCTGTGGATCTCACTTCATACAGGTTCAACAACTCTATAGCAACAAGCCAACAACGTATGAGAAGACTGATAATTACAATGTTTTCTTGCAATTGGTGGTGTGTAGGATGCAGATGAGATAAGATTTAACAACTACTGCATATCTGGGCAATGAATCATTCAATCTTAAATCAGAAGAAGCATCCACCGTACGAGTTCGCATTTCTGTCTCCCGTTCACCAGCGGTGACCTATGTCATCGTGCATCGTGTCTCAACTCCACTGCAAGAGCTGTGGCAGTAGCAGCTCTATGGTGTCAACAATATCAGCACGCGGTTGGAGTGCGGGGACGCCACACACCATTTTGGCGCCCAACGCGGGGCCCGACGACGCCAGCTGCCGCCTCATCTGGGAGACAACGCAGCACCTAACGACGCCAGTCGACGCCTCATTGAGAAGACGACGCTAGTCAAATCGTTGAAAAGACGACGTGATATCTGTGGGCAACAGCTACACATTGTTTGTTCACAGAACTGAACTCAACGACACTGGACGTCACACCGTCCGACATTTCTTCTCAACAACGAGCGCAGAGACGACGTGGGGGGGCTGACTCCTCCACAACGCAGCCAACGCTCCATGACTTCGAGTGATCTAAATGCAGAACGATGCAGCATGTCGGAGAACGCAACATCAGCAACAGGGTGGTCCATTTGTTCCTTGGCCACAGTTTGTCGATGACCATTCATGCAGACAGACAGCTTGTTGGTTGTCATGCCCACATAAAATGCAGTACAGTGGTTGCAGCTTAGCTTGTAGATCCCATGACTGGTTTCACAGGTAGCCCTGCCAATGATAGGATAGGTGATGTTTGTGATGGGACTGGTGTAGGTATTGGTGGAAAGATGTATAGGACAGGTCTTGCATCGAGGTCTATTACAGGGGTATGAGCTATGAGGTAAGGGGTTAGGAGCAGTGGTTGTAAAGGGATGGATGAGTATATTGTGTAGATTCGGTGGATGGCGGAATACCACTGTGGGAGGGTTGGGAAGGACAGTGGGCAGGACATTTCCCATTTCAGGGCATGACGAGAGGTAGCCAAAACCATGGCGGAGAATGTATTCAGTTGCTCCAGTCCTGAGCGGTACCGAGTAACGAGAGGAATGCTCCTCTGTGTCCGGACAGTGGGACTTTGGGAGGTGATGGGAGACTGGAAAGATAAGGCATGGGAGATTTGTTTTTGTACAAGGCTTCAGTGAGACCCTCGGTATGTTTCCAGAGGGGCTGCTCGTCACTGCAGATGCAACCATCATAGGTGGTTAGCCTGTATGGAAGGGACTTCTTGGTATGGAACAGGTGGCAGCTGTCGATGTTGAGGTATTGCTGGTAGTTATTCGGTTTGATATGGATGGAAGTACTGATCTAGCCATCTTTGAGCTGGAGGTCAACATCTCGGAAGGTGGCTTGTTGGGTTGAGAAGGACCAGGTGAAGCAAATGTTGGAGAAGTTGTTGAGGTTCTAGAGGAATGTGGATAGGGTGTCCTCACTCTCAATCCAAATTGCAAAGATGTCATCAATGAATCTGAACCAGGTGAGGGGTTTAGGATTCTGGGTGTTTAGGAAACATTCCTTTAGATGGCCACATTCCTTTAGGTTTGGCATAGGATGGTGCCATGCAGGTGC
Source organism: Schistocerca piceifrons (assembly GCF_021461385.2). Taxonomy (NCBI): domain Eukaryota; kingdom Metazoa; phylum Arthropoda; class Insecta; order Orthoptera; family Acrididae; genus Schistocerca; species Schistocerca piceifrons. Next base: position 373,578,461 of record NC_060145.1, on the reverse strand, counting down.
CCATAGCTGTACCCTGGATTTGTTTGTAGGTAATGCCTTCAAAGGAGAAGTAATTGTGGGTGAGGATATAGTTGGCCATGGTGACTAGGAAGAAAGCTGTTGGTTTGGAATCCGTCGGGCATTGAGAAAGGTAGTGTTCAATAGTGGTAAGGCCATGGGCATCAGGGATATTAGTGTAATGGGAGGTGGTATCAATAGTGACAAGAGGGAACCACGTGGTAAAGGGACAGGAACTTTGGAGAGTCGGTGGGGGAAATGGTTGATATCTTTTATATAGGACAGTAGGTTCTGGGTAATAGGTTGAAGATGTTGGTCTGTGAGATCAGAGAATCTCTCAGTGGGGGCACAGTAGCTGGCCACAATGGGGCATCCTGGGTAGTTGGGTTTAGGGACTTTAGGAAGCGTGTAGAATGTAGGAGTGAGCAGAGAGATGGACTCTGGGGGAAACGTTCGGGGATGGGCCTAAGGATTTGAGTAGTAACTGAAGATCCTGCTGGATTTCTGGAATGGGGTCACTGTGGCAACGTTTATAGGTGGGTGTATCTGACAGCTGGTGGGGTTCTATTGTCAGATAATCCTTGCATTTCAAAACAACAGTGGTGGAGCATTTATCCGTAGGCACATAAATGGGACATATCATGTACACACTGATGCTGTTAGGTGCAGAAACTTTCTACAATCTCTTTTTCGAGTTTCTGTGTATGAAAGTCTGGCTGTTTCACCTTATACGGGAGCCTGTTAGTGACAAGCTTAAGCCTTGACATTTGCAAGTTTGTACTGGATTTGTGGGATGTTCAGGATCTGGAGTGATTATGCTCTTTTATACATAGTAAACTATTATGTAGGCCCAATTCTGCAAGTGTTTTTCTGTGCAGCCTTGGAATTTATGAGATGAATTTTTGCTTACATGCCATGCACAAGAGAATAACTAAACTAACCCATTTTAGTTGACTCATATGGATATTCTGTACATACTGTGTTATCCTCTTTATGTTACTATAAGTTCTTTTGGTTTTCTAAGAGTTTGATGATTTGTATAGTCATCATATATAGTTATAATTTTCCCGATGTAACTAAAGATTGAATTGTTTTCATGAAACATAGTTGTGCTCTCATTTCTTTAGAAAATAAAATTTATACAACTGTAAACGGATCTTATCAGCCATGAATAATGCAAACAACAGTTGCAGACATCATATCAACAGAAACATTTGTTAAGTTACACTGTTAAGAGAGACCCTAATATTCCAAGGCCAAATTTTGAGGAAAGAGTGCAGCTTTTTATTTGGGGCACAGCTTTTTCCTGAACAAATGTCAGATACCAACAATGCTTCATGTTTTTCCTGCATGGGCCCACAACAACTATAAATTTCCTGAGAAAAGTAATTTTCTTGCACAGGCTTTTTATGGGATATAAACACATTATTTCATTATCAGTAAATATCATTCACCTAACACTAAAATTCTTAGCAAAACTATGAGACAATATTTAGTAGAATTGTCATTCCTTTAATTGGGCACGTTGCTTACAAATATCAGGGGCTTCTTTCATAAAGCACAGAGTGAAAAGTGTGTGTGTGTGTGTGTGTGTGTGTGTGTGTGTGTGTGTGTGTGTGTGTGTGTGTGTCCATTCTGAAATAATTTTCATAGTCCTTTTTCTGTCCTTGCACTGTTGCTAACTAAGCTTCAAGCTTCTCTTCTCACTACCCATGGTTTCAACCACAATCTCTTTTGTTTCTCTTTCTATCATTCAATCAATGTCCTCACTGCCAACATTACACTACAGGCTGCTGCATAAATGATACGCTGTTACTGTGTAATACACAAATATAGATAACAGCATCCACAGAATATAAATTAAAGATTAAACAAAATAGTAAATGTATTCTGGTCCATGATGAAGTAATACGGGGTGTTCAAAAAGTCTCTCCGCAGTGCCGTATGATCGTTCACCTGCCTGGGTTACTTCCTTTCAAGTGGACTCTCCAAACAACTATGATGAAAATTGATTTCAGTCAAGTACTTTGATCAAAGAAGCCAAGTTGCCTGCATTCATGCACACCGTGCTTCTACCAGGTAGTTGACAGAGTGTTTATATGATTGTTATGTTCCAGAATTCACCTGTAACATTACCTATACCACATTTCTTACATCACAATATTGGCACAACTCTGGCGGATTTGTTCAGAATGCTGTTGGCAGTGTAACCTGATGATGATCTTTTGAATGAAATCAGTCAGGACATAAATGTGTAACACAACAGCTGTTGTGATTTCTTGTTAATATTAATAAGTTGTAACTACACATTAAAACAACAGTTGCAATAGTTGGTGAAACCGTAACAAACATCTATTTCCAGTAGCTATGTTGGGTAATATTAATTGTATCATTTTGCTGCAATTAGTTTCTCATTTAGTACTTTACACTGTATACCAATATTTTCACGTATTTTTTCATTTACAAATCATTCACCTCTCACAGCATATTGACAATCTGATACCACATTAATATGTGTGTCGAGAATAAAAAGAGATGGACAAAAAGGACAGGGTTCATTTCTGTATAATACTCACTCTGATCTCTCTCTTGGGTGGGTGTTATAGTTTGTCTCTGGTTTATTTTCCGTTATTTTTTTAGCAACTGTGTCATTGTTCCCAGATTCTTTAACACTTGATGGCAATCTGCTTATAAGCTGTGAGGCAGTTACACTCATATTTCCCAGCACTGACACACCACCAACAGGTTTCTGAGAATACAAAATTGGAGCATTATGTTAAATTCTAACTAAGAGACCAAACAAACTGCATGTAATAATTCTAGACTATTGAACTGTGTAATACACAAATATAGATAACAGCATCCACAGAATATAAATTAAAGATTAAACAAAATAGTAAATGTATTCTGGTCAATGATGAAGTAATACGGGGTGTTCAAAAAGTCTCTCCGCAGTGCCGTATGATCGTTCACCTGCCTGGGTTACTTCCTTTCAAGTGGACTCTCCAAACATTCCACTGTTTCGTTTATCTCAGCCAGTGTCAGTAGTATCGTTGGTGAGTGTCGTTAAGTGTCAACATTAACATTTAAGTTTTGCTCCTTTGTTCATTTGTTTCGTTTTTGTCACTGTTAAAATGCTAACCATTGAAGAACGTGCGTTTTTAGTCGAACAAGTGTTTAAAGCTGGTGGTAAATACACAGTTTCAGTTCGTCAAACATTTAATTCAGTTTTCCCAAAGACAACACTTTCACATCGCGATACTGTGCGAGATTTGATTAACAAATTTCAAAGTACGGGTTCAGTGACAGATTCAGCGAGAAGTGGTCTTCCTAGCGTTTTGTCTGAGGATAAACTACTTGATATTTCCAATAAAATGTGCACAAGTCCAACCAAGTCAGTAAGAAAACTCGCCCAGGATATCAATGTTAGTGTTGGAATGGCTCACACAGCTGTAAAGAAAAAATTAGAACTTTTCCCATACAAAGTGACTCGTGCAAAAACTAAAAAATACTGATCATGGGAAGAGACAGCATTATTGTCAATGGTTCAAAAATTTTGTTCAACAAAATGGAAGAGATATTCTTAATGAAACGTTTTTCACTGACAAGGCATGGTTTCATTTATCCGGGTACATGAACTTGCAAAATTCTCGTATGTGGAATACTGCAAGTCCATTGTGTATTCATGAGGAACCACTTCATTCTGTGAAAATAGGAATTTGGATTGCAATTTCTAGACGTCGGATTGTGGGTCCCATATCTTTCAACAAAACAATAAACGCACAACGATACTGCAGCGATATTCTGTACCCATTCATAGTAGAACTTGTGTTAAGTGAAATACTTAATGGTTATTTTCAACAAGATGGTGTAACTGCGCACACAGTTCACATTTCAATGTCACTGCTTGCATAATTTCACAGGGACTTTGGCCTCCACGATCGCCTGACCTACCACCTGACTTTTTCTTATGGGGTGTATCTATAAAAACCGTCCAAAATCCATCGATGAATTGAAAACTGAAATATCCACTTTCACTGCTTCTGTTACAGAAGTAATGTTACAGCTTGTGTTTGGAAACATGATTAGACGAACTGAATTGTGTATTCAACAACAGGGGGCACACTTTCAACATTTAATGTGAAAATTTGTAAGTAAAAATGAATATTCAATAAATTAATAACTTGTATTTCACTGAGTTTCATTTCGGTATATCCACTGCGGCATACGGCATGCGTGGCTAACAATCATACGACACTGCGGAGATACTTTTTGAACACCCCATATAAAATGAGCATACAAGAATACAGAAACAATGACCAGACTAACCCACAAGCGGCACAAAAAATTCCTGCTTAGGGGAATACTCACTGTCTCTGAGACAACAGTTTACCTGCTTCGACACTGTCGATTTCATAGCACTAGTTTCAGATAACACAACTTTGTTCCATCAAACAATGGAAAGTCCAGTATGGAACAAATAATGACAATATCACTAAAAAGGATAGATTCCTACTTACCATATAGAGGAGATGTTGTGTCATAGGCAGACACAACAAAAGACTGCTTTACAGATAAGCTTTTGGTGTAAAGGCCTCCTTCTGAACTAGGAAACAAACACACACACACACACACACACACACACACACACACACACACACACACACAAAATCTATGATGCACTTCAAGCTCTTACAAAGTTGGCGCGCGCACACGCGCACACACGCGCACACACACGCACACACACGCACACACACACACACACACACACACACACACACACACACACACACAAAAGCAATGTCTCTGGCCACTGTGGCTACACAGCCCATCAGGTGCAGTTGTAATACTTGCAGTCCAGCTACAGTGGCCAGACACATTGGTGCATGTGCGCATGTGCATGTATATGTCCGTGTTCTCTCCTTCTTCCCTTCTTCTATTCCAGAACAAGGTGTTTTGGCCGAAAGCTTGTACATATATCAATCTTTGCCTTGTGTCTGTGTGCAACACAATGTCTCCTCTATACGGTGAGTAGCAATCTATATTTTGCATAATACTGTCACCAACTCTGTTCTATTACGTACAAGATACTGCATATTAGACACATATGTGTTAAGCACATTTGGGAGGGAGGAATCAGTTTTGTTGACACATTTTAACTAGCATCCAAGGAGGATTCCATTACCAAACATCCTCCAGGGGACATCTACTGAAGAAACTGCTGTGTGTCTTTTGAAAATGATCATGTTAGTTCTCACATTATGATACCAAGCCTTTATTAAATTTAATATCAACAACAGTTTATGCCAAAAGTGTTTTTAAAAACCACATTCAGACTTTGAATGTTATAGAATAGTCATGGAAGTTTGGTAACTTACAATCTGCACATGTCCAGTTAATTCCCCATAATTTTAAAAGCCATAATCCTTCTTATGTCCTGCACTTCATTCTCACATTTTCAGAAAAAAACTATAGTGCAGTTATCAAAATTCTCCCCAATAATTTCTTCTAAATGCTTTACACTCATACTGAGACAATTCAGTTTAAATCTATGATGCACTTCAATCTCTTACAAAGTTGGCCTAAATCAAACAATGGAAAGTCCAGGATGAAACGCCAATAATCTAAAAAGGACAGATTGTTTCTCACAACCCCCCCCCTTCCCCTCCCCGTCCCTCAGCCCCAAAGCACACTATGCCCTGTCAACCATCTGCCTTTCCACCTTCCTGTTCCCTCTCAAATGCTACACAAACCTTTTACCTCACCAACATACTTATGTGTATCCTTTGCAGCTCTCTGCTTCTATCAATTGCCCCCCCCCCCCCCCCCACACACACACACACAAAATCAATCCATCCTCCCAATGCTGCACCTAATAACCCTATCCTTTCCTTACATAATCTCTTCACACTTCCCCAGCAGCACTAGCATCTTCTACCATGCCTAAACTGCTATCCCTCTCCTTCCTTACCCAATCCATACCTAATCGTAATTCTTACACCCATTACCCGCCCCAAGCTATTAGACTCCTGTTCATATCTGATGAGTAGCATGCTGTCCTTTCCACATCATTGTCACACATAGTTAGGCAACAACGCAAAACACTGAAGATTTGCCTCACTGTCGTCACCCTCCGTCAATGTCACCAGTTACACTGGGTCATTGGTATCCCGAGAGCAGAACTATGTGCTGCCTTTTTCTTTGGAAGCTACTAAGAGGGCTGCATTGACCAGAGAAATGCAAGCATCTCCACACAATCAATTTGCATCTTCCTTAATATGGTATAACAAGTATAGCAAGTACAACTTTTTCTTTCTTTCTTTGCTACAGCACATTTAGACACAAATGGTAACAAGTTCTGAATAAATGTCTCGGAATATTATAAAGATGATGACAATGCCAAAATAAAGTTACCTTAAATAAGAGTAAGGGATTGGATCAGAAGTCAATTAAAATTTTCCTTTCCCTTTTCTCTGTATGTAAGAGTTCCAAGAGAAGTATTGGCAAGTCGATGGAAGCATGTTCTATGAATAATATCATGAAACAAATGAAGGTATTGATACTACCGGAAACAGTGAAAATTATGATGTGTAGTTGGAAAATTCAAACTCTTTGCAGAGCATCCACTTACTCATGAAAGCTATACTGAAATGGTTTTTGAGAAAATAAGTTTATTGTAATATTAGTTGTGTCTTGACTATTACTGAATATATATGTTTTTGATCTTTGGATTCTGATGGATGTTTAGACAGAATTATGGGAATGAAAAAAATGAATTGGTAATTTTAAATATCAAAGGATTCTGTACAATGGGATGACTAATGTTTAAAGTGAAAGAGAATTTATGGATCTTGGGTTATTTTCTTCACTTAAATGAAAACAATGTATTGTTCTGTCATTCTAATCATAAATAAAGGTGTAAAGATGCATTAATCTCTTATTAATATAGTGGTACAAGTAACTGAAACTTTATGCATTTTTTTGTCTTTAAGTACTGAGGAGTCCTCCATTACCAAAGAAGATGAAGTACAAGGCATCTAAATGTACATGTAGACCTACATTCTGCAAACCACTGTGAACTGCATGGCAGAGGGTACATCCCTTTGTCTCAGTTATCAGGGTTTCTTCCTATTCCATTCACATACAGAGAATGATCAAATGCCTCTGTGCATGCTGTAATTATTCTAATGTTATCTTCACAATCCCTATGTGAGCGATATGTAGGGGGTTGTAGTACACTCCTAGAGACATCATTTACAGCTGCTTAATTAAACTTTGTTAGTACGATATCTCAGTCAAGATTCTGCCAATTCAGTTTCTTCAGTATCTCTGTGACAGTTTCCTATGGATCAAACAAACCTGTGACCATTCATGTTTCCCTTCTCTGTATACATTCAATATCCTGTTAGTGCTATTTGGTAAGGATCCTATAAATTTGAGTAATATTCGAGAACCAATTTTTTGTAAGCAATCTCCTTTGCAAATTGATTTCACTTTCCTGGCAGTTTTGTAAATATTAATCACAAAAAATTTACAAAAAAAAAAATTGATTTTTTTTTTTCCATGTCACTTTGACGCAGTACTATTTTGGCTGTGTGAAATATTTTGAAAAGTTGAATCACATTCCACTTTCATTGTCAAACATACATGTAACAACTTTATTGCAAATAATATATTAAAATTATAATGAATATTGTCTAGTACTATTAATACAGTTTTGTGGCTGGAGCTAGTCAGGCACACTGCGTAACAAAAAGGAGTGTTACAACCTTATCAAATCTCAGCTGTGGTGCAATACAGCACCATGGTTGCAAGAACACCTACAATGGAGACAGGATCAATGGAGACAGATACTCACTGATGAGACCAGGATCTTTCTCATGCCTGTCACAGAAGATTGTGGAGGTAGCGGGTACCAGTGCACTTCTCAGCCATGCGATACCAAAGACTCAGCACACCGGTGGTTCAGACATGTTTTGGGCTGGTATCTTATCTAGAAGTATAGGCTCCTACCAATATGAAGAGTACAACATTTTGGTCATGGGTTTTTATTTCAAGACAATAATGCACGGAGCATAGTATGTCCTCTTCATGAATGCCTTCTTATAGGCAACTGAACAGAATGGAATGTTGTACCTGCTGACATGAAACCAATTAAGGGCAGTTCATACCACCTGACACTTGCAGGGCATTGCTGCAGGAGCCCTCCCCAAACTCTGCATGACCTCTGGAGGGCAGCGGTCTAAGAGTGGGACAGGACAGAGCAATAACATCTCTAACACCTTATGGATAATACAGTGTGTTTCAAAAAGGACTTTACAACTTTGAAAAACCATATAAATTAATTCTTAGTACCAACAGAGGTGGTTGTAGTATCAATTTGTAGGGAAATACATCAGGTTTTGCCTTGGGTAGTTCGTTAGTGCCGAATTGCACTGTAAGGAGCACTAGTGGCAATTGCGTTAAAGGACAGGACCCGAGTGAGCTAGCTCTGTGTTTCGACTTGAGGAATCGAAGTCGGTAACAACAGTTCAGCGTAATTTCCATATCAAGTACACTAAAGATCCTCCTAGTAGGCCTACATTTTATGAGTGGCATAAATATTATGTAGAAACAGGGTGCTCAATAAAACATGGGAAATCATCAAGTCATCCAAGCACATCTGATGACATCGTTGAGCAAGTGAGATAACGTTTTGTCAACAGCCCTACAAAATCGACCCAGCGTGCATCTCGCAAACTGCAAATCCCACAAACGATTGTTTGGCATGTGTTGAGCAACCGTTTGCATTTGAAACAGTACACACTGACAATCAAACAAACAATAAAAGATAGCGATAAAATTGCTTGCAATAACTTGTGTGTGGATATGTTAAATCAATTACATGAGAATGAATATTTCTTGGGCAAATCATCTTTTCTGACGAGTTGACTTTTCACTTAAGCGTCAAGGTTACCACACACAACTGTAGGATTTGTGGCAGTGAAAATCCACATCAAACATTGCAACATGTTTGTGATAGCCCTAAACTGAACATCTTTTGTGCACTGAGCAAGAACAAAGTGTATGGCCCCTTTTTTTTATTTCCCCCTGAGAGAACCATCAGGTAGTGTACCTAGATATATTACAACAATTTTTGATATCACAGATCGATGAAGATGACCAAGAACGAAATGTTTACTTCATGCAAGATGGTGCACCACCCCATTACCTGGCTGATGTGAGGGATTTTCTCAGTGACCGCTTTCCAGGTCAACGGATTGGCCATAATGTGCCAATTGTGCGGCCCCCACATTCCCCAGACTTGATACCACTCTATTTTTTTTAAATGGGGATGTATCAAGGATATCATGTTTGTACCTCATGTGCCAGCTTCTCTACCTGAACTTAGAGCAAGAATTTATGCCACCACTGCGCAAGTTACACCTGCAATGCTACAGTGAGTTTGGCAAGAAATTGACTTCCGATGAGATGTATGCAGGATAACCAATGGAATCCACATACAACATCTTTAATTTAAGGTAAAAAATCTTGATGTGTTTCCCTACAAAATGAAACTAAACCCAGCTCTGTATCTTCTTTCAATAAATTTATTTGAATATTTAAAGTTGTGCAGTTCTTTTTGAAACACCGTGTATGTCAATAAGGATAGAAGCACATTGCAACGCAGTGTAGCTGGAAGGTACTGTAAGTATACTCCCTGCACAATTAACATGAGGTGCATCCAGTGACATTTCAGGCAAAGCAATACTGGAGTGGATCTAGAGCAGAAAAAAAGCCGGATACCCTTTCACTTCCCCCGTGGCATCTGGCATCCTGATACACACACACAGTCAAAGCAGTTTTAAAGGAATGAGGAATTTAGTCCATGTTTCCAACAGTCCCTGGTTTCAGAAAGTTGTGAAATTTGGTAAGCTTCAAAACAGGAACACTGATGAACAATGATTTTCTGGCTGCTTTGTGCATGGGATTTATGGTTGTCTTGTTAAATGCTGGACTCACACAACAAGGCAAGCATCACAATACTTTGTAAATGCCAGTATACTTTCTATTTTATCTAATTTTGCTTTACTGAAGGCTTGTCTTTACAGATGTCACAGCATTTAGAATACGACATCTGCGTCAAATGGCCATTAATCTTTATCCTAGAACATATACGAGCATGAAGCATTATCTTCATAAGATAGCACTATTGCTCATATAAGACATGATGTCTCAAACGTGACACACGTTTTAAAACTAGTAAAGAACTGAATCAATCACAATTGAGCAGTGTTCCATAAATGTGGTATTCGTCTGCATGCTGCTTATGAACTAAAAACCCAGCATCTTTTCGACTATTAACATTACAGCGGAACATTGCAAGTGCAGTACCAAATGCTTCACAGCTTAACAGCATCTGTCATATGTAGAATTAGGAGTACTGATTTGTTGATAGTTTAATACGAGATAACTTTATAAATTGTCATTTTCATGTGCACAGTTGTGAACAACTTTTTGATGGGCTCCCATTTTAGCTTGGATAGCAATTATGGTAATAATTACGTCCAGCATACATTCCGTAGGATTATAATAGAATTAAAGTAGCCATGTGTGATGGGGCTGTACTGAATACTTTCTTTTCATTCTGGCTGCTGCACACTGCTGATACTTCCAACAGCAATAATCACTTAGTAAAACTGCACAGAGAAAGGCTTATACTCACACAGCCTTCCATCAACACACTGCCAGTACTATGCTCCAAACAAAGAAACATTTCCCACACAAAGCCCATAATGCTTAATCTTTCTTCACAATACAATATACACCAATATCACTCAGCATGCCTCTTCATTAGTCACACCACTGTTAGACACAAATGGCATACAGTAACTCAGCAACTGATCAGTCACTGAAATTTGTTTATTGCCAAACATAATTACCAATTTTGGCTGACAATGGTCATCCGCAAATCATAAAATACATGCTGTGGTTCAATCCTACCACTGGGGAAACCACATTGTCATGTTTTCACAGTGATGGGATTGAACCACAGTATGTATTTCATAAATGCCGAAGCCAGCTGAAAATGGTAGTTTTGCTTGAAATTGGTGAGATGCTGCAATAAATTATTTTGAAAACACTCAATCGCTATAGCCTTCAGCCTGATTAATATGTTTTAAAACAAGATCCATCACTATCTTGTTGCATTCTACAGAAATGAAAGATAGAAGCAACACCGATAGCAGTACCAAAGGAACACATTACCAGATTACTCACATTTTTGGTTAGGATTATGATACATGAAAGTTCTCATTTTTGTAAAAGATGATTTCATAAAAATAAATAAATAAAATAAAATTACTAGTATGTGCCTATATAGATCTTTGACTTGCTTATTTGTATCCCCACTTGCCGAATGATCTCTCAGTTTTACGTCTTTCTAGCAACTGTTCCAGTGCGCTGGACTGTTTTTGGTAATGAATGTACACATTGACAAGAGGAGCTGATTACAAATTGCATGTTAATAATCATAGGTTCATGAGTACAGGGCACAATTTCTGTTTTTAATGTGTACTGTGTCAAAAGTTATAACAAAAATAAAGTAAACCAATACCACACAAAAGAGATTTAATTTAACAGTTTTTTTTAAAAAACAGTGTATAATGTTAACCAGATATTTTCTTACTTTTGAATGCATTATGGGAACAGCAGTGATCAATGTCTTATAAATAATTACTATTAAAAACAGTCTTGACCACAATTTATTTAATAAGGTGACCGGTTTCGACCACTACTGTGGTCATCTTCAGACCATTGAGTAGGAACCTCTTTGTTGGAGAATCACTACTCCAACAAAGAGGTTTCTACTCAATGGTCTGAAGATGACCACAGTAGTGGTCGAAACCGGTCACCTTATTAAATAAATTGTGGTCAAGACTGTTTTTAATAGTAATTAGATATTTTCTTGGTGAGCACATTTTTCTGTATGGTATGTTCCTATCTTCAACTTATAAAAATAAAAATATCACATGAAAACATTTAAAAAAATAATAAAACCATCAGAATGCTAACTGTGACATCTACTTAGTATTATGTTGCAGGACGGAACACTCTTTATACCTTTTTTTCAGAATGTTAAAGAAAAAAATTGCTACCAAGTCTTCTTTTTTCTCAATAACGTACCTTTACAGGTGCCACCTGAGCAATGGATTCTTTAGCAATAGCATTTTCTTTGACATTCTTCTTTTCATCAGCTGGTGCAAAGAGACCAGCCTCCTTCGCAACAGTACTTTGCACCGTGTTCGAAGTTGAGTTATAGTCAAAATCTAAAACAAGTGTCAGCAAAGTGGTGATTTGTAAGTCAATGCCAAAAAACTCAATAAAAGCAAATTATAAAGTTTTAAAGGATTTTTTAGCATTATTTTATCGTAAACGAACTCAACATCGTATGTAATGGTGGCAACATGTCTGTCTGTTAGTGTCACCTTCAAATCAAACATCTACTTGATTCACTCTGAAGCGAGTTTCAATGTCTGTACACTATAATATAAAATAGATACTGCTTGAGAATTATGAATCCATAAATGTGCTTAATTATCTGCTGCTGTATTGTGAAGATGACTTCATTCTCTATTCTGAAGAGTGAAATTGTACATCAGAATATGGGAAGGAAGGAAGGAAGGAAGGAAGATCAGAGTTTAATGTCCTGTTGGTAGGTTGGTCATTAGAGACGGAGCACAAGTTGAGATGACAAAAGAATGGGAGAGAAAATCAGCCATGCATTTTTCAAAGGAAACACCTCTGCATTTGCCTGGGGAACTTTGGAGAAATCACAGAAAATCTAAATCTGAATGGTCAGACAGGGATTTGAACCATCATCGTCCTGAGAGAGAGTCTAGTGTGATAATCACTGCACCACATCGCTCAGTTGGAGACAGGAGATTAGGCACCACAAATTGAGGTGCAAACCGAAACAAGATATAAAACAAAATTTGTCCTGCAAATATCAAGCAAGTGGAAGTATAACAAGACAATTCTTAATGAAAGCGAAACTCCAACAGGTGATGACAGACAACAATAAAATATATCCAAATAAATGACAATGCTTAATTTGTGCTTACTCTGCAAAAAAGTAGAACTTCTGTTTTAAATTTTATTTGAAGCTGGAATACAAATATGCAGATGACAAAAAACACACGTAGAGGTTCACAGCAACATACGGATACCTATAAAAATAATATCTGATCCCATTCTAGGGTATGATCTCAATAGGACTGGTGCAAATGTAATGGTCATTTCATATCCTACCACCATTTCAAGATGTTGTTGTTGTGGTCTTCAGTTCTGAGACTGGTTTGATGCAACTCTATCCTGTGCAAGCTTCTTCATCTCCCAGTATTTACTGCAACCTGCATCCTTCTGAATCTGCTTAGTGTATTCATCTCTTGGTCTCCCTCCATGTTGCCCACCAATGCTAAATTTGTTACCCCTTGATGCCTCAGAACATGTCCTACCACCCAGTCCCTTCTTCTTGTCAAGTTGTGCCACAAACTCCTCTTCTTCCCAGTTCTATTCAATACCTCTTCATTAGTTATCTGATCTACGCATCTAATCTTCAGCATTCTTCTGTAGCACCACATTTTGAAAGCTTCTATTCTTTTCTTGTCCAAACTATTTATCCTCCATGTTTCACTTCCATACATGGCTACACTCCTTACAAATACTTTCAGAAACGACTTCCTGACACTTAAATCTACACTCAATGTTGACAAATTTCTCTTCGTCAAAAACGCTTTCCTTGCTATTGCCAGTCTACATTTTATATCCTCTCTACTTCGACCATCATCAGTTATTTTGCTCCCCAAATAGCAAAACACCTTTATTACTTTAAGTGTCTCATTTCCTAATCTAATTCCTTCAGCATCACCCAACTTAATTCAACTACATTCCATTATCCTTGTTTTGCTTTTGTTGATGTTCATCTTATATCCTCCTTTCAAGACACTGTCCATTCCATTCAACTGCTCTTCCAAGTCCTTTGCTGTCTCTGACAGAATTACAATGTCATAGACGAACCTCAAAATTTTTATTTCTTCTCCATGGATTTTAATACCTACTCTGAATTTTTCTTTTGTTTCCTTTACTGCTTGCTCAATATACACATTGAATAACATTGGGGAGAGGCTACAACCCTGTCTTACTCCCTTCCCAACCACTGCTTCCCTTTCATGTCCCTCGACTCTTATAACTGCCACCTGGTTTCTGTACAAATTGTAAATAGCCTTTCGCTCTCTGTATTTTACCCCTGCCACCTTTAGAATTTGAAAGAGAGTATTCCAGTCAACATTGTCAAAAGCTTTCTCTAAGTCTACAAATGCTAGAAACGTAGGTTTGCCTTTCCTTAACCTTTCTTCTAAAATAAGTTGTAAGGTCAGTATTGCCTCACATGTTCCAACATTTCTACGGAATCCAAACTGATCTTCCCCGAGGTCAGCTTTTACCAGTTTTCCATTCGTCTGTAAAGAATTCGCATTAGTATTTTGCAGCTGTGTCTTATTAAACTGATAGTTCGGCAGTTTTCACATCTGTCAACACTTGCTTTCTTTGGGATTGGAACTATTATATTCTTCTTGAAGTCTGAGGGTTCTTGCCTGTCTCATACATCTTGCTCACCAGATGGTAGATTTTTGTCATAGCTGGCTCTCCCAAGGCTATCAGTAGTTCTAATGGAACGTTTTCTACTCCTAGGACCTTGTTTCGTCTTAGATCTTTCAGTGCTCTGAGAAGTTCTTCACGCAGTATCGTATCTCCCATTTCATCTTCATCTACATCCTCTTCCATTTTCATAAGATTGTCCTCAAGTACATCGCCCTTGTATAGACCCTCTTTATACTCCTTCCACCTTTCTGCTTAACGAATCTGATATGATGGAACCAACTTTTTTTATGACAGCTAATAATGCTTTCATCCTACATAAAGCAAAAAGATATAATCAAGACAAAGGTAGTATTTGACAAATTTTCTTCTGTAATACAAGAGTGTGCAAAATCAGCATAGGAAAAACAAAACTGCTCAGTGGAAAGTGCTCAATAAAAGAAACAGTGTGGTGCTAGCCCAACTGCAACGTTGCACTGTGCATGTCAGAGTGTTTTAAATTCTATCATACATTGGCAAATTATTGTTAAAAACAGTAATAATAATCTACACTAAAGATTTTCACTACAATGCATTTAAACTTAATAATGTTTATGTGCTAAATTTATAGTAAGTTTATTTTATTTTTTAACTAAATTAAAAAAGAACCCTTCTACTTCCGAAATTGGTTTTAATTTTTGTACATAATGTTATGAGAATGAAAAGGTAGATATTTAAAGAGATGCCGAAGATAATTATGATTCTGTGACATGCATGCTGCAAAGGGTCTAGAACTCAATGTGTTAACAAAAATTTCACAATTTGTCAGCACGTACCCACACAAAAAATTTATAAACACATTACATTTATAAAAAAAACTGATGTTCCATATCATGAGATACTGTTGTTGTTGTTGTTGTGGTCTACAGTCGTGAGACTGGTTTGATGCAGCTCTCCATGCTACTCTATCCTGTGCAAGCTGCTTCATCTCCCAGTACCTACTGCAACCTACATCCTTCTGAATCTGCTTAGTGTATTCATCTCTTGGTCTCCCTCTATGATTTTTACCCTCCACGCTGCCCTCCAGTACTAAATTGGTGATCCCTTGATGCCTCAGAACATGTCCTACGAAGCGATCCCTTCTTCTAGTCAAGTTGTGCCACAAACTCCTCTTCTCCCCAATTCTATTCAATGCCTCATCATTAGTTATGTGATCTACCCATCTAATCTTCAGCATTCATCTGTAGCACCACATTTCGAAAGCTTCTATTCTCTTCTTGTCTAAACTATTTATCATCCATGTTTCACTTCCATACATGGCTACACTCCATACAAATACTTTCAGAAACGACTTCCTGACACTTAAATCTACACTCGATGTTAACAATTTCTCTTCTTCAAAAACACTTTCCTTGTCATTGACAATATACATTTTATATCCTCTCTACTTCGACCATCATCAGTTATTTTGCTCCCCAAATAACAAAACTCCTTAACTACTTTAAGTGTCTCATTTACCAATCTAATTCCCTCAGCACCACCCGACTTAATTCGACTACATTCCATTATCCTCATTTTGCTTTTGTTGATGTTCATCTTATACCCTCTTTTCAAGACACTGTCCATTCCATTCAACTGCTCTTCCAAGTCCTTTGCTGTCTCTGACAGAATTACAATGTCATAGACGAACCTCAAAATTTTTATTTCTTCTCCATGGATTTTAATACCTACTCTGAATTTTTCTTTTGTTTCCTTTACTGCTTGCTCAATATACACATTGAATAACATCGGGGAGAGGCTACAACCCTGTCTTACTCCCTTCCCAACCACTGGTTCCCTTTCATGTCCCTCGACTCTTATAACTGCCACCTGGTTTCTGTACAAATTGTAAATAGCCTTTCGCTCTCTGTATTTTACCCCTGCCACCTTTAGAATTTGAAAGAGAGTATTCCAGTCAACATTGTCAAAAGCTTTCTCTAAGTCTACAAATGCTAGAAACGTAGGTTTGCCTTTCCTTAACCTTTCTTCTAAAATAAGTTGTAAGGTCAGTATTGCCTCACATGTTCCAACATTTCTACGGAATCCAAACTGATCTTCCCCGAGGTCAGCTTTTACCAGTTTTCCATTCGTCTGTAAAGAATTCGCATTAGTATTTTGCAGCTGTGTCTTATTAAACTGATAGTTCGGCAGTTTTCACATCTGTCAACACTTGCTTTCTTTGGGATTGGAACTATTATATTCTTCTTGAAGTCTGAGGGTTCTTGCCTGTCTCATACATCTTGCTCACCAGATGGTAGATTTTTGTCATAGCTGGCTCTCCCAAGGCTATCAGTAGTTCTAATGGAACGTTTTCTACTCCTAGGACCTTGTTTCGTCTTAGATCTTTCAGTGCTCTGAGAAGTTCTTCACGCAGTATCGTATCTCCCATTTCATCTTCATCTACATCCTCTTCCATTTTCATAAGATTGTCCTCAAGTACATCGCCCTTGTATAGACCCTCTTTATACTCCTTCCACCTTTCTGCTTAACGAATCTGATATGATGGAACCAACTTTTTTTATGACAGCTAATAATGCTTTCATCCTACATAAAGCAAAAAGATATAATCAAGACAAAGGTAGTATTTGACAAATTTTCTTCTGTAATACAAGAGTGTGCAAAATCAGCATAGGAAAAACAAAACTGCTCAGTGGAAAGTGCTCAATAAAAGAAACAGTGTGGTGCTAGCCCAACTGCAACGTTGCACTGTGCATGTCAGAGTGTTTTAAATTCTATCATACATTGGCAAATTATTGTTAAAAACAGTAATAATAATCTACACTAAAGATTTTCACTACAATGCATTTAAACTTAATAATGTTTATGTGCTAAATTTATAGTAAGTTTATTTTATTTTTTAACTAAATTAAAAAAGAACCCTTCTACTTCCGAAATTGGTTTTAATTTTTGTACATAATGTTATGAGAATGAAAAGGTAGATATTTAAAGAGATGCCGAAGATAATTATGATTCTGTGACATGCATGCTGCAAAGGGTCTAGAACTCAATGTGTTAACAAAAATTTCACAATTTGTCAGCACGTACCCACACAAAAAATTTATAAACACATTACATTTATAAAAAAAACTGATGTTCCATATCATGAGATACTGTTGTTGTTGTTGTTGTGGTCTACAGTCGTGAGACTGGTTTGATGCAGCTCTCCATGCTACTCTATCCTGTGCAAGCTGCTTCATCTCCCAGTACCTACTGCAACCTACATCCTTCTGAATCTGCTTAGTGTATTCATCTCTTGGTCTCCCTCTATGATTTTTACCCTCCACGCTGCCCTCCAGTACTAAATTGGTGATCCCTTGATGCCTCAGAACATGTCCTACGAAGCGATCCCTTCTTCTAGTCAAGTTGTGCCACAAACTCCTCTTCTCCCCAATTCTATTCAATGCCTCATCATTAGTTATGTGATCTACCCATCTAATCTTCAGCATTCATCTGTAGCACCACATTTCGAAAGCTTCTATTCTCTTCTTGTCTAAACTATTTATCATCCATGTTTCACTTCCATACATGGCTACACTCCATACAAATACTTTCAGAAACGACTTCCTGACACTTAAATCTACACTCGATGTTAACAATTTCTCTTCTTCAAAAACACTTTCCTTGTCATTGACAATATACATTTTATATCCTCTCTACTTCGACCATCATCAGTTATTTTGCTCCCCAAATAACAAAACTCCTTAACTACTTTAAGTGTCTCATTTACCAATCTAATTCCCTCAGCACCACCCGACTTAATTCGACTACATTCCATTATCCTCATTTTGCTTTTGTTGATGTTCATCTTATACCCTCTTTTCAAGACACTGTCCATTCCATTCAACTGCTCTTCCAAGTCCTTTGCTGTCTCTGACAGAATTACAATGTCATAGACGAACCTCAAAATTTTTATTTCTTCTCCATGGATTTTAATACCTACTCTGAATTTTTCTTTTGTTTCCTTTACTGCTTGCTCAATATACACATTGAATAACATCGGGGAGAGGCTACAACCCTGTCTTACTCCCTTCCCAACCACTGGTTCCCTTTCATGTCCCTCGACTCTTATAACTGCCACCTGGTTTCTGTACAAATTGTAAATAGCCTTTCGCTCTCTGTATTTTACCCCTGCCACCTTTAGAATTTGAAAGAGAGTATTCCAGTCAACATTGTCAAAAGCTTTCTCTAAGTCTACAAATGCTAGAAACGTAGGTTTGCCTTTCCTTAACCTTTCTTCTAAAATAAGTTGTAAGGTCAGTATTGCCTCACATGTTCCAACATTTCTACGGAATCCAAACTGATCTTCCCCGAGGTCAGCTTTTACCAGTTTTCCATTCGTCTGTAAAGAATTCGCATTAGTATTTTGCAGCTGTGTCTTATTAAACTGATAGTTCGGCAGTTTTCACATCTGTCAACACTTGCTTTCTTTGGGATTGGAACTATTATATTCTTCTTGAAGTCTGAGGGTTCTTGCCTGTCTCATACATCTTGCTCACCAGATGGTAGATTTTTGTCATAGCTGGCTCTCCCAAGGCTATCAGTAGTTCTAATGGAACGTTTTCTACTCCTAGGACCTTGTTTCGTCTTAGATCTTTCAGTGCTCTGAGAAGTTCTTCACGCAGTATCGTATCTCCCATTTCATCTTCATCTACATCCTCTTCCATTTTCATAAGATTGTCCTCAAGTACATCGCCCTTGTATAGACCCTCTTTATACTCCTTCCAACTTTCTGCTTAACGAATCTGATATGATGGAACCAACTTTTTTTATGACAGCTAATAATGCTTTCATCCTACATAAAGCAAAAAGATATAATCAAGACAAAGGTAGTATTTGACAAATTTTCTTCTGTAATACAAGAGTGTGCAAAATCAGCATCGGAAAAACAAAACTGCTCAGTGGAAAGTGCTCAATAAAAGAAACAGTGTGGTGCTAGCCCAACTGCAACGTTGCACTGTGCATGTCAGAGTGTTTTAAATTCTATCATACATTGGCAAATTATTGTTAAAAACAGTAATAATAATCTACACTAAAGACTTTCACTACAATGCATTTAAACTTAATAATGTTTATGTGCTAAATTTATAGTAAGTTTATTTTATTTTTTAACTAAATTAAAAAAGAACCCTTCTACTTCCGAAATTGGTTTTAATTTTTGTACATAATGTTATGAGAATGAAAAGGTAGATATTTAAAGAGATGCCGAAGATAATTATGATTCTGTGACATGCATGCTGCAAAGGGTCTAGAACTCAATGTGTTAACAAAATTTCACAATTTGTCAGCACGTACCCACACAAAAAATTTATAAACACATTACATTTATAAAAAAAACTGATGTTCCATATCATGAGATACTGTTGTTGTTGTTGTTGTGGTCTACAGTCGTGAGACTGGTTTGATGCAGCTCTCCATGCTACTCTATCCTGTGCAAGCTGCTTCATCTCCCAGTACCTACTGCAACCTACATCCTTCTGAATCTGCTTAGTGTATTCATCTCTTGGTCTCCCTCTATGATTTTTACCCTCCACGCTGCCCTCCAGTACTAAATTGGTGATCCCTTGATGCCTCAGAACATGTCCTACGAAGCGATCCCTTCTTCTAGTCAAGTTGTGCCACAAACTCCTCTTCTCCCCAATTCTATTCAATACCTCATCATTAGTTATGTGATCTACCCATCTAATCTTCAGCATTCATCTGTAGCACCACATTTCGAAAGCTTCTATTCTCTTCTTGTCTAAACTATTTATCATCCATGTTTCACTTCCATACATGGCTACACTCCATACAAATACTTTCAGAAACGACTTCCTGACACTTAAATCTACACTCGATGTTAACAATTTCTCTTCTTCAAAAACACTTTCCTTGTCATTGACAATATACATTTTATATCCTCTCTACTTCGACCATCATCAGTTATTTTGCTCCCCAAATAACAAAACTCCTTAACTACTTTAAGTGTCTCATTTACCAATCTAATTCCCTCAGCACCACCCGACTTAATTCGACTACATTCCATTATCCTCATTTTGCTTTTGTTGATGTTCATCTTATACCCTCTTTTCAAGACACTGTCCATTCCATTCAACTGCTCTTCCAAGTCCTTTGCTGTCTCTGACAGAATTACAATGTCATCGCCGAACCTCAAAGTTTTTATTTCTTCTCCATGGATTTTAATACCTACTCCGAACTTTTCTTTTGTTTCCTTTACTGCTTGCTCAATATACACATTGAATAGAATTGGGGAGAGGCTAAAACACTGTCTCACTCCCTTCCCAACCACTGCTTCCCTTTCATGTCCCTCGACTCTTTATAACCGCCATCTGATTTCTGTACAAATTGTAAATAGCCTTTCGCTCCCTGTATTTTACCCCTGCCACCTTCAGAATTTGAAAGAGAGTATTCCAGTCAACATTGTCAAAAGCTTTCTCTAAGTCTACAAATGCTAGACACGTAGGTTTGCCTTTCCTTAATCTTTCTTCTAAGATAAGTCTACGGAATCCAAACGGATCTTCCCCGAGGTCAGCTTCTACCAGTTTTTCCATTCGTCTGTAAAAAAATCGCGTTAATATTTTGCATCTGTGACTTATTAAACTGATTGTTTGGTAATTTTCACATCTGTCAACACCTGCTTTCTTTGGGATTGGAATTATTATATTCTTCTTGAAGTCTGAGGGTATTTCGCCTGTCTCATATATCTTGCTCGCCAGATGGTAGAGTTTTGTCAGGACTGGCTCTCCCAAGGCTGTCAGTAGTTCTAATGGAATGTTGTCTACTCCCGGCGCCTTGTTTCAACTTAGATCTTTCAGTGCTCTGTCAAACTCTTCACGCAGTATCATATCTCCCATTTCATCTTCATCTACCTCCTCTTCCATTTCCATAATATTGTCCTCAAGAACATCACCCCTGTATAGACCCTCTATATACTCCTTCCACCTTTCAGCTTTCCCTTCTTTGCTTAGAACTAGGTTTCCATCACAGCTCTTGATATTCATGCAAGTGGTTCTCTTTTCTCCAAAGGTCTCTTTAATTTTCCTGTAGGCAGTATCTATCTTACCCGTAGTGAGATAAGCCTCTACATCCTTACATTTGTCCTTTAGCCATCCCTGCTTAGCCATTTTGCACTTCCTGTTGACCTCATTTTTGAGACTTTGTATTCCTTTTTGCCTGCCTCACTTACTGCATTTTTGAATTTTCTCCTTTCATCAATTAAATTCAGTATCTCTTCTGTTACCCAAGGATTTCTACTAGCCCTCGTCTTTTTACCTACTTGATCCTCTGCTGCCTTCACTATTTCATTCCTCAAAGCTAGCCATTCTTCTTCTACTGTATTTCTTTCCCCGATTCCTGTCAATTGTTCCCTTATGCTCTCCCTGAAACTCTGTACAACCTCTGGTTTAGTAAGTGAGATACTGCGAACAAGATTGTCTGCTTCTAAATAAAACTGAGGTGAAACCCTCTAGACCACATTTAAATGCACAACATGTGATACAAACACAGATTGCTAAATGATGCTAGTGATTAGAAACTTGAGGAATCTGCTGTCATATGATGAGTATAACAACTGGTTGTGTTGATCTCTCACTCTACGTTTTGGCAGTGATCAGGCCCAGGTTGAAATCATTGGGTCAAATGACAAACATGCCATCAGTGTGTCATATAAACGTGAGAAACTTGACGAGTTCTTGAAATATCTCAACAGCATTAATAGTAACATCCAGTTCATTATGGAGGTAGAAAATAACAGTGGACTGCCTATTCTCGACATCGTCTGACGCAAAGGAAGTGGTTGCCTTGGCCACACTCTCTATAAAAAAGGTATTCACACCATCTGTACCCGCATGCCATCAGCCATCATCCCCTTGCACAGAAGCACATTATGTTACAACCTTTGATGCATCATGCAAGAACAATATAACATACTGATAACCTTCCCAATGAGCTGAGCCACCTACACATCATGTTGGGAACAACAGCTACAATGTTCATCAAATAAATGATGTGATCTCTGACGAGGAGCAGGGAAAAAACTTTGCTTTCATGCTGTTCTGAGGCACAGTACTGGGTACAATAATCTGCCTGCTAAAAAGACACAAATCCAACATTTACTGAGACCAGTTAAAGATGCAGAATATCTCAGAACACCTAGGGGTCTACAATATACCTTGTGAGTCGGGCCAGCCTTACATTGCATAAACAATACACACTTAGAACAACTCAAGAAGGAGTGCGAGATGTTTTATCCCCTAAGCTAGCCAAGAAATTTGAATTGTACGGGTATGCTTTAGAAAAGAGTTACTACATCAAATATGAGGAAACATTTGTCATGATTTGCACTAATGACTTCTGGGACAGTGTAATTAAAAAAGCCATCAAAATACAAATTGCTAATGACACCCTTAATAGTGCTGGCAGCCTGCATCTCAGCATGGCACGGGATCGAGTGAACGCAGTGTTGAAGCAGCACACCAAATACCGAGTCAACATATGCCCATAAATGATGTCATGACAGGGTGTATATGTGGACATGGAAAAAAAATTCCTGGATTTTCTGATTGAAAATACATTTTCCCCCGCGTGAAAACACACTTTTTCCATGTTAAGTGACAGTATATTTTCCCTCAGAAGTGTAAAATTTATCAATCCTTTCAATGGTTATGGTTTTATACAAGGGCGTAGAATTTCCCGGCACTTTAGAAAACGAAACTTGGGGAAAAAAAACACTTTGGAAAAAATTTCTGATGTGCAGCAACATGTACGCTGCATATTTTCGTATTATGAAAGTATAAATTCGAATTCCACCAAACATCACATGTTACTTTCCAAAGCATTGAAATCGAGATTGAATTTGGCTTTTGTAAGCCAGTCATACCTCATGTCACGTGATCTCGCCAACTGATGACAGCAGATATTTAGAGCATAGGACACATGATGTAATCAGCCAATAGCAACATCACTTAAGTAGCACGAACACACCAACACACAAACAGGAAAAGTTAATGGTTTAAATTAATATACATAGTGTTGCTACAAGAAAAGCAAAGCTTTCACATATAATATTGGTCTCTAAGGTTAATAAGCTGCAAGAGAAGCTAAGCTTTCACACAATGTTTATCTTTTTTGTGCATGTTACATTTTAAGATAAACAACATAAGGGTACCAGTAAAATTTTTAACGACGGCATAAATGTCTTATCTTCTGGGCTCGAAATTCTTCTAAATGGCTTGTCATCAGAGTTGATTTTTAAATGAGAGTCAAACGCGCTGTGGTTTAAGAAATTCATCGTACATTCTTGCACATAGTTCAACTTGCGTAAAAGGAAATTTACTTTGAAAGTAAAGCTTTTCAAACCACGATTCGCAATATTTTCCCATGACCTATTAGAAATAGTTTCATTTCAGCAGTTGCCGGAGAGTGCCAGGTAAAAGGGGCCACCACACTTGCGCAGCTACGATGATGTAGGAAGCCAGTATGTTTGTACGTGTAAAACATTAAAAGATCTTACATTATGTCATAAAAGAAACAAGACATCAAAGGATACTCCACGAGCATCAGAATTTCATGAATAACACTAAAATGTGCACATTTAAAGTGCGTACTTAAAGTGCACATTCATATGTCCAGATTCCCAATGAAGTAGGCCTCCACCTGATATTAAGCTTCCCCCACCCCCCCCCCCCCCCCAAGCTCCCCCCACCCCCCACCCCACCCCTCGTGCGTTTGAGATAGGACGTCAAAACTTTTAATTAAAAAAATCGAATTTTCAAAAATATGTTCATTTTGTAGCACACATCTTTCTGAAGAGTCCGATACATAAAACGTGTGTTCGCGGAAACGTAAGACATATTATTTGGTCTTAAGTGTGCCAAAGTGCAGTGCCATGCCTCTTCACATAGCATTCTTCTAACGCACGTTACTGTATGTCGCTCTGTGGAATTGAAACGTGTATATTTTGTAATGGATGCCATCAAACTATATTCAGGATAGTGGAAATTCATATGTCCTGTGGTGCCTCTCCTGCTCAGCTGGCCTGACATCTTGCCCCTCTCTTAAAGAAATAAAAATGAAAACTCACAATTAATACTGGATGGGATTATTTGTAATAGGGAGAACAATAACTCTTCAGAAAATTTGCTCTCTTTACTGCCTATTAGCTAATAATTTGCTGTTTTGTGTTACATAAAATTAGATATAGGATACATAAAACCAGTAAAGACAGGAGACAAGCAAGACAATACACATTTCTTCAATCCTTAGCTCCTAGCATTTTTTTCTCTCTAATCTTGCTACAGCTTTACATGGCATGCTTTCCTTTCTGCGAAAGAGTCTATAACCTCATCAAAGTTCATCAAATGTTTTGGTACACAAAAAATGGAAATGTCACTGTCTAATACTGAAAAAGCTGTTAGTACAAATAGTACCCAAGACTGATATGGTTTCTCAATCTGATTACGTCTATTCTGTCACTGTCTACTAGATAAAACAAAATAGGCCTCTCTAATATTGCAGCAATTATAACAGATACCAAATAAACGAGACTGTTTTGGCACAAATGGTCATTTTTGTAACACGACAGAACATAATTCACAAAAAAACAATATCAAATACCTATTAGGCCAACTACAAGCAAAAAGCTTTATGTTAGAAAATAGTTTCACATTTCATTCATACGCTCTAGTTTCTCAAGCATGAGATCAAAAAGTAGTAGTATGAAATTTTTATATAATTTTGGAATTGTCATTTTCTTCCATAATTTGTGTGATTTCCTCACTTCTTTTCCTTCCTTGTTTTAGCAAACAATCTTGTCATCAGTAATTCTGTAACTACTCTTGGCATTGCCAAAACTTAGTCGCTAGTAACTTCACTAACCCTGCCAGAATCACCGGTTTGGTTATCCCGCAATTATTCTCCGATTAGGCATTGTTACATGTTCATGCGACGCATTTTCCGCACTACTTTCAGAAAAGATAATACGTAATCTTTCTTACCTGTTATTCCTGTTAGTCATTTATTTCCACTCTGGTAGTCTGAATCTATGGATTTCACTACTAATTATAACAACGCTGATCATTCACAAACCCAATCAACCACATAATCAGACAGCAATTGGCATTCATCCGTTCGCTTTACTACACTCAGCTCGTATAGCCCCATCCCCTTTTGTCTGCAGGAAAGTTTATTTCTAGATGCAACGAGGATTCCCCTTCTGCTTACACAGCCAACAGCTACATTTCCGTTGCCTGAAGCAGGAGAAGGTACTAAACATATGCGACTTAACTGTGCATGAGCCCACTCGTAAGTGCTGAAATGAATCTAATGTAAACAGTTGTGACATCATGCTCATCAGAGGCAATTTTTTCTTACGTAGCATTGCATAGTCTTCCTAAAGCCTATGACACATTTTGCTGTTGGCAGACACTTGTACCTGTATAAGCACTGCATTTTTTTAAATTTTTTTTTTATTTTTTGTATATGGTGCATTTCTTTTGCAATTTAAGTTTTATTTTCGTTTTTTTTCTCTCGTTCATGTTTTAGTGCTGCAGTATTATTCTGCAGTAGCCAGATACAGTAATATCCTTTGTTAGAGTATCGGTTCTCACCAGTCATAATTACAAAAATTTAACTGAAAACTAAAACAATGAAAAACTCCCATGTTTTCCCCAGTTTTCTCCCAGATGAAAAATTCCCACATTTTTCCCGTATCTCCCTGTTGTACCGGGTCGTACACACCTTGCATGAGTATCAGTGATGTTCAGACAGCAGCTAGTGTATATAAGCCCTCACCAACAGCCCACTGGCCACACCAGTGTGAGGGTTTATGTCTAGAGGTGAGGAGAGGGTATGAGATTGGAATAGCAGAACACTCTGCCCATGGATCCCAGAACCGTGGGCTTGGGCAGCCAATCCAAGCAGACCATCCGAGGTCTGCAGGGGTGATGAAAGTGACAGACAGCATGCCAGAGGCAGCAGACTACACAGATAAAATAGGGATGAGCACAGGTGGGAGTGGAGGAAGCATTTCTGCCTCCACAAAATCACACACCATCCTCCTGTCAGCAACGAACTGTTGAGTGGGGGCAGGGGTCCTACTGGGACATGGGGTGAAGATGAGAGTCATGGCTGGTGGTGAGTCTGGTGCCTGAGACAGGTGCTGGAGATGGCAACAGGATGATGGTGCCATTTGTATCTGTGTTTGTGGCAGGAGCTGACTGTGATGACAAATGAGATAGATGGGCCTGGCTGCGACATCAAGCAACTGATAAACCCACCCACCGCCCCTCCGTGACCGACAAAATCACTGTGTGTCCTCCCCAGATGCTGGCCGAACTTGCGTGTCCTGACTCAGGCATCTTGTACGTAGGTGGGTGTATATGCAACCTGGGCAAGTTGCATGGAATGCAGGTGGTGTAACGGGGTGAGATGTTGGCACCCATGCAATATTTCGGCTTGTCTATTCCCATACACAGGTGTCGGCCGATATGTTGTGCAGGAGATGTGCAAGGCTGCATTGGTAAACATTGTCTGCAGGTCCTGCTGCATCTGTGTCTTGAATGTATGGATGATCCACTTAGCCTCTGCACTGGAGGCAGAGTGAAAGGGGGCCGCAGTCAGGTGTACAATGCCATATCAAAAAGTTGCTTAGTAATTTGAGTAGTCTTATCTGTTTCTCGCATGATGTGGCGCACACACTGAAACAACTGGACAAAAAAGTATAATCAATAAGTAAAATGGTGTGTTCCCAATTATTGGGCATATATACTAATTACAATTTAAGATCTGTAATAGGAAGGTGGATTGATAAATTCTATTAAAAATTCTAAATAAATTTTATTCACAAAAAGCCTTTATTTGTAAATTGTAAACTTTCGTGGTCGGATATGTCACAATTAATAAAATGTTCTGACCTGTTACACTGTGGTCGAATGGATTTCAAATTAAAACCCAACTTTTCTCTCCATCTGCAGATAACATTTTCAAGGGGAAGCGTAGCTTCTCGAGTGTCGATTCACACCCTGGCTTGCTAGACTGCATTAAAATTCCACAGAAGAATGCATAAATGGAATTTTGCTGCAATCAGTGGCGAGTCAGGGTGAGAATTCAACACTCAAAGCTATGAGCCCACTTGAAAATGTCCTCTGCAGATGGTGACGAAATGCATTTTAATGTGAAAGCCATTTGACCATGGCATAATAGCCCATAACATTTCATTAGTTGTGGAACATTTATTTCTTTCCATAATCTCCATTGAGTTCGATGTAATTAGTTAATCAAGACTTACATTTTTATTCTCTTAAATATTTATTTTCATATGTATCTAAACGCTCAATTACATTGAAGCTCACCTTCAACAGATGAAAATTTCTTTCAAACATTTACCCAAAATTATGAGTAGCAAAAAGTTATACAGAAACAATATGTGGAAGATATGGGATGGCTAACTACACTGAGAAACAAATTAAACAGTTATTTTTTCCAAATGCTGTAACTGTCTCTCACTGCAAAATAGAAGTTTGAAGTTTGTACAAACGTGCCTATAAACTTCCTCTGTGGTGCCCTACGACATCACCCTCGGGCTCAGGAATGCTTCACACAGCGAGGTGTTGACACATGCAGGAAAAAGATCCATGTGACTTATAAGGTGGCTTAAAACTTTCCAGTCCAATTTTTCTACTCACTGCATTCTCTCCAACTCTAATTTTATTTATTTATTTTTTTTTTAAATAAAATGCAATAGCAGGACACTTGACAACTATTTCTTTTACACTAGCTTTTGAAACTACATAAGGTTTTTTTGTTTATAACTGTTTATACCTTTTTTCTGTATGGCACTTCTTAAAATATTCTCCCAGAGGAAGTCCACGATTCCTCTTGCGTGTTTTGCAGCAGAATATTGTTTCTCTTCTTCCTCCTTTTTCCTTGCATTTGTTAGAAACCATGCAATCACTTGCTGATTTTTTTTTTCTTTTTTTAAATTTTGCGCTATGAAATGCACCTTGTAATTTAGTCTCTCCTTGAATACAGACAATGATGGTCTTCTTCTCTTCTTTGAATTTATATTTCTCATCTGGCACACTAGTTGTCTGATCAGATTTTTTTCTATAGGAAAGATGGGTCTCCACATCGGTTCTTGCCTACTGAGTGAAGAATATAACTGTTACCTACAGCAACTTCAATCAGTCAAAAGAATAATTTTTTCCACCTCCTGTGCAATCATACCGTAAAACCATAGCAATCACAGTACTCATCAGCCTCATCCACTCCTCCCATAAACTTCAGGTGTACCAAAATAACAGTGGGTTTCAGGAACTCCACAAGCTCTTTCTTCCTATAACCAGTAATCAATTGGGCCTGAGAACCAAAGAATGTACTCAACATTGTCACTAACCTCTCATCACGGAATAAAAGAAACATTTTTCGCATTGGGAAAGTGGCAGGCAGTGTGAAGTTAATCTGCTGGAGCAATAGCTGAAAGAACACTCCAGGAGCCAACAGAGAAGAGGGATGTGCCCCATACTGGCGGACAAAGGAGTCATTGAAGAAGGAGGCATAGGACGGGTGGCCAGGCATGGTATCCACTGAGGAGAACATTACATCAGTATCACAATGGTAGTTCAGCAGCTTCTGCACAGAGATTCTCAATCGGGTTAGTGTGAAAGGTGCCAGTGGCCAAATGGATGCCACGATGGAGGATTGTATTCAGTAAGCATAAGATAGATAGATGTGCAGATGCATAAACAGAACACTAATAGCCTAGTTTTGAACAGACACGGGATCAGTACAAACAGAGGAGGACACTGACAGACAATGTACAGCGGACAGCTATTTATGACCCATCAGAGGACCAAGAAAGTTTCCTATCACACATGAGTCCCAGGAGTTTCATAGTTTCAATGAATGGAAGAGCAACAAGCCCAAGATGTAGAAACACGTCGAATAAACCCATTGCACAACCAGCAAATCATACAAAGGATTTTGTCAATGCTCATGTGTAAAGATGATCAAGTTATTGCTGAAGACGCAGCTCAAGGAGACAAGTCTACAGTGAACTGCAAATGATCACAAAATCATCAACGAAAAGGGAGCCAAAGATGCTTGGCGGGAGACAGGCCATAATAGGGTAAATGGTGACAGCAAAGACGATGCTCAGGACAGAGCCCTGCAGCATCCCGTTTTCCTGGATAAAGGTGTCCGACAAGGCAAACTCACAAATACCTTGAAACCTGTATCTTTTCAAAATTCCTGAAGGAAATGTAGAGAGTATGGAGGATACCAGTCCTCCAGCAGGTGTCGTAGGCTTTCTCCAAATCAAAAAACACAGCCACAGTCTGGAATTTCTGCAGAAAACAGTTCACGCCATGGGTTGACAAAGTAACGAGATGGTCTACAGTAGAACAGTTGTGCAGTGGTTAATAGATTGTGAGACTTGAGCCACCATAACAGCCGGGCATGACTCATACATTCCATCACCTTGCAAACACAGCTTGTGAGAGAAATGGGGTGATAGTTAGAAGGAAGGTGTTTGTCCTTACCAGGCTTAGGTATGGGTATGACAGTGGCTTCATGCCAGCATCTGGGAAATAAGCCATCCACCCAGGTGCGATTGTACAAAGGAAAGACAAAGTGCTTGCCCACAAGGGAAAGGGGCTGCAACATCTGAACGTGAACATCGTACAGCCCTGAGGCAGAAGATCGGAAGGACGTCAGAGTGTGATCTAGCTCACGCTTAGTAAAGGCAGCATTGTAGCATTCACAATTCTGAGAAGAGAAGGCTATCACTCGAGCCTGCTCCACTTGTATCCAATGGAGGAAGGCAGGGTGATAGAGGTTGGAGTTCGAAATCTCTGCCAAATACTGACCCAAGGTGTTGGAGATGACATCGTCTGCTATAGTCAAGCCGCAAAGTGGGGAATGAAGCTTGGTCCCAGAGAGCCTCAAAGATTGACCCAACGATGGAAGAAAGAATGGAACTGTTAAAAGAACTACTAAATGAAATGTAGCTAGCATTTTTGCCATCCCCAAGAATGCAACGACACTGCTCACACAGCTGTTTATAACAAATGCAGTTTACCATTATAGGATGACAGTTAAAAATGTGGAGAGCATGTCTCCGCACACGCCTCAGTCCACCAACGGACAGGAACACCACACGGTAATGGTGAAGTGTGAGGAATGAAATGTTCTGCAGTGGTAAGGATAATGTTTGTAAGGTATTCTACCTGGTCATCACAACTGGAGAAACGTTTTTCACTGAAGGTCGCTATGTAGGGATAAAGCCTCCATTTGGCCTTAGAAAGTTGCCAATTGGATGTACAAGTAAGTTGGGTATGAGTCAGCAAAAAGACAGCACATGGGAAATGGTTGCTCAAGCATGTGTCAGAGAGAACAGACCACTCGAGACAATGGGCAAGCTGGGCAATGCAGAACAAGAGATCCAAATTGGAATAGGTGTGAATGGAATCTGGGTGCTCCAGTGTTAAGGCCGATGAGAAGGAGAGTTGATTGAGAAGGTCAGCCAAGAGGATACCTCTCTGACAGGTTCTGTGAGAGCCCCAAAGGGGATGGTGCACATTAAAGTCACAGAGCAGCAAAAAGGGAATTGGCCAATAAGCTGGAGAAAGTCTGCCCTGGTGACAATGAATGACAGAGGAATGTAGATGGTACAAAGAGAAAAGGCAAAGTGAGGAAGAAAAATGCAGACCACAAGAGCTTGCAGCCGGATGTTCAGCGATATGACTTGACTATGAACATCATCCCACAAGAGCTGCATGACTCCCCCATGAGATGGAACACCATCCTTAAGAGGAAGGTCAAAGCGGACCGGAAAGAAATGTGAGAGGTCAAAGCAGTCACGTGGAAGCAATTTTGTTTCCTAGGAGCAGAAAAAAATGGATGATTCCAAGAGAAGCCGAAATTCCTTCTTTTTGGATCTAATGCTGCAAACATTCCATTCGAGGTGTCGTAGGCTTTCTCCAAATCAAAAAACACAGCCACAGTCTGGAATTTCTGCAGAAAACAGTTCACGCCATGGGTTGACAAAGTAACGAGATGGTCTACAGTAGAACAGTTGTGCAGTGGTTAATAGATTGTGAGACTTGAGCCACCATAACAGCCGGGCATGACTCATACATTCCATCACCTTGCAAACACAGCTTGTGAGAGAAATGGGGTGATAGTTAGAAGGAAGGTGTTTGTCCTTACCAGGCTTAGGTATGGGTATGACAGTGGCTTCATGCCAGCATCTGGGAAATAAGCCATCCACCCAGGTGCGATTGTACAAAGGAAAGACAAAGTGCTTGCCCACAAGGGAAAGGGGCTGCAACATCTGAACGTGAACATCGTACAGCCCTGAGGCAGAAGATCGGAAGGACGTCAGAGTGTGATCTAGCTCACGCTTAGTAAAGGCAGCATTGTAGCATTCACAATTCTGAGAAGAGAAGGCTATCACTCGAGCCTGCTCCACTTGTATCCAATGGAGGAAGGCAGGGTGATAGAGGTTGGAGTTCGAAATCTCTGCCAAATACTGACCCAAGGTGTTGGAGATGACATCGTCTGCTATAGTCAAGCCGCAAAGTGGGGAATGAAGCTTGGTCCCAGAGAGCCTCAAAGATTGACCCAACGATGGAAGAAAGAATGGAACTGTTAAAAGAACTACTAAATGAAATGTAGCTAGCATTTTTGCCATCCCCAAGAATGCAACGACACTGCTCACACAGCTGTTTATAACAAATGCAGTTTACCATTATAGGATGACAGTTAAAAATGTGGAGAGCATGTCTCCGCACACGCCTCAGTCCACCAACGGACAGGAACACCACACGGTAATGGTGAAGTGTGAGGAATGAAATGTTCTGCAGTGGTAAGGATAATGTTTGTAAGGTATTCTACCTGGTCATCACAACTGGAGAAACGTTTTTCACTGAAGGTCGCTATGTAGGGATAAAGCCTCCATTTGGCCTTAGAAAGTTGCCAATTGGATGTACAAGTAAGTTGGGTATGAGTCAGCAAAAAGACAGCACATGGGAAATGGTTGCTCAAGCATGTGTCAGAGAGAACAGACCACTCGAGACAATGGGCAAGCTGGGCAATGCAGAACAAGAGATCCAAATTGGAATAGGTGTGAATGGAATCTGGGTGCTCCAGTGTTAAGGCCGATGAGAAGGAGAGTTGATTGAGAAGGTCAGCCAAGAGGATACCTCTCTGACAGGTTCTGTGAGAGCCCCAAAGGGGATGGTGCACATTAAAGTCACAGAGCAGCAAAAAGGGAATTGGCCAATAAGCTGGAGAAAGTCTGCCCTGGTGACAATGAATGACAGAGGAATGTAGATGGTACAAAGAGAAAAGGCAAAGTGAGGAAGAAAAATGCAGACCACAAGAGCTTGCAGCCGGATGTTCAGCGATATGACTTGACTATGAACATCATCCCACAAGAGCTGCATGACTCCCCCATGAGATGGAACACCATCCTTAAGAGGAAGGTCAAAGCGGACCGGAAAGAAATGTGAGAGGTCAAAGCAGTCACGTGGAAGCAATTTTGTTTCCTAGGAGCAGAAAAAAAATGGATGATTCCAAGAGAAGCCGAAATTCCTTCTTTTTGGATCTAATGCTGCAAACATTCCATTCGAGGAGAGTCATGATGGGCAAAAGGGAGGATGGAAAAAATGAAAGGTTGTAACCTCAGTTGCTACCGAGTGAGAGCCTTCAAAGACTCACTGCTACAGGGCATAGTGACTGGAGGATCCTGCTCCATAAGATCTACAGAGGTGTTGGCATTCTTCCTCAGTCAGTCTGCAGATTCAATGACAAAAAAATGGTTGGTGGTGCGCACCAGCGAAACGGAAGTCATCCAGATGAGGCTATCACGCAGTGGCACTGTTGACGAGGATCTCCGAGTCAGCAAAGGAGAAGACTGTTTGCTTTTGTTTGATTTCTGGGAGCCTTTGCAGTTGGCAGAGGAAGACTCAGATGTCTGTTGGCCGGAGGGATCTAAAAAGTCTTTGCGGGAGTATTCCTGCCTGTTGTGTAGCAGGTGATTTTGCAGCTAGAGGTGAAAATTTGGTGGCTTGTTGGATGGCTGGAGGAGGAAAAGAAGATGAGGATGCTACAGTGATAGAGGGTGATTTTAGAGCCACGGTGTCGAATTTGAGGTTGCAAGTTTGTGTGGTCATGTCCTTTGTGTAGCAAGAATGATACTGTAAGTGCCAAATGGTAGAACGCAGGGCTTTCAATTAGCCAACCACTTGTGAGCGACAGGGTAAGGCACTTTTTTCTTCACCCAGGTCTCCTGGATGGCCCACTCACTGAGATACACAAGACCTTCTCAGTATGAGCCTACATGGTTGCCACTGCAATTGATACAGTGGAGCGAAGGAGGCGGGAAATCGCCCTTGTGAGCATCCCTATCACTAGTAACACATTGGTTGGGTTTCAACACAACATTCGAGTGTGGTTGAAATGTTGACATTAGTAGTAGTGCACTGGGTTTGCAATGTGCATTCGGACCTTGATGGCTTCATAGCCTGCTTTGATCTTTGATGGTAGCACTACCCAACCAAATGTACAAAAGAGAGTGCATGCACGCACTAAGGATGCATCAAACTTTTTCACCACCCACCCGATGGACTGCAGTGATGCCCTGATAAGAGACGTAGATTTCTCTCTCAGCAATACCATCGAGCAGCCTTGTGCACATAAAACCATGCAGAGAATTCAGTGTTCGATGGGCCTCGATACGAACAGGAAAGCCATGGAGAAGCAAAGCTACAAGCAGTAGTTATGCCTGTGAATCACAATTAGTCTTCAAAACCAAAGTACCATTGCATAAGCGAGAGTAGGATTTCATAGGGCCTGCAATTGCATCAAAATGTTTCTGAGTAATATATAGATTAACCAAAGCAAAGGACTGACCGTCTTCAGTAGATGAAACCACAAAGAACGGAGTGCAACCAGGGCAGTGTTGGAATTATTAACCTCATGCTGTTTACATTTTGTAGACGTAGACTGAGATGAGTATAACTGGCTCATTGTGAGATAATGCCCCATAACTGCAAGCACCTTCAACGGCATACTACTCCTAACTGAGGGCCACCCCAGAGAGGAGCTCACTCCCCTTAGGTGATTGTTAACACCTCAGGTCACACCTCCCGAACTCCTCAGAGGGACCAATGGACAATTTGGGAAGGTAACAGCTCAGCCAATCAGCCTTCCCTGGGCCTGGCTTGTACCAGACAGTACAATGTGAACCTTGCCTGTTAAACTACAAATTATGCGTTAGCCAGTCACCTGTTATGCACCAGACATGTGGACTGGCCTTCAGGAGCACACAGGGAGGAAAAAGAAACAGAGGAACCTCAAACGCCAATGCAGAGGGAGGATAGGAGAATGAAAAAGGAAAAAAAGGAAGAAAAAACAGTGGAGGGACTGTTTGGACCTCAGACTACTGAAAATTCAGAACACATACCCAAACATATCCCACCCAAGTTCCCCAAGGGAGGGCAGAATGGAAGAAAAGGTGGTGTGAGGCTGGGCCTATGAAAACCAAGCTTGAAGTCACCAAAGACTGGTGAGCAACATGTGGGGTTATTCAAGCATGTTGTCATTGTCACAAAGACTGAGTGTGATGTCACAAACACCACACTCTTGCACCGAGCGAAAATACGAGGGAAGGCAGCCAGGGGCAGCGAGGTTCGCCGAGGGCTAGTCCAACAACGCATTTCCTACACCACCTTTAACAGTAGCATCAAAAAATGTGTCAATGCTGTTGACCAGTCACCAACCAATTCTTATTTTGTCACACAGACCTTGAAAAAACAAACTGCATGGGCATTTTCAATCTTATAAAATTAAGGTCCATGTGTAAAAGTAACCATTTTATTTACCAGCTATGCTGCAATTACTGTGCAGCATTATACATGAGAATAACAAAAGGAAGATTAGTATTCAGTGTCCCTTCAACAGTGAGGTCATTAGAGACAGAGCAGGTTAGAGAAGGATGGGAAAAGAAATACTCTGATCTCTCAAAGGAATCATCTCGGCATTGCCTTGAGCAACTTCAGAATGTCACAGACAACTTAATCTGGATGACCACAAACAGATTTAAACAGTCGTCCTCCCAAATATGAGTCCAGAATGTTAACCACTGTGTCACTTCATTCGATGTGGTAATAACAACAACTAAGCAGTTGTCTACCTGCATGAATGACAACAATCCACAATACAGAAAATTTATTACGTCTTGCCAAGGATCACAGAAATTTCTTCAGTTTTTGCATTGAAACCTATAATCATTGAAGTGGGGTGCTTATTCATCATCTTCAGGCTATGGTCTGTCGCAATATTAAAATGCTACATGGACAATATCAGAGACTACATTTGAGAGCCCCAGCAACATAAGGGTGAAAACTATTTAAACCGACAAACTCTAGGAGGTTGTAGGGGACATCAAAACAAATATTTTTCCCTGATGTCATTTTTTCCTATGAGGATTATTTAAACTGGTGGAGGCCGTATTACGCTCTTCAGTTGTTAGAGGGCGTATTACGCTCTTCAGTTGTAGGTAACTGCTGTCCACCAGTGTAGTAGTGCATTGTCTCTGTTTACTAATGGAGTGATACACCTGGAGTGAGTACACTGATATGGTTGGTGCGTACTACGAAGCGCACCACAACAGACGAGCTGCACAGCGGGTTTATCAACAACAATATCCTAATTGCCGTATCACGCAGCATACGACCTTTGCTGCTGTGTACCAACATCTGAGTGAGACCGGGTCATTTAGCAGATTACTTGGACAGGGACGTCATCGCACGGTAAGAACTCTGCAATTTGAGGAAGCTGTCTTGCAGCATGTGGAGCAGGATCCTTCAATCAGTACTCATGCAATTGCACATAACATGGGGACGAATCAGACAAATGTAAGAACAGTCCTTCAAGAGCAATTCTTACGTCCATTTCACTTGCATCATCTCCACAACCTGGAACCAGTTGATTATCCACCCACAGCACAGTTTTCGCAGTGGTACCTGGAACAGTGTGAAATGCATCCCACATTTCCATCCTCTGTGTTGCTTACTGATGAAGCAACGTTCGGGCGTGATGGAGTCTTCAACATGGACAATTCGCATGTTTGGAGTAAGGATAACCCACATGCCACAGTTACTAGCACTCATCAAGTGCGGTTCTTCATTAATGTGTGTGTCGGTGTTGTTGGGGACTGTTTAATTGGGCCGTATCTGCTACCTAGGCCATTAAAGGGCGGAAGACGTCCCACTCCCTACAAGACAATGCATGTGGTTCCAACACGACGGGGCGCCGGCACATTTCAGGCGCCGTGTACATCAATTCCTGGACCGACAGTTCCCAGGAACATGGACTGGCAGATGTGGTCCCGACCATAGCCTGCTCGATCCCCAGATATATCCCCTCTGGACTTTTTTGTGTGGTGAGAGATGCGCAACTTTGTTTGCACAACTCCTGTTCCATCAGAAGAGGATCTGGTTGCCCGGATAGTAGCAGCAGCAGCAGGAACAATTCAGGATACTCCTGGGGTTTTTGCCCATGTCAGACAGAACATGATCCGCCCCTGTAACCTTTGTTTACATGTCAATGGAGGCATTTTTGAAAATCTACTGTAATTGAAAATGGATTGTGTTAATGTGTTGTCTCTTGGTCATAAAAAATGGAAAAGTGTTTGTTGCTTTAATTACTTTGTCGCCAGAGAAATCTTCCTCTACCGGTTTAACTACTCCTTATAGGGAAAAATATTTGTTTTGATGTCCCCTAAAACCTCCGAGAGTGTGTCGGTTTAAGTACTTTTCACCCTGTATACAATTTTTGGAAAAGCTTTAACAACACATCTTTATAGATATTTGCTGAACTGATGAATGAGATGTTAAAGCATTCCTGAAATACCAAACTTGATTGATCTCTAATA
This sequence comes from Schistocerca piceifrons, assembly GCF_021461385.2. Taxonomy (NCBI): domain Eukaryota; kingdom Metazoa; phylum Arthropoda; class Insecta; order Orthoptera; family Acrididae; genus Schistocerca; species Schistocerca piceifrons. The sequence continues at coordinate 373,540,876 of NC_060145.1, read as the reverse complement.
TTAACTGTCCCCAAGAAAACTATCCTAGCCAAACCTGTAGAAGGGAAAACATTACAGTATAAGACATTTAACTATTTTGTGAATACAGAAGGATTTTTCAATTTTGTTTGGAATACTTCCAACCCAATGGGAGCTTAAAGTTTGAACACTTAATTACTTTATGGACCTACTTAAAAAAAAATTAACTACCCTTAAGGGGACATAGTCGCGAGGGAACTCCCATAAGGAATCAATGCTAAAATGAGCAAACGTCAAGTACATTTTCTGAAGTAAGTAATGGAGATAAAGACTTGAAACTTTTACAGTGTACAGCTGAAACATCATTTTCAAATCACATAAAAATGGTTAATGTATTTTATATATTTCACGAGTAATCATTTTTTTGTTCTATAAGACAAAAAATTAAAACTTTTCTAAACACCTTGGAGCTTGTAAATCTGTTCTTTTTATCACTACTGGTCTATTTCTTATCTAATTAATCATCATTGTATTAACAAGAGATACTGTAAGTCTGATGTCTGTAGCAGTTATAGTTTTTGAGAAAAGCGTACCAGAAGGTCAAAAAATGTCGTTTTGAGAAAAATGGTATTAAAGTTTTACATGCAAGAAAGTAATGTACAATGCCATACAGACACACTTTTAAAACAGTCCAGGGCTATACTGTGGCTCAGCTTCTTGATCCTTATCTTTCCTGCAGAAATATCAGCATAACAGATACGGTCCATGTCAATCTTTTTCAGTCCCCTTTCAGTATTGATACCATCCTTTGTTCCCAAGAGTCTTAATACATCAGTCTTCTTTGACACGCCAGCATTGAAGCACATCACTGCATCATGAACACCAAATTTTAGTGTTTCTTTTCTAACAAAAACAGTTTTTGGTAGCCTTGTCCAAATGACAGAATTCAAACTTTCATTTGGGTTTTGACTTTTTCCATGGAGACACTTTTTCAAGAGCTCTTGTTGGCTAAGGTCTCTGAAAATGGGTTTCACAGCTAGCAGGATTTTTTCTGGAATTGAATGTTTGTGCTTATAGCTGGAAGATGTTGCTGGGTTGTTGAATTTGCACCAGCTGTCAGGTCCCCGTGGGCAAAGGTTATGTTGTGGTTCCTCATCTGTTGAAATTTTATGAAAGAATATAGCCCAGATGACTCTCCTCATTGCTTCTACATTGTTGCAGTTAATTCTAATGGCCATACCATAATAAGTCTGGATCCTGTCTATTTCAACCTTTGTCGGGCCCCCTTTACCACCTAACTTTTTTTCCTTACATATCTTTAGAAGTCGTGATCCCATTCTTTTCTGTACATGTCTTATACATTCCAGTTTATTAATTTTGACTCTAGGCCCATAAGGTTTATCTTTTACCACTTTCTGATAAGCCTTACTGTCCCTGTCCCCAAGATAGTCTGTATAGAGGATACCTCTTGACTGCACAGACCTTTTGAAAATGTTAGCAACACCAGCCACTTCCATGCCTCCACTAGAACCATTATAATTCTTTTTACACACATGTTGTATAGTGGGATTTTTGCTACAGATGTCACAGAACTTAGTAATAATTTCAATATCCAGAACCTTCCTAGTATCAAAAGAAGTTGCTGACACAATGCCATTTAGGGATGTATGCCCACGTTTCAGCCAACTGCCATCAAAACCAGCAGAAATTTTGCCTTGGGTCAGATTTCGTATCATTCAACTGAACTGCTTCTTTGGCTGCTTTCAACATTGTAGATTCACTTACCTCAGCTACAACTGCACCAATAGTCTTGTTGTAAACATCAAACTTTCTTGGAGGTGGAGGAATGTTCATCACTGCACAAAGAACAGCACCTGCATTTCGCCCTTTTCCAATAGATCTAAGTGCATACACTAATCTTATATTGTTTTCATACAATCTGCTTCTTGTTACGTGGGATGACATTGTATTGGCAGTACAGCTACATTCCAAACATGTCAAAACTAAATTACAAACAATTCCCCTGGTTTTCACCACATCTTTGTGCAAAGTAACGTTTCCACCACAGTTTTTACAATTTGTGTGTTTTTCGATAAGTTGACGTAATAACCTCATGGAGATCAGAATGTTTGTGTCAGTAACAACAGAAACACTGTTTACACCACATATTGCATTGTCACGCATTTGAGAGACACTTGGAAAACCGGCAGCACCTAGAAGCTTCTTGCTTGAAGCACTATCACTCGCACTGACTTCACTTTCAATATTATTTTCTGCCCTCTGTTCAAAACTAGCAGTTTTGCGGTTTATTTTTACATATTTATTTCCACGAAACTTAGCCTTATATCCAAACTTCCTTATTCTACCCATTGTGTTATAATGTTTCACACAATCACTACATTTGTATCACCAAAACGTAAACAACTAGGATGAAGAAACTGACAAACGATAGTAGACAATGCAGACAGGCTGGCAAACATCAGAATAACAATTCTCTCTTGCAACCCAAATAAAGAGTATTTATATCCGTGGAACATAAATGATTGTTGTACTGTAGTCAATGCTGACTACTGCGCGAGACACAGCAAAAATGGACGTGGCACTAGTTACCATGCTTCACAAACAAATTAATAACTCCGAATCTAATAATCAGATTTGTATGAAACAAACGGCATTTTGTAGCCAAATAATTGGAGCATAGATAAAGACTTAAAAAAAAAAAAAAGAAAAAAAAAGAAAGAAAAAGAAAGAAATTCGATTTTTTTGAGCCTGTTCGCGACTGTGTCCCCTTAAGTAGACTGAATGTTTAAGGGCTCACTTCTGACAAGAAAGACACTAGAACTAAATTTTCACTCTGGACTGGAGTGCGCGCTGATATGAAACTTCCTTGCAGATTAAAACTGTGTGCTGGACGGAAACTCGAACTCAGGACCTTTGCCTTTGCTGGCAAGTGCTCTACCATCTGAGCTGTGAGGACGGGGCGTGAGTCGTACTTGAGTAGTTCAGATGGTAGAGCACTTGCCTGCAAAAGACAAAGGTCCTGAGTTTGAGTCTCAGTCCAGCACATAGTTTTAACCTGCCAGGAAGTTTCAAGAAAGACACTGTTGTATCTATAGACTTGAAAAATTCACATACTGCAATAAACGCAAATATAGATGTGATTTTCGCCCCAAAATTTGAAAATGTGAAATTACCTAACAGGTGCTATTTCACAATAAATTTCATCCCTGTGAAGCAGCCTTATTTTCTGCATATAAACATTAAAAATGTAACCACTTTTCGGTTATTGCACATCATCTGGCAAATCCCAATTTGAAAGGAGTACCTGTGTAAGAGCATGTTTGCAAAATAAAAACTGCACAAACATATTGACTTACCAGTGAACTTGATTCTATGGTTTCATCACAACTGTGAGAGGTAGAATGGGCTGTATAAAATACACCCTGTGTAACACAACACAGAAGTCAGTCGTGGGACCTAGCATCTTTGAGTAAAGAAACACATTTGTCTGTTAGCAAAAGTTCAAAAGTTGGTAAAATGTGGACACTTAGTTTTAGGTGGTGGGTGTTTTAAACTGTGGTTGCATTAAATACCAGTCAGATGAGGCCTGAATTACCTGGACTATGACACTCCCACAAGCAAGCAATTGCACTCTTACTAAATGCCTTGTGCTGTGCGCAGCTGTTTTTTTCCCTCCTTTTAAAAAAAAAAAAAAAAAAAAAAAAAAAAAAAAAAAAAAAGAGTGAAGAGAATAATCCTGTTTCATCAAGGAATTCAGTGACGATCCTTGAAATATCATAAGGGACCTACAATCGCAGGCAAAAATGGAAACAAATGAAAACCATTTGAGAAAAAAAACTGCTGAAGTTTTTGCAAAAGCAAACATTCCTGACAAAAGAGCTGCCTAACTACCATCTCTCTCTCTCTCTCTCTCTCTCTCTCTCTCTCTCTGAGAGTCAGTTTCAGAGCACTATGGCTTTGTACTCATGTATTGTGACAATATTTTAAATTTTTACATAAAAAAAATGCACATTTCCACAAAATAGATGCAAATTTTGACAAAAATAGATGCCACATTTTCAGGTCCCTTGTATTATTCATGACTAGTCCTGAAACAACATTTTGAATACAGATGGAAACAACTGTGACCTTTGATACAATGACGTGCACTAGCACAACTAACTTCAGATGGGGTTCTTCCATCAGATGGTGGATACAGCCTTCATTGCATTATGCTGATTACAATTTTCAGAACAGTTATTATGTAGAGAAAACATATTTTCAAAGTAATTTGTGTTGTTACAACAGAGAAATGCTTATGTTTAATGTACACTGAAAGTAAAGTTCTTTTTTCTTTTACCTGATGCATCCCACAGATCATCAAAGAGCCCTGAAGTTTCAGAAAGTAGTGGAGCACTTTTCTCAACTTTAGGCTGCACATTCCGAGTGTCAACTACTGGCACTGATTTCTGACCTCCAGCTGGCATATTTGCACTGCAAGAGGGCAACTTCATAATTAAAAAACAAGGTAGGCACATTCATTGCTATAGTTTAAACATTATCAAGTGATAAATCAACCAGCATTATTTAATGTACATCTTGAATATGTTTTTCAACATTATTCCCAAACTTTCACTTCTTTCATTCCCAAGGAAAGTATGTAGGATTTCGCTTATCTGCTCTCCTACGCACATCTACAATTTTTCAACCTTTGGATCTGTCCTTATGGTGTTCATGCTGATGCCTTACACTATGTTCATCGACCACACAATAGATGGAGAATGCTGTGAGGAAGAGGTCTCTAACATCAAGTAGGAAGATCCCACTCCCACATAATGTCTTTTCCTGCTCTTTGGTTCAGTAAAGAAACATTTTTGGAAAAAATAGCAGTTCTCATCCTGAACGTAAAGGACACTCAACTACTTGCAGTAATAGCTGTTCAAGTGGAACGGAACACTGATGCTGATTACAGTAATTCACCAATATTATTAGATGATAAAAACACTTTCCAGTGCATTTACAATTTGGGATACAACTAATGGTAAGTATATGCAACATGGAACCATTCCTTTTTAAAAAAAAGAAGAAGAAGAAGAAGAAGAAGAAGAAGAAGAAAGATGTAGACATCAAAAAATTACACACACTTTCGACAAGTATTCAAATCCAAGAAAAGAAAAAGAATTGCTGTTTTGTACCCATGAGCAGGGAGTACAGTTTAGTGAGCACTTGCAAACAGCAATACTTGTACAACATCAAACTGAGATTTAGAGCACATCAATATGATGGGACAACATTGCATCAGATTGTAGAAATAGTGCCAGTATTGAGGAAACAGCTAGTCGGTAACAACAGGATGTAAGTAGGATACAGTGCCATGGTCATTAAAATTATTTATCCATAACAACATTTATTAAGTTCCACTTGAGACAGGCAAAAAAACCACTGTACTGCAGACAAGTCAATTTGTGCTCACTAGAGACAATAATCATGAACAGAAAGACTGTCACAACCTAAAACTGTCGTACATATATAAACAGCAAGCGTGGGGGAAAAGTAGTCTGTTATGGCACTGGAATATAAGACACACAGAACTGCACTGCAAAAGCAAATCAATTACACTAACTATGGCTTCCATTACACCCCACAGCTTACCTGGAGAAATATACTGCATACAGAAGAAACACACAGCCCTGAAAATCAAATATATGACTGGATGAGGCCAACGAAACTATTAATTCAGGAACGTAATGAGGTTGTCTTTAATGGAATTTCAGACTGAGGCAATATACAGATCTAATAGTTTAGCTAGTCCAAGCAAAAGTGATACCATCCATTCGCACAAGGAAGTCACTGCTTTGAGAAACTAATGAGTAACAATTTACAAGCAGCTCTACCTTACAGATTAATCAAATTGGGGACATGGTGCATGTATTACCTTCTCACTTAGCTTACAGAAAAATACTGGCAGAATTCACAAAAAATCTGACATTAAATTCCAATTTCTTACACATGCATCTGAAATTTCCACAAAAAGTTGCTGTTGAAATAGACACTTAATAAATCTAGGAGGTTTCTGAGAGGATCTTATAGCTTTCCAGAATGGAAAGGTTTGTGCCATTAACAGCAGCACCTCAAGATTTGGTCATAATGCACTAACCTGTCCCCATTCCAGAGGGACAGGCGCAGGCGCGGGCGTGAGGGAGGGGGCAGGGGCAGACGCGAGGGGAGGGGATGGGAGCAGACATGAGGGGAGGGGACGGGAGCAGACGTGAGGGGATGGGATGGGAGAAGACGTGAGAGGGAGGGAGGAGTCATGAGTTGAGGGGAAGGTAGGGTAGATGAGGGGAGTAGGGGGTAGATGAGGGGAGGAGAGGGTAGGTGTGGAGAGGAGAGGGTAGGTGTGGGGAGGAGAGGGTAGGTGTAGGGAGGAGAGGGTAGGTGTGGGGAGGAGAGGGTAGGTGTGGGGAGGAGAGGGTAGGTGTGGGGAGGAGAGGGTAGGTGTGGGGAGGAGAGGGTAGGTGTGGGGAGGAGAGGGTAGGTGTGGGGAGGAGAGGGTAGGTGTGGGGAGGAGAGGGTAGGTGTGGGGAGGAGAGGGTAGGTGTGGGGAGGAGAGGGTAGATGAGGGGAGGAGAGGGTAGATGAGGGGAGCAGAGAGTAGATGAGGGGAGGAGAGGGTAGATGAGGGAGCAGAGAGTAGATGAGGGTAGGAGAGGGTAGATGAGGTGGGAGAGGGTAGATGAGAGGAGGAGAGCAGAGGGGAGAGAAAGAGAGAAGGGGTTAGGAGACATTCGTGGAAGAGGCATTGCGAGAGTACAGGATACGCTGGAGAGAGAATCTCTGTCTGCACAGTTCAGTAAAACTAGCGCTGGAAGGAAACATCCAAATGGCTCTTGTAGGGTAGCAGCTGTTGAAGTAATTTCTATTGTGGTGTTCAGCATTTTCATCAACTGCATCATCAAGTTTGGCAGTTACCACTCATGCGAGTAGGCAGTTAGTTACTTGTCACGCCCACATAGGATGTTGCACAGTAATCGCATCATAGCTGATATAATAACATGCCTGCTTTCATACATGGCCCTGTCTTTTATAAGATAGGAAATGCCTGCGAATGGACTGTGGTAGGATGGGTGGACGAATGCATGGGACTGTTATTACACCTGTGTCAACCACAAGGATTATGGTAGGATATTCCTCATCTCAATGCACAATAAGAAGTAGTCAAAGCCCTGGCAACAGATGTGGGTGAGCTTTTCAAGGCCAGGATGATACTGGGTGATCAAAGGAGTCCTGCTTGGTCGCTAATTAACAAGTTTACTGGTGTCAGAGGAAAAGACGGCACAGGAGATCCGTTTATGGATGAGCTTGATAGGATACTGTCTGTTAATAAAGGCTTTAGGAAGATTATTGATCTATTGCAACAGCTCCTATTTTACACTGCACATACAGCATCCAGGGTTGGAGAGGCTGTAAAGAAAGACTTTTTTTGACGTGGAATGGGTGACAGTTGTCAAAGTGGAAGTACTGTTATTGGCTGGCATACTCAATGTAGATGTATCGGGTGATCAAAAAGTCAGTATAAATTTGAAAACTTAATAAACCACGGAACAATGTAGATACAGAGGTAAAAATTGACACACATGCTTGGAATGACATGGAGTTTTAATAGAACAAAGTTCAAAAAATGTCCAACAGATTGCGCTGGACAGCAAAATGTCATTGACTGCGCACGATAATCGTGTATAAAAGGAACTGTAATGAGAGAGAGAATCAGATGCACCAGCAGTCGCAGCATGTTGACATCACCTGAAAAGGCACTTTTAGTGAAGCTGTATTAACAAATGGGGGATGTGCTAGTTCAGCGTTACAATTCTATCGACATAGGAAGAGGATTCAAATGGGTAAAGGTCTGCTGACAAATGCAGCTGTGGCGAGAATGATTTCGAAGTTCGAAGCCACGGGTTGTTTAGACGATAGACCCCGTAGTGGCCGATCGAGCACAAGGCGTAATGCTGCTGAGACAGTTCAGGAAGAAATGGAGACTGTAGCGGGTTCGTCTATGCACGGGGAAGTCAGCGCTCATGCAGTCGCACGTCGCACCGGCATTCCATACACTACTGTTTGGTTGGCACATAAGCGTACCCTCCGATGCTATCCGTACAAAATCCATTGGTATCATGAACTGTTACCTGGCGATTTACTAAAGCGGAGGGCATTTGCGGTGTGGGCGTTTCAAAAGACGGCGGAAGATGACGATTGGTTGAGTAACATGTTGTGGACCGACGAAGCTCATTTCATGCTCCGAGGGTCTGTCAACGTCCACAACTGCAGAATTTGGGCTACCGAAAATCTTAGAACTGTCATGGAAACTCCATTGCATGACAAGAAAGTCATGGTATGGGTTGGATTTACCACATCTACCATTATTGGGCCTTTTTTTTCTTCGAGAAAATGCGTGATTCTGGTTTTGTAACTGCTACTGTGACGGGTGAGAGGTACACCGATATGTTACAGAATCGCATCATACTCAGCCTGGCTGATAAACACCTGCTGGAACGTACGATGTTTATGCAGGATGGCGCTCCACCCCATATTGCTAGACGCATGACAGATCTCTTGCGCGCGTCGTTTGGTGATGATCGTGTGCTCAGCCGCCACTTTTGTCATGCTTGGCCTCCCAGGTCCCCAGACCTCAGTCCGTGCCATTATTGGCTTTGGCATTACCTGAAGTCGCAAGTGTATCGTGATCGACCGACATCTCTAAGGATGCTGAAAGACAACATCCGACACCAATGCCTCACCATAACTCTGGACATGCTTTACAGTGCTGTTCACATTATTCCTCGACTACAGCTACTGTTAGGAATGATGGTGGACATATTGAGCATTTCCTGTAAACAACATCATCTTTGCTTTGTCTTACTTTGTTATGCTAATTATTGCTATTCTGATCAGATGAAGCGCCATCTGTCGGACATTTTTTGAACTTTAGTATTTTTTTGTTTCTAATAAAACCCCATGTCATTCCAAGCATGTGTGTCAATTTGTACCTCTCTATCTACATTATTCCGTGATTTATTCAGTTTTCAAATTTATACTGACTTTTTGATCACACGGTATTTATGGAGACATCTGAGAGGCGGAGACTGACATCTAATATAGTGGAATGTTGAGTTGAGAAGGACCAGGTGAGGGTATTTTATTTCCTCCAGGTATTTATATTGTGGTTGAGTTTATAAATAATACTGATATAATGTTTGGAAAAGGAATAAACAAGAAACTTCACATTCACGTAAGTGTAACTGGTGTGAAAAATGTTTATAATACATAAATTCACTGCTGTTAATCATGCTCTTGTGGCACTGCAAGAACTAGAGGGTCTACATCTACGCCTACATAAATACTCCACAAGCCACCATACTGAGCATGGCGGAGGGTACTTCATGCCTTAGTAGTCAATTCCTTTGTGTTCCACTAGAAAATGGAGTGACAGGAAAAGACTGTCTATATGCCTTTGTATGAGCTCCAGTTTCTCCCATCTTGTCTTTGTTGTCCTTATGAGAAATATATGTAGGTGTCAGTATAATCAATCTGTGGTCTGCTGCAAATGCCAGTTCTCTAAATTAATGCCAGTTCTCTAAATTTTCTCAATAGTGTTTCAAAAAAGGAATATTATCTTCCCTCCCCCTCCAGGAACTCCAATTTGAGTTTACAAAGGTCGTATGAGAACACTTCTCACGAAACAAGTCATCTTACAACATAAATGAAAACTTCCTGGAAGATTAATATAGTATTCCAGATCACGACTCAAAAGTCAGAATATGAAATAGCTCCTATGTTTGAATCCCTGTATGGCACACACTTTTAATCTGCCAGGAAACTCCAAATCAGCGTACATTCTGCTGCAGAGTGAAAAATTAACTCTGATTACAGCACAGTTATCAACCAATGAAATTGAAATAAACAATGACAGCAATGTGCAAGGAAGATATGGCTCATGATTGACTGACAAACACAAAGTTTCCAGTCAACATAAAATTGTTAATGATTTAATACAAGAAAAAGTTATGTACTTACACTGATGGCTTATTCACTGTGGGTGATGCTGTGGTTGAGAAAAGGTCTTTTTCTAAATCATTACCAAATAAATCATCTGCTTTACTTTGTGCAAAAGTAGCTTCCTCTCCTTTAGCAGTTGGTTTAAAATCCGATTCTGTAGATACACAAAAAATAATGAATTAATGAAGAAAGTCATTTATCAAAATATCCACGGGTGTACTGCCGATCTACAGTGTCCAACAGGCACAATTTTTCAGCGATCATACATGTCGCCATCATCAGGTGAACTGACGGACTGAGCTCCTATGAACGTGCCGGCTCGGAGATCTGTACGCTATGGCTGCTCAGAGGGAACGGGTTCGGTTGCGGCGGCGGCGGCCGATTTAAATACCCTCCGCCCGTGGCGCGTTCCCTCCGCTGTCCGCGCCCCGCACCACGGTCACGCGGTGGAACAGATTGCGACGGCATCTGAGATGACGTCGGAGTGATGGCTCTGTCCGCCATAGTCGTCACAACTATACGTTTGCTCAATTTACTCTTGATTAACCCAATCGCTGGTTCCCAAGCCTTGCTAAGATTATAGCCACAGTTACGGTTTATGAGATCGTCATTGGTGCGAATTTCGGTGGCCTCTCTAACAACGCTGTCCCAGTATCTTGACGTCTGTACCAGAATCCTCATGCGTTCATACTCCATAGCATGATTTTCCGACAAACAATGTTCAGCAACCGCTGACTTGCTCGAATACATCAGTCGAGTGTACCTCTGGTGGTCACGGCAACGATCCACGACAGTACGCATCGTCTGACCAATATACGACTTGCCACATTGACACAGAATCACACGCCGGCCTTCCTCAAACCGAGGTCATCTTTGGCGCTCCCCACCAGTGCACGAGTTTTATTCGGAGGACAAAACACAGTTCCGACCCGGTGTTTCTTCAAAATGCGGGCGATTTTCCCCGAGAGTGTGCCTGTATATGGAATAAACGCAGTGCCTACCTCCTCCCTCGTGATTTCATCCATCTCCACAGGTTGTGCTGTAGTGGTTGGGAGGAGCTCACACTGAATCTGCCACTCTGAGTACAATTCTAGTGACTCTCCATTGTCAGCAACATCAGGGCACCTACACATTTGTTGGCCAAATACCTGACGGGAATATTAAGTCCTTATGTGGGCAAATGCCCTCATCACATCCGTAATTCCGTGGATTTTGTTAAACGCCTTGATAGCTTCAGGTTGGATGAGTCAGATATCATGGTGAGTTTTGATGTCGTTTCCTTGTTTACGAGGGTACTCCTACGAGAGTCACTAGAATTGATTAGTCAGAAGTTCAACTAGAAGACCACTGAATTTTTTAGGCATGTCTTGACTTCCACGTATTTTCTTTTTAATGGAGAATACTATGAACAAACGGAGGGAGTCGCCATGGGTAGCCCACTCGCACCGGTGGTAGCAAATTTGTACATGGAGAACTTCGTGGAGGAAGCCCTGTCGTCATCCGAATAGAAACCTACTTGCTTTTTCCGTTACGTGGACAACACGTTCGTCATCTGGCCACATGGTATGGATAAACTCCTTGACTTCCTTACACATCTAAACTCCATACACCCCAACACCAAATTCACTATGGAGACTGAAACGGAGGGTAAATTACCTTTCCTTGACATCTTGATCAAGAGAAGGGCTGACAGCACCCTAGGTCATGGGAAGTATCGGAAGACAACGCACACTGATTTGTATTTGCACGCAGACAGCAGCCACCACCCTTCACAGAGGAATGGGGTACTTAAAACTCTAGTACATAGGGCGCGCAACGCAGAGAGTCTACCCCAGGAACTGGAACATCTGAGAACTGTATTTCGAAAAAATGGGTACTCAGAGTGGCAGATTCAATGTGAGCTCCTCCCAACCACTACAGCACAACCTGTGGAGATGGATGAAATCACGAGGGAGGAGGTAGGCACTGCGTTTATTCCATACACAGGCACACTCTCGGGGAAAATCGCCCGCATTTTGAAGAAACACTGGGTCGGAACTGTGTTTTGTCCTCCAAATAAAACTCGTGCACTGGTGGGGAGCGCCAAAGATGACCTCAGTTTGAGGAAGGCCAGCATTTACCAGATTCCGTGTCAATGTGGCAAGTCGTATATTGGTCAGACGATGCGTACCGTCGAGGATCAATGCCGTGAACACCAGAGGTACACTCGACTGATGTATCCAAGCAAGTCGGCGGTCGCTGAACATTGTATGTAGGAAAATCACGCTATGGAGTATGAACGCACGAGGATTCTGGTACAGACGTCGAGATACTGGGACAGCGTTGTTAGAGAGGCCACCGAAATTCGCACCAATGACGACCTCATAAACCGTAACTGTGGCTGTAATCTTAGCAAGGCTTGGGAACCAGCGATTGGGTTAATCAAGAGTAAATTGAGCAAACGTATAGTTGTGGCGACCATGGCGGACAGAGCCAACACTCCAACGTCATCTCAGACGCCGTTGCAATCTGTTCCACCGCGTGACCATGGCGCGGGGCGCGAACAGTGGAGGGAACGCGCCACGGGCGGAGGGTATTTAAATCGGCTGCCACCGCGACCGAATCCAGTTCCCTCTGAGCATCCATAGCGTACGGATCTCCGTGCCGGCAAGTTCACAGGAGCTCAGTCCGTCAGTTCACCTGATGATGGCGACACGTATGATCGCCGAAATATTGTGCCCGTTGGACACTGTAGACCGGCAATACACCCGTGGATATTTTGATTATCAAATACGCCGAGAGAAACTCAAGAATCAAGGTCATTTATGGTACAGAATGCCCATAAACTCAGTTATGAATGGGCATAATTACTCATTGTTGGAACACCTTTACCTTAGTATAAAGCTGACATTTGTCATGTCCAGACACCGATCATGCACACAACTCATGAGCTGATTACATAGAAATTCTGTCCCATTGTCATGTAGTGATGGTACAAAACCATCCATGGGCATTAGGCGGAAATGGTGGGTAGGGCGGAGGGTTATCCACATTAAATTTCATATCCTCTTAAATCTTTATTTTATTTGAAAAGTTATTAACACTCTACATGTTTTATTCTTTGTGTCTACTCATTTATTTCTCAACATAGTCACCCTGGCGATAAACACATTATTCCCGAGAGACCGGGTTGTTGATACGATCACTTTCGAATGTTTGACTTTGTTGACAGAGCCACAACTTCAATTCTGCTTGCACTGCTTCATCACTATCAAAGTGAAGTCCTCGAAGGTTTCCTTAAGTTTTGAAAACAGATGAAAACTGGATGGGGCCAAATTGGGACTGTATGGAGGACGACAGATGACAGAGAACCCAAGGCAATTGTTGCAGATGTCGCAATGCTCGTGTGTGGCCTGGTATTGTCATGCTGGAGGAGAGGGTGCTCCATGCACGGACAAACTCTTCGAATTCAAAACTCCATTACAGCACACTGTTTCTCACACACCAAAGTAGTTATATTACACAGCTCCACATCAGACGCTACAATTCGAAGCCCTCTATCGGCAGAGAGCTGTAAATATGTAGACATTAAGAATAAAGATGTAAAATATTAATAACATATGATTTATTTAAAAAGCTTTAAGAGTTTTCACATAAATTCAGAGGCATTACTTTTCAGCCGACCGTCACAGTTTGTTAGCAGATGTGATAAAACTTAAAATTATGACCCCATACAGCAGCCATACTACACGTATTCTGTGATGTAAAATCTTCCTCACAATTTTAATTGCTTTCCCTCCACTTCCACATCAATTTGCAGGATTGGAAGTACATATGAGACATAACTACCCAGTCTTCACCAGAACAGACAATTTACAAGAGAGCTATGATATTAATAGCATACATGGGAAAAACAGATTTAATAATGAATATTATGCTTGTATTTCGTATCTGAGTTGAAGAGTGTTTTTAATTTTCAGTGGAAAATTTTTTTAAACCATTAAAAACATGGCACACAGCCAAACCAAAGAGTCCATACAAACTGATATTGAAATCTTCAACTTTTATAGTCCTGTCTTCCTCAGTTGCGTGTAATATTACGGTATTGAAAAACATTGCTTTAAAACAAGCGTTCAGTGCATAGTGTTGTGGAATGAGGAAAAAAACCGCAAATTGGCGTTCATAAGAAGAAGAACAACACCAAAAATGCAACAGGAGCGTAATATGTAGGAAATTGTCCACACAACCTGCCACTGATGATGCCTTGCAGAAAATAAAGGCGAAACGTGTATGGCACTAAAATTGTGTTTTATTCAGTTGCTGTCAGACGGTCCATAAGTAAAAATTATTAATATACCGTGATATTGAAATACTGCACAGGGTACTGGCATGATTCACCGAGTGTAAATTAAACAATCTTCAGTAATGTAAGCAAGTTTCAGCAGGCTGGGCTAAGAACCAATGACTAAGGGAAGAGAAAAACATGCTGCATCATCTGTAGAAGTTATTCCTTCCTTTCACTGTATTTTTATCTTCCTTTAAAATTCAAAAGTCACTTCATTTCAGCTCTGCACTGCAAAGTAAATCCATTTTTTCCATCAATCAAAAACTGGACTATCAGTGTTATTATCCACTAAACAAAGCTCTATGTTGTACTTCCACAGTCTAAATTAATAAAACAGCTCTGGGTTTTTCTTATTTTCATTAGGTCACAAAAGATACTAGATAATTTACAGACTGGTAAGGTACTTGCCTGCATTTGTTTTTTGATTTTTCTTACTTTCAGGTTCGTCCCATAATGATTCAGGTTCAGTGCTCTTTTGGTTCCAGTCACCTAAATCATCAAAAAGGCCACTCCCAGCGGAATATTTCGCATTCTTGCCAAACAGCACATCATTTTCATTACCATCATCGTCATTATCTTCAAGTGGGGGAAGGAACATATTACCTGGAAAGTAAAACTAATATTATTTTAGTACAGATCACAATTTTAGCTGAATTAGTAGTGTCACACAACAGCAAAAGAAAAACTGAATAACCAATAAACAGCACTGTGTGAAGGATTCTATTAATCTAAAAGTTTTCCCAATTTTTTGACAAAAATGAAGGAAATGAAACTTCTGAAGGGTTCTCCGTCTATCTTGACTTCAAGGATAGTGCAGCACTCCTTACGAGTCAACATGAGTGAGCTATGATTGGCCACAATGAGAAGAAAACTCTTTATTATTTACTCATAATAAATTAAGAGACAAAATTGCTGGTCATCATTTAACTACAGGAGGCAAAATGTTTAGTACTCTTGAAAGACACATATAAAAATAAAAGTGATAACGGAATCCTAGCTTGTAGAACTACCAGTCCCTTCCTCGAGGAGGAGAGACGCATATGTTGGGAAATGTCAAAAAGGAAGGGCTGGTCACTCAGACCCATGATGAGAGGGAATAACCACTAGCTAAAAAGAGGTGTGAATTGATATTAACTTCACATGTCTTAGAATTTTAAACTATTTGGTCAGGAACAAGATAAACCATTCTCATTTTTAAAAATACAGTTAAGTTTCTCACAGAGAAGCAGTATGAGCAAATCAGTGAGTTGGTACATCATGGTATGACATTCTTATGGCACTAATTTCCTCCCTTTTGCATGAGTGGAGTATTACCTTCATAACAGAAAGCAGAGGGTCTCACAGACAGACTGTAGTCATATGTTAGATAGGAGACTATAGCATGTGGATCCTACAAGCATGAGTATTGGGCTCACTCTTGTTCTTAACCTACATAAATGGTGTTCCAATGCCTTTAAAGGACTATCAAAAGACTAATATTTGCTGACTCATCTCCGTAGCAAAGTGTTCTGCATGACTGACTATGATGCAGATTCATTTCCCAGTACTTCCAGGGAGTATTCCTTGGTGAGAGGACTGGAACAGGGTGCACTCAGCATCATGCTGCGAATTCAGGGTCTATTCAAGTAATAAATAGTGGCTCATTCTAACTATCACTCCCAAATATATTCACTGCTTGACAGTATTTGTTGCTGTTATGAGTCTACCTCTTCAACAACACCAATTTTATTAAGCACAACTTACTTACAATTAAATCACAGAAAGTAATAGTCCCAGACTCTTCTGGAAATACACAAAACGAAAGACATCTGGAGATGGATACCTTGTGGGCAATACAGTATTCTGAATGTTTCTTGAAGAATGCACACACTAGAGCTAGAGAACACTGTCCACAGGTTCTACTGGAAAACTGGGATACAAACCATGCTCTCAGTGCACCTATATGCATTCAGTTCGTTCACTGAAAACATGATTGGTTGAATGGTACATAAAGACAGTCCTGCATTAGGCTGACAGATAAATCCATCAAAGAGCCATGTTTCGTCACTAGGTAACAACAAAGTCCAAATCACAGTTGAGGAGAAAACCATGTAGCACAGGGTTGTCCTCAATAGATAAATCAGATGGCCTGCTGTAAACGTTGGCTGGTGAGGCAGCAGCAGCCCTTAAATCTGTCATGTGTACTTTGCCATGTGACCTGGAGCTGGCAAATATATTCTGCCGCACCTGGCAACCTCACCAGACACGTGCATAACTATACTGAGTGATCCACTGATACATCCAGCAGGATTATAAGAGCCCCAGACAATAAAAGTCTGTTGAGACAAAATAAAACACCTACAGCCATCCTTATGATTTGATTTGATTTTGTTGCAACCAGTTTCAATGCTTCATTGCACTATCTCCAGGCTGTTGTTGATGTGGTACGGGTTGATATGATCCCTATATATATCACATCAGTTGTCAGCATAACTGGATATTGGCTTCTGTCTCAGGTTCTTAGATGAACGTCGGCCGAAGAACCCGAGACAGAAGCCAATAGGCAGTTCGTCAACAAGTGGCCACGAAAGACTTAACAATTTTGTAACTGGATATGCAGATAATGTATCAACACTCCAACCATCAACTGCCAACTGGCAACAGGAGTTGGCATCTGATGGTAGGTTTTGCCTCCTTGTCTACAGTAAAGAATAGAATTGCATACTCTGCTGGAAATGTATTCAGCAAGATTCTATATAAGATAAAGCTTTAATTTTGGAATCCCTATCAATTCAAAAGAAAATTAAAAACATATCTGCTTTCTCTCTTTTTCTACAAAAAAATTATCATGTGGCATTGTTGGCCAGGAGGCCCCAACCAGTGGAGTTCAGCCACAGGGTTGCAAGTCTTATTTCAGGTGACACCAAATTGGTGACTCGCCTGTAGGTAATTATGACGAGAGAATGAGGAGGACAACACAACACCCAGTCCATGAGTGGAGAAAATCTCCAACACGGTCGAGAATCAAACTCAGACCCACTGCATGGTAGGCAATCACATTACCACTCAGCTAAGCAGGCAGGCTCTCTTTCTACAAATATCCCTAATATCTAGATTCAGAAATTTAAAAGCTCTGTTAGCTTCACAGAAAGTACCTGTGTTCGTTGTAAAGCTGCATCATAAGTAGGAATGTATTACTGATTTAGGTAACTATTTCCTTTGAGAAATACTAATATAATCAAGTTATTATCAAGCTATCAGTAGGAGGTAAACAGCAGTTACTTAGTGCACCTAAAGAGCCACAAATCGTTTTCCCAAAATAGCAGCTCTCTTTCTAATTTCCTTCATGGCATTTAGTTGACATAAGTATGAATAGCATTAAGCATTACAGTAATGGTTTATTATTGGTACCATGCGCAGCTCAAGTTCCTACGGTTTTCTTGTCTTTTGTAATGTATACCCTGATTCTTTACACTCTGCTGAAGTTTCCCCTTTTTGATCAAATCTACAGGTCACAGTGGATAGATGAACAAATGAATGATCCTAAATGTCTAAATGGCATAACTATAGATTGCAGAAATATATATTGAGCACCTCTGCTCCAAGTGTACAAAATGTTTGTACTTCTAAAAGTCTGTGAGATATATACTATTTTAGATTCAGTAACCTCAAGAGGATGGAGACAAAAGAGTTGTGGGAAAGTAGGAGAAGTTGAGGAACAGTTTAAAGCAGTTACACCATTCAGTGAAATAGCTACAAACATTAGTGCTTTTTCATCTATTCAGGCAAATGGTTTGTAGTTTCACCAAAATAAAATGCTGAACAGTAATAGCATCTACACATGTACTCAGCAAATCACTGTAAAGTAGGTTGCATAGAATACTTTTCATAAGTACTTAATGCCCTGTTGACGTGTCGAATGCAATGACGTATGGCCTACCCAAAAATATGAGCATGTTAATGTGCTACTTCCAGGATTCAGGGAAGTGAGCTCGACAAAAATTGAATCTGCCTTAGGGATTAACAATGAGGGCTGATGAGATGGTAACTCACGTCCCACCCCATAAACACTACAGAAATATTTAGAAAATGTTCTCACACTTAAACATGAGGTATTCTCTAAACACAGATGCGGTATGCAGATTCCATCTGGGGGGGGGTGGGGTGCGGGGGCTGGGGTGGGGGGGGGGGTGGAAGGAGGGCATCAGGAAGGGCACTGGTCACAAACTGTTACTAAAATTGCCAAAACCCGGATAATACGCCAACTCCACAACAAAACAGGAAAAGGAGGCAAAAAAGAAATGCAATGACGTATCATTCAGCAGTACTCCACTGTATTACACATTAAGATTTCTTCACTTTCATTCACAGATAAAGCAATGGAAGAATGGCTTTTCATGTGATGTGTGTGCTTTCAATATTCTAAAATTATCTATACCAACAATGTGGTAAGTGTAAAATTTGGGTTGGAAATTATTAAAAGATTCTTTACTGAAAACCAGTTCTTAGTCTAAGTCCAATAAGTGTGAAGTTACATATAGCCAAAGCACTCTTAAGATATTACAGGTTCTAAATTCAATACCTTTAACAGTGAGCTGGACAAGTAAGATCCTACTGTGGTTTCAAAAGACATACCGTATTTACTCGAATCTAAGCCGCACTTTTTTCCCGGTTTTTGTAATCCAAAAAACCGCCTGCGGCTTAGAATCGAGTGCAAAGCAAGCGGAAGTTCTGAAAAATGTTGAAATGCGCCGCCACAACTAACTTCTGCCATCGAATATACGTAGCGCTACACAGGTATGCTTTGTAGGCACAAAGATAAATACTGGTGCCAAAACCTCTGCGTCAGTAAAGAAAAAAAAAAAGAAAGGTGGAAGACGAGCTTTTCTTCTCCGCCTCGAGTTTCGACCACTGCATTTTCATACATTATCCAACGAAGTAAATACAAATTCCGTATTGTTCATCTTCGAATGTAGCAGCATTTCAATGTACTACGAAAATTCGACTGGCAAGACTGTTTGGGATGTTTGTCAATATGGCCAACTTCACGTTCTGAATTTTTTCCTACCTGTGAGAAGAGATGGTTGCTAATAGGAACTTGATGAATTGTGAATCACATGCAGTATTCTCTTCACCATACGAATAATACGAATATAAACATTTTGCCATGTATTCTTTCGCGTTTGCTGTTATCTAATTTAAATCCTGTCTGCCTAATAAACTACGAAACTATAGTTCAATTCTTTTATCTTGGCGGCTCGCGCATGCCCGCCCAGACGCTGGAGATTGCTGCGTTGCCAGTTGCACACGACGCACGCGCCAATAGAAGCAGCGCCATAGTATAGCATAGTTCGCAAGCTTACTTGTAGGGGGGAGCGCGCAGTTCATGAAGTAAAGCCACCACGACCGCATTAACCCTTTCGCTGCTACAAAGACGTGCTCCCTGCATTCCGCGCTGTGGGCGATTTTGTCACTGCACTGCTCGCCTGTGCAGACACATTGTGTTCCGACTGCTTTGACACTCTTTATCATTCGATTCCACAAAAACTATTTGGCTCAAAAATTAGATTTTTACCTATCTTCTTGACTGACACCTTCCCCCCATAAATGACTTAATTTTGTTTCGACGTTCAACACAGTTATTATGCAGCATTAAATATAGTAAACCTTTGCACGAAATTTTGAAGAGTTTGCAGAGGTAAAAGTCCATAGAGTATACTTTCCGTATGGTTGATTTTAGTTGCCACAATGTTGAGAATGAAATGTGGACAAGATACCTATATATTTCATTTAATTTAAGTACCACATAAGTGTCGTATGTAATATTGAGAAATATTCCACCTTTCGTGACTGTAACAAAAGTTTTACTTACACTGGTCACGTTTGGCTTTATTTTAAAGCACTTCAATCAATCAAAAGGAAGTAGACAAAATACATTAAACAAAACTGTGGACTTACAATAACATTAGGACTTGAATATACCGTGTGTCAGTGAAGTGCTCAGAGCTATGTCAAATATAATTTTGTGTGTGGCACACACAAACAGCATTTATTTGCTAAAACACTGATGAGCCAACACAAACGTTGAATATTGTGCTACCGCAGCACAAAACTACGAAAGGTGACTTGGCAATGGAGGACACAAAATACAGTGTCTTATGATGCTTCAAAAGAGAGAAATGCGTCTGGTCTAAATAAGTCGCTTATTACAGTTGCAGAAGAGGGATATATTTCAATACCATTGGTAAAACTGCGACTGTGGAACAAAAACAAGAAATAGAACATGAATACCATTGTGTATGTGCCATACCTTTCACCGATGGAAGTGCTTTAAAATAAAGCCAAACGCGCCGTGTGTATATAAAACTTTTATTACAGTCGCGAAAGACGGAATATTCCTCAATATTACATACGACACCTATGTGGTACCTAAAGTAAATGAGATTTTGTTATACAGTAAATATTATATGAAATTTAGGTATCTTGTCCACATTTCATTCTCAACATTGTGGCAACTAAAATCGACCATACGGAAAGTATACGCTATGGACTTTTACCTCTGCAAACTCTTCAAAATTTCGTGCAATGGTTTACTACATTTAATGCTGCACATCAAAACAAAATTAAGTCATTTATGGGGGGAAGGTATCAGGCAAGAAGACGTGTAAAAATCAAATTTTTTGGCCAAATAGTTTTTGTGAAATCGAATGATAAGAGTGTCAAAGCAGTGGGAACACTATGTGTCTGCACAGGCGAGAAGTGCAGTGATGACAAAATCGTGCACAGCGCGGAATGCGGGGAGCACGTGTCTACAGCAGCGAAAAAGTTAATGAAGAGGCAAAGCACTAGAAATTTGATTCAAACGAATAAAATTCGTGAAGTAAGGCACTCCAACATTGTTTTTAAATAAAGAAAATATTAAGCACTGCACAAGGTTTGAACTCATAACCTTTCACTTGGCAGCCCAACACCTTAACCGTTCCGCTACCTCAGCTCACTGAACAGCGAAACTCCATAAGGACTCTAACACCTCACGCAACTACTTATGAACACTGTTGGTATGACTATGAATTACTCATGCTTCGTCGAAGTACAATAGGAAATAAACAATTACCGCTGTTCTTTATTGCGAAAAAGCAGTTCGTGAGATTGAAACAAACACCTTTCCTTGCTATCACCTGAATTAGAGTCTTATTGCTTGTTTGGTTTAATTAATTAATAGAATATGAAGCAATTGGTATAAAGAATGCTTTTTCCAAACTTTCTGTAAAAGAAAGTCTGCTATCAAGACATTGCTTTTGTTCTATTACTTTATTTATGACTGAACGTTTCTAAAACTGAAGACACTCGTCCGTGCTCTGCACTGCTGTCGAGATCTGGCAACGTCGTTCTCTGTCCATTGGCTGACTGTGTTTTGTGACGTCAGATGCGCAGAACGAACCTAAACTCGGCCGCCAAGATATATGACGCGCACTTTAGAGTGATACAACAGTAAACGCGGAAGAGTATACGTATAGTGTCATGTTTATATTTGTATTATTCTTATGCCTAATAGTGATACAGTCAGAAATGAAGCACAGCAACTGACTAGATTTTTAAATCTAAGATGACTCTAATTTCTGTGCAGAATGTAATGTACTAAAGAGACGCCAGCAAAGATTTTCAAACGGAGAAAAATTTTTGCTACACTCTCGTTCAGAACATCATTTATCATACGCAGTCTATTATTTGGTTCTTGCTTATCATTATCAAAGAAAGCAGTGGTGTAAGTAACAAAAAATAGCAGTCTCTTGCCATTGTTTCACTAATGAGACAATTCCTCTTTTTTTTGTAAGCGGCGGTTGCGTGCACAAAAGCAAGCCATGCCGCGAGCGGCAACAGGCCGTAAACACGCACTATCAGAATGCGACAAACAAGCATGACACAGTTCAGTAATGAATTTTCAGCTTAGAGTGACGTAAACACCTATAACAAAGAAAACGACACTTATCAGATCAAAGCAAAATAAGCTAACGATTTAAACCAGACAAAGCACGTGCAAAAGGAAGGGTACCCGTATAAACACTGGCGCATAGCAATGGCTACCTGGTAAAGTTTAACTGCTAAGCTTACGACTCGAACCAAAATACTGTAGCTGTATCGTCATTCATTCGACCTAAATTGTGTCTTATATTACAATGGACCAACTTTGTTTCGATTTGGAGCTGCGGCCTAAAACTTTTCCCTCCCCTTGAATTTCGAGTCTCAAATTTCAGGTGCGGCTTAGATTCGGGAATTTTTTTTTCCTTGATTTCGAGTCTCATTTTTCAGGTGCGGCTTAGATTCGAGTAAATACGGTATTGGTATTCTCCTGACCCATAAACTGGAAAAATATACCGTATTTCAGTCTCTTCCTGGGGATTTGCAGTCTCCATAATGTATCCCAAAAGATGTGAGGTATTTTATCACACCTTTGTATCGTGATAAACCAAAGCTATCACACAGAAGAAATTGCAACAGGTCACATCACCACTTTTACTGAAATTATGTTTGTTGTACCCGTCGAAGATTACAACCTTATTCAACACTGAAAAGACTTTCACTGAAGTTTCACTTCAAAGCCTTTTTTGTGGCAACACTTTGCTTGTCATTGCCTATGAGGCCTTTTGAATATACAGTGGTGTCAACTTTTCACATTTTGCTTCTCTTTTCATTATTAAGAACATATTTTGGTACAAGTGCAAAATTTTTTTCTATTTCTTTGTTGTGATCTATAGTTTGCTTTGAAATGAAGGGAGATTTTGGAGTAATGTCTTGTTGACAAAAAGGTCAAACACAGCATATAAACCCACACTGGACAGACATAGAGAAGGATGAACATCATTAAGATGCAACAGCAGCCCCAGAGACTACACCCTAATGACTTCACTTTTAACAACCACTCACCGCATCAGAGGTATACTTTAATGTTGATGAGTTTGTACAGAATTTTGTACCATCCTTGCAATTCAGACAGCTAAATCGTCATCCAATTTCTCCAGGAATCAAAGCATTACACTACCACATTCATAGTCATTGCTGAAGAGTACTTAGGGTTCACAGTATTAGAGGACTGCTGCAATAAATTAGACCTCAGCTCAGGAATTCTAGGTTCACCAAAGCTGTGCTCAGCCTGGGCTTTTTAAGGTCTCTATTATGTCGACCCTTTTGAATAATCGGGTTGGGTGCACAACTTTATGAAGATTACAGATGCAGGTAGTGAGATTAGGCCCTTTCTAGAGTGAACCAATTTGAATCACACGTGTATTACATTAAACTCTGACACAATTTCAAAACCTTTTATGGATGAACCAAATTCTGTTTTCTTAAACAGTTGTCAGTATCTACTTATATAACTATATTAAAAACTAAAAAAGTAATGAATGCTAACCAACATCTTTCTGCTGTGCTTGGGTCAAAGTTGCCTTTTGTGGTGCTGTCTGCTGCTCAGTCTCTGGAACGACACCCAATCTAGCTGCAAGTTCTGCAGCAAAGTTGTTTGGTAGTCTACCCTGCAACAAGATATCAAGTATTACTAAGTGTCCTCATTTATGTCCATGTTTCAAGTCAGAGATAGTGTAATAATGCAAGGCCAAAACCGAAATTCAGCCAACCATTATATCTACATGCCTTATCAGAACAAAAGGACAAAGAACAGCTCAACATCTTCAACTAATAATAAATTCCTTGAAGGAAAAAAAAGCCTCATGAAGATATTTTTGCCACTTTTTTATCTACACTTTCGCTTAAGTAAACACATGTAACTTTCAAAATTGAAAATCAGTAAGTTACATTATTTTGATGTATTATGATTAATGACATTTACAACCATAATTGTTCTAAGAGAACAGTTACACAAGTTGTGAAGATACATAAATATATTTACGAAGGTAGAAAACATACACACAACTCTCTGTACAACATATGACATCTCTTCCAGCTGCTGTAGTTACTTAGAACTCACAGTTAGTATAATTCATAAAACTGTCAAAAGTGACATTCTGAATCCCCTATTTATCTCTGTAGTTAAGTAACAGTCAGAGTTGATTGATTAAAACAGATAAAAGGAACTAAAAAATGATACAATGAGGCCATACTTTCCTAACACTTTGACTGTTCCAGATGTGTTCCATGCCAAGTGCGGCTTTATTGTCACCTAATTCTGCTACCTGCATTGGGAACCCACATTTGGGCCACCACCTGTAACTGGTTTTACTACACATTTAGCCTTGTTCCGTTCTGAATATTTGAGAGATGGGCACAACAACTTCATCTGTTTCTCTGGGTTTCACCACCAAATAAAAAATGGCACAGTTATACTGACAACACTACAGAAGTAAAAAGTTCAAACCTTTTGACTGCACTAGCACAACAGCTCCATTCCAAGCAACTTCTGAGGGAATATGTCTGTGTACTTGAGAACTCACTGACACAGGAATATCACAACAGAGTGCATTCTTTCACCTGAGGATGTTACTATGAGCCCACCAGGTGTGGCTAATATGGGTCCAGAAAAGTATAGTAAATTTTCCTTAGGAAGAGCGAAGGGAATTTCACCTTGCAGCCATGAAGCCATTTATTGTTCAGAGCTTGTCCACATTGGCCACTGTGTGCTATTCTATTCCAGGTCCCAAACAACTGCTGAAGATGTAATGTTGACTCCTGGTCAGATCACAGTATGCCCACCTCCAAGGTTTCTTCCTATGCTAATACATCAACAAGTTTGTTCCCCAGAATCCCAATCAGACACAATATCCAGAGCAATACAATGAAGCCCTTAGTACCATGTAGGTCAGAAAGATGATTGTGTATGGTCAAAACCAACGGGCTCTAAGAATAACATTGATTTACAGCCTGGAGACTACTTGGAGACACACTGCTGATTAGGAAATTCTCTTAAGTTTCATTGTAAATATAACAAAGGGGTTGAAGAATAGCTCGTAATTCTGTCGTAAAAACAGAGCATCCATATGGTATGACATTTTATTCTTGACCCATGGAATATGTGAAGGCTTGGTGACGTGACCCTCTAGATTACTTTTGAACCAGAAAACTCATCAAGAACTGAGAGGAACAAATACCGAAATGCACAGGGACCTACTATTTATTTGGACCAAAGAGTAGGTCCACATGGATATGGTTGAGGTGTGCACCATTGGAGGGGGAGGCGGTGGCAGGGGGTTGCTAAAATGATCTGCCAAGAGATTAAATAGTGGAAAGTTGATGTCTGGCCGAAGACACTTCAGACAAACTGCTCTTAGGTCACCAAACGTGGTGTCACCTTTGAGTGAGGTGAAACTTCCCGCTGCAGAAAGGGATACGGTGAGTCAGGTGTCCAGGTTAGCTGCAAACATGTACTGTATAATTCATTAGTAATCAGTAGCATCTGATTTGTAAGGGAGACATATGTCGGGAGGCTGCCCACAGGGCTCATCCAAAAGATACCTGTCACAATGGTGCACACAGTCCAGGAGCTGCAATGTCAATCAGAACAGCCAAACTACAGGCCAGATTCCTGTAATCTAGTTGCAATAGGATGCAGGCATTGTAGAGGTGCTAGAGGATGTAGCGGTCTGCACCTCAGGAGCTGTTACTTAACTTAAGCAGAGGATAGTGTCAAGTTTCAACTGGCACTAATTTTTAAGCTAATGAGAATCTATACACATATTCTGTAACCCACAGTGAAGTGCGTGGCAGATGATGTTTAGCACTCTACCATGTTACAGTTTCTTCCCATCCAACCACATATGGAGCACAAGATGAACGACTGTTAAAATGCCTCTGTGCAGGCAGTAATTAGTCTAATCTTGTTCCTGTGGTTTCTACAGGAGCAATACACAGTGAGCTGATGTCCGTAAATTCAGGTTTTTCAGCATTTCTGTGACTCTCCTCCATGAGTCAAATAAATATATCGACATTTGTGCTGCCCTTCATTCAATATATTTAGTATCCCCTGTTAGTCCTATAAGATATGGTTCTGAAATTAACTCCATCCACAGGCCATGGCAGGCCCATCAGCACTGACCAACCACCATGTCACCCTCTGCCAGTAGCATAATGGATGTGATATGGAGGAGGGTGAAGTCAGCACACCGCTCTCCTGACTGCAAGCAGTTTTTGTGACTTGGATTCACTACTACTCAGTCAAGTAGCTTCTCAACTGGCATCATGAAGCTGAGTGCACCCCATTCCAGTCTTGCCACCAAGAAAAAATCTCTGGCAGTACTAGGCATCAAACCTGGGTCCTCCAAATGGCATTGAACCATGTTGATTGCTCAGCCATGGAGGCGGACATGGTTGTGCAATACTGAAATACTGTTCTAAAATGGGATGTACACATGTTTTGCAAGCAGTCTCCTTTGTTGACCAACTGCATTTTTCCAGTACCCTGCTAGTGAATTGAAGTTTGTCACCTACAATTTTACCTACATTTGACCCTATGTGATAATTACATTTTATATCCATACAAACTGCTACACTCAGGTATTTGTAGGTGTCGTACAATTCCAAATGTGACTGATATTGTAATCACAGGACATGACTTTTGAGTGCCTTATGATGTGTACATTTCTACATTTCTGTACTTTTAAAGCAAGCTGAAATCTTATCAATATCTGACAAGAAATTTGTACATCTTTTTCATCTGGTGCTTCATTACGTATAACTGCATCACCTGCAACAAGTCTGTGGTTAGTGTGTCAGCCAGGTTATTAATATACAAAATGAACAGCTAGAGTTACAGACATAGCTTTTCATGGGCAGCAATGAGTATGCTGGTTTGGCATGACTATGGGGTTCCTATAGCTGAACTTGAACAATTCTACACGGATCCATCATGTGGTTTACATTAATGTTTCATAGTTTCATTCAGCTGCGGTGAACGCAAATCAGAATATAATGAACAACATCCGCAATAACTGGTTCACACTAAATACAACTGGAATCCCAGTTAAAGATTTACCTACAGAGACTTTCATGATCAACATAATTACAGACACCACTTACACAATGGTAATATACAGGTCATTTTCTTGTTGTTTATAGATGATGGACACAGGATCATATGCTAAGTAAAGGGCATATTTACAGTTGCATACTGTTGTAATTAATCTGGTTCTGCAAGGAGCACTCTTGAAAGTCTAATGATTTGAAAAAACTGAAGAATAGTTGAACAGTGGGTATCCAAAAGTAGTGGCATTCAAATAAGGTACAAACATGTCCCATTTCAAAGTAGTGCACATAGTTGCCTGGAAAGCAACAGAGGAAAACATCTTTGCAGACAGCTGCGAAAGCTTGCAATTAATTTCATTAACTTAATGGTGTGCTGATTATGGTGAGGAGGAACACAAATTTGAGCGAGTAAGATTCAATCATTTACCTTAAACACAAAGTAATAGTAAACATGCCATGTACAAAGCACATAAATGTGCTATTATACATCAACTTATGTCTGTCTATGAAGGCTGTGAGCAGACACCAACTTTGAGGAAACTTCACAGCCTCTATCACACAGAATTTCATTTCAAAGTTAGCAAATAAATAAATATTCCCACCTAGGGCATTTAGCTTTTGAAATTTTTCCAGGTTACAACAGCAATAGAGTGGGACAAGAAATATAACTGCAAAGATGGCACACTACATTACATTTTTAGGGAAACCAAATACCAAAAACCCAAACACTTTTACATTTATTCAATGAGATACATCATTTTTTAAAGTGATAGTGTTTTCGAACAATTCAATTAAATCCATTTCCTGACTGTTGCTACACTGTAAGGTTATGACATTTGCCAGACATCTAAGTCTTCCCTTATTACCACCTCTGTCCCTAAATCTCATGGGACTTCAGTCCACATTATAAAATGTAGAGGCCTGCTTTTCAAATGAATATTATCAGTTTGAATTTAACACTAATCATTCCACTCACCACACCTGCAGGAGGCTGCTCATCTGGTACTTTATGAGAATTCTCTTCTCCAAACATGTCTGATGGTGGAGGTGCCACATGCTGCTGCTTTGGGTGATGGCTCATAGGTGGGTTCAGCTGTTCACTTTCAGGCTCAGAATTTTCACTTCCACTGACACTAGGTATCTGGAATCAGATGGATGAGGATAGAGAAGTTAATTATGTCATCTCAGAGATTCAGAGTCTGCAACAGAGACGGTAGACACAAACAAAGATGCTACTGAAACATGAATTCTTTCTTTTCCTTTCATTTTCACTCAAATATATTCATTTCCATTTTATCCATGTAGCTTCGATTTTTAACCATGATGTAGAACAAGACTTAAGGACAAATTTTTCCCTTTAGTGCCACACATGAGAAGACATGTTAAATTACATGCCAATATTCTTTCTTACTGATACACTGAAGCTCAAAGTCATTTTACCCTTATTCAAAGAATTCTTCAGTACTTAAAAAGATTTATGGACAAATATCTACATCATTCCAAATTTACCAGACGTAACCAAGGTCTTTGCATGAAAGTGCCAATGAAGTCAATTTTATAAGTGTAATGTTGTTTTAATAGTATGATATCGAAATGGATTGTTTGTATCACAATTACAAAATGTGGCATATATTTTACGTTTTTCTAGTTATACCTTCGTAATACTGCATCATTCCTATCTATTCGAACTGGAGGGGAAAAAAAACAGATCATAACAATAAATTATTCGAGAAAAGAGTAACAAATATAATTTTAGATACAGATGCACACCAGCATTACCAGGCATGAATAAAAGGGAGAGGTACTGATGGTGGTATAAGTACGGGCAGAAAGATTATGAAATCTAAGCTATTGCAGAAGAAGACTCATTACAATAAAGAAGGGAAACATGATAAGTACAAAAATAGAAAACCAGCTAGCATAAATGTCACTTGCCTCCAGGACATATCTGTTGTTGTTGTGGTCTTCAGTCCTGAGACTGGTTTGATGCAGCTCTCCATGATACTCTATCCTGTGCAAGCTGCTTCATCTCCCAGTAACAACTGCAACCTAATTCCTTCTGAATCTTCTTAGTGTATTCATCTCTTGGTCTCCCTCTACGATTTTTACCCTCCACGCTGCCCTCCAATACTAAATTGGTGATCCCTTGATGCCTCAGAACATGTCCTACCAACCAATCCCTTCTTCTAGTCAAGTTGTGCCACAAATTTCTCTTCTCCCCAATCCTATTCAATACCTCCTCATTAGTAATGTGATCTACCCATCTAATCTTCAGCATTCTTCTGTAGCACCACATTTCGAAAGCTTCTATTCTCTTCTTGTCCAAACTATTTACCGTCCATGTTTCACTTCCATACATGGCTAGACTCCATACAAATACTTTCAGAGACAACTTCCTGACACTTAAATCTATACTCGATGTTAACAAATTTCTCCTCTTCAGAAACGCTTTCCTTCCCATTGCCAGTATACATTTTATATCCTCTCTACTTCGACCATCATCAGTTATTTTGCTCCCCAAATAGCAAAACTCCTTTACTACTTTAAGTGTCTCACTTCCTAATCTAATTCCCTCAGCATCACCTGACTTAATTCGACTACATTCCATTATCCTCGTTTTACTTTTGTTGATGTTCATCTTATATCCTCCTTTCAAGACACTGTCCATTCCATTCAACTGCTCTTCCAAGTCCTTTGCTGTCTCTGACAGAATTACAATGTCATCGGCAAACCTCAAAGTTTTTATTTCTTCTCCATGGATTTTAATTCCTACTCCGAATTTTTCTTTTGTTTCCTTCACTGCTTGCTCAATATACAGATTGAATAACATCGGGGAGAGGCTACAACCCTGTCTCACTCCCTTCCCAATCACTGCTTCCCTTTCATGTCCCTCGACTCTTATAACTGCCATCTGGTTTCTGTACAAGTTGTAAATAGGCTTTCGCTCCCTGTATTTTACCCCTGCCACCTTTAGAATTTGAAAGAGAGTATTCCAGTCAACATTGTCAAAAGCTTTCTCTAAGTCTACAAATGCTAGAAACGTAGGTTTGCCTTTCCTTAATCTAGCTTCTAAGATAAGTCGTAGGGTCAATATTGCCTCACGTGTTCCTATATTTCTACGGAATCCAAACTGATCTTCCCCGAGGTCGGCTTCTACTAGTTTTTCCATTCGTCTGTAAAGAATTCGTGTTAGTATTTTGCAGCTGTGACTTATTAAGCTGATAGTTCGGTAATTGTCACATCTGTCAACACCTGCTTTCTTTGGCATTGGAATTATTATATTCTTCTTGAAGTCTGAGGGTATTTCGCCTGTCTCATATATCTTGCTCACCAGATGGTAGAGTTTTGTCAGGACTGGCTCTCCCAAGGCTGTCAGTAGTTCTAATGGAATGTTGTCTACTCCCAGTACCTTGTTTCGACTCAGGTCTCTCAGTGCTCTGTCAAACTCTTCACGCAGTATCATATCTCCCATTTCATCTTCATCTACCTCCTCTTCCATTTCCATAACATTGTCCTCAAGAACATCGCCCCTGTATACACCCTCTATATACTCCTTCCACCTTTCTGCTTTCCGTTCTTTGCTTAGAACTAGGTTTCCATCAAAGCTCTTGATATTCATGCAAGTGGTTCTCTTTTCTCCAAAGGTCTCTTTAATTTTCCTGTAGGCAGTATCTATCTTACCCATAGTGAGATAAGCCTCTACATCCTTACATTTGTCCTTTAGCCATCCCTGCTTAGCCATTTTGCACTTCCTGTCGATCTAATTTTTGAGACGTTTGTATTCCTTTTTGCCTGCTTCATTTACTGCATTTTTATATTTTCTCCTTTGATCAATTAAGTTCAATATTTCTTCTGTTATCTATATTAGAAATATCCACAAAATACCATGCAAGATTACCACAATTCTGGATAAATATAACATAAGGGAAGAAATACAGCATCTTCTGTGATTCATAAGATACTTGGTGTTTCTCTGCAGTCTGTCCCAACAAAAGTAGAAGTAGTAATAAAAAATACCAGCACCCACAGAATTTGAAATTAATTCAGAACATCATTCACACATTGCAAGTTATTTTTTAAATTTATTTTTGGTGTTACAAATTATAGACTCTCAAATTTAATAGAGTAATCTACTTTTATCATACGAACAATGATACCTGCTTCATGTTTGGCACTATGTAAGATCAAATTTTGCAAATACTTCAAAATTCTTTAGAAACTCTATTCAAATTTTTAAATTTGTGTTAGGTAGGAGGAGGGACAGCAATAAATTCAAACCAAAATAGTCACTGAAAACAACTCCACAACAAAATCTACAAGAAGTAAACAATGTTTAAATTCGTATTTCCTCCCACTTCAACGTTAGAGGAGTGCCTACTCACCATGCTTTATGCTTTTAATATGATTATTTCATTAACATTTCATGTCCAAGGTTACTATGTCTTAAAAGTTAATTCAGCATTCAACAAGAGAAGGAGGATTAGCAAAAGCTGTTATAGTAACATATTTTAATTGAAAGCCCACAATTATATACATAAAAAAAATCCTGCATAAGGAAATTGGAAAGCTTATGGAGAAATGTCCAGTGCAAGGAAAGTCAACCCAAACCTTAGGAGAGACAAAGTGCAAGCTACATCTACTTAAGTGCCTGGCAGATGGTTCAGCAAAAAACCGTCACAATGATTCTCTATTCTCCCACTCCCGAACAGCACGCAGAAAAAACAAATACCTCTATCTTTCCATTCAAACTCTGATTTCCCTTATTTTATTATTATGATCATTTCTCCCTTTGTAGGCCGATGTCAACAAAATATTTTTGCATTCAGAGGAAATGGTTGGTGACTGAAATTTCATGAGAGGATCCCGCTGCAACAAGAAACAACCTTATTTTAAAGCTGTCCATCCCTAATCCTGTATCATGTCCATGACACTCTCCCCTCTGTTTCCCAATAATACAAAACCTGCTACTCTTCTTTGAACTTTCTCGATGTACTCCATTAATCCTACCGTGAAGCAGTACTCAAAAGAAGACAGACAAGCATAGTGTCTCTTCAATAGATCTGTTGCATCTACTAAGCGTTCTGCCAATAAATCAGAGTCTTTGATTGCCTTCCTCACAACATTTTTGTGTATTCTCTCCAATTTAAGTTGTTAATAATTGTAATTCTTAGGTATTAATTGCATTTATGACCTTTAGATATGATTGATTTATCATGTAACCAAAGTTAAACAGATTCCTTTCAGCCCTCATGTGGATGACCTCACACTTTTCATTTTTTAGGTTCAATTGCCAATTTTTGCCAAGACTGATATCTTTTCTAAATCATTTTGCTATTTGTTTTGACCTTTTGATTTTTCTCGATGATAAACAAAAGCATCAACTGCAAACAACCTACAACAACTATTCAGATTGTCTCCTAAATTGTTTATGTAAATAATGAACAGCAGAGGGTCTATTACACTACCATGGGGAAAGCCAGAAATCACTTCTGTTGTACTCAATGACATTGCATCAATTACTACAAAATGTGACCTCTCTGACAGGAAATCAAAAATCCAGTCGCATAACTGAGACGATATTCCACAAGCATGCTTGTGAGGTACAGTGTCAAAAGCAGGCTAGAAATATAGAAATACAGAATAAATTTGAAATCTCTTGCCAATAGTATTCAACATTTCATGTGAGTGAAGAGCTAGTTGTATTTCATAAGAGTGAGGTTTTCTAAATGCATGCTGGTTTGTGTATCAGTAGACCATTCTCTTCAATGTAATTCATAATGTTTGAACACAATTAATGATATGGAACTGTAATTTAGTGGATTACTCCTATTGTCTATTTTGAATATTGATGTGCCCTGTGGAAATTTCCAGTCTTTGGACACAGATCTTTCGTCGAGTGGGTTGTTGTATATGATTGAGAAGTATGGAGCTATTGCAATAGCATACTCTGAAAGGAACATAACCGGAATACAGTCTGGACTGGAAGACTCGCTTTTATTCAGTGATTTAAGTTGCTTCACTACTCTGAGGTTATCTACTTCTAAGTTGCTCAAGTTGAGAGCTGTTCTTGATTCAAATTCTGGAATATCTACTTCGTCTTGTTTGGTGAAGGAACTTCAAAATGCTGGGTTTAATAACTCTGCTTTTACAATACTGTCATTGATAGGGTTTCCACGGCTATTGCACAGAGAAGTCATTTAATGTGTCTTTCTGATAACGTACTTTACACATGACCAGAGTCTCTCTGGATTTTCTGCCATGTTTCAAGACAAAGTTTCATTGTGGAAACTATTATAAGCATCTCATATTGAAGGAGTGTTAAGTTTCGAGCTTGTGTAAGGATCGCCAATCTTAGGGATTTTGAATTTGTTTAAAACTGGCGTGCTTTTTTGTTGTTTCCGCAACAGTGTTCTTACCCATTTTGTGTGCCAAGGTGGATCAGCTCCATCATTTGTTAATTAATTTGTTATAAATCTTTCAATTGCTGTCATTATTATTTCTTTGAATTCGAGTCGCATCTGGTCTATAATTACATTGTTAATTTGGACGGAATGGAAGCTGCTCTCAGGAAGGTATCAAACGAATTTTTATCTGCTTTTTTGAATAGTTATATAAGACAGAACTAACAAATGATTAAAAAGTTTATTTGAAAGGTAAGGGTTCCTTGTAAAACAAATCTTCATTACAAAAATTTTTGTCAGTTTTAGTTTCCTACAAATCTAATTCACAAACCTAATCACTGTTCAGTCTAAGCACTTTTCATAATGTTGTGCTAGCTGCCTCTACCCCTCTGCATAATTCTTAGCCTGAAAACTAAACCAGTTGACAGGAGTGTTCTTTTACTCATTAGTGTAGGCCCATGAACTAGGCACAGCTCTTGATGAATTTGAGTACCTTTAGATCCTTTCAAACACAAAAACTGAATCACAGCACACAAAGATTTTTGAAGCCTTTTTCCATTTGCTTTCGCCAACAGTCATACAACTACTGTATGAAATCAATTACTTCTGTGACTTCACAAGCAATCAATATCATTGCATTCATGCAACTTTATATTGAACTGTCAACATTTAAAATGGCCCTTCGTTTTGGAATAAGCATCACACAATATTAAAGAGCTGCTAGTGCGTGGTAGGTCAAAAATGAAAACTAAACTTGTATATCAAAGAGTACACATAAAACGCAATATAAAAAGAAATGGCCAACAGAAGTGGGAAAAACTTAACAAAACAGGGGAAAATGAAATATTAAAAAGGTAAGATGCTGAAAGATCACCTTTTTACCTGTCTCTTTCACCTTACCACCTACATATGTTAATATGGATATATTGATACCTGAAGGCAAGTATTTAGAAGCCCACAATAACACATGCAGTAAGGTAAAATATTTTAACTTAATTTGTTCATAATTGACAGTAACATTCATTTACATACCCTTCGTCGTTTCATCCTGTCAGATATGGCGTAATCAGCCTCAACATCACTGGCACTCTCACTAGATGGTATTTCAGTAGCACCAGGAACACCACTTTCTTCTTCATCACTGAACACATCAGCCAGCCCCACTCGATCATCTTCGTAAAATTCACGTGAACCGATGAGAAATGGCAATGGGCGGTTTGCATAAGGATTCACTGGCCGCAGTATAATACGCCCCATGCTGTGGAACAGTTACATTTCAAAATTTTTTCTTCTATCACTAGAAGACCAAACTACCATACTATTCTCTACTATTTTACTTTGCTTCCATGTTCTAAATGAAAGTTTTAAATCTGAAACCTGAAGAAACGTATCACCTACTTTGGGTTATGAAAGCTTATACACTGCAATTGGTTTCTAGTATACACAAAAATGTAAAAAAAAAAAACTGTATATCAAAACTGAAATAATATATTTTTTGTAGAGTTGTGATGATTACATGTGACACATTAAAACTGTGTGCTGAACTGGTATTCAAATCTGGAGACAATTCTTCTAGTGATGATGTGCAGCTCAAGTGCACTACATGTGCATGCCTCGTAGACCAAGCTTCATCTTGCTAGAGTCTTCTCCCATGCAGCACAGACACTTTCAAATTATGCTGTAATACTACCATTTCCACAAGAATGGATACAACATGAGATTAGCCTTTCCACAACCATGGGGTGGTTGCTGAAATCTGAATGTTGTACTCTGAATTAAGTATATAGTCCAGCAAAAATTTTTCAACTGTCGTTTACAATCAACACAGTGTATACGTTGCAAAGAGGAGAAAGATTAAGAGTCCATTAATATTACTCAGATAGAACAATCAGTAGTATACGGCCATGCAAGCAGTAAGCATAGTACATACATTAAACTTTTGCAAAATAATATTTAACCAAAGAAGAGTCAACATGACTTGAGATAATACAAGCCAAGTTATTCACTTCATATATTTATAGAATACTTTGCGATATCACAATTCCATTTTCGTGTAGATGAATTGTAAGGACATCCTCAATAAACAACAATTTCTCTCTTTTCATAGATACAATAACTAGACATACTCTTACCAATTTTGATTTTCAAATATAAGTATAGTATTTCTGTTGCTAGTATCACAGACCTCAACAAGACCATTTTAACTACATTACACTCTCTAAATTCTGGTAAGTAGTTCCAGAGGAAGTACAATATTTAGAACTTAGGACTCATTTATATGTTCAGAGTACAGAACTGCCTGCTGACTTCTGCGGAAGTTTGTAATTTTTACCCAAATAATGAAACATGCTGCATCTGGTAAGAAGAAAACAGCAAGTTGCACCACTGCAATACTAGTATGAAGGTGCAAAGAGGTTGTGTATCCTCCAGTTCTGTAGTATAGTACACATGCAAAAGTGCTTGTTACTTCTTAAAAGAGGTCTTTCATTGAGTGAGGGAAATTAAATTATCTACTTCTTTATGGCAAATGAAGAAGGAATGCATGGATAATAGTAAAGTTGTATCTACCAAGGTATCTTCATACAGCATCCAACAAGAATGACAGTTCAAAAAGTTGTTATTGGATAAGCACTAGAATGCTATGCAAATGAAAACGCACTACACTTAAAGTGTAGAGTGACTAAAACTGATGTCTGGTTGCTACTGTTGTAATCCATATATTAGCTATAGAGAAAATGCTCTGGAATAAGTCAGACCAGCACTGTTCACATTTTGTACACAAACAGTTTTCATCTGTATCCTGAGTCACTTCACCAGCAGATCACCTGGCAGGACTGCTGAAGACACATCAAATTCCAATACTACATTCTGACCAGGACATTACATGCATTCCTCAAATAATTCTCTTTACTACTGAATTAAACATGAATTACAAACCATGGAAAATTGGATGTAAAAACAATATATGTGACGGAAACATTCCACGTGGGAAAAATATATCTAAAAACAAAGATGATGTAACTTACCAAACGAAGGCGCTGGCATGTTGATAGACATACAAACATACACACAAAATTCAAGCTTTCACAACCAACGGTTGCTTCATCAGGAAAGAGGGAAGGAGAGGGAAAGACGAAAGGATGTGGGTTTTAAGGGAGAGGGTAAGGAGTCATTCCAATCCCGGGAGTGGAAAGACTTACCTTAGGGGGAAAAAAGAACAGGTATACACTCGCACACACACATGTATCCATCCACACATACACAGACACAAGCAGACCCTAGGGGTCGTTCTTCCCATTTCTTCTAGTGAGAGGGCTTCGCCCCTCGTTATTGTCAGGAAACCCTCGAGAAAGTTACGTCTTTGTGGCGATTTCAAGGCCACCATTAATATCCAATTGGTGGTGGACACCTATCCTTTGCCTCGTGCTGATGAATTGTTCTCCGCCATGGCGGGAGGCCAATATTTTTTGAAAATCGATCTTTTGGAGGCTTATCATCAGATACCTCTTGATGAGGACTCCAAACGGCTGGCAGTCGTCAACACCCCACTTGGCCTTTACCAATATCAGCGGTTGGCCTTCGGAATATCCAGTGCCCCGGCAATATTACAGCGTTATCTTGAGCACGTCACATCGACAATCCCTCATTGTATTAATTTCCTGGACGACATAATTGTCACAAGCCGCAGCACGAAGGAACACTTGCACAACCTTCGCACCCTCTTTCTCAAATTCAGGTACATGGGCTTGCATTGCAACCTCTGTAAGTCAAACTTCTTCCAACCGTTCATTGAGTATGTGGGCTTCACCATCTCTCAGCACGGCGTCCAGTCGATAGGAAGTTTGGTCCAAGGTATCGTCGACCTTCCGCAGCCAGCTTCACTGAAGGAGTTACAAGCTTTTTTAGGCAAGATTGTCTATTACCACCGGTTCATTCCCAGGGCTTCCACCACAGCCCGCCCCCTGTACTGCCTTCTGCGCAAGAGTGTCCCTTTCGATTGGTCGCCTACATGCGAGCGAGCGTTCACCTCGTTGAAGGGCCTCCTCACGTCAGCACCTTGTTTGGCTACTTTTGACCCCCATAAGCTGTTGGTCCTGGCTACAGATGCTTCGCAGTATGGGGTGGGGGCAGTCCTGGCCCATCGCAACGTGGATGGTTTCGATCAGCC
Organism: Schistocerca piceifrons; assembly: GCF_021461385.2. Taxonomy (NCBI): domain Eukaryota; kingdom Metazoa; phylum Arthropoda; class Insecta; order Orthoptera; family Acrididae; genus Schistocerca; species Schistocerca piceifrons. The sequence goes on along the minus strand of NC_060145.1, from coordinate 373,503,021 downwards.
ACTGGCGTTTGCGTCTAAAACTCTTAGTCCCGCGCAGGCCCATTACTCCCAGGTGGAAAAAGAGGCTTTGGCCATTGTCTACACTGTTACGAAGTTTCACCCTTTCTTGTATGGCACGAAGTTTCAGTTAATCACTGACCATAAGCCGTTAATATCGTTATTTGGCCCCGCCTCTCAGATTCCGGATAGGGTGGCTCACAGACTACAGCACTGGGCCTTGTTCCTCTCTAAGTACCATTATGACATTCAGTTTTGCCCTACCAGACAGCATGCCAACGCATACGCTCTTTGCCGTCTTCCGGTGGGCCCAGATCCTAAGTTCAATCAAGAGGAGATTATGTGTTTTCATTTGGATGTGGCGTCCCACCAAGTGGTTGATGGTTTCCCGATCACTAGTTCTAGAGTCGCCAGGGAAACGGCAGCTGACCCGGTTCTCCGGCAAGTGGTTCGCCTCATTCAGCATGGGTGGTCATCCCAACCTCCAGGCCAGGCCTCGGACCCTCTTCATAATTATTCTGTTCTACGAGACCGCCTCTCCGTCTTGGAAGGAGTTCTCCTTCTGGCTACCGATGATACAGCTCCTCGCGTGATTGTTCCTGCAAGTTTGCGAAGGGAAGTCCTCACGTTATTACATGAGGGGCACTGGGGTGTTTCCCGTACTAAAACCTTGGCTCGCAGACATGTGTACTGGCCCGGTATTGACAGAGAAATTGAGCACTTGGTGGCCGCCTGTTCCCAGTGTGCGAGCCAACAGGCATCTCAAAGGTCAGTGTTCTCTTCATGGCCGCCTGCAACCCAGGCATGGGAACGTGTTCACATCGATTTTGCGGGCCTGTTTCTCAATGGCTTTTGGCTCACTGTCATTGATGCTTATTCCCGATTCCCATATGTGGTTCACTGCTCCTCAACCACTTCAGAAGTTGCAATCCAGGCACTAGCAAAAATCCTTTCTGTGGAAAGTCTGCCAGTCACCCTGGTCTCAGACAATGGACCTCAGTTTATTTCGCAGACCTTCCACGATTTTTGTAGGCGCTTCGGTATTCGGTATGTTTGCTCTCCCCTCTTTCATCCACAATCGAATGGGGAAGCCGAGCGCATGGTGCGCACATTTAAGACACAGATGAAAAAGTACGTGCACGAATTCCCTGCGGAGGAGGCATTGACGTTTTTCCTGACGGCATACCGGACCACACCAATGGGAGAACGCAGCCCCGCAGAGCTCCTCCACGGACGCCAACCTAGGACTCTGCTGCACCTCCTCCGGCCTGGTCCTCGCCAGTCTTCGCAACACGGAGTACCCGGCTTTCCACCAGGTATGTTGGTCTGGGCACGTGGGTTTGGTCGCAATCCACGTTGGATACCAGTGGTGGTCCTGCGCCGAAATGGCCGCTGGCTCTATACCTTGCAGGCGGGGGACCAGGAGGTACGTCGTCACCAAAATTAGCTACATCCATGTTTGGGCACCCACCCTCCGACCCCTCGGGCACCGGCTTCCCCATTGCCGGCACCCGTGTTGGTTTCTCAGGGGATGCTACCGCCCCTCCCCCCAGTGACTCTGCCGCACTGCAATGGTTCTCAGCCTTGGCAGCCTCCAGTGGCTCCAGCACTGGCATCACCATCGTTAGAGATGCTCCAGTGAGAGCCGGCCCCCCTCGCAGGCCTGGTTTCTCAGGAGGCTGGTTCACCTGTGGTCGTCCCTTCCCCATTGTCCCCGCCACTGGGTCTTGCCCCTCCCGAGGTGGATCAGGATCCGGAGTTTGACGGCTTGTCTCCCGTTCTGTCTCAGGCTCCGATGGTGGGACGACGGGGGCCTCTTCGTGTGGGTCACTTCCAGCCGTATTCGAAGGTTCCGGCTCGAGAGTTGGCAGATCCCCTCGACTCCAGCCTTCCGATGGATGTGGAGGTCATCGCTCCTGCACAACGCTCCATCTTCCGACGCAGTGGATCACAGTGGCTTCACCCCCCCCCCCCCCCCCCCAAAGGAGGAGGAGTGCAGTAGCCACCAGAAAGACCATGGGAGGCGCACATCGGCACGGCGCGTCACAGACAGGTAGTTGCCGCAAGTAGAGTCCCTTAAACCAGAGGGCACGCAAGAATTTGGCCGCGACCTCTCCCAGCAGAACAACAACAACAACAACAACAACAACAACAACTCAGGCAGCATGGGCCGTCCCCAGTCAGTTCACATCGGGCATGCCTAGGAGACGGTTCCCGGTCTACGCTATGTTAAGTGCGACGGAAAACATGAACCGTGTTACTACATATTGGGACTGGTACGTATATCTTGAAACAATATTTTTGTATTACTGACATGCATTTAATAATTTGGCAATAGCTGTGTTTTACTTCATTGCAATTTTGGTTTTCTGCCCTGCAGGATGATTTGAAAAAGGATCCTGACCCAAAACTAGTCATCAAGTAAAGAAAAGTGAAATTTACAACTTTGGCTGTTTTTCTGATTAACACAAGTTGCTGCTCTGCAATTACACATTTTTATCATATTTAAAACAATATGATAACATAAAAGTAATAAATCTACAAGACTAGTCTGATTTTCGTAGCAATTATTTGATAACTGTATATACGATTATTATTAAACAATTTTAAGAATAATGCTTTCATGGTTTCTGTTGCCTTTAATGAAGTATTGCACATTTAAGAAAGTAGTTCACCTTGCTGAACTCTCATCTTCTTCACTGTCGCTCACTGCTGGAACCTCAATGGTCTCAAACATAGTATCCATGATGCTCATACCAATAGTAAGTGCCTCACGCACCATATCAACTGTTTCAGCTTCAACTTCAGCTTTAGATGGAGTCTGTACAGCAGAAAAAAAGAGGAAAATGTTAAATGACAAAGATTGAAGACGTATTCAAATCACCTTTATGTGCTTAATGATGTACATCCACCTTCTTAAAAAAATTTCCAGCCTGTGGTATTACACAAATGATGTGCAATTGCAAAACCATGATTCAACAATTATTTTAATTTTATTTCTGTGGGCAGATACCCTGCTCATCATGATTTTCACTTACTTTATGGGAAGAAAGTCTTCCACCATTGGTCTGTCAATCACAAACTTTGTTCTGCATGTATTTACAATTTAACTACATGGCTGTTTTGTTTCAGAAGTGGAGGAGATGGGGAATCAAATGGTATTCGCATATTATCATGTGTGGTAAAGCAACTAAAAACCAGACAAAGACTGGCCAGTACACCAGACAACCAGTCGATAATCTGATCTGTGAATTAATTTTTCGTTCAATTCATGCCCTTACATCATAAGCCAGTGTGCTGCCCAATCAACTTGATGAGGATATCATGCTTTATGATTCTGACAAAGCTTTCAACTCAGTATGAACAAAATCTGTACTAACACCATCTGGAAACAAGGCAATGATTCAACCAATGTTCCTATGATGATTTATTTGCGGTGTTTATCTTATAGTGGGAATAATCTTCAACAATGAATGGAAGAACTTGTTTTTGTACTGTGCAGCTGGAGTCAGCCCAGAGACAGATTGCTCAAAATATCTTTCACCCAGTTTCAAAGGAAACTGTCAATCTGTTTCCTGTTGTAAACAAAACTGTTTTTAAAGCAAAATGTGATGTACCCATTTGATAGAGTGATCCCAAATTAGTCTAGTACCTATTAATTTTATAGATATGGATTAACACGAGCAGGAAGAGAAGAAAAATAACTAGTAATCCAGCAGTGACTGCACCGCCCTGGTCCATGCTCACTGCTGCCACCATGCAGCAGCACTACTGAGCTGCTTCTGGAGTACTGCTTATTATTTGTATTTTACTATCCCTGTTAATACATATTAATAAGATGAATACACACTAAACTAATTTGGGACCACTCTACTGAAGCAGAACATAAATTTTCAGTTTAAAAAACATTCTGTTTGGAACAGAGGGGTAGAAAGGGGTCAATGCTTTTCATTGACACTGGATGTCGCATGAAAGATGTGATGAGCAGTATTTGTTTGGGTTGACTCGAGCTACATATTGCAAAAATGAAATTGAAAATATTGGCCAAATGCTGAGAAAATGTGCCTGAAGCAATACAAGGTGAACCAGAAATCCACAACAAACATTCAGAGGTTGTTCAGGAGTAACTTGTGAGAACTTTGTTATAAGGGATTCATGGTATCCAGTACAGAGTAATAATGATTCAATAGATTTGTTACCTCAGTTGTCTGTTTCGAGCTACTCAGCTAACAACAGAGAGAGATACATTACAGGAATTTCTACAAGAGACAAGGCTAAAATCAGCATATAGATCGGAGAACAGACTGGAATAGGACATTAATTATCACACAATGAAAATGAAATAAATAATAAAAGATCAAGATGAAGACTACATAGGTCAGTATAAGACATCAGAAAATGCCGTAATGGCAATGATACGTATCACTAAACATTACAATGCATCACTGTGTCTGATAAATGGAATGGCAGAAGGAACAAAGGAGTCCATAGTATAGTGTAACAAGGGAGTAAGGGGGCAACTGCAAAAAGAGATCAGTTGCCACAGTCTACAGTCACAGTATCAGCTTATGTTTCTTTAATTTGAATTCACCAAAGAAATAGTATTCTAGCTATAGTGACTATGTCAAGAACACACTCACAAGAACAAAACACAGCACCACATTTAAACGTTCACAAAAATAATCGCTAGAACTGTTGATAAAATTTACTGAGCTTTCTCTTTCTTTACTTCTCAACTTAAATTCTTCTGTCACCTATAACTTTACATTCCCTTCACCTCTTCCTATCTGCCTCCTTCTCCTGAAAACTCTTATAAATTGCTAAAACTTCATGGTAGAATACCACTTTTTTGCCCCCTCCTCTCCCATTTACGTCTGTGTCAGCACTGTTCCAGTTGTTCCTAGCTTAGTAAGTGTACACTAGCCCTCTCTCTCAGATAATGTTGAAAATGGATCTTAAGTCTGGAGCCCTAAGAGTTTAAAGCTCCTTAACAGTCCAGTTGCTTCACTGTGTAGGTATCTTTAAAGCTTGCAAGCCCTTATTACAAAGGTTTTGTTACATACATAAGAACAAATCATATTTAAGTTAACAATACCAAAATTAAAGGAAAATAATACTCACCTTCTGCAAGGGAACTGTTGAGTCAGCTGTAACTTTTGTCTCTTCATCATCATCATCTACTCTGTTCTCAACAAACTGCGTGTTTGCCAGTGAAAGGAAGGAATTTGTTACATTGTTAACAGCAGATGATGTCGTATTTAAGTCTTCAACAAGTTCATCCAGCATTTTCTGAGTGGTGTGTGTTTTGGCTACCAGGTTCTGCAAGACCATAATATTGTATTTATAGCAGGTGATACTGAGATAGAGAAAATACTTAAAGTAATCCAGAATAAAACAGTCTTGGTTGCAAAACTGTTTAACATCAATGATGCATTTCACCCTTCTCAGGTGTCATCAGATTGTGTAAAAGTAGATGAATATGCAACCTATCTGTCACAAAGCTATATAAAACGGAAAATAGAAGCAACAGTAGCTGGATATGTAGCCCATACGTCATAAAAACATATAAAATGCAAGGAAGTGAATGCAGCTCATACCACATTTTTGTAAGTATAGTCCTATTTGTACTGGTATGGTGGAGTTAGCTGGTGTGCTCACTGCCCAACTTGAATTTTAAATGTTTCAATGGTGGATGGGTTACATACCTAGTTACTGTTGTGTCCATTTTCCATTTTATATGGGTTCATGATGGATGAGACATATCCAGCTACTTTTACACAATCTGATAATGCCCCAAAAGGGTTAAACACATCATTGATATTAAATAATTTTGCAACCAAGATAATTTTTATTCTTGAATAATTTGAAACTGGTTGCTGTAGTGATCTGCCACAATGGAATGGAATAATTTTTAGCTAACATAGTGTATACAATTTACCTGAAAGACCTACTTGCAACATGTCAAAATAGGAGCAACTGAAGTGGGGCCTTCAGAAAAAACTAAAGGGAAAAGTGTATCAGCTGTCGAGCTTTTTAGACCTGTAACTATTTTGTCAAGATATAGAATACACTGGGGAAGAAATAGGAAAATAAATAATTCTCAAGTACTGTACAGACAGTCATTTATAAGGTAAGGGAAACCACGAATGACACTTAGTCAATGGCCAAAGGCACAAAACAGAGCCAATGTTACGACTGAAGGAACAGGAGCTCAAATCAGTATCAATGAACAAAGCCACAATCACCTTGAACAGGAACACACAAATAAGTGTGACATAGGTCAGTGATAAATTTCACTGATAATAACTCATTGTATCTCAACTACAGTCACTCTTTCTTTAGCTTCAACGGCCAGTTCCCTAAGAGTGCCTCATTTCCTAGATTCTCACATGCAGTAGACCTAGAAAAATGATGCTGCACTAACTAGGTACACACTGTCAGCTATATACCTTAGCATGTTTCACCCTGTCAGAATGTTAGTACATCGCCTGGATACTTTCCCTTGTAGAACAACAGCAAGTGTTTTTTACACATTGGATGACTGTTCTAGAATTTGAGAGAGACTTGAAGAGATGAAAATCACAGTCAAATGGCTTCTCTGTTCCAAACTCCATAATATCTGGCGTTGTTATACACCAACATGATACTGACAACTAAAGCTATGATAAGCTGGGGAATGTAGGCTTTAATTATATATTTGCTGTTGTAATATGGTCAGGTTACACTGACATGAGTACTTCCCAACCAGTCTTGCACTGACCTCACTTCAACAATGAATTGCTTGATGAAATGAGTGAGTCTATATGGTTGGCACAAACTTGTCAATGCAATGACTTGAAATGGCTCTTTTATTGTTGTTAATCTTGATGATGCAGTTTATAGTAATGATGTATCAACATTCATGCTCTATGAAAGTCGCTTTCCTGAACTGTTAGAAACAAGTCACAATCAAGCTTCAGTAGCCCTTTACAAACAGTACTGTAAGGTGCTTAGGCAAAAAGCATGCGCTATGCAAACAGAATAGATAATTCTTAGAACAAAATTAAAACAATATGGTTGATCATGAATGAAGTGTCTGGCACACAGCACAATGTGGAGGATATAAAGTCAATATCTGGTAAAATGTTTTTGTTATTGACAAGTCAGATACATGTATGTTTCACTTTCTGAATAGAGCAGGTGAATTAAATAAAATCTTACTTTCCACAGGGAATCTTATAACACTCTTGGAAAACAGCTTTCCAAGATTGCTATCTGAAATACACCTCTGTGATATTAACAGGGGGAGAGCAAGTCAGTAATTAATCACTGGACTAACTAAGGATTCTCATGGATATGATGGGGTATCTAGCAAGATACCAAAGTACTCTGCTCCATTTATTAGCCCTGTACTTAGCCACATTTTATTTGTAATCGTTTCTTCAGGAATGATCAGTTTACCGAACAATTAAAATGCTCAGTAGTGAAACTGCTGTATAAAAAAGGAGAAAGGGATAAAGTACGCAACTCTAGACCTATTTCTATGCCATCAGTGTCTGCACAAGTTACGACCAATTATACACAAGTATACAGAAAGTTGGCAACACTAGGCGTCTTCTACGATTTAACTAGGGCAACTGATCATGACATGACATGACATGACATGACACACACGACACACACACACACACACACACACACACACACACACACACACACACACAAATATTAAAGGCAGAATTTGGGCCATTATGCAATAATATTAGCAACTCACAATTGGATCCTCTCATACTTTAAAAACAGACAGTAAAAGGTCATTCCTCACATTAATAAAACATTCCTCACAGTAATAAAAACAGATGCGAGGTGGCATCTGACTGGGGTTTGGTTAAGTGGGGGTGCCAAAGGGGTAAGTGCTGGAACCACTACACACTTACCATATTTTTTTTGGACACGACCCAGGACATATTGCCATATTTTTTGGATCCAACCCAGGACTTATCTCTGAAATTACTTAAAAGTCTTAACACTTCACTGAAAACATTAAATTTCGATCATTCATTTGCACTTTTCACCATACATGAATTTTTTTCATTAGTGGTTTGTGCAAAATATGGGCTGAACAATCAGTTCCTAAATAGGTCTTTCAGAACCACTTTGAACTTCTCTGAACACATTTTCATTCCTCTTTCTTTTCACTGTTAATTACTACTGTGTTAGCAGCTGTACAAGAAAACAATTTTTCATCATGTTTGTATTCTTTCACACACTGCAAAAAATGGCGCATCAAAATTTGAACAGTTTCACTCGACACTTCACCTAAATTTAACAGTGTAACTTGAATTCCCTCCTACAGACTTAAATATCTCACAATCCCAACAAGTTTACTTCACTTCTGTTTGAGGTATCCATTATTACTGTTACAAAATTATGTTTTTCAAAGAACAAAATACATTATCAAATATAATTGTCTCGGTTTTGGTTTAGCACATGAAAAATTTGGGTCATGTAACTTTTTAACCAGTTCAGATGTGTGGTGTGATGTCCTGAACCTAAGATTGTGTCTAGCAGTATGGTACGAAAATGTAGCCTCTTTAGCACCACACTCCAGAATACAATTTCCTCTTTGGTTTTAAAAAATCTCATATGTTTGGTGAAGCAGTAGCTCTCCTATGTGTAGCTCTCGTATGTGTGTTTTCCTTTATGTGTAGCAGAAAATTCTCCAGCATGTAATGTGAAATAAATGAGTCCACTGTTACTGTCATTAAACAATTTTAAAAAAATAGTATTCCTATTGCAGATTAAAATTGAACAGCACTTTTTTTGCCCACTGTAACCAAAAAGAGAGAAAATGAGTAAAGAAAAAATGATCAAAAAGTGTAGACGAATTACTTCACACATGAGAACAACACAAATACATTCCCCTGAGACATATATTTAAAAAATCCTGACCAGTCATAAAATTCTCAAACCCTCAACATGCATGGTAAGCGTGTGTGTGTGTGTGTGTGTGTGTGCGTGTGTGTGTGTGTGTGTGTGTGTGTGTGTGTGCGTGTGCGTACGCACATGCGCATGCACACAGTTCAAGACGTAAGTTATAAGTTCATGGCTTCTATAAAACAAATTGATGCTAAATCATAGTAAGTCTCAGTTTTTGTGGTTTCTAACACACAATTATTCAGCTAAAACCAACATTTTGACACACAGAATGGGCATATGATTAGTGAGCCCAAAAAATCCAAATTCCTACATGTTTAAATAGATTGTCAGCTGTCATGAAAAGCCTCATGATCAGGATCTTGTTCACAAACTGAATGTTGCTACCGTTATTATTAGAACAGTAGCGGCAATAAGTGTTAGTTAAACACGAAAACTAGTCTGTTTTGCTTATTTTCATTCAGTTGTAACCCATGGCACTATATTTCAGGATAACTGTTCCCATTCACAAACAGTATTTTTGATTCAGAAATAAACAGTCAGAACAATATGTGGATTAAGTTCTTGGACCTCTTGTAAACCCCTGTTCAGGTGTCCAGGAATTCTTATACTGAACTCTCAACTTATATTTTCTTTAACACACTTTTCATTTGCTCATGACTCACAACTATTATTCTGCCAGAGAGTCCTTGAAAAACTTTAAGAAAATTCTTAAATTATTTTGTTGATTATACTAGTAGCAGTTTACCCATGCCAATGGAAATGGAAATGCCGTGTGGCTAGGGCCCCCAGTCGGGTAGACCATTCGCCTGGTGCAAGTCTTTCGAGTTGATGCCACTTTGGCGACTTGCGTGTCAATGGGGATGAAATGATGATGATAATGACAACACAACACCCAGTCCCTGAGCGGAGAAAATCTCCGACCCAGCCAGGAATCGAACCCGGGCCATAAGGCATGACATTCCATCATGCTGACCACTCAGCTACCAGGGGCAGACACCCATGCCAATAATTTGTACTTATCCCTATCAGTGATCAGTTACCAATAGGCAACATAGTAATGGAGAAATATGTCAATGAAAGTATTTGTTAATAAAAGCTATTATATTTTTAATAGTAGTAACAAATATTAGTCTCATCATAAAAAAATTGTAACAAATATTAGTCTCATCATAAAAAAAATTGTAACAAAATTAGTCTCATCATAAAAAAATCAATATCATTATATACAATGCAGTTAACAGTAAAACATAAAAAGCACGTTAATTTTATTTTTAAAAAATTCTTTATATTATAAAACTTCTTTGAAAACAAAGTTAGCCATTATAATATGATCATAGTTTGCTTTTTGGCTATATGTGTCCTTAGCACAAACATAAAGATTACTGAATTAGTGAACAAGTGAAAAAGCCACATATAACTGTCTAAGCGAAATAACAGGTTCTGACAAATGCAATCCTGCCCTTTAAAGCATCTATACTTGTTGTTTATTAACGGGCATAATGAAGGCTACTTTTACTGGGGATTGTTTTATCATCATTTGAAAAGGCATGGTTGGATCAGAAGGTATTACAGGGAATGAGCACAATCTTATAAGAGCCACAGCGATTTAGCAGTGACAGGGTACTCGCATAAGTGAGTTACCAATAATCTTGCACCACTAATTAATCCCTGATTTACATAAAGATTTCTAATTAACATAATAATAGCATTTTTTTAAAAAGGAATTAATGTAGCATTAAACCAGACAGATTTACAGAGTTCGAGAATTCTATGGGGTACAACAGAACGTTGTTTATTTACTCAAGTTGGACAGAATCAGAACTAAGGTAAACCTTTGCTTCTACAGGTAATAAATTAGAAATGACATATACATTAATACAATCATCTTTTTTGGACACACAATCATCATTAAATAGGATTGTGAAACATTTTGTTCATTAATTTCTATGGCATTGAATACAGCAGCAATAAAATTATCGCAAGTATTGTACAATAACAATGTTTAGGAATTTTGAGTACTTCACTGAAGTGGCCTAAGACACTGTTCCCCAACCATTCAGTGAAAATAGGATCACAAATTCCCCTCATATTTTGAGTCAACTTGCGGAATTTAAGATGAGACCGTAAGAGAGATCATTTAATAGTAGCTTCGACAATGGCTGTTCTATTAGCAAGTCTAACGGTGGGTATACTTGATGGAAATCTCCACCAAACCGAATTATTTTCTCTCTATAAGAAGAATATTCTTCATGATGTCCATAAAATTTGATCATGCCTGGTACGTGTTTTTGAGAACCACTGAAATCTGCCAGGATGGCCTTGAGCCGCCTTATCGGCGGGATCGAAGGTCACGCGCTCAGAGAGCTGACGTAACATGCTGTTGCATACTCTATGTCGACAGATTCTAGATGTACCCTTGTCCAGTTCTCAGCTACGCTACAAATTACTTTATTTATGAAAATACAAAGTACAGTCTCCAACAAATTTTACATATTCACATGTACCTTTACCTTTAATCCAAATAAATACAGTTTCATAGAATGTGACGCAAACTTTTGTACACAAATGTTTCACCATAGTCTCCCAGTCCAGTCTGTGAGGTAATGACTGGGAATCTTATTTTTTATTGAAAATACTATTTCCTCAGCTATTGTCTTCTGTTCTTCGCTTAACTTCCCATAAGCTGTCTTATGTTTGTATTTTCTTCTAGTTCAAGGCTTCTGTTGTGTAGTACGCAACAATCACAACAGTGGTCAGCAGGCTGAATTGTTGGCAAGATCTGCCGTGATATTTTTACAAAATTCTCCAATTCTAGCAATACGAGGTTGTAGGCTTCAATGAAGTGTGCTGTCTCTGAAAATCTTCTGAAAGTGCATCCTGACACATTGTCCGCAACTCAGGTATACTGGCAGGAAAGCAGAATACCCATTAAGGGCAAAAAGTCATAATGTTATCAAAATAAAGTTTTTGACAAAACCAATAACTTTAACTATTTGTGTATTGACGATGGACAAAATTTTGAAAATGATGTATCAATCATTAATTTTGATTAAGCAATATGGGAGATACGGTGAAATGACAAACAAACACCACTGAGAAACAATACGTATGTTATACTCAGCAGCAAGTCATCTGCATAGGTTTAATGCAAAATTTTATTTTATTTATTATTTATTATTATTTATTATTTATTATTTATTATTTATTTATTATTATCTTTTCTGATGTTAGTTGGTTTGTGTCATGTTCCAGGGATCATTTGCACAATCTATCATAATGGTGTGGAACGTGTCATTCTACATTCACAATGAAAATTAATTTGTTAATATGGCTACATGCTAAACTTTTACAAATTTTATTATTACACAATAGAAGGAGTTGTCAAGGAGATACTGTTTCAGTTTGTTTTCAAATTTCACTTTGCTGTCTGGCACACATTTTATATCACTGAGTAAGTTACTAAAAAATGTAGTCGCAGCACTGTGCACCTCTTGGCATGCTAAAGAGGACCTTAATGAGGAGTAATGAATGTCATGTTTTCTTCTGGTATTGTAGTTATGTACATCATTGTTCCTTTTGAACTCCAATGGATTATTTACAGCAAATGAGGGTATTAATATATTGTGAAGCAGTAGTCAGGATGCCAAATTCCTTAAACAGATATCTACAAGATGATCATTGGTGAGCACCACATTCTTGAGAAATGAAGACTTTTTTATTTAAAGATGAGCTACCCCTGAACTTTATTCCATATGACATCATGAACAAAAATACAAAAAACATGTCAGCTTACTTATTTGTCTTTTCCCAAGATCTGCAGTGATTTCAAATGCAAATGAGGCTGAACTAAATAGTTTTAGGAGTTCCAACATGTACTTTTTTCCAATTTAACTTCTCATTGATATGGACACACAATAATTTTGAAGTTTCCGCAAGATTTATTATTTCCTCGCTATGTGTTGCACTCATCACTGGTGTAGTCTCCCTAGATGCACAGAAATGAATTGTGTGTCCTATTTCTGTGGATGACACCACTCACAGAAAACCAGTTACTGATATTTTAAAGAATCTTGTTTAGTATTTCTTCTGTTGCTACATGTATGCCTGGATTGATTACAATATGAATGTCTTCTGGAGAAAGAACTAATTCGGCTTCTTGTGCATTAGACAGAAGATCATTTAAATATATGAGGGACAATAGCAGACCTAAGATTGAGCTTTGGGGAATGCCATGTGTGATTACTCCTCAGAAAGAATTATGTCCCGGACTATATTTACTGAATTACTAAGTTCAACTTTTGTTATAACCTTTAATCACCAATAATTGCGTGGATATTCAAACACTCTCACTTAGGAACAATAACTCGTTACATGATAACAACTCAGTATCTCTTATTCGACTGCCGTGCCGTGACATGCGGCCGGCGCCGTTTGTAGCTAGGTGGCGCTCCCGCGCTCAGCCAAGTTGCAGAGCGCCTCTATCGCCGTTTGCGCGTACTGTCGTGGCGGCACTGTTAAATGTCATGGCACTGTCACAACAACTTTCTAGATTCTTTTGGTTAAATATGAAATTATCCATTGATTGGCTATCCCATCAATCCCATGAAACTTCATTTTATCTAGGACAGTGGTTCCCAACCAGGAGGAGGAGTGGAGGGGCAACAGATTTAGGCTGTGCAGGCAGAGAGAGCTCAGGAGACAACATGGAGAGTGGCCTCAGATGTGCTTTATTTAGTATCAAACCAAAAATTCAACAGCTACTTAAAGTAAAACAATTTCAACTGTTTTCATGTTCAGAATTTTTCTTGTGACTTTCATCTCATAAAAAAGTTTAGATTTGAAAAGTGTTGTTCAACAAAAAAAACAGCATCATTAGGTATTGAAATAAGACATAATGACGCCTCTATTTCACTTACAAAGACCTTTGAAACACTATTGTCTTCTATTACTCTGCATTTGATGACCCCATTTTACTAAAGTGTGAATTGCAGATTGTCAAATTTTTTCGAAAGAAGCAAATAAACAAACAAATAAATAAATACATAAATAACCAAGGGTAGCATAAGATATTATGGGGTTGCAAAGGCTGACTACTGCTGGGTGTATCAACGCTCCAAATTACAAAGCTTTAGCAAAACACACTTTATGCTTTCTTACACTTAGAGCAAAAGCCAAATAATGCAATGTAATTACTCTCTTCAATCTTGGTGCTCTTTCCTCAGCAAGCAAGCTTTAAGCGATGTTACTCATTATTGTAACAGTATTTACTGGTGGGAATAGTGTTGCAATCAGATTTCATTGTTGTAGGAATACCTGCGGCTTACTGTTAGACAAGTATTCACTTGACACTCATGTGTACACCTACAAAGAAGTAGTGCAAGTGGGAGCAGCATAGATGATGATTCTTATGATTCTGAAAATGACATACACGTCAAAGCATGTTCCGATGGGAGAAAACCCCGATTCAAGACAAGCTTACATTGATCTGAAATGCAAAGTAAAAAGTGTACAAAGAAACCTATCATTAAATGCAATCATGGACTTGAGGTTTCAGCTTCAAAAGCTAAAGGAATGAAAGAATATAAAGCTGCTGCACTCTGCTATTAAGATACTTCGCACTTTCACCATCACGTGACATCATTAAATAAAATGGATCACAATAAGTTTCTGTTAAAATTTCTTAATATTTCTTCAGCTCAACACAGAATAGCCGACACCAAGGATACAAAAAGGAACAAAACTGTGACAGTGAAGCTTCCATTAGAAAAAGGAATAGTGAAGTAGTGCCTGATCGTCCTGCCAGTTTCCGAGGAATGTCTGGCATGTCAAAGGATAAGTTACCCTACTTAGCAAGCTGGTTCCATGAAGGTGAAAAGTTGTCAGAGGAAAAGAGAGGAAATGAGAGAACAGGAAAGGATCAAAAGAAGGTAACTATAGCCATTAAAAATGATATAAAAATGTATGTATAAGGGCAGAGAGAGCCAGAGAGGGGGAAGTGGGGAAGTATATGAGAAGTTATTTGCATTTAGATCTCATACTCAATAAAATGTTCATGAGATTCCATGAAGAAAGACAAAAATTTAGATTGAAACAATGCCCCTTATCAAAGTATAAGCATATATTTTACAAACTTTTCAATCTATCATTCAGGACACCTTATATCTATACATGCTGCAGAATAAGAATGAATTACAAACTAGACACAGATTACATAAAATTGGTGCAAAGAGATTTTATGATATAATGAAGGAAGATAATGCTACAGTCATCAATATTTGCTTTGACATTCAGCAAAACTAGCCTATTCCAAAACTATTAGTCAGTGAGGTTTCCTATGCTAGACAAGTACGGTTATACAATCTGTGCATCATGATCCATACTAAGGTTGGAGACAGAATCATCAAGAGGATGCAATCAAGTGGCTTCAACTTTTCTGGACTTTCTTTCTGAATTACATATATATAAAAAAAAAACAATGGCATCAATACTATACATCTATACTCAGACTCTTGCAGTGACCAAAATAAAAACGTTGTATGATGGCCATTTGCTTACAGTGTTCTTGGAACAGAGCGCAAAATTCAATAATGTAACTCACTTCTTCCCTGTTCATGGCAATAGCTACATGCCTCCAGACTGCGTGTTTGGTAGAACTGCAAAGTCTTACAGAAAAAAAAGAAAACATCTTGTTTCCTAAAGAATATTACAATACTTTAGAAGAGCATGATACTCTCAGAGTTCTAAACACAGTCTGGACTGTTAAAAATCTAAAAGATAGTGCACAGAAACTACTAAAATCCAAGCTACCATTCAAAATGAACAGGCATCAAAGAAAATTGTTAATGTGTCAGTATGTGATACATACTCTGGAGATTGTAATAAAACTGATAATGGTGAGATAAATGTACTAACTGATCTTGGATCATATGAAGTGAATGATACCGCACCAAAAAGATAAAAAACCAAAAATCCACTACTACATAGCTATGCAAAAATGTTTAAATGTCAACATTTATAAATACTCAATGTAATTACAATGATAATTATGGACTTCTCACAAAAGATGGACAATTGACTTTATTTCATTTATGTAATTATGTTCCAAAGATTGTTTTACATAAATAGAGCAACATAGAATAGCAATTTCTTTGCTACATGTTGTTAGAGGTAAATCTTTGTTCTTTTGTGCTGTTGGTTGGGCGAGCATGAAGTGCGAGGATGGAGAATGAGTTATGTGTGTTTTATTGATTTGTATTATGAAGTGAAATGACTGAAAATATATGTGTAATTCTGCAGAAAGTCCACCAAAATTCATATTATTATTGAAACACCAACCCAATCATCGTGTAGATGATTATACAGGGCGAGTCATAAATTTCGTGCAAATTGTCACACACACTAAAAATCTGGAAATATGAAGTGGACTTTTGGGTGTTGCTGTGCATCGACATTGGCCAAGGGGACAGATCAGCAGCAGGGCACAACATGCGAGTGTTGTAGGTAGTCTAGCCACTCCCGAGAAGGCGAGGCATGCGGGATCAAGCGACGGTTTGAGTGACACTGCGAGCAATGACAGCGCCCACATCTATCTCGTACCGGTTACGCTTGCCGGTATTATGTATCGTGGCTAGTTGGCATAGGGAAAGGAACGTGATGAGGGGCTGGACTACTGTACATGCATGTTTTATAATTTGCTTTTTTCGTCCCAGACTTAGTTTTAAGATACGAGTACATAGATGCAGAACACAAAATACAACTACAAAGATATGTGGCAGTTAATACAAACAAACAACACATCTGTACAAATCGAAACTAACATAGAAACACGTGACCAGAAGCTGCAGTGGCGGTTTATAAGTACTGTTCGAAATGACGGCCACAATGTGTGTGGCAAAGTTGAACACTCCGCAGGAAGGATTGCTGAACATGATCAAACATGTCTGTATCTCTTTGCATAATATCACAGGCATGTTGTATTCTGTGTTGAAGGGTGTTGACATCAACAACCTCTCCTTCATAAATCACAGATTTCAGATGGCCCCAAAAAAAGAAATACAGTGGATTCAGGTCTGGCGATCTTGCTGGCCATGCTACAGGGCCACCACGACCGATCAGTTTTGAAGGGAAAGCACTGCCCAGGTGGCGTCGCACTGTGTCGCTGAAGTGAGCGGGGGCACCATTATCCATGTACCACAGGTTCACATGAGAGGCCAAATTAATGTCTTCCAATAATTCCAGTAATGTAGCATCCAGGAAACACAGATACCGCTCTCCTGTAAGCCTTTGTGATAGCACATGTGGCCCTATGAAGTGGTGATCAATAATACCACACCAGATATTGACATGGCATTATTGTGGGTACCCTCATATCACTGTGCTGTGGGGGTTTTCTTCCGCCCACTCGTGCCAATTATGCGAATTCACTATACCCTCCTTTGTGAAATAGGCTTCATCGGTGAACAGTATTGTTCGTGAAAAATGCTGGTCATGGGTCTGACGCCATAGGATAAAGTTGCAGAAGTCCAGCCTTCTCTGGTAGTCTTCCGGCAATAATGCCTGTACCTTTGGATGCAAAAGGGATGGTAATGGTTTCTATGGAGTACTCGCATAACAGTAGATTGTGGCATTCCAAATGCAGCGGCGAGAGACCTGGTGCTTATTGTTCGGTCCTCCACAATAGTTTGTAACACTTTTTGTCAGCCACACTGTACATCGACCGTCAGCCATGACCACTAAATCCTGGAGGCACTACACATGCACCATACTCCCTCAAGCGCCTGTCCACGGAGTAAAACGTTTTTGTGGATGGAAAGCGCCGGCTAGGAAATCTCATGATACAGTTGCCTTGCAACGTCAGCTTTTCCATCTGCAAGCCAGTAGGTGAGTTGGATGTCGGCGTGTTCCTCGTTTGTGAAACTTGTCGCCGAGTATTGGGTCGAGTGAGCAGTGCAGAGGTGTTGTAAACACGTCATGCACGCCATGGTTTTACTTCCACCAATGACCACTCTTTCCGCTTATAGGACACACTTTCCCTAACATGAGACTGTACACTCCATTACCGCCAGCAACGTGTGATCCACACGTTTTGATACAATTTCACATACATTGCAATGGGATTTGTTCTTTCTCTTATCTTTCAAATGATGGTGGATACACATCATCTCATTGGCGTGTCATGTGTCGTATCTATGGGTGAATGACATGTCGTGATCGTGAGGCTCGTTGGTATCTCGTTCAATGGTTAACAGATAATTTTGTTTTACATACACAGTACACCAAGGACAACAAAATTAACAATGGTGCGTCATGTGTTACGCATAGCAGCATGCAGTCCTTGACATATTTTTCCTCATTTATGACTCACCCTGTAGAAAGAGTAGAAGGATAAACCAAAAGGAAATGCCTTAGGAGCCATCAATATACAACAAAAAAGATAAAGTGTTTTTATTATTAACAGAACTAGTTATTTAAATTCAACTGCTTCTGTCATTCACTGCAGTGCATCACTATCCGAGCGTGCAAGTGCTGTGAAAATGTGATTGGCCACCGAAGTTACTAACGTTCTTCAAACATTAATAAACCAACTTTGGGCTACAAGAAAGCAGGGACAGTTAAAGATACAGTACAAGCTGACATCCTGAGACGAAAGAAATCATGCCATCCAACAGTATTAACATCCACCCTTCTACCAAAACAACGAAAAGAAGAAAGATGTGTCTGCCTTATTAAAGTATTCTGAAATAGCAGATAATGCAAAGGAGTTTTACAAAGATGACCTGGACAAATAATGTGTAGATGTAGGAGGGAAAACTTGATAATAACAATGTGATTGTAACACACAAAACTTTTGTATTATTCATTTCGTACTTCACGAAGTACTGATAATAATAATAATAATAATAATAATAATAATATAAGCTACATAATTACATTACAACAGTTATTAATGCTATTATTTTATTATGACACTGTGTTTCTATTATTATTTTTTGTATTCTCAATAAAGTAAAAAACTTTAAAAGAAAAATGCTATATATAATAATATATATGCAAAAATATGCATTTCACAACAATGTAGGTATATAATAAACACTAAATCACATAAAAAAGTTAGTTGTGGAAAAAAAATACATGGAATTTAAGAAGGCAACATAACTGACACCAGCAATAGTTATAATCATTTATCGGCTTTTGAAAAAAACTGGAAAAATCACACCTTAATCTATCATTGTAAAAATTACATTTTAATATATTTCATTACAAAGCTTTATTAATGTCAATGAGATCTGGGAGTCATGTAAAAATTCAAATGCTCAAATATATATATATATGTAGGTGAAAACAAAAACTCATTTTATGAAAACCTGTACTTGCTGCGTATGTCGACTTTTGAAAAAAGGCTCCTCAAATGCCTTAGATAGGTCACAGAAAATACCAAACAGTGCTATTTTGTTATATATAGCTTGTAAAATTTGGTGAGTGAACCTGTAAACAGCATTCTCAGTTGAACAATCATTCTGAAATCCAAACTGTGATTTGCTGAGGATATTATTTCATCTACATCTACGTCCATAATTTGCGAACTACCCTGAGGTGCATGGTGGAGGGAACATCCCACTGTAACAGAGTTTCTTCCTGCTCCATTCACATATGGAGCACGGGAAGAATGACTGATTGTATTGACATGAATATTGACGTGTTTCAGTGGGCACAGTATCTGCAGTGTGCGCAGGCTCATTTAAAGTTTTTTAGACATTACTTTAATTTATGAACTACTGTTACAATGCGTAGTGTAAGAATTGATCAACACTGAAAAGGGACTGTTGCGTTTGTTTCATGTACACCACTACCACAACACGAGGGTGGGGATCTGATATCTGGTTGTTCAAGTGCAATATTTCTGTGTCACTGGTCATGTAATGTGTGGCTGAGAGCTGGCAGTGCTGCAACAGATCAACCCTTTCTCCACTTCTCTGTGTAATGAACACCCTAGGGGTGCAGTCCTATGAGTAGTAAGTTTTTTTTTTTTGTGTGTCGACAACCAAGTGCTGACATGTACATGAAAAAAAAAAAAATCTTGTTCTTACGGTGTCAGGGGTGTATTTAATATCACTGTGTTTATGTAGCATTTATACATCTATACCTCCTTTTACAGGAACTTAAGTGATTTTGTATTTTTCTTTATCTTATAATTTTAATTATGCTTTTCCGCAGCGGGCTGCACTGTAGGTACGTTTTTAAGTGTGTACGATGTCTTTGTATGTACTTTAATATTACATTTCTTGACATTCGTTTGCATGTCATAGTATGGCTCTGCGGTAATCAGTCGATTGAGACACTATCTGTGGGACAGGGTGTTCCCCAACCCCAACCCCAACCCCAACCCCAACCCCAACCCCAACCCCAACCACAACCCCTCCCCCCCCCCCCTCCCCCAATCGCCACTACCAGAGGGGTTTCTTTTTTTTTTTGTTTGTTTTTCGCAATTCCCTTTTAGAATTCGAAAACTTTTCTGTGTGGAAATGTCTAAGCGTAGAATTGTACCACTGACTCTCAATAGTCATCTCTCTGACAAGTGCAGAGCAACAGTAGGTAGTCGTGGAATAGCTTCCGTGGAGTGTGGGTGGAGTGTTGTGTTGCTGTGGCTGCAGCGTGTACCTTACAAGTTATGGTGAAGTAATTGAAAATGTTTGCCACAAAAGTTTTGCATTTAATTTCAGTGTTCAAGACATAGTATCAATGTTTATCCAAAAGGTGATGTTTCTCAGTTTTATGTAGGTTTCGTGTGTCGAGTAGGGAGAAAAACAATCAACTGCATCGTGATGGTTACAGAAAATAATGTGGACTGGTATGATCCCAATTGCAAGTTCTAAGTGAAAGAAACCACATCGTTTTGACTGGCTGACTATCATGAGTGCAGGTACTTTCTCGTTCGTATATTGTACCCAAAATTTTATGGACCATCCGTGTCATGATTCAGTCCCGCGAAAGTCACACCGGACACATATCTGGAGTACAAATACTGATCATGTCCATTGTGGAATAATGTTAATTGTGAACAGTGCAGCCCCACCCTGGGCGAGTGTTTAACATATCAACTTGGTATTGGCGTGAGTGGCTCCTCTCCCTGCTAGACAATAGTTATTACCAGGCACATCACAGCAGGCATTGCAGAGAGCAGCAGATCAACCACCATGGGAAGGTCCAAGAATGTGGGTTTAGGCACACTGTTGTTAAATATCCAGTCCCGTTCCTGCATCTAGGGAGTGTGGTACATTCTCAAGTGCTAAAGGCTAGCTTTTATTAGTACTGCGTATCTACCACCTTACCTCCCGGGCGTGTTACAACCCTCCCATGGATTCAACAAACTTGTGACCATACATTTTACCCTTCTCTGTAAACGTTCAATATCCCCCGTTAGTTCTATCTGGTAGGAATCCCAAACACTTATTGCTGTGTAAGTGTGATACTATTCTCGAATACACAACCTTCTCAAAAAATTTGGAAAATGATGTCAGTAGTGAAACAGGTTAGTAGTTATTGACATCTCTCCTATCACCTTTCTTAAAGAAGGTATTAACAACAGCATATTTCAGTCTCTCAAGAAAAATGCCTTGAGTTAGTGATGCACTACATATTTCCCCCGTTAGTTCTATCTGGTAGGAATCCCAAACACTTATTGCTGTGTAAGTGTGATACTATTCTCGAATACACAACCTTCTCAAAAAATTTGGAAAATGATGTCAGTAGTGAAACAGGTTAGTAGTTATTGACATCTCTCCTATCACCTTTCTTAAAGAAGGTATTAACAACAGCATATTTCAGTCTCTCAAGAAAAATGCCTTGAGTTAGTGATGCACTACATATTTCATACAAAATAATGTAATAGGATAGATAAAAAAAATCTACTCACCAAGCGGTGGCAGAACACACACATAAAAAAAGGCTACAATTAGGCAAGCTTTCGAAGCCAGTGGCTCCTTCTTCAGTCAGAAGTGGTGAAGGAGAAGGAAGAGAGTGAAGGAAAAGGACTGGAGAGGTCTAGCAAATAGAGCAGATGTCGGGAAAGTCACCCAGAACTGTAGGTCAGGGGAGAGTTACTGCTCAGGATGCGAAGTAAAGACAGATTGTTGGGGACTGTGTTGGACGAGATTTGAAAACCTAAGAGTTTAAAGGTTGAAGACAGAGTAATATACAAGATAGAGATTACTGCTTAAACATTGTGGATGAGTTAATAAAAGTGAAAAGCTAAGTGCATTTTGCATAACAGATATAGGAGTAGGGCGGTGAAAAATAGATGGGTAAGACAAGAAAGATGTCTAAAACCAAAACGGAGTAAAGAAAGGAATAAGCATTTTTTCACAGTAATTATTCTTCTCTTCAGTCTGTTTTCGTTTTCTACATCTTCCATTGTCTCACCTGTCTATTTTTCACTGTCCTCCTCCTACCTCTGTTATGTACAATGCACTTAGCTTTTCACTCTTATTAAGTCATACACGATGTTTAAGCAGTAATCTCTGTCTTGCATATTACCTTGTCTTCCACCTTTAAACCCTCAGGTTTTCAAATCTCTTGCAATGGAGTCCCCAACAACCAGTCTTTCTTTCTCATCTCATCTCATCTCGTGCAGTAAGTCTGACATTATCCGCAGTTCTGGGTGCCTTTGCCGAAATCTACCCCTTCTCCTAGACCTCTCCAGTCCTTTTCCTTCACACCTCTTCCTTCCCCTTCAATCCTCCTGCATCAAGAAGGAGCCACTGGCTTCAAAGGCTTGCCTAATTATAACCTCTTTTATAAGTGTATTCTGTTGCCACTTGGTGAGTAGATTTTTTATCTATCCAATTAAATTATTTTGTCAAAAATTACATATTTCAGATAAGAAAGGGCTCATAATATGAGAACAAAATGTCAGTGCTCTACTGAACCAGATTCAGATGAGCTTTTATTTTTGAGAGAATATACAGTTTTCTTTACTTCTGAAGGAGAAGCTGGTGATATATGGATATGACTTAATTTTATGGGACTTGCTTTTTCAACAGATTGCTGTTCATTTTTCTCTTGAACTGTTTGTTCCTATACTTTTCACTGTATTTAAGAAATTGTTATTAAATATATTTGCTACATGTGACTTATCATTTATAGGCCTTCCATTCAGTTTGATAGTCAATTTATCATGTTAGGTGGTTAGTTGCCCTTTCATTTCACTACCTTCCATACTGCCATTCAGTCTGTTGTCGGAAGTAGTGATTTCTGACATTATGTGCATATTCCTTGATTTTTAGCAACTTTTCTTTGTAATTTTGAGTAGTTTTGTAGTGTGCAGCTTCTGCAGGATCTCTATTTGTTCCTGACAATAGATACATTTCCCTTTTCCTTTCTCAAGATACTTCAGTCTTTCTGTTGATCCATGATTTTCTTACATGGCTGTGTATCCTCCTTTCTGATTAGCTTATGCAGAAAGCTATTTTCAAATAATGAAATGAATTTATCATATTGTATACTAATCTTAAAAACATTTGTCCTGGATCGTCAGTTATTCTAACTTGTTTCCATTGATAAGTACCAATACTGTAAGGCACTATGTTATTTGTCTTAGCCAAAAACATCAGACCAAAGAGAGCATTTGTCACTGGGTAACCAATTACTTTCCTGCTTTAAGGTTCACCAAAGAAGACTCTGTCAATTAGGATCCTAATGTCTTTATCAACTAGTGTTGCAAAGTTAACTACCGACGTCAAACTGTAGGATCCAAATAAGGTTTCCAGATCATTTTCCCTTTCAGAATACCTCAGAAAATCTACAGTGAAGTCCTCTAAATTTCCCAGTGGGGATCCATATACAGATACAATTAAAAGCGAGATTTTTTCAGTGTTAATCCACAAGCACACGCTTCTATGTGCTAATCACTACAAAAACTACTTATCTCAATATTTCTGAACAAGTGTTCTGCCTTAATAGTGTTGGCACAGTGCCTCTGTGCTCATATAAAATGTGATCCATAAATTCCCAGACTATTGTAATAACAGTTTCAAAATTAAGGCCATATGAGTTTTAATTGTTTACTTATCAAAATTGGATTCATTTGATGAGATACATTGCACAGCACAAGCTACCAGTCTCTTCATGACCTCAACGAAATCTTTTGGAGTTGATCTGTCTTATCAACAGAGCCCAATCTTGAATTCTTTGGATCCATACCCAGTTTTGTGATGAGGCTGCAACACAGACATCTGCCTCTTACGAAGAAGCTGCTGATTCACTGCTGTCAATTGACCCAGAAGGGGAAAGGCAACAACAGTGTGAGACATGAGTGCTTTATGAATGATGCTGCTACTATTGCAAAACACAAATAAAATACTCTCCACATTTGACTTCAGACACAGCATTAATTTCAGACACAGCATTAATTTTTTTTTTTTTTTTTTTAGTATGCTTCACCAAACAATTAAAAACTCACATTTCCTTTCAGGATCAAGTGCAAAACATCAAGTTCTGCTACAAAATCACAAACGTTATTACCATGCTCAATCATGGATAGCAAAATTTTGAGATGACTCAACTCAATTATCTGCTACGGATGTCAGAGCATGTAGGATAAATGCTGCACATTAGGAACCTTTATGCAGGAGGTACAAAACCACTATTCTAGGGATGTTTAATATTTCTTTTATCATCATTTTCCAATCTTCTGAAATCAATTTAGTTACAGATGTGATATTCTCATTAGTCCAAGTTGCTGGCTTATCACAACCTCTGTCATCCCTCAATGTCTCCCAGCCTCACAAAAGCACCTGTGCTACTCAAAAACAGTTTTCCCACTCAATGTTCACTCGTTTTATGCCTTCTGAATCAAATCAAATATATTTGTCACTGAAAAATGAGCTCTCGTGCAAAATTTAACTTCTGTTCCTCCTCCCAATCCACCTCTGGAATCTGAGAAATATAAATGGCACCAATTTTTAATCAGAAATTAACACACTTCAAAATCAATGGATAGATTGATGCCTCTCAACATGGCTGTTCATAAGTGTTCAAATTTCACCATAGCAGCCTTGGTGACAGAGCACTGATGTCTCAAGTAACAGAGAGCATTGCAGTCATAGAAGAAAATTTGAAATATACGACTGACACTTAGAATACCACACCTTGTCACAGAGAAATGAGTAATGGGTGAATTAAAGTGTGATAGTGTGATATAGACTACTCAAAATTTACAACCCTCCCTCACAATTTGAGGTATTTTAATCATAAACTCCTTTGCACTACTTTTTGACCACAGGAAACAACCATAAGTGCAACAGAGCCAGTCCTAGTTCAGTCCAGTACAGCACACTGTGCCTCTAATTACGAATGGGACTATGTGGCTTGTGCAGAAAGCTCTGTCTGTCAACATATCTTGAAGGGTTGTTTCAGTCTTAGACCACGCATAGTGTCACATAATACACCACAGAAGAGTCATTCAAACATCTGAACACTATCCTGAGACACACAACATTGAAGATCTGCCTTGCAGACAAGATTGAAGATTTGTCTTGCAGTGATTGCCTGCTGTCAACAGATGTTTGCTACCTACAAAATTGTGGCTTGTAGCTAACCCGAACAGTGTGTGCTCCCTTCTAAAAGGCAACTAGGGGGCTGTATCAAGCCAGAGAGCTGCAACCATCCCACATTATCCATTTGGTCACTAGCCAACATTATAAACTCCCACTTTCCTGTCGTGTGAGTAAGGTAGGTGAGGGAACACTTGCATGCAACTTGGATCAAAGGCATCTGACCCTCTTCACTGACAAGTGAAGGATTTACCTGGCACATGATGATAGTGTAGAGGTGGCCAGGTAAAAAGAAAGTCTTAGGCAAGCAGAACACCTTCTTGCACGAGGTGGGAAGCAGTCAAATGGAATGGTTTGCAGTACCTGCTGGTATGAACCCAATCAAGCATGTTTTAGAGCAATTTAAGCCCACAATGTGTCAACATGGGAACCCTTTTCACTCAGGGAAGATTTCAGGTGGGCTGCAGTGGAAGAGTGGAACAGGTGTAAGCAGGAATGTCTCTATCACTCTATGGACAACATGCCAAGGATATAATAATGTTACGATGTACAAGATTGAGCAACACAGTAATGAACGTGACCCAGGAGTAAATTTGGATTTCACATATATGCAATGACATGCTCTTATGAGCAAACTGCTTTTATTATGGTTACTGTTTTGGTTTGCTTCACAGTAAGGATTTTTTAAGGCTTGTTTTTCCATTCCCTGGTCTTCTTCAATCTAAACTCACATATTATCAGAGCTATAAAGGTGGTGCACCACTGCATTACGCAGTTTTACATACAAAGGTCATTTATCCAACAGCAAATTGGGGTGAATATGGCAGTCAAAAATATTATATAAAAGGAAGTGTGGAGTGACATTTCAATCACACACCCATCATCAACTGCTCAGAGGAAAAACTATGTTAACCCAGCAGAATTATAACAGTTCAGGTCACGGAACATTCGCTACAAGTATTTAAACCATTCTCATTCAAAGAGGCTTGTTTGCTTCTCCTTGTTGCTCTGTACTATAACTACCAGTGACGTTTGACCACCAGCATCTCTGACTGAAGCATGGATCACTACAACAAACTGTTTTTTAACCATTTCTGAAAACATTTATAGTACCACAACCTTCAGTGAGGGATAATGATGATAATGTTTGTTGTTTGACAGGACCAAAGTGTATGGTCAATGATGCTTCTGTACATAGAGGTGGAGCGGTACTGAAGCATAGAGGGAATAATATCTGCAAATGCGTGGCAGCACAGAACACGCAAACAAATTCCACATTGCTGAATTGTGTTGCTGCGGACAACAATCAAGTTCATTTGCCTACAGTAAATTGCATCACACATTCACATCTGTGAGGGGAATAGTAAATTTTAAAACTGATTTCGAACAATTGACTTGAGAGAAATCTTACTTTACAACATGACGACATTGCATCCACTGCTGCACAGCTTTAGTCTGCATGATGTCGAAAACTGAGAACAACTGACACAACTTTGTGATGACATCCCAAGTACATTTTTTCCCTCAAAATTACAACTGTCTATTAACATAGTCATTGAAACTGCTTGCAATAATTGCCATTTATTGTGATTTGGACTGTATTACAAGTAAAAATGTAATACACAACAAAATAAATGTTAAGCACAAATCGAAATCATTATTTTGCTTGGTAACTGCTTCTACTCCATAGAATTTCTAAAAATGTGCATAAGGTACATATGTGAGTGTTTGACTGTAGTTGAGTGTAATCAATGTGCGTAAAAAACAATTAATGATAGAAAAAGAAAAATGTTAAAAAATACTGTAAAAATGGTCAGTAAGTTGTCATAGTTTTTGCTCTCAATGGGCAGTATGAGTGTAAACTAACTCATTTGACACTATATACTGTATATAAAAAAGATGCTGTGATTTACCAAACGAGAAAGCGCTGGTAGATAGACACAATAAAAAACACACAAACACACACACAAATTTCAAGCTTTCGCAACCCAAGGTTGCTTCATCAGGGAAGAGGAAAGAAGAGGGAAAGACAAAAGGATGTGGGTTTTAAGGGAGAGGGTAAGGAGTCATTCCAATCTCGGGAGTGGAAAGACTTACCTTAGGGGGGAAAAGGACAGGTATACACTAGCGCACGCACACACATATCCATCCGCACATATACAGACACAAGCAGACATATGTAAAGCCTTTCCGCTCCCGAGACTGGAATGACTCCTTACCCTCTCCTTTAAAACCCACATCTTTTTGTCTTTCCCTCTCCTTTCCTCTTTCCTGATGAAGCAACCTTGGGTAGCGAAAGCTTGAAATTTGTGTGTGTGTGTTTGTGTGTTTTTCATTGTGTCTATCTACCAGTGCTTTCTCATTTGGTAAGTCACAGCATCTTTTTTATCTATATCTATATTTTTTCCATGTGGAATGTTTCTTTCTATTATATTCATTTGGCACTATAATGAGAGATGGCATTTATACTCCATGGAACAAGCAAACAATTAACCACCTTCCACAAATAACGCAAGGGAATGCTGACCAATAACATCAAAAACCTCCAATATCTCAGCAGGTAAATGACTCAGTCATTTTAAGGCATTTTCCAATTCATGCCTTGAAAATGACAGGGGTTTACATGTGGAAATATCGGAGTTTTTGACGAATTTATCCCCCCACATTCTCATGGTATATTAAAGTATAAAACACACTGAGAAAAGCTTACTTCTCCTTAGGAATATTTCGAATATTATAGTCTGCATACTTCATATGATGTTGCTGTTGTGGTCTTCAGTCCTGAGACTGGTTTGATGCAGCTCTCCATGCTACTCTATCCTCCGCAAGCTGCTTCATCTCCCAGTACCTACTGCAACCTACATCCTTCTGAATCTGCTTAGTGTATTCATCTCTTGGTCTC
The DNA here is from genome assembly GCF_021461385.2 of Schistocerca piceifrons. Taxonomy (NCBI): domain Eukaryota; kingdom Metazoa; phylum Arthropoda; class Insecta; order Orthoptera; family Acrididae; genus Schistocerca; species Schistocerca piceifrons. The sequence goes on along the minus strand of NC_060145.1, from coordinate 373,474,653 downwards.
CCTCTATGGTTTTTACCCTCCACACTGCCCTCCAGTACTAAATTTGTGATCCATTGATGCCTCAGAACATGTCCTACCAACCGATCCCTTCTTCTAGTCAAGTTGTGCCACAAACTCCTCTTCTCCCCAATCCTATTCAGTACCTCCTCATTCGTTATGTGATCTGCCCATCTAATCTTCAGCATCCTTCTGTAGCACCACATTTCGAAAGCTTCTATTCTCTTCTTGTCCAAACTATTTATCCTCCATGTTTCACTTCCGTACATGGCTACACTCCATACATATACTTTCAGAAACGACTTCCTGGCACTTAAATCTATACCCGATGTTAACAAATATCTCTTCTTCAGAATTGCTTTCCATTTTATATCCTCTCTACTTCGACCACCATCAGTTATTTTGCTCCCCAAATAGCAAAACTCCTTTACTGCTTTAAGTGTCTCATTTCCTAATCCAATTCCCTCAGCATCACCCGACTTAATTCGACTACATTCCATTACTCTCGTTTTGCTTTTGTTGATGTTCATCTTATATCCTCCTTTCAAGACACTGTCCATTCCATTCAACTGCTCTTACAAGCCCTTTGCTGTCTCTGACGGAATTACAATGTCATCGGCGAACCTCAACATTTTTATTTCTTCTCCATGGATTTTAATACCTACTCCGAATTTTTCTTTTGTTTCCTTTATTGCTTGCTCAATATACAGATTGAATAACATCGGGGAGAGGCTACAACCCTGTCTCACTCCCTTTACAACCACTGCTTCCCTTTCATGTCCCTCGACTCTTATAGCTGCCATCTGGTTTCTGTAAAAATTGTAAATAGCCTTTCGCTCCCTGTATTTTACCCCTGCCACCTTCAGAATTTGAAAGAGAGTATTCCAGTCAACATTTTCAAAAGCTTTCTTTAAGTCTACAAATGCTAGATAGCCATGCCTGCTTAGCCAAATTGCACTTCCTGTCGATCTCATTTTTGAGACGTTTGTATTCCTTTTTGCCTGCTTCATTTACTGCATTTTTATATTTTCTCCTTTCGTCAATTAAATTCAATATTTCTTCTGTCACTCAAGGATTTCTATTAGCCCTCGTCTTTTTACCTACTTGATCCTCTGCTGCCTTCACTACTTCATCCCTCAAAGCTACCCATTCTTCTTCTACTGTATTTCTTTCCCCCATTCTTGTCAATTGTTCCCTTATGTTCTCCCTGAAACTCTGTACAACCTCTGGTTTAGTCAGTTTATCCAGGTCCCATCTCCTTAAATTCCCATCTTTTTGCAGTTTCTTCAGTTTTAATCTACAGTTCATAACCAATAGATTGTGGTCAGAGTCCACATCTGCCGATACACATTCCTAATCCATAAAGGCTAAGAAGTTCTCATATACTACGTTTGCTACTGATATGTTGACAACACATTTTTTAAACCATGAGTCTTTAAAACTAAGAAATATTATTACTTAACTTTGTTCTGATGTCTACATCATAATACCACAGTTACTGCTATATGGGTGCGTCCAAATCATCTGGTTGTAAATTACAATGATCAGTAGAGCCTTATATCCATCTTCCCTTCATTATATAGTCTTCTTCCTGAAGCTTTTCAGCATGCTACACAGACTGGCCACGTTGAACGGGGGGTGGGGGGCTAAATGATTAAATGATTTGTTGTTTTTCTCCCACATACCCTTTAACGTTTGCCCAAATTAATTCCACTCTGACAATGATACCTGGGTAAACGTAAACCTGTGTGACCACACTGATGCACAAGGAAATCAAGTTTGTGCCTTCTGTTGTGTAAAATACACTCCTGGAAATGGAAAAAAGAACACAGTGACACCGGTGTGTCAGACCCACCATACTTGCTCCGGACACTGCGAGAGGGCTGTACAAGCAATGATCACACGCACGGCACAGCGGACACACCAGGAACCGCGGTGTTGGCCGTCGAATGGCGCTAGCTGCGCAGCATTTGTGCACCGCCGCCGTCAGTGTCAGCCAGTTTGCCGTGGCATACGGAGCTCCATCGCAGTCTTTAACACTGGTAGCATGCCGCGACAGCGTGGACGTGAACCGTATGTGCAGTTGACGGACTTTAAGCGAGGGCGTATAGTGGGCATGCGGGAGGCCGGGTGGACGTACCGCCGAATTGCTCAACACGTGGGGCGTGAGGTCTCCACAGTACATCGATGTTGTCGCCAGTGGTCGGCGGAAGGTGCACGTGCCCGTCGACCTGGGACCGGACCGCAGCGACGCACGGATGCACGCCAAGACCGTAGGATCCTACGCAGTGCCGTAGGGGACCGCACCGCAACTTCCCAGCAAATTAGGGACACTGTTGCTCCTGGGGTATCGGCGAGGACCATTCGCAACCGTCTCCATGAAGCTGGGCTACGGTCCCGCACACCGTTAGGCCGTCTTCCGCTCACGCCCCAACATCGTGCAGCCCGCCTCCAGTGGTGTCGCGACAGGCGTGAATGGAGGGACGAATGGAGACGTGTCGTCTTCAGCGATGAGAGTCGCTTCTGCCTTGGTGCCAATGATGGTCGTATGCGTGTTTGGCGCCGTGGAGGTGAGCGCCACAATCAGGACTGCATACGACCAAGGCACACAGGGCCAACACCCGGCATCATGGTGTGGGGAGCGATCTCCTACACTGGCCGTACATCACTGGCGATCGTCGAGGGGACACTGAATAGTGCACGGTACATCCAAACCGTCATCAAACCCACCGTTCTACCATTCCTAGACCGGCAAGGGAACTTGCTGTTCCAACAGGACAATGCACGTCCGCATGTATCCCGTGCCACCCAACGTGCTCTAGAAGGTGTAAATCAACTACCCTGGCTAGCAAGATCTCCGGATCTGTCCCCCATTGAGCATGTTTGGGACTGGATGAAGCGTCGTCTCACGCGGTCTGCACGTCCAGCACGAACGCTGGTCCAACTGAGGCACCAGGTGGAAATGGCATGGCAAGCCGTTCCACAGGACTACATCCAGCATCTCTACGATCGTTTCCATGGGAGAATAGCAGCCTGCTTTGCTGCGAAAGGTGGATATACACTGTACTAGTGCCGACATTGTGCATGCTCTGTTGCCTGTGTCTATGTGCCTGTGGTTCTGTCAGTGTGATCATGTGATGTATCTGACCCCAGGAATGTGTCAATAAAGTTTCCCCTTCCTGGGACAATGAAGTCACGGTGTTCTTATTTCAATTTCCAGGAGTGTATAAATTAAAGAGCTGCAGGTGTTCACCATGAGTCTGGTTTACACTGTGTGAAATATGTTTGTTTTTAAGCCAAGGCACAATATCCGTCACCCTGGTGTTTTTAGTTGCTGTTTTATCAGTAAAAGTTGTATGATAACTAACATGGAACTTTACAATGACCAGCTTCAAAGGATGGTATGCCAAGAATTGTTCAGTGAACCACTTCACAGAACTGGTAGTGTTCACTTGTTTTGGTGGTCACTGGTGTTTTTCTTAGAACTCAGTACAAGTTGACTCTCAAGAACAAAACCAGAAGAAGAGCCAGCATGCAGATATTATCCAAGAACCTATTGCTATGGGAAATTTGAAAATACCTGTACCATCACTCATTTCCCAGCAGGTCTTCTTGGAATGATTCTGACTGACTCACATTTCATGAAGGTCGTACGCTGTTGAACTACCTCCTCCTTTTGTATCGCGAATCTTTATGAGGGATGTAGTTAGTGCCACACCTATGTCACTTCTTTCAACTAAAAACTGTCTTCTTAACATATTTGAAACCAATGTCTTTCCAAATTCTTTATACTGACGAAGCACTGCTTTTGAAGCTAATTTTCTCCTGCATAATTGTAACAAGTATTTGTAATGGTGGGTTATTCACCATTCACATAGAGCACTTGAAAAAAATCGTTCTCAATACCATCCATTTGTGTTACTGGTTTCTTGCAAATTTCGATGGTTTCAAAGTTCTCTTAAAGACATCACATGCTTCCACAGTCTGTTCTTGTGTCTTAAAATGTCAACAGTACGAGTCCCACTTTCAAATTCACATTTCAAAAGGTTATAAATGCAGTAAATAATCCCCTTCACCTACTTATGAAGCACTTAATGTTTATTGCCATCACCTGACTTCTTTTAATTGCAGAAAAACATTTACACATACACATTTACACCTACACTATACGATCAAAAGTATCTGGACACCCACAAAAAACATACGTTTTTCATATTAGGTGCTTTGTGCTGCCACCTACAGCCAAGTACTCCATATCAGTGACCTCAGTAGTCATTAGACATTGTGAGAGGGCAGAATGGGATGCTCCGCAGAACTCATGGACTTCAAACATAGACAGGTGATTGGGTGTCACTTGACATATGTCTGCACACGATACTTCCACACTCCTAAACATACCTAGGTCCACTGTTTTCGAAGTGATAGTGTAGTTGGAACGTTAAGGTACACGTACAGCACGAAAGCGAACAGGCTGACCTCGTCTGTTGACTGACAGAGACCGCTGACAGTTGAAGAGGGTCGTAATGTGTAACAGGCAGACATCTATCCAGACCATCACACAGGAATTCCAAACTGCATCAGGATCCACTGCAAGCATTATGACAGTTAGGCGGAAGGTGAGAAAACTTGGCTTTCATGGTCTAGTGGCAGCTCATAAGCCACACATCATGCCAGCAAATGCGAAATGACACCTCACTTGGTGTAAGGAGTATAAGCATTGCACAGTTGAACAGTGGAAAAACGTTGTGTGGAGTGATAAACCACGGTACACTACGTGGCGATCCAATGGCAGGGTGTGGGTATGGCCAATGCCTGGTGAACGTCATCTACCAGCATGTGTAGTGCCAACAGAAAAATTCGGAGGCGATGGTGATATGGTGTGGTGGTGTTTTTCATGGAGGGGGCTTGCACCCCTTGTTGTTTTGTGTAGCACTAACACAGCACAGGACTACATTGATGTTTTAAGCACCTTCTTGCTTCCCACTGTTGAAGAGCAATTTGGAGATAGTGACTGCATCTTTCAACATGATTGAGCACCTGTTCATAAGGCATGGTCTGTGGCGGAGTGGTTACAAGACAATAACATCCCTGTCAGACTGGACTGGCCTGCACAGAGTCCTAACCTGAATCCTATAGAACACCAATGGGATGTTTTGGAACGCTGACTTCATGCCAGGCCTCACCAACTGACATCCATTTCTCTTCTCAGTGAACCACTGCGTGAAGAATGGACTGCCATTTCCCAAGAAACCTTCCAGCACCTGGCTGAATGTATGCCTGCGAGAGTGGAAGCTGTCATCAAGGCTAAGGGTGGGCGACCAACATAATGAGTTCCGGCATTAGCGCTGAAGGTTGCCACAAACTTTTAAGTCATTTTCAGCCAGGTGACCGGATACTTTTGATCACATAATGTATACTGCTATAGGAAAATAAAACACGGACAGCTGAATGAATAATCAGGTTGTTGTGAAGTATGGCAACAGTGCAACATGCAGGAGACAGACTTTCATTGTTTAGCTGTAACTCACGACTAGCAGCTCGGAAGGAGAATGAATCTTACAGGTTACCATTAGTCAATGGAGAAGGATGTGCACAACAGCTGAAAACTGGACTGCCTTCCTATATGATGTGGTCTTTAGTAGCATGGTTATGCATTAAGGTTGGGTTGGTTGGTTAGTTGGTTTAAAAAAGAGGGAAAGGGACCAAACTATGAGGTCATCGGTCCCTTGTTCCTAATAAATCAATGCCACACATGTGAGAATAAAATACACTCCTGGAAATGGAAAAAAGAACACATTGACACCAGTGTGTCAGACCCACCATACTTGCTCCGGACACTGCGAGAGGGCTGTACAAGCAATGATCACACGCACGGCACAGCGGACACACCAGGAACCGCGGTGTTGGCCGTCGAATGGCGCTAGCTGCGCAGCATTTGTGCACCGCCGCCGTCAGTGTCAGCCAGTTTGCCGTGGCATACGGAGCTCCATCGCAGTCTTTAACACTGGTAGCATGCCGTGACAGCGTGGACGTGAACCGTATGTGCAGTTGACGGACTTTGAGCGAGGGCGCATAGTGGGCATGCGGGAGGCCGGGTGGACGTACCGCCGAATTGCTCAACACGTGGGACGTGAGGTCTCCACAGTAAATCGATGTTGTCGCCAGTGGTCGGCGGAAGGTGCACGTGCCCGTCGACCTGGGACCGGACCGCAGCGACGCACGGATGCACGCCAAGACCGCAGGATCCTACGCAGTGCCGTAGGGGACCGCACCGCCACTTCCCAGCAAATTAGGGACACTGTTGCTCCTGGGGTATCGGCGAGGACCATTCGCAACTGTCTCCGTGAAGCTGGGCTACGGTCCCGCACACCGTTAGGCCGTCTTCCGCTCACGTCCCAACATCGTGCAGCCCGCCTCCAGTGGTGTCGCGACAGGCGTGAATGGAGGGACGAATGGAGACGTGTCGTCTTCAGCGATGAGAGTCGCTTCTGCTTTGGTGCCAATGATGGTCGTATGCGTGTTTGGCGCCGTGCAGGTGAGTGCCACAATCAGGACTGCAAACGACCGAGGCACACAGGGCCAACACCCGGCATCATGGTGTGGGGAGCGATCTTCTACACTGACCGTACACCACTGGTGATCGTCGAGGGGACACTGAATAGTGCACGGTACATCCAAACCGTCATCGAACCCATCGTTCTACCATTCCTAGACCGGCAAGGGAACTTGCTGTTCCAACAGGACAATGCACGTCCGCATGTATCCCGTGCCACCCAACGTGCTCTAGAAGGTGTAAGTCAACTACCCTGGCCAGCAAGATCTCCGGATCTGTCCCCCATTGAGCATGTTTGGGACTGGATGAAGCGTCGTCTCACGCGGTCTGCACGTCCAGCACGAACGCTGGTCCAACTGAGGCGCCAGGTGGAAATGGCATGGCAAGCCGTTCCACAGGACTACATCCAGCATCTCTACGATCGTCTCCATGGGAGAATAGCAGCCTGCATTGCTGCGAAAGGTGTATATACACTGTACTAGTGCCGACATTGTGCATGCTCTGTTGCCTGTGTCTATGTGCTTGTGGTTCTGTCAGTGTGATCATGTGATGTATCTGACCCCAGGAATGTGTCAATAAAGTTTCCCCTTCCTGGGACAATGAATTCACGGTGTTCTTATTTCAATTTCCAGGAGTGTAGATGAGACATATAACACAAAACGGAAAGAAAGGAAAGACCACAAGAACGAAGGAAAGGCAACGACACTGAAAGGAGCAAAAGAGGACAAGAGAACAACAGAGAGATGCAAGAAACATTTAGAAGAGAGTAAAACAAGGGAGCAAATTACAGTGGCTAGCAGATCACGAAAATAAAAAGGAAAAGCCAGCCACCCCACAACACATTAAAACCTTCACCCTAAAAGCACTAGGGTGGAGGAAACAGAGGAACAAAGGACAGGAATGATAAAACCCACCCTCACAGATGAAACGTAAAACCAAATCAGCCGATGAGGCGTTGTCTGCTAAAATCAATGATAAGGAGTTCGGCAACCGAAGATGAAGTCGCAGTGCAGACAAAGGACACAGCAGAAGAATATGTGCCACTGTCAACCAGGTGCCGCACCGACACTGAGAGGGGTCTTCATGGAGCAGGAGGTAGCCATGGGTCACCCATGCATGGTGAATGCAGAGCCTGCAGAGAACCACAAAGTCCCTGCGAGACGCCCTTATTGAGGACTTCCACACATTTGTGGTCCCCTTAATGGCTCAAAGTTTGTTGAGCATACTGAGATTTTGCCATTCTGTCTCCCAAAGCTGAAAAACCTTGTCGCGTAATAACGAATGCATGACAGTTGCGAGGATGCCCATCTCCAGAAGTGGTTTCTGTGTAGCCTGTTTGGCCAGCCTGTCAGCAAGTTCATTTCCTGGGATTCCGACGTGACCAGGGGTTCAGACGAACACCACTGAACGACTGGACTGTTCCAGGGCATAGATGGGCTCCTGGATGGACGCTACAAAAGGATGACGAGGGTAACACTGGTTGATAGTTTTCAGGCTGCTCAAGGACTCAGTATATAAAAGAAAAGACTCCCCAGGGCATGAACGGAGATACTGAAGTGCACGAGAAATGGCCACCAGCTCTGCAGTGAATACACTGCAGCCCTCGGGTAAGGAATGCTGTTCAATATAGCCACCATGCACATAGGCAAAGCCAATGCAACCATCAGCCATCGAGCCGTCGATATAAACCACTTCAGAGCCCCGGAACACGTCAAGAATCGAGAGGAAGTGACAGCGGAGAACCGCAGGATTAATGGAGTCCTTAGGGCCACGCGAAAGGTCCACACGAAGCTGCGGCCGAGGCGTACCCCATTGAGGCATACATGAACAGACCACAAGTAGAGGTGGTAAAGGGAAGGACGCCAGTTTGGAGAGAAGGGACCGCACGCGAATTGCAATCTTTAGCCCAGACCTGGGCCGCCAATGTGGGAGATGGACTGCCGCGGGCGGGAAAAGGAGATGGTAATTCAGATGCTCAGGGGAACTACGAATGTGTTCTGCGTAACTGGCAAGCAGTTATGAACAGCGGATCTGCAATGGAGGGACACCAGCCTCCACCAGTATGCTGGTCACCGGACCCGTCCTAAAAGCTCCTGCCGCTAGTCGAACCCTACAATGGAGCACGGGTTGAGTAAATGCAACGCTGAAAGTGCTGTTGAACCATAAACCACACTCCCATAGTCAATTCGGGATTGGAGAAGAGCTCTGTAGAGCTGCAGCAGTGTAGAGCAATCAGCACCCGAATTGGTGTTACTCAGGCAACGGAGGGCATGGAGGTGCTGCCAGCATTTCTGCTTCAGCTGACAAAGATGAGGGAACCAAGTCAATCGAGCGTCGAAAACCAGTCCTAGGAATCGATACGTCTACACTACAATGAGTGGATCGTCATTAAGGTAAAGTGCTGGTTCCGGATGAACGGTATGACACCGACAGAAGTGCATGACACACGACTTTGCTGCTGAAAACTGGAAGCCGTGGGCTAGAGCCCATTATTGCACCTTGTGGATGGCTCCCTGTAGGTGCCGCTCAGCAACACCAGTACTGGAGCAGCAGTCCTAAATGCAGATGTCGTCTGCACGCAGAGAAGGTGAGACGGAGGGCCCAACAGCTGCTGCTAGACCATTAATGGCCACTAAACATAAGAGACACTTAGCACCAACTTGGACACGCAAAGTCCGGAATGACAGGAAGTTCTGGATAAAAATCGAGAGCGGGCCCCAGAAACCCCACTCATACAATGTGGCAAGGGTATGATGTCGCCAGGTTGTGTTGTATGCTTTACGTAAGTCAAAAAGGATAGCAAGGCCATTCGGATGCAGACTCAATGGAAATAAGATTATCAGTGGTAGAGCGACCCTGGCAGAAGCCGCCCTGACATGGAGCCAGCAGGCCATGTGACTCCATACAGGCCACGTGACTCCAGGACCCAACCCAACTGCTGACATACCGTACTTTCCAGCAGCTTACAAAGAACATTGGTGAGGCCAACACCTGTTGGGGCCTGGTACCCAAAAAGACGTTTGATCTTTGCCCAGACTTGGGAAGGTGACGTATGGCACCCAACTGTCGAGACGTATCTCTCCCAACACTCATGCTTCTGTCATTTGATAAGGTAGCGAACATGGGCACGGAGTCGTTTAAAGGCGATGTGCTCCAGAGAAGGGTGGCACTTGTGCTGCTGTAGAGCTTGCCGACACTCCTTAATTGCTTCAGCGACTTCCGGCGACCACCAAGGGACTGTCTTACACCTCAGGCACCCTAAAGAGGGAGGGATCGCATTTTCTGCTGCAGAAACAATTGTTGTAGTCACCTGCTCAACCATCACATCGATATTACCGTGTGTGGGAGATTCAACGGTGACAGCAGAGGTGAAAGTTTCCCAGTCCACCTTGTTTAAAGCCCATCTTGGCAGGCATCCACGGGCCTGATGCTGGGGCTGTGACAGGAAGATGGGGAAGTAGTCACTACCACAAAGGTCGTTATGTGCTCTCCAGTGGAGAGATGGGAGAAGTTGGTTGGTTGGTTGTTTGGGGAAGGAGACCAGACAGCGTGGTCATCGGTCGCATCGGATTTGGGAAGGAAGTCGGCCGTACCCTTTCAGAGGAACCATCCCGGCATTTGCCTGGAATGATTTAGGGAAATCACGGAAAACCTAAATCAGGATGGCCGGACGCGGGATTGAACCGTCGTCCTCCCGAATGCGAGTCCAGTGTCTAACCACTGCGCCACCTCGCTCGGTATGGGAGAAGTCCTGGGCTGCAAATTGATAAATCAATAGCCAAGTAACTACCATGAGCCACACTGCAATGTGTGGCAGCCCCAGTGTTTAAGAGGCAGAGGTCAAACTGAGACAGTACTGTTTCTATATCTCTGTCTCGGCCAGTAAGCATGGTACCAGCCCACAAGGGGTTATGGGCATTAAAATCTCCCAGACAGCGTGGTCATCGGTCGCATCGGATTTGGGAAGGAAGTCGGCCGTACCCTTTCAGAGGAACCATCCCGGCATTTGCCTGGAATGATTTAGGGAAATCACGGAAAACCTAAATCAGGATGGCCGGACGCGGGATTGAACCGTCGTCCTCCCGAATGCGAGTCCAGTGTCTAACCACTGCGCCACCTCGCTCGGTATGGGAGAAGTCCTGGGCTGCAAATTGATAAATCAATAGCCAAGTAACTACCATGAGCCACACTGCAATGTGTGGCAGCCCCAGTGTTTAAGAGGCAGAGGTCAAACTGAGACAGTACTGTTTCTATATCTCTGTCTCGGCCAGTAAGCATGGTACCAGCCCACAAGGGGTTATGGGCATTAAAATCTCCCAAAAGTAGGAAAGGTTAAGGGAGTTGATCAATCAGTGCAGCTAATACATCCAGTAGTACTGCACTCTTCCCCCCATGAACCATGGACCTTGCCATTGGTGGGAAGGCTTGCGTGCCTCAGCGATACAGATAGCCGTACCGTAGGTGCAACCACAACGGAGGGGTATCTGTTGAGAGGCCAGACAAACGTGTGGTTCCTGAAGAGGGGCAGCAGCCTTTTCAGTAGTTGCAAGGGCAACAGTCTGGATGATTGATTGATCTGGCCTTGTAACAATAACCAAAACGGCCTTGCCGTGCCGGTACTGCGAACGGCTGAAAGCAAGGGGAAACTACAGCCGTAATTTTTCCCGAGGGCATGCAGCTTTACTGTATGATTACATGATGATGGCGTCCTCTTGGGTAAAATATTCCGGAGGTAAAATAGTCCCCCATTCGGATCTCCGGGCGGGGACTACTCAAGAGGATGTCGTTATCAGGAGAAAGAAAACTGGCGTTCTACGGATCGGAGCGTGGAATGTCAGATCCCTTAATCGGGCGGGTAGGTTAGAAAATTTAAAAAGGGAAATGGATAGGTTGAAGTTAGATATAGTGGGAATTAGTGAAGTTCGGTGGCAGGAGGAACAAGACTTCTGGTCAGGTGACTACAGCGTTATAAACACAAAATCAAATAGGGGTAATGCAGGAGTAGGTTTAATAATGAATAGGAAAATAGGAATGCGGGTAAGCTACTACAAACAGCATAGTGAATGCATTATTGTGGCCAAGATAGATACGAAGCCCACACCTACTACAGTAGTACAAGTTTATATGCCAACTAGCTCTGCAGATGACGAAGAAATTGAAGAAATGTATGATGAAATAAAAGAAATTATTCAGATTGTGAAGGGAGACGAAAATTTAATAGTCATGGGTGACCGGAATTCGAGTGTAGGAAAAGGGAGAGAAGGAAACATAGTAGGTGAATATGGATTGGGGGACAGAAATGAAAGAGGAAGCCGCCTGGTAGAATTTTGCACAGAGCACAACATAATCATAATTAACACTTGGTTTAAGAATCATGAAAGAAGGTTGTATACATGGAAGAACCCTGGAGATACTAAAAGGTATCTGATAGATTATATAATGGTAAGACAGAGATTTAGGAACCAGGTTTTAAATTGTAAGACATTTCCAGGGGCAGATGTGGACTCTGACCACAATCTATTGGTTATGACCTGTAGATTAAAACTGAAGAAACTGCAAAAAGGTGGGAATTTAAGGAGATGGGACCTGGATAAACTAAAAGAACCAGAGGTTGTACAGAGATTCAGGGAGAGCATAAGGGAGCAATTGACAGGAATGGGGGAAATAAATACAGTAGAAGAAGAATGGGTAGCTTTGAGGGATGAAGTAGTGAAGGCAGCAGAGGATCAAGTAGGTAAAAAGACGAGGACTAGTAGAAATCCTTGGGTAACAGAAGAAATATTGAATTTAATTGATGAAAGGAGAAAATACAAAAATGCAGTAAATGAAGCAGGTGAAATGCAGTACAAACGTCTCAAAAATGAGATTGACAGGAAGTGAAAAATGGCTCAGCAGGGATGGCTAGAGGACAAATGTAAGGCTGTAGAGGCTTATCTCACTAGGGGTAAGATAGATACTGCCTACAGGAAAATTAAAGAGACCTTTGAAGATAAGAGAACGACTTGTATGAATATCAAGAGCTCAGATGGAAACCCAGTTCTAAGCAAAGAAGGGAAAGCAGAAAGGTGGAAGGAGTATATAGAGGGTCTACACAAGGGCGATGTACTTGAGGACAATGTTATGGAAATGGAAGAGGATGTAGATGAAGATGAAATGGGAGATATGATACTGCGTGAAGAGTTTGACAGAGCACTGAAAGACCTGAGTCGAAACAAAGCCCCCGGAGTAGACAATATTCCATTGGAACTACTGACGGCCGTGGGAGAGCCAGTCCTGACAAAACTCTACCATCTGGTGAGGAAGATGTATGAGACAGGCGAAATACCCTCAGACTTCAAGAAGAATATAATAATTCCAATGCCAAAGAAAGCAGGTGTTGACAGATGTGACAATTACCGAACTATCAGCTTAATAAGTCACAGCTGCAAAATACTAACACGAATTCTTTACAGACGAATGGAAAAACTAGTAGAAGCCAACCTCGGGGAAGATCAGTTTGGATTCCGTAGAAACACTGGAACACGTGAGGCAATACTGACCTTACGACTTATCTTAGAAGAAAGATTAAGGAAAGGCAAACCTACGTTTCTAGCATTTGTAGACTTAGAGAAAGCTTTTGACAATGTTGACTGGAATACTCTCTTTCAAATTCAAAAGGTGGCAGGGGTAAAATACAGGGAGCGAAAGGCTATTTCCAATTTGTACAGAAAGCAGATGGCAGTTATAAGAGTCGAGGGACATGAAAGGGAAGCAGTGGTTGGGAAGGGAGTAACACAGGGTTGTAGCCTGTCCCCGATGTTGTTCAATCTGTATATTGAGCAAGCAGTAAAGGAAACAAAAGAAAAATTCGGAGTAGGTATTAAAATTCATGGAGAAGAAATAAAAACTTTGAGGTTCGCCGATGACATTGTAATTCTGTCAGAGACAGCAAAGGACTTGGAAGAGCAGTTGAATGGAATGGACAGTGTCTTGAAAGGAGGATATAAGATGAACATCAACAAAAGCAAAACAAGGATAATGGAATGTAGTCTAATTAAGTCGGGTGATGCTGAGGGAATTAGATTAGGAAATGAGGCACTTAAAGTAGTAAAGGAGTTTTGCTATTTGGGGAGCAAAATAACTGATGATGGTCGAAGTAGAGAGGATATAAAATGTAGGCTGGCAATGGCAAGGAAAGCGTTTCTGAAGAAGAGAAATTTGTTAACATCCAGTATTGATTTAAGTGTCAGGAAGTCATTTCTGAAAGTATTCGTATGGAGTGTAGCCATGTATGGAAGTGAAACATGGACGATTAATAGTTTGGACAAGAAGAGAATAGAAGCTTTCGAAATGTGGTGCTACAGAAGAATGCTGAAGATTAGATGGGTAGATCACATAACTAATGAGGAAGTATTGAATAGGATTGGGGAGAAGAGAAGTTTGTGGCACAACTTGACCAGAAGAAGGGATCGGTTGGTAGGACATGTTCTGAGGCATCAAGGGATCACCAATTTAGTATTGGAGGGCAGCGTGGAGGGTAAAAATCGTAGAGGGAGACCAAGAGATGAATACACTAAGCAGATTCAGAAGGATGTAGGTTGCAGTAGGTACTGGGAGATGAAAAAGCTTGCACAGGATAGAGTATCATGGAGAGCTGCATCAAACCAGTCTCAGGACTGAAGACCACAACAACAACAGTACTGCACTATCTGGAAGAAGATATACATTGCAGACAGTTATTTCCTGGATCATCCTTATTCTGACAACCACAGCTTCAAGAGGGGTTTGAAGGGGGCACATGTTCACTACAGACTGAGTTTACGACATAAACGCAAACTTCACCTGACACTCGATTATAGTCGTTACAGTTCCTGTACTACCCCTTATAGCCGTAGAGGGCAGGGGGTCCTCATTGCCGGGAACACGGTTTCCTGGAGGGCAATGCAGATAGCAGGTGTAAAGCTTAACAGTTGTCATAGCTAAGCCAGGTGGTGGAAAAAACTGCCGCAACTCCACTGGAGGATGACATCATGTGACTGGGAAGGCATGGAACATTCAATAAGGCAGTTTGCGCCTCAGGGTCACCTGCTGCCACCGACTTTTTTCCTGAGTAGTCTACACTAGCAGAAACCTGGGATTGGAGTGACCCAAGGGACTCCTTCCTAACGAGAGAAGCCAAAGAAGACTAACGCTTCTCCGGCTTAGAAGTGGAGACAGACATCCCCGATGGTTCGGTGGGGGGGGGGGGGGGGGGGGGTTGCTCCCGAAGTAGGTGGTGTAGGAGCAACAGGGAGGTAAATGCCTCCCACCATCAAGGGGGCAGGTGTAGTCTTCCGGCTCTGAGAGGTGACTTGGGTTGGCGGAGCCAGAACTGTTGTAGTGGCGGTGTAAGACGATGTCATATGCACACGATGCACACGTTCAAATTTTCTCTTAGCCTCAGTGTAGGTCAGTTGGTCCAGGGTCTTGCGCTCCATTATTTTCCTTTCTTTCTGGAGAAACCTGCAGTCTGGCAGGCAAGGTGAATGGTACTCTCTGCAGTTGACACAGATGGAAGGCGGGGCACACGGAGTATTGCGATGTGATGAGCATCTGCAATCTCAGCATGTGACGCTGGAAGTGCAGTGGGAAGACATGGTCGAACTTCCAGCACTTACAGCACCGCATCGTGGGAGGGATATAGGGCTTTACATCACAGCAGTAGACCATCACATTGACCTTCTCGGGCAATGTATCGCCCTCAAAGGCCAAGATGAAGGCACTGGTGGCAACCTGATTATCCCTTGGGCCCTGGTGGACACGCCGGATGAAATGTACACCTCACCGCTATAAATTGGCACACAGCTCATCGTCAGACTGCAAAAGATGGTCCTTGTGAAATATGATACCCTGGACCATATTTACGCTCTTATGGGGTGTGATGGTTACAGAAACATCCCCCAACTTGTCCCGGCAAGTAACTCCTGTGACTGGGCAGAGGATGCTGTTTTGATCAAGACTGACCCAGATCTCATTTTGGACAAGCCTTCCACCTCCCCAAACTTGTCCTCTAAATGCTCAACAAAAAACTGAGGCTTCATCGTCATGAAAGAGTCTCCATCAGCTCTCGAACATACAAGGTACCGGGGCGAATAAGATCCGCTGTCACCCTTAGCCTGACATTCCTCCCATGGTGTGGCTAGGGAGGGAAACGATTAGGGGTTGCACTTCGGTGAGTTGAATTGAGCTTGTGATCACTTAGA
The DNA here is from genome assembly GCF_021461385.2 of Schistocerca piceifrons. Lineage (NCBI taxonomy): Eukaryota > Metazoa > Arthropoda > Insecta > Orthoptera > Acrididae > Schistocerca > Schistocerca piceifrons. The sequence continues at coordinate 373,458,882 of NC_060145.1, read as the reverse complement.
GACTGCTGGTGTTTCACCACCAGCAAGAGATAATGGACTACACTTCATTGTGTGTCATCTGCCCTGATGCAACCCACTCCGACCAGGGGCCCTCCCCATGGGCACCACCCAGTGGCAGCAAAGGCCACCTGGCAGGATGGCCATTGCCGGAGCCCCAGGGGGATGGGCATCGACTCCTTGGCATACGTGGGGAGTTAATGGTGCAGGCATCAGCAGAGCGATCCCTGTGTGGTCAGGGTGCTACAACCAACAGGGTACATGGCAGCCCAACCACAACGGACTGGCTACCGTGCTGGATATCAGGTGCAAAGAAGTCCATGCTCATCGTCGACACAGAAAGCAACACTGCATAGTGCATGGTGGAAAAAGCATGCAGGAAGGTGTACTCGCCCAAGAGATGGAGAATGGGTGGGACTGCAATGCAACAACGAGAAAGTGTGCTAAAGATCTCAATGCACAATGGACATGATGCACCATGTACGGCACCCTTCCCCAATTGGCTCACTCTTCGGGAAAATTTTGAAGAATGGAGGTCTAACCTTACAGGGGACCATCACATAATGACCGAAACATGTGAAACTCCTTTTAGTCGACTCTTACGACTGGCAGCAATACATCGGGCCTATTCTAACCCCCGGACCCACGGAGGAGGGGGGAGGGGGGGGCTGTATGCATTAAGGGGGAGGGGAGAGGGGAGGAGAGGGGGAGAAGAAGAGAGACCTGGCGGGTCACCACTTTGGACTGAAACTGTGGCGAGGGGGATCACATTCCATGCCCATCACTGATATAATCATTGCAAAATGGTTTCCAAGAGCTTTTTAAAAATGACAGTATCCTCCACCTACACCACTGGACTGATTTCAACTAAATTTGGTAAATATATACTGCTTGCAATACGAGAACCAGCATCGTAGGAGTTGGAACCTCCTAGCCAACATAGGACCCATGTTACAGACAAAAAAAGTGTTTTCAACACCTGACATGTAAGTTACACACATTCGAATGGACATGGCTGAGTGCGTTGGGGGGAGTGGTGGGGAAGGAGGGGTGGGGGAAGGAGTGGGGGAGGGAAGGAAATGATATGGAGGAGATGGATAGTGAGAGATGGGGGGAGGGGGGTGAAGTGGACAAAGATAGGGGAGACAGACACACAGAGGTGAGCAGGAGAACATAGACCCTGAGATGGTGGAGGGGGAGATGGACAGAGAGAAGGGGCTGGAAGAGGTGAACGGACATGTGGTACAACATTAAATAGACCATGGATACATATACCATGGTGACACTAAACCCCAGTAGTCAACACAGCTTACGAAAAGTCCTCACAATTGAGAATGCTGTGGACAGCTTTCAACTGCTAAGTGCTACAACATTTTGTGTGTGTGTGTGTGTGTGTGTGTGTGTGTGTGTGTGTGTGTGTGTCTCAATGATGAAGTTATCAGCACCCTTACAAAATTAGTAGAAACAAATGTGGTTAAAATGGAGAAAATGTGAGAAAAGAAATAAAAAGCTATATGAGATAAAATCATGTTCACTCTCACCCAATCTCACCCATGATCACCTGCACAACCGCACTACGTCACATAATGGAAGAAAGTGTTAGAAGTGTTAAGATGTTCTAAAATTGTTAAATATGACTAAGGATGACAAGAAGAGAACTACAATGGATTCACAGGAATTCGTTGCTGGCTGCTCACTTACCACAAACATGGATGAGTCAGCCACTCCAACATTAAAAATGTTACCCCAAAAACTTTACGGAGCAAGTCGAACAATTCACAAACATTAACAACTCACAAAATTTTAAAAGTTATACCACATTTGTTTCATCATTAACTAAAGCAGAGGGCAACTCTGTCAGCAGCTGAGCTACTGCCCTGTGGTCTGAAAATAAAAACAGTGTCCAGTAAAATAAGGCAGACAGTGAGTGATATGTACACCACAAGCACCACACATTGAAGGGTTCTCTCGCCAGAGCATGAAGCTGTGCATCACAGGACTATGGACTATGCAAAGACGTGTAAGGAGGCCCTCATTCCACCTATTTAGCTGGAAGGAGGTACATCATGGCTGCGTTTTGGACGTCACTAGACACAGCTTATTACTTGTCGCTTCCAGAAATTATTCTTCCCATCTATGTTTGTATCTGTATATCAACAGCGAGGCAACAGTGTGTAGGAGGGACAGTACACTGAACTAAATGAGGATCACGACACACCTCCTTCACTGCTGTATCTGCCCTTTCGTTCCCTGATATACCCACATGGCCTGGCACCCAGCAGCCGTTCCCTAGGCTTTGTAGGTGGAGGAGGGTGTCCTTGATACTCTGGACTACTTTATCTGCTGAGTAGAGAGTGAAGACCAGTAAGGGAATTGGAACAGACAAGAAATTTAGCACTCAAAACATGTCTTATCTGCTCCAATACCCACAAGATCAAGTATAATTCCATGTCGAAGACTTGAGGCATTCAAATCTTGAGGTCAAGATAAGGGAAAACAACAGAGCAATCAATGGAGTCCCCTAGTTACACACGTTTGTAAACACAATTATAGAGTTGTGGTGGTTGCCTAATATGTCATAAAATAATGTATGTAAAATATGCAGAGTGCAATCTCTCCTTTAATGTACTGTTGCAGCCAGGGTGGCAAGCAATAAAACTCTAGAATTGTGGCTGTACTTGCTCCACAACAAGGGACTCCAGCACACACTGCAAGTGTATCTCAAACGGCCTTGCTGTTCATTGATTATTTGAGAAAAGGCGTTTTAGAGTCAGACGGATTGTGAGTGGCAGTTCCAAGCCTCAGCAAAGAGACTGGGTATGGGGCTGGCCAGTCTAATTCCCTCATGGTAGACAGCATCATCAATGATCTTCAAACAGAAGGCCTCACGGACCCATACACTGTTGCACCCACAATCTAGCCACAGTTGCATGAAAGCCTTATAAAACCGAAGCAGACATACCTTGTCTGTTTCCCAAGACTTGTGGCTAATGTACTTTTAAGATGTTCGGTGCCTTCTGGGTCGTGGCTTTCAGGTCTCTTAGGTGTGGTAACCATATGTGTTTGCTGTCAAAAATGAGACCCAGAAACCTCACAGTCTCTTTAAAGTGGAGAATCATGTCCCTCACATACAAATCAGATAAATTGCACTTATGACGAGAATGATTAAAGTGAAAGAACACAAACACACACACACACACACACACACACACACACACACACACACTCTCTCTCTCTCTCTCTCTCTCTCTCTCTCTCTCTCTCACTCTCTCTCTCTCGCTGGCAGAAAACTGAAAACGCGTCTGCAGCCCACTGCACTGTAAGCTGTGACTTACGAGTCGCTGTTGCAGGTTTGGAGGAGGAACAGAAAACCGCAAAATAGTCAACAAATAAGGAGCAGTGTACAGAACTGCTTACTGTAGACGTGATATCATTTATGGCTATGACAAAGAGGGTAACAATTGAAATACTGCCCTGAGGAACACCATTCTCCTGCTCAAAATGGTCTGACAACATGTCACCAACTAAGAACCAAAATACGTTTTAAAATAGGAAGGACCACATGCAGATCAGGAGCCACAAAAGCCCCACTGGTAGAGCTGCCCAGGAATACTATATCTCCAAATAGTGTTGCACACCTTACTGATGTCAAATGATATACAAAGAAAGTGATGACTTGTAAAAGCCAGCTAGATAGTTGCCTTTAGGAGGTTTGAGTTGTGGACAATAGATCAAAACCTCCTGAATACACAATGAGAGCGATTAAGTGTTTGCCAAGTCTCCAACATCCAGACTAGATTATGGTTAACCATTTGTTCCAGGGTCTTTCGTACAAAGCTCACGAAGGTGAATATTCTATCTTTACCTTGTTTGAGGAGAGGTATCAAAATGTAGCTCTCCACGAGTTAGAAAAGCAGCCTGTCTGCCATATCAAACTAAAACATTCGAGGAGGACTTCCTTTTATGCTTAAGACAAATGTCGAAGTGTGCTGCACCGGTTTTGCTCACGACCGGGTGCAGTATCATGAGTCTCAGACAGTGCTGAATCCAGCTCCCACATGGAGAAAGTGCAGTTGTAAGACAGAATTCTATCTCAAACCCAACTGGTCCCTCTCTCTCGACACACAGTAGTGGCAGAAATGCTGGGTCCAGGCTGACAGTGGCAGTAGTCATTGCAAAATGCTCTGTCATCGTCTGGGCAATGTTCCCGGGTATTGTCTGGAGACACCCTTGTTTCAGCATTGTTGGTATGGGTACATGATTGTGTATGCTAGAAATCCTAACATTTTTCCACACTTTTGCGTAACAAGTGGAATGGCTGACAGATTCCAGAAACACCTATCGCCACCTTTCTCTTGCTATCCTTAATATGAATCAATCTCTCACAACTTGAAAGACTGCGAGTATGTCTGCTATTTGGTGGAATTTAAACCGTTTTAGAGCAACACGCTTGATCCGGATCAATAAGCAGCACTATTAGTCCACTAAGGTACAAGTTGCCTCCTAAGGTGACCTGAGGACTTGGAGATAAGTCGGCGCATGGTGAATCACTCATGTTGTGTGGTCCACCCATTCCTGGACACTGATTTGTTCTTCAAATACAGTCAACTCGCTGACCAGCATCCAGTTAGCTCTGCTGACCACAGATGGCAGCACCTTTCTCTTCAGTAATGCTCCATTTAGTAGGTGGTTCCAAAGTGGGAAGTGGCCACTGGAGCCAAGATCATCAGCTGCTTCTCAATGAGCAGAGTCTGCAAAAGCTGGAGTGCAGAAAGAGAGGTGGATGGCTGAGTATGGCCCAGTAGCAGCTGAAAGGTGAGTAGGATTGCCCGTGTTGAGGATGCACAGCTCCTGACACATCATAAGACTCTCCAAAATTCAAATCCTAAGGCTAGCTGAGTTCGAGCCCAATAATATATTATGGGTATCGAAATCACCCAGTAGTAGAAATGGGTGGAGGAGTTGTTCTACAAGATGAGAGATTAAAGAATCTATCGCATCCTGTGGAGGTAAATACAATGAGCAGTAGTGATCTTTTGAACCACATGAACTTCGACAGCTTCCCCATAGCACAGAGATGTCAGTGGCTTTAATGTGTGTTTCCTGTAAAAACAAGCACAGGTGGTGGGCCTGTGCTAGGAGTATCAGTTTCTTCTCATGAGTCGTGAAGCCATTCGTGTCCCACTGCAGTATGGGAGCCATTTTGTTACAGGGATTGGACTTTCAACCTATCTCTGTGTCAGGATGGGGGGCCTGCAATGGGTGGAGGTTCAATCTTGAGGCAAGATGGTTGCGCAAAAAACGGTTCAAATGGCTCGGAGCACTATGGGACTTAACTTCTAAGGTCATCAGTCCCCTAGAACTTAGAACTAATTAAACCTAACTAACCTAAGGACATCATACACATCCATGCCCGAGGCAGGATTCGAACCTGCGACCATAGCGGTCGCGCGGTTCCAGACTGTAGCACCTAGAACCGCTCAGCCACCACAGCCGGCCGATGGTTGCGCAAGGGCAGGTTTCACATTCCATTGGCTCTGAAGCAAAAGCAGTAGAACTGTCACATCAAATGACATCAACCTTATCGGGCAGTTTATTGCTTGTTTTCACCTGTGGTGGAAGCTTCTTATTTGCTTTCAGGCCTGGGATGGCTTTGTAGGAACTAATGCAGCAATGGTAGAGGCACTCCTGGATTGTTTGCCAGCTGGTCTTGCTTTGAAGGTGCTGAGAACTGTGGCTTTATCTCATGTTCTCAAGGGAAATATGGGCTCTGAAACAAGTGCAGCTTTAAAAGTGCACTAACAAAGACAGGTAGCAGTCCCGACACTAGCAACCTACATTTGTGTGCCGAGGCATTGGCTTTTTAAGGGCTGAAGTGAAAGATGTAGTGAATGTGATCAGATGTATGGTCTTACGGATCTTTTTGGTCTCACCATATGGGGTACGTGTCGTTCTTTTCATTCTTCAGGGGAGTTTCCACAGCCCTACTACAGACTGTGTGATCCCCAGAGCAATTGACACACTCTGGAGCACATGAACAACCAACTTCTTCGTCAGTGGCCTTACCACATTTGTCACAAGTGGCTTCGTCCTTACACCCAAGAGTATTGTACCTGTAATACTGACATTTAAAACAGCACACTGGTTGGGGACACGAGGTCGCATACTTCAGTGAAAGAAATTTCCCTTTACATGCTTTGGAAGTTTCATGCTGTTAAAGGTAAGTATTAACGAGTCTGACTTGACCAGATCACCATCTGCCATTTTCATTATAATTTGCATGTCAAAAATGCCTTCTTGGGACCACTCAGCTTTCAGTTTCTCTTTGGGAATATCTAATAGATCTCTGCGTGACACCTTTGCTGTAGTTCAAGGGACTGTTTAGCTCAGCTTCAACTGCATGTTTCCCCAAAGGTTTTCCACTCTCAGCTGTTCCACCTTGAAAGCCTTGCACCTCATCAGCATGCAGCACACCTTGAGATCGAGGATTATTTTATAGAGGTTTTTACCATCCTCATGAGCCAGACAGGCAAGCCAAGATTCCCATTCCCCGTGGCACACACTATTCCACCACTGTGCCATACAGTGGTCAATGAATCCTGCAAAGAGGTTGCTGTAACAGATGACTAGTGACACTTAGCAGCCCCCAGATCAGAATTCTGGGGTTGCCAAGCTCATACTCAGTATACAAATGCTGAGCCTCTGAGCGCTACAAAATCAGAATGATAGCCATCAACATTGCACCATTTACTCAATATGGCACTGCTAAGGCAGTTCACATTATTTCATTTACTATGACAGGTATTGGAATAAATAAACACTCCACATCTTCTGCACAGAGCGAAGGGGCAAAAGGAAATATGTGTAATATATGTATCCAATTCATGGGCAGGCGAAGCCATGGGGAAAAGGCTAGTACTCTTACAAAATGCAGGGTTCAGTTGATGGCTACTTCATCACCTGTGAGTAGGATGTATATGGGAAGTGTCAAACTTAAGTACACTCTGCATGTTGGTCAGAACAGTGCATCCCACAAGCGTAAGGACAACTGTCAGAGGGGCATCACACTCACATTGGTGTGGATCCATTCCATTGGGAATAAAATCATGGATACACCTGGTGTCACCAACGCATAGTCTGCATAGCAAGAAGGATTTTTTCTGAGTACCTTTGGTTCGCTTAATTGGTCTTAATTAGTCAGATGTTGTTATGGTTCGCTATTCTTCTTCCCATTCTTCTAGAATTAGGTGTCATAGTTAAAATCATATGTCAGTCACAGATGTTCCAAGGTCATGCATTTCTTTAGTTTTTTCTTGCTTGACTTTTATTCAGCCAGTTCATTCTCTGCAAAGCCCATATAGCTTGACATCCAAATGAGAATAACATCGATACATCATGAGGTTCTGGTAGCTGGTCCTGTCTATTGTGTGCAAGTGTGTTCCGTGTGTAACTGCTTTAAGTTTAGCAGTAGACCATATTACTTGAGTTCTGTAGAGATCTTTGTTAATTGTCATAACTAAACAACAGCAAAAACCACTCCGCCACTGATTCTGGAACCATGAGTGCAGATAGTGTCCGAGTAATCGTTGACAACTGAGGGGAACAGCCGTCAGAATGTAGTTGGAACAGTGTTCTCCTTTGATATGTGAGACAGGTCTAGGCATAACACAGACCAGATATAGCAGGATGGGATCTTCTTGCACATTCCAGCTGAAGTAGTTTGAGTATGACTCAGAGTTTCCAATAACATTCAAGCTCATTTGCCTGCTCTGGATTAGTTTGTAACGAACCAGTCCTGAAAACGATTAAAAAATAAATGAGTGACATGCATGACTACACATCTGGAGAAATGTCACTGCATGAATTGCAAGTAATTGTCACCAGACTCTTTATGCTGTGACTCCGTCCTCTTCTACAAAACTGTTGATGGGGTTCATGTGAAAAGCACCAGTCATGAGCTTCATATTGCTGTGGTGGACAGGGTTGAGTACATGTAATACTGAAAGTTCTGATGATCCATATACAATACACCAATCATCCAAGCGTAACAGGGCAAGTAACATGTAAAATCATAAGATAACTGTATGCTCTATTCCCCATCAGGTGCTATTGTGGAACCACAGTGTACTGATCATCATCATGCAGTTTATTTTCCGTTTGCTTCCATAGAGAAGACAGAGAAAATGGTGCAGTTCAGCTAGTTCTAGAAACTGATTATTTAGATATAGGCCAAGCTGAGGATGAGATGTTTTGAGTCTGCAGAAATCAATAACTCAAATTTTTAATGAAGAACATTTGAAGATATGTTTCTGAACCCAGTCTTGTACTTTCAGATGGCTTTCTGGAGTTGGCATTTAGCAGCGTACATTGATGTGACACTGCAGTGTAGGGTGCAGATGGGGCCACGGAGACCACAGTGTATGTCAGCCCACTGACTGTGATGGTGAAGAGTGTGATGTTCAGTACTGATCTCAGTCGGACTCTTCCCTGATATGTGTCATCTGCTGAGGCTCATTTCAAACTGGATGCGGAAGAGTAGTAATCCCATCAGCACGTAGCACACCTTAAGGTTAAGGTTTTTTTAAATTCAGATGTGCATCTTCCTTCCAGCTCATGTGGTGAAGCCAACTCCCCTGTTCTCTGAAACACACACTGTTCCACCACCACGTCTATAGATGGTACCTAAATTATGCTCAGAGTTTACAGTACAAGAGGTCCGGCAGTGCTGGCCAATGCCCAGCTCAGAAAACCCAAGTTTGTTGTACCTGTACCCAACCATTGATGGCAGGACTCCCTGGGAAAACATGGCCCACCCTTCCCAAGTTCTGGAATACAGGCCAATTTGCTTGGGCCTGTCTGGCTTAAGTGATCCTGCCAGTAGCTATGCTACTGCCAGCATAGACCTCAAGATTACTGAATCTCGTGAATTCTCCGACCATGCCTACGATAAGACAGTGTCCCACAGGAGGCATGGGAAGCTGGCGGCCTCTGATCTGATGGGAGTCTGGCACATACCTGGGATGTATAATGCTCACTGACGTCAAGGAGAACAACTTTTGTGTCACTGAAGTGCCCGTCTGTGTTCCTTGATAGCAGCTGTAACAACTTCTGATCACCAAGACACAAGTTTCTTGGGGGTGGGGGATGTGAAAAGGTAAGAATCATCTCTTCTGCAGCCCGTAACATAAATTTAGTGTCATTCTGGATTCGTGGTGGTAGCTGGTCTTCTAGGTTAATGAAGTTTTGCACTGAGAGCTCTTTGTCTGGTGGGTGATAAATACTGCAGATTGTTACCTTGATAAGTATTGAGAACATACAACACTTGCATCTAGGTTACTGTTCAAGAACAATTGTTCACCAAGTACATCCGAGCATATTAATGTACATACCCTGCTGCATGCTCTGTCTGTATTTGCATGGATATAGTGGTGTAAGTTGTAGATTCTGATAAGGTGGTAATCCCCCTGGAAATCTTTTTGCTGTAGTTCAACAATCACTGTCAGGTTAAGTTGCTAATAGTTGGCAAGTCAGCTATATGGCAGAAACAGCCATCACATTTAAACTGCAGTAGTGTCATAATTCGAATTGAAACTGTTGTTCTTGCGCTGCCTGAGTGTGGGTTGCATTGTAGACATTCACAGTCTTGTTTATGTCAGGTTGAGGCAGGGAGTTGGGGTGGCCAAGTAAGTTTTCATTTTAGGTTTTTTGTTTCTCTTCCAGTGTGGTTTTGAGTCTTGGGTGGAACATTCTACTTCTGCTCCAGGGACGGATGGAGATCGTACCAGCTTATTTATTTGTGACTCCTTTAGCCACTGACTGATATCTGGCCAAGAGCCAGCTACAATGGATTCATAAAGGCAGACATCAATATCCATGTCGCCATTTGGTGAGTAGTCTTGTACGTCATCAGTCAATACAAGTGAGATGTTGTCAGATGGTCTGAGTGCTGATATTCTGGGTTTCAGGTTCTCTTTTTCTACAAGTTTGCTCTAAGGGGATTCTGGGATGGTCTGAGGCTTAGCTACACTTTGAGTTTGCCTGTTTGCTCATTGCTGGCAAATGCTTTATCTTATTTGCCCTATTATATGGCACAGACTGACTGATTTTAATTTCATGGATCTCTCTCTCTCTCTCTCTCTCTCTCTCTCTCTCTCTCTCTCTCTCTCCCTCTCTCCTCTTCCAAGAAAGAAGGTGCATTCTCTGAGCCACGGTGTGTGTGCTCGGCCTCCACTTCAAATGTAATCATTGGTATCTACAGATGATGATTCCTTTACTATAAGTGTGGTGAGTAGCACCTCAGTTACAGAATACTCTCTGATTGTTGGAAACTGAGAGCTTTCTTGATCTGCTCTAATTGTCTCAATGAGAAGTGTTCCATTTTTGCAGTTTAATGATTGATTTCAGTGTTCTTGCAACTATTCTAGGTGGACTGGCCACGTTTGGGTGTACGCGCTGCCTGACTGTACCCTCCTCATTGTCAGCTGCATTTTTTCTTGAATTAGGCTCCATTGGATACACACAAGCAGCTAACGAGGTAAATGCCAACTCAGGCTGAGCCCTGCTTACCTGAGAGCTCGCTAGTAACAGCCATTCATTGCACCGGTACACGAGCACACCTCTATTTTTGCAAAAATGATCCTGTTTCATACTCACTTACCTACTGTCATTCAGCTTTAAGAATTTATTCATTTTTTCAAAAGCTCTTAAAATTGTATTTTGCTATATGATAAAAATAACAACTCAATTTTAATTTACTTGCTTTATAACATGATCACACTATATTTTGCATCATATCTCTTACTAGACACAAACATATTACAAACCCATTTCCAAATGTTAAATGGAAGTTTGCCACCTTCAGGAGCCATCTTTCTGTAACTGTTTCTAGCCATATCAATATAATGGAAGGAAACATTCCACGTGGGAAAAATTAGCCAGTTCAATGAAAGGTCCTGATGAGGCAACAGTTTGTTGCAAAAGCTTGAATTGTGTGTGTATGTTTGTGTTTGTTTGTGTGTCTATCGACCTGCCAGCGCTTTTGTTCGGTAAGTCACCTCATCTTTGTTTTTATATATAATGTTTCTAGCCATACCTACTTATTCCCATTTTCTGTTCAGTTAATGAAATGAAAATAATTTCCCTTCCATTCATTGAAATATTTTGCCTGAAATTATAATCAGTTGTTCAACTATTACTGAATGTTTCAATAATTCTGCTGATTCATCGAATATTTTGTGCTCTTAACAGTTATAAAATCATTAACAAGGTTATTTTTGACTCCCCCCTCCTGTCAACTGCAATTGCATCAGCAAACACATATTCTCAATGTGCAGAGCATATGAGGATGTTAAAGAAACAGTCCCAGTATTCTCATTGGGTTTCTCCGCTAGTATTGTGATGACATCAGACCCACATTTTCTTCTATGTCCCACCATTAATGTTGCAGGGGTGTGACACACTGAAGCTTTTATTCTCATCTCCCTATCTTGCCCTATACATAAACTTTATGGAAGGAAACAGCTTGGTCAAATCCACACTGCCCATAGAATGAACCTCATACAAGAACCTTTTTTTATATATATAGATAGAATGACCTAGCTTTGAATGCTCAATGCCCAAGTTCTTTACTAGTGGGAGACAAGCTCACAAGAGCATTCGGGCAATTCAGTCAACAGGACAAGTTAAATTTCTTCAAGAAAAACACAGCAGAGAAACTTGTTTGTATCACTTAACAAGGTTAAAAAACTTACTGTTGGTTATATGATGTGATATTACATTGTCTCATAGCACCCTCTGCCAATATTCGAGAGTAATTCTGTGCTGTACTCTAATTTTTCAGAGGAACTGAGAAACACAGAGAAAGTAAATGAATCCAAGTAGTACAACTTACTATTTGCCTTTATCTGACAGGGGTACAAAGCCAAATGTCATTGTTTTATTCTTTCGGAAAATACAAAGGTGTGCGGAAAAGTAATGCCTTCAAATTTTTTTTGTTAAACCTCTTACAGCTTTTTAAATAAAACAAACTTTATTAACATTCTACATCTTTATTCTTCAAGTCTACATATTTATTTCTCAATATAGTGAACCTGGTAATGAATACACTTCTCCTAAGACACCAATTTATTGATACCATCACTGTAGAATATATGACTTTGTTAATGCAACACAGCCTCCACTCTGCTTGCACCACTTCATCACTATCAAAGTGAAATCCTCGAAGCTGTTTTGGAAACAGATGGAAATTGGATGGGGCCACATCCGGATTGTATGGAGGATGAGCAATGACAGTGAATTCAAAGCACTGGATTGTTGCAGATGTCACAGCGTTCAGGTTTGATTTGACACTATCATGCTGAAAGAGAGGGCACTCCGTGTGTGGACAAACTCCTCAAATTCAAAACTCCATTACATCACACAGTTTCTCACACACCAACATAGTTACAATGCACACCACGATGTTTCACACTATGGTTCAGAGCCCTCTAGCAGCAGTGTGTTGCAAATACATAACTTTAAGAATAAAGATGAACAATGTTAATAAAATTTGTTTTATTTAAAAAGCTTACAGTTTTCACAGAAAAAGTTCAGAGAAATCACTTTTCAGCATAGCTTTGTATATTTCCAGCATGGTACAGCTTTTCTGCTGTTAAAGTAGGTGTCTTGTCACACCAATCTGCATGCTAATAACAGGCTAACACTCACAGACAAGGCTCACGTCTTTGGCTTCATAGTGCCGCCTGAAATTCAATGATAAGCTGAAAGACAACAGGAAAAGAATGTATCTATGAGCACCCATTAGATGACACTGTTACAAGTAACTGATGCCGATAAGTCAAAAAAGAGGGTTCTCAGATTCACAAAAGCTCTCCATAGCAACATCAGTTAGACAATAAAGTGAAAATCGAGGAAAAAAATTTGATACAGAACTTGAAGCAACTTTGATGTGTTTAAGTGCTGCATTTATTGATCTAATGAAGCTGAGAGAGACTAATGCAGTGAAAGAAGAGAACTCTCAGAAATGAAGTGGGGAGTTATTGAAGAAGTATCATACTAGAACATGGGAATGCAATATTTCACATCTCTACAGCAGAAGAATGAAACTTATTAGTACATCTGTGTTGCGCAAAATATTCAAAAAGCACTTTCAGCCATGAAGGGACCAGTTAAATCAAAATTTATTGGTAGTGGAAAGAATACAGAAATTTTAGACACTAGTATTCAAGTAGAGTTCTCTCCCATGCAGCTACGGAAAACAAATAAGGCTGATTTGAATCAGTAATTAAATAACTGAAAAATATCCACATAAATTTGACAAAATATCAAGTGATGACACAGTCTACTTTTGTGTGTGTGTGTTGTGTGTGTGTGTGTGTGTGTGTGTGTGTGTGGCAGTTACATGTCTACACAATAGGGGGTAAAAAAATTAGAAACAATCTTGGATTCAAGAAAAGCATTTGACTGTGTGTGCCCTATTACACTTTTACTAAAGTTGGTGCATTTCTGGAAATTTCAGTAATCGTTCATATTGCATCTAGAAAATAGGAACAGAAAGCTGTTATCCAGTGTCAATAAATAGGGAATGAATTTGAATCAGACTCTAGGGTTGCAAATTATTTCTGTTCTAGGATCACTGTGTTTCTAACACCAATTTTTTTTCTATTTGCAGGTGTCACATGTATTATCATGTTGATGTTAATTTTGTTATGTTTAGGCTGCTAAATGTCAAGATCATAAGAGCCCTCACCGTTTTCAATACAGTTAAAATATTTAAAACTGAAGGCAAGATGTAGAATCTCTACTTTGACCTGTTCTGTCTCATACATTTAACCTGATCAACAAAATATTTATACATGCTCTATAGTCATAACATGAAATTTGTTATTACAATATGATCAAAATAAAATACCACTGCTACAATAATCTGAAGGTACAGAAGCTGGCTCATCCCTAACAAACACTAAGGCTGAGGCAGGTACATTTTATAAACACAATACTATAATTTACCTGACAATGTACGTAACAGGTTACACAGGGATGATGTACCAAGTGGTCATCCACATAAACGAGACTCAAATTGTCATTAAGCTTTCAACATCCTGCAGAGATAGTGTGGCACCCAATGAAGTGGAGGAATGGATTGGGAAGAGGAGACACCACAGGGGAAGAGGGACAGTGCAAATAGGAACGTATGGGTCTAGATTAATGGAGTGAAGTGAGACGCACAACATGTATGAACAAACTTACAGAGGTCCCTCTAAAAGCTCGCACAGAGGCCAGTCCAGGTCCGACAGAACGCACAGTAAACTCAAAAGGTTGAAGCATGGTCAATGAAATTCATTTCTTGGAGAGCAAGACAGACTGTAGAACAGGAAGACATTAGTTGTTGCCGTTCTGGCAGGAGAGAATAATATCCACTGCTTTTCCATGAAATTATTACAATAACAGTATCCTGGTTAGGAGTGCAGGGGCCAAGAGGACAAGGCAACACCACAGGATCACTATCCGTCACCAGTGGAGGTGGAACAACATTGATGAAGAAATGTTCAGAGTCAGATGACATGAGGGCGATCTCACAGATCCAGAATCCTTCTCTCATGATTTCTTCTTTTTCTCTGTAACTACTTTAGAGAGTCGGGACTCGTGAGGGCTTATCCTCTTTGAGGTAGGAATTAAGATGAACAGAAAACCCTAGGATCCATAGTCTGTGCTTCCTTCAGCCAGTGGCTGGCAATGGGTTACTATTCTGTAGATTTCTGGAGAGAGGGTTTTGTAAAGGGAGCCCTGTCATTGGTAGATGCTGGAGGACGATGCCACTGCTCCAGCTGGGTGTGGGGAGGAGATTCCAGAAGATGGTGGCATAGAAACCACAAGAGAGGAGGGCCTATCTTGCCCATGGGCTAATTTGCTTGACCACCTATGACTCCACTGATAACCACTGTGCACAGCGACTGTACATTATTATAAGGAAAGACACGAACATATCAATGAGTCACAGTCCCATTGTTTTTTGTTATTCTTGCATATCTAGATTTAGCTATAAATAGCGGTCTTCGGTGTATTTGAGTGAGTTATAATCCTACAAACTCCCAGCAGTATATGCCATCATACAACTTTATTTGTGTACAGACAGAGTTTCGTTCTGCCTATCCACCAATACAGCTTGGAAAAAGTGTACGTTCAAAGATTGCTGCATGCTGTGAATGAGGGCAACCTGGATCGAAGGATAGAGTACTGCAAGTGGTTTGAAGACATGCTTCACAAGGATGAACGGTTTGCAGGGATGGTTATCTGGACTGAATAGGCACAATTCAAACTAAACAGTACTGTAAACCACCATACCTGTGTGACAAATCATCATTACAATTAAATAAGAGAAATCAGAGCTCGCACAGTAAAATTTAAGTGCTCATTTTTCTCAAGCACCGTTCGAGTGTGGAACAGTAGAGAGAAAGCTTGAAAGTGGTTCAATGAATCCTATGCCAGGCTCTTTATTCTGAACAGCAGAGTAATCACGTGGACATAGACATACCAGGTGCCTGAAAATCCTCACGTTCATGTGGGCAAATGTTTTAATCTTCTTTGAAAGTACTGTAACTGGTGAGTTGTATCTTCATATGCTGAAAACATTGATTTTTTCTGGCATCCAAGAGGTGTTTGGAAATGAAAGATTTTATCTACAACAAGATAGCGCTCCGCCTCACTACCCCAGAAGTCAGAGCTTATGTGGATGAAAATCTACCTGAATGATGGAGAGGTTGAAGAGGAGCTGTTGAGTACCCATTACAGTCTCCAGACTTCTACCTATGGGGGACCTCGAAAAACAGAAGCCAGCTACTCTGAAACAGCTATGACAAACCATTGAGGCACCCTTTGCAGCTATCACACTGGCACACTGACACCCATAGTTCAGTCAACAGTTTAGTGGCATCAATGTTGCTTGGCTGCTAATGGGGGTCACTTTGAATGCGTAAAATATATGTCTCCCCCCCCCCCCCCCCCCACACACACACACACACACGTAAGGTATGTCATTTTGTTCCATTACTATTGACTATCAGAGTGGCTACATTTTTCTGGACCCCTCTGTACACATGGCTGTAAACTTGAGTCACCTGGAATATTTAGTACAAGGTGTACACTTCAACATACAATGTACTTTTTATGTATATAGTGACCTGAATAGAAGACTCAACTGCATTACTTCACTTATATTAGTAATTGTATATACTGAAGACATTTCTTATTTGCATGTCACTCTTTGCTTGTGATACTTCTGTATTATTGTCAAAGTTAATTATTGTCATTGCTCATTTCATAATAAAACTCATTAATACGATTTGTTTGAATGTTGTCTAGTGATCCGAGAAGGCAGGCTTCCCAGACCCCACATATTTGGCATCAAGGCAGGATTCAACATATTGTTGATAAACTTGTTGAATGTTTTTCCACATTCTCACCATGTAGTTCAATGCATGTGGCGAGCTGCGGCAGAAGCTTCTTTAGGCCCTCCTCAAAGAACTCACTCGCCAGTTCCTTCTCACACTTCATAATCTCTTTCTGCACCAGCTTGTAGGTTCAAAATTTAATTCCACTCATGTGCTTTGTGGGAGGTGAATATATGATAAGCCGAAGCACTCAGTCAGAAGAATACAGTGGATCGTTCAAAACAACCCAACCAAACGAGTCCAAGAGCACTTTGGTGCTTAAGGATGTGTGAGGTCGGGCGTTGTCATGCATCAAGGAAACTCATCTTGTTAGCATTCTTTTCTTTTTGTTTTGAATGCTCCTTCTGCGATTTTTAGGATCTCACAATACCGTTGTGCATTAGTGGCCTCTCTCATGGCAGAAATTCTACCAAAATGTGTTAAAACAATGAGTCCACAATATTTTTCCCTAAAATTGTGGTACTGACTTTTTTGGCATATAGGAAATCGGTGCCAAGTCTTTTGTCTCACGTGTGTAATGAGCCACCCATGTTTCATCTCAAGCCACGATAAAGCTCAGAAAATCCTCACCTTTCAATTCAAGTTGCTCAAGAAGCTTGTGACTGCTAGTGATCTGATTTTACTTGTGTTGCTCTGTCAGCTATTTTGGGACCAATTTTGCACACAGTTTCCTGTATCCCAGCATTTCTCTGAGTATCTCGTATAAGAGAGGCCTCGGCAGTGACAGAAACATTGCAGAAATTTCATCCACTGTCAATCCAGTCTTCACAAACAGTTTCCTCGATTTTTTACACCATCTCATCAGTTAAAATAGAATGTCTACCACTTCTCTGTTTGTCATAAACATTTGTTCTACCTCCACTAAATTCCCTACACCACATAAACACAGTTGTTCTGTTCATAATACCTCTGCTGTAAACCATTTCGATTCGAGAAACAACTTTGGTAGGTATTATTCCTTCCACAAGTAGGAAGCGGATAACAGTGCATGGATTGCACTTGGTGGGATTGCTTACCAACATCTTCCAGGTAACTGGACACTACAACACGAGTCTAAGTACTAGCGTGTTCCTGCAATGCACACTCTGGGCAAGGGATCTCCCTCTACCACTCAGTGTTGGCAAACCTCAAAAAACAAAAGATCATAGCCCATTATGATCACAGTGTACTTACTTCCTGGACATGCCTCATACTTATGATGTATCATGCAACGTCACGTATGGATGCTGTATTTGAAATGTAGTAGGCAGGACGAATGTGCTTTGCATCAAGTGTGTTGTTCATGGTGGCACATACTATTGTTGATATCAATGCCAGGGAAACTTTTGGTTGTGTTACTGGTAACAGACTGTTTTGTGGGGTAATTTCTTATGGATTTGATTTTATAATAGCTATGCGTCGAACGAGGTGATGGAAGATAAACGAACTGTGATTTGTTTTCTGCACAAATATGGTGGTTTGACAGGTAACATTAACCCTTACGTTCTTGTGTGACAAAAAGTAACATAAGCACTTGCACCAGGTCAGTATGGCCTGGGCACAAGTTAAGCTGAGCACTTATGTCTAGTCTTAGACCAGAAGAAACGTTAGGGTTTACAGAAAATCTTTGAACATGAATGAATAAGAACAGTATGTACTTATCATATTTTAATGACACTATATTAAAAACAAAGATTCCATTACTTACCAAACGGGAAAACGCTGGTAGATAGACACAATAAAAAAAACACACAAACACACATACAAAATTTCAAGCTTTCGCAACCAACGGTTGCTTCGTCAGGAAAGTGGGAAGGAGAGGGAAAGACGAAAGGATGTGGGTTTTAAGGGAGAGGGTAAGGAGTCATTCCAATCCCGAGAGCGGAAAGACTTACCTTAGGGGGAAAAAAGGACAGGTATACACTCGCACACAGACATATCCATCCACACATATACCAACCTGCTTGTGTCAATATTTCTGCAGGGGACTTCCAATGACTTGTTGAATGAATGCCATGTTGAGTGTCTGCACTGAGGAGGCCTATATTCAAAAGTTGGTAATGATCATGGTTGAGATACTCAGATATTTCAAACATTTTTAATTCTTCAGGCATACGATGAAAAGTTTTGTTGGAAGTACCAAACTATTCTGAAACTGAATGCTGCTGTCTCCACTATACAAATATATCACCTGTCACTGACATTGAAATGGGAAAGCTGATTAACTTTCCACATTTTCTCATATTATGTCCACTGGTATCATATTTTGAGGCAACACTAAGTACTACAAAGAATATTCTTGGCACACAAAACAACAATCAGAATTATCTGAAATATCTGTTCCTCAACTTCATGCAACGTATTGTTCTGAACCATAATCTTGAAATCTCTGCACATGGCCTATGCTTTGTCAAGGAATTAGTGATTAACAATATCGACACACTCATTCAACTGGAACTGCAGTAGGTCTACTGTTGCACCAAACATTAAGCAAAGAAACACTTTCCAGTTGAACTCATACAGAAGGTGTGCACTAGTCTGCATGTTCCATTGTCAACAACCCTTTACCAACATAGAAAAATCTGAGAGGCAAATCCCATTTGTTCCAAATCCAAACTGAAAAACTTGGGGGCATACATTTATCCTACACAGGAGTTATTCACATTCATTCAACTACTTTTGTTGTATTTTGTTATTTATCTGGATACACTATCAAAAATCTGTTTTTTCCTGGCTCATCTGCAGTCTGCGGTTTATGGGATATGCATGTTTGACTCAGCCATTCACCAAGCAGCTTTAATTGAGATGGTCGACAGAATCTTAGAAATAAATACTCTATAAGACACATATCCAGTACCACATAGCTGCTGGTTATATGACAAATGAGAGAAAACCCTACCCTACTCAGTAACTCCAAAGCTCAGTAGCACTACATCATGAAAAAAATTGCCTTTGTAATCTTATACAGAGTAAGTAAGTGGTATTGCTCAATTAAACCTTGAATACATTCATGATATCCACATCACAAAAATGAAACAACTGCAGCACTGGAGGTAAACATATAACAATTGTACTGTGCATTCTTCTACATATAACGAGATTATCAAAAACATTAAGACACACCATACTTTGTTATTGGTACTGCTAACATGCTAACCTTAGGCACAGGGAAAACCACAATAATAGCAATGAGCACACTAGATTTTTACTCAAATCTTATGCAACATTTTCGTTTAGGAATGTACCTTGCTGTATTATTTACAGATTCAAAGTACCTGCGAGAATTCTTGTAGATATTTGAGTAGACCTGCGTCACCTGCTAACGACCAGCATGTACTATTCCGTCGTAAATCGTCAGGCGTCCAAGGTTTCTCCCATGGCTTTGGATGTTCATTTTGGTCCTGAAACGGTATAAAAACTGTAACACATAGTTATAAACGAATAGTTTATTTTGTATTTAACCATCATATTATGATACGGAAACTCAAATAAATTACATGTAGTTTTACATCCATTCCCCCGGAAACGCACTCATTTGCGCTATCTGAAACACACACAATCACACTAGCGATTTCTTTTTTTCGCGAATGGAATTAACAACAAATGGATGTTTTATAAGCACCTCACTGTGCACACTCGGCAGAATGGACTCGAAGAGCTCAGGCAACTACCTAAGGTGGCATACATGCATGGACACTTTACGTAAGTATCAGCTGTCCTTTACAAAAACATATATACATTCTGAGAGTACGCACACTGGCGCTGTTTCTTTTGATTTTTTGTGATGACAAACCATACAGTTTATCATTGCGAGGTGATTCTTGGATGAAGGAATATATACATAACATCAAATACAAAGTTTGTCCCAACAGTAAGTCGTCTTTTCTGACGAATAAAATTTTTTGTAATGGTTTACCCCCTTCCTAAAACTTTCTCTAGTTTTTTTCGCATTTTTCCTAAAATCCACAACACCGTGTATGCTTTAACAACTGTAATTTATTATGTATGTAGTTAACAATCACCCGACACAGCACATTGTACAGACATTGTTTTGCATGACTACTCTTACCATATTTAATTTACCAACAATGTATCAAATGGTATGTTTTTCAGTCCTGTACTATGACCCAAACAGTTTTTGCTTCTGACAGCAATGTCAATCAAATAAACACACGCGTGACGACTAGTCAGTGTTGCCAAACATGCTTGCGTTGCCATAACACCAAAACAGTTTGGTACACCTGATGCCTAACTTCCATCGGCGTTAAAAACTTGACATGCACGTTTTCACCATAATTCGTGGTAACGAATTCGGAAATGTAAACACCGTAAAGACATCAGAAAAGAAGGCGTTTACATGCAATCGGTGTCATCAAAGTTAACGTACAAGCATAATTATAGAACTAATTTATGTTCATACATTAGACTTTACAGGCTATATTAATATATTCTCAATGATTAACTAACCAGTATTATGCTGGGTTTACACTAGCAAGTTGCTTGCAGAAGTTATTGCTGCAAGTTACCGCGAGCCGCTTGCAGCTGTGTTTACACAGCAGCGCAAGAATTAAGCAAGATTCTTCCGCAAGTACTCTGGGAAGAGACTTGCGTCAGCAACTTGCTGATAGTGTTTACATATGCTTTCAGTACCACTACGAGTGTCAGCCGAAGTATAAAACGACAAGCAGGCGGGTGATATATGCTGCAGCTCTTATAATTGTAATGAAAAACGCGAAAAAGAAAAGTATTTGGGTTAGAGAGTGGATAATAAGAAGATCGCATAATGGTGCCTATAATGATCTTTTGCAAGGACTTAGTATCGAGAGCATGGATACTTTTGAAAACTTTTGCAGAATGTCCTCCAATGGTCTGGAGTATTTGTTGACGTTACTAGCGCCCGTCATATCAAAACGAGACACAAACTTCCGTACTGCTATTTCAGCAAAGGAACGTTTGCTAGTCACTCTACTATTTATAGATACAGGTGAGCTACGAATAAAATAGGCATTTCATTTATTTATGTGACACATACAACCAAAAAAAGTTTGAATTTTGAAATCTTTTCTTTGTAGGAGACTCAAACAAGTCCCTAATGTACTTGTTTCATATTCACGTCAGCACGATATTTAGAGCCACTTTTGACGTCTTGAAAAGGGAAAATTTATTGAAGGTATGTGAAAACACAACAATGAAATTACATTTTTATTGAAATAAACCGCATTTGCAGAATGATATGCTTATAAAAATGTTTTTTTTTCTTATGCTCATAAAATGGAAAGTGACAAGCTAATTAAATAGAACATGTAATAATTACATATCGTCTTTTTCTAGACTCCTAAAACAACAAGCGAGTGGATACAGGTGGCAAAGGGGTTGTGTCTTCATGTTAAGCCCGGTCCACACACAACGATCTGTCTGCGCAGACATCGGCACAGATGTCTGTACATGCAAAAGATCGCTGCAAATGTGGTGTGTTCACACGACACAAACCCCAATCTACTACTCGCCCGCCATCTGTCGGTGTAGAAAAGAAATATCAGTGGCAAGCGACTACGATCTCCGTAAACGTCAAAAATTTAATTCAGTTATTTTGAAATTTAGAAATGGAGGAAGTTTTGTTGTGGTCTGTGTCCGCAACTTGTGTTGCAAAAAACATTCAGACCAACCGCAGGAAACAGAGAAAGCGGTAAAAATGGTGTAGACAGTGGCTACTAAAGCGAAAGCAGTTTTCTCACGTAAATTTACTGCGAGAGTTGCAGGGCGAACCTAACGACTGTCGAAATTATTTGCGGATGGATGTCGAAACTTATAATTATCTCTTAAAGCTTATAACCCCTCATATTATGAGAAACAATACTTCATGAGAATGGCAATTTCTCCTCATGAACGGCTGGCAGTAACGTTAAGATTTCTAGCAACAGGAAGGAGCTACAAGGATTTGGAATTTTCAACTGCAATATCGAAACAAGCGTTTAGTGAAATAATACCCAACACATGTGAAGCTATTTACGCTGTCCCGTAGGATGAGTTCATGAAGGCAAGTAAATTAAGTCTGCCAAGTTACAGATAATATTTTTGATGTAGTAGACGTGTTTGGAACACAGTAGGCCTATATTATTAGAGATTATATACCTACATGACCAATGAGCTATGGTTTACTTTGTTTCTGAGTAGGCATTTTCAGTTCGCTACTGTGTAGAAGCAACCTGTTACAAACTTTTGTTACAGGATGCAAAACTCCACTCTGAATTCTAGACAGAGTTCGCAACGATATTTTTTTTATTTTTTATTACTGTTTCTCTGTTTGCCGAGGCGTCAACTGCCGGCAATTTTTCAATTACAGCATTGTATGCTGCTGTCTTTTTGTCTCCGTCACTATATTCTTTACTTTTCATCTTCCACAAACATGGGTGGTTTATATATATTTCAATGAATTCATTTACAAACTCTCGAGAACACTGGCGAGTATCAGCCATTTTAATGCCCTGTGCGCAAAAATACAAACACTAGACTGAGCAAACAGCTGTTTCGCGTCAGATTTGCGGCGATCTGCTGTCCATACGCTCCAACTTGTCTGCGCAGATGTGGTTTGAACCCACAGATTTGAGAGGTTTCGCTCAAACCTCCAACTCCAACTTCCAGGTTTGCACACACCTCAGGTTGGTGCAAAACTCCTGTCCACACCGCAACGATCTGTCTGCGCAGATGTGATGTGCGCAGACATTTGCGCAGACATATCGTTGCGTGTGGACGGGCCTTTACGCAATTTCTCTGTGCTTCTTTCACAGATGTGTCGATTATCGACGAGATTTCATTTAATGCGCTCATCTTTTTCACTCTATTCTTGAAGTTCCGTTTATGCACGTTCCGTATTTCGGGGTAGCTCTACACGGCTTTAATAAAATGTTCTGTACCTTGCTTCATCCATTCCCATTTCTCCTCCATTTCTGAAATTTGTTTGCATATAATACGTAAGATGTTTGCATAAAATTAAGTCACCACATTAAGTAAAATGTTAAATATGAGTGTTATGCAGACGACATACTTACTATAACTTGCGCTTCCTACTTGCAGGCAATAGAAATACATCCTAAAAGCTGCAAGTTACTTGCAGATACTTCTTGCGTGGTGTTAACACTGGTAGCGGAAAACGTGCAGCAACTCACTTCCGCAATAAATTGCTACGGTCGCAAGTCGACTTGGCGATATGTTTACACTCGCAAATCGTGCGGCAAGTTCCTCCGCGCAAGTAAGTTGCTGCTATAACTTGCTAGTGTAAACCGAGCATAATGCAATTACAGTAACATTTTATGTTTCCTTACTAGACTTTAAACATTAAATTACAATACATATTCAATTTTGTAATATTGTATATTGTACAATACTGCATTTAAATATTTGTAGTACTTATTATCATAAAAGTAGATCTTCCATTCTACTGCCTTCATTTTTTTATTCTTTACTTTTAATTCAGTTTTAATTTTCAGTTTATTAATACATACAGCATTAGCACTTTGTGACAATTTATTTAAAAATATAAGGTCGAGAGGTTTATAGGGGTGGTGGATCTTTACCAGTTTGGTCAGGTGTATGCCATTACATTGTATTAATACTTGTTCCATAGATCATGAATATGACATTTCATAAGGATGTGAAACCTGTCAGTTTAACATAAGCATTCATTAAATTGTATATATATAAAATCACTTACCATTTCATATCTGAAAATTCATCTATTGAGTAGGAGTTGTCATTCAGAAATTCTTTTAGTTTGTTTTTAAAAGTTGGTTGGCTATCTGTTAGACTTTTAATGCTATTTGGCAAATGACGATAGATTTCTGTGGCAGTATAATTCGCCATTTCTTCTAGTGTTGTAACTATGCATTTCGCTATTATTTTTTAATTGGGCTGGGTTATTAATAACAAATTTCATAAGTTTATGGGCGATGTTCAGCTATTCAGAGTATTTAATATTTGATCACTGATAGCATATGTAGAATTTTCTATTGAGTAGCCTTTCTGAGAACCAATTTGACATTTTGTTGGTACTTCATTTTTACAAAAATGTGAAGCTACTCTTGAATACATCACTTTTTCAAGAGTTTTGGATAAAGCTGTCAGAAGTGACAATGGTCTGTAGTTATTAGCATCAGACCTAGCCCGTTTTTTATTTGATAGTTGAACTGCAGTACATTTCAGTCTATATGGAATAATGCCCTGTTTCAGTAACCTACTACATATGTGGCTGAGAATCCTACTTATCTGTTGGGAACAAGCTTTAGTGCTATGTTGGAGATGCCATCAATTCCATGCAAGCTTTTACTTTTGAGTGAATTTATTATTTTCCTAATTTCAGTAAGAGAGGTGGGTTGAATTTCAGTTTTGTCAAATTGTATAGCTATTGCATCTACCATATAAAGCCTTGCAGTTTCTAATCAATAGCTCGATTCTATTTTCTCTACAACACTTAAAAATGATTATTAAAAATATTTTCTACTTCTGAATTTTTCGTTAACTAGCTTTTCATTGGGTTTGATAGAAATACAGTCTTCCTGTGCTCTTCGTAGGCCTGTTTCCCTTGTAACAATATTCCGAATTGTTTTCTACATCTACATCTACATGACTACTCTGCAATTCACATTTAAGTGCTTGGCAGAGGGTTCATCGAACCACAATCACACTATCTCTCTACCATTCCACTCCCGAACAGCGCGCGGGATAAACGAACACCTAAACCTTTCTGTTCGAGCTCTGATTTCTCTTATTTTATTTCGATGATCATTCCTACCTATGTAGGTTGAGCTCAACAAAATATTTTCGCATTCGGAAGAGAAAGTTGGTGACTGAAATTTCGTAAATAGATCTCGCTGCGACGAAAAACGTCTTTGCTTTAATGACTTCCATCCCAACTCGCATATCATATCTGCCACACTCTCTCCCCTATTACGTGATAATACAAAACGAGCTGCCCTTTTTTGCACCCTTTCGATGTCCTCCATCAATCCCACCTGGTAAGGATCCCACACCACGCAGCAATATTCTAACAGAGGACGAACGAGTGTAGTGTAAGCTGTCTCTTTAGTGTACTTGTTTCATCTTCTAAGTGTCCTGCCAATGAAACGCAACCTTTGGCTCGCCTTCCCCACAATATTATCTATGTCGTCTTTCCAACTGAAGTTGTTCATGATTTTAACACCCAGGCACTTAGTTGAATTGACAGCCTTGAGAATTGTACTATTTATCGAGTAATCGAATTCCAACGGATTTCTTTTGGAAATCATGTGGATCACCTCACACTTTTCGTTATTTAGCGTCAACTGCCACCTGCCCCACCATATAGCAATCTTTTCTAAATCGCTTTGCAACTGATACTGGTCTTCGGATGACCTTACTAGACAGTAAATTACAGCATCATCTGCGAACAACCTAAGAGAACTGCTCAGATTGTCACCCAGGTCATTTATATAGATCAGGAACAGCAGAGGTCCCAGGACGCTTCCTGGGGAACACCTGATATCACTTCAGTTTTACTCGATGATTTGCCGTCTATTACTACGAACTGCGACCTTCCTGACAAGAAATCACGAATCCAGTAGCACAACTGAGATGATACCCCATAGGTCCGCAGCTTGATTAGAAGTCGCTTGTGAGGAACGGTGTCAAAAGCTTTCCAGAAATCTAGAAATACGGAATCAACTTGAGATCCCCTGTCGATAGCGACCATTACTTCGTGCGAATAAAGAGCTAGCTGAGTTGCACAAGAACGATGTTTTCTGAAACCATGCTGATTACGTATCAATAGATCGTTCCCTTCGAGGTGATCCATAATGTTTGAATACAGTATATGCTCCAAAACCCTACTGCAAACCGACGTCAATGATATAGGTCTGTAGTTCGATGGATTACTCCTATTACCCTTCTTAAACACTGGTGCGACCTGCGCAATTTTCCAATCTGTAGCTACAGATCTATTGGTGAGCGAGCGGTTGTATATGATTGCTAAGTAGGGAGCTATTGTATCAGCGTAATCTGAAAGGAACCTAATCGGTATACAATCTGGACCTGAAGACTTGCCCGTATCAAGCGATTTGAGTTGCTTCACAACCCCTAAGCTATCTACTTCTAAGAAACTCATGCTAGCAGCTGTTTGTGTTTCAAATTCTGGAATATTCCATTCGTCTTCCCTGGTGAATGAATTTCGGAAAACTGCGTTCAGTAACTCCGCTTTAGCGGCACAGTCATCGGTAACAGTACCATCGGCACTGCACAGCGAAGGTATTGACTGCGTCTTGCCGCTAGTGTACTTTACATACGACCGGAATTTCTTCGGATTTTCTACCAAATTTCGAGAAATGGTTATTATCAGTGGTGTTAATCTTAGATATAATACACATACTTCTGGACTTTTTAATAGCTTTTCTTAATATAGTGCAGTAGTTTCTCTAATGTTTGACTGTTTCTGGAGCATTGCTTCCTCTAGCTGTAAGGTACATTTCCCTTTTTTGTTTACAAGATATTTTTATCCCTTTATTGAGCCATGGTGTTTTAGATGGTTTCTTACAACTATGTTTCACTGTTTTCTTAGAGATATCATGAAACAGGTTAAATTTTAAATCAGCATCAATTTCCTATTGAAAGGTTTCCCTAAAATTTGCAATTGTTAAATCATTAATTGAATGCATTATTTTGGGGGACTGTTTTGCATTACCGTATGGAGCTATGCCATATACTGTAATAAGCTGTGCATCATGACTAGATGGACCATTCTTAAAAGAAAAAAATTTTATTTGATTATATTTACCTTGATGTATGAAAACATTGTCTACCAGTGTGCTGCTTTCCTGTACAGCACAAGTAGGATAATGAATAGCTGACATAGAATTGAAAGAACCAAGTAATACTTCAAGGTCAAGCTTTCCATCAGGCTCTTTCAGAAAATCTACATTGAAATCCCCACAAACGATAATTTGCTTCCCACTGTCTCACAGATGACACAAGAAAGAAACTAAGTTTTCATAAATGGCCAAAAATTTCTCAATGGAGATATATACACAGCTACAATTATAGAAGTATCATTATTTAGTTTAAGCTCACATGCATGTTTCTGTATGTTGCCCTACACAAATTTTTTTAGTTTTAAAATTTTTCACATTATGATAAATTTTAACATTATGGCAACTCCTACTCTGTCTGTAGTGTCTCTACTTTCATGTTCTGAAAGTTTATATCCACCTACATTTTAACCTTTTCCATAGCTGTGACTACATTATGTTCAGACAGGCGCGTACATACATTCCACTCCCAGTTTCTAAATCTTCTAAACAAACAAGCTCATCTACTTTTTAGTCCCCTGATATACTTATGCAATATAGTAACATTACTTTTCGCTGTGCTTTTATGAGAATCTTATGAGATATTAAAATTATTTTTCACTGGTTTTTTATGACCCTCCTGAAAGAGCTGTTCAGTTGGGGCCGATCATACTGCATGAAAGAAGAAACCAAGCCAATATTTGTATTGTTCGTTGGAGATGCTATTTTTACCAGGTCACAATCAATATTATAGCTCTGATCCATATCAATACTGTTTCCTGCTCCACCCACTATAACAACATGACTCTGCTTTGCACAATAATCCTACATCCTCTATCGTTCAGCACTGGGCCTGAAAAAACTTGTGACATGGTACATTTCACCTAATTTTTTCTGCAAGATCTCTTTCGTAGTTACTACCTAACAACAGAACTGTCCTCCTACTTTTGTATGTTGAGAGTTAACTACACTTACGTTTACCTGAGCATCTTCCTTAGTTAACTGAAGTAGCAAGGTAAATCTGTTCCTTGCTACCACATCTCTTCTTTCTTCATCCTTCTCTCCTCTTAATCTCATCAATTCCCCTAGCACTATCCATTTCTGCATTAAGAGCGTTAATCTTCCTGTCCTGTTCAGCTATTATCCTATCCCTTTAACATACTCTGCAATACCATGGAAGAGACTCATTTACCTCCCCAATTCCCATGGCACTACATTCACCTGCCCCACCCAGTGTAACCATCTGTCATAACAGCTGCAGAGAACACCAGAACTAACTTCTCTATGGCAGCTCAAACACTTCTCGCTTGTGGTTGTTTACAATATTTTTACAAAATTAGCTAGACAATAACAGTAGTATTCGATTAAGTACAGATCATAAGAGTCACTAAAGTTATGTGTAACACTAATATATGTGTATACAATTACTAAAGTAACTTAATATCCTTAAAATAACGTTAAAACTCAAAACTTATATACCCACAAAATTAGGCCTAGGATTGTGTATGCACTACTTGGACTTCACGGGTTTTGAACAGAAAAAAAGATAGAACCTTTAATTCCCTGAGTAGATGTGGCACAACTAAATATATGTGTAACGAAAACAACCTAAATTCTTCATTTTATATTTACGCAAACGTCTTAAATTGGTATGTAAACCTACATCTGAAGCACACAAAACAAGCCCTTAAGTTACTTTTCTGTTTTTTTTTTTTTTTTTCGAGAAATACTTTGAAACGAGGGAACCTTCAATAGATAATGTGAAATAGGCTATAATTAACTTCCTTATGGTGTAATATTAATTTAATTTACAGTTAATGTAGAATTAATTGCTTATCTTCATGAACTCAACATTCAGACGTGTATGGTCCGTGCCAGAGGTTCACAACAACAATTCATATCAATTGTGTGTGGATGTCTTGCGCCATGTTTACGTACTACCACCTGAAGATTAAATTGATATTTTTCTTCGAATAGACCAAGCAACTGTATCAATAAATATTATGGATTAAACCCCCATATAGCATTTTTCTGTACATATGTGAAGGCTAATATCAAAAATTACTAAAGATACCTTGATATAATTTTCACTATTAGGTAGACTGATTAACAAGGAAATTTTAAGTATATTATTCATTACCATTATGCCAGACAAGTCATCCACCCATAGATATAGTGCCTCATGTCCATACCTGGGATGGGTGACTAATGTGTAGAAATGTAAACTTCGTACTGCCATAATATTAAGTTCCTTACAGTAATTCATGTAAGTTTCTTTAGGTGCAAGATCTGTAGTAAATGTAACAGATTTTTTTGGAATTTAAATATTATTTTTGCACCAATGGAAGTTCCCTACAGAAAAATTACAAGGGTCATAAGTGAATGGACAAATACAATGTATGTATATAGCAGAGCATTTTACTAATATGGCCTCTACATCTGTGCAACAGGTATGCTACCGAAGAGAGTCTTGTATAGTTTGTATGAGTATCCTCAGTATGAAAACCAAGAAATTTTACTGAATTGTTTTCCAGTTTCAACACATTTAATTGGACTGAACAACATGTCTTCAACTTTTGTGTCATTTACCTGCAGTTCACTTGCCTTAAACTATATACCACTTATTTGTCTATCGAGTCATTGACTTGTCCATGACTTACATTAGTCCATCTAAAACTACCATTTGTATAATTGTCCATATTTGGCAGTTGTGCTTCAGATTTGTTCAAATCTTCCTCTAAGTTGATTTCTTAGAAAATGATGAAAAAATGTCTGTTTAATACATCCTTTGGCATCAAAATAGAACTGGTTTTCTTTTGACAGTTTATCTTTGTTTT
Organism: Schistocerca piceifrons; assembly: GCF_021461385.2. Classification (NCBI taxonomy): domain Eukaryota; kingdom Metazoa; phylum Arthropoda; class Insecta; order Orthoptera; family Acrididae; genus Schistocerca; species Schistocerca piceifrons. The sequence continues at coordinate 373,428,810 of NC_060145.1, read as the reverse complement.
AGTGACCTCTCATACTGCATTACATATGTTTGGTCAATTAAGAATGCGCTAATGATCTGCTTTCCAGTTAGCTAAATTGATTTCCCATTCATGATGCATTCTTAATGTTGTGTACATTTCATTATAAGCACTACAGTTACATGATCTATCATTGCACAAGATACTTATTTATTTGGGCTATATATCAATTCCATAGATTTTAGTTTTAGTAGGGGATTTATGCTTGCAATCATTCTTGTAATGTGTAGGATACGCTTCATTAAAAGTATACATTATCACTTTTAAATATTAAGTTGCTAACAACTTTGGAATCATATTCTGCAGGATTAGTTTACTCCAATTTATTAAGGCTTCCAAAATATGTATCATTTGCCATAGATAACAACATATAAAAAAATTCACAGTTATATGTAAAATATTCTTGTGCATAACATGAAGCACACAAAATTATGTTTTATTATGTTTGTGCAAATACATTTATTTTTTAACATAAGCACTTCATTTCACTTTAACGATGGAAACAAGACACATTTGATGCTGATGATACGTGTACTCGTGAATACCATAGAATCAGATATGAATGAACAATTTTACTTCGTTTTTAAGTATCTGGAGTTCTGATATTCTATTTACTTCCTCAAATAATGCATTAAACAGAATTTGTACCTGAAAATAAGCACATTTTTACTCATGGCTTTTGTGTTTGTTTTTCTACAAAAATAGTCTCTGTTTGTATCTGCAGACTTGACTGTTAAACTCAGAGAATTCCTTGTGTGCATTCAGGAAAAAGTACTTTCATAAACACAGGCAAATGGCCATGATTCCAAATTGCTTGAAAAAATGCTTACATGATTCTCTATGTTTCGTCCCTTTCATTATTCTAGTTGCTCTCTTTTGAAATATATATGGGAGCTTAGCCAGACTAGTCTCACCCAAAACACTGATATATTTTCATATCCTATGAATGAATCGAAAATAGACACATAACATTGATACAATATCACATGAATCTATAAATGTACTTACAAGATAACAATACAGACTTATTTTTTGTTTAACAATTTTGTATGATTCTTCGATATTAAACGTTAATTCAGTTGTATTTCTAAAAAGTTAGTATGGGCGTTAGTTCTGCCTTATGCTGTTGATGTTCTACTATTAGGTTGGTTCCTAGTTTGTTCGTTTTATGACTGAAGTCTATTAAAACTGTTTTTTACTGTTCATAACCATTCTTTTATTCCAAGATCATCTGTTCATGTCAGCTGTTTCCACTGTGAGTCTTTCTCACTTTTGTTCATTTCTTTAACAAACAGACTGATGTCACTGGCAAACGATGATGTATCCTCTATACGACTTCTGTTGTTTGTCTTCTATGCTACAACATCTGTAGTTCCCACCCTTTTCTAAATGATATTCACGTTGAGGTAGTTAGCCAAAAATAGATAAAAAGTAATGTTCCATTCAGCTTTTGCTAGAATCCAATGTGCAATGGCTTGCATATGCTTTTAATTATTTTAATAATGTCTTTATTTAGTGATATTCATATTCATAGCTAGCGTCATCATCTGAGTGGTATCTATTCGTTTTGAAATTGTGTACACATACAACTGCAAAATGATAAACTGCAGAAATGAATTTAACCTGAAATCAGGCCTGCCGGAGTGGCCGTGCGGTTCTGGGCGCTACAGTCTGGAGCCGGGCGACCGCTGCTGTCGCAGGTTCGAATCCTGCCTCGGGCATGGATGTGTGTGATGTCCTTCAGTTAGTTAGGTTTAATTAGTTCTAAGTTCTAGGCGACTGATGACCTCAGAAGTTGAGTCGCATATTGCTCAGAGCCATTTAAACCATTTGAACCTGAAAAGCAGTCACACTTTTCTTTCACAAAATTTTGCAAGCTGTATCTTAGAAGTACTAAGAAAAGTCAACAAAATGGCGGTCAGCAATGACTTGTTTAAAATTACGATTCGATACCATTTATAAGGAATTACATATATTATATTTATTCAAAAATCATTGTACTGACAGCAAGAGTAACATTAATTCAGTAAAAAGACACATTTTTAAACCAACTCCATTATTATTTTTTTTATAGACCAATAACAAAGATCATTTGTTGTGGTTTAGTTACATGTACTTTGCTCTCTATTATCTCTTAAGATATATTACATTGATTACTGTTGTAGGATATATATGTTACAAAATATAGCTTATATGTGGAAAAATGAAGCTACAAACTCTCCAGTATGCTGATAACGAAACTCTATGTGTATGCTGTACTTGTACAGATGGTATGTGAATGAGTCATCTGCTACTCCACGAATCCCACAGCAATATTCTTTCTGAGCAGTTAATTGTGGTTAGTGACATCAAATTCCTTCAACAGATCTGACACAGGCCACAATTTAATTCATTGTTGTATACTGAATTAATAACAAATCTACAAGACAAATCTACACAAAAGTCCAAACCTTTCATCTCAGAAGAAGAGAGGAAAAGAAGATCAGAAAGAATGAAGAAATACTGGGTCCTAAGAAAAGAACAACGCACAAAGAAATGGTTGATTCAGCGTACCCCAAAGAGGATGAAACAAAAGAAGAAGAAGAAGAAGAATTAATAACCAAATTTAAAAAGTTATAGACAGCTGTGTGAATTGACCTATTTAAAACTACTTTTCCATTAATCACCATTCGTTTTTTAAAAAATGAGAGCATTTGATACATAAACGTTCCTATTTGTTCTTAAAAACAAGGATCTTTGATATAGTCTGATATAGTCTATGTTGTAAATTGGCTTGACATTATTGATTTTTTAGTTTTTTTGGAAGGCTCCTGTGCTAAATGATGCATTAATGATATAAGACAGTTGGAAGGTATGTGTCTTTCACTGTATTTTCTTAGGTTGTCTGGAACCCCATCATTCCTAAATTACTTTTTATATATATCTATAAGTTTCATACATTTAATATACTGACGGGATGGAGAAACATCGTATTGTCATTCATAGGGTATTAACTCTCAAATTAGAATGAGATTTAGTTTGAATCAAGTGTTTGTGGGATTTCCTGACTATCAGCAGTGGGTCTTAAGCAGTCTTGCCTTCACTTTTCACAATAAAGTTGACATTTCTTTTCCTTTTTATTACTTCTCAAGATGATTTCATTTTGTAACTATATTTTTTAATGTATGAGTGATTATCATACTTTGTATGTAGTATAATAATTTTCTTCTGTTTTAACTGTTGTAAATTTTTACATATTGTTCAATGCTTCAGTTTCCCTGGCAGACTTAGTTACCTCCCTTGGATGTCTGTTACTTATCTGCTCCCTGGATTACTCATGTGTTTGACAACCCCTAAGAAAATGGTGGGATTTTAATGCTGAGTTTTGCAGGTCTGACCTCCATTGCAGAGGTGTCAAGAGGAAGGTGAGACATGGGTAAGAGGAGGTATGAGGACCCCTATCCATCGAGTGACATGTCGACGGTGATGTTGGGTAGAACTGTGGTGAAATTTCATGCCAATGTGACATCACTAATACACCTTACACCTCACTTGATCTTCTGAACTCTGTCTTGCTGTTTGAAATTTGGTCGAGTTGCAGGGTGATGTTGCAGGGCACCATGCTTGCTATTATAGAGGAGGATTCAATACACCTGTGAGCCAAATTTCATACTTCCCTGTCGTACTCGGGGGAAATAATGAGGTTTTGAAAAAGTGACTCCTTAATCCTTTTTTGCAATGTTATTATGAATCCTTCTGCTGTCAACATTAATTAGCCTTCTCTCTCTGTGTGTGTATATCATTGACCAATAGATCCTTCTCAGATTAAATATTTAAGATCAATGTAACTTTGATTTCATTGACATACTCAAATTTGTGCCTGCTAACAATTACTTCGAATTATTGCTTCAGACCCATTTATAAAGCTATAGTGTCTTCATGTACTTTCACTGTTATATTAAAACACGAGAACAAATTGATAAATTGTTGTAGTTTGACACAGTCATTTTTAAAATTAACTTTAAAAACTCTAAGAATAGTTATACTTTTCTTCACCTGATAGAGAAGCGCTTCTATTTACAATGAAGGCAACTGTTCAGGGTTAGCACACAATGTATTGTGGAAGATCTTGCTTGGCAATTGAAATATTGATGTGCTTCGATACAATATCAGACATAGAATTAAATACAAAAACAAACCACATGAAACTGGATACATAAGGCAGCTTAGTTTGATGTGGTATATTTTTCATTCCATGTCTTATGATTATGTATCAAAATGCATCAGTGAATTAATTTGCGACCATGACTTTCCACAATTCATTGCATACCATTTTTTTAGGTTACACTACTCAGGTTTGTAATCAAAATTTTTATTAACATAAAGAATCAGTCACCAATACGATTGTGTTAATAATGTACTGTTGCATTTACATGGGAACGAAGGTATATGCAAATATTCCCAGTTCATTGTCACACTTACACTCAGTGACTAAACTAAAACTATAGTAACATTATACTGAAATCAAAATACCTCTGCAATATTTTCAGTCCCCTGGTGCGACAGGGAAGTATGAAATTTAGCTCACAGGTGCATACAACCATCCTCTATAATGGCAAGCATGGTGCCCTGCAACATCACCCTGTGCACCTCAGCAAGTGCATACTGTCAATTACAACACATTTTAAACATGTTGCATTACTGTAAATAGTAATGTGTTACTTTAACATTAATCAGTGATTAAAAGGAATTACTGCAGCCTGGAATAAGATACCTATCACAATGTGTATGAACATTTTGCCACCTCACAAAGTTTTTATTTTTGTAGATGAAGGCTAAAGCCATTTTTGCATAACACTAACTATTGTCATACACAAACGAACGACTCAAAACTTACAACACTGAATAAACAGAAGTAGGACAAGAGCAGATCCATCTACTGCTACTTACTGAAGCTCTTGTTAGGCTATACCAAAAGTACACAACACCTGTAAGCTAAAGTACAAACTATGTGGAAATGAAGATAGCAGTAGAAAACAGAAGGACATGGAGAGAAACTTTCTGCTTCAGACACAACACATCTGTCACGCTATACAGCATAACAGTGATTGAGTAGGGTTGAACAGAACCTGTCTTGCCTATGTTACTTACATTTCTCTCTGAAGAGCTCAGTGTAGTGCTCGTAAATGTAAACTACATCTACATCGACATGGATACTCTACAAATCACATTTAAGTGCCTGGCAGAGGGTTCATTGAACCACCTTCACAATCCTCTATTATTCCAATCTAGTATAACGAGTGGAAAGAATGAACACTATATCTTTCCGTACAAGATCGGATTTCCCTTATTTTATAGTGGTGATCGTTCCACCCGATGTAGGTCGGTTTCAACAAAATATTTTTGCATTCGGAGGAGGATCTTGGTGATTGGAAATTCGTGAGAAGATTCCGTTGCAACGAAAAACGCCTTTCTTTTAATAATTTCCAGCCCAAATCCCGTATCATTTCTGTGACACTCTGTCCCATATTTCGCGATAATACAAAACGTGCTGCCTTTCCTTGAACTTTTTCGATGTACTCCATCAGTCCTACCCGGTAAGGATCCCACACCACCCAGCAGTATTCTGAAAGAGGACGGACAAGCATAGTGTAGGCAGTCTCCTTAGTAGTCTGTTAAATTTTCTATGTGTACTGCCAATAAAACGCAGGTTTTGGTTAGTCTTTCCCACAACATTTTCTATATGTTCTTTCCCATTTAAGTTGTTTGTAATTGTAATAGCTATGTATTTAGTTGAATTTACGGCTTTTAAATTAGACTGATTTATAGTGTAAGTTTCTTTTTAGTACTCATGTGGATAACCTCACATTTTTCGTTATTTAAGGTCAACTGCCACTTTTCGCACCATTCACATATTTTTTCTAAATCGTTTTGCAGTTTGTTTTGATCTTCTGATGACTTTATTAGTCGATAAACGACAGCATCATCTGCAAACAACTGAAGACGGCTGCTCAAATTGTCTCCCATCTCGTTTATATAGATAAGGAACAGCAAAGGGCCTATAACACTACCTTGGGGTACACCTGAAATCACTTCTGTTTTACTCGATGACTTTCCGTCAGTTACTGTGGGCTGTGACCTCTCTGACAGGAAATCGCAAATGCAGTCAAATAACTGAGACGATATTCCATAAGCACGCAATTTTACTACTAACCGCTTGTGTGGTACAGTGTCAAAAGCCTTCCGGAAATCCAGGAATAAGGAATCGATCTGAAATCCCTTGTCAATAGCACTCAGCACTTCATGTGAATAAAGAGCTAGTTGTGTTTAACAGGAACGATGTTTTCTAAACCCATGTTGACTGTGTGTTAATAGACCGTTTCCTTCAAGGTAATTCATAATGTTCGAACACAATATATGTTCTAAAATACTGCTGCATATCGACGTTAACGATATGGGCCTGTAATTTAGTGGATTATTCCAACCATCTTTCTTGAATATTGGTCTCACCAATGCAACTTTCCAGTCTTTGGGTACAGATCTTTCGTCGAGCGAACGGTTTTATATGATTGTTAAGTATGGAGCTAACGCATCAGCATACTCTGAAAGGAACCTAATTGGTATACAGTCTGGACCACAAGACTTGCTTTTATTAAGTGATTTGAGTTGCTTCACTACTCCGAGGTTATTTTCTTCTATGTTACTCATGTTGGCAGCTGTTCACGATTCGAATTCTGGAATATTTACTTCGTTTTCTTTTGTGAAGGCATTTCTGAAGGCTGTGTTAAGTAAATCTGCTTTGGTAGCACTGTCATCGATAGTATCTCCATTGTTATCGCGTAGACAAGGCATTGATTGTTTCTTGCCGCTAACGTACTTCACATACGACGAGAATCTCTTTGGATTTACTGCCAGGTTTCGAGACAAAGTTTCGTTGTGGAAACTGTTATAGGCGTCTCGCATAGAACTCCGCATTAAGTTTCCAGCTTCTGTAAAGGATCGCCAACTTGGGGATTTGGCGTCTGTTTAAACTTGGCATGTTTGTTTCGTTGTGTCTGCAACAGTGTTCCAACAGTGTTCCATCTCCGTCACTTGTTAGTTTATTTGGTATAAACGTCCCAGTTGCTGCCGATACTATTTCTTTGAATTTATGCCACATCTGGTCAGTAGTGGGACAACCTTCGTGTTACAACACATTGCATTGTTGCCAAATTTATTCAAGATGGCGGCGCTGATGTCATCCAAGATGGCAGCATGTAGACTTGGCAACAGCGAATGACAACCAAGATGGCGGCTTTTGACGGGAAAATAGGTCAATTGGGCTACATCCACTAGCGTAAGCCTCCAGAAGAAATGGCGGGAAGGTTGAATTTTTGCGGAAAAATAGGTCAATTGTGCTATGTCCACTAACCTAAGCCTCGAGAAGAAATCGGCTCCAAATTCAAATTCCAACAAGATAATGCATGCAAAACCTCACTTTTCTTTATTATTATTCATTATCATTCATTATCATTTATTATTATTTATTATTATTATTTATTATTATTGGCCTACCACCACTAGAAAATGCGCTCTAAATTCAAATTCCAGCATGATAACGGCTGCGAAACCATACTAGTCTTTATCCCTCCATTACACGCACTGTGGACTGTGAGTCTGCAGTTTTATCTTTCCATCAACAATCACTTATAAATTCAAGATTTCCATTAGCGGCTTTTTCTACCTTCCGCTCCTTCTGTTGCGAATTATTGGCAACAATTTAAGTTAGTCATTATTGCCAGAAGCAGCAGTCTCATGAAGTGCGAAGTGTCAGTCCGCGTGTGTCCATTCGTGTGGTGTGGTTCTTTTAGGATGTATTTCAGGTAATGAGGTTTCTTCCTTTATAATAACATAGACAGTTACGTTTAGAAACTTTTTTATTTATTTATTATCCAAACTGTCATACAATTATGAGCCTTTTCATTGACCAACACCGATTAGTGAAATTAGTTATACACTTTTTTCTTCAGAAGAACGGTGAATGACGATCAGGTTTTGCAGTGGTTTGACAAAGAGCTTGGTAATGAAGAATGTAGTGATCTGGAGTCAATATTCGAAAGTGGTCACTATTCAGATAGTGAACAGTCGCTGGACGAAAGTGATTCTATCGAAAAATTTTACTTGTATTTTGGGAAAGACGGTATGCAACTGAGCCATCGATCTCTAATCCAAAACAGAAGAGTAAGAAGACCTCAACATAATATTGTCTAGCATTTACCGGGAGTCATAGGCAAAGCAAAAAATGCCAAGCGTCCAATTGATTGTTTACGACTTTTCTTCACAGATGACATTTAGGAAAAATTGTTCGCTGCACTAATATTTACATTGCTACCATCCATTCTAAATATTCCAGAGAAAGAGATGCTGCAGACACTAACATTACAGAAATCAAAGCTTGTTTAGGACTCCTTTTCTTGGCGGGTGTGCTATGAACATCACACACAAATTTATTAGATATCTGGGCTGCAGATGGTACTGGAGTGGAGTACTTCAGACTTTCAATGGGCATAAACCGTTTCTATTTCTTGCTGACGTTTCTGAGATTTGATGATGTCAGAAAAGAGCTCATCGGAAGGAAACAGACAAATTAGCTGCTGTCCGATTCTTGATAGATCAGTTCAATGAGAACTGCAAGAAACATTATAGTTTATCAGAACTAGTTACAGTAGATGAAATGCTGAATGCATTCAGGGGCAGATGTGGATTTATACAATACATTCTGTAGGGAAGCAGCCTACTCACGCTGTAGTAAATTCACATCAGTTTCCATTGTGTGCCAGCCAGTCTGCTGTAACTAGCTCTGACGTCATAAATGTTGCGCAATACCTTAAAAGTCAAGCAAATGACCTAAAACTTTTCTAGCATGTCAGGAATAATACTAAATTAATGTGTGGTAAATATCAGTTCGATAACTTCAGTCATTTTCGAAATTTGGACGTTTTTCTAAAAAAATCATTGGCGCAACAGAAAAGAGCTAGAGACTTCAAAATTTATATTTAGATTCGTCTTTCATAATGATTTAATAAAAACAGTACTTTGGATTTCACAAATTAAGACTTTAGTGGAAATTCATGATTTTCTGGTTTTCGTCTCAAAACTGAAGGAAACAAGATAGATTAAGTAGGTTAATAAATAAGGCTAGGATGTTTAGATTTAAATAGGTTGGAGGTCCGCTATGACTATGAAGATGTGAAAAGTTTCTTTTGAATACCTATAAAATTATAGCGATAGCGGATCTCAAAAGGGCCAGTTCAGAGCTCATCTACTGCGTGCAGTGTAATTTAATTAATTCTCTCGCCCAAAATATTTAACTTAGCCACGTCAAAATTTTATTATCAATACTTACCTGCGTGCTGAATGCACGTTTAAATTAAGAGCTTCTTCGGACATCAGCAAAAGAAGCTATAAATTATTATGTAACTTGAAGTGGTGCGTTACTAGCCCAGCGGCTAGTCGGGAGAGCCGAAAAGATCAGGCGTTCCCTTAGCCGTCCGCACCGCGGCTTTATATATAAGAATGCTGCGCGAGGAAGAAAGGCCCCAGTTCTCTCCAGACGCTGAATGACACGCCATCTGTGTCGGGAGCCGCGTCGCATCAGTGTCACTGCTACAAACAGCCTCGGGTGCCGTATTAAGTTACTAGAGATACGCGGAACCATGAAAACATTTCATGTGAAGTGTTAATTCTGGAATGATTTTCATTATCTAGCTTCAGTTTGCGTATTGTCGTATTTTCACGTGCCGTCGCGGGACAGACATTCTACCAAATATTTAGCGTGGCGTTTGATGAAATAATCTCATCAAATTATGGCGAGCATTCTTTTTAACATTTAATTCGGACATTTATAGTTGCACCAGCGCATTAGACTCTGAACTGCTCTGTTAGTTAGGTTGTAGGGATACTTGAGTTTTTTTATCAGTGAATTTCAGAATATACTCAACTATTTTGGAAAACCGTTTTTGATTAGAAATCCCGGACAATCTCCTAATTCCTCAGAGCTGTAAGCTGCATCTATAATAACATTCTCAGATAAAGTGGGCACTAGGATCTCTAATTACTGGTTCCATGTTTTATTAAATCACTTTCTGGGTGCCAAAAAGTAAATAGAGAGCCAGTGTTGAGAACGGCGAAAGACAGCATTAACAACATTCTAATAGCCAGAAACTGATTCAACATGCAAGCATTTATACAGCAATCAGCAGATTGATTTCTTTTTACAAAACTTATCCGCCGCCCCACATATGGTGCATCAGCCGGGAAATCAACTAAGTGAAAGTGATTTTTAACTATTCGGATTCGCGAGTGAAATGCGACACGCAAATGAGTATAGAACAGTGAATGTGTTACGTGTGCATGTGGACGACGCAATTGGATTAACAACGCATCTGGATTGACGACACTGGCACTGAGTCTAGCGGTGCTGCCGGCATCGCGAGAAGCCAGTCTCGCCGCACCGCAGTCGTCCGCTGGAGCAGCCGGCGCAGCGCCTGCAATTGCGGGCCACGCAAACACACAACAGCCGTCGGAGAGCCGTCTGCAGTTCAACGTGCCACGTCGCATCAGGAATCCTGGTACGCCGCGCCGGCAACGCCATACGTCGTGCAGAAGGAATTAAGTTAAGTGAAAAGCTGTTAAAATTTTTACTAACCAGCACTAAAAGACTGTCGGCGATGGAACCGCCAAAAGAAACTGAGGTTAAACTTAAATCAGAACCTATGTCTGTTGAGGGAACTGTAAATCCAGACAACGGTTCGAGTGTACATATGCATGAAAGTAGTAATGTTAAAGTGAAATATGAAGTATTGTCTCCTGACAGTAGTGTGCGAAGGGGCAATGATTCAATAATAGAGACCCCTGTAGTAAAGCGGAAAGTAGAAATTGTAAATTTATTGGATGATAGTTTCTCTGGTGAATTAAAAATGAAACAGTCATCAGAGATGGTAGAGTTTAAGAAGGAGAAGTTAGATATGACTAATCAATCAGAAGTTTCATTTAATTTTGATGATTCTGGTATTGGAGCTAGTTTTTTGTCACCTGAGTGTGATAAAAAGCCAGCTAGTGAGCAACCCAAAGATGCTGGGGCTGTTGATTTAAATGTTATATTACAAGCAATAGCTGCCAGCAATGCTGAATTAAAGTCTGAAATGGTGGCCAGTCAAACAAATTTTAATAAACGGTTTGAGGAAATGGACAATAAATTAGAATACAATAATGCTGAATTAAAGTCTGAAATAAGTGAACAGGTCATAAGCAGTAATGCTGAATTGAAATCTAATATAATTGAGGTAAATAACAGGATTGTGGCCAGTCAAACTAATTTTAATAAACGATTGGAGGTAATGGACGATACCTTCAAGGCTGGTTGCAATAAGTTGAAAGAGGATCTAGACAGTTTGAATTGTAAAATTGATTACAATCATGAAGATATTAAGAAAAAGGTTGCTCAACAGTTTTATGAAATGTATAAAACAGTTAAATCCGAAGTTGCTGAGGTTCGCAAAGACTTCCAAATAGAAGATGCGAAGCTGGAGCACAAGTTAACAGAAAAGATCGAGGCGGAGTCTGAACTGTGCTCAGATAGATTTAAAGATGTTAATATAAAAGTAAACATATGTCAAGCAGAAGTAGAAGCAATCAAAACTGACACTACTCATATTGTACAAAGAGTAGACAATGTTGAAATGAAAGTAGAAAATATAAGTACTAACATTGCTAACATTGAGAGTAAAGTAGCTTCAGTAACTTCTGGTAATGGTAGTATACAACAAGTTGTAGCTGCAAACGCCGCTTTTATCGGGTGTCGGCAGTTCTTGCGGTTTGATCCAGATAAAAATCTCCACCCGCTAGATTTCTGGAACGATTTTGAAGATGTGATTCCACCAACTTGGTCTGAACGAGAGAAAATCTCATTTATTAGAAGCCATTTAGCAGGTGACGCCATGCGTTGGTCAGCTGATGTTATGTTGAAGTGTAAAACATTAGCGGAGTTTAAAACAGCTTTCATTAATGAGTATTGGTCTAGTAACAAGCAAAATGAAGTATTGAGAGAATTTTGGAGTGGAAAACGCTTCAATGCAGGCAAGGAATCAATTAAAGAGTTTGCTAGGTCATGGATTTCACGTTTGTCACATTTGGCGGAAAAGCTAAAACCTGAAATGATTATACTAGGTCTTGAAGCCAAACTGCCATGGTATTGGCAAACTAGAATTATATCTGCCCCTAGAGACAATCTGGATCGTTTCATTGAGTATTTGGAACGTGTAGAACGTGTTGCTGCCAATGAGGAGCAAGCACGTAATAACAGAAATGCTAATAACAATAGTAGTAATTTTAGGAACGAGCAAAATGGCAATGTAAACATCAGAACAGTAGGTGTTCGCCATCCTAAGAGAGGTAGGAACTGGGGAAATAATTATCAGAGCCAACAATGGCGTCCAAGGGATAATAATGTTGTTCCAAACAGAAATATGCATGTAAACAACAGTACGGAAAGTAATACTGTGCCAGTCAACTATAATGAAACTAAAGGAAACAGCAGTAGGCCGAGGCAGGAAAACTAGTTCCCGTCTATGAGGACACTGGCGCTCACCAGGCGGTTACTTTTCCTAAGCCAGTAGTTAAGGGAATTGGTAAGACAGATCAGAATACTCAAACTGAACATGTGGATGAAGAGTCGGTAGCACCTAAGGATACAACAGAAATATTAGATTACTCACAGTATTTGATAGATACCGTGATAGAGATGCTTTCTAAGTGGGAAGAGAATGAGAAAGCGCAGATTAAATATTTAAGATCAATGTAACTTTGATTTCATTGACATACTCAAATTTGTGCCTGCTAACAATTACTTCGAATTATTGCTTCAGACCCATTTATAAAGCTATAGTGTCTTCATGTACTTTCACTGTTATATTAAAACACGAGAACAAATTGATAAATTGTTGTAGTTTGACACAGTCATTTTTAAAATTAACTTTAAAAACTCTAAGAATAGTTATACTTTTCTTCACCTGATAGAGAAGCGCTTCTATTTACAATGAAGGCAACTGTTCAGGGTTAGCGCACAATGTATTGTGGAAGATCTTGCTTGGCAATTGAAATATTGATGTGCTTCGATACAATATCAGACATAGAATTAAATACAAAAACAAACCACATGAAACTGGATACATAAGGCAGCTTAGTTTGATGTGGTATATTTTTCATTCCATGTCTTATGATTATGTATCAAAATGCATCAGTGAATTAATTTGCGACCATGACTTTCCACAATTCATTGCATACCATTTTTTTAGGTTACACTACTCAGGTTTGTAATCAAAATTTTTATTAACATAAAGAATCAGCCACCAATACGATTGTGTTAATAATGTACTGTTGCATTTACATGGGAACGAAGGTATATGCAAATATTCCCAGTTCATTGTCACACTCACACTCAGTGACTAAACTAAAACTATAGTAACATTATACTGAAATCAAAATACCTCTGCAATATTTTCAGTCCCCTGGTGCGACAGGGAAGTATGAAATTTAGCTCACAGGTGCATACAACCATCCTCTATAATGGCAAGCATGGTGCCCTGCAACATCACCCTGTGCACCTCAGCAAGTGCATACTGTCAATTACAACACATTTTAAACATGTTGCATTACTGTAAATAGTAATGTGTTACTTTAACATTAATCAGTGATTAAAAGGAATTACTGCAGCCTGGAATAAGATACCTATCACAATGTGTATGAACATTTTGCCACCTCACAAAGTTTTTATTTTTGTAGATGAAGGCTAAAGCCATTTTTGCATAACACTAACTATTGTCATACACAAACGAACGACTCAAAACTTACAACACTGAATAAACAGAAGTAGAACAAGAGCAGATCCATCTACTGCTACTTACTGAAGCTCTTGTTAGGCTATACCAAAAGTACACAACACCTGTAAGCTAAAGTACAAACTATGTGGAAATGAAGATAGCAGTAGAAAACAGAAGGACATGGAGAGAAACTTTCTGCTTCAGACACAACACATCTGTCACGCTATACAGCATAACAGTGATTGAGTAGGGTTGAACAGAACCTTTCTTGCCTATGTTACTTACATTTCTCTCTGAAGAGCTCAGTGTAGTGCTCGTAAATGTAAACTACATCTACATCGACATGGATACTCTACAAATCACATTTAAGTGCCTGGCAGAGGGTTCATTGAACCACCTTCACAATCCTCTATTATTCCAATCTAGTATAACGAGTGGAAAGAATGAACACTATATCTTTCCGTACAAGATCGGATTTCCCTTATTTTATAGTGGTGATCGTTCCACCCGATGTAGGTCGGTTTCAACAAAATATTTTTGCATTCGGAGGAGGATCTTGGTGATTGGAAATTCGTGAGAAGATTCCGTTGCAACGAAAAACGCCTTTCTTTTAATAATTTCCAGCCCAAATCCCGTATCATTTCTGTGACACTCTGTCCCATATTTCGCGATAATACAAAACGTGCTGCCTTTCCTTGAACTTTTTCGATGTACTCCATCAGTCCTACCCGGTAAGGATCCCACACCACCCAGCAGTATTCTGAAAGAGGACGGACAAGCATAGTGTAGGCAGTCTCCTTAGTAGTCTGTTAAATTTTCTATGTGTACTGCCAATAAAACGCAGGTTTTGGTTAGTCTTTCCCACAACATTTTCTATATGTTCTTTCCCATTTAAGTTGTTTGTAATTGTAATAGCTATGTATTTAGTTGAATTTACGGCTTTTAAATTAGACTGATTTATAGTGTAAGTTTCTTTTTAGTACTCATGTGGATAACCTCACATTTTTCGTTATTTAAGGTCAACTGCCACTTTTCGCACCATTCACATATTTTTTCTAAATCGTTTTGCAGTTTGTTTTGATCTTCTGATGACTTTATTAGTCGATAAACGACAGCATCATCTGCAAACAACTGAAGACGGCTGCTCAAATTGTCTCCCATCTCGTTTATATAGATAAGGAACAGCAAAGGGCCTATAACACTACCTTGGGGTACACCTGAAATCACTTCTGTTTTACTCGATGACTTTCCGTCAGTTACTGTGGGCTGTGACCTCTCTGACAGGAAATCGCAAATGCAGTCAAATAACTGAGACGATATTCCATAAGCACGCAATTTTACTACTAACCGCTTGTGTGGTACAGTGTCAAAAGCCTTCCGGAAATCCAGGAATAAGGAATCGATCTGAAATCCCTTGTCAATAGCACTCAGCACTTCATGTGAATAAAGAGCTAGTTGTGTTTAACAGGAACGATGTTTTCTAAACCCATGTTGACTGTGTGTTAATAGACCGTTTCCTTCAAGGTAATTCATAATGTTCGAACACAATATATGTTCTAAAATACTGCTGCATATCGACGTTAACGATATGGGCCTGTAATTTAGTGGATTATTCCAACCATCTTTCTTGAATATTGGTCTCACCAATGCAACTTTCCAGTCTTTGGGTACAGATCTTTCGTCGAGCGAACGGTTTTATATGATTGTTAAGTATGGAGCTAACGCATCAGCATACTCTGAAAGGAACCTAATTGGTATACAGTCTGGACCACAAGACTTGCTTTTATTAAGTGATTTGAGTTGCTTCACTACTCCGAGGTTATTTTCTTCTATGTTACTCATGTTGGCAGCTGTTCACGATTCGAATTCTGGAATATTTACTTCGTTTTCTTTTGTGAAGGCATTTCTGAAGGCTGTGTTAAGTAAATCTGCTTTGGTAGCACTGTCATCGATAGTATCTCCATTGTTATCGCGTAGACAAGGCATTGATTGTTTCTTGCCGCTAACGTACTTCACATACGACGAGAATCTCTTTGGATTTACTGCCAGGTTTCGAGACAAAGTTTCGTTGTGGAAACTGTTATAGGCGTCTCGCATAGAACTCCGCATTTAGTTTCCAGCTTCTGTAAAGGATCGCCAACTTGGGGATTTGGTGTCTGTTTAAACTTGGCATGTTTGTTTCGTTGTGTCTGCAACAGTGTTCCAACAGTGTTCCATCTCCGTCACTTGTTAGTTTATTTGGTATAAACGTCCCAGTTGCTGCCGATACTATTTCTTTGAATTTATGCCACATCTGGTCAGTAGTGGGACAACCTTCGTGTTACAACACATTGCATTGTTGCCAAATTTATTCAAGATGGCGGCGCTGATGTCATCCAAGATGGCAGCATGTAGACTTGGCAACAGCGAATGACAACCAAGATGGCGGCTTTTGACGGGAAAATAGGTCAATTGGGCTACATCCACTAGCGTAAGCCTCCAGAAGAAATGGCGGGAAGGTTGAATTTTTGCGGAAAAATAGGTCAATTGTGCTATGTCCACTAACCTAAGCCTCGAGAAGAAATCGGCTCCAAATTCAAATTCCAACAAGATAATGCATGCAAAACCTCACTTTTCTTTATTATTATTCATTATCATTCATTATCATTTATTATTATTTATTATTATTATTTATTATTATTGGCCTACCACCACTAGAAAATGCGCTCTAAATTCAAATTCCAGCATGATAACGGCTGCGAAACCATACTAGTCTTTATCCCTCCATTACACGCACTGTGGACTGTGAGTCTGCAGTTTTATCTTTCCATCAACAATCACTTATAAATTCAAGATTTCCATTAGCGGCTTTTTCTACCTTCCGCTCCTTCTGTTGCGAATTATTGGCAACAATTTAAGTTAGTCATTATTGCCAGAAGCAGCAGTCTCATGAAGTGCGAAGTGTCAGTCCGCGTGTGTCCATTCGTGTGGTGTGGTTCTTTTAGGATGTATTTCAGGTAATGAGGTTTCTTCCTTTATAATAACATAGACAGTTACGTTTAGAAACTTTTTTATTTATTTATTATCCAAACTGTCATACAATTATGAGCCTTTTCATTGACCAACACCGATTAGTGAAATTAGTTATACACTTTTTTCTTCAGAAGAACGGTGAATGACGATCAGGTTTTGCAGTGGTTTGACAAAGAGCTTGGTAATGAAGAATGTAGTGATCTGGAGTCAATATTCGAAAGTGGTCACTATTCAGATAGTGAACAGTCGCTGGACGAAAGTGATTCTATCGAAAAATTTTACTTGTATTTTGGGAAAGACGGTATGCAACTGAGCCATCGATCTCTAATCCAAAACAGAAGAGTAAGAAGACCTCAACATAATATTGTCTAGCATTTACCGGGAGTCATAGGCAAAGCAAAAAATGCCAAGCGTCCAATTGATTGTTTACGACTTTTCTTCACAGATGACATTTAGGAAAAATTGTTCGCTGCACTAATATTTACATTGCTACCATCCATTCTAAATATTCCAGAGAAAGAGATGCTGCAGACACTAACATTACAGAAATCAAAGCTTGTTTAGGACTCCTTTTCTTGGCGGGTGTGCTATGAACATCACACACAAATTTATTAGATATCTGGGCTGCAGATGGTACTGGAGTGGAGTACTTCAGACTTTCAATGGGCATAAACCGTTTCTATTTCTTGCTGACGTTTCTGAGATTTGATGATGTCAGAAAAGAGCTCATCGGAAGGAAACAGACAAATTAGCTGCTGTCCGATTCTTGATAGATCAGTTCAATGAGAACTGCAAGAAACATTATAGTTTATCAGAACTAGTTACAGTAGATGAAATGCTGAATGCATTCAGGGGCAGATGTGGATTTATACAATACATTCTGTAGGGAAGCAGCCTACTCACGCTGTAGTAAATTCACATCAGTTTCCATTGTGTGCCAGCCAGTCTGCTGTAACTAGCTCTGACGTCATAAATGTTGCGCAATACCTTAAAAGTCAAGCAAATGACCTAAAACTTTTCTAGCATGTCAGGAATAATACTAAATTAATGTGTGGTAAATATCAGTTCGATAACTTCAGTCATTTTCGAAATTTGGACGTTTTTCTAAAAAAATCATTGGCGCAACAGAAAAGAGCTAGAGACTTCAAAATTTATATTTAGATTCGTCTTTCATAATGATTTAATAAAAACAGTACTTTGGATTTCACAAATTAAGACTTTAGTGGAAATTCATGATTTTCTGGTTTTCGTCTCAAAACTGAAGGAAACAAGATAGATTAAGTAGGTTAATAAATAAGGCTAGGATGTTTAGATTTAAATAGGTTGGAGGTCCGCTATGACTATGAAGATGTGAAAAGTTTCTTTTGAATACCTATAAAATTATAGCGATAGCGGATCTCAAAAGGGCCAGTTCAGAGCTCATCTACTGCGTGCAGTGTAATTTAATTAATTCTCTCGCCCAAAATATTTAACTTAGCCACGTCAAAATTTTATTATCAATACTTACCTGCGTGCTGAATGCACGTTTAAATTAAGAGCTTCTTCGGACATCAGCAAAAGAAGCTATAAATTATTATGTAACTTGAAGTGGTGCGTTACTAGCCCAGCGGCTAGTCGGGAGAGCCGAAAAGATCAGGCGTTCCCTTAGCCGTCCGCACCGCGGCTTTATATATAAGAATGCTGCGCGAGGAAGAAAGGCCCCAGTTCTCTCCAGACGCTGAATGACACGCCATCTGTGTCGGGAGCCGCGTCGCATCAGTGTCACTGCTACAAACAGCCTCGGGTGCCGTATTAAGTTACTAGAGATACGCGGAACCATGAAAACATTTCATGTGAAGTGTTAATTCTGGAATGATTTTCATTATCTAGCTTCAGTTTGCGTATTGTCGTATTTTCACGTGCCGTCGCGGGACAGACATTCTACCAAATATTTAGCGTGGCGTTTGATGAAATAATCTCATCAAATTATGGCGAGCATTCTTTTTAACATTTAATTCGGACATTTATAGTTGCACCAGTGCATTAGACTCTGAACTGCTCTGTTAGTTAGGTTGTAGGGATACTTGAGTTTTTTTATCAGTGAATTTCAGAATATACTCAACTATTTTGGAAAACCGTTTTTGATTAGAAATCCCGGACAATCTCCTAATTCCTCAGAGCTGTAAGCTGCATCTATAATAACATTCTCAGATAAAGTGGGCACTAGGATCTCTAATTACTGGTTCCATGTTTTATTAAATCACTTTCTGGGTGCCAAAAAGTAAATAGAGAGCCAGTGTTGAGAACGGCGAAAGACAGCATTAACAACATTCTAATAGCCAGAAACTGATTCAACATGCAAGCATTTATACAGCAATCAGCAGATTGATTTCTTTTTACAAAACTTATCCGCCGCCCCACATATGGTGCATCAGCCGGGAAATCAACTAAGTGAAAGTGATTTTTAACTATTCGGATTCGCGAGTGAAATGCGACACGCAAATGAGTATAGAACAGTGAATGTGTTACGTGTGCATGTGGACGACGCAATTGGATTAACAACGCATCTGGATTGACGACACTGGCACTGAGTCTAGCGGTGCTGCCGGCATCGCGAGAAGCCAGTCTCGCCGCACCGCAGTCGTCCGCTGGAGCAGCCGGCGCAGCGCCTGCAATTGCGGGCCACGCAAACACACAACAGCCGTCGGAGAGCCGTCTGCAGTTCAACGTGCCACGTCGCATCAGGAATCCTGGTACGCCGCGCCGGCAACGCCATACGTCGTGCAGAAGGAATTAAGTTAAGTGAAAAGCTGTTAAAATTTTTACTAACCTGCACTAAAAGACTGTCGGCGATGGAACCGCCAAAAGAAACTGAGGTTAAACTTAAATCAGAACCTATGTCTGTTGAGGGAACTGTAAATCCAGACAACGGTTCGAGTGTACATATGCATGAAAGTAGTAATGTTAAAGTGAAATATGAAGTATTGTCTCCTGACAGTAGTGTGCGAAGGGGCAATGATTCAATAATAGAGACCCCTGTAGTAAAGCGGAAAGTAGAAATTGTAAATTTATTGGATGATAGTTTCTCTGGTGAATTAAAAATGAAACAGTCATCAGAGATGGTAGAGTTTAAGAAGGAGAAGTTAGATATGACTAATCAATCAGAAGTTTCATTTAATTTTGATGATTCTGGTATTGGAGCTAGTTTTTTGTCACCTGAGTGTGATAAAAAGCCAGCTAGTGAGCAACCCAAAGATGCTGGGGCTGTTGATTTAAATGTTATATTACAAGCAATAGCTGCCAGCAATGCTGAATTAAAGTCTGAAATGGTGGCCAGTCAAACAAATTTTAATAAACGGTTTGAGGAAATGGACAATAAATTAGAATACAATAATGCTGAATTAAAGTCTGAAATAAGTGAACAGGTCATAAGCAGTAATGCTGAATTGAAATCTAATATAATTGAGGTAAATAACAGGATTGTGGCCAGTCAAACTAATTTTAATAAACGATTGGAGGTAATGGACGATACCTTCAAGGCTGGTTGCAATAAGTTGAAAGAGGATCTAGACAGTTTGAATTGTAAAATTGATTACAATCATGAAGATATTAAGAAAAAGGTTGCTCAACAGTTTTATGAAATGTATAAAACAGTTAAATCCGAAGTTGCTGAGGTTCGCAAAGACTTCCAAATAGAAGATGCGAAGCTGGAGCACAAGTTAACAGAAAAGATCGAGGCGGAGTCTGAACTGTGCTCAGATAGATTTAAAGATGTTAATATAAAAGTAAACATATGTCAAGCAGAAGTAGAAGCAATCAAAACTGACACTACTCATATTGTACAAAGAGTAGACAATGTTGAAATGAAAGTAGAAAATATAAGTACTAACATTGCTAACATTGAGAGTAAAGTAGCTTCAGTAACTTCTGGTAATGGTAGTATACAACAAGTTGTAGCTGCAAACGCCGCTTTTATCGGGTGTCGGCAGTTCTTGCGGTTTGATCCAGATAAAAATCTCCACCCGCTAGATTTCTGGAACGATTTTGAAGATGTGATTCCACCAACTTGGTCTGAACGAGAGAAAATCTCATTTATTAGAAGCCATTTAGCAGGTGACGCCATGCGTTGGTCAGCTGATGTTATGTTGAAGTGTAAAACATTAGCGGAGTTTAAAACAGCTTTCATTAATGAGTATTGGTCTAGTAACAAGCAAAATGAAGTATTGAGAGAATTTTGGAGTGGAAAACGCTTCAATGCAGGCAAGGAATCAATTAAAGAGTTTGCTAGGTCATGGATTTCACGTTTGTCACATTTGGCGGAAAAGCTAAAACTTGAAATGATTATACTAGGTCTTGAAGCCAAACTGCCATGGTATTGGCAAACTAGAATTATATCTGCCCCTAGAGACAATCTGGATCGTTTCATTGAGTATTTGGAACGTGTAGAACGTGTTGCTGCCAATGAGGAGCAAGCACGTAATAACAGAAATGCTAATAACAATAGTAGTAATTTTAGGAACGAGCAAAATGGCAATGTAAACATCAGAACAGTAGGTGTTCGCCATCCTAAGAGAGGTAGGAACTGGGGAAATAATTATCAGAGCCAACAATGGCGTCCAAGGGATAATAATGTTGTTCCAAACAGAAATATGCATGTAAACAACAGTACGGAAAGTAATACTGTGCCAGTCAACTATAATGAAACTAAAGGAAACAGCAGTAGGCCGAGGCAGGAAAACTAGTTCCCGTCTATGAGGACACTGGCGCTCACCAGGCGGTTACTTTTCCTAAGCCAGTAGTTAAGGGAATTGGTAAGACAGATCAGAATACTCAAACTGAACATGTGGATGAAGAGTCGGTAGCACCTAAGGATACAACAGAAATATTAGATCACTCACAGTATTTGATAGATACCGTGATAGAGATGCTTTCTAAGTGGGAAGAGAATGAGAAAGCGCAGCAGTGTAACGATAGGGAGGAGCTACAAAATACTGAATTGTCAGGTGAAGAAGCAGAAGAAATTCATGCTTATATTTACGATGAGGATGATGTGCTCTTATCTAAAGTGCCTGTGCAGGATGTTGATAATGTACTAATAGATTTAGGACAGGAGATAAGTGGGAATGTAGAGGGTAGGCTGTTTGGGCTCGATGAACCCAGTAGCTGTGACCAGTTGTCACTTGAGAAGGAAACCGACGATAATGGTGAAAGTGGTTTAGCTGTAACTAATGTTATGCCCGGTCTGGAGGCGCAGAATCGCTCAGACTACAGTAATTTGGATTATGTTCAGCAAACTAAATGTAATGAAGTCGTGCGGTGTTTCGATTTAAAATTAATAGACCGACTGGAAAAGGCAGCTGAAAATGTAATTCAGGAAACCCCTACACACTGTGACCTAAATGTAATGAAGACAGATGTCGATCACTTTAGTTGGAGACAAATCCAAAAGGAACTATTAGATGAATTTGAGGAACCACCTGTACAACCTAGAATAAGCCACCCTATAATAATAGTGAATATGTTGGGTATCAATGTACGTTGTCTCTTAGACAGTGGAAGTGAGGTGAGTGCAATATCTCAGTCCTTCTTTGATGCATTACCTGGTAAAGACAAGCTTACAGTAATGAGAGTATCAGGACTAAGAATAATTGGTGCTACTGGCAAGGTTTCAAAAACGGTAAAGCAAGAAGCTTTACTACCCTTTAACATTAATGGTAATTTAATTGATCATCCATGTTTAATTGTAAACAATCTCAGTATTGAGGTTTTAATTGGCATAGATTTCTTGTCAAAATATCAGAGTGTTGTTGACTTTGAAAGAAGCCAGTTAAAAATGGTCTTGCCAATAACTGGAGTAATTATAGTACCTTTTAGTGATAAACATGTAGTAACTGATCATGAAACTTGGGAGCTGCCTATACGAGTTCTGAAAAATAGGAGGTATTGGGACGAGGATGTTAATCTTGGTACAAGTAAGCTAAACACAGAAGAAGAAGAAGAAGCAATTATTTTAGACAAGATAGAAGCTAAGTTGCAGGAAATCGATAAAATTTCCGCCAATCAGAAGGAAGAACTGAGACAGGTTCTAAAAAGGCATCATAAGGTATTTTCGGATCGACCTGGCATAGTCAAAGGTTATGAATGTCAATTAAAGGTGAAACCCGGCCAAGTGTTTTTCAGGAAGCCATACCAAATACATGTAGCTAGGAAGGAGGCGGTTCGAAAGGAAATACAGAGAATGCTGGAGTGGGGTGTGATTGAGAAAGCGGTCAGTGAGTACAATAATCCTCTTGTTGTTGTACCAAAAAGAGACGGGAGTGTCAGATTGGTCTTGGACGCTCGTTGGTTGAATGAAATAGTGGTTAGGGAAAGTGATAGACCGCAGAACATGGACGAGTTATTGCAGGAATTCCGGAGAGTAAAATTCTTAACTTCTATGGACATCACGTGTGGATATTGGAATTTGCCACTGGCGGAAAGTTCAAGGAAATACACAGCTTTCTTGTACGAAGGAGTTTGTTACCAACACCGTGTGGTACCTTTCGGACTTAATATCTCTGTTTGTGCCTTCGTACGTGTGATGTGCCATGTTTTAGGACCAGCTTTAAGTAATAAATTAACAGTCTACGTAGATGATCTGTTAATAGCAACTCCTACCTGGGAAGAACACATAGATTTATTAGAGGAAGTGTCAGAGGCTATTGAGAGAGGTGGCATGAAACTAAAGATTGAAAAGACAGAGTGCGTTAAAGAGGAAATAGGTTTCTTGGGATATAGGATAAGTGGAAAAGGTATTCTGCCTGACCCAGGCAAGCTAGCAGTCATTGAAAAATTTGAGGCTCCCAGAAACAAGAAGCAGTTGAGATCGATGTTCGGTCTTTTTGGCTTCTATAGGCGTTTTGTTAGTGATCAGGCTTTTAATGCTCCCTGTCTTCACCTCCTGCTGAAAAAGAATACCCCTTGGGTTTGGACAGCAGAATGTCAACAGGCGTTTGAGGTGCTTAAACAATCTTTAATTAATAGTCCAATTTTGCATCATCCTGACTTTGAAAAACCATTCTGTATGTCTGTTGATGCTAGTGGCTATGGTATAGCGGTGGAGATATTCCAGGTAGAAATAGAGAACGAACAAGAAGTGCACAAGACTATAGCTTTCGCAAGTCGATCTTTACAGGCAGCAGAGAGAAATTATGGCATCTCAGAACTAGAAGCGTTGGCAATTGTATTTGGGGTACAGAAGTTTGAGCAGTATCTATTAGGTCACAAGATAATAGTTTACAATGACCATAAGGCATTGACCTTTTTAAAGACCTGTAAATTGAGGAATGCTCGTTTGGTAAGATGGTCATTGTATCTCCAGCAGTTTGACCTTGAGGTTAAATATATTCGAGGGAAAGACAATCTGGTAGCTGATGGGTTATCTAGAAGTGCAGAGCTCTGTGATGACGCGGAAATTACAGCAACCGACCTAAATGAAGTTCGAATGTTTGCATTGCACGAAGTAAAGGAAGAAAGTGCATTAAAGAGAGTGATTAAGAACTTGAGACGTGAGCAGAATGCAGATGACCAACTGAAATTAGTGAAGAGCTATTTAGGGAATGCGAACTATCCTAAGGTTTCGCAATACTATTGTTTGCATAAAGGTATTCTGTTTAGGAGGAAAAAGGTAGGTGTTTCTGAGTGGAAGCTGTGCTTTCCCTCACAACATGTAGACTTACTAATCGACTATGTACACCTGAGGTATGGGCACTACGGTGCAAAGAAGTGCATTGCAAAATTACAAGAGAAGGTTGTGTTTGACAACATGTACCGCCGTGTGGCCAAGCGTCTAGCATCGTGTGTAGTGTGCCAGAAAGTCCGGGCTGCCAACACCAGAATACAAGGGGATATGCATTCAGTAGAGCCAACTGAAACCCTAGAATTACTGGCTTGTGATTTGTTTGGCCCTCTTCCTGTTTCGAGAGGTGGTTGTACCCATGTTTTTGTTGTGGTGGATGGATTCAGTAAATATGTTAAGCTATACCCAATTAAAAGAGCAAATGCAAAAACATTGGTTGAAAAGTTGGAAAAAGATTTCTTCGTGAACGTGGGTGTTCCGAAGAATTTGCTGTCAGACAATGGGCCTCAATTTACTTCTGATAGATTTAAGGAATGTCTAGATAAGGCAGGCGTGAAACATCTGAAAATATCTGTGTATTTCCCCCAAGGAAATATGAGTGAACGTATTATGAGGGAATTGAATAGGCTTTGCAGAACTTATTGTGCTCGGAAACACTCAAGTTGGGCAGAGCACATTAAGTATTTTGAGAATGTAATTAACAACTTAAGACATGATGCAACTGGTTTTGCACCTTGCGAATTGATGTTTGGCCAAGAACCTCACAATGTGATTGCAGATATGGTAGAATTCCCTATTCTAACGCAAATATCCACAGACGAGAAGAAACTAAAGGCTAGGGCTAATATGAGAAAAAGAGCGTTGGAAAGGAAGAAGCGTCATGACGCAATAGCTGTACCTACTAGCTTTGAAATAGGTCAATTAGTCCTTGTCAAAACCAAAGAAAAATCAAAGAAAGTAAATGCAGAAACAAAAAAATTCATGTTCGTATACCAAGGACCTTTCAGGATAATAGGAAAACCACATGCCAATGCATATAGGCTGGAGTACCCTAAAAGTAAGAAGCTATTAGGTCTCAGGACCGTGATCGACCTAAAGAAATTCATAGGTAGCCAATGAATGCTGTAGGGAGGAGGTTGTTCTGTAACCTCTACACAGTGTGGCAGCTGTGCAGTCCCAGCTGTGTGAAATCTTCTTTCACCTTTCAGATTTCACTCTCTCTTCATCTTTTCTATCCACCTAAAATTTCGACCTCTTCTTCCCATTATGAAAATTTTCTTAAACCAATGAATGCTGTAGGGAGGAGGTTGTTCTGTAACCACTACACAGTGTGGCAGCTGTGCAGTCCCAGCGGTGTGAGATCTTCTTTCCATTTCAGGTCTCACTCATTCTTCATCTTTCCTATCCACAAAAATTTTGACCTCTTCTTTCCAGATATGAAAATTTTCCGGTATGGTTATCAATACAGCACTAAGCTAATGAATGCTGTAGGGAGGAGGTTGTTCTGTAACCTCTACACAGTGTGGCAGCTGTGCAGTCCCAGCTGTGTGAGATCTTTCTTTCCATTTCAGGTCTCACTCACTCTTCATCTTTTCTATCCACCTAAAATTTCTAACTCTTCTTTACAGCATTAAACCAATGAATGCTGTAGGGAGGAGGTTGTTCTGTAACCTCTACACAGTGTGGCAGCTGTGCAGTCCCAGCTGTGTGAGATCTTCTTTCCTTTTCAGGTCTCACTCACTCTTCATCTTTTCTATCTACCTAAAATTTCTAACTCTTCTTTACGGCATTAAACCAATGAATGCTGTAGGGAGGAGGTTGTTCTGTAACCTCTACACAGTGTGGCAGCTGTGCAGTCCCAGCTGTGTGAGATCTTCTTTCCCATTTCAGGTCTCACTCATTCTTCCTCTTTCCTGTCCTCAAAAATTTCTAACTCTTCTTTACAGCATTAAACCAATGAATGCTGTAGGGAGGAGGTGGTTCTGTAACCTCTACACAGTGTGGCAGCTGTGCAGTCCCAGCTGTGTGAGATCTTCTTTCCCATTTCAGGTCTCACTCATTCTTCCTCTTTCCTGTCCTCAAAAATTTCTACCTCTTCTTTCATACATTAAATTTTCCGGTATGGTTATCAATACAGCATTAAACCAATAAATGCTGTAGGGAGGAGGTTGTTCTGTAACCTCTACACAGTGTGGCAGCTGTGCAGTCCCAGAAGTGTGAGATCTTCTTTCTTTTCAGGCCTCACTCATTCTTCCTCTTTCCTGTCCTCAAAAATTTCGACCTCTTCTTTCCAGACATGAAAATTTTCTGTCATGGCTATCAAGCCATGAGTTATGTAACCATTCTATCTACCGATTAGTGAAGAAAAATACCTAATGTGACAAACCTAATAGTGACAAACAATAGAGAAGTATGACGTAATTAAGATACAAATGTATTTGAGTAACAATTATGTATAGTACCCTGGTAATATAGTAAGTACAAAGTGTTGTTTTATTGGAAATGGTCCCACAATAATATTTTAAAAGATGTACAAATTCGTGTTCAAGCAGGATCTGAAGTGGTAGTGAAACCTAGTGTATGCATTAGAGCTAACTAATTAATAGTAAGAAAGAGTGCTTAGTGTCATGAAAAATATGCAGATAAGTTGTAAGATTAAACTCACCTGGTGTAGCAAGGAAAGGCAGTGTAATAGAATTGAGCAGTGTTTGTGATTGAGACGTGAAGGACACGTCCCTGAAGTATTTATAAGGTTGGAGCTGGCCATTATTTTAGTGTAGTGTGTGACAGGATACACCTACACGTATTGAGGTTATGAGTTGGAGGCGTGAATGCGACCATAGGTACCCTTATGTTAGATGAGACAGAGCAGTTCATGGTGTCCTATAGGTTTAAGGAATTTAGCATTACGCTCGTCCATAATTACTTGATGCACTTTAGTGGTAGGTCCGAGAGAGACTACCTGAGGTTTCAGCGTCCGATCGAGTGGAAATGGATTGCCACGTGAGCAAACTGATCAGCTGCAATACACTATGAATATGAAATAAATATGCTATCCTATGCTTTAAATATTAATAGAGTGAGTGTTAAATAAGTACATACACTAGCAAAATAAATAAATAACATACTGACAGACGTGAAATATTATTTTAGCTCAGCATAAATACACTTCAAAGTAAGTAAGTACCTAATTGCAGATGTGGAACTGACAACAGCAGAGGACCAATAAGTGTATTTAGTAGTCAACTAAACGTAGTGTGTTTTGAACACTCACAGCTGTACTATTACCAAAAGTTACTCACATGTACAAAGAAGCTGAGAAAACAACCACTAATCATACTCATACTATCTCTAAGAATAAGGTAATCAAAGATGAGTCAGTTAAGTAAATAAAATGCAGATTTGTCAGGAATGTACCGAGCATTGGTTCAGTGTTCCGGCCCAGAAATAATGAATTGACGTTAAATAGGATTCATGATTGTATGCCTTGAGCATAGATTTTCTCTAGTACGTGACTAACAGCGTTTTGAGCCATTTGTTAACCGAATTTATGACAATTAAATAACCACGAGAGTAAAATTGAAAAAGTTCTGTTAACTTTGTTCCAGGAAAATATTGAAGGATAAAATGTATATATCCCCATTTCATCGTGACCCACCCATAGATATTAAGTGAACAGAGTCTGAGGCACTCTTTTGTTTGTTCTACAGGACAAACCAGATAATGGCAGCCTGGTAGCTGCGTGAAAGCGTGGAGTGACTTGGACACTACTCACAGTGACCCCTCCCCTTTCCCCCATGTAATTTAGAGAGAACGTGAAGGATGCACACCATAGCAACTTCCCCTCCTCTACCCTTGTGAATGGAAGTGTAGGATGCCAGCCAAAGCGGCTACAACCACGTGTGTAAAAATTATTTGTGAACTTTTCTTTCAGGTTTAGAAAAGACTGCTAAGAGATAATCATCTGTTTATGTATCACGTTATTTTCTTTGAATTTGTGTATGTAAAATGTATTTAATAGATCTAAGATTTTCATAATTTTTCAATTTGTATGTGTTTGTTTGTCTAAGGCAATATGTATGCCAAAATATTTCATTGACTTTGCTTAAAATTTTGAGTAATGACATTGTTTAAAAGGCAGTGAACATGCCTACAATTTTAATAATTAATGTAGGTAATCAGTTTTCTTTAAGGTTTCTACATGTTTATATTTCAATTTTGATTTTCATAGGGAGTTAAACTGTACTCTTGCTTCCCTTTTTGTAATTAAATTTTTTTTCTCATTCATTAACATTCATAAACAAAAAATTTAAGTAGAGGGTGATGTAGGGAAGCAGCCTACTCACGCTGTAGTAAATTCACATCAGTTTCCATTGTGTGCCAGCCAGTCTGCTGTAACTAGCTCTGACGTCATAAATGTTGCGCAATACCTTAAAAGTCAAGCAAATGACCTAAAACTTTTCTAGCATGTCAGGAATAATACTAAATTAATGTGTGGTAAATATCAGTTCGATAACTTCAGTCATTTTCGAAATTTGGACGTTTTTCTAAAAAAATCATTGGCGCAACAGAAAAGAGCTAGAGACTTCAAAATTTATATTTAGATTCATCTTTCATAATGATTTAATAAAAACAGTACTTTGGATTTCACAAATTAAGACTTTAGTGGAAATTCATGATTTTCTGGTTTTCGTCTCAAAACTGAAGGAAGCAAGATAGATTAAGTAGGTTAATAAATAAGGCTAGGATGTTTAGATTTAAATAGGTTGGAGGTCCGCTATGACTATGAAGATGTGAAAAGTTTCTTTTGAATACCTATAAAATTATAGCGATAGCGGATCTCAAAAGGACCAGTTCAGAGCTCATCTACTGCGTGCAGTGTAATTTAATTAATTCTCTCGCCCAAAATATTTAACTTAGCCACGTCAAAATTTTATTATCAATACTTACCTGCGTGCTGAATGCACGTTTAAATTAAGAGCATCTTCGGCCATCAGCAAAAGAAGCTATAAATTATTATGTAACTTGAAGTGGTGCGTTACTAGCCCAGCGGCTAGTCGGGAGAGCCGAAAAGATCAGGCGTTCCCTTAGCCGTCCGCACCGCGGCTTTATATATAAGAACGCTGCGCGAGGAAGAAAGGC
Source organism: Schistocerca piceifrons (assembly GCF_021461385.2). Classification (NCBI taxonomy): domain Eukaryota; kingdom Metazoa; phylum Arthropoda; class Insecta; order Orthoptera; family Acrididae; genus Schistocerca; species Schistocerca piceifrons. Next base: position 373,399,203 of record NC_060145.1, on the reverse strand, counting down.
CCCAGTTCTCTCCAGACGCTGAATGACACGCCATCTGTGTCGGGAGCCGCGTCGCATCAGTGTCACTGCTACAAACAGCCTCGGGTGCCGTATTAAGTTACTAGAGATACGCGGAACCATGAAAACATTTCATGTGAAGTGTTAATTCTGGAATGATTTTCATTATCTAGCTTCAGTTTGCGTATTGTCGTATTTTCACGTGCCGTCGCGGGACAGACATTCTACCAAATATTTAGCGTGGCGTTTGATGAAATAATCTCATCAAATTATGGCGAGCATTCTTTTTAACATTTAATTCGGACATTTATAGTTGCACCAGTGCATTAGACTCTGAACTGCTCTGTTAGTTAGGTTGTAGGGATACTTGAGTTTTTTTATCAGTGAATTTCAGAATATACTCAACTATTTTGGAAAACCGTTTTTGATTAGAAATCCCGGACAATCTCCTAATTCCTCAGAGCTGTAAGCTGCATCTATAATAACATTCTCAGATAAAGTGGGCACTAGGATCTCTAATTACTGGTTCCATGTTTTATTAAATCACTTTCTGGGTGCCAAAAAGTAAATAGAGAGCCAGTGTTGGGAACGGCGAAAGACAGCATTAACAACATTCTAATAGCCAGAAACTGACTCAACATGCAAGCATTTATACAGCAATCAGCAGATTGATTTCTTTTTACAAAACTTATCCGCCGCCCCACAATTCCATCAAAACTGGCAAAATATGGTGTAAGAATGTTTGCACTTACAGATGCAAGGATGTCCTATACCAGCCATTTATAAATATATTGTGGAAAGCAAGTGGATGAGCTTTATCTCTGTGATAACACACATCATGCTATTGTCAAAAGAATGGTGAAATGCATATCTAAATCTGGCAGAAATGTAACATGTGATAACTGGTTCACATCAATTCCACTTGCGGCTGATTTGTTGGAAAATGACAAGCTGACAATGGTTGGAAAAATTCGAAAAAATAAACGTGAAATTCCTCCATTTATGATAGTAGCAAAAGATCGTCCTGTGGAATCCAGCATTTTTGCATTTAGGAAGAATATGACACGGGTTTCATATAAACCTAAGAAAGACAAGGTTGTTCTGGTAATGCCTACTTTACATGATGATGACAGTCTTGATAGTGATTCGGAAAAGTGCAAGCCAGAAATAATAACATGTTACAGTGAGACTAAATCTGGTGTGGATAAAGTTGATGACATGAAATGTGCATACTCTGTGACAAGAATTACCAGAAGATGGCCATTTATAATTTTTTCCTCTCTTCTAAATATTGCTGGAATGAATGGATGTATAATTTACAAGAGCAATTCGAATTCAACAATTCCCAGAAAAGACTATCTAAAAGTTCTTACCGAAGAACTGTTCCATGATCATATGGCAATGAAGGTCAATCATCTAAGTACACTGGTGAACATCAAGAATCGTATCAAGGAAATTTTGGGATTACCTACAGCTGAAGCTCTTCCTAGACCTCCACAAACAACAGCTTGAGGAAGATGCAACTTCAGTGATAGGAAAAGAAACAGACTGACGAGATTTTCCTGCAATGTGTGCAATAAATTTGTATACCTGGAACATGTCAGTGCATATCAGTGCAATGAGTGCAGTGAAAATGGCATCTCCCACGAGTGATTTACTCGAATTGACAGTGAGGCTGTAAACTATAGTATTCTGAAAAAGTTTCTGAACTAATTTACTTAAGGTAAGTGTTGGTTAATATTCATTAGGAAAGCAGTGAAAAAACAGAATGAACATAAATTTCAGCGAGTACAATAAATGTTCTTATTGGTTTACATGTAAATTATGAGTTAAAATATTTTATGTACACTACTGATGCTGAAATACATTGTGTTTACGAATTCATTGTTATATTTATGTTATCCAGACTCGAATTTATTATATTTGCCAACTGTAATGTCAGAATTGTTCATGAAAATGGTATAAAACGCAATGCAGACTCTCAGTCCACGCACGTGAAGCGGAGGTAAAAAAATCGAGCGTGTAGCAGAGGGTTATTATTATTTATTATTATTCATTATCATTTATTATTATTATTATTATTATTGGCCTACCTCCACTAGAAAATTGCGCCAAATTCAAATTCAAACACGATAATGTCTCGAAAACTGTATTTCTATTTACTGTAATCGTTTATAATTTATTCAAGATCACCGATTTTGGTCGGAAGAAAGCTATGTGCGTTACATCCATGACAAAAAATCTGTCACAGGTTCAAATTCCAACACCATAATCCATCACATGTACGAAATAGTCCTCATCCTACGAACTTTCGCGCTCATTTATCCTTTCACTGCTAAGCTATGATAATCACATCAAATAATAAAGTGCACATATAGTAACCTAATTGACATCCTTTGATTTTGTGTGTGAAAAAAAGCGCTTATGTCTTTATTTGAAGCAGTACGGTCATCAGTTGTTCTCCAACACAATCAGTACACACCTTCGAGATCCCAGTTCAGTCGCCACTACGTCCACGCTACAACTGAATTAAGGTCGGGACACACACGTCCGGGCCGTGTGAGGGCCGAGCGTCGGACGAGTGACGGCCATACTCCGGTCCGTTCCTGCTGGGGCCACACATGACTGGGGCACGTCCGTGTCTTTGTTGTTCCTTGTAGTGACTCGGACGCGGTGTGGTGTGTTTCTGTTTGCGAAAGCTGTAAAACATGTTCACTAATTTTCGTAATAGTGAATTAGGACTTATAGCACTTGCTTTAGACGAAGAGGAAAAAGAACGAAGGCAAACAAGAAGAAGAAAATTATGGATCCACAGTGCCTGGAAAACAAGACCAGTACAGGGAGGGTTTCGAACACTCTTTTCTCACCTCGTAGATGATGAGACTTAGTTTTATGAATATTTTAGGAAGACACAGTACACCTTCTGTGAACTTTTAAAGAAACTAGAACCAAGACTGAGAAAAAACGACACGTTCTGGAGAGTATCAGTTTCACCCAAAGAACGACTGGCAGTTTTTTAAAGGTAGGTTAAAGAAAAGTACACAGAACACAAATAAGTAAGAAGTTTTAAGGACAGCATTTTTATTTTATTACTTTAGTAATTGAAAGATAAATACATAAGTTAATAAACAATACAGTTAAATTTCTACTACCCTAAGGAAAACAAATGAGGACTATTCAGTGAATTAGTTTCTGAAGCTGATGAGGAGTCAGGGGAACTTGGAGGATGATGGCTTTGGTTATTTATATACGAATTGTGCGAATCCCTTTGCAGATCCAAAAGCTGCTATGTAGGTTCTGTTGACTCGTTTTCCACAGGTGAAGGATATGGTGTTGAAACAGATTTTGCTGAGGAATTGGAGGATGATGGAGTGAATTGATGGACTGATACGTCATTCATGAGTTGCTTCAGTTCAAAGTCTCGTACAATTGAAAAAATCCTACTTGTAGCTTGATGAAAAAGTAGTGGATGCAACGATTTTAGGGCTGGTGCTATACCAGCCAAAAAAGCAATCAACTGGGTTTTGTATATCTCTCTGTTTTTCAGCTTTTTTTCTTCCAAAATGTAAGCGATGAGCTGGCTTGATGCAGATTCTTGTGGTTTAACCTCACGCTGAAATTTTCGTTTCAGTGGTGGTTTCATAAACGTGTTCTTATTTGAAGTGATGGACGAATGAGCTGAGGACGTCTGGGAATGTCGAGTGCGCTCTATCAAATTCTCTGTTTCACTACCCTGGGTTTTAATGATCCATTCTTAATCGCGTATTTATATTACAATGTTTAAAATGCTGCAAATATTTTATAGATTATACAGTATTTCTCATCTTATACAGTTCAATTGTTTTCGGGTTCCTTGCTACAGGAGATTAACTATTTCCTTCAGCTACAGGTTGGGAAAATCCACAGTTGGAGCTATCGTCTATGAGATTTCTAGAGCAGTTATCGATTTATTGTTAGAAGAGGTGATGCCTGTGCCAAATGAAGAAAAATGGAATGCTATAGCTGAGGAGTTTTGGACAAAATGGCAGTTTCCAAACTGCATTGAATCTTTAGATGGAAAGCACATAACAATACAGGCTCCAAACAACGCAGGAAGTCTCTATTGGAATTACAAAAAAACATATTCCATTGTGCTTCTTGCTCTGGTTGACCCATGTTATAATTTTATTGCAATAGACATGGGAGCGTACAGAAAAAACTCTGATGGAGGCATTCTAGTAAATTCAAACCTTGGAAAGTCATTGGAAAACAATACGCTTAGTGTCCCAAAGAGTAAAACTCTACCCGGAACTGATGTTGAACTTATAATGGTAATTGTAGGCGATGAAGCTTTCCCTCTCAAAACATACTTGATGTGACCATATCATGGCAGGAACTTAACAAATTACAAGGCTATATTTAATTATCGTTTGAGTCGGGCAAGAAGAATATCCGAAAATGCATTCGGTATATTGCAACAGAAATTTCGAATATTTAGAAGAATCCTTCAGGGAGATCCTAATAACCTTACAATGACTGCGATGGCTGCGTGTGTACTGTACAACTTTATTCGAAAAATGGAAGGTTATAGGGTGCCGGAACAGAGGATAGAGCAAAAGGAAACTGCTGAGGGATCTGGAAGATCATCAAATCTTCGAAACCTACCTCAAATTCGTGGGAGATCAACCGATGCTGCATTTTCTGTACAAGAACAACTCAAAAAATTCCTGAATTCTCCACAAGGGACTGTGGAATGGCAAGAACATGTCGCCTTGGCGATATAACGATGACATAAACCAAACATCTGTTTGTAAAATAAAAAGTAAATAAATATCTTTCGGGTATTAAAACTTGTATAGTTTTTATCTAACCTTTGGCTTGTAGATCTGTTGCAATTGTCTTCCAGACTCTGTCTTTGTACTCGATATTCCTGTAGTTTTCACTTCCTTGATCGTAAAGAGTAGGAAACTTACGAACTTCTTCTATCAGTCGTTCCACATCCATGTTTTGTACCCAGAGCAGTTTTGCGTAGTTGCACAGCTCACAAGACAACTCCACCGTCAGGCCGTGTCCGTTGCGTGAAAATTTAAACACGGCGAATCTCGCCCGGCCCGGCCCCGGCCCGTTGACGTTCCCCGTGCACGGCCTGGTGAAGTGGGGCCCGCTGCATTTGTTTTAAAGTTGTATTTCGTTGTCCGGGTGACGGCCGATACTCGGACGTGTCTCGGCACGGACACGTACGGACATGTGTGTCCCAACCTTTAGTTGAAATCGTCGCCGCACCTGGCCCCGTCTCCCAGGCGCCATGGTCGGCGAACGAGCGGCCGCATAGCCCCGCACGCCCCAGGTAAGGGAGCGGTCGCATCACCCTACGTCACAGCCGGTCCAGCACTCTCGTGAACAACATGGTTTCGTGGACAGGGGAGTCTGCCCCCACCGACCAGTTGGCGCCAAAGCTGTTCGCTGGACATGTTCAAACCAGTCGATGCCAACCGTTCACCATCCACCAAATGTCTATGTGCAACTGAGAACGCCATACTACACTTTTGGCGCCAAAGTTTGCTCGACAGTGGAATCTGCCATGACTATATAACAGCACGTTTGGTCGCCACGAGAACGCTCGCTAAGTTAATTGACTCACTCTCGTGTGCGCGTTATAACCGGAAACTCGCCGCGCCGCCGCCCCGCTGACGTCCGACCGCTTACGTCACACACCCTCGATCGCCCCCTCCATACAAGCGATGGACATAGTCTTCTGTAAATATGCTAACTCCCACATCGCTCATCTAACCTATCAATTAATTAAGAACTTAATTCCATTTCAATTTTAATCATATTAAATAATTCAAATTACAATGTCACATACGTATGCAAAGATGTTCAACTACCTACTTTCAACTACTTTTCGAGGACCAGATCTCTTCCTAGGAACCCTCGCCAAGTTTGAATTCTGTCAGTAAAGAAATGTCACTTGCGCTTTCGCTACCAACCTAAGAAAATTGCACATAAAGAAAGGGCGCTTGTACTAACCTCATTCACCCGACTGCCACTTCCTTCCTAGGATCAGGCGCCAAGTGTGAAATCTGCCAGTAAACGAAGCTTACTTCCGTCTTCGCTGCCAGTGTAAGAAAATTGTTGAAAATGAAGTCTACCACCACCACCACTTCCTAGTGGGCGGTTGGTAAAACGACTCAGCCTGCACTAGGCTGATAGAAGGAGGAAGGAGTGTACTTTATTTATTTGACAGCACTTCATTTAGGGATGGCGTATATGTATCACAGAACACACGCTCTCACGTGGCCCCCACAGCATACACATCTGGAAACTACTACTACATAACTCATGTATAACGCTCTAGACACACTCTTGTTAATTGTAAACCATCAAAAAAAGTCACTGCACAGCCTACAGACATGTGAAGCACACCTAAATAATGCAAAACCGAACAACTCTTAATTTCTCTAAATAATAATCCATCTAAAATACCCAGCTCCCTAATTGTCAACTTTTCAAAATCATACACCTGTCTTTATTTAAACACCTAGAGATAGACATCACCACCACCCTATTTATTCACCACTCAGTCCACGGTCCAGCTGCCTTACTACACAGGACACCCCTCCTGACATCAGAATATGTTAATAGTTTCACATATCTTTTTGAAACTTTTGCTTTTTATAGGTTTCGATATGTAAGGCTTACCTAAGACAGGTTCTGAACTTCAGTAGTGCACTACGCTTGGCAACACAACCACACCCATCAAGATATTCATTCCAATACAGGCCTCTAACTCCTCTACAGATAAATTTGTCCAGTTTATTGTTGACTCACTCATAGTCTGACCAGATTACCGTTTTTGCGCAAAAACCGCTCAGACTGCGCTGTGCTGCTGGGGGAAGTAAGGAAGGACTGCACGCTATTTATTTCGAGCCCTTTTATTTAGTCATGGAGTATATTTGTCACAAAACACTCGCACTGATCTGACTGTGGTCATCTGACACAGGCCCCAAACACGTATACAATTCCTAAGTTCACCACACAATAGCAAACCGCTCTTAAATAATGCAGCACACAATATCTGCAGAGGAGCTCTGTACTCTTAAACTCTCCAAATAACGCACAGCACAGTGCACAGACATGCTCGCAAAATAGTGCAACAGATGCGCACAAATACCCTCACCCAATACCCCACCCCCTAGCTGCCAAACCGACCAAAACTCTCTGCTCGGCCTACCCCAAACATGACCTCCTCACAGTCGCATTCACGCCCAACACCGGAGAAATTCATATCACCTATGCGCCTTATGCGCCTTAGATTACACTCCAAGGCAGGCCGTGCGCGCGTACTGTCGGCGGGGGGGGATCCAGAGCCTCCCCCCAAGTGCAGCTTCCGCGCCCTCGTGACAGCCGACCAGAAAGGGCGTTCTCCTCTGACACATATGAAAGCTGCTTTGTTGTTCGCATGTATACCGCCAGCGTCTCAGGTCTGGACCTGCCTTCACGTCTATTGTCAGAATAGCCCATAGCTCGTTTACACACACGTTTAACGCCACCGCGAAAACACTTACTACTCGCCTGCAACCGAGATGGTGACGGAAAACCAATCACTCTGATCTGTGCTGCAGGGGCGTGTAATGATTGACAGCACTCTATTTATTTTTTCAAACAATTTATTTAACCACACACTATATATATCACACTATCACAAAACACCCACCCAGATGTGCCTTGAACCGTGTTGCACAGCATACAGACACGCACCCAACTCATAATTTCAGTGCACACAATAACAAACTGCTACTAAATAATTCTTCACACTGATGTGTAGATACCCTCAGTACTCGTAAACTTTCCAAATAACGAATAGCAGAGCCTACAGATCCGTTCGCAAAATAACTCAGCAGACGTGCGCAGGTACCCCCCACCGCAACCTGTTCACACGATTGTGAAGTCACACATCCGTCTGATTACAGACCGCCCACAGCCCCTGCTCGCCTTCCGTAAGCGTGAGTTGGCGCGTTCGACGCGCTCTTCAGCTGTCAAAGCACCCACAGACGGCTGTCCAGGACTGCAATCCGTCACAACCCCGAGCCGCGACCCCCGAACGTAGGTGAAAGTCAACTTTATATCAACGTAGCATAATTCCAAAGCACAGCCTCCACGTGCTAGACACATCATAGCAGCAGCACATGTCTTTACCTCCTATGACACAATGCGCATTGCTCCTGACAAGACATTTCACGGCCCTTTAACTGAACATAACTACACATCCCTGCTCTCGCCTCGTCGCGTGAATAGCCATCTAAACCTTCTCTATATTATTCTTACTTTACAACATTTTTTTAAAATAAGATTAATTTACTCTTCCCACCGCACCTACATCAGACCCGTCCCATCGTCAACATATTCAAACGTCCTCAACCCGATCTTGACGCTTATATATCACCCCACAAACCATGTCCATCAATCAATTTACCATTCTCATCCTCTCTTTTCGAATTACAAGCTTAGCCTCTATCCAAACACCGATCAACTAATCTTTCTCGCACTTTCAACCGTAAAATTAGTTTTACACACATCCCAAAATACCAAACGCAATTAAGGAGTCAAACTTTTATGCAGAACCTCCAGCACATACTACACTCACACCAATATTCAAAGCCTGGTCCATATTTACCACCTCCAACTTGAATTAAATGTTATTACCATTGACGCAACATTATGCCAGCGCTCGATTTGGATCTATTTTTCCGCTCTTGACTGTTGTCAGTACTGGTCGAATATCACTATCTGTACAGGGCTATTACAAATGATGAAGCGATTTCATAAATTCACTGTAGCTCCTTAAATTGACATATGATCACGACACACTACAGATACCTAGAAAAACTCATGAAGTTTTGTTCGGCTGAAGCCGCACTTCAGGTTTCTGCCGCCAGAGCACTCGAGAGCGCAGTCAGACAAAATGGCGACAGGAGCCGAGAAAGCGTATGTTGTGCTTGAAATGCACTCACATCAGTCAGTCATAACAGTGCAACGACACTTCAGGACGAAGTTCAAAAAAAGATCCACCAACTGCTAACTCCATTCGGCGATGGTATGCGCAGTTTAAAGCTTCTGAATGCCTCTGTAAAGGGAAATCAACGGGTCGGCCTGCAGTGAGCGAAGAAACGGTTGAACGCGTGCGGGCAAGTTCCACGCGTAGCCCGCGGAACTCGACGAATAAAGCAAGCAGGGAGCTAAACGTACCACAGCCGACTGTTTGGAAAATCGTACGGAAAAGGCTAAAGCAGAAGCCTTACCGTTTACAATTGCTACAAGCCCTGACACCCGATGACAAAGTCAAACGCTTTGAATTTTCGGCGCGGTTGCAACAGCTCATGGAAGAGGATGCGTTCAGTGCGAAACTTGTTTTCAGTGATGAAGCAACATTTTTTCTTAATGGTGAAGCGAACAGACACAATGTGCGAATCTGGGCGGTAGAGAACCCTCACGCATTCGTGCAGCAAATTCGCAATTCACCAAAAGTTAACGTGTTTTGTGCAATCTCATGGTTTAAAGTTTACGGCCCCTTTTTCTTCTGCGAAAAAAACGTTACAGGACACGTGTATCTGGACATGCTGAAAAATTGGCTCATGCCACAACTGGAGACCGACAGCGCCGACTTCATCTTTCAACAGAATGGTGCTCCACCGCACTTCCATCATGATGTTCGGCATTTCTTAAACAGGAGATTGGAAAACCGATGGATCGGTCGTGGTGAAGATCATGATCAGCAATTCATGTCATCTCCTCCATGTTCTCCTGACTTAACCCCATGTGATTTCTTTCTGTGGGGTTATGTGAAAGATTCAGTGTTTAAACCTCCTCTACCAAGAAACGTGCCAGAACTGCGAGCTCGCATCAACGATGCTTTCGAACTCATTGATGGGGACATTCTGCGCCGAGTGTGAGAGGAACTTGATTATTGGCTTGATGTCTGCCGAATCACTAAAGGGACACATATCGAACATTTGTGAATGCCTAAAAAAACTTTTTGAGTTTTTGTATGTGTGTGCAAAGCATTGTGAAAATATCTCAAATAATAAAGTTATTGTAGAGCTGTGAAATCGCTTCAACCATTTGTAATAACCCTGTAGATTGCATAAATTTCCACATAAAAGAAATCTCGTCCAATTATCTATGTCCTCAAGCTGCACCCTCTCATGATAACGTACCAACTCATCTTCTCTAGTCATTATACAACTTTTATCAGCGACACGCCTCAGTCACTATCAGCGATAATGAATACCCGACCAGCATGCGCAAGGCCTGTAAAGACATCGCCGACGCAGGTTTGTGTACTGTTATCATCATCACATTTCATTGAACAACAATGAAAAACGCGAATTCGCTCGTCCTCGATGTTCTAATGTCTCACTCCTTCCATCATTCATTACACTTCATCCATTCAACATACACATTCATTCACGCCGCCGTTTAGAGACTCCTATATCCGAACACATAGCATCATTCAACAACTATTACTTGCTCTCATCTAATAACTCATGCATCAGGTCTGGGGGCAAGGTCACCCCTTTCTTTCAGCAGGAGACAGCTATTTTTTACAGTGGTAGCTAAATTGCGCCATCAACTTAACATCACCAATCGCGAAACATATCTTCAAATACATAAACACTCTTACTCAATTACACAGTGTTCCCACTGAGGACATGACCTTCAATATTACAGTTATTGATTCAATAACCACCAAAACAAGTACTAAATGCTCAAACTAACCCCATTGCACCTTACAATGCAAACGTCCGAGCACCGCCGGCGGCATGTCAAGGCCACATATCTGTCTGTCTAAACAGCCATCCATGCAGCCCCAGGACCAGCATGCTGAAGTGGGCTTTCTCTATACCTGCTCTCCAGCTATTGTCTAACGACATACAGTGCAGAAATGGATTCCTGAATAGCGCAGATCTCTATCCCCTCCCCCCTGCATCTCCAACTGTACATGTAGACAGCGTCCTCCCCAGCCAGCGCACCCGACGTCATTCACCCTTCGCTGACTATTTCCACTCACAAATCTTAATCACTCGCATATATAAAAGCATATTCACTCATGCCAAAACTCACTTAATAATAAAAAAGCATTCTCCCTTTCTGAGCATAGATGAGTACGCATTTATCTTCGCCCATCTGATCTCTGCAATTTAAGTTGGAGAAAGACATATCCATTACCTTCCGCAGCCTGTCTAGAAACAGAACGACCTCAGTTACTGCAACAGGACCTTGTTCTGACCATTCGCCAGAAATGCGCGCAAGGTTGTACGTGCCAAACTAGATACAAGTACAACAAATCCTCAACACCCTACCATCTTTATTCTCTACCATTAAAACAGTGAAAAAAAATTACCAGCTATAAAAGCTCATCATATTTACAAGTCACGAAGGCACCAATGCGATCCACCTGCAGCGCAGACAAACGGAATTCACAATATTCTCTCCAAATAACTCAGAGTGCAACCATCCAAGAATTCCTAACAGCTCACCATGTCCGACACCTCAAACTGCAGCTGCCTATATGAACAAGATCATATTAAATATACAGACACTGCAGAGACCACATTAGAGTTTGACCACCCATACTCTAAGCGAATGCGAAGCTACCTCTGACCCTTGTTCAAACAGTGTTTTCTAACACGCTTTTGCACGCTGCTCAACATTTCGTCTTTCTGCCGCAGCATCGAAGTCTGTGTCTTATTGTACACAGACATTAACACGGACTGATGCACGGCCTCTCACAGGAAACTATACCTTGCACCTTATAAATCATATTCTTACAGTCGATAGCATAACATTGAATCATTTTAATTAAAGGACAGCCACAACACAAGGAAACTAGAAGAGCCTGGTGGCATTGTGGCGACTTTCCAAACTACCCCCCGAAAGTGATTAACCGCCTCTACATTTAAACTCATATGTCGCAGTGACCGAATAGTTGATAACTCTGCGTTCCATTTCTAGTGATTGTTCATTTTGCACACAAGTATGGGATCACCATTTTCGGTGCTAGCAACTCCGGAAGTTGCGGTTCATCAACCAAAATTTGCTCCCCAACTCAAATAAGCATTGTCAGTCAATCATTATGTCATACCCAATGCATGGATGGGATGGATAAGACACCACCGATCTACTGTAATATTATCCATCACAGCTGATATTGTGAAAAATTTTAGAGTAAGTCCAAAGCTGGCCAATCATGTGACAGAATGTTTTCCTAATTTCAGTATCATAGCTAAACCATACCTCCTCTACATTGCAAGTATCATTGCGAACAGTCATAGATGACTGCTCAGTATGTCCATTAACACTTAATTCTCAAACAAATAAAAACGATAAAACTATAACAGACAACGCTATACATATTTCTAAGACCTCGCGCATAGTACTCGATCAATCTTTCTGCATATGGCAGTCACAGAGCAAACTCGCCCTCTGACGTTAAAAGACCATCCTCACCTTGGCATTGACCAGCCCACATCGCTACCCAATTAACCCCCAACCGAGCAGACGAATACAGCTACACTCCACCTCTCTTGACTGAATAGAGCTTTCCTATTTCTAACCACTCCAAGTGCACCACATTTCTCGAGATGTAAACAAATCTTGTAGCTTAGCACACCATATCGATCTATGGTAACAGATCTCAAAGTGCCTTAATTTAATAGCATACAGTTAAGAAGAACAAGAACAGAGTGATATTTATACGCAACATAGTTCGACACATTTTTACATAAATCATCCAATCTATCATGTGTAAATTATTGTAGCTGCATATGAATAGAACTCAGGCTGTATCACGTGACTAAAGCATCCAAATAGAACACTGGAAAAAAATTACCTTCAACAACTTGTCCATCTCTAGAATAAATGAATCAACGTTTAAATCGTACCTAGTTACAGCTCTATCTCAAACGATCATCCTGTACACTCTCTGTTATCCTTTAACACAGATGTGAGTAAGTTTAGACGTGATGAGTCTCTGTCCTCCTGAAAAGCATCAAATACAGTAATCAACTTGCGTGTATCGCTGCTACCTCAGTAGACATACACTATAATACGTACACAAGGAGAAAAAATTGACTATCTTCCTGGTTCCGCTCGCCTCGATGTCATAGTTTTCCTACACTCCTCCTGTTACCGCTTACTTGACTCCATGTACAAATTGCTCCCTGCGAACCAGAAGATAAGCAAGTACACCCTCATTTTCACTGCATTTCGGTGTATATTAGGTTAGTTTATACATACGCGCTAATCAGTTTTCGCATTTCTTTCGATTTTATGTCAGATCCATCCATGCGACCGCGACATAACCTATCGTTCTGTGTTCTAAAATTGCATGTAAATGTACCCCAGGCATATCCAGCCACCTCCACATCCGGAGACCGCTTGCTCTGTTTTATGTATGTCTGTGTACACGCACACCTGGCAGAATGTTGGGGTAATGGTAATAATATTTAATTCAAGTTGGAGGTGGTAAATATGGATCAGGCTTTGAATATTGGTGTGAGTGTGGTATGTGCTTGATGTTCTGTATAAAAGTTTGACTCTTTAATTGCGTTTGGTATTTCGGGCGTGTGTAAAATTAATTTTACGGTTGAAAGTGCGAGAAAGATTAGTTGATCGGTGTTTGGATAGAGGCTAAGCATGTAATTCGAAAAGAGGGGATGAGAATGGTAAATTGATTGATGGACATGGTTTGTGGGGTGATATATAAGCGTCAAGATTAGGTTGAGGACGTTTGCGTGTGTCGACGGTGGGACGGGTCTGATGTTAGGTGCAGTGGGAGGACTAAATTAGATCATATTTTAAAAAAATGTTGTAAAGTAAGAATAATATAGAGAAGGTTTAGATGGCTGGTCATGCAACTAGGCGAGAGCAGGGATGTGTAGTTATCTTTAGTTAAAGGGCCGTGAAATGTCGTGTCAGGAGCAATGCGCATTGTTTCATAGGAGGTAAAGACGTGCTGCTGCTATGATGTGTCTAGCATATGGATGCTGTGCTTTGGAATTATGCTACGTTGATATAAAGTTGACTTTCACCTGCGTTCGGCGGGTTCGGCTCGCGGTTACGACGGGTCGCGGTCTCGGACAGCCGTCTGTGGGTGCTTTGACAGCTGAAGAGCGCGTCGACCGCGCCAATTCACGATTGCGGAAGCCGAGCAGGGACTGTGAGCGGTCTGTAATCAGACGGATGGGTGACTTCACGATCCTGTGGGCAGGGTGCGGAGTGGGGGGTACCTGCGCACGTCTGCTGAGTTATTTTACGAGCGGATCTGTAGGCTCTGCTATGCGTTGTTTGGAAAGTAGACGAGTACTGAGAGTATCTACACATCAGTGTGAAGAATTATTTAGTAGCAGTTTGTTATTGTGTGTTCTGAAATTATGAGTTGGGTGCGTGTCTGTAGGCTGTGCAACATGGTTCAAGGCACATCTGGGTGGGTGTTTTGTGATAGCGTGATAGATATAGTGTGTGGTTAAATAAAGTGTGATTGGTTTTCCGTCACCATCTCGGTTGCAGGCGAGTAGTAAGTGTTTTCGCGGTGGCGTTAAACGTGTGTGTAAACGAGCTATGGGCTATTCTGACAATAGACGTGAAGGCAGGTCCAGACCTGAGACGCTGGCGGTATACATGCGAACAACAAAGCAGCTTTCATATGTGTCAGAGGAGAACGCCCTTTCTGGTCGGCTGTCACGAGGGCGCGGAAGCTGCACTTGGGGGGAGGCTCTGGATTCCCCCCCCCCTCCCGCAGGCAGTACGCGCGCGCGGCCTGCCTTGGAGTGTAATCTAAGGTGCATAGGTGATATGAATTTCTCCGGTGTTGGGCGTAAATGCGACTGTGAGGATGTCATGTTTGGGGTAGGCCGAGGAGAGAGTTTTGGTCGGTTTGGCAGCTAGGGGGTGGGGTATTGGGTGAGGGTATTTGTGCGCATCTGTTGCACTATTTTGCGAGCATGTCTGTGCACTGTGCTGTGCGTTATTTGGAGAGTTTAAGAGTACAGTGCTCCTCTGCAGATATTGTGTGCTGCATTATTTAAGAGCAGTTTGCTATTGTGTGGTGACATTAGGAATTGCATACGTGTTTGTGGCCTGTGTCAGATGACCACAGTCAGATCAGTGCGGGTGTTTTGTGACAAATATACTCCATGACTAAATAAAAGAGCTAGAAATAAATAGCGTGCATTCCTTCCTTACTTCCCCCAGCAGCACAGCGCAGTCTGAGCGGTTTTTGCGCAAAAACGGTAATCTGGTCAGACTATGAGTGAGTCAACAATAAACTGGACAAAAGTACAGTTTTCGAAACATTATCGAATTTGAATTTGGCGCAATTTTCTAGTGGAGGTAGGCCAATAACAATAATAATAATAATATATAATAATAAATGATGAATGATAATGAATAATAATAAAGACAAGTACGGTTTTGAAACCATTATAATGCTGGAATTTGAACTTGGAGCGAATTTCCTAATGGAGGTCGGCCAATAATAATAAATAATAATAAGAACAAGAAATAATAATAAGTGATAATGAATAATAATGAATAATAGTGAATAAAAATAAAGAAAAGTAAGGTTTTGCATGCATTATCTTGTTGGAATTTGAATTTGGAGCCAATTTCTTCTGGAGGCTCAGGTTAGTGGATGTAGCCCAATTGGTCTATTTTCCCGCCAAAATTCAAACTTCCCGCCATTTTTTCTGGAGGCTTAAGTTAGTGAACATAGCCCAGTTGACCTATTTTCCCGCCAAAAGCCGTCATACACTGTTGCTAAGTCTACATGCCGCCATCTTGGATGACGTCAGCGCCGCCATCTTGAATAAATTTGGCAAAAATGCAGCATGTCGTGATACAAAGGTTATCCCACTACTCTGGTCTACACTTATATTATTAATTTGGAATCGGTGGAGATTGTCTCTCAGGAAGGCGTCAAGTGAATTTTTATCTGATTTTTGAATAGGTATATTTTTCGTTTATTTTGCGAGGATTTGGGTATTATAATATTCAGTCTCTCTATGACAACCCTCTGCTCACTAATTCCTGTATCGGTTTTGATGCTGGTTATTAACTCAGGATAATTTGTTGCTAAGAGGTCAAGTGTGTTTCCACACCCTTTTACTATTCGCGTAGGCTCATGAACTAACTGCTCGAAATAATTTTCAGAGAATGCGTTTAGCACAATTTCGGATGATATTTTATACGTACCTCCAGAATTAAACACATATTGTCGCCAACATATCGAGGGTAAATTAAAGTCACCACCAACTATAATCGTATGAGTCAAGTACGTGTTTGAAATGAAACTCAACTTTTCTTTAAACCTTTCAGCAACTGTACATCTAAATTAGGAGGTCGGTAAAATGATCCAATTATTATTTTATTCTGGTTGCCAACAATGACATCTGCCCATAGTAACTCACAGGAAGAATCTACTTGAATTTCGCGACAAGTTAAACTACTTCTAACAGCAAAAGCACGCCACCGCCAACCATGTTTATCCTATCCTTTCGGAACACCGTTAGGTTCTTCGCAAAAATTTCGGCTGAGCTGATATCCGGCTTTCGCCAGCCTTCAGTGCCTATAACGATTTGAGTATCAGTGCTTTCTATTAATGCCTGGAGATCTGGGACTTTCTCAAGACAGCTACAACAATTTACAACTGTTATACCAATTGTTCCCGTATCTACGTTCTTCCTGTGTTCAGCCTGCACCCTTTGTGACTGAAGCCCTTCTTGTGTTTTCCCGAGACCCTCTAATCTAAAAAACCGCCCAGTCCACCTCACACAGCCCCTGCTACCCACGTAGTCACCTCCTGCATATAGTGGACACCTATTCAGCGGAACCCAAAACCCAGCCACCCTTTGGCGCAAGTCGAGGAATCTGCAGCCTACATGGTCGCAGAACTGTCTGAGCCTCTGATTCAGACCCTCCACTCGACTCTGTACCAGAGGTCCCCAATCGGTCCTGTCGACTATGCTGCAAATAGTCAGCTATGCTTTCATCTTTGCAAGCAAGACTGACAGCCTTTACCACTTCTGTTAGCCGCTCAAAACCAGAGAGAATCTCTTCTGATCCAAAGAAACACACATCATTGGTACCAACGTAAGCAACCACTTGCAGTTGGCTGCACCCTGTGCTCTTCATGGCATCCGGAAGGACCCTTTCCACATCTGGTATGACTCCATCTGGTATGCCCACGGAGTGCACATTGGTTTTCTTACCCTCCTTGTCAGCCAAGTCCCTAAGGGTCCCCATAACGCGCCTAACGTTGGAGCTTCCAACTATCAATAGTCCCACCCTCTGCGATTGCTGGGATCTTGCAGACTGATAACCATAGATAACCATAGATTAAAATGCCCTGATATTTAATATTTAAATGAAGAGGGTCGGCGCCTGCTTTATAATGGAACAATGCCACAGTGAGACCTATAAATTAGCTATGCTTATATTCATTTTTAAAGTGTCACCTAACCAATATAATGTTATAGTACACCCTTACATTATCTGTCGTCTCTGTTATTAATCATATTTGTAAAATATGAATTCACATAATAACAAAAGTGATCTTGGCTGACAGGCTCCGAAAGAAAGGTGCATGTTCTGAACAGTGTCAATAAACAATTATGATTCTTTTGTGTTGGCAAAGGACCGATGGCTGTATCGTCGCTTCTAGGTGATCAGTGACCGCAAACTCTTCTGCTGGGGCAATGGCTCAGTGCTGCAAAGTAGGGTGCGATGCATGGCATCAGCAGCTGGCCATTTGATAAGGCTTGTGTCCCCACCATAGGTGGATGTAGGAAGCAAGCGATGGAAGAGGAAGGAAGAGAGGAGGTAGGAGTTCCTGTAATTCCAGTAGTTCTCGGCTGTAAATTGAGGAGAATGCACGTTCAGCTGCCACCCATCTTTCCTGTTGCAGTGTTTTGGGATGACGAGTTTCCCCAGCAGATATGCTGCATTATAAACCGTTGTTTATTAGTGCCGGT
Source organism: Schistocerca piceifrons (assembly GCF_021461385.2). Taxonomy (NCBI): domain Eukaryota; kingdom Metazoa; phylum Arthropoda; class Insecta; order Orthoptera; family Acrididae; genus Schistocerca; species Schistocerca piceifrons. The sequence continues at coordinate 373,381,195 of NC_060145.1, read as the reverse complement.
TTTTTCACAACAGCTGTGATATGTAATTAGAACAGTAAGGCACTTTACACCAGTTACTGTAGTGTATACTGACCTTGAATTTCGAGCTCCTGCAAGGTGAGTATCGAGCAATGCATCAGGAGTCATTTGTAGCCAACTCTGATATCAAACAGCGATAGACAGTCAGCAACTGTATCCTTACAAGTTGTGCACTCCTCTCTGTCCAGTACCAGCATCTCATCAGCTGAACATATTTCCCACCAAAAAGAATAAAGATAGTACCATATATCCCAGTCTTTTTCCTGCCAGCTTGTAGACGAAGGGTAATATTTGAGTGTGTCTGCCTCTAGTTTCTAGTAGTATTGTGAATTTTTTCCCCTACAGGATAACATCAGCTGTACAGTATCGACAGTTTTTTAGCTATATTGCGATTTTAAGCATTTCTTGGGTAGCGCTACGCACACAATTGCGTAATAAGGACTGGTCTTTATGATTAATTACGTAATTAGGATCGATATTTACTTCAGTTTTCCAACCAAAATAAATTATGTACACTAACTCAACCTCCTTCTTCCGCATCTGGACGGTTTTCATATGTTGGGGGGGAGGGGAGGGGGGGAGGGTGCACTTGGGATTTGTGTTGAGAAAGGCCAGGGTTTGAGTCACAGAAAGGGTACTGCCATTTTTGATGGCGTGGGTGGGGGTGGGACCTCAGCACAGCCATGGGACAAAAAAATTCCAACTATTTTTGAAATTCCCATCAAAATTCTAAATTCCCACCAAAATTCGTTCCTCCAATAGGATAGGTGGGGGAGGGGAGTGAGGGTGGGTAGGGGTAGGGGGCGTGATAATTAGATCAATTAAGTTAATTTTCACATCAATCTGATGTCAAAATTGTCCTAATTCCGCCATTATCGTACTACTATTGGTCCAATACTGTTTTCGTGCTCAGCACATGATAATCTCTACTCAAGTCCCAGAACCCACTTTTTTTGGTAGCAGATGCAAGGCAATGAACTTTTTGAAGGCCTAATAAAGCCGTTCCATGGCATCAAATTCAACTTTCGCGATTCCATACGATCCAATGCTAAACATGGTGGTACATTCGTTGGGTTAATGTGATATGCTATATTGCGTCGATTCTCCTTAGATGCCCAGTGATCTGGTCAAATTCAGAATCTGCGTTAATAGTGAAACATATTCACCCTCAAGTGCCTGCATGAGCTTTGCACTGTGGATGGTTGGTCTGTGATGAAAACCAGTGAATGTTAAACCAGTAACACTGTCCTCTAATCGGGTGTCTGCCACGTCCAGCAAGAGGTTGTAATGTGCCAGGAGATCTGCACCGGTGATCACTTCCATGACGTCTGCAGCAGTGCCTAAGTTCAGCTATATTCACTGGGTTCAATAGGACGCAATACTCGAATGATTGAGAGCTGTTAGACAGAAGGCAGTTGGTGGCCTACAGCGATCCAACAAAGGCCATTACAGGATCCTGAAGTTCGATGAGCGTCTTCGAGAAATTTCAGGCCAGAACCTCTAATCACTAACGAACAGGCGCCTGGATGGTGATGGGCAGTCTGCTGCATCTACAATTGATAGCCGCCGGCATTTGTGTGGAAGTACGGCGACGTACATTTTCACGCATTCTCGCCAAATTTGCGACGGTAACAACACACAGGATGCTCACCTTGCCAAGATGTAGTGTTGCTCGAAAACAGGCGAGAAGCCTGGATGACACCCTCTGCCTTCGTTATTTCGAACGCCACATTGTGACAACAATGCGTTCACCTGTGCGGATAATACGTCTACTGTTGCTACGAGTGAGTTGTAATTGGCGCGCGTAACCGTAACTGTGGCTGTTGCACTAGAGATGGATCGAACTCGTTCATTCCCGTGAAGTACTTCATTCATTTCACTCTTTGCCGTGAAGCGTTCAAATGAAGTAGTTCATTCATGAAGTACGGAAGCCTGGCGAAGTTGTCCAGTTCGCCGCTCAGCCGCGGCTACGCTCGCTTCGCCTCGCTCGTACATTATAGCTTGGTAATACTTCATAATTTTACCAACAGATGGCCGAATTATGAAGTAACGTCCACGTAACGTTTTGCGTCTTACAGCGTCTGAGTAACTTAAATACAGCATGGTCGAAGGGGACAAAGGAAAGATAAATAGAGAAGCCTGTCACATATAAAGAAGGTATTACGTTTAACCTTGCTCGACATTTTTTCATGAAGCGCCAAAAAGAGTCTTCATCTGCCAAGTGAAACCTTATTTGTTGTGTTTATGGACTGAAAACTAGGGCTACTAACGAAATTAAGTCCAATTTTATGTTCCTTTTAAAATTTAATCCAAAATAGAATGAGTGTGTTTACCACTGTCGCAAAGTTTATATACCTACGTTAAGTAATTATTCAGAAGTTTTCCTGTAGATTTTATTTTTGTTGAGAATAATAATCCCCTAAATTCAAAACGTAAACTGTCACCTGTAGTCATTGGTACGATTTCAGGTAAAATCCCTCTTTATTTTATTCGGAAAGCAATTTTTGTGTCTGTTCACGCTTATACAATGGCTAGCAACTCGCGATCGCGTAGAAGTAGTGAAATTTGGGGTTTCTTCGCCGATTTAGGTGATGGGAAAGCAAAGTGCAACTGTTGTTGTAAGTGTATTTCACCGCGCGATTCGTCGACAGGCAGTAGAGGGAGGACTGAAGTGAAGGGAGAATGAGTGACGTAGCGCCAATGTAGTGGGAGAGGGAGAGGGGAAGAGAGTGAGTGAACGAACTAGAAAAAAAGCGTGGAGTGTGCTATCTGTGGAGAGTTTGAAGTACCAGTTCATTGAAATTGAGTGGTTAGTTCACACTTCACTGGAGTGAAGCGTTCATTTGAACGACTCATTCACGAGCTCCCCACCACTATGTTGCACTGCTGCTTTCGCCGCGACTGCGCTAATCTGGATAGCTGCCAACTACGCCAAAGCGTCCGATGGTATGTTGCTTTGTGATGCTACTATTTCCTTAATTTGGAGCGGTAATCTGCTGCTCCACAGTGTGTGCAATAGGCAGTCTGACACAGTAAGAGTGTCCACGTTACTGCACAGATGCCTCAGACACTGTGACGGCTTGCAACCATCGATATCTTCTTGCGTACGAACTTGTCGAATTCGATCTTCCTGTGGAGCAGCGACTATCCATATTAGTTCCATCTCGAGCTGCTCCTAGGAATCCGCCGATGGGGGTGAAGTGATTTTGTCTTGCATTTCAGCAGTGAAACGGTGGACCAACTAGCTCGTAACGAGTGCAAAATTGTGGTATCAGCTGTAATTCCAGCATAACAAAAGCTTGCTACCACCTGCGCAAACTATTAAGTCGGGATATCGGGCCATAACGTTGGCAAACGGACCAAAAGTCTCGGTACGTTGTGTTCATCAGACATCTCCTCAGCTCAATGGAAAAAATGGCTATTGTTCAGTTCCTTCAGTTCGAGGATTACGTCAGAGTCAACCACTTGTCGGGATCGGAGCAATTAAAATTAATCGATTTCATAATTCTGATTATCCAACGCTAAAGGATTAAGCTTGACAGGAAACTCTTTATTCAGTGAAAACAGAAGGCTAATAGAATTGTAAATCAGAGCGTAAATACAGAACAAAACAAAATAAAAAAATGGAACTTTAAGAAAGAAAAAGAAAACAAGAAATGAAAATCGCGTAGGCAGAATGCACAAACACATACGAAAAATAAAAAGTCAGCCCTCCTGACGACCAGGCGCAGAACTCTTTTACAGCCGCGGTTCATTGTTACACGCAGTGAGCTCCGTGATTGCACGTGAAACTCAACGCCTCTGGTGGCCAGCGTAGAACTACCTCGACAGCCACGAATCTGCTGTTACACCACGCGACACTGCGCGTAGACACACTAAGCGAACACTTCATTACCCCGCACTAGCACGAAGCAGCTGTAGTGTCGGACGCTACTCGATTATACTAATTAAGCCTTGTACATTCCTTCTGTGAATCCTAGTACAAGAAACTTTTTTCTTTTAGGATTCAAGTACTGAGTCAAGTTGCTCCGAGTTTAATACTCGCATGGACGTTATTTAAAACCTCCGTTTATTTTATTTGTAATACGTTCCCGGGCAAAAATAACCACCTTCTGCCTGACAATGAGAAGCTAAACAGATTTTTATTGTACACTGTAACAACTCGTAACAAATTAGCTGGAAATATAATGTCTGTCATTTATTCCCATATAATGTTGACAAAATAAGTCTGCAGTAGGCTCTTCGTTTTTCCTTACAAGAAAGTAAAGCTGCTCACATGGCATCTGTTTTTTTATAGCTCGAATTTTCCGAAAAATGTGGGTAACAGCAACTGACACCCTTGCAAGGCTGTAGTGTCAAAGCACTATGCAGGGTGAAGAAAAATTCGTGCAATCGGACTTCCCAGTGCGATTCCTCACGTACTAACAATACAAAAATTCTATCACAGAATTTTGTCCTACAATACTTCAGACAGTAAATGGACGTTATAGATCAGCAACCCAGCAACACTGTAATCACATGTACAGTAACTGCCTCTCAGCAAACAGGGCAGTGCTGTGCAGTTGATGCAATATGTAGCATTCTGGGTTAGCATTTAAGAGGCCAAGGATTCAGTTTTAGGTCGAGGCTTATTTGTTTTTATTTTCTAAAGGTAGTCTGCGATTACAGTGGCTCTTCTATAGAACATTTGCAGTTACTTGTTATGAAGACAGAAATAGAAGTACAAATGATTTTCATTGGTCAGCTTTTAAAGAAGCCTTTTGTAAGTCGTGGACGCGAATTGTTTCCCGCCATTGCATCTACTAGATTTCAAATCTAACTACACTCCTGGAAATGGAAAAAAGAACACATTGACACCGGTGTGTCAGACCCACCATACTTGCTCCGGACACTGCGAGAGGGCTGTACAAGCAATGATCACACGCACGGCGCAGCGAACACACCAGGAACCGCGGTGTTGGCCGTCAAATGGGGCTAGCTGCGCAGCATTTGTGCACCGCCGCCGTCAGTGTCAGCCAGTTTGCCGTGGCATACGGAGCTCCATCGCAGTCTTTAACACTGGTAGCATGCCGCGACAGCGTGGACGTGAACCGTATGTGCAGTTGACGGACTTTGAGTGAGGGCGTATAGTGGGCATGCGGGAGGCCGGGTGGACGTACCGCCGAATTGCTCAACACGTGGGGCGTGATGTCTCCACAGTACATCGATGTTGTCGCCAGTGGTCCGCGGAAGGTGCACGTGCCCGTCGACCTGGGACCGGACCGCAGCGACGCACGGATGCACGCCAAGACCGTAGGATCCTACGCAGTGCCGTAGAGGACCGCACCGCCACTTCCCAGCAAATTAGGGACACTGTTGCTCCTGGGGTATCGGCGAGGACCATTCGCAACCGTCTCCATGAAGCTGGGCTACGGTCCCGCACACCGTTAGGCCGTCTTCCGCTCACGCCCCAATATCGTGCAGCCCGGCTCCAGTGGTGTCGCGACAGGCGTGAATGGAGGGACGAATGGAGACGTGTTGTCTTCAGCGATGAGAGTCGCTTCTGCCTTGGTGCCAATGATGGTCGTACGCGTGTTTGGCGCCGTGCAGGTGAGCGCCACAATCAGGACTGCATACGACCGAGGCACACAGGGCCAACACCCGGCATCATGGTGTGGGGAGCGATCTCCTACACTGGCCGTACACCACTGGTGATCGTCGAGGGGACACTGAATAGTGAACGGTACATCCGAACCGTCATCGAACCCATCGTTCTACCATTCCTAGACCGGCAAGGGAACTTGCTGTTCCAACAGGACAATGCACGTCCGCATGAATCCCGTGCCACCCAACGTGCTCTAGAAGGTGTAAGTCAACTACCCTGGCCAGCAAGATCTCCGGATCTGTCCCCCATTGAGCATGTTTGGGACTGGATGAAGCGTCGTCTCACGCGGTCTGCACGTCCAGCACGAACGCTGGTCCAACTGAGGCGCCAGGTGGAAATGGCATGGCAAGCCGTTCCACAGGACTACATCCAGCATCTCTACGATCGTCTCCATGGGAGAATAGTAGCCTGCATTGCTGCGAAAGGTGGATATACACTGTACTAGTGCCGACATTGTGCATGCTCTGTTGCCTGTGTCTATGTGCCTGTGGTTCTGGCAGTATGATAATGTGATGTATCTGACCCCAGGAATGTGTCAATAAAGTTTCCCCTTCCTGGGACAATGAATTCACGGTGTTCTTATTTCAATTTCCAGGAGTGTATATGTAATGGGCCTGAATGTGGCAAGAATAATAGTCGGTATTAGTCGATGGGACCACTGAGGAAGGCTACACACAAAATAAATTGGAATCTAGGAGATGCACTGGAGACACAATTCGTATGCATGAGGTACAGAAGTTTTCTATAAAAGCTGACCAGTGGAAACGATTGTATTTCCGTTTCTGTGTTTGTAGTACGTAACTGCAAATGTTTTGTACAAGACCCATGTAATCGTTGTGTGACGATTAAGCTGCTAGACAGCATACCATGCATACTACATTTAACAAATTAAAACAAATAAGCCTTGATTGACAATCGCACCTATGATCTACTGCATGCTGACCCATAACACTACCCATTGCGCCAGCTGCACAGCACTAACAGTAAAGCTTGATTGAGATAGTTACATTGCACGTGATTACAGTGTTGCCAGATTGCCAATATTTAACGTCCATTTACTGCTCTAAATATGTGCAGTACGAAATTTTGTGAAGATTTTTTTGTATTGCTAGCATGCGAGGAATTGCGCTGCGAAGTCTGAGTGTGCGAATTTTTCCTCGCCCTATATATGTAGAAATATGATGGCGAGATGTAACACTTGGTGTCATCTGTCTTGAGTTCTGGAATGGTAGCAGTGAAGGATTTCAAGACGTAACTAATGTAGGTGGTTATCGCGGCGCATATTGCCAATAGTTATTGGTTTACTGCATTTCACTGCTGCAGTTAAAATGCATAAACTCGCTGTTGTTGCATGTGGTGTATACTTCTAACACAACAGTTAAGGTAGAAAGGTTTGAAATACTTTATTTTCGTGGAGTTAAACGCGGAGATAAATGCACCCAGAGCTGGGGAAAAAGTGAAGAACACTCAGAACTATAAAATCCAGAAAGAAAGTGTAGCTAAATTGAAGTATTGATTACAACATAGTCATAAGAGCTATAATTTTAGGAACATTACTTGTGAAGCCACTGTAATAGTAATTTCCTAATTCAGAGTGAGTTTTGTGTGTGTCTATTATTACAGTATATAGTGGGGAATAGGCTTTCTCGTATCAACTGCTATCTTCTGCTTTCTTGCATTATCGAGATTTTTTTTCTCCCGATTTCGAGACTGCTGCATCTTGGTCTGGGCTCGACATGTGTTACGTTAGAACATGCAATCCACATAGTGTACATACATGACATAAATAAAGTAGTGAACTCTAATATATGGATTCATGTCGTTTCGCACCCGTCCGTACCCAAGTTCCTACGTTGGTGACGCCGATTTCCGATTATCACTGTACTACCAAGCCATTACTGCGCAGTGGCAATATCGCCATTATCGCATTGCGTCGCTACACTTTTTTTTTCGCGCGAACTGACAGAGATTGTCCTCCATCCTTGTTTTCCATGCCACGCTATGAGGAAGAATATTCATGTGGAACGCATCAAACTATGTTCAGACCCGAAAAAACGTCACAACAGTGCAGTGTACCACTCGTCTAGTGCATTACAGTATTCCGCCCTATATTAGTGCGCAAGAGATGGCTCTTTTGGACATGGAACATATAATTGAAATGATTGGTTCTCCACAACTGCGCATTCAAAACTCTCCACGGGATTTAAATTCATCCAACTAGTTAGACAACGCGCTCTTATCGACGATACTGTTTCGACTGCTTCGCATTCGGATAGTAAATTTTTTCACTATTGTGCAAGGCTGAATAGTACTTGGACGTTATTTTCCGCCGAACCATTTTGTACAATCGACAATATAACTGAGGCCGTCAACGATTGCAGTCATCTTGCTTCGTTGCTATCTTCACTCGTCTCGTGACGGCAAAAGCCCCAATTCGCACGCATTGAGCCATCACCGATCACGATACGCTCGTCAGTATATGTTCGTCGAGTGAAGCTACCACAACCGTTAGTTATAGTTTCCAAACTGTCTCTGTTGCACTTCGTGATAGTTTCGACCATCAGAACCCTTGGGTTTACTCGAAAGCATATTTTGCATGTATCGTCATCTGCCCGCCTGTAGCGCTAGTGTGGACACCTCTGTTCCCCTCGCATTGCTCAAATTTTCTGATTTAAATAATGAAACAGTGCACCGTATTCTCACCTTATTCATGCTTAGCAGTACGCGTTCGCGAATTTATTCTCATTGTCTAGTGAAAATATTTACATACGTATTTTGTGTGCTGTTTGTATGTGTGTTGTGCCTCCTTTGCACTGTATTGTCTCGTCTTTTTAAGGTTACGGTACAGTACTGTGCCTACCGCATTACACACAAACACACACACACACACACACACACTGTGAAATTTCACAAACAGCAACATTGATGGTTTGCGTGTGTCATGTTTTCTGCATAACTCAGAAGGCACAGTATCTTATAACCACAAAAAATGCTACAATGCAAGACAGACAATACAATAATGTAAATGTTTGATCATGACGATGGGTAATTCTCGAAATGCATTGTGCAAAGATGAAAAAATACATAAGTGGTGTAGTGTTTCATTACCGTATTTAAAGAATGAATGACAACTGCAGGCTATCCAAAAACATTAGTTATAAAGGATGAAGCTGAGTCACACCTTTCTACTTCCCACTTGTGGTCGGCACTTCTTGGAGTACCAGTGATACAAAATGTTAATTGATGACATTCTTAATTATTCCTGACACCACATCCCTTGTCAGTATCCTGTTTTCTTTTACTTATTTCGATTAGATCCATGTTGTTTGTTGTTGTGGTCTTCAGTCCTGAGACTGGTTTGATGCAGCTCTCCATGCTACTCTATCCTGTGCAAGCTTTTTCATCTCCCAGTACCTACTGCAACCTACATCCTTCTGAATCTGCTTGGTGTATTCATCTCTTGGTCTCCCTCTACGATTTTTACCCTCCACGCTGCCCTCCAATACTAAATTGGTGATCCCTTGATGCCTCAGAACATGTCCTACCAACCGATCCCTTCTTCTGGTCAAGTTGTGCCACAAACTTCTCTTCTCCCCAATCCTATTCAATACTTCCTCATTAGTTATGTGATCTACCCATCTAATCTTCAGCATTCTTCTGTAGCACCACATTTCGAAAGCTTCTATTCTCTTCTTGTCCAAACTATTTATCGTCCATGTTTCACTTCCATACATGGCTACACTCCATACGAATACTTTCAGAAATGACTTCCTGACACTTAAATCTATACTGGATGTTAACAAATTTCTCTTCTTCAGAAACGCTTTCCTTGCCATTGCCAGCCTACATTTTATATCCTCTCTACTTCGACCATCATCAGTTATTTTGCTCCCCAAATAGCAAAACTCCTTTACTACTTTAAGTGTCTCATTTCCTAATCTAATTCCCTCAGCATCACCCGACTTAATTAGACTACATTCCATTATCCTTGTTTTGCTTTTGTTGATGTTCATCTTATATCCTCCTTTCAAGACACTGTCCATTCCATTCAACTGCTCTTCCAAGTCCTTTGCTGTCTCTGACAGAATTACAATGTCATCGGCGAACCTCAAAGTTTTTATTTCTTCTCCCTGGATTTTAATACCTACTTCGAATTTTTCTTTTGTTTCCTTTACTGCTTGCTCAATATACAGATTGAACAACATCGGGGAGAGGCTACAACCCTGTCTTACTCCCTTCCCAACCACTGCTTCCCTTTCATGTCCCTCGACTCTTATAACTGCCATCTGCTTTCTGTACAAATTGGAAATAGCCTTTCGCTCCCTGTATTTTACCCCTGCCACCTTTAGAATTTGAAAGAGAGTATTCCAGTCAACATTGTCAAAAGCTTTCTCTAAGTCTACAAATGCTAGTAACGTAGGTTTGCCTTTCCTTAATCTTTCTTCTAAGATAAGTCGTAAGGTCAGTATTGCCTCACGTGTTCCAGTGTTTCTACGGAATCCAAACTGATCTTCCCCGAGGTTGGCTTCTACTAGTTTTTCCATTCGTCTGTAAAGAATTCGTGTTAGTATTTTGCAGCTGTGACTTATTAAGCTGATAGTTCGGTAATTTTCACATCTGTCAACACCTGCTTTCTTTGGGATTGGAATTATTATATTCTTCTTGAAGTCTGAGGGTATTTCGCCTGTTTCATACATCTTGCTCACCAGATGGTAGAGTTTTGTCAGGACTGGCTCTCCCACGGCCGTCAGTAGTTCCAATGGAATATTGTCTACTCCGGGGGCCTTGTTTCGACTCAGGTCTTTCAGTGCTCTCTCAAACTCTTCACGCAGTATCATATCTCCCATTTCATCTTCATCTACATCCTCTTCCATTTCCATAATATTGTCCTCAAGTACATCGCCCTTGTATAGACCCTCTATATACTCCTTCCACCTTTCTGCTTTCCCTTCTTTGCTTAGAACTGGGTTTCCATCTGAGGTCTTGATATTCATACAAGTCGTTCTCTTATCTCCAAAGGTCTCTTTAATTTTCCTGTAGGCGGTATCTATCTTACCCCTAGTGAGATAGGCCTCTACATCCTTACATTTGTCCTCTAGCCATCCCTGCTTAGCCATTTTGCACTTCCTGTCGATCTCATTTTTGAGACGTTTGTATTCCTTTTTGCCTGTTTCACTTACTGCATTTTTATATTTTCTCCTTTCATCAATTAAATTCAATATTTCTTCTGTTACCCAAGGATTTCTACTAGCCCTCGTCTTTTTACCTACTTGATCCTCTGCTGCCTTCACTACTTCATCCCTCAAAGCTACCCATTCTTCTTCTACTGTATTTATTTCCCCCATTCCTGTCAATTGCTCCCTTATGCTCTCCCTGAATCTCTGTACAACCTCTGGTTCTTTTAGTTTATCCAGGTCCCATCTCCTTAAATTCCCACCTTTTTGCAGTTTCTTCAGTTTTAATCTACAGGTCATAACCAATAGATTGTGGTCAGAGTCCATATCTGCCCCTGGAAATGTCTTACAATTTAAAACCTGGTTCCTAAATCTCTGTCTTACCATTATATAATCTATCTGATACCTTTTAGTATCACCAGGGTTCTTCCATGTATACAACCTTCTTTCATGATTCTTAAACCAAGTGTTAGTTATGATTATGTTGTGCTCTGTGCAAAATTCGACCAGGCGGCTTCCTCTTTCATTTCTGTCCCCCAATCCATATTCACCTACTATGTTTCCTTCTCTCCCTTTTCCTACACTCGAATTCCAGTCACCTATGACTATTAAATTTTCGTCTCCCTTCACAATCTGAATAATTTCTTTTATTTCATCATACATTTCTTCAATTTCTTCGTCATCTGCAGAGCTAGTTGGCATATAAACTTGTACTACTGTAGTAGGCGTGGGCTTCGTATCTATCTTGGCCACAATAATGCGTTCACTATGCTGTTTGTAGTAGCTTACCCGCATTCCTATTTTGCTATTCATTATTAAACCTACTCCTGCATTACCCCTATTTGATTTTGTGTTTATAACCCTGTAGTCACCTGACCAGAAGTCTTGTTCCTCCTGCCACCGAACTTCACTAATTCCCACTATATCTAACTTCAACCTATCCATTTCCCTTTTTAAATTTTCTAACCTACCTGCCCGATTAAGGGATCTGACATTCCACGCTCCGATCCGTAGAACGCCAGTTTTCTTTCTCCTGATAACGACATCCTCTTGAGTAGTCCCCGCCCGGAGATCCGAATGGGGGACTATTTTACCTCCGGAATATTTTACCCAAGAGGACGCCATCATCATGTAATCATACAGTAAAGCTGCATGCCCTCGGGAAAAATTACGGCTGTAGTTTCCCCTTGCTTTCAGCCGTTCGCAGTACCAGCACAGCAAGGCCGTTTTGGTTATTGTTACAAGGCCAGATCAGTCAATCATCCAGACTGTTGCCCTTGCAACTACTGAAAAGGCTGCTGCCCCTCTTCAGCAACCACACGTTTGTCTGGCCTCTCAACAGATACCCCTCCGTTGTGGTTGCACCTACGGTACGGCTATCTGTATCGCTGAGGCACGCAAGCCTCCCCACCAACGGCAAGGTCCATGGTTCATGGGGGGGGGGGGGGATTAGATCCATATGATGAAAAAATTTGATTTGCTTGTCACATTGATTTTGGTAACACAAATTTTGTTGCTAGCTGCAGTACATTGCAGATAATTGTACCAATGTAGTAAATGCCCAAACATTACAAATGCTGGAAATTATCTACTCTGAAGAAAAATTATCGTTGGTTTAGTTTGGTGGGGAGTGGTACTACTGGTTATGCAGCTTAGTTTCATTAATTTATGTGTAATGGCATAGCATACTTGTCTCTATTTCTACCACCTCCCCTCTAAACGAAGCCAACTTAATGTGCAATGAGTGTTGTATGTGACACCTAATCATCTATATTTATTTCATTAACAGTACAGAGTACCCCACCACTTTGAAATGTAAGGTGGATCGGATGCGTCTGAATCCAACAGCAAAAACTTCTCAGTATTTCAATGTTATAAGAATACAGTTGTTAATGCTACTGTGATCAGATCCTTGTATGGAAGAGAAAAAATTATTCATTTTGATAGTGACCATAAAGGATCGCGATATCCTTTTACTTTTGACACCCCAGGTTTTTTATATGCAAGAATTTCTACATAAAAATTTCTTATAGGAATAAAATTACTCTAGGATGTATTAAATTTTCACAAGTTTGAAATATACAATTCCTTTACAAGGCTAACGGGAACCTGCAACTTCTTATCTCAAAGAGAATGCTATGAGACTGAAGACAGAAGGCTTTGCACAGGCGCGCGCAGATCTCTTTAGGGCAGTCGTATTAAAGGCTTTGGAGCCAGTCAGAAGAATTTCATGTGACCAGTCGAAACTAGTTGCAACAGTCCACTGGTCGAAACTTGAATAGCTTTTACCCAGTCACAAACCATGGGAACTGGGAGAATGCCTGTGTCTAACGCATTGGCGTGGTTGCAATGGTTGCAGCTGTATGTCGAACGAACTTTGTATCTCGAAGGAATTTCATACCATCCCAGCTGGCGAGATATCACGACTTCGCTCGATCGTCACCGAAGAAGCCGGCGGCCCCTACCCGTCGTGGCTGTCGGCCGTGATATCATGTTTTCGTCCGAACGACGCCAAGGCGATGCGACTCGGCCCGATCACCACTCCACGACGGGATGACACTTCCTTACAGTTAGATTAGAGATTAGATTAGATTAATACTTGTTCCATAGATCATGAATATGACACTTTGTAATGATGTGGAACGTGTCAGGTTAATAAAAGATGTCTGTACAAGATATTACATTAGACAAAATATTGCATGACAATAATGTTTAAGTTGTTTTTTTTTCTCCTTAATTTATATCTATAAATTCAGCCAACGAGTAGAAGCAGTTGTCATCTAGAAATTCTTTTAATTTATTTTTAAGTGTTGGTTGGCTGTCTGTCAGGCTTCTGATGCTGTTTGGTAGGTGACCAAAGACTTTTGTGGCAGCATAATTTTCCCCTTTCTGTGCCAAAGTCAGATTTAACCCTGCATAGTGAAGATCATCCTTTCTCCTGGTGTTATAGCTATGCACACTGCTATTACTTTTGAACTGGGTTGGATTATTAACAACAAATTTCATAAATGAATATATATCTTGTGAGGTTACTGTGAGGATCCCTAGATCCTTAAATAGATGTCTGCAGCATGACCGTGGGTGGGCTCCAGCAATTATTCTGAATGCACGTTTTTGAGCAATGAATACTTTACTCCTCAACGATGAATTACCCTAGAATATGATGCCATACGAAAGCAGTGAATGAAAGTAGGCATAGTAAGCTAATTTACTGAGATTCTTATCACCAAAATTTGCAATAACCCTAATAGCATACGTAGCTGAACTCAAACGTTTCATCAGACCATCAATGTGTTGCTTCCAGTTTAACCTCTCATCAATGGACACACCTAAAAATTTTGAAAATTCTACCTTAGCTACAGACTTCTGTTCAAAGTCTATATTTATTACGGGAGTTGTGTCATTTACTGTATGGAACTGTATATACTGTGTTTTATCAAAATTTAAGGAGAGTCGGTTTGCTGAGGACCACTTAATAATTTTGTGAAAAACATTATTTACAATTACATCACTTAGTTCTTGGTTTTTGGATGTTATTACTATACTTGTATCATCAGAAAAAAGAACTAACTTTGCACCTTCATCAATGTGGAATGGTAAGTCATTAATGTATATCAAGAACAGTAAAGGACCTAAGACCAAATCCTGTCGGACCCCATACTTGATAGCCCCCCCAGTTTGACGTATCAGCTGTTGTTTTAACATTACATGAACCACTTATTTCAACTTTCTGCATTTTTCCAATTAAGTATGAATTAAACCATTTGTGCACTGCCCCCCTCAAACCATAATGATGTAGCTTATCTAAAAGAATTTCATGATTTATACAATCAAAGGCCTTTGAGAGATCACAAAAAATACAAATGGGTGATGTCTGGTTATTCAGAGCATTTAATGTTTGATCAGTGAAAGCGTATATAGCATTTTCTGTTAAAAAGCCTTTCTGAAAACCAAACTGACATTTTGTTACTACTTTATTTTTACAAGTATGGGAGGCTACTCTTGAATACATTACTTTCTCACAATTTTTTGATAGAGCCGTCAGAAGAGAGATTGGGCGGTAGTTGTTGACATCCGACGTATCCCCCTTTTTATGCAATGGTTTTACAATGGCATATTTCAGTCTATCGGGGAAAACATCCTGCTCCAAAGAGCTATTACATACGTGGCTGAGAATCCTACTTATCTGTGGGGAACAAGTGGCTGCTGGACGACACAACAACTCGTCGCGTGGAGGACATAAATTTTCCGTCCCAAACCACACATCTAAGCTGGTTCCACTGGCTTTTCTACATCTAAGTCTACATCATTTTCGGACGCAATGGCGATGAGCACGTTGTTTATTTGTATGTACATCACGAGAGGCACCATGGCTGCGCTCCTTTCAAATATATACATGGATTTTCTCGAAGACATCGACAGATGTCTGTTGTCAAGGTATTGTCGTGACTGTGGCAGCCATTCTAACAGCCGAATTAAAGCACAAGCTCTTCATATGTTCAGCTGATTCGCTCATTGCAAATCTGGGAACTATTATGTCTCTTCTTTCTTTGAATGTGACCTTCTGCCAGTTTCATACTCATTATGTACATAGCAGCATGTAGTGCGAATATTTACTTATTTATTTATTTCATTAACAGTACAGAGTACCCCACCGCCTTGAAAGGTAAGGTGGATCAGATGCTTCTGAATCCAACAGCAAAAACTTGTCAGTATTACAATGTTATAAGAATACAGTTGTTAATGCTTTTTTGAAATAATATAAGGAACAAAATATAAAAATTTCTATAAGATTACAACGAATTGAGTGCTTAACGGTTGTTAAAATGGTTCTATATTATTTGTTTCTGCTTAGCTGGTGAGAATATAATTTATACCTGCAAATGTCAGAGAAAAAAAAGTGATACAATGAGCATGGTGGAAATAATTTACAATATGTAGAGGGAAGTGATATACTGTATCTGGATGTGTAATACAGCTTATGTATCGTGTTGGTTGGTAATGGCCTATTTCTACCTATTTCGGGTGAGAAAGTCTCGGTAGAACCTCGACCTATTCTCATCTGAAATGGTTTGTGCCTATGTATGTTTACTGTGTTTGTGTGTATTGGTTTATTACTGGGAGTACTGGAAGTCAGGACACTACATGGTATTCAGCAGCAGGTTGCTTGTCCTATTGTTGGTAGTTTAAGTATATTCTGTGTGATACCTTAGATACATGCACTTGGTATTATTCAGATTAAATACTGAGCATTTGATACACAGAATACATGACTTTTAGCTTTACATGGGAAATACACAATGTTTGCAAATCTGTTTGTAGAAAAAGAATGTAGTTTATAGGTATTTGAGTTCAGTATACCTTAAATAAATTAATACATTACATTTTTAGAATTATACATACTTTATGCAGAAAATGCTTTTGATATAGAAAACTAATTCATTGTAGCTTTAAACAGAGAAGCTCTAAATAAGTGTGCTGGTTGTGTGAAGTGTGTTCTAATTTGTGCATAACTTGCAACGTTTGGTGTATTTTCTTCCTTTGGATGTGAGAACCTGTCAACTACATGCTACTTATTTATGCAGCGATATGTATTACAAAAATTACTTATGGAGAAGCTAAATAATTGTGCTGGTTGTGTGAAGAATGTTCTGATATGCGCAAAAATTACAATTCATTGGCAGGAAAGTAAAATTCTTCCCTTCGTCTTGAAAGTAACAGAAACAACTATGAAAAACACCAGCAGAAATATGCCTGCATCATTACTAGAATATATTTCATACACATATGTGCTTAATTTGAAGACATTCTTGTCTGGAAAAGAAGTCTCCTAAAATAACTAGTTCGTAATTTCTCTTTTATACTTTATACTGTCAGTGAGACTAAATCACCTTTTAATTCTTTCTCACATGTGTCAGTGTTGTTTCTTTTTTGTTCTGACGATGAGAGGTAGTTTGTTTTTACCAGATAATAGATATGTTTTGAATATTCACTCTCACTTTGCTATTTCATGCTTGATTTTTAAATGACTGACAGTGACAGGTAGGATTGTAGGATATGGACCAACAGTTCAGTTCATACAACTTAATATCATCTACTCTTGTTATCCGATACACCATGGTGTTGCATTGTAATGTGTGGATTTGTTCTGTGTCATATGGCCACTGACACCTGCAAATGCTGATGACTCATTATTTGGCAATCGGTATCAATAAATTGTACCTTTTCGAGAGATCCTCAATGTACTAGTATTTTGTGGTAAGGTCTTACAGGACCAAACTGCTGATGTCATTGGTCCCTAAGCCTACACACTACTTAATCTACCTTAAACTAACTTACGCTATGGACAACACACACACCCATGCCCGAGGGAAGACTCGAACCTTTGATGGGGGAGGGAGCCACTTGGACCGTGACAAGGCGCCTCAGACTGTGTGACACTAGCACTTCGGAACAGCTTTTATTTACAGGACTTAAATCATAAGGTGGTTATAATATAAAACACACTAAATATGTGCTTGATGAGATCCAATATGGCATCTTCCAGGTGCTTCAGCCAAAGTATATCTTTGAATGGAGTGCAGCTACAGTTCTTCTCGTGATGGATATACAAATAAAGGCATGTCAATAGTTATGCACACTTCACCACTGTGTTGTGCAAACCGCATTGCACATGCTGAATCCCAGATGCTACCCAAGGCGTCCATCTACTAGATACGACAACACCCTCAGCGACGTCAAACTGCAGTATTTGCGCCACATGGAAAAGAATGTTACTCCATTGACGTCCCAGTAACGTACCAAGGTTCCACTGACATCTAATAGGTAACTAGTTACACTAAGAAGCTGTCTCCACAACATTTGTTCCCTCTTGAAATAGCTGTGTGACCAAATCATGGCATACAATTTGCTCTATTAAAACAACCCTCTCTCACAACAGATGACAACTGCAGCACAGGTCACTGGGTCTGCCACCCCTGGCATAGTTATGAATTCTCATCCTGACAACTCACACCATACAATCTCTGTGATAAACTGTTCGGTCATGCCTCACACCAACAACACTTACAATACAGCTGATCACACTCGTCTGCGTCTCCATACCACGATAAACAGCCCATCTGCACCCTGTCTCACAGCCAGCCATGGCATGGGTGGTCACATGCATTTGCGCAAAGATCAATTCACCAGTATTACACAATTCTTCTCTCCTCATCCCGTGCTCCACATTAAATGGGAGGAAGGAGGAGGGACCTCTGTGTGGAAGCGACCAGCAAAACTCCACAACACAACATCTCTGACTATCGAGCTGCGTTGAGTAGATATTCTCCATCAATTTAGTCTGGACTCACCTGTGATATGTTAGGACACACAGTCCATGTAGTGTATACACTGCGATGACAGAATCGATGTGCACATCCTGCAGTCTTTCTCAATCTATTTTACAAAAATCATTCCATAAAAAAATCATTTTTGATAAACTTATTGTTTTGTATGTCAGTTTCATGATGACGTGCCCATCATGTCGATAATAGTTGTAGTTATTATGATACTTGCACTGAAGTAAGGCACTATGCGAAATTCAAGAAAGTTGCAATGAAAAATAGGCGTCTCTAGGGTTTTGGGCTTGGTGCATATTACATTATATGTTGCTACAAATGAAACTTAGCTAACGTGTTTAATTTTTCTTTAGAATTGGATGGATGTCTCTACCAGTCTCGAGAAACTTTATCCGATGTAGCACACTATTTTGCGAGCATACCCGCCTGTAATAAAGCCAGAATAAAATATCCACAACATTCATCATATTTCATAAACGGTTTGAGATATCGAAATGAGATTTTCGCAATTGATGGCACACAAAGAGGAGGGTACTTTGCCATATGGTTATTATACAAAACTTCATTATATACCATGTTATTTCACTACCTACAGATTTCTTAGATGAAAGGATGTAATTTTAAGGGCCATCAATAGCTGGTGAATCGAGAATCCTGTCGGTTTTGGAACAACATGCTTTAAGATATTACACGTTTATTTTTGTACTGAGGATGTGCTTTTACATAATCCATTGACATTACTTTTTCCTCAGCTCCTAACTTAATAAAATTAATGAACCACTGATTAACAATTCTCTCGCAATTGCGCCTGCACAGCATGTTAGTGAAGTGACATTGTGTAAAATCCGCTGTGTTTTGGCTAAAGAAGCAAATTTTAACTTGGCTGGAAGAGAAGTATAGTTTTTTTTCAAATATTCGCCACTCATGACGTTTCTCTGTTAAGTTACAAATTGTTAAGAAGCCAGGCGAAAATAAATCGTCATTTTTGTTGCATTTCTGCGGAATTCTTTCTAGATGCTGACCAAAGTAGCAGTTACAGTAGATTTTTTTGAATATCCATTGTGCAAGTGTGGGTGCGTAGGTGGTCCACTTAATATATACAAAAAGTGCAAGGGTAGGTTTCAGTTTAGGACAGCACTTCTTCTCTAGTACTTGTCGTTTCCCCCACAGGGGCTGCCCACAATTCTCACCACCACCACTCTCCACACGCATGCCCCACTGACTGTGCATCTACTGGCCACAGTATTCTCCATGCACTATGCTTGAGATCCTAAAAATTATTGCTCATTTTGCTCTCTTCATTTTCACTTGCTCAGGTATGAAATTTGTTGGTTACGAAACAATAAAAAAGTTATCAAATGTACTCATCATCTTGGAGTGTACATAATTAAACCTTGACTTATGATAATAATAATATAAATGATAGCATATCACATCGTGTGCATTGAGATTTAAAGTTCCCTCAGTTTTGGTACTTCATGCATCATATTCTTGTCTGGTGGATCTTTTGCTTCATGAAAAACATCATGATTGTTTAGTGACACTAGTCAGAACATGCACATTACTTTCAGAGTCTGTCAGCCAAGATTACTTTTGTTATTGTGTGAATTCATATTTTACAAATATTAGTAACAACAGACAACAGATGATGTATGCGTGTACTATAAAATGATATTGGTTAGGTGACACTTTAAAAATGAATGTAAGCATCTGTAATTAATTGGTCTTACTGTGGCATTGTTCCATTATAAAGCAGGCGCCGACCCTCTTTATTTAAATATTAAATACAAGATCATTTTAATCTATGGTTATGAGTTTAGATTTATGAACACTACACTGAGCTCATCAGAGAGAGATGTAAGTAACATAGGCAGGACACGTTCTGTTCAACCCTACTCGATCACTGTTATGCTGTCTAGCATGACATGTGTTGTGCGTGAAGCAGGAAGTTTCTCTCCATGTCCTCCTGTGTTCTACTGCTCCCTTCATTTCCACATAGTTACTACTTTAGCTCACAGTTGTTGTGAACTTCTCCTGTAGCCTACCAAGAGCTTCAGTAAGTAACAGCAGATGGATCTGCTCTTGTTCTGCTTCTGTTTATTCAGTGTTGTAAGTTTTGAGTCGTTTGTTTGTGTGTGAGAATAGTTAGTGTTACAGCAAAAGCAGCTTTTGCCTTCATCTACAAAAACTTTTTAATGTGGCAAAATGTTCATACACGTTGTGATAGGTATCTTATTCCAGGCTGCAGTAAATCCTTTTAATCACTGGCTAATGTTAAAGTAACACATTACTATTTACTGTAATGCAAGATGTTTAAAATGTGTTGTAATTGACAATATGCACTTGCTGAGGTGCACAGTACTGGATGTTTAAAAATATTGTAGAGGTATTTTGATTTCAATATAATATTACTATAGTTTTAGATTAGTCACTGAGTGTAAGTATGACAATGAACTGCGAATAATTGTCTATACCTTCATTCCCATGTAAATGCAACAGTACTTTTATTAGCACAATGGTATTGGTGATTCTTTACATTAATAGAAAGTCTGGTTACAAAATTCAGTATTGATGAATTTTGATACATAATCATAAGACATAGAATGAAACACATACCACTTCAAACTGAGCTGCCTTATGTATCCAGTTTGATGTGGTTTGGTTTTATATTTCATTCTACGTCTGATGATGTAGTATCTAAGCACATCAATAAATTAATAGTCAAACAAGATCTCTGCAATACATTGTGTGCTAACTCTGAACAGTTGCCTTCCTTGTAAATAGAAACATTTCTCTATCAGGTGAAGAAAAGTATAACTATTCTAGGAGTTTTTAAAGTTAATTTTAAAAATGACTATGTTAAACTATGTGTTTTAATATAGCAGTGAATGGATATGAAGACACTATAGCTTTATAAATGGATCTGAAACAATAATTCCAAGTAATTGTGAGCATGCACAAATTTGAATATGTCAATGAAATCAACGTAATATTGATCTTGAATATTTAATCTGAGAATAATGTATTGGTCAATGATAAATACAGAGAGAGAGAAGACGCTAATTAATGCTGACAGAACACGGATTCGTAATAACATTGCAAAAAAGGGTTAAGGAGTCACTTTTTTAAAACCTCGTTATTTTCTCCTAGTGTGACAGGGAACTATGAAATTTGGCTCTCAGGTATACAACCCTTTTCTATAATGGCAAGCATGGTGTCCTGCAACATCAGCCTGTAACTCAACCGAGCCTCAAACAGCAAGACAAACTAAACAAAGGCCAGAGTTCAGAAGATCAAGTGAGGTGTAAGGTGCATTAATGACTTCACATTGGCATGAACTTTCACTGCAGTTCTACCCAACTCCACTGTCGACATGTCACTCGGCGGATAGGGGTCGCCATACCTCCTCTTACCTACGTCTCACCCTTCCTCTTGACCCCACTGCGATGGAGGTCAGACCTGTAAAGCTCAGCATTGAAATCCCACCATTTTCTTAGGGGTTGTTAAACACATGAGTAATCCAGAGAACAGAAAAGTAACAGACATACTCAGGATGTTAACTAAATCTACCAGGGAAACTGAAGCATTGAACCATATGTAAAAATTTACAGAGGTTAAAGCAGAAGAAAATTTTTATACTACATACAACAGATGATAATCACCCCTACATTAAGAAATATAGTTACAAAATGAAAACATGTTGGGAAGTAATAAAAAGGAAAAGAAATGCCAACTTTACTGTAAAAGGTGAAGGCAAGACTGCTAAGGACCCACTGCTGATAGCCAAGATATTCCACAAACACTTGATTCAAACTAAATCTCATTCTAGTTTGAGAGTTAATATCTCATGAATGACAATACAATGTTTCTCCATACCGTAAGTATATTAGATGTATCAGACTGACAGATATATTAAAAAAGTAATTTAGGAATGTTGGGATTCCAAACAACCTAATAAAATTCAGTGAAGTCAACATAGCCTTCCAAGTGTCTTATATCATTAATGCATAATTTAGCACAGGAGCCTTCCCAAAAAACTAAAAAATCAATAATGTCAAGCCAATTTACAACAAAGGTAACTAATCTGACATTAGTAATTACAGACGATATCAAAGTTCCTTGTTTTAAACAGATTTTTAATTTCATTTACATTATGTATATTTTTGTTACTTCAAATGCAATATTTATGTTCCACAAATCACAATATTATACTTTCTTATCTGTTGACTAAAAAATTAAATAAATTCTCCAGTTTTTCTAAAAACGTTAGTGGATCTGCATTTTGTGACCTATAAAGTGATAAAATAACAATTTCTAAATGCTTAAACTATATATATTTGTCGTTTCAAAGTGCAACTTACTATGTAGTTATAATCCAGTACTACCATTTAATAAAGCTTTATTAATATAAACTGGCTCACCTCCATAAATATGCAACTCCCTGCTGAAACTAATATTAACTAACTGGAAATCATCTAATACACAATAAGAAATTTCAGTTCCCTTGCACCAGTGTTCGTTCAAACATAATGGATCGCGCATATTCCCATTTTCATTGTGTCCAATATATGAGATCCGTCAATTTTTGGGACACAATTCACATCAAAATATCCAAATCATATATATCCTATAGGAGAAATTGTGAATTTTAGTTCAGAAATGTACTTTTCCATTACTTTCCATATTTTTAAGTACAAAATTAGCTCTACAACTGATGTTAGATTAGGCAGCATCATAAAATTCATGTCATGAAGAGTGAACTTACCTTTCTCATTGACATCGATACAAAGAATGAATTTGCTTGGCAAGAATGGAAGGAAACGATTAAGTAAACAACGGACAGGAAGGAGAAAGAGAGATAAATGGCTGGATAACTCGATAAGGAGGTGGGGATATACGAGCAAAAATGACATTGAGATTATAAAAGACAAAATATAGATATAAATAGGGGAAAAATTCATTATGGTGGCAATAATATGTTGATAATTTGCATTCCTAACTTTGTAGCAGTGTTTATGTATTGCGGACAACTCTCACAAGACAAAACATACAATAGGTTGTTATAACTTTTGCTCTCGTAATGCCTGTTTGTAATGCACAGGAATGCAGTTCAGTATAGTAGTCGATGGTAGCTGTCACTGCTACGTGTAAATATTACCTATTCTCTTTAAGAGTGGGTAAAGGTTCACACACAGAGATATCGGCCTTCTTCCGAGGTTCTACCCACTAATATTCCCGTTAGATCCTTAAAAATCCAAAATAAACACAGTGGAAACGTTGTAATGCTTGAACTAAAGCCTGCAACTTTTAAATGTTATTAGTAGAAAAAGTAAATAGGCCAAATGACAGTCCAGTCAAAAAAGGCAGTAGTTTCTAAGATCGATTTATGTTTTCATTGTGGAAGTAATGTAAGGTCTCGTATGTTTTTACATGTGATTTGATTCTTTTTATAAATTATTACCATTGTGATGCTGCTATTACTCTTAGATGTAATTTATTTCCTTAGTGATTCGTGAATATAGACCCAAGATTATAACAATAGACACATATATACATCGATCTGAGAAACTACTGCCTTTTTTGATTGGACTGTAATTTGGCCTATTCACTTTTTCTACTAACAAAATTTAAAAGATGCAAGTTTTAATTCAAGCTTTACAACGTTTCCACAATATTTGTTTTGTCTTTTTAAGGTACTAACGGAAATATTAGTGGGTAGAACTTCAGAAGATGGCCGATATTTCTGTGTGTGAACCTTTACCGACTTCTAAAGAGAATAGAGAGTATTTACACGTGGCGGTGTCAGCTATCATCGACTACTATACTGAACTGCATTCCTGCGTATTACAAACAGGCATTATGAGAGGAAAAACTGTAACAAGCAATCATACATTTTGTCTTGTGAGAGTTGTCCATAATACATAAACACTACTGAAAGTCAGGAATGCAAATTATGAACATATTATTGCCACCACATTTTATTTTTTCCCCTTATTTGTATCTATATTTCGTCTTTTACAATGTCAGTGCTTTTTTTCCTCATATATCCCTACTTCCTTATCATGTTATCCAGTCATATATATATATATAATCTTGGGCCTATATTCACGAATCAAGAAGAAAATAGTTTACGTCTTAGTGTATTAGCAGCGTCATAATGGTAATAATTTAGAAAGACAATCAAAGCATATTATGGCGCTCTTTAATGAGAACTTAAAAAGTATTAAGAAGCGACTCGCAATTATGAAAATTTCATCGTGTTCGCGTACTGTTCAGAAAGGAGTGTCATTCTGCAGCACTCAATTTCGACAACCTTCCACAGGAAGTAAAGATGGTCAGTGACACACTTCAGGTTTGGAAGCTCTAGCAGAAGGCTGTCTTCAGGAACAGCTAAGTACTCATTTTGTGGTGGTTTATGTCACTGCAAATCATTGTAATGAATAACAACTAGGAAACAAGTGTTTTATAAATGAGACTCACGACTGCTACCTATTCGTGGCCTCTGGATTTGGCATTTCCATAGGTTTCGCAAAAGGTTTAAACGCAGCAGCAGTAAGGTTCCTAACAATAGCCCACGCCCATTACATTGCTTCTCCACAGATCATATTTGTTGATTTGAAATTAACATAATAGTTTATATAGATACATTGTTAATGTTGCTAATTCAGTTTAGATTAGATTTACTTTCATTCCAATTGATCCGTAGTGAGGAGGTCCTCCAGGATGTGGAACATGTCAGAAAAACAACAATATATGACAAATATATAATCTTGGGCCTATATTCACGAATCAAGAAGAAAATGATTTACATCTTAGTGTATTATTATTTCAGCAGCGCGATTCTTTCCATGAGCTTGTGATAATTTTTAAGTGATCCTGAGTAATTGATAAAGAGACTAAAATAGGCAATTAATAAATGCAGGCATCTAGAATGAATTAGTCACCACCATTTAGCTCTTGAAATGAGTGATTCAAACTTCGCACCAAAGACATCTCTAACTGTATTCGAGCGATATATGTTTTATTTATATAAAATATTTTTTTTACAATTTCAGCGGCTAATTATAATTATAGTATCAGAGATCCATATCGGTATAAATATTGTAGTCATCCTTGATCACTGAGGTGGGGGGTGTGAATATATGTGTTCAAGTTTTTCGCGCTGCGGCAGTTTCCCGCGTTCCTGCAGGGGTCGTGTGGACGGAAGTTGCTGAACTTTGAACAGGCAAGAGTAATACCGTGTTAAACATTTAGTGTGTAATGTTGTCTTCCAACGTTGCTTAAGCAATCTACTTACGTTCAGTATGCCTTATGTATTAGTATCTACACAGATACGATTGGTAAGAGTATTTACTGCGTTTGAAGTCTGTGCATGTTGGAAGTAGTGAGAGTATAATGAAGACACCGAAGTTTCGTATATCGTGACGGTTATTATGTTTTCAAAGTATGAGCGCCGTTGCATTGCAAAAGAACTGTTTGTGGGAAGCGAAAACCCGTTATTTTCAGCTCCTCTTCCACTGCGCTTATTGATAGAACTCAGTTTCATTTACGAATCAATTACTCCTGAATTGTTCACAATTATCGTTTAGACAGGATTTGCGGAAACAGTAGTATTGTATTGGACATTGCCATGTTATTTGAGAGCATATCTACTGTGAAATTAAATGTTAGGTGCACGGTTTCTCAAAAGAATTAAGCGGTAATAAAGTTACCAACTCCTTTGCAGTTTGCGCAGGAAGTGTTATTACTGGAATATAACTCTAAATTAGTCCAGCACTTTGCTTGAAATATATATAAGTAAACAGCAGTTTTGTATGTATTTAACACTGCCAGTTTCTCTGCCATTTATGCTTTTGTGAGAGAGAGACAAAGTTGTCTTATCACGTAAATGATTGTATGTTGCCTTGTTATTTGTGACATTTCCCCATTTGATGTGTGGCTTCCTATTTCTCTAAGTAACTTGTAAAACTATGCTGTTCTGTTGTAAACAGTACATTTTTTATTCTGTGCACACTATGCCTATGTTTTTAAGCATTGTGCATACTTCCTTGCTTAGAAATTTTCCAACCGTTGTGTATATTGTCATTGCTTCAGCCAGTTTCTCCTGTCCTTCCACGATAGATACACGCTGGAGTGTTGCTGTGGAAAAGCATGCTGTATATAACGAATGAGCCGTGGCATGACTAATCTTGAGTTGTTATTTCCTTTATATAGGAAAGAGGCCCAACGATTGTCGGTGATGAGAATTCTGATCCGGAGTTAATGCTTAAACTTGGCGCTGTTAAAAAAGTTGATCCTGGGAATAACTTGTAAGTCCTGAATTGTTTATCTGGCAACTTTTATGGTTGATAACCATGTACTGTTTATGTCTGTTCTTTTTTAGCTACGTTTACGTCTGTGACAAAGTGCCACGTGAGGTCCTAGATTCTCTGGAGGAACTGGGATATCATCTTGTAGGGACAGGTGGTGTAGGACAAACATACGTGTGGACAATGCACAAACCTGCTGGCATTTGAAAAGGTATTACATTGTTTCATAAAAGGGATAATTGGTGTTGTAAGTAGTTTAAACTCCTTGTTTTATAATTTATTAGTAGGCTGTTGGTGAACTGTTAATGCCCTTTTAATACATTTTAATTTTGAATTTTACTACCAATGCACTGCTCAGATATGTACCATTTTATGCTCATGTGCTATAAAGATCCCACTAGAACCTGTAATTGTTGGGTGCATGTGTGTAATTGCCTTTCTTATTAAGACTCTATCCATAATAGCAGGAAGTTTTTATTGTAATATGTTGTCATTTGCTTCACAATAGTATCTAGTGATGAGTTACATATGTAGTGAAGTGCTGTTGCCTGTTAATGCTCAAAGGTTTTTGTAAATTTTTAAAAGGTGTGTTTATTTGACAAAAACATACTATATAAGTAGTAGTGGGAATAACTTGTTAGGAAAGATGACTGGAAGATTGCATTCATTTTTTGCACATGTGTAACACCATATCTTTCAAAGAAATACTTGAAATTTCAGAAAACCGATTTCATAGTGTGATGGACTTACATATTTTGACAAAAAAATTAATTTCAAAGCTTGCATTTTAAAACAGCATCTCAGATAGTACCTTCAGAAGAGGAGCATTGGTTCAACGCTCAATGGATTATGTAAAGATAACGGAATGAAATTATGTTGAAAATACGTTATTTATTGAATTTAATAAAAAAAAAGTCTGCTGTATTGGCTTGTAAATTTATTGTTCAAGCAATTGCTGTTCTTTCCTTCTTAAGACTGTTTTATGCAGTGAATCTTATTTTTGTACTTTTTGTATTCCACATGCATTCTGCTTACTTAGGTGCCAGTTAGTGTTAGTTGCCAGACCTAGTCAATTTTCATACCACATACAAAAATCTCAACCCAGCCTAAAGATCAAAATTTGCTGTGCCATGCAGTAGCTGGCCAGAAACATTTTCCTGTGATGCGGACTGATACTTCACAAATAACATGTTGGAAATATCGACCAACCATTAGTAGTTTGAAACATTGTTGAAGAGAGTGTGTGTGTGTGTGTGTGTGTGTGTGTGTGTGTGTGTGTGTGTGTGTGTGTGTGTGTGTGTGTGTTTGTTATGAGAATGTAAATTGTTCTTTAATTGTACTAGTGCTCAGGAAACTTTTTTATTCTTTACAGGAACATTGGTGCATTTAAAACATGGCTAAAGTCCAGGTGATGAATGTTGTTGTACTCGACAATCCATCAGCTTTCTTGAATCCATTTCAGTTTGAAATAACATTTGAGTGTGTAGAAGATCTCCAGGAAGATCTCGAATGGAAAATAATTTATGTTGGTTCTGCAGAAAGTGAAGCATTTGATCAGGTAAGCAGAAGTGCTTTAAGCTCAGTATATTACAGGGCAAAACTAGCATACCACTATTGACAGAAATGTAAGTATCAACGAACGGTGTGAAACACAAAAAATTCTTAAAATTAACAAGAATATTCTGGGCTAAGTTGACTTCCAGTGAGATGGGGGGGAAAATTGAAAGCTAACAAATGTGTTCAGTGCTATACTTCCACAAATGTCATTGGTTTTGAAAACACTGTACATTAAATATTTAGTACTGAAAATATAAGCAGGTTAGCATTTATAGTTAATTCAGGTAGTGTAATAATGTGAAAACGTGCCGCTGCTGATGTTCGTTGAACCTGCTGTTATATTTCTTGACCATTTTTCCCCACTTGCCATCAGTGTGGCCTTCGGAATATATAGCAATAACTACAGCAACTTCCTGGTACTGACTTAATTTTCCATTTCCTGTAAAGTTGATAATTTGATAAGACAGCATTACATTGCCTTACCCTTACTGTTAGGCATCCTGTTTGGAAGGTGGTAGGACAGTGCATTGTTTCCTTAATTATTTTGCACAGTGCATTTGACTGTTTCATAAATTGTTAACTGAGTGAGTTTTTTTTTTTAGCTACTTATTTTTCTTTACAACAAACTCGCTTCCAAACATTAAAATTAGCTACCGCAGTCTTGGTCATTGTGGTGGACTTTACCTTGCTGATAGCGACATTGCAGGTATATCAAAGTAGAAGATAATGCTACATACCCAAATAAAGGAAATGTGCTGCTCATATAAAGTTTGTCTGTAGTGTGACAGTATTTAAGTTTAGAATTGGGGCATTGTTTCGTGGAGTAGGAGTCACAGCCTTCACCATTGTGGTATGGGAGTACACGAAACTAACAGCAGGTAATAAATGACCAACTGAGAGCTATTGGCAGACATGTTTTGTAGCAGTGAGTTGTAATAGTGCCAAATCCTGGTAGTAATATTACCATAGAGTAGTTCTGATCTTAAGATTTTTGCGATTTTAGTACAACAATAAAACTAATTTTAAGGACACTCTACATGAGTAACTGTAGCTGAACTACTCAACACACAATTTTGTCTTCACCAGTATCTTGTACTAATTACTGCCAACCTAGCCTTTGATACAGACAGATCTGTCATCACAACCTCCATTCCAAAAGGGAACATGTGATAGTTTTGTCAGAGTAATTTAAGGCAGCCTTGCAAGACTAAATGCAACTCGAAACAAGTTATAGTTGTCAAAGATTTCAATTTTGGTGTGCAAATTACATTGCCTTTATGCCTGCTTTTGTTGCAGGTTTATAACCATTTTTCCTTTGCCTATGTATAGATAATCTATCAGTATTATGAAAAGGATATTGCTACTTACCATATATCGGAGATGCTGAGTCACAGATAGGCACAACAAAAGGACTTTCACAATATAAGCCAAACTGGCTTCAGCTGCCAGAGACTGTGGTTTTGTGTGACTATGCAAGTGTCGTAATATTGTTACATTCCGTCCTGGCTTTTCCATTGTTTCGTAGATAATCTATGTATTTTAACAGATGAATGCCCTGTCTACCATTGCCACTATTCAAAATTTACACCGTGACTATATATCACTCATCTTTATATAATTACAATCCTGCCCCTCTGCTCCTAGGGCTCACAGTTCTTTAGTGCATGGTGCACACATATCCTGGACCTATTGCGGCCCTTTCTTCCTGGACTGAATTTTCTACCCAGTGCCACTCCCTGTCCTCATTGCTTCTCCTCTCTTGGTGTTACTTACACTGACCTGACTATCCAACAAGTCTCTTGAATTCCTTCTGGTTTTTGTTCCCCTTGCCATTTCTTTTCAGTCCTACCTTTTTGGCATTTTTGGTCCCCCTTTAGGGTTTGACCTCCACTTTCCAATTTTCTCTTTATAATGTGAGCCATTTGGGGAAGAAATCTCTCCCTAACATCTACGGTGTGGATACCTCTCCTTCCATCTTCCTTCCCTGCTGTAGCCCCTCTGTCCCATTTGGTCACCAGCAAGTTTAGCCAGTCCTCGTGGTGGGGCTATTAAGTACCCACCTGGCCAAGCTCGCTGACAGCACAGGGACTAAACTTCTGATACCTGAGCTGTTGCCTCCCCTTGTATGCCTAGGAATAGTTGCTTGTCATTCTGGGACATCAGGACTCCTGGCAACAATCACTGTGCCAGATGGCTCTTGCTGTGGCTGGATGGCACCTGTGGGGAGAGCCCCTGGTCAGAGTGGATGGTATCATAGCAAATGGTATTTGTAAGAAATGTATCAAGCTCCAAACAGCTGGTCATTCGCCTACAGCTGTTATGCAGTTGGTAATGGCTCTTTCAGTGCTGCTTCTTATGATTCTGTGGCCTTACCTTCTCTGGGTACACCCTGGGAGGAGGGCCAGGCTCATTGGCTTGCAGTGAAATACTTTCCCTGCAACTTGGTCTGCACTAGGACTTTCAGATGAATTAAAATACAATTGCATGATTACAGAAGACTATAATGTGTTGTTTAACAATGGAAACTCCATCCGTATTCTGTATCAATCTAGGAAAAGACAGATGTCTACTTAAAGATGAATAAAGTTGCAGACAGGCCCAATTAAGACAAATACAGCTTTTGGCCTCATCTTTAGTACTCCCCCCCTCACACACACGCACCACCAACCCCCCAGGGCGTCCACAACTCTTTCGTGGATATGTGCGTAGCGAGCACGGAACCCCGAGCTAATGTGGCCCTCCTTCCTTTCCAGGCTGCATACCTTCCTTTTCCGCATCCTTCCCCATCCCCCATTTTCGCCCTCCCCTCACCTATGGCTCTTTCCTCTCCTTCCCTTCCCCCCCCTCTGGGAGTATGTTTTGTGCCTACGTCCGGAGATGGACACTCGAAAATGTAACACATTCTTCGCTTTCTCTGCTTGCACGTCTTCATCCTTCCTTTGTCCTTCTCTTTTCCTTGCCTCTTCTCTTTACCCTTCTCTCCGCTGTGGCACTTGAGACCTCTCTTCTTTCCTTTCCCTTTCTTTGTTTTCCCTTTCTCTTTTTTCCTCCCTGTGCGTGTCTGAAGGCCGACCCACGCAATTTCATCCGTAGCCGGTGACAGGGTAACGCGTAATTCCCCGCCCCAGGTAGACAGGTAGGACACGTATGTACCCCCTGGTAACGGCCAGGCCCAGGGAGGGATGATTACCCGAGTTGATACCTTCCGAAAGTGCCGATTGGTCCCTCTATCCATTTCTCGGGAGGTGTGACCTGAGGTGTGAACAATCACCTAAGGCGGGAGTGCCCTCAGAGAGGGCCCCCACAAGGGAGGAGCGCGTCATCAGAGACACCGGTAATCATGGGGGAGTCTTCCGCAATGGTTTCCTCATCTTCCACTATGTCTGCTAACAAGTGTAAGTTCACTGAGTCTCAGCCACAGACAATTCTTCCATCGTTGCCACAGTTCCTTGTTGTTTCTCGGTCTGACAAAGGTCACGACTTCTCCACGGTCAACCCTTTCATTATTCAGAAAGATGTCGACGCAATTGCAGGTCCTGTAAAGTCTTGTTCCAGATTACGGAATGGCACCTTGTTAGAAACAGTCAGTGCCCTCCAGGCACAAAAATTGCTGCGTACTTCGCTGCTCCACACCTTCCCTGTCCGGGTGGAAGCGCACTGCACTTTAAATTCCTCACGTGGAGTCGTTTATACACGCTCCCTCTACGGACTGTCCAACGAGGAAATTCAACACTGCCTGTCTGACCAGGGCGTAACGGCTGTTCGTAGTCATGAAAAGGGTTGACACGAACATCGTTTCAACCCATACTGTCTTCTTGACATTTGACAGAGTTCAACTCCCATCGAAAATAAAAGCGGGCTATGAGATAATTTCCGTTTGCCCCTACGTCCCAAACCCTACGCGTTGCTATTGGTGTCACCGGTTCAATCATACCAGCCAGTCCTGTTCCAACCCGGCCAAATGTGCAAGTATGCCCATGAGGGTGCTTGTCCACCTCCATCCCCTCGTTGCATTAACTGTATGGGTGACCTCTCGAGATTACCCCATTTTAAAGATGAAAAGCTCATTCAGAATATCAGAGTGAAGGAAAAGGTGTCCACCTTTGCTGCTCGAAAATTATTCGCCAGTCGAAAGCCCACTGTGCCTCAGACAGGAAAATACAGCACTGTCCTTGCCTCTCCTCGGCCAACAAAGGAGGCAGCCATGCAGACTTGTGATCTCACCTTTAGTGACACTGTCGTCAGATCAGCCAGCGCAAAGATCGCCCGTTCAACCTCCCCACTTTTGCCTGCTCACTCTATGGCTCACCCTTCATCGGGTTCTGCTAAATCTCGATCCCAAAAATCAGACACCCGGACTTCCAAAAAAGAGCATACTCGTGAAGATTTTTTACGTACCCCAACTTCACAACCATTGGTTCCTTCTCCATCTAAACACCATATTTCCAAGAAGGCTAATAAGAAACCCAGTTCCTCTCCTCCACCACGGCGTGTCTCATCTACAGCACCACCTGGTGGTAACGACCCTCGGCCGTCTTCTGTGTCGCCGAGGCGCACTGCTGGCGGCCGATCAACCGTCCGATCGCTGGTGGCAGGAACTGCTCTTGAACAACCTATGGATCAGGATCTTCTGCCTTCGGCTGAGTGCCGTTCCACGCTGTCGGTCGCAAGCTCTGAGCAGTCGTTGATGGCAACTTTGGTCACATCTTCCATTTTCTGTCCGCCCTATGTCCATTATCCATTCGAATATCTGCGGCATTCGAGCCAATCGGGATGAATTGACAATCCTCTTATGATCCTACTCAACAGTCATCTTCTGTCTTCAGGAAACAAAGCTGCGTCCCCATGACCGCTTTGTTTTCCCCCATTTTCAGTCAGTCCGATTTGATCTCCCCTCTGTTGAAGGCACTCCAGCACATGGAGGACTCGTGATTCTTCTCCATAATTCTCTCCATTATCACCCAATCCCCTTAAACACTTCCACCGAGCGAGGTGGCGCAGTGGTTAGCACACTGGACTCGCATTCGGGAGGACGACGGTTCAATCCCGTCTCCGGCCATCCTGATTTAGGTTTTCCGTGGTTTCCCTAAATCACTTCAGGCAAATGCCGGGATGGTTCCTTTGAAAGGGCACGGCCGATTTCCTTCCCCATCCTTCCCTCACCTGAGCTTGCGCTCCGTCTCTAATGACCTCGTTGTCGATGGGACGTTAAACACTAATCTCCTCCTCCTCCTCCTCCTTAAACACTTCCTTCCAAGCAGTCGCTGTCCGTCTTTCCCTTTCTGGATACACCTTCTCTCTTCGTACTGTATACATTCCATCGTCCACATCAATGGCACGAGCTGATCTCCTTCATCTTCTTGGTCAGCTTCCACCCCCCCCTATTTGCTGGTTGGGGACTTCAATGCCCACCACCCGCTTTGGGGATCTCCACATCCCGCGTGGCTCACTATTGCTAGACGTCTTCCACCAAGCGGATCTTGTTTGCCTCAACACTGGGGACCCTACATTTTTGTCTGCCTCCACGACAAATTTCTCTCATTTGGACCTTTCGGTCGGTACTGTTCCGCTAGCTCGGTGCTTCGAATGGTTCGCCCTTGCTGATACACACTCGAGTGACCATTTTCCATGTATCCTTAGATTGCAGCCACAACTGCCATATATGCGCCCAAGACGCTGGAAGTTTGCCCAAGCCGATTTGTCACTTTTTTCGTCTCTAGCGACATTTGATGACAGTCACTTTCCTAGCGTCGATGATGAGGTCACTCATATTACAGACGTTATTCTTACAGCTGTGGAACGTTCAATACCTCGCAGCTCCGAATGGCCCCGGCGCCCACCCAGTTCCTTGGTGTAACGAGGCATGCCGTGACACAATACGTGAGCTGTGACGTGCTCTTCGCGTTTCCGGACACCATCCTACTTTGGCCAACTGTATCCGCTATAAGCAGTTACGTGCGCGATGCAGTCGCTTCATCCGTGATAGCAAGAAGGCAAGCTGGGACTTCTTTACTAGCTCATTTAACACCTTCACTCCCTCTTCGGAAGTTTGGAGTCGGATTCGGCAGTTATCAGGCGCACCTAGTTTCTCCCCGGTCTCTGGGCTCACAGTCGCGCATGATACATTAGTGGACCCTGTCGCAATTTCTAACTCATTGGGTCAGCACTTTGCTGAGATTTCGAGCTCTTCAAATTACCCGCCAGCGTTTCTCCCGAAGAAACGCAGCAGAACTGCGACCTCTTGCTTTCTCCTTTAAAAATAGCAAAAGCTACAATACTGTTTTCTCCATGTGGGAACTCCAACATGCACTCTATTCTTCTCGCTCCTCCGCCGCAGGACCGGATGGTATCCACATCCAAATGTTGCTGCATTTATCATACCATAGTCTGCATTACCTCCTTCGCCTTTATAATCGAATTTGGACCGACAGTACTTTACACAGGAGATGGCGGGAAGCTATCGTCGTTCCTGTTCCGAAACCTGGAAAGGACAAACATCTCCCCTCTAGCTATCACCCCATTTCTCTCACGAGTAGTGTAAGGTTTTGGAGCGTATGGTGAATTGCCGTTTAGCTTGGTGGCTGGAGTCCCGCAGTCTTTTAACACCTGCCCAATGCGGTTTCCGAAAGCATCGTTCTGCAGTTGACCATCTTGTTGCTCTCTCCACTTATATCGTGAACAATTTTCTCCAGAAACGCCAAACGGTAGCAATAGTTCTTGATCTGGAGAGAGCATATGATACCTGTTGGAGGACAGGCATCCTCCGCACACTGTCCTCTTGGGGCTTTCGTGGTCGGTTGCCCCTTTTTCTTCGTGAATTTATGGCAGAACGCACATTTAAAGTGCGGGTGAACACTACTCTCTCCTGTACTTTCTCCCAAGAAAATGGGGTACTCCAGGGCTCCGTGCTAAGTGTTGTACTGTATGCCATTGTCATAAATCCAATTATGGATTGTCTCCTTCCTGATGTCTCGGGCTCCCTCTTTGTGGACGATTTTGCGATCTACTA
Source organism: Schistocerca piceifrons (assembly GCF_021461385.2). NCBI lineage: Eukaryota > Metazoa > Arthropoda > Insecta > Orthoptera > Acrididae > Schistocerca > Schistocerca piceifrons. The sequence continues at coordinate 373,346,144 of NC_060145.1, read as the reverse complement.
CAGCTCTCAATGGACCAGCCTTCTTGAACGACGTCTTCAAGGCTGGCTCGATCGCCTCCACTCTTGGAGCATCGAAACAGGCTTTCGCTTTTCTCCCAGTAAGACCGTTTGTGTTAATTTTTGGCGACGTCAGGAGTTTCTTCCACCTTCCTTACATCTAAGACCTGTCAACCTTCAGTTTCTGGACGTCGCTAAATTCTTGGGTCTTATGTTTGACAGAAAACTGTGCTGGTCCTCCCACGTTTCCTATCTTTCGGCTTGCTGTCTGCAATCCCTCGAAACCCTCAGTGTCCTGAATGGTACCTCCTGGGGAGTGGACCGAGTGGTCCTTCTCCGCCTCTATCGCGCCTTAGTGCGCTCGAAATTGGACTATGGAAGCATAGTTTACTCCTCTGCTCGGCTGTCTATTCTTCGTTGTCTCGACTCTATCCACCACTGTGGATTACGTTTAGTGTCTGGAGCTTTTTACACCAGCCCTGTGGAAAGCCTTTATGCTGAGACTGCTGAACCTCCGCTGTCCAATCGGCGAGCTGTCCTTCGAAGTCGGTATGCTAGCCATTTGTCTTCCATGCCTGCTAATCCGGCACATGACGTTTTTTCGACGCCTCCTTGGATTTAGGGTATGCAGGCCGCCCTTCCTCCCTACTACCACCGGGAGTCTGCTTCCGTCAACTGCTCCATTCTCTTTCCTTCTGCTTTCCTAAAACTTTCTTGACAACTTGGGGTACAGCACCGCCTTGGCTCTGTCCCCGGACCTGCCTGCTCCGTGATCTTTGTCAGTTTCCCAAGGATGGTACCCCTTCACTTGTTTATAGTCGGGCATTTTCTGCTCTACGCGCACAAATGGAGGATGCCACATTTATATACACTGATGACTCAAAAACATCGTTAGGTGTAGGGAGTGCCTATATTGTTGGCGACACTCCAGATCGATTTCGGCATTCCGACCAGTGTTCGGTTTATACTGCGGAGCTTCACGCTGTCCAATACATCCGTCACCATCAGCGGATACAGTATGTTATCTGTTCAGATTCTCTCAGCTCTCTCCTCAGTCTCAAAGCTCTCTACCCTGTCCACCCTCTGGTTCACCGGATTCAGGGCTGCCTACGCTTGCTCCACTTGGGGGGCGTCTCGGTGGTGTTCCTCTGGATCCCTGGACACGTTGGTATCTGTGGAAATGAGGCGGCCGATATAGCGGCCAAGGCTGCAGTCTCTCTTCTTCGATCAGCTATTCGCACGATTCCCTCCGCCGATCTATGGAGTGTTTTATGTCGTCGTGTTGTTCTTTTATGGCATGCACTTTGGTCCACACTTCCCCATAATAAGTTGCGGGACGTGAAAGCTCTTCCCTGTACTTCGACCTCTTCCTCACGAACGCGTTGTCAGGAGGTGGTAATTTTAACTAGACTCCGGATAGGCACTGTCTTTTTAGCCATCAGCAAGCGGCGATTCTCCCCCACTCGGTCCCCACTGCTCTCAGCTGTGGACGGTAAGACACCTTTTACTTGAGTGCCCCTATTTTACTTCGTTACGCGCCTGTCTGCAGCTGTCGCCTGAAATATCGTCCATTTTAGCAGATGACACGCGCTCAGCCGATCGTGTTCTTGAGTTTATTAGTGCCAGTGAGATGACGTCAGTCATTTGAAGCTCTTTTTGGGGACAACCAACCCCTTTCTGTCGAGGTTTTTTAAGCTTTCCTTCTGCTTTTAGTTTCTCCAATTTTTTGAGTTTTGTTCCCATTGCTGCTGGTTTCCATTTTCGTTTTTTACCTTTTCTGAAGTCAGACCGGATGCTAACGACAAAAACAACAAACACAACTCTACCAACTCCAGCACCTCAGGCCATTTGTTTTCTGATTTTATTTTTTGTTTTATTATTTGAAATGGAGTGTTTCATTCCATATTATTGCTCAGTTTCAACTCTTTGATGAATTTCAAGTGTACAGCTTCGTATTCTGAAGCTTAATACCAGGTAGGGGCTCCTGTTTCTTTAGCCATAATGAAAGATCTGATAATGCGCCAAGTGCTGTTTCCTTATTTGGCATTCCTTATAGGGATAGAATATAATAAAACATTTGCCCTAAGTATAATAACTATATATGTCCCGTCCAAACATGTTGCACATGGTCACTTGACCACACTACACTCAAAATTCCAAACAGAAAGCCAACAAGAGGCATATGAACAGAGCAAGCACAAGCTTTGTGTTATCATAGTTGTGCTCGCGCACTAGTGTCTGTCTTCTGGTGATCTCTGGCAACTATTCAGATAAACTATTCCTGATAAGTTGTGAAAAAGTTACCAATGGTGGTTTGAGAAGTAGTACTTTAATAATAATAATAATAATATAATAAAAATAATAATAAAAATAAAAATAAAAAATAAGAAAAAAATAAGAAACTAGACAAAGGCTAACAAAAATACTGAAAACAGAATTGACAGCAAGAAACAAGACAAAAGCTATAAATACTTATGCTATACCAATATTGACCTACTCATTTGGAGTAGTGAAATGGAGTAACACAGACCTAGAAGCACTCAATACACTTACACGTTCACAATGCCGCAAATGTAGAATACATCACATACATTCAGCAACGGAAAGATTCACATTAAGCAGAAAGGAAGGAGGAAGGGGTTCATCGACATAAAAAACCTACATTATGGACAGGTAGACAATTTAAGAAAATTCTTTCTAGAACGAGCAGATACTAGCAAATTACACAAAGCAATCACTCATATAAATACATCGGCTACACCACTGCAATTTCATAACCACTTCTACAACCCTTTGGATCACGTAACATCAACAGATACGAAGAAAGTAAATTGGAAAAAGAAAACACTACATGGCAAGCACCCGTATCATCTAACACAGCCACACATCGATCAAGACGCATCCAACACATGGCTAAGAAAAGGCAATATATACAGTGAGACGGAAGGATTCATGATTGCAATACAGGATCAAACAATAAACACCAGTTATTACAGCAAGCATATTATTAAAGATCCCAATACCACAACAGATAAATGCAGACTTTGCAAACAACAAATAGAAACAGTAGATCACATCACAAGTGGATGTACAATACTAGCAAATACAGAATACCCCAGAAGACATGACAATTTAGCAAAAATAATACATCAACAGCTTGCCTTACAACATAAAACTCATAAAACAACACGTTCCCACATACAAGTATGCACCACAAAATGTACTGGAGAATGATGAATACAAATTATACTGGAACAGAACCATTATAACAGATAAAACAACACCACATAACAAACCTGACATCATACTCACCAATAAAAAGAAGAAATTAACACAACTAATCGAAATATCCATACCCAATACAACAAATATGCGAAAGAAAACAGGAGAAAGAATTGAAAAATACATCCAACTGGCTGAGGAAGTCAAGGACATGTGGCATCAGGATAAAGTTGACATTATACCAATTATACTATCAACTACAGGAGTCATACCACACAATAGCCACCAGTACATCAATGCAATACAGCTACATCCAAACTTGTATATACAACTACAGAAATCTGTAATTATTGATATATGTTCAATTACCCGAAAGTTCCTAAATGCAATGTAACATATACCATACATTTAAAAGGAAGTCACCCTTGATCAACGTCCGCGTCACTTTCCAGTTTTGACCAGACATAACGTCTGAGAAAAGAAAGAATAAGTGTATTTTTAGCTGAGAAATCAGGGATTTTTTTTCCTTTTTTTTGTGCATGTATACACTGGCTGATATCCATTACTTCTTGCAAATTCAGGGAGTTCTGGATCTGGTTCATGAAGTTGTTTTTCATAGAGACCTCTTCCTTCAAACTGATTGAGGGAGGTGCCAGCTCAGAAGTGAAGGTTATGTCTTCCAGGTGTGATGTGAAGCCCCAATGTCCCTCCACCCATGATGTGCTTGTGGTTTGGGCACATGTCTTCCCGCTGTATGGTGAGCCCTCTCCATGGTGAGTGCGGACACCCACTCCTGAGGGAAGCACCTGCTTGTGTGTGTTCGTCACAGCTGTCACTCCTCAGGCTCATCAGATTGCCCGGGTTATAAGAAAGGGAAAAAAGATCAGGAGTAAAAGTCCCTTGATTATTTATCCTACCTTTAGACTCCTCTGAAATATGGCCAACTAGACCATCTGTCGATGATTTCTGATTTTACCTCCAGTACGTTCTTTCCACGTCCTTCCTACCCAAGTCTCCCCCTCTCCCCCCCTCTCCCCCCCATCATCCTCTCCCCCTCTCCCCCCATCTTCCTCTCCCCCTCTCCCCCCATCTTCCTCTCCCCCTCTCCCCCCCCATCTCCTCTCCCCCTCTCCCCCCCCATCTTCCTCTCCCCCTCTCCCCCCATCTTCCTCTCCCCCCTCTCCCCCCCCATCTTCCTCTCCCCCTCTCCCCCCCATCTTCCTCTCCCCCCCATCTTCCTCTCCCCCCCATCTTCCTCTCCCCCCCAACATCCTCACCCCCCCATCTTCCTCTCCCCCCCATCTTCCTCTCCCCCCCATCTTCCTCTCCCCCCCATCTTCCTCTCCCCCCCATCTTCCTCTCCTCCCCCATCTTCCTCTCCCCCCCATCTTCCTCTCCCCCCCCATCTTCCTCTCCCCCCCCATCTTCCTCTCCCCCCCCATCTTCCTCTCCCCCCCCATCTTCCTCTCCCCCCCCATCTTCCTCTCCCCCCCCATCTTCCTCTCCCCCCCATCTTCCTCTCCCCCCCACTTCCACACCCCCCCATCTTCCTCTCCCCCCCCCCATCTTCCTCTCCCCCCCCATCTTCCTCTCCCCCCCCCATCTTCCTCTCCCCCCCCCATCTCCTCTCCCCCCCCATCTTCCTCTCCCCCCCATCTTCCTCTCCCCCCCCATCTTCCTCTCCCCCCCCATCTTCCTCTCCCCCCCATCTTCCTCTCCCCCCCCATCTTCCTCTCCCCCCCATCTTCCTCTCCCCCCCATCTTCCTCTCCCCCCATCTTCCTCTCCCCCCCATCTTCCTCTCCCCCCCATCTTCCTCTCCCCCCCATCTTCCTCTCCCCCCCCATCTTCCTCTCCCCCCCCATCTTCCTCTCCCCCCCATCTTCCTCCCCCCCCATCTTCCTCTCCCCCCCATCTTCCTCTCCCCCCCCATCTTCCTCTCCCCCCCCCCATCTTCCTCTCCCCCCCCATCTCCTCTCCCCCCCCATCTTCCACTCCCCCCCACTTCCACACCCCCCCCCCCATCTTCCTCTCTCCCCCCCCATCTCCTCTCTCCCCCCCCATCTTCCTCACTCCCCACCCCATCTCCTCTCTCCCCCCCCATCTCCATCTCTCCCCCCCCATCCCACACACCCCCCCCATCTCCACTCACCCCCCCATCTCCATCTCTCCCCCCCCATCTCCATCACTCCCCCCCCCATCCCATCTCTCCCCCCCCATCACCATCTCCCCCCCCATCTCCATCCACCCCCCCCCAACTCCATCACTCCCCCCCCATCTCCAACTCTCCCCCCCAACTCCATCACCCCCCCCCCATCTCCATCTCTCCCCCCCCATCTCCATCTCTCCCCCCCCATCTCCATCACTCCCCCCATCACCATCTCACCCCCCCCATCTCCACACTCCCCCCCCCATCTCCATCACTCCCCCCCCATCTCCATCCTCCCCCCCCCCATCACCATCTCCCCCCCCCCATCACCATCTCTCCCCCCCCATCTCCATCTCTCCCCCCCCACTCCATCACTCCCCCCCCATCCCATCACCCCCCCCCATCTCCATCCTCCCCCCCCACTCCATCACTCCCCCCCATCTCCATCTCTCCCCCCCCATCCCATCTCACCCCCCCCATCACCATCTCTCCCCCCCCATCTCCATCTCTCCCCCCCCATCTCCAACTCTCCCCCCCCCATCTCCCACTCCCCCCCCACTCCCCTCCCCCCCCATCCCCCTCCCCCCCCATCACCCACTCCCCCCCCATCTCCCACTCCCCCCCCACACCCACACCCCCCCCATCACCCCACCCCCCCACCCATCTCCCTCTCCCCCCACCCATCACCCTCCCCCCCACCCATCTCCCCCCCCCCCATCACCCTCCCCCCCCCATCTCCCACCCCCCCCATCTCCCTCTCCCCCCCATCTCCCACTCCCCCCCCATCTCCCTCTCCCCCCCATCTCCCTCTCCCCCCCATCTCCCTCTCCCCCCCATCCCCACTCCCCCCCCATCACCCACACCCCCCCCATCTCCCTCACCCCCCCATCTCCCACTCCCCCCCCATCACCCTCTCCCCCCCCCAACTCCCTCTCCCCCCCCCACTCCCACACCCCCCCCCATCTCCCTCTCCCCCCCCATCTCCCACACCCCCCCCCATCACCCTCACCCCCCCTCCCCCCCATCCCCTCACCCCCCCCCCCCCATCTCCCTCCCCCCCTCCCCCCCATCACCCTCTCCCCCCCACCCCCCCATCTCCCTCTCCCCCCCCCCCCCCCATCTCCCTCACCCCCCACCCCCCATCTCCCTCTCCCCCCTCCCCCCCATCTCCCTCTCCCCCCCTCCCCCCCATCTCCCTCTCCCCCCCCCATCTCCCTCTCCCCCCTCCCCCCCCTCTCCCTCTCCCCCCCTCCCCCCCATCTCCCTCTCCCCCCACCCCCCCCATCTCCCTCTCCCCCCTCCCCCCCATCTCCCTCTCCCCCCCTCCCCCCCATCTCCCTCTCCCCCCCTCCCCCCCATCTCCCTCTCCCCCCCTCCCCCCCATCTCCCTCTCCCCCCCTCCCCCCATCTCCCTCTCCCCCCCTCCCCCCATCTCCCTCTCCCCCCCTCCCCCCCATCTCCCTCTCCCCCCTCCCCCCCATCTCCCCCTCCCCCCCTCCCCCCCATCTCCCTCTCCCCCCCCTCCCCCCCATCTCCCTCGCTCCCCCCCTCCCCCCCTTTTCCCTCGCCCCCCCCCACCCCCCCATCTCCCTCGTCCCCCCCTCCCCCCCATCTCCCTCGTCCCCCCCTCCCCCCCATCTCCCTCGTCCCCCCCTCCCCCCCATCTCCCCCCTCCCCCCCTCCCCCCCATCTCCCCCCTCCCCCCCTCCCCCCATCTCCCCCCTCCCCCCCTCCCCCCCATCTCCCCCCTCCCCCCCTCCCCCCCATCTCCCCCCTCCCCCCCCTCCCCCCCATCTCCCCCCTCCCCCCCTCCCCCCCATCTCCCTCGTCCCCCCCTCCCCCCCTCCCCCCCATCTCCCTCGTCCCCCCCCTCCCCCCCTCCCCCCCATCTCCCTCGTCCCCCCCCCTCCCCCCCTCCCCCCCATCTCCCTCTCCCCCCCCCTCCCCCCCTCCCCCCCATCTCCCTCTCCCCCCCCCCTCCCCCCCATCTCCCTCTCCCCCCCCCCTCCCCCCCTCCCCCCCATCTCCCTCTCCCCCCCCTCCCCCCCTCCCCCCCATCTCCCTCTCCCCCCCCCTCCCCCCCATCTCCCTCTCCCCCCCCCCTCCCCCCCTCCCCCCCATCTCCCTCTCCCCCCCCCTCCCCCCCTCCCCCCATCTCCCTCTCCCCCCCCCCTCCCCCCTCCCCCCCATCTCCCTCTCCCCCCCCCCTCCCCCCCCTCCCCCCCATCTCCCTCTCCCCCCCATCTCCCCCCCTCCCCCCCCATCTCCCTCTCCCCCCCATCTCCCCCCCTCCCCCCCATCTCCCTCTCCCCCCCATCTCCCCCCCTCCCCCCCATCTCCCTCTCCCCCCCATCTCCCCCCCCTCCCCCCCTCCCCCCCATCCCCCCCTCCCCCCCCATCTCCCTCTTCTCCCCCCCTCCCCCCCCATCTTCCTCTTCTCCCCCCCTCCCCCCCATCTTCCTCTTCTCCCCCCCTCCCCCCCCATCTTCCTCTTCTCCCCCCCTCCCCCCCATCTTCCTCTTCTCCCCCCCTCCCCCCCCATCTTCCTCTTCTCCCCCCCTCCCCCCCCATCTTCCTCTTCTCCCCCCCCTCCCCCCCCATCTTCCTCTTCTCCCCCCCCTCCCCCCCACCTTCCTCTTCTCCCCCCCTCCCCCCCACCTTCCTCTTCTCCCCCCCTCCCCCCCACCTTCCTCTTCTCCCCCCCTCCCCCCCACCTTCCTCTTCTCCCCCCCTCCCCCCCACCTTCCTCTTCTCCCCCTCTCGCCCTCTCCCTTTTCTCTGGATGTCCACCGGGCTGGAGGACTGCTATGTGGGACACACATTCCGCTGTGCTTTAATGATGCCTACTCTCTTTCGGCAGCTGGATCTTGCAGAAGCCTGTTGCCCTCCTCAACCTATGAGGAGGAGGAGGAGGGGTGGTGGTGGTGGTGGTGGTGGTGGTGGTGGTGGTGGTGGTGGTGGTGGCTCCCCTTACAACAACAGTCTGACCTCTTACACTATGTAATTAAAAGTATTCTGACACCTGGCTGAAAATAAGTTAAAAGTTCCTGATGACCTCCATTGGTAATGCTGGAATTCAATATGGCCTTTGCCCATCCTTACCCTTGATAACAGCTTCCACTCTCTCAGGCATATCTTCAAGCAGCTGCTGGAAAGTTTGCTGTGGAATAGCAGCCAATTCTTCAGAGTGCTGCACTGAGAGGAGGTATCGATGTCAGTCGGTGAGGCCTGGCATGAAGTCAGCATTCCAAACCATCCTAAAGGTGTTCTACAGGATTCAGGTCAGGACTCTGTGCAGGCCAGCCCATTACAGGGATGTTAGTGTTGTATAACCCCTCCACCACAGGCTGTGCATATGCACAGGTACTCGATCATGTTGAAAGATGGAATTGCCATTCCCAGATTGCTCTTCAACAGCAAGAAGGTACTTAAAACATCAGTGTAGGCATGTTCTGTGATAGTACCATGCAGAACAAAGGGGTGCAAGCCGCCTCCATGGAAAACGTGACCACACTGTTACACCACCACCTCTGAAGTTTACTGTTGGCACTACACATGCTGGTAGATGACATTCACCAGGCATTTGCCATACCCACACAGTCATCGGATCGACACATTGTGTACCATGATTCGTCACTCCACACATTGTTTTTTCCACTGTTCAATCGTCCAATGTTTACGCTCTTACACCAAGCGAGGTGTCGTTTTGCATTTATTGGAACGGATGTGTAGCTTACGAGTAGCCTCTCGATGATGAAATCCCAGTTTTCTCACCTCCTGCTTAACTCTCATAGTACTTGCAGTGGATCCAGATGCAGTTTGGAATTCCTGTGTGATGATTTGGAAAGATGTCTGCCCATTACACATTATGACCTTCAGCTGTCTGCAGTCTGTCGGTCTGTATATGATTGGAATTTTTAGTTTTAAGTTAAAATTTTGTAATCTTTACCAGTAAGAACTGTTACTCTAACAAAGAAGCTTACTGTATCCCACCACTGCAGGAACGTAAGTTGCAAAGGAAATACACGCAATACTTCATAACAATAAACTGCTTCTGTTGAGCATGACGTCACAACTGTTTGCATTAGTTTCATTTCAGCAGTTGCAGTGGGCTCTTGCGCATATGCAGTTGGGTTGCGTATTAACAGTACTGTCTCCCATTCTGGCTGTTAGCTATGTCAGCAGTTGGGACAAACAATCAGGTGCTACCCAGAAAAATTTTTCTGGCACGCTCAAGCTGTCAGGTTCGCACATGCACAGAGCAGTGAGGGTTGCTGAGTGGATGAACTAGTATCTATGTGACCATTGTTTACGTTAAGTTATTTTGTTGTTTCCTCTAACAAAACGGACTTCTGTGGTCGGGTGCTATCAAGTGAATTAAAATACATTCACATAATTAGGTGAGGCTAAATTTGTTAATAGTTCGTGTTCTGATTTTATTTCCGTATTTTTGGCAGTCGGGCCTTAATTGCCTTGCAGAAAAATGAAGTTACTTTTGTCGGTTCTGTAAAGAAATTTGGCTTTCATTAATCTTTTCCACTGAGGCAATGGATCTATTTGAAGTATTTTGTTCCATACTATTGGCTACTTTAAACAGTTTGCTGAATTTATAAAGTGCACATTTTCATCTTCTGGCACATACAACATTATGCCATAATAAAGGACCAAACATGAGACACAGTATTGGTGCTCAAAGAAAATGTGTGTCTCAAAATCCACACTGAAAAACTTAATATCAAGCTGGGGACTATTTCTACATCTACATCTAAACTGTGCAAACCACCATGAGGAGCATGGCACAGGGCAAGTCCCATTGTACCAGCTACTAGGGTTTCTTCCTGTTCCATTCACTTACAGACAAAGGGAAGAATGATTCTTTGAATGCCTCTGTGCATACAGTAATTATTCTAATCTTATTCTCACAATCCCTGTGTGAGTGATACATAGGGAACTATAGTGTATACCCAGTCATCATTTAAAGTCAGTTCTTGGAACTTTGACTTTTTTGGGGTAGTTTACATCTATCTTAAAGAGCCTTCCAGTTCAGTTCTTTCAGTATCTCTGTGACACTCCCATAGATTAAACAAACTTGTGACCATGCATGCTGCCTTTCTCTGTGTACATTAAATATTCCCTTTTAGTCCTATCTGGTACTTGTCCCACACACTTGAGCAAATGTGGAGCATCGAAACTGGCTTCCGTTTCTCACCCAGTAAGACCGTTTGTGTTAATTTTTGGCGACGTAAGGAGTTTCGTCCGCCCTCCTTACATCTAGGTCCTGTCAACCTTCCGTTTTCCGACGTCGCTAAATTCTTGGGTCTTATGTTTGACAGAAAACTGTGCTGGTCCTCCCACGTTTCCTATCTTTCGGCTCGCTGTCTGCGTTCCCTTAACACCCTCCGTGTCCTGAATGGTACCTCTTGGGGAGCGGACCGAGTGGTCCTTATCCGCCTCTATCGCGCCTTAGTGCGCTCGAAATTGGATTATGGAAGCATGGTCTACTCCTCTGCTCGGCCGTCTATTCTTCGGCGTCTCGACTCTATCCACCACCGTGGATTACGTTTAGTGTCTGGAGCTTTTTACACCAGCCCTGTGGAAAGCCTTTATGCTGAGACTGCTGAACCTCCGCTGTCCAATCGGCGGGCAGTCCTTCTGAGTCGTTATGCTAGCCATCTGTCTTCCATGCCTGCTAATCCAGCCCATGACCTTTTTTTCGATGCCACCTTTGATGTCGGGTATGGAGGCCGCTCCTCCCTACTACCCCCGGGAGTCCGCTTCCGTCAACTGCTCCATTCTCTTTCCTTCCGCTTTCCTAAAACCTTCTTGACAACTTGGGGTACAGCACCGCCTTGGCTCCGTCCGCGGATCGACTTGCTCAGAGACCTATGTCAATTTCCCAAGGATGGTACCCCTACACTTGTTTACCATCGGGCATTTGCTGCTCTATGTGCACAAATGACGGAAGCCACATTTATTTACACCGATGGCTCGAAAACATCGTTGGGTGTAGGGAGTGCCTATATTGTTGGCGACACCCCAAATCACTTTCGGCTTCCCGACCAGTGTTCGGTTTATACTGCGGAGCTTTACGCTATTCTCCAGGCTGTCCACTACATCCGCCGCCATCAGCGGATACAGTACGTAATCTGCTCAGATTCTCTCAGCTCTCTCCTAAGTCTCCAAGCTCTTTACCCTGTGCACCCTCTGGTCCACCGGATTCAGGACTGTCTGCGCTTGCTCCACCTGGGGGGCGTCTCAGTGGCGTTCCTCTGGCTCCCGGGACACGCTGGTATCTGTGGAAATGAGGCGGCCGATATAGCGGCCAAGGCTGCAGTCTCTCTTCCTCGGCCAGCTATTCAGTCTCTTCCGTTTACCGATCTACGGAGCGGTTTATGTCGCCAAGTTGCTCATTTATGGCATGCGCATTGGTCAACACTTCCCCATAATAAATTGCGGGAAGTGAAAGCCCTTCCTTGCGCTTGGACCTCTTCCTCCTGAACGCGTCGTCAGGGGGAGGTAATTTTAGCTAGACTCCGGATAGGGCACTGTCTTTTTAGTCATAGACATCTTTTAAGCGGTGATCCTCCCCCACTCTGTCCCCACTGCTCTCAGCTGTGGACGGTCAGACACCTTTTAATTGAATGCCCCTATTTTAATCCGTTACGCTCCCGTCTACAGCTATCGCCTGATCTATCGTCGATTTTAGCAGATGACACGCGCTCAGCTGATCGCGTTCTACAGTTTATTAGTGACAGTGAAATGACGTCAGTCATTTGAAGCTTTTTTTGGGGGACAACCAACCCCTTTCTATAGTGGATTTTTAAGCATTCCTTCTGCCTTTAGTTTCTCAAATTTTATGACTTTGTTCCCATTGCTGCTGATTTTAAATTTCGTTTTTTTCCTGTTTTCTACGTCACGGGTAGGGCGCTAATGACCATAGAAGTTTTGCGCCCTAACACCACAAAAAAAAAAAAAAAAAAAAAAAAAAAAAAAAAAAAAAAAAAAAAAAAAAGCACTTGAGCAATATTCTAGAACCAGTTGCAAGAGTTATTTGTAAGCAATCTCCTTTGTAGATTGATTGTACTTGCCCAATATTCTATCAATAAACCAAAGTCTACCACCGGCTTAACCCATAATCATTGGTATCTGGACATACAAATCTGTACTTTAAGCCAAATGCATTTTAGTATGGCTTAAGAAATTCTGATGCTTATGAAGCATTTTTTGATGCACTGTTTCTTTTGACATGATATATTATCTCTGTTAACTTGTTCCTATTTGTGTGTTTGTGCTACTTATCAGTGATGTTGCTATTGGCTGGCTATGTCGCGTGGTGTATGCTGTGAATATGTGATTGGCTGGCGAGATCATGTGACGTGATCTATGATTGGCTTACAGAAGCACATCGCAATCTCGATTTCAATGCTTGGAAACTAACGTGCTGTGTTTGGAATTTGAATTTATACTTTAGTAATACAAATGTATGTAGCGTACTTGTTGCTGCATGTCAAAGATCTATCCAAAACACTTCCCCCCCCCCTGGATTTAGTTTTCTAAAGTTCCAGGAATTCGTACACTCGTGTATAAAACCTCAATCATTCAAAGGATTGTTAAGTTTTACAGTTCCAAAGTTAAGTATACTGTCACTTAACTCAAAAAACTGTATTTTCACCTGGGGAAAAGTTGATTTTTAACTGGGAAATCTGGGAAAAATCCAGGAATTTTCTTTTCCTGTTCACATACATCCTGTCTTCAGTAAAACTAAGTTTACCTTCGTTCTCGACAAATTGCTTTGAAGTGAATGGCAGAGGATACTTCCCATTGAACAATATATTGAGAATGAATATGAAGAGAAATCTTATTATATGTGGAGACTTCAACATTGACATGGGAAAAGACACAAAAATAAGACAGGATTTTGAAGAATTGTTAATACAGCATAACGTGAAAGTGACAATAACTGCACCAACAAGAGTGACTTCACAAAGTGAGACAATTATTGACAACATAATTACTAATATGTGTAACTATGAGTCACATGTAGTTCAGACAGAAATATCTGATCATCATGGACAACTAATCAGCTTTTGCAGAAGTAATGACACAGTATCAGAACCAAAACAAACAACCAAAGAAATTAGGATCATCAGTGAACAAAATATCAACATCTTTAGAACAATGTTAAGTAAGGAAACCTGGAATGAAATCCTACAGGCCCAGAGTGTAAATGAAAAATATGATGCATTTATTTCAACAATTAAGTACCATTTTAATGTAGCATTTCCCAAAGTAAAGAGACAAGAAAGGCATCAAGATCAAACACAGTGGATTACGAGTGAAATACTAGAACAGCGAAGGAAGCTTCAGGATGTGAGACGGATGGGCGAAGCTGAAAACTATAAAGTGTTAAAAAAGAAGTATAGAAAAACAATAAGAGAAGCGAAAGCAAGAGCAATTGACACCACTATAGCGAACTCAAAAAACAAGGCAAAGGCAGCTTGGAAGGCAATCAATGCTGAAAGAAAGGAAAAAGATGGGTCAAACAAAGAAGAAGGTATTAGGTCAATTAAAGTAGACAACACAGTGGTCACAGATGGTATGGAAATAGCAAACATACTGAATAATAACTATATCAGTGTAGTAGAAAACCTAAAATTGGAAAGAAATAGTCAAAAACAGAAGGGTATTAAGGTACCAAGAAGATCATGCAGTACTATGTTCTTAAGACCAGTCACGGAAGATGAATTGCGGAAAACTATACAGAAACTGAAGTCCAAGAAATCAGCTGGTGATGATGAAATATCAAATCATGTAATAAAGCTGGTATGTGAGGAGATAATAACACCACTGCTGAACATAGCAAACTGTTCTTTCAGAGATGCAATTTTTCCAGAAAAACTGAAGATAACGAAGGTAGTGCCAGTGTACAAGAAAGGGTGTAAGGATGATCCCAACAACTACAGACCAGTTTCACTGATATCAGGTTTCTCAAAAATCCTAGAAATGCTTATGTATACCAGATTAGTTAACTATTTGGACAAACATAACATTCTCATGACCTCACAACATGGTTTCAGAAAGGGTAAATCTACAGAATCAGCAATTGTCAGTCTAACAGAATACATTTTACAGTCCTTAGATGAGAAAAAGGTTGTCTCTGCAATGTTTCTGGATCTTTCAAAGGCATTTGACACCATTGACCATGAAATGCTGATACAAAAATTAAGCAACTATGGCATTCGGGGGCAACCAGGTGAATGGATAAAATCATACTTGTGCAACCGCAAGCAGTATGTATCATTAGGAAACTCATACCAATCAGAAACCCAATCCATCAAATATGGAGTGCCGCAGGGTTCGGTAATGGGGCCATTGTTATTTAATGTATTTGTTAATGATATAGGTGTTGAGGAGGAAGAAAAGAAAATATTGTATGCTGATGACATGACAATACTAAATAGTGACCAAAATATGGAACAGCTTGAGAGAAGAGCATACATATCTGCAAATGTCACAGCTCAATGGCTGTTGGAAAATGAACTGGTTATAAATCTAAAAAAGACTATGTATGCAGTGTTTAAAAACTAGGAAAAGGCTGTAGACATGGATTTAGAGGTTGACGGAACAAGGCTGGAAGAAGTAGAATCTGCTAGATTCTTAGGTATTCTTGTGGATAATGAACTGAAATGGAAAAAACATATTAATAATGTCTGTAAGAAACTGAGCTCTGTCATATTCTTAATGATGCAGCTATCACAGTATTCAGACAAGAACCTTCTGTGTACAGTGTATCATGGACTTTTCGAACCATACTTACAGTATGGAGTGACGGTGTGGGGAAACTCAAACAAACAAGAGACAAAACGAGTGTTCACATTACAAAAAAAAGCAATTAGGACCATTTTAAGAAGAAAGACCTCTGAAACATGCAGAAACTGTTTCAAGAATTTAGGTATCTTAACTTTTTCATCATTATATATATACAAAACAATAATGTACATCACAAAAGGTAGTGAGGACTGGATTACAAATGCTAGTGTACACACCCACAATACAAGAAAGAAGAATGAAGTACGGAGCATACCCCACCGACTGGCAATGCTAGAAAAAGGACCCCAGTACTCTGGTATCAGACTACTAAGAAGTCTGCCCAAAACCTTGCAAGATAGTGTACTTCACAATGAATTTACAAAGAAACTTAAAGACTATCTCATTGAAAAAGAGTTTTACAGTGTTGCAGAATACTTATGCCATTAAATTTGTATATATTGTTACTCATTATCAGTGATGTAAAAATGTAAGCTAAAGGTGTAGAAAAATAATTGATAAAGAATTTTAATACTTTGACATGTCCTATATTACACGTACATTTACTGTACATGATGTAATCTTACAGGATCAAAAAAATTCAATTCAATTCAATTCAATTCAATTCTTCTGTTGGCATGTGGAGCATGAGGAGAATAACTGCTTAAATGCCTCTGTGTGTACTGTAATTACTCTAGTTTTAATCTAATCTATAATGTATTTGTAGATTCTTCACTTAATACTCCACCTTGGAACTTGGTTTGTAGACTTTTGCTTGATGGTTGGCACCAGTTTTCTGACAGTTCAGGTTTTCATTTTTGTGATTCTCTAAAATGTTCAATGATTTGTACTCTCCTTCTTTGATATGTTCAGTAGCTCCTTTTTATATCTATTGTAACATTTTTTTCTAAGTAGAAAGTAGGTAGTATTGTGCTGGCATTGCTTGCGGAGTTGACTAGAGGTTCCCAAATGCCTGTTACGGATTTCATAAAATTTTGTGTGAACATTCGCACGTGCTCCAAATGAACATAGGTACAGTTTTAATTTTGCCAGTGTAATAATTGCGAAGGTAAGTAATTTATTGGTGTACTGGTGGAAAAATTGTGTAAATATGTTGCTGTGGTCCACTGAGGCTTAACCTTTTCTGATTCCTTTTAAAGTGACGTCACCACATATCCATCACCATAGGAGCCACACCAAACAGTTGTGCAACAGCAGTCAAAGTTGGGTTCTTAACATAGGTGTCCAAGCCTTAAGATACTTCTGTTAGAGGCCAATGTTAGAAGAGGTCTCTTCTAAGAGCCTAAGCTTATCTTTATGTAAAGCTACATTCAATTTTTTACTTTTTTTATTAATGTGCTGCTGAACATCATGAGGAAAATTGCTTGTGGCCGGATAGTGTCGCTGATTATGCTGGAAGAACTGCAATAATGCACTGTTTTGGAACCCACCACTAGTCACTCCTTGATGCCCAATAAAGAGTTTTCTGGCCATGTGTGTGCATAAAGCTTATTAAAGCAGCCATCTGCTTAAAAGAAGTCTCAGATATTTCCAACCCACCATTCATTTACATAAAGGTATGCAGCATATTGTCCTGCCTGGAGGCGTGATGTTAATATCTCCTGTGCTAAGGTCACAAATTTTGGCCAGAAAAGATGGCGCACTGTTCGAAATTCCGCTAACCTGAGTTGTTTCATCAGCTTGCAAAACATGATTTTCTGTAGTTCTTGCTAGGTTATGCTCATGTTCAAACCTCACATCTTATAACACTTTGCCATTCAGTCGTCTTTGCTGATAAAACAAACATTAATGCTGTTACTTCTCTCAATGCTGAAGAGAAACAGATCAGACCTCCAGCCAGGACAATATGCTGCATACATGTATGAAAGAGTGTTGGGTTGGAAATAAGACTTCTGCTGAAAAGGATGTTTTCATAAGTTTTATGCACTCACATGGCTAAGGAAATTCATTTCATTGGCCGTCAAGGACTGAAGAGTGATGGATTGTGGAAAAGGACATTACTGCAGTTTTTCCAGCCTAATCAAGGACATCATCTGGCTGATAGTACAGTTTTCTTCGTGATGTTAAACAGCAAGATAATGAAACATTTAAAAAATTAAAAGTAGCTTGATGTAAACATAAGCTTTGGCTCTTAGAGACCTTTTCTAGCTTTGGTGTCTGACAAAGAAATTTGCCATCTCACTTAAGAGCCTCTGCAAAGAAACCCACCCGTGGCTGCTGTTGTACAGCTATCATACGTGACATCTAAGGTGATGGACGTGTGGTTGAGTAATGTTAAAGGAAAGAGTAGTGGTTAAGCCTCCATGTACCAACACACAATATCCTACTAAAAAAAAGGTAAAGCACTCAGTCTTCAGGCCACGAATGGCCTGCCGGGACCATCTGACCGCCGTGTCATCCTCCGTGGAGGATGCGGATAGGAGGGCCGTGGGGTCAGCACTGGAATTAAACTACCAGATCGATAGTATTGTATAATAGACATACAGAGAATTTTGAGTTCTGTGAATCGTTTCAAAAAAATGTCAAGACAGGCTACTAGGAACTTCACCAAAATTTTTATAGCCAGTTTTTCTCAAATGAAACTAGACTTCAGAGACCTTTTCAAGTCTCGTACACATGATGTAAATACTCGGCCTGAAGTGACAAATGAAAGTTTGTACAAAGACCAGGATGTGAACCCAGGTCTCTTGGTCACTAGGCAAATATGCTAACCACTATGCCACCCAGGAGCAGTGGCTTTGCACAACTGCACAGAGTAACTAGCATGCCTTCCTGCTTCCCTCCTCAATCCAGATTCCCATTCGTGCCTCAGCCCACTTGGTTTTCCCCCTAAGCTCGCACAGAATAGCACTTCAGCGATGGACAAAACGGGATCCTGCCTGAAACACAGTGAATAGTGTATCTGCCTAGTGAGCAGGAGACCAGAGTTCGAATCTCAGCATTGTTATAAATTTTCATACATTGCTTCAGTGTGCATATGTAAGTAAGTTTGATTCTGTGATTATAGCAAAAGAGGCTGAAATATGTTGAGTCATGACATTACACCCATCCCTCTTCTTCTTTCCCCCCCCCCCCCCCCTCCCCCCCCCCCCTGACTACCTCATTTTGTAGTCATCAAGGCTTTTGATATTACCTTTCCCTAAAGAATTTTAGGATATGATAAAAGATGTCAGATTTGAGTGCTAGCAGAATATGGGCATATTTTAAATGCACCTCTACCGGGACCGACTTCCTTTCTTTAAGGGCCTAATATGCTTGCAATGAAAAATGAAATTGTTTTGTAGGTAGCTTAGAACACGATCTTACTAATGAAAATAGTTGTGCTAAAAATATCCATTTTTCAGTATAATACAATAATTAGCTAAACTTTATTATTATTTTTTTTTTTTTTTCAAGAGTCTGTTTTCCTTGAGACTTTGCTTCAAATAATTTATATGAAAATTGCTCAAGAAATCTTAATTTAGTTCAAGAGAACACAAAAAGTTGTAAGAGATGGCAGTTTTGTTTCCTTCAAGAAAATGTTGCCGGAGGTTCTGTGTCACCAAAAAATCTGGGGTGCACTGTTAAAACCTGCACTATGGGGGCAGACAGTGCCTATATCTCTGCAAGTAAAATTAAAATTATACCTATATTAGTTGGGAACGTGTGAAAATTAACACACAATTTCAGCAAAATCTATAAATATTTCGTGAAAAAACTTTACTTAATTTACACCACTTGGCATGAAATGGTCGTTTTCATGAGTACTCTTGTTGTGCTTTCACTCACAAAACTATATTATCCGATTTGATTTTTGGGCGATTAACCTTATTCTGGAAGTGGTACAAATTGGATAATTTCTGTAGTACCATATTCAGGTTTCTTCATAAATTTTTGAGTCCAACAATACCAGAGAAGGAAAGTTGCTGCTTACCATATAGTGGAGAGGCTGAGTCACAATAGGCACAACAAAAAGATTAGCACAATTATAGCTTTCAGGCATTAAGGCCTTTGTCAGCAGTACACACACACACACACACACACACACACACACACACACACACACACACGTCTGCAGTCTGAGAACTGAAACCATTCTCTGAGACTGTGTGCGCTTCCACAGGGCACCAGCCTGTGCAGCACCTCTTCCCTTTGTGTTGCATGCCTATCCCCTGCTGTTCTTTTTTCCCTCCCTTGGGAACATGGCTGGAATATGTTTAGGAATGTGTTCTGCAGTCTTGATAGCCTAACATTGGAACAGTTCATCACATGTCTTTCGTTGTTTTCTTTCTTTCCTCGTTCTCAATCTCCTATTCTTCTTTCGCTTCGGTGTTCGAAGTTTCTCTTCATTTCGTGTTCCTCTCTGTGCCCTTCTGAAAGCCAGTTCATGTGTTTGACTCATAGCAGGTTACTGCCAGCCCTGGGTAAACAGGTAGAGTACACACATACCCCTGATACAGACCAGGCCCAGGGAGGGGTTGACTGCCTGAGCTGCCACCATCCCAAATTGGCAACTGGTCCCTCTGTCAGAAGTTCTCTGGCCATGCTGCCTCATCCGGAGAATATCCTGGATCTCTAGATGAGTGGGCTATCCAGGTGAAGAAGAAAGTACCTTATCCTTTTGCTCACAAGTTGTGGCTATTTGAAAGCTGTGCATCTTACCATCTGGCACTTACAGTACTGTTCTTGCTACGCCCTGCTCCATGAAGAACATGCCTATGCAAACTTGCGACCTCTTATTTGGCACTGTAGTTGTAAAATTGCCCAGTACATTGTAGCATCCCCACCTCCTTCTCTTACAGGTGCACAAGAAGCCACCAAATTTTTATCCCAGGCAACAAAATCACCTGGTTCACAACTGGCAACCCAGAAGGGGCAAAAGGAAAAATATTCTCCATTAAGACTTTTTGTTTCTCCAGCCAAACGCTCTAAGAAATCAAATGGCCTTGTCATTCCCAGACGTGGAGATCATCTTCAGCGGTGTTGCCACATAATACCCTCACCTGGCTGGCCTACGTGTTGCCAGTGCATACCACCTAACCTTTAGGAAATATGGCTGCTCTTGGAATCAGTGTCCACTTGTTCTCTGCCTCCAAGAAAAAACATTGTGTCCTCATGACTGCTTTGACCCCTCCTATTCCCTTCTGGTCCCCTGTGGACCTCTCATTCTGCACTGCCCAGCTTGCTCGTCATCTCACATGGTCCATTCTCTCTGACACATACTTGAGCGACCATTTCCCATGCACTCTTAGATTGCTGACTCCTACCACACCTATATGTAAACCCAATTGGCAGGTTTCTAAGGCTGACTATAGGCTGTATTCCTTCCTGGCGACTTTCAATGCACAACATTTTCCCAATTGTGATAAACAAGTACAGTACCTTACAAACGTTACTTTTACTGCTGAAGAACATTCCATACCTCGCACCCATCTTTACCACACTGTGTCCTGGTCCTCTGGTGGACTGAGGCATGCTGCGATGCGATTCGCTCGTGATGCGCTCTACGCGTTTGTAACTGCTATCCTATGATGGCAAACTGGATTTGTTGGAAATAGCTTCGTATGTAGTGTCATTGCATTCTTTTGTACAAAAAAAGCTACCTGAATTTCACTTACGCGTTCTCTTAACAGTTTCACTCCTTTTCTGTCTTATGAGCCAACCTCTGTTGGTTCTTTTGGACAAAGGTCCATTCCCATATTTCTGGCCTGACTGTGGCAGATGTAATTGTGGATCCTATTGCTGCCACAAAGACCTCTTGGTACTATTTTGCAGAGATTTCGAGCTCCACGAATGTCACCCTGCCTTCCTCCCTCTGAAATGGGTGGTGGTGGTTTGGGGGATACCCTTCTCTTCTCAGAATCGTGATACTATGCAGGAGCTAGATTATGCTCTCGTGTCCTCCCAGCCCCAGCACTGCACAGCGTTAACACTCAATGTTGCAGCACCTTTCTCTTGCGTGCAAGCACTGTCCTTATACGTACAATTGCATATGGATGGATGGCATGTTTCCCAGATGCTGGTGTAAAGCCCCTGTAATACCCATACCTAAGCCTGGTGAAGACAAACAGCTTCTTTTTAACCACCACCCCATTTCTCTCACCAGCTGTGTTTGTAAGGTGATGGAACGTATGACTTGGGGCCAGTTGCTATGGTGGGTCAAATCTTGCAATCTACTAACCATTGCAGAATGTGGACTTACAGTGTGCTGTTTTGCAGTTGACCATCTTGTCACTTCGTCAACCCATGTCAAGAACACTTTTCTTGAGAAATAAGACTGTGGCTGTGTCATACACTCTACACATGGGGCTTCTGAGGCTGCTTGCCCCATTTCCTTCGAGAATTTGTCAGAGTTTTCGAGGAACATGTGGGTTCGGCCTTGTTAGACACCTTCATCCAGGAGAACGGGCTGCCTCAAGGCTCCGTGCTGAGCTACGTTCTCTATGCTACAGCCATTAACCCTGTTATGACCCATACGTTTCTGGCTCCATTTTTATCAAGGACTTTGTGATCTATAGCAGTTCTCCATTGACGTGCTTCCTTTACTGGCAACTTCAGCGATGTCGCGATTGTATTTACTTGTGGAGCATCAACAATGGCCTTGGCTTTTCCACAGACAAAACTGTTTGTATCGCTGTATCCTGACTCTCAACACCCTACATGTCCTAAGCAGTACTTCCTGGGGAGCTGGTCAGACCACTTTACTCAGTTTGTACCTAGTCCTTTGTCTAGAAACTATCCTATGGGTGCGTTTAGTCATCTGTGCATCTGTCCATCTTACAGTCTTAATACAATCCACCATTGTGGAATCCATTCAGCCATTCTTGCCTTTTATACTATCCTGGTTGAGAATCTACGTGGAAGCTGCCGAAGTGCCAGTCGTACCAGCATGATGGTCTCCTCAGCAGATACGCATGTTGTTTGTCTGCTGTGCCTGGCTACCCTTCCTATGCCTCATTTTTCAGTGACCCCATCGACTGCCATCCCAGATTTCGCTTTCAGCTGTTGCTCTGGCAGATATAACTTCACAGTACCTGCCACCACCATCACTTTGTGTGGTGTCTGGTATCCATCTTGAAGTTAATTCGCTTCCTAAGGAAACTACTCTAGATATGATAGATTGCTGTAAGTTTTGTGACCTTTGCATGCGACTTAGCAATAGCTCCTTAGTGTGCACTAATGGTGCTACAACTGACCATGGTGTTTGGTGGGCTTTTGTCATTGGCACAATCCATTTTCTGTATCTGCTTCCAGAACACTGCTCTATTTACAGCAAAGCTCTTGGCCTTCTGTCTGGCCATCCAGTAAACGGGTGACACAGGTTTTAACTGCGTCATATGCTCTGATTATCTGTGCCCTTCAGAGTACGCAGTCCATCCCTTAGTGCAATGGGTCCATGAAAGCCTCCATTTGTTTGCTGTTGAGGGAGCTGCTGTGATGTTCGTTAGTTCCTAGTCAAATCAGTCTGATTGCAAATGAGGCTGCTGACACTGCTGCCAAGACTGCAGTCTTCCTACCTTGGCCAGCTAGCTCTTCCATTCGTTCAGATAATCTGTGTTGCTATCTGTTGGCAGATGTTGTCAGTTTGGCATCACCTCTGTTTTTCTCGTCAAGGGAACAAGCTCCAAGGAATTAAACGTCTCTGAGCAGGTTGGCTGATGACCTGTCGGCCCTCTCATTTAAACTAGATTGTGTATTGGGCACTGTCTTATTAGCCATCGTCATTTAAGTGGTGATCCCCCACCACTTAGTGCCTACTGTCAACCTTTGGCAGTTTGCCGTTTCCTGGCCAAATGAACTTTTTTTTTTTTTACATTTTAGTGCATTTGCCGTCAGTTATCAGCCATTTCAGTGAATGACACTTGGGCTGTCAATCACATTTTACTTTTTATCCCTCTAGCAATATGGCGAAGGACATTTAATCTTTGGTTTGGGACCTCTGCTGTCTCTACAGTGTATTTTGTGGACCTTTCTCCCAGAGGAGTCCTTGTTTTTAGCTCTTTTCTTTTATCAATCGGGCTTAACATGTAGTTGTTTTAACTTCTTTTTCGTGTTAGTGTTCCAAGATTCATGGGTGCTAATGACCTTACTTGTTTTGTTTTCTGAAACAAAACCAACAAAAGAAACCATTAATTGTTACTGATATACTGTATAACTTTTCCCATTTGGGAATTGCTGGCACTTCCAGAGTGGGCTGAACTAAGTGGAGTCACTTACCACGCACCCACAGTTTAGCTCCAAGGTGGGTGTGAATATGTCTGATGGAAACAGACTGATCATGTTAAAGTTCAGAACACTAACCTGCTGAAATATGTTGCTTAACTTGGTTGAATTATCTGAAGTTCCAAAAGCTCAAAGGTGACCTACTTCTGTCACAGAGAGTGCAAATTTAAGCCTGTGGGGTCTCTTCATATACTGGCAGGGCTGAGGCTGGGGAGATACTTTTGATGGCCCTCATCTTGTAAAAAGTATCAGTCATTGTTAGTGGAGACAATGAAATCAGTATAGTTAAATGCATATTATCAGCATGTTACACTTGGGACAGGCTCTTCTTTTTGGTAGACAGTTCATAATAGCTCCTCTAAAACCTGTAAATAATTACTCACTCAATAAGCTGAATAAGCTCTTGTATATAAATATGAGCTAGGTGAAGTTATTTTTGTCCACTCATATGAGAAGATGGTTATGAAATGCTGGGGAGGAATAAAAAATCGGCAAACTGAAGAGCAAGCAGCACTTGGGATTGGAAACTTGTATTTCCCAGAAAAATGTTAGTTACGGTACAGTAAATTTCGTTCCAGTCGTTACACAATTAGCAGAAATTTACATAGAATGTGCTGATATGCATTTCTTTTATTACATTGTTAGTAACTTGTCTTCAATCCCAGTAGTGTTAATGCACTTTGTGGAAAATATACTACTGTGCCTCCAGTGATTCATAAGATACGCTGCAGAAGTGGCAATGCTGTGGAGTGACTAATCACTTGCTTGTTCTATAGTTTGCAGAATTATGAAGAAGGGAAGTAAATGACAACACTCTGGTGGCCTACCTTACTTTAGCTCTTTACCCTCTCTTCCAACCTGTTACATCACCAGAACACAATCCCTTAATACAGTTCTATTGCATTTAGAGGTAATGCACGCATTTAATAGTTATCATTAAGCAACTTCATAGAACAAACATTAATTTTATACTGGTGAAATACTATTTTTATGATTGTCGGATTTGTGACTACATGATTCTTTTCACCAAATTTTCCTTCCTTGACAGTACTGTTTGTGAAATATTAGACTAGAGCTAGTGATTTTTGCCACCAGAGTACCAGATTTAACTTCTCTTGATTCTTTTCATGATGCACGGAAAAACATTGTAAATAGTGACATGGAACACAAGATGAGAGAGATAGTAATGTAAGTGTTAAAATAGCAAAAAAATTGTTAAATTCATAAACTCCAATATTTTTTTATTGTATGACCAAAACACCACAAAGATTGGCTGCATCGTTACTTGAAAAAATTGTCTGTATGGTAGGCCTGACTCGGCCTGTGTTTTCATCTGCATCTACACACTTTCACCCTTCTGCAACCATGCATGTGTACAAAGTGCAATCAGCAATTCATTGGACTTTCTAGTGCTTGCATGTTTATGGCTTAGAAGAGCATGCAAGCCATTTACAACCTTATCAGAGAAGCAACCTGAAGTCTGAGTGTAACAAATTTAAAAGACAGTATAAGGTTGTAGCAATCTACCATCCTTGTTATTTAAAAGTTCTAGAGTGATTTTGGAGAAGACTAATTTCTTAAATGTTTACTTTTCCCTGAATACTGTGAGTTTAAATATAAACTATGGCCAAAACAGGGACACCGCTGGATGTCGACTACTTCTGCGGCACCCACTTAGAGCCAAACTTTCGATTTTGATGCAGAAGTCTCTGTGATCCTGAGAGCACTGGGAGTAGACGATTAGAGAAAGAAGCAACTTTTGCACTCGGAATCCCAAAGTGTGTTACGTAATACCTGTAATATCTGCCCAGCGGACAGAACTGTTAAGGATATTAGGATACACATTTCCATTTAAGACTAGAAATGAACTTCACTGTGGGTGTAAAATATATATATATCAAAAGATCTAAGAGGGAGAATATGCCATACTTCTGCATGTGGTCAATTTGGTTTAGAGGAAGGTAATTGGATTACAGATGCATAACAAATTAATGGTGGTCAAGCTGTGAGACCATAGTGGAAATTGTATTATAGACTGTATTGTCCATTTAATGTAATCATTGTGATACACCTTACAGAACATTATTATTTGTGAATCAGATGATGCACATGTGAGGCAATTACAACATTATACTGTGGTACACTGTTTCCCATTGAACTCAGTTTTGGAAAATTCGTGAGGGGCGCTAATTTTAAATTGATGATAACTATCTATCCATGGCCAGTCATTTGGTTCCCAATTAGTTGGCAAAGCATATTGCCGTAGATTTTAGACAATCCTATAAAGGATGAGTGGTAAGTAAATGTCACAAAATCTATATTAAAAAAAGTGGAAGAAATTAACATTTGTTGGATTGTAATGCAAGATAAAGGAGGATTTAATGCTCAGTATATTTTGCCATTAATGGCTTTAACAAAATGATTGGCTGTAATGCGAAAGTAATGGAAGGCTGCTCATGAAAACGTTTCGTTTTGAGGGAGTTTATCTCTAACAGTTTCAAAGCCCAGCCTCTTTATTAGTACTAATCTGGAATTTGAGAGTCCATCTTCTGGTAACATGTTGGTAATGTGAGCCATACTTTGGTTTGATGTGTGGAGAGTTGCACCATCTTGTTGGAATACGGTATAAAATTTCTCTAAATCTGTTAATTACGCATAGAAAGTGTCAAAGATCTCAAGATATCTTACACTGTTCAATGTGGCCAGTAACGTGTGAACTGGACAATGCATACAAAATGCTTACCTTCTTTGAGTGGAGAAGCTGTTAATGCAAAATACATGGTGTCTTGAGACAAGTCTCCGCAATTCTGCACATTGGCATTTACATAACCTGGCAATTGAAACCAGCAACCCCCCCTGCCCCAGGGGGGGGGGGTTCTCGCTGCTCTTTGGTGGGTTCGTGCTTGGCTATCATGTGGCCCCAGCCTTTGCAGCATCTTCTCACTTCCCTGCTGCAAGTCTCTCTCTTGTTGTTCTTTTTCCTCTCCCTTGGGGAACATGTCTGGGATGTTGTTGAAAATGTGTTCTGCATATTCAGTTGCGATATCAGAACAGTATCTCCATTATTCTTTGTTCCTTCCTTTCCCCCCCCCCCCCCCCCCCCCCCCCCCCTCCCCCTTTCCTAGCCTTCTTCCACTTCGGTGTTTGAGGTTAGCACTTTTTCTTCCTCCCTCTGCTCCTGAAGGCCAGCCCACACATCTGATGCTTAACAGTTAACTGGGTAAAGCATAATTCCCAGCCCTGGGTTGATGGGTAGGGTTCATACTCACCCTAGTAAAGGCCAGGCCCATGGAGGGGTGATTGCCTGAGCTGCTACCTTCCTAAATTGCCCATTGGTCCCTGTCAGGTAGTCAGGAAGTGTGACCTAAGATGTGTAAGTAGTATCCTCCAGTCACTGTGCCCCTGTAGCAGGAAGTCTTCAGACTCCATTCTTTTCAGTCATGACTGTAATCCAATGGAACATTCGCACCCTTCGATCCAACAAAGGGGACTTAAGGCTACTCTTAGAATTGCAGCATCTGATTGTACTCTGCTTCCAGGAAACAACACCGCATCCCCACGACCGCTTTGAGCTCATGCATTTCCTCCTGGTCCACTTTGAGCTTCCCCCAAAGCAGCATCCCATCTCGTGGGGGAGACTTGCTGCTCATCTGGGATGATGTTTGTCAACTCATCTGCCTAACTACCTGGCTTAAAGCTGCTGTTGTCCGCATTGTCTTTTCCCACTTCACATTTTCCCTTTATACCATTTACATCCCCTGTCATTCAGGGTCACCAGGGCAGACTTCCTTCATCTTATTGGGCAACTCCCACACCATTTTTTGCTTCTCGGTGACTTTTAACGCACACCATCTCCTTCGGCACTCCCCAGAAGCTGTCGGAGAGGTGCTCTCTCAACTGACCTCGGCAGCTTAACGTCATCTGCATTAACAGGGGAGCATGTGCATTCCTTTCAGACTCAACTCAAACCTGTTCCCATTTGGACCTATTCTTCTGCACTGCCTAGCTTGCCCATAATCTTGAGTGGTCCGTTGTCTCTGACACGGACTTGCACAACCATTTCCAGTGTGCTGTCTCATTGCTGACTCCTACCCCACCTACATGCGCACCCAAATATCAGCTTTCTAAAGCCAACTGGAGGCTGTACTCCTCCCTGGCAACCTTCGACGAACATTTCCCCAGTTGTAGTGACCAGATAGACTATCTTATCAAAGCTATCCTTACCACCCCAGAATGTTCCATTCCTCACAATTCCTCTTTACCATGCTGTGTCCCCGTTCCTTGGTGCACTGAGGCATGCCGTGACGCAATTCGCACAATTTAGCAGTCACCCTACAATGGCAAACTGCATTTGTTACAAACAGTTGTGTGCACAGTGTCGTCACATGCTTCAGGATAGCAGAAAAGCTAGCTTTGTTCCACAAAATTTCAGGAGAACTGCCTGATGTTTGAAACTTCCTGCCACAATATTACGGCTTTGTTTCCTTTACCAGTTCTGTTAACTTCCACACCATCTTTAGTCATGTGGGCCAACCTGTGATGGCCGTCTGGGACCAAGGTCCATTTACCAATTTCAGCATGATAGTAGGGTCCACTACAACATCATCTGCTACTATCTCCAACATCTTGGGCTGCTATTTTGTCGAGATTTCGTGCTCCACGCACTATCACCCTGTCTTTCTCCATCAGAAATGTGTGGAGGGGGCTCGAGCGATACCTTTCTCTTATCAGAATGGTGAGAGCTACAATTCCACCTTTACCATGAGGCAGCTGGATCATGCTCTTTCTTCGTCCTGATCCTCCACCTCAGGACCAGACTGTTCACATTCAGATGTGGCAGAACCTTTTTCTTGCGGGCAAGCAGTTTCTGCTTCATTAGTATAATCACATCTGGGCAGAGGACACAGTTCCCAGATGCTGGCGTGAAGCCACTGTCATATCCACACACAAGCCTGGCAAGGAACAAAACTTTCCTTCTAGTTATCGCTCCATTTCTCCCACCAACTGTGTTCACAAGAGAATGGAACGTATGACTTGTGCCCATCTATTATGGTGGCTAGAGTCTCACAGTTTATTAACCACTGCACAGTGTGGTTTTTGAGCACTCTGTTCTGCAGTTGACCGTCGTGTCATCTTGTCAATCCATGTCATGAACAGTTCTTGACGTAAATACCAGACTGGAGTTGTTTTTCGATTTCGAGAAAGCCTAAGAGACCTGGTGCGGGACTGGTATTCTCTGTACTCTCTACACATGGGGTTTGAATCCACATGCCCCATTTCCTCCAGGAATTTTTTAATGGCCAGTTTTCCAAGGAACGTGTGGGTTCTGCCATGTTGCTCACCTTTATCCAGGAAAATGGCGTGCCCCAGTGTCCGTCCTGAGCATCGTCCACTTTGCAATCGCCATTAACTCTATTATGGCCTGTCTCCAATTGGGCATCTCAGCCTCCATTTTTGTTGATGACTTTGCCATATATTAAAGTTCTCCACGGACTTGTCTCCTTGAGCGATGCCTTATGTGGTGTCTTGATTGTCTATACTCGTGGAGCATGTATGAAATTTTGGAGGTGCAATTGGTTTCTTCCACCGTTTTCACATCTTGGGCCTGTTGCTCTTTTTGTTCATTGAAATTACAAAATTTCTGGAGTAAATGCGTGATAGGAAAGTTTCTTGGTCCTCTCATGCGTCTTACCTGCCCACCTGTTTACGCAGTCCCTGAGTGTCCTACGTGTCCTGAGCGGTACTTCCTGGGGAGCGGATCGGACCACCCTCCTCAGATTGTATCAGTCTCTTGTCCGGTCAAAATTAGACTAAGTGTGTGGTTTATTCATCTGCATGTCTGTCACTCTTACATTGTCTCAATACTATCCACCATTGCAGAGTCCGTTTGGCCACTGGTGCCTTCTACAGTAGCCCAGTTTGTGTGTGTGTGTGTGTGTGTGTGTGTGTGTGTGTGTGTGTGTGTGTGTGTGTGTGTGTGTGTGTGTGCACACTACCACTGTCATACTGCTGTCATTTTCTGCTCAGAAGATATGCATGCCCTTTATCTGCCGTGCGTGGCCACGCATTCTGTATCTCCTTCGTCGATGACTCATTTCACTTCCAGTATGGGGCGCGTCCCACTTCTGTTAGCTCCAGGAGTTCGTTTTCGGCTATTGCTCCTGCAGATCAACTACGTGCTACCTGCCACTTGCCGATGGGTGTAAACTCTTCACTACCTTGGATTTGTGTGGTGGCTTGTATTAACCTTTGAGACTGAAGTAGTGTCCTTCAGAACCAAGTTAAGTCCATCACTTGAAGTTTCTCGACCTTCGCACAGAACTTTGTGATAGTACCTTCGTGTACACTGATGGCTCTTGGACTGACAATGGTGACGGGTGTTTTTTTGTCGTTGGCAACGAGTTTCAGTATTGGCTTCCGGAACACTGCTCATTGTTTACAGCCGTGCTCTTTGCCCTGTATCAGGCCACACGGCACATCCGGCGACACAAGCTTTTCAATTGTCCACTGATCCAACACTCTGTGCCCTTCAGAGCCTCTGTGTGCTGACACTTTAATGCAACGGGTCCAGGAATTCCCTTAATGGAGCAACACTTATATTGTTTATATGGGTCCCTGGTTACCTTCGTCTGAAGCGAAATGAGGTTGCGGATGCTGCTGCCAAGATTGCAGTTCTCATACCTTGACACGCTAGTTCTTCACTTCCTCTGATCTCTGTATTGCCATCTGTCAGCAGGTGGTGTCAATTTTGCATCACCACAGGTCTTCCCTTCATGGGAACAAGCTCCAGGGAATGAAACCTCTGCCACCATATTATTGGCTGACCACCTCTCGGCCCTCTTCCCACAAGGAGATCATTTTAGCTAGGTTGCGTATTGGGCACTGTCTTTTTAGCCATTGCCACTTTTTAGTGATCCCCAACCCCATTGTACTCACTTCCCTCAGCCTCTGACGGTTCACCATTTCCTGATGGGGTGCCCCCTTTTTTTTAAAAAACCACTTACATTCTCATTTGTTTGCAGTCCGAGTTATCGGTTGTTTTAACAAATGACACGCGGGCTATCAATCACATTTTACGTTTTATCTGTTGTAGCAATATGGTGAAGGACATTTAATCTTTACTTCAGGACCTCCAGTGTCTCTATGGTTTATTTTATGGAGCTTTCTCCAAGTCCCTGTTTTTAGCTCTCTCTCCTTTTGCCACTTGGGCTTCACAAGTAGTAGTTTTCAACTCCTTTTAAGTCCACATGTTGTGTGTGGGACAGTGGGTTAATAATATAGGAAATATTAGAATATTGTTCGCCGTCTTTTAAGAGAGCCTGAAAACTACTACTTTGGTCAGCCAGAAAGCGATGAACATACTAACCATAGTTTCCAGTCTGCAAATCCATATTCTTGTCCAGCGCACTGAAAGAAATATTTCTATTCTCCGTTTACTCAGTGGGATCAGGGACTATGATTATAAATGAAGATTTTGAGTTTTAATTGATACATTTGGTCAGCTTTCACATGCACAACATAGTAGTATTTGTGACAATAAGACTAAATAAATGTGTGTATCCTAAACAGCACTAGGAACAGTTAAGAGGTGACCTTTAAGGTAAGTTGCCATTAAATGGGGTTTTGCTCTGACTTTTAATAATCAAAATAATTGCTCACCATAAAAGTGGAAAATAATCATCACTGCTTGCCACGTGGATTTGTTAACATTATGAGCAGCACACAAACAGTTACTTTAGCAAAATCTAAGCGATCGAGGATGGTATACAGTCCTCATGAGTTCACCTCTATTTGCACCAAAAACATGAGTTTAGTGCAGTATGAGTGTGATGTCGGCCGAGACAGCGCATAAGCCGGCGTTTGACTGAGGACTGTATGGTAGCTGGGTGCAAAGTGAAGTGAAGTCACTGCCTCTCCAGCTGTATTAATATACGGGCGCAGCAGACAGCTGACAGAAACACCTGCCGTCGTCCGCTCTGTACCCACCTAGCAGTATGTAAATGACCACTTCCTCGGACACACATTATTTTATGACACTGTTGTGTATTAATTTAGAATCTTTGCAATTTTTGTATGAATGGAATTAAGTTGGTTATCATCACAGAAAAAGATTTAGCTCGACTGCATTTAAACTTTGCCATCTAGAATTTTTAGAATGTAACTGACAGTAGAATGTGACCTCTGAACTACAACTTTAAGAGACTTTGTATTAAGTGTTATTTACATAAGTCTTGAAACTTGGTATAGCTTTATTTAATGGAAGTCATGTGGTGCTGTAATCAAAATTTTTTATCATTAACATAAATAATACTTAATCCACTACAAATAAGGCAATTTTTGTTCCAAATTCAGTGTTCAGTAAATTACTCGAAAACTATTAGATATATCTTAATGAGGTCAGGTACTTCAGGTTTTCATATCAAACTAAGGCTTCATACAAATTTTTGACTTCTAGCTTTATCATTTAGCGCCATTTATTTTTCGTAAATACATGAATTCTGGCTAAAATTTTGTTCCGATCAAGCTGAAACTTATAACAGTTGAGTTTGACATCCATTTGCACATTCTGACCAATTTCTGGCTTTATTATTTAGTGCCACTTGTTTTCTTTTGCTTAAAACTGTGTATTTAGGGAAAGATATCCAATCACTCGGAGATTTGCCAATTTAAACATTAATATATTGAAGCATATGTTGACCAAGCTGGAATTTTTTTTTTTTAAATTCATTCTTAAATTATGGTGCAATACTTCCGTGCTAGGCACATACATGTTATGGTGATGTGGCGCTAATATCAGTGAACTGAAGTAAGTACCAGCGCACTTGCTTGCCTCTGTATCTCTCAAATGATACAGTGCTTGTTTCACCACATGTGGTTCTGACATGGGTGCATATGACTAGTTATTTCCCCAAAAACAAAAACAACAAATGAAACAGGGTCTCATCTGACATTAAGTAAACCAAGGGGTCCAAGTAACAGTTGGCAAATGATGTTAACAGCCATTTACAATAATGTACTCTCTTTGCCTGATCGTCAAATTTTAGTTCTTGCACAACACTCGCACATTAGGCTTTTAGGCTTTTAATTTCGTATCTTTTCCTCTGCACATTCTGAATGAATGTTACAACCCTCCATTTCTCATACATATCATGAATAGTGTTGATTGTGGGGAGTTTCCTACCAAGATATTTCGCATGAAACATTCCTTGATGATGCCTATCTTTATATAACACTCCACAATATCAGTTTTCTATTCTAATGCAAAGTGCCCCATTTCTGTAACAGCTCAACATCACAAGCTTCACACAATTGATGCACGAACACACAGCAACATTTATTTTTCTGAGAAAATGCAGTGTAGCCAACTTTTGAGACAGTGTTGCCACTTCACATTCCATTTGAGTAGAGATGATTAACTAGTACGTGAAGTGTACTGGTTTTATGCGGGATGTCCTGTGTAATACAATTTTGTAATTCTAAAGAATAACTATTTAAAATTCTGAAAAATGTTTTGTTGCTCTACAGCCACTAGTTCCTACTGTTAATGTAATGCCAAACTGCTGTACTAGTCTATACTCACTTTTTGACATAGAAGCTGAAGAAATGAACTCTGTGATATTGATGTTAATACTGCTTTGAAATAATATGAACTTTTTGTCCAGGTACTAGATACTGTGTATGTGGGACCTGTGCCAGAGGGACGGCATATGTTTGTATTCCAAGCAGAACCTCCAGATCCTAAAAAAATACCAGTGGCAGATGTTGTTGGTGTCACTGTTGTGTTGCTCACATGTTCATATAGGTGAGGAATTACTAAGTAGTTTCCATCTTTTAACATTATTTGTTGTCGATTGTAAATTGTTGGAATTACTTCAGTGACATATTTATGTTTAGGGGCCAGGAATTCATCCGTGTTGGTTACTACGTAAATAACGATTACACGGACCCTGAGCTGCAGGCCCAGCCACCAGCAACACCACAGTTCGACAAACTGCAACGCAATATTCTCGCAACAAATCCTAGAGTAACTCGTTTCAAGGTAGTTTTCTTCCCCCTACCTCACTTTAAAACTTGTATACAGTAGTTTATTGTTTCATTTTAACTTCATGCTTTTTGAAGTTTGTAAATATTGTATAAAGCTGTTAGTGTAAACAAATTTGCATCAAATTGAAAACAAAAAGGAGGATGGTAAGTGGCTTGGAAAGGGTTTTGTTAGCCAATAATATTCATTACTTTGGTGCTTCAATTGCAATTTCGTAGATACTTCAAAAATTTATAGAGGACATACTACATTTCAGTGACTTACTTTTTGCTGTTTCTTGTCACTTTGTTCCACCTTATTTAGTTTAACAGTAATTCTATTTTGTAATTCTGATGCCTGAAAAGGTAATGTAGGTCGTAGATTGAATCAGGACACTTGCTGAACTTTCTGGTAGTTTAAGTTGATATCAGTAGTTCTTAATATTGTAACAGTGTCTCCTATAATAATTTAAAAAATTCTATTGTTCCATTAGCAAAAGGAAAAAAACAGATACTACTCACTGTAAAGATGACAAGTTGAGTTGCAGACCGGCACTACAAAATGACATTCATTTAGCTTTGGCTAAAGCCTTCATCGGAAAAGGAAACCCACACATTCATTCACACAAGCAACCACACCTGATGCACACACGACCACCATCTCCAGCAGCTGAGATTGCTGATCCACCTTTACAATGAGTAGCAATCAGTCCTTTTCCTTTTATAATTGATATTCCAATCTGTAGTTCCACTGTTTGTTTTGTTCCATAGGTTGACTGGGATGACAACCCCAGTAGAGCAACAAGTAATGGAGGTGGTGAGAATGGTACTGCTGTGATGGAAAGTGGAAGTACTACAAATGGCATGCGCTCATCCCTTGAGGCAACTATGACAGCAAATAGTTTGGATGGTGGACCTATAAGGGCTAGTATATTAGCTTCTGGAGAGACAAGTATGGAGATGTAGTTGTTTATTTGTGAAACATTCTTAAAAGTGCTGCAAAGAAAGTGGTTAAGACATTCAATTGCACATTTTGCAAGCAAGACTGCAGTAATAAAACATTATTTAAGGCAAGCTGACAAGATGGATCAATACAGCGGTGAGGAAGAAGTTAATAATAGTTCTGTGCATCCAAAGGTACATGTGCCATGTCCCTCTCTGGCTCTTCCACCCAAACCGGAAGAACCACGAGTGGAAGACTGTTGTGGGCAAGGTTGTCAACCTTGCATATTTGACATTTATCAGCAGCAAATGAGGGCCTGGGAAGCAGAATGCAGAAGACTGGAAGCTACAAAATACAACACTGATACAGCTGACATCATTTCTCCATTGTGGTGGTCTCCATTTCGTTGTGTTTCTGTAGAACATGAGGCAGTAAATGTTAATGTGTACTGCTTTGAATCAACAGAATGTGACAGGAGTATAAATTTTTCTCCAGGGCAATACTTGGTAGCTCAAAGTAACTTAAATGTTTCCATATCCAGAGCTTACACCCCTCTCCCTGGCAAAACTCAAAGTCAATTCAATGTTCTTGTGAAACTCTATGAGGGTGGCCTGATGTCAGAGTTTTGGAAAAAGGTTTATTGTGATGAAGTGGTGCTATGGAAAGGACCATATGAGACTGGCTTCCACTATAATCCCAATAGCTACAGCCATATAGTGATGTTTTGTGCTGGAACAGGGCTAGCACCATGTTTCGCATTGGCTCATTATGTTACATCCAATGAATTAGATGAGACTTTTGTTAGGATTATTTTTTCGTGCAGGACTAGAAATAACATTTTGCTCAGACAACCCCTTCGAAAGCTCAGAGAGAACTGGAATTTTACCTCAAAAACAGTATTAACACAAGATGATGATACAGGTTTGGAGAAATGGTATGGTGAGGATCTTTCATCGGGAAGGATCACTTCAGAAGTTGTTTCCAGTGAACTTGCAGGAAAGAGTTCTGTTTTTGTTATGATTTGTGGTACACAGTCATTCAACAAAGACATTTGTGGTTATGTAAGGAAATGTGGTGTGAGAGAAGACGACACCTTGGTTCTATGATTTAAGTGTTCAGCTATTGCGTAAACAAAAAAGTGATGAGTAACGTTAGAGTTGGATTAGTGAGAGAGATTTTACAGGGTGTGATATTTAAACAGAAAAATACTCATATCATGCAACTTTTTAACACATTGTGAACCATAAATATTAGTGTGATTGGCGATGTTTACTCTCTGTTCTATGTGATTTTATTTGCTCTGTTTGTTTGAAAGTAAATTTGTACTGAAAAACAAGGTAGTAACATATGTGAAACATGTGCCTATTATCAGTGAAGCCTTGTTCGTGGTTTTTGTATGTGTACAAAGTTTGTCATTTTATATTTACCATACATTTATACATCAGGTAGAAAATTTGAGAGATTGGTTGTAATTATTCTTTACGTAAAGTTTAACATAAATGTGAATGATTGGTTTTGTGGTTAGCTGAAATTGACCTTGTGTGCTGAATGCTGTATATTATTGTAAAGTGCAAGATTGTTTTGGCAACATAAGTATTTTGATCAAATTCAGATTTAAAAATATTACAAAATTAAATTGCAAGAAAATAAATTTTTAAAGGTAAATTTGTGTTACAAATTTTAGTCAATCCACAATTGTTAATAGAGTAATTCATGCACCATGCTACGTAAATCCTATCATGGAGAATCCTCAGGTATGTGGAAAGTGTTTTATGTTAACATGCAGAAGCAAACACTAAAGGCTACCTCCATGAAGTATACAATGAACTGACTGCTACTCTGGTTACATTTATCAGAGGAATTACTATTACTCTACTCTTCCATTACTCGGCTGTTGTTTTTATCCACTATTTCAAACTAAGCTTTTATGTGACTTCACTGGTTTCAAAGACTTCTCAGCTACCTTTATACCTTGTATATCTTAATCTTCTCAGATTCTTCCCATAAGCAGTGCAAAATTTAATTATATGAGGTACAGTGTAAAACATGAGTGGGGCACTTTCAGTATTGTGCTTCTTTATTTCATGTCATTGTTTTTAAAGTGATCACCTATAGTGCTCTCCAATATATTCTGCTCGTGTCTTGTAGCTAACATTATTCTTCATGCACTGTGGTATCTCATAACAAACATATGTGGAACTGTCTACTAATCTGCCATATGGTATTTAAATTCCTCCAGGACTGAAGTTTCCCACTCATTGTCTTAAAGGTATGAAAAGAAAGACTAAGCTGTAAGAAGAGGAGATAGTCATTAAGAGTGAAATGTGGGGGGGGGGGGGGGGGAGGAGGGATGTTGAAATTTTAGAAGTTGACACTTTAAGGTTTCACCCTTATGACATAGTGGTGACCTGCATTGAGGGATGTTAATATAGTCTCGTCTCGGGTTTCCATGTTGTCAGTTTTCACTTGTACATACCAGTCCCTGAAGAATTTTGGCAAGGAATCCTAGATATTTGTCATTTTATCAGCTCTGAATTCTACCAAGAGAGCTTATTGTTACAAAACAGATGCCTAAGAGTTTTCACACAGATTTTTGAAATTTTTTAGGTTCGGTTAATCGTTAACTAATGATCAGTCAAAACCATCAATGTCATGTTCATATGTATATGTAATGTGTCATGTGTATTTCAAAGGATAATGCCTTGTTGATATATACATTCACAGTGGCAACATCTCACTCCACGGAGGAGATGGCCATGGAGACATGCAACCTCAAATTTGACACTGCTGTTGTGAAATCACCCAATGTAATGGTAGCATTCCCGTCTCCTCCAGCTGTGCAACAAGCCACCATACTTTCGCCTCAAGGGAGAAGTCACCTGCTACACGACTGGCAGTCCTGAAAGAACAGAAGGAATATGCCTGCGAAGACTTCTTATGTCCCTCCAGCCTACAAACATCTGAATCTTCCTCTGCCAACCCGAAAGTCTCTAAAGAGTCAAACCGAGGCAAATGGTCTTCTCATTTGCCGACTCGGAGATCCTCTTTGATGCTGTTGTCACGTGATACCCTCGCCCAGCTGACCTTTGTGTCACTGGTGTACACCACCAACCATTTTTCTGCCCTGTATCATGGACCCTCTCTACTACACTACAAAGTTATTTCCATAAGGACACCATTATGGTCTGGCTAATGGATGTCAAGTACTTTGTAGAGATGATCATGTCACTTACCTTGATGCTACTGAATATCTGTTGTCCATGTGGCTTCGTTGTCTAGGCAATGACTGATTCTATTGCTGCTCTGAATGGAAAAAGGTGTGGGTTTTGACTATCACTAGACTACTGAAGTGATGAAGCAGGATTCCACAGTTTTTTTGTTTAGAAAAAAACACATATTTATTGCCAGAACTTAAAAAAATAAAAAACTCAACCACAGCCAGAGCTCAAGCGGCGAAATAACGTTGCTGACCAAAGATAAGTCATATTGGCAAAGAACTGACAATTACTGTATCGATTATGGATCGCAACACCTACCCTAAAATCGTACAAAGTAAATACTTTTCAAAACAACTTTAATTAGTGTATAATATAACAAAATGGGTTCTGTCAGTTCCATTACAATAGCCCCCCAAGAATTTCGTAAGTATGAACATGCGAACAAAATTCTGACACCAGAATAATGGAACTGCCAAGAATGATTTTAAATAAATTAAAATTTTTAATAGGACTATTTTCTTTGAATTTTGCCAACCTTCTGCCCATAGCAATTGGCATGATATTAGGTTTCACATTGAAATTGTTACACAAAGTAAAGGAAAACATAAAATTGGATCTGTCTGAGTAATACTGAGTAATAGTCCAAAAAGGATCCTTTAACTAACAATAAATTCAATAAACATTGTAGTACAAATGCGTTAACATATTGGGTGTAAAATGTCTTATTGCAAACTGTAACACTTACACTAAGGATAAACAAAAAATTAGTTTTCAAAAGTAAAGCTACAGTCTGTTACAAGGGTTCATATACACAGTAAAAGTGCGAGGGTAGAGCCATGGTTGTTTGAAAGTTTTAGGTTGATATGTATATATCAAAATTGGAAAAATATTACTGCCTATGCTTTGCAGTGGTGGGAAACAAATATACAGCAATTCATGTTGTTAACTTAAAACGATTCTCCCCCTTGTGTAGTTGGACATTTCAACAACTTAAGTGTGTAGTAATTAAGACTCTGCCTTTAAGACTAAAAAAGAATTTTAAAAAAACCTGTTAATTGTTGCAAGACAGATTTAGTGCTGATTAGTGGTTTACATTTTAAATGTTTCAATAAGTGTGGTGTGAGAATGTTACACAAGCTAAAATTACACACATTATCAAATATCATTCAAATTGCACAAACACACAGAAATATCGGGAACTAACACGATAAGCATATTACACAAGGACAATTCATTGCAAACACTTCATACAGCAAATACATTTTAAAGAAATAATAAACATTTTCAAGGACAAAACTATATCGAAATCAGTCAATTTTTATACACAACATTTCATAACTTCCAGTGAAAAACTTTTGTTGAGTCACCTTTTAACTTTCTTAGTTTATACAGTTTTAACGAAACAATATTCCTTAGCCCGACAACTTTCCTGGATTTAGGATACACCAACAGGTATGCATTAAGGTGTGAATTCTCCAGTCTCGAATGGACCCGTGTATATATCAAAGAATTTCTTTATTTCAGGCCTTAACATTTTTGATTTCTGATATGGTTTTACTAAAACATAATCTCCAACTTTAAACTTGCTTGCTTTGATCTTGCAATCATGTCGTCTGTATCTTGTCTTCCCATTTTATGATGGTTTTTTTCACTATGGCTTCATGTTCACGCACAGTCATCATTGTGCATGGTGGAAATTCTAAGAGTTCAGTGACAATGTTGTCCGGTTTTAGATGAAACATAATTTCATAAGGTGAAAATCCTGTGGAAGTACGTTGCTAGCTGTTCATAACACCTTCAAAGTCTAGTACATGGTCGTACCTTGTAGGACGTTTATGACTGCAATACGTATGACCACATTTCGCTCATATACCTCTCAACTGGGTTTGATGACGGATTATATACAGGTATTTGAACATGTTTGATTCCTGATTTATCAATAAAGGCTTTCTATACTTTTGCCAAAACCTCAAACCGTTATCCGACAAAATCGCTTTTGGTTTCCCAATGTTTAAGAAAGTCTCTCTCTCTCTCTCTCTCTCTCTCTCTCTCTCTCTCTCTCTCTCTCTCTCCCCCCCCCCCCCCCCCCCCCGCCCCCCTCTCCCTCCCCCTCTCTCTCCCTCTCTCTCTCCCTCTCTCTCTCCCTGTGGCTTTTCTGACAGGATATGACTTGATTAGGTCAGAAAATACATCCACTATGACAAAAATGTAGCAGTGGCCACTCCTCCTTGGAAGAGGCCCATAGAAATCCACAGCGACTAAGTCTAGAGGTTGTGCAGGAGTAATGTTTTGCCTTTCGCCTCGACATTTTCTGTTACTTAGTTTGACTCATTGACACTTACCACAAGTTCACAATTATTTTCCAACTTTCTTGGCCATATTGTGGAAGTGTATATTTCCTTGTAATTTCTGCATACATTTCTGAATGCCTCGATGACCATAGTTCTCGTGTATACCTAATTTATTAATTTCTAATTTGTATCCAGTTCTGGCTCCTGATTTTTCTTGCACAATGATCTAACAACGGTTTAATCTGTGGCCCCTTTAATATACCTCATTTTAAACTGTTTTTCTTCATTCTGATAAATTTGTTTCCCCTCCTACTGGTAACCTCTATAGAGCATCTGCAACTATGTTGTCACTACCTTTAATATACTTAATTTCGAAGTTGAATTGTTGTAAATACAATGCTCATCTTCTATCATGATAGAGCTTGCATTCCTGTAAATAGCTTAAGGCTTTATGATCGGAGTACGCTGTTACCTTATGTCCAAGTAAGTAGGTCCTGAATTTTGAAAACTACCACTGTATGACTGATAACTCTTTTTCTGTGACTGTATAGTTTTTTTTTTCTCCTGCTTCAATCACATTCCGCTTGCAAATGAAATTGTAGAATGAACTGTCTCCCCATTGACTTCTTTTTCTTGAAATAATTCATCACATAACCATAATCACTATTCAATATGTAAACAGAAAGATAAACTGAAATCTGGTCTGTGTAACAGGTTCTGGTTTACTCACAATTTTTCTGTAGAATTCAAATGGCCCATAAAATGATTTGTTTTCTGTTACGGGGTATAGGAAACTCTGAACTAGCTTTAATTTTGTCTGGATCTGCCAAAATTCGTTTTTCTGTTAAGACATGTCCCAAAAAGTTTAACTCTGGCACTCCAAATTTGGGCTTTTCATGTTTTTGTGCCATTCCTCCTCTTCTAAGTTTATCACACACCTGTCTTAAAAGCCCAACTTGCTCATTCCAATCTTGACCATTTACTAAAATGCCATCTGTGTAAATCACTAATTTGGATACACGTTCCTGCCCAAGTACATGGTCTAAAGTTTTAATAAATTCTGCTATTGATAGGTTCAATCCGAAAGGGACTACACAATACTGATAGCAATGACCTTTGTATAGAAAAGCGGTGTATTTCCTAGAGTTGGGTGCCAGGGGTACTTGGTGATGGCCTGAGGTTAAGTCTAAACTTGACATTTATTTTATATCCTTGAACTTGTGCAACAGATCATAAAGGTTTTCAGGGTGGTCTGTTTCCCTGTGTAACATCTTGTTTAAAGGCTTACAGTCAAGAACTATTCTCACTCCCCATATCTCTTTGACACAACCACCACTGGGTTATTATACACACTGATACTCCTTTCAATAATGCCACACACTTCCGTCTTGTGTAATTCTTTCTCAACCACTGTAAGTTTTGCAGTGGGCACACAATATGGTTTTATGAAAAATGGATCATGGCATCTCACTAGCAAAGTACATTGGTAACCTCTTAACTTTCCCTGAAATGTTGCTAAAAACATCACTGTATTCCCATAACAAAGATTCTAGTTCCTGTTTTTGCCCATCTTTTAGACCACTACCTTCTGAAATCTTAGTGTTTACAAGTGATTTGAAATGTACTTCACTTAAGTCTAGTTCTGGTATGTCTTTGTCAACATATCTTTCTTCCTTTACAAGATTTACAGTATTAAATTTATCGTTATATGAAACTGTATTTGATCTGACATACTTGGTGAAGATACATCCCCCATTTGGTGCTTTTATGATTTTTGTCCTCCACAGCTAAATCTTGCATCTACACTTCTAATCCATGACATCCCAAGAATACAGTCCTCACTGAGTCCTGGTATGATTAGGCATCCATGTGTAAATGTGACTCCCACAATTGTAAAAGATAGCAAAGTTTGACTTTTAACTCTGTTGCTGTGTTTTCCTGTTGCACCCCCAATGACTGCCATTTCAATGTAGTCTTTCTTGCACTTAAGCTTTTTGCTTAGTATTTCAGATATTCCTGACACTTGATTCACTGTGCCTATAAGCCACTTGCCATCCCAGGTACCAACTATTACTGTAATGAATGGACTACGTATGTCATCACCTTTTTCAGACTGAACATATTCACACAACAAATCATTTTCAATTTCACTAAAACAATGACTTCCTGAATTACAGTTACCTATATTACTGTCACCTTTATTACCCACTGTCATTACATTAACATACACATCATTAACACTGTCATTTGCATTGATAATTTCATTAATCCAAACCTTTTCATGAGTATAAGATTGTTCGTCATTAAGGTACTTATCCTTCAGTTGTTCAAGAATAATATGTTTAGTATTTTGCTACCAATTAGGATATAAAATTTGACACATGTTAAGAATCATTTTTCTAAAATTACTATCATTTCCAATTGAATCACTATTTAGCCACATATTATTTAGAAATAATTCACCTTTGTTCATTGCAAATGGTAGCCTACTTGCACAGTCTGTTTTACTATTCAGAGAATATTTATCATCTACACATGTTTCTTCATAAGATGTTTGATTACAGAACCTATTGGTTGTGACACTGACATTAACATCACTTAAATTGTTAACAACATCCTTGGGTATATCTACAACATGCATATCAGTTTCTCCCACAACACGTAATGCTTCCATTTCCTCTTTCAAGCAAGGAAAATATTTCTCACTATCATCATGCACCATTAAATCTTCATTTTCCCAAATACTACAATCATCAACCCCTCTTTCCTGAAAACTTACTGCGTTGCTTTCATGCCCAAGTGTGTTTAATTTGCTCATGAAGTCAGTGTCAACAATTTGCTCACCTGGTTCTGTCATCAGTGCTTCAATTCCTAAATCTTGTAAACGATTAACCTGCTGGTCCTCTGACAAACTAAAAGTGTCAGCCCATTCATGAAATTCAACTAAGTCAATTACTTCCTCTGGCTCTTTATTACAACCAATGTGTTCATTCCTCTTACTTGCATTTTTAGTGTTGGATGAGGAACAAATGTCATTCTTAATGGGTAGTGTGTTTACAGGGTAGTGCACATTTGTAAGATAACTACTCATTACTTCAGATGTATCTTTTGGTACAGTGTACTCACTATTATTGGTCCATCTATGATCTAAGTTTTCGCCCCTACCTTGTGGACCAACAATGGAGTGCATGCTACTTTTTTTTTTACTTCATGAGTTCTCATAGTGTTTTGACTCCTGGTGTCCCTATGTTCATGCCCATTCGTGTTCCTGTTTTCAAACTCCCTGCTATTATTTCTGTTCTAATTGTTCCCAGATTGTTGTCTTGAATGGAAATTATAGTTTCCCCTTGAATGGAAATTATTATTATTCTGACTATTTTGTTCCCTATGATGAAAACTATGGTTGTTAGGCTTACTGTTTTCCTTACTGATAAAATTAGTATTTCCCCAACTATGATCCACACTTCTCTGTGTGTGATTGAGTTTTGTGGTTTCCCCACTTTATCTATAATTCTATTTTGTCCACGTAGTTCAGAAATTGTTCAATGTTGTCATCAGGTCCATAAACTAGGTCCCATTACTTATCAGTTGGCAATCTTCTTTTTAAAGCATCAATCTGTGGGAGCTCATCAAAGGTTTTACTCAAAAGTAGAAGTTTCTTCAATTGATTTTTACAAAACTGTTTCATAGTCCCTTCTGTTTCCCTACAGCTTGGACCATTCAGGAACTCATTCTTTATCCTGGCTTGTTAAGTTTGAGACCAGAACTGTTTTAAGAACTCTTTCAAATTCTGCAAAAGACATGTCCACATGAAAATTTTGATTGGTCCATCAGAGATTCACCCTCCAAAAAGTTTTTCAGAAACTTATGTTTCAAACTGTCACTCACATTAGGCAAAAAGTCATCACTACAACTCTGCAGAAAGTAGACAGGATGCAAACCACACTCATTAGAAAAGTTTCTAACTGGAATATTGGATAGCAAGGTACATGTGTCCATAGAAAAAATTTTGTTAGCTACATCATTGCTAAGTATTTCAGACTTATGGTTTAACTCTGATATTGTACTTTTTACTTCACTAACATTTGTCTTAGTTTCAGCCTCATGGAGTTTTACAGTGTTACTGTTTCCACTTTATCATTCACAACAATTACTTTCGAATCTACTCTAATTTCAAGATCTACAGCCATAGATTTTACATTTACACAAATTGTATCTACACACATGCTCATAAATTAAGGATAATTCCAGATTGTGGTGCCACACAACATGGCACTATACAAAACTACCACTAATAGCATAGGCACATAGGGAACACACATGACACAGATCTGTAAGTCCACAGTATTGTTAATAAGTTGAGAAAACCGCCCTGAAACACATGCTACAAAACACCAGTTTCCTGCGCATGTACCCCGACATCAATATGGGATATGATCACCATGCACATGTACACAGGCCGCACAACAGGTTGGCATACTCTGGATCATGTGGTCGAGCAGCTGCTGGGGTATAGCCTCCCATTCTTGCACCAGTGCCTGTCGGAGTTCCTGAAGTGTCGTAGGGGCTTGAAGGCATGCAGCGATATGCCGACCAAGAGCATCCCAGACGTGCTCAGTGGGGTTTAG
The DNA here is from genome assembly GCF_021461385.2 of Schistocerca piceifrons. NCBI lineage: Eukaryota > Metazoa > Arthropoda > Insecta > Orthoptera > Acrididae > Schistocerca > Schistocerca piceifrons. The sequence continues at coordinate 373,301,647 of NC_060145.1, read as the reverse complement.
GTCTGGAGAACAGGAAGACCACTCCATTCGCCTGATATCTTCTGTTGCAAGGTACTCCTCCACGATGGCAACCCGGTCGGGCCGTGCGTTATCCATCAGGCGGAAGATGGGACCCACTGCACCTCTGAAAAGGGGTCCCTATACACCTGACCTCTTACAGTTCCTCTGCCAAAGACATGCAGGGCTGTACGCGCACCAACCATAATCCCACTCCTCACCATCAAACCACGATCTCCATACAGGTCCCTTTCAAGGACATTAAGGGGTTGGTATCTGGTTCCTGGTTCATGCCAGATGAAGACCAAGCTAAAATCGCTGTTCAGACTATACCTGAACTTGTCTGTGAACATAACCTGGGACCACTGTTACAATGACCATGTACTGTGTTCTTGACACCTGGCTTTATGGCCTCTCCCGTGACCAGGGGTCAGTGGAATCCACCTTGCAGGTCTCCACGCAAATAAACGAAGTCTGTTCACTCGTCTGTAGATTGCGTGTTCCAGTGGCTGCGGTGAGGCCCCAAGCAAGGCTACCTGCAGTACTCCGTGGCCGTCTGCTGGCATGATGGTGAGATATGGGTTTTCTTTTGGTGTTATACACTCTAGACGTCCTGTACTGTAGTGCCTGGACACGTTTCCTGTCTGCTGGAATCATTGTCATAATCTTGAGATCACACTCTGTGGCACACGGAGGCCTGTGCTACGACATGCTTTGTTTGACCAGCCTCCAGTCGCCCTTGTATTCTACCCCTCATAATGTGTTCTTTGAGCCATTTTCAACACACAGTCACCATTAGCACATCTAAAAACGTCTGCACAGTTACTTGCTGCACCGTTCTCTGACATGCATATGTGGACTGCTGCCAGCACCACTGTGCGACAACTGCAGGCCAAATGCACTGCATGGTCGTACCCTGAGGTGATTTCAACCCGCAAACCGCCCACCAGAGCATTGGTTCACCATGTATCAGCATTATCCTTAATTTATGAGCATGAGTGTATTTGTCTGTTAACATTAACAAAACACTTTGCATTTGTCTGTCTGTGACCAGTTTATTTTTTACTGATTGAATTTTGTTACTCAGACTAGATTTTACTTCTCCCACTTTAGATTCTACTGCCAAAATCTGTGTTTCTGCCCTGCTAAGTTTCTTGTCTGTCTTTATATGTCGTTGCAAAGTTTATTGCTCCAAAGTAAGATTGTCAATTTTTTTTATCACTCCCTCGAGAAGTGATACTTTCTGATTTATGACCTGAAAATTGTCCGCAGCCTTCTGATTCATATTTTGTAACTGTTCCTCATTAGCTTGTAAGCATGCTGCAACTGTTTGATTTAAAGCTAACAATTGATCAATCATTTGTAACATTGATTTTATGTCCGACATCTCCCATTCTGATGGAGTAAGACTTTGATCCGCTTCTTTGAATGACTCTTCGTCAGCTTTTATCGGCACGTCTAAGTTTCCAGAGAGTAACAAATTTTCACAATCCTGATCGGATTCACCACCACTTTCCTCTTTTACAACGGTCATTTTTGTAAAATTTCACAAACAAAATAATAAAAGAATAAAAAGCATTATGCAAATGTACTTACCTTTGCAGTGGGTCTTCACTCTGTGGTCAGTCCACTTTACTGTTTCATTTCGTCTCCCTTGACTTCTGTGTATTGCACTTCATTGCACCACGTGGTTATTAGACACAAGACAATTTTTTTAAGGCTCCTGCGACACACAGATTTCATCAGTCCGTGTACATATAAATGTCTTATCATGGACCCTCTCTTCTATGCTGCAAAGTTATTTAAGACACCATTACAGTGTGGCTAATGGCTGTAAAGTACTTCGTAGAGATCATCATCATGTCACATATCTTGATGCTGCTGAGTATCCGTTGTCCAAGTGCCTTCTTTGTCTAGGTGATGATTGATTCCTTTGCTACTCTGGAGGAAAAAGGGTGCAGGTTTTGACTATCAACAGACTACCGAAATCATGAAGCAAGATTCCACAGTTTTTCGTTTAGAAAAACACATATTTATTCCCAGAACTTGAAACTACTACTCAAGATTGTGGCCAAAACGCATGTGGCTGAAATCCCGTTGCTGACCAAGGATCACAGTCATATTGACAAAGAACTTACAATTTCTGTATCGGTTATTGATCGCAACACCTACCCTAAAATTATACAAAGTAAATGTTTTTCAAAACAACTTTAATTAATATGTGATCGGAGGCTTTCTGGCTTATGTGTTGTTTTCTGGGCTCTTGAGTGTTCAGCCGGATGCGATCGTTGAAGTCCCACGATATTTTGGCGAATAACCTTTCCACCATAAGGTGGTTCTGATGGAATGGTCTGTCTGCTCATTGTCGGTGTTATTTATGTCCATCAGTCGGGCTTCGATTCCCTGCGCCGACGGTCTGATTGTGGTCGCTGACATTCAGATTGTGAGCGCTGATGCTACGATTGTGGCTGCCGTGGTGGAAGATGGAAAATCCTGGGGAGTGTCCCCAGTGGCCGTCATGGAAAGATCTTGCGTTTGCTTGAGGCGTGACTCCTTGATGGAGCTAAGTAAGGGTATCAGCTGAAAACCTGTGACTGTTTATGAGATTGTCCATTACACGAAGTTCGGCCTCCTTGAAGATGCTGTCCCAGTAGAGCCTGGTGGGGACCAGAATCTTGGTCTCTTCGTATTTCGCACTGTGTCCAGTTTCCAAGCAGTGGCGCGACACTTGGGACGGTCCGGACCTGAGTCGGCAGCCCCAATCGGAGCGTCAGCACTCGCAATCGGACTGTCAGCAGCTGCAATCGGACTGTTGGCGCAGGGAATCGAAGCCCAACTTATGGACATAAATAACACCGACAATGAGCAGACAGACCATTCCATCAGAACGACCTGATAACGGCGGAAAGATTATTTGCCGAAATATCATGGGACTTCAACGATTGCATCTGGCTGGACACCCGAGAGCCCTGGAAACAACTTTAATTAGTGTATAATCTAACAAAATGGCCTCTATTTGTCAGTTCCATTACACTTGGAGCCCACATATCGACAGAGGGAGAATGCCAGTACCTCTGTAGATCTCATGGAGCAGGATCCTCCAGCATCTGCATAGCAGTGAGACTTCAAAGGCTGGCATTCGGCAGCTGCCGAGTTGACATCCCTTCATTTTTCCCTGCTCCCCTTTCCTTGTTATTATTCTCCTCCAATATAACATTTGTGGTCCTCAATCCCAAAAAGAGGATGTAGGGCTGCTCCTAGAATCACAGTGTCCGTTTGTTCTCTGTCTCCAGGAAACAAAATTGCATCCTTACAACGGCTTTGAGCTCTTGCATCATTTCTTGCTGGTCCGCTTTGACCTGACCATACCCCCCCCCCTCCCCCCATACCCCCCCCCCCCCCCCCCCCATTGAGGACGGCATCCCATCTCATGGGGGAGTCATGCTGCTCATCTGGGACAACATTCATAGTGAACCCATCCCTCTGTATACTTGGCTTCAAGCTGTTACAGTCCACAGTTTCCTTTCTCACTTGAATTTTTTCCTTCATACCATTTACATTCCCCCATCATTTGCTGTCACCAGGGCAGACAATCTTCAGCTTATTGGGCAACTTCTTCATCCCTTTCTGCTGCTCAGTGACTTTAATGCACACCATCTCCATTGGGGCTTGCCCAGAACTTGTCAGAGGTGTGCCCTCTTGGCTGACATTCTCAATCAGCTTAACTTCATCTGCCTTAACATGGGAGCACTTACGTTCCTTTCAGACTCGTCACATCTATTCCCATTTGGACCTCTCCTGCACTGCCCTGCATGCCCATGATCTCAAGTGGTCTGTTCTCTCTGATACACGCTCGAGCAAGCATTTCCTGTGTGCTATCTGATTGTTGACTCCTACCCCCACCTACAAGCACACCCAAATGCCATCTTTCTAAGGCTGACTGGAGGCTTTACTCCTCACTGGCGACCTTCGACGAACAACATTTTTCCCAGTTGCGATGATCAGGTAGAATATGTTACCAGTGTTATCCTTACCACTGCCGAGCATTCCATTTCTCACACTTCTCTTTACTGTGCTGTGTCCCGGTTCCTTGGTGGACTGAGGCATCCTGTGATGCAATTCATGCATTTTTAGCAGTTATCCTACAATGGCAAACTGCATTTGTTACAAACAGTTGTCTCATTACTCAGGATAGCAGAAAAGCTAGCTGGATTTCATTTACCACTTCTGTTAAGTTTCACACCATGTTCAGTCATGTAGGCAACCCATTGACAGCTGTCTGGGACCGAGGTCTATTCCCCAATTTCTGGGCTGACAGTAGCAGACGATGTCATAGTGGACCCTACTATGATCTCCAACACCTTGCATCGCTATTTTGTGGAGATTTTGAGCTCCACCCACCATCACCCTGCCTTCCTCCATTGGAAACGAGTGGGGGAGACTCAGACGATACTCTTCTCATCTCAGAATCGTGACTGCTGTAATGCCGCCTTTACTATGAGGCAGCTAGATGGTGCTCTCCCTCCATCCCAACCCTCTGCCCCAGGGCCAAACGATGTTTACATTCAAATGTGGCAGAACCTCTCCCTTGGGGCAAGCAATTTCTCCTTGATAATTACAATCGCAATTGGGCAGAGAGCATGCTTCCCAGACCCTGGCATGAAGCCACTGTCATACTCATACCCAAGTCTGGCAAGGACAAACTCCTTCCTTCTAGTTATTGTCCCATTTCTCTCACCAACTGTTTTTGAAAAGGTGATGAAACGCATGATTCGTACTTGGCTGATATGGCGGCTCAAGTCTTGCAATTTACTAACCATTGCACATCGTGGATTTCAGACATACTGTTTTGCAGTTGACCATCTTGTCACCTTGTCAACCAATGTCATGAATAGTTTTGTGTGGAAATACCAGACTGACCATGTGTTTCGATTTGGAGAAAGTCCAAGACCTGCTGGAGGAATGGTATCCTTCGCGCTCTCTACACATGGGGCTTCCGTGATGGCATACATGGGGGTTCTGTCTTTTCGGACATCTTTACCCAGGAAAACGGTGTGCCTCAGGGTTCTGTCCTGAGTGCCGTCTTTGCTATTGCCATTAACCCTATTATGGCCTGTCTCCTGCCAGGCGTCTTCGACTCCTTCTTCGTTTATGATTTTACCATCTATTGCAGCACCACAGACTTGTCTCCTTGAGCAGTGTATTCACCGATGTCTCGATTGTATTTACTCATGGAGCATCGAAAATGACTTTGCTTTTCCAGTGATAAAACAGTTTGTATGAATTTCTGGTGGTGCAATTGGTTTCTTCCTGTGTCTTCACATCTTGGGCCTGTTGCTCTTCTGCTTGTTAAACTACAAAACTCCTGGGGCTCATGCTCAATAGGAAACTTACTTGGTCCCCTTCATGCTTCTTACCTTGCCACCTGTTGCCTGCGGTCACTCAGTGTAGTATGTGTCGTCAGCGGTACTTCTTGGGGAGCGGATCGGACCACCCTCCTCAGTTTGTATCAATCCCCTGTCCATTTGAAACTAGACTATGGATGTTTGGTTTATGCATTTGCATGTCCGTTCCTCTTATACCGTCTCAATACTGTCCACCATCATGGCACTCATTTGACCGTTGACGTGTTTTACACTAGCCTGCTTGAGTGTCTGTATACTGAAGCAGCAGACTACCGCTGTCATACCACCGTGACTTTCTCCTCGGCAGATACTCATGCTGTTTGTCTCCCATGCCTGGCCACCCATTCTCCTCTGATTGCCAGTATGGGGTGCGTCCCTCTTGTGTTGCCTCCTGGAGTTCGCTTTTAGCTCTGGCTCTGGCTGCTTAACTTCACGCTACCTGCCTCTTTTTCCAGTGGGTGTGAATGCTGCAACACCCTGGCTTATTGCAATGGGCTGTGTTAACTTTGGCCTTCATTCACTTCCTAAAGACACTACTCCAGCCTCGCTCTATCACTGTAACTTTCACCCTCACCTTTGCACGGAACTTCGCGATAGTATCTTTGTGTACACTGATGGCTCGGGTAGTGTTGGGTGTGTGTTTGTCATTGACAATGATGTTTTTCTGTGTTGGCTTCTGGAACACTGCTCAGTATTTGCAGCACAGCTCTTTGCCTTGCATCAGGCCACGCAATACATCCGGTGACACAGGCTTTTCAATTGCGTCATCTGCTGTGACTATGCGCTTCAGAGCCTCAGTGTTCTGTACACTATCCATCCCTTAGTGCAAAATGTGTAGGAAAGCTGTCACTTGTTCACTCTTAATGGAGCCACTTTGATGTTTATGTGGGTTTTTGGTCACCTCGGTCTGACGGGAAACGAGGCTGCTGACGTTGCTGCCAAGGCTGCAGTCCTCGTACCTTGGTCCGCTAGTTCTTCCATCCCATCTAATTCTCAGTGTGTTGCCTTCTGCAGCAGGTGGTACCACTTAGGCATCAGCACTGGTTCTTCCTTCATGGGAACAAGCTCTGGGGAATTAAGCCTCTCAACGGCTTGGACGACCTCCTCTCGGCCGTCTTGCTGTGAGGGGATCATTTTAACTAGGTTGTGTATTGGGCACTACCTTTTTAGCCATCGCCATTTTCTAAGTGGTGCTCCCCCACCACTATGTATTCATTGCCCTCAACCTCTGACAGTTTACCATTTCGTGGCAGAATGCCCCTTTTTAACTACTTATGTCCCTCGTTTATGTTTGCCATTAGTTACCAGCCATTTTAGTGAATGATGCGTGGGCTGTCAACAGCGTTTTACTTGTTATGTGTCATAGCAATATGGCAAAGGACATTTAATCTTTAGTTCAGGACCTCCGTTTCTTTGTGGCGTATTTTATGGTCCCCATTTTGTTGCTGTCTTTCCTTTCATCAACTGGGCTTAATGAATAGTCATTTTTAACACTTTTTTGCCCTTGGTGTTCTACAGATCTGACTTGGGCACGTATGACCATAGTTGTTTTTGCGTACTTATGGAAGGCATCACGCCAGAAAACAAAGGAATTGTAGCTGAGCAATGACAGCAAATTATGGGGGAAGAAGAGAAGGCAGACTATCTTATCTTCGCTGCATGTGTGTGAATGTGACAGTGTTGCTGTCTGGCAACCTGTGACAATTGCAGAAGTCTTGCAAGAATAGATGCCAGAGAAACAAGAAGAAATTGAAGATAAAGATGAACCATAATCTTCGCCGGTTCCTACAATATAAAAAACTATTGAAGTGTTGTTGAAATTGACAATGAGAATTGAAAGAAAATCAGCCCTCGGTCACTATTTTTAACAAATTAATCTGGTTTTGACACTGCTAGGAGTGTCTTCCTCAGAATTTAAAACAAAGAAATTCTGAAGAAGACACTCCTACCAGTGTCGAAACCAGGTTAATTTGTTAAAAATAGTGACCGAGGGCTGATTTTCTTTAAATTGTAACTATTCACAGTCTCTGAACATGCAGCCATGTACATAAAAATTGGCAATGATCTGATGAAGGATGGACAACACAGTATTGAAGTTAGGACAAATGAAAGCCAACAATTGCTACATTTTTAAAACCTCTGTGAAGTCAGGACTACACAACATATCTTAGTGTATTATATTGGAGGTAGGCTTATGATATTACGATTGTTGACGACCCCATTCTGTTATCAGTGGTAATTAACTTTTGGAGAGATGCTAAATGAATGACATACATTTGTATTAAGAAGTAATGGTAATTTTAGCATATTTTTATTTTTTATGCATCACATGGCAGATCCAAATTTTGGGTACAAGAGGCTGCACTTTCACATCTCTTAAATTACGTGTATTCCAGTTGGCTGATAACAGAACTGTACATGTCTGACATTGGATTTATCCAGTGACGCTGTATTTAACATTCTTGCTACTTGTATATAAACTGAATGTGTTCTCAAAAAGGTGCTTTTAGAATAATTATTTATTCACATTTCCCCAAAAGTTGTATCCTTATTCCATCCTCCCAGGGGACACTACCTAATTGTAGACATCTTCAGTTCTGGGTGGAAGGTTTTGTGTGCCTCAAAGATGCTGCAGGCTGTGTTGGATGTAGCATAGCTACTGGCAGGGTCACCCAAACCGGACAGGCCTCAGTGGAGGGTCGCTGACAAAATGTCCCACAACTCTGAAAAGGGAAGGCTCTTACTCCCTACCCACCCTAGGAGCTCTGCTGGCAGTGGTTGGGTATGGAGATGGCAACACTGTGTTTCCTGAGTTCTGGCCAGAGCTGCCAGATCTCTTCTACTGTAATCTTGGAACATACTTGAGGGACCACTGTTAGGTGTGGCAGTGGAATGTGTGTCTTGGGGGAATAGGGCCTTGGTTTTGTTGCCTGGACCAAAAGGAAGGCACACCGTTCTGTAAAGATCCCCTAAAGCTCTAGGTGTGCTGTGTGCTGCTGATGTGAGTGGCATTTGAGGTAAAGCAGTCTGTAGTGGGCAGCCCCTGGGGCACCTACTGCCTCCTAGTTGTGTGATACTTGCTCAGGCACTCATCTCTCTGTGGATCGACATTTATTTCCGTAGCAGCTTTTGGAATACCTGTGGAATGACCAAAATTCACATCCACTCAGGATATGTCTGCCGTCAGGTAGTGGCTACACCAACCCAGAACAGATCTCCGTTGGTCACATTACAGAAACATGGCATTAGTCTGCCATAATCGTTCACTGTAATCAAGAGAACAGTGGGAAACTTTGTGAAGGTCTTCCCTATCTACATTAAAAAGGCATTGGAGGGTATTGCTGCATTCTAAGAGTGTCAAATAACTTCATAATTGAACACTCTTAATTGAAACTGTCATGTCATACCAAATATCTAAGCTTCTGGGATGCAAGGTCATAGTACCTTGTAGTGGCTGAGTTGCATAACACCCTCGAATTCTGTTAAAGAGTGGTTACCTGCTCTAATATAATGGAGACAGAAACTGAAGAGTTACACGAAGAAGGGCATATAAAGGTGTCAAGAAGTGTAAAACTGTGCGAGGACAGCCAATGGCACACTGGGAAACACTGCAGCATTTATTCTAATGATCAATAATCCAGAATTACATGGACGTATTCTTGCAGACTACATTCGTCTTAAGGTTCATCTGTTTGTTCCCAACACAATGTGATGCTTCAAATGCCAAAGATTTAGTCGTACTCTTATGGCATGTAGTGAGAGGATTACATGTGAAAATTAATGGAAGCTTAGCTCATGAATTGGGTAATTCTTGTACGTTCTTCTGAAATGTATGAACTGCTCTGGGAATCGCCCAGTATGGAGAAGGAAGAATGAGGTGTATAACAAGGAAATGAAAATTCCCGAGTTGAAAATTATAAGACGCATAACCTATGGTGGAAGCTTTCAAAGCTATTGAACCTCTGATCTGTGCTACTACTTTTGCATTGGCCTTAGGAAGCCACATGTCAAGTGAGATGCCTCCACACAAACCTAGAGAACAGATTAAAGTATGAGTACTTTCCAGTGTATCTGTGGGACAAGAGCTACACTTGAACCTGAAATCATTTGAAAGCTGTTGCTGACAGACATGGAACCTCAGCCACATACCGCTGCACACCATGAGAACCCCACTAAGCTATTCTCTCTATCCATGCATGAAATTCCTTCAGTGCACACAACACGCTGTGGGGCTCGACTACCACTTGCTCCAGGAGTGGTATTATTGTCCATTCAGGGAACATCTTCCTTTTGAACTCTGGTCAGATGACACACTTTTCCATAGCTACAGAGTAATTTTTAACAATGGGCCTCTGTTTTTGCTCCCCAGCTGTTGCAGACTCAGTTTAGAGGAAAGTGCCACAGATTTGCATTCTAGAGACTTCTTTGTGTGGATTCATCTGCCGACTTTGATAGTGGTTGACAAGAGTCCACAAAAATGGATGGTTGAAATGGCAAATTGGTTGCAGTACAGTCAGCAGACTATCTTCAAACATCAGGACTGTTCTCAGGAGATGGTGGGCCTTGTCAACTGTAACATCCAATGAGCTGCCACAGATTCCATTCCCCAGTGTAGCAACCACCTTGATGGCCTACTTGTTGGGAAATTATGGTTGTTACTTGGCAGTCAGAGCCAAATGTGCAGCTTTGCAGAAATTCAAACACCACACAACTACAGAAAACCTTCATGACTTTTGATTTGCGTGAGCACAAGTGAGGCACATGATGAAGGAACGAAAGAGGAACTCTTGGAAGGAAGTCATGACTTCCATTAATTGGTCAATTTCCACTGCGCAAGTTTGGGACTGAGTAATGATAAGTAATTGATACTTTCAGGTTTGCTTGGGTGAAAATAGCTCAGTAAGGAAACTAAATAATGGTCTGCCACAGGGCTCAGTTCTCACACCTCTCCTCTTCAACTTTTATATTTCTGACCTTCCAAAAATATCTTCAAGGAAATTCTGCTATGCAGAAGACATTGGTCTGGCTTGTCAGTCAAAAGAGCTTGGTCAGTCAGAAGGAATACTAATGGAAGATCAGCAGCCCTTGACCTCATATTTCAAAACATTGAGACTGAAGCCCAGTACCAGCAAGTGTGTTTCACCCTAACAACTAACAAGCTGACAATGAGCTCAAGGTGCAGTTTTATGGCAATATTCTCCATCACAAATAACCAAGTATCTTGGCATTAAACTTGACTGCACTGTATCTTATAAGAAACATCTGAAAAATATGTCAGCCAAGATAAAAACTCCCAACAACATCATTCAGAGGCTGTGTGGCACAACCTTGGGTGCTTCAATGCAAATGTTGCATACAATGGCTTTTGTAATGGTTTTTTTGGTTGCAGAGTTATGTGCTGCAGTGGTGCATATTTGTCATGCCAGCCTCATCGATGTGCAACCCACCAACATGATGCACTGGATTACTCATACGATCAGACCATCTCCCCTACTGGCTTCCCCTGCTAAGCAATATCTACCCACTACAGATCTCCAGAACTGAGACCCTGCTCAGAGATTACCGAAGTATACAAGAGAATAATGAACAGCCATTCATCATGACATACCTGTCTTATGAAGGCATAGGCTTTGTTGGAGACACTTGTTACAGAACAATTGTTATTTAATTTCGTTGTACAATTATGTAGGAACTAGGTTATTTTTGAGAATTTTTGTATGCTTACAAAATTATATTTTCGTAAGTTCCCAGTATGAGTATTTTGGATACGTAACTTTTTATTGTAGCAAATCAGCATTTGTGGTTTGTAGTTACTGCCAAAGAATAGATCACCCCTGAATTTCATTGTGTATCAACACAAATAGACGTGAAGTTTTGAGAATGTTTGGAAGCTATCATTGTCCTGTGCATAATATAATTTTTAGTAAACTGACATTTGTGATTCAGTTACTGTAACAAATATTCCAACAAGCATATTGTGTTACATCTAGTTTTCTGTTAAAGAGAGGTATATATTACACACATTTATTATAAATTAACCCTATTTTTGAGTTTGCTAATAACTATAATTAACCTCAGAAGGTTTTAGGAAACTATTAATTTTTATCACAAGCTTTTCTGTTGCGTTAATAGAAATCTCATTTTGTGTATTTGCTTCTTTCTTGTAGGAAATTAGCAACTTTGTAGCTCAAGAGATTAAAAGATAATCATTGGATTTAACTTAGTTATTTGTTCACTGTCCCATAATACATCACACCAGTTAAAATGCAGCCCCACTGTGGAAGCTGTTTTCGAGCACAGAATGAGCTGGCTGACATCCATAAGCAGCTGGAAATCACCCTGACTACTAACAAATGATTGGCAGCTGCTGTGAGTTGTTGTGTTAGAAGAGCTTTCGAGAGCCCTGTACCTGTGGTGGCGGTACAAAAGGTACCTCCAGTACTATCATTTCCTGTGGATCCTGTCTCCTCTGCAGAAAGTATGGGATCCATCATTGTTTGTTCACTTGACTGCGAGTGGCATTTTAATGGTAGAACTAGGCGTCCTGTGCAGGGTAGATGGGGGCCTGGGAGGTCTCAGAGTGTTGTACTGATCCCCTCAACCAAGAAGTTTGAGTGCTGTCTTTCACTGAAACTGAAACTGAAACTGAGGCAGTGGAACTCACTTCACCTGTTTTGGGGAAACATGTTTTGTCCAATGTAAAGACGAGGTAAATGCAAAAGGTAGGGTTCTATTAATCATTGGCAGTTCAAATGTATGCGAATGATGGTACCCCATAGGGAAATGGCAACATGATAGAACATCAGGCACACTCAGTGTGTATGCCTGGGAGACTCATTCAACATGTTAAAGAGGCTCTCTGGTAGCCATTGAGGAGACAGTACAACCAACTGCAGACTGTGGTGCACATGGGATACCTGTCATCTGGGTTCTGAAGTCATACTTGGGTTATTCCAAGAATTAGCAGAGGAAGTTGAGAAGACCAGCCTAGCATATGGAGTTTCAACGAATCTCAAAAATTTGCTGCGGCGTCCCTGGAACTGATTGTGCCCATTTGGTTCCAAGCCGAGTGGAAGGACTGAACCAGAGACTTCGAAGCTTCTACTCTGATAGTGGACTGTGTGTGGAGTGCATACAAGAACTTTTTAGATTAGGCAACTCTCCATCCAGTCCAGATAACAATAGTTGTAGGAAACCCAAAAGTATCAAGGTAATATCAAAAGAAATGCCGCCCACAGGTGATTGTATTAAAATACTAATGGTTAACTGCTGAAGCGATCACAGCAAAGTGCCAGAATTTCAAGTGCTTCTGGAAAGCAGTGAAGCTCACATAATGTTAGGTACAGAAAGCTGGTTGAAACCTGAAATTGACAGCATTGAGATTTTTGGGGAAATTTTAAGCATATATTGAAAGGATAGGCAAATGGGAAATGGAGGTTATGTTGCAGCAGACTAGAAACTCAAATCCACCACGACAGAAATTGAGTCAGAATGTGAGATCATTTGAGGAAGACTCAGTATAAGGGATGAGCATAAAATGATAATTGGATCTTTCTATCACTCACCAGATTCATCTCCTGGTATAACAGAAAACTTAGAGAAAAGCTCAGTTCACTTGTATGTAAGTCCCCCAATTGTGTGGTAACCATCAGTGGAGACTTTAATCATCCAACATTAATTGAGAAAATCACAGTTTAGTTAGTGATGGGTGAGATACGGCATCCTGTGAAATATTACTAACTGCTTTCTCTGAAAACACCCTAGAAAAGATAGATAAGAATTCAACTCACAATGGAAATACATTGGTTCTAATGGCAACAAATAGATCGGACCTCTTTGAGGATATCCACACTGAAACTAGTATCGGTCACCATGAAGTGCTTGTGGCAACCATGATTACCAGGGAACAAAGGATAACAAAAACAAGCAGAAAGATATATATCTTCCAAAAATCAGTAGTGTCACATCTCAATGAGGAACTTGAAGATTTAGCACTGGGCAGGACCATGTAGAGGAACTCTGGCTCTGGCTTAAAAGAATAGTTGACCATTCACTGGATAGATATCTACCCAGTAGAACACTTCATAATGAGAGGGAACCTCCATGGTTTACAGTCACTGCAAAGAAACTTCTATAGAAACAGAGATTGCTGCATAATAGGTATAAAACAACATATAGGACTATTGATAGAGAGATGCTGAATGAAATGTGTTTGGTTGTCAAGAGAGTAATACATGAAGCCTTCAATGACTATCATAACAGAATACTGTCAAATGATATTTCACAAAACCCAAAGAAATTCTGGTTGTATGTAAAGGCTGTTAGTGGCACCAAAGTTAGTGTCCAGTCCCTAGTGCATGGGACAAGAACTGTAATTGAGGGTAGCGAAGCAAAAGCTGAAATTCTTATATGTGTTTTCAAATGTTCCCTTACAAGTGAAAACCCAGCAGAATTGTCCTTGCACCATTGAAAAGATGAGCGAAATAAGTATTAGGTCAGTGGTGTTGAGAAACAACCGAAATCATTAAAATGGAGTAAAGTTCCAAGGTTCGATGGAATCCCTGTCAGATTCTACATTAAATCTTTGGCTGAGTTAGCTCCTGTTCTAACTATAATCTATTGTAGGTCCCCCAAGCAAAAAACCATGCCCAGTTCTTGAGTAAAACTTGTTTGACGAAGGTAGTAGAAGTGATCCACAAAACTGCCTTCCATTACCTTGACATTGACTTGTTGTAGAATCTTAGAACTCATTCTGAGCTCAAACATAATGAGGTATCTTGAACCGAATGACCTTCTCCATGCCAACCAGCAAGAGTTCTGAAGGCAGGAATTATGTGAAAACCAACTCTCACTTTTGTAACATGACATACTGAAAGCTGTGGATCAAGGCAGTTAGGTAGATACAGTATTTCTTGATTTCCAAATAGCATTTGACTCAGTACCACACCTACACTGATTGTTAAAAGTGTGATCATATGGAGTATCAAGTGAAATTTTTGATTGAATTGAGGAGTTATTGGTAGGGAGTGGATGCAGCGTGTTATCTTGGATGGAGGATGGAGAGTCATTCTTAGATGTGGAAGTAACATTGAGTGAGCCCCAGGGAAGTGTGTTGGGATCCTTGCTGTTCGTGTTGTCCGTAAATTGACCATACAGACAATATTAATAGTAACCTCAGGATTTTTGCAGATGATGCAGTTGTTTATAATGAAGTACTGTCTGAAAGAAGCTGCATAAATATTTAGTCAGATCTTGATAAGATTTCAAGCTGGTGCAAAGATTAGCAACTTGCTTAAATGTTCAAAAATGTAAATTTGTGCACTTCACAAAACAAAAAAAACATAGTATCCTATGACTGTAATATCAATGAGTCTCTGTCAGTATCATCAACTCACTCAAATACCTGGATATATTGCTTTTTAGGGATATAAAATGGAGTCAGTTGCAGTAAAACAGGTGGTAAACTTTGGTTTATTGGTAGAATACTGGGGAAGTGCAGTCAGTGTACAAAGGAGATTGCTTACAAATCACTTGTGCCGACTGTTTTAGAATATTGCTCAAATGTGTGGGACCTGTACCGAACAGGACTAACGGGATAATGAACGTATACGGAGAAGGGCAGCATGAATGGTCACAGGCTTGTTTGATCCATGGGAAAGTATCACATAGATACTGAAGAAACTGAACTGACAGGCTCTTGAAGATAGATGTAAAATACCCTGAGAAGGTCTACTAACAAAGTTTCAAAAACTGGCTTTAAATGATAACTCTAGAAATATACTACAATCCCCTAAGTGTCGCTCACACACGGACAGTACGAATAAGATTAGAATAAGTATAGCACGCACAGAGGCATTCAATCAATCATTCTTCCCATGCTCCATACATGAATGTAACTCAAAGAAACCCTAATGCTGCAACTGGTACAATGGGACGTACCTTCTGCCATGCACTGCACAGATGTTTGCAGAGTACAGATGTAGGACAGCTAGCTACAAGTAACAGTGAAGTAAGAGACCTCTGGAACAAGAACTATCAATACGTCAGAAATTACCAATAATGGGAATGGTTGGAAAAATATAACTGTGATACTGTTAATGTTAAATTTGACAGAAAGCTGTACATGAGATTAAATAGAATCATCACTGGATTTGGTCGGTGCTCTGACTCATTCTATAAATGCTGTATTGTTGAGTCTTCAAGTTGTGACTGTGGTGCACTGAAAAATCTACCAGACATATAAGAGAGGAGCATGTCAAACGATGCCATAAGGGCACGTGGAATGATTTTAGGAATGCCAATGCCACAGCAGGGAAATGGATTAGGAATGTAGATATTAATTTTTTGTCATTTTATGCAATGACATTCCTCACACATTATGAATGAGCTGCATGTGTGTTCCATATGAATGATTATATTCTTTGTGGGTGACATTGCTGTCTTCTATTTCTCCTCTGATTTTACAACAACAACACCCCAAGGCAACTACGGCTAGCCTTCAGGAAGGTGGAACCTTGGACTAATGGAACTGGTTTTAGTTTCTCACTGCAGAATACTCTGTGTATCAATTTTAACCATGCTCTTTGAAGTTTCAACCATGGGGAACTCACAGTGGGGGACAGTATTTTACATTTTAAGGACAGTGCACTTTTTTGGACTACCTGAAATTAACTTGAGAGATCTGCAATTAAAGGGCTGCAAATCATTGAATATTTTGAAATGCTTCAGCAAAAAGGCGACAGGAGGTGACAAATCCCATCTTCTGCAGCTTTATAGGGTGTCTGTCAAACCATGGTTAGATTACAACAACATGGTTTATGGATCAGCTCATATTATCTACCTAAAAATATTAGACACTGTCAACCACGAGGGCATTTGGCTATCGTCTGGAACCTATCGGACCAGCGCAGTTCAGAATCTGTTTGCAGAGGCTTGAGTCACAACTCTGGATTCAGTGACACATCATTCTGTATTGACAGGACTTGAAAATCTCAGCATTGTCTCAGTCATTGGCATTTAGTGTGACAGTCCACTCCAAATTTGTTTAGCTATATAGTCACTCAGGGTAAGTGCTGCTGAGTTTTTCAGGAATCCGGATATATCAGACCTCCGAATACACAGCCATGAATGGAACAGATTGCCACCCTGGCTTATTCAGAGGCCCAAAGTGGTTTTAAGCTTGAACAGTTCAAGAAAACTTGTACTCCAGATTAAGTTGCTACAAAACTGTTTTCTTCCTTTTTAAATATGTACCACAGTTTCATTGTTGTTTATACAGATGGATCCCAGCAAGAGAATGCCCACAGTTGTTCATCTGTTTTCCCTGGTAGGGTTTTTAAAGTGTGCCTTCTGGAACAATTTACAAATTCTGATGCAGAGTCATGTCGCACTGGAGTGGATTGATAAGAATCAGAGTTCATGGTTTCTTGTCTGTTTTCAATCATTCTCTCGGCTACAAGTGGTCTACCAAATGTATCGGGTAGACCAGCTGATCTAGCACTTCTCTAGCACTGTGGCAAGGAGGTGACCTTTTGCTGGATACCTGCGCACATAGGAATACAGGAAAATTGCATAGCTGACAAAGCATCCAAAGAAACTTGTCAGGATGGTGTTATACTTCAATGTGCCAGCTCCGTACACCTTGTCATCTCATTATGTGATAGACAAATCATGTGTCAGTAGGAAACTGAATGCTTGGAAGTGCCTGAAAACAAAATGTCGTCACTAAAATCAACCTTCCCACCGATGTAAGGAAGTGCTACTCTCAAGACAGAGCACAGACTATAGCTCTTTAACAGATGGTTTCCTCCTCCAGCAGTAAGATCCACCACTCTGTGAAGTTTGTGGTGTGCCCCTTTCAGTTCAGCATTTTTTTTTTTCTACGTGTTGCTTATATACTGACATCAAGGCAGCCATAGGTTTGACTAGGATGTGCCCACCATCCTCACTGATACTGACACCTGTGGTGTATGGGCTATCAAATTTCATGAACTGTTGGGCCTCATCCTTAAAGTGCCGGGACAGAGAGGCACGCTTTAATGCATTGTAAACTACCCCACACATGGGGAAAGTCTTCGTTCCCCCCATGAGAATGACATGCTGACTTTTCGTCAGGGCACTGATCACCATGATGTTGAACCCCCTGCCTCCAAAATCACCATAATCGTAATTCTACATTTTCACCAAGGAAAAATCGAATCATTACCAATTTATTTGCTTTGTGGTAGTATATTTCCCTGATTACGAAGTTCAACAGCTGTGGGCTCCAAAAGCTTACTTGTGAGATTACGAAGTAAGTCATGTTTCTAGTTGGTACCTAAATTTTCAGCAACTCTGCAGGGATGTCAACAACACTGGCTACTTTTCTTTCTAAGGGCATGTGCAAATTAATGTCTCATGACTGGGGGACATTACTTTCATTTTCCACTCATTTGTATTACATCTATACTCTGCAGTCCATGTTACGATGTGCGATGGAGGGTACTTATACACAACTGTCCCTTCCCCCTTGCACTGTTTCAGTCATGAATGGTTTGTTCAAGAATGATTGATTGTAAGCCTCTGTGAGCTCGAATCTCTCTGATTTTATCTGAATAGTCTCCTCAAAATATACGTAGGAGGAAGGAATAAATTGACTGACTCTTCTAGGGATTGATGCTCTTGGATCTTTGTAACAGTAAAGCATCCTATGATGCAGAACACCTCTCTTGCCATTGGTGCTGTCTGAGCATCTCTGTGACACTTGCATGCTTACTGAATAAATCTGTTTTGATACCTGCTGCTTTTCTTTGATCTTCCACCTTTCCTGTGCCAATCCTATCTTGTACAGGTTCCAGACTGACAAAAAGTCTTATAGTGGTTGTCCAAATGAGTGTTTTGAAAGCTATCTCCTTTGCAGGTGTACTAAGCTTCTTGAGCATTCTTTCAATGAATCGAGTATTTGCCTTATCTGTGATAAGTTCCATGGGGTCATTCCACTTTAATCACTCCTTACACACACTCTTAGTTATTTTATGGTTGGGACTGTTTCTAGCAATGGCAATTATGTAATCATACAGTAATGCATCTTTCTGATGATGTACGTGCAATATGTTTCATTTGTTCTCGTTGAGGTTTAATTGCAAATCCCTGCATAAAGCACTGATGCTCTGCAGGGCTTCTTGCATTTTGTTACAATTTCCTAGCATTATGATTTCTATATATACACCAGCATCATCCACGAGAAACCTGTTTATACACTGTCCAGCCATATTAATGTGACCACCTGTAAAAGTCCTGAATGCAGCGCGGACTGTTGACAGACACACAGGGAGAGAGTGAGGTTTTGGAAAGTGATGACAGGGATATGGAGTCATGCTGACTCCAGTACCATGGCCACCTGTGCTAGGTTTCTCAGTTGGGAGCATCCTGATCAAGATGGTCCCACAGATTCTTGACTAGGTTTAAATCTGAGGAGCTGGGTGGCCAGGTGAGTACGGTAAAATCATGCTGGTGCCCTTCACACCACACAAACATACATTGTGAGCTGTGTGACATGCTGCAATGATCTGCTGGTAAGTGTTATAATCTCGATGAAAACCAAACTTCATGCAGGGGTGGACATGGTCCCTAAGAGTAGGTGCATAATGTTGATCCATCGTGCTTGCAGAAAGAAGAGATCACTCATGGAATGCTACAAAAACATTCCCCAGACTATAAACCACCTGATGATTGTGA
Organism: Schistocerca piceifrons; assembly: GCF_021461385.2. Taxonomy (NCBI): domain Eukaryota; kingdom Metazoa; phylum Arthropoda; class Insecta; order Orthoptera; family Acrididae; genus Schistocerca; species Schistocerca piceifrons. The sequence continues at coordinate 373,282,529 of NC_060145.1, read as the reverse complement.
CAAGGTGTTTGTTTTCAGACATTTCATGCTGTACATGCCACCAGCCATCTGTTCGATGGAGCATATCATGTGATTCATCTGAAAAGGCCACCTGTCACTACTTGGTGGATGTCCAGTTGCAATATTGGCATGCAGATTCCTGCCTCCATCGCATATGAATACAGTCTGCATGAGTGCATGAATCAGGCACCTGTTGCAGAGGCCCATACCCAACTACGTTCACCGAACAGTCGTTGAGGAGACACTGTTGGTAGCCCTTTAGTACATCTGGGTGGTCAGTTGCTCAATAGTTGCACGTCCATTTGCCTGTACGTATCTCTGCAGTTGTCGTTCTCCTGTCATCTATGGCCTGTAGTGCACCAGAATTGCCTTGTTGCCGATTTTGGATAGCTCCATTTTGCCATGCACTGTTTAATGTGAGCACGGTAGCACTTGAACAGTTTACAAACTTAGCCATTTCAGAAATGCTTTTATCCTTGGCCCGAAAGCCAGTTATTGTGCCCTTTTAGATGCCAGGTAAATTGCTCTATTTCTGATTACAACAATGACTGCACTGTTTTCCATGCCCTCCACCACTGGTGTTCAACCCATCTTTGCGATGTACATTCCAGTTTCATAAAATTTCAGTAGAATTTCATTGCTAGTAACATCTGATTTCAACCAGCTTTCTGTTTTCTTTCTCTGATCTGTCATGATTAAAACTACTCTCTTTAATTAATGGAGGAAGTATTCTTCCCTGCCTGAAATCAGAATGTATCTTACTGGACCTCTGGATGGATTTCTTTATTCTACAAAACCAATATGTACACTTGACAGAAAAAAAAGTGGATCACTGCCAAATACAACCAACATAACGTAGCTGTGTTGTAGGTCTTCTAAACACCAAAACCCCGTGGGGTACAGTCGTTTGACTACACACAGTGGGTACCACAAGAGACTACTAGAGTCAGTCTAAGCATCAACTAATATTGTCATACAAAACATATTAGGAAACATGTTCTTAGCGATTAGACACCCCATAACACTCATAAACTAACCTTAATTACAACAAGTGACATTCCAAAATTTCTGAGAAAACATATTATTTTACATATATCGTACAGCAATCCTTAGTCAAAATTAAATACTTTAGACAATATACGGAGTTACAAAGCTGTGCAGCAATTTGAGAAAAGTTTTTCGCTCTTGAAAAGGTTTTCCATCCATGTGCTGAATGTCACTCAACGACAAGTGGCTCTGGAAACTGGGTATTGGAAGAACCAGTAAAAAAACACGATTAATGGCAACAAGCACTCTATGGAAATCTCAACATTAACAGCGAATCACCATTAATATCATAGTTCTCATAACACACCAACAGTTACGTGTACACAAATTTGAACTTTAAATGACATGACCAACGTCGTCGTTCTGGACCTGGATTCAAACCCAGCACCTATAGCCATTACTAACTAAGCTAAGCTAAGCTTTGTTTGTGCCTTATTGAGACGCGATCACTAGGCATAAAGAGACATGAAGTATAGATGTTTGCACCAGTATCAGTTAGCAATTCAGATCCTGAAAATAAATGACGAAAATGTTTGTACTGAACTGGGAATCCTGTCGTAATAGTTACCTTCCTGGGAACTACCTCCAACAACGTTTAATACGGTGTCATTCACAAGGAACAAGGTATGCTCATGCTTAAAATTGAAATGCCATCATGTAAAGCTTGTGACAGGGATGCGAACCCAGCACTTAATCGGATTTTTAATGAAGTATGTAAAAACAGAAGTTAAATATCAAATGTTTTCACCAATAGCGAGATGTTGTAACCTTAAATGATGATAGAATTGTTTTTGCCTGACTGTGATTCGACCCCAACATCTAGTGCCGTCGTTTTCTAGCCAGGAACAGATGATAAATAGCTACTGCTGGTTCACCAGTAGCGAGATGTGCGCATGTTTAGCTAGACATCAGGCGACGAAAAGTTCTGTGCTGAATGGAATTCAAACCGTGCACAAGTGGTCATGAAGACACTTTAACTATAAAATTCTTTTCCAATAATAGCCAGAAGTGGCATGTTTTTACTTTCAATGATGTGATGGAAAATACTCTGCTGGCTAGAAGTTGAATCCACAACATATTGTCGTCGGTGATCACAACGTCAATCCCCAATCCATTTTCACCAGTAGGATGGAGAGGAATGTTTGAACTTGAAAAGATGTAAGGAAACGTTTGACCTTGTAATGTTGTGATAAAAAGCTCATCATGTGGCTGTGAGTTGAAATGAACACGTTACAGCTGACAATGCATGAAGAGACGTTGAAAATGCAACTATTTTTCACTAGTAGTTCAGAGTGCACACGCTAGGGCTTGAAATGAAATAATGAATATTTTGTGCTGATCAGGATTCAAAACCAGATAGGTGCCTTTCGAGGAGGCCTAGAAGAGTTTACAATCTTGGGGAACACAGTGAAATCGAATTCGAATCCCAGTCCAGCACCACAATTTTCAACATCTTAGTTTCAAATAAAGTAAGAGCCTTGTGAACTTACATGGCCATTGGTTCATTAAATGAAATACATTTTCTAGTTTATGACAGCTTGCTGGTGACAGAGTCTCTGCCTTCCGGGGTTTCTCCATCTCTCACAGCTCAAACGAATGCTGCTCTGACCCAGTCGGCAGTGAAGGGATGTTATTTTTACTGCGGATATTGAACTATGGAGCTTACTGGCGTTCTGACTTGGTGTTACTAGGGCTGAAGGAGAGTTACTTGTGTGTGTTAAAAATCTATGCCTGATGTGAGATGTGAACCTACACGTTTTACACATCAATACAAGATTAATCCGCCAGACCACAGAGCCCCTTGCCAAGCACATAATTATGAATTGCAGAGTATTCAGTTAGATGTAGATGCAGATGTCAAGGGATGGGTAGCAGGAAGGAAGGTGGGATCTGGGAATGGATAGAAGTGCAGAAGTGCAAAATATAAGCATGAAATGCTTGCAAAGTATTGCTTACTTAGATGTGTGCCACAGTTCGTTTTATCTTAGGACCGAGAGATAAGGAAAGACTGTTTTCAGAACGAAGAATGGGTTTTAGGGAAGGGGAGATCAAAGAATATGGTTTCATAGGTGTTGAGAGGGATGATAGTAAAGACAGCAGCAATTTAAAGAGAAAATATAGCGTCAATGGAAACCGCTAGATTTGTTTATAAAGTTTTGGGGGAATGGAATAGAAGGGCACTTGCGGCAATAGTGTTGGAGAGAGAGAGTGTGTGAGAGAATAGAAGAGATATTATCAATGAGTAAACATAATATGAAATCGTTTGCGTATTGTGTGGAGGATGGAGGGTATATTCATGGATGGAGGGGAAGAGAGAGATGTATTTGAAATAACAAAAACAACTGTGACAGAGGCCATCTATGCTGATTAGTTTGTAAGTATCTAGACAGGGTATAAATGAAATCAAAATAGTATATTTAACAAACTGTGTATTCAAAAGCAACCAACTTGAATTAAAAAGGCAACTCAAAGGAAAACTAGCCCATATTGTATCTTTTCTGTTGCCAAGCGATCTTCCACTTGCTCCCAATGAGGAAAAATGATTAAAAAGAAGACATAACAAAACATTTTAAGGACTCTAATATTTTATCCAGAATCCTTCATTATTTTGTACTTCTATCATGCATCTTGACATAGAATGTATAAGCCGTCGGACGTAACAGCCTGAAGAAGCAACTTCCTCCCAGGCTTCCAGGACACAGTCCCAAAGAGCGTCCACGGTAGTTGGTTGGTTTTGTGGCCAGTTCTCTGTTAATGTTCTGGCAACCTCAGCCCACATGTTTTCCATGGGGTTCATATCAGCAGCCCGTGGTGGCCAGTCCATGACATTGACACCAATTGTGGAGAGCCGCTGCTGAACAAATACAGACTTGTGAATGGGAGAATGGTCCTCTTGCAATGTAACGTCCCCTTCTGCGTACAGCATTCTCACTGATGGAAGCATCACATTTTCCAATATGTGGGCATAGTGCACGCTGTCCAGAGTTCCTTCTATCCTGTGAAGAATTCCCGCCCCTCTCGCAGAAATCCAACCCTAGCAGGTAACAGATAGCCGGCCAGTTCTTCTCGTCATGGTTACATATTCGCGTCGATGGCGAGTCCCTTGCAGCCTGTAAATGATTCGTGGTCCGTCGCTACTGGTGGAAGACACCTTCTAATCAGTGAAAATGATGTTGTCCCACGACACCCTCATATGAAGCTCCACAAATGCTAGCCGGTATAAATCGTTGTCTTCACTGAGCTCTTGTTTCACGGCGGATCGTCGTGCATGCAGTCCAGCGTCCCTCAGCCTTTGGCGAATCATGTCACTGGAGCCAGGGAAGTTGAAACCCACTGCAACTGCTTCGCATTCAGAAAGGGATTTTCTCTGCTCCTAGACACTACCTGCTGTGAGCTCACCCTCTTCCTGCTTGAGCCAGGAGCCCTGTTGGTGGTGCCTATTTCAAGGCAGATCCTCCACCATCTCGTTGCAGTGGTACGCCATACCATCTGCCAGCTTCTCTGATGGAACATCCTCCTTCCTCAATGAGAGTGACGACTCTATCTTGAAGAGACCTCTCCCAGTGAGCCATTACAGCAGACAGCCTGATGTGTATTTCTGCTTGCCACTCTTATACTGATGCCAGGAGAGTGGGTAAACGTATTTACGTCAAATGGAGCGGCAGAGGCAGAGGCATGTGGTGCAGTCATGCTGGCTCGTCCCGGTCTGTAGGCCCACCAATGCCACCGCCAGCTCGCTCACTTCCGTTTCGCCTAGGCCAGCCTGGCTGGCCTGTAGCTCATGAGCCGCGGCTAGTACAGACCCGGGCTGCAAAGCCACCCAAGCCTACCCAAGTCTGTAGTATAAACTAACGCAGCTACAGCTATTATGCTATAACATATGCAGGCACACCTACAGTTGACGATTCATTCAAATATTTAACAAACAGTGCATTCAAAAATACATTCATTTTAAACATATCTACCACAAAATATTTCACCTAGCCAGCAATAGCATGACGCAGGAAACTATTCTTTCTTGTAAGTGCTCTGCATTAGATGTAGCCTTAAGAAAACGTGTATTCAACCACGACAACTAAGCAGAATGTAAAAGTAAACAGGTTTGGCGGCAGCTTCTCCAAATAATAGTATATACGTAGTATATAATACACATTTTGTGCACTTATAACATGTACTCAGTGTCTCTGAAACAATACGTGCTGCATGACGGAAATTACTTTCTGCTGAGGCACTTCATTTACATCTCAATGATACACGACTACTAGAGAACATTGGTCTTTACGGCAGTCAATCCACTTGTAAATTAACACCATGATACCACAGATATTAGGCAACACGTTACTAGGGATGAGAAAAGCCTTAAGGTTTGCAACTAAACATGCTACTACTGAATAAGAATTTGATTATTAATGTGTTTTCATAACCATGTGTGCGGCGTTCGACTCTCAGTCAGCATAGACATTTTCGGCATCTTATTTCTAGTTAAACGTGTGCACATCTCGCTAATGGTGGACCAACATTAGACATTTCTCATCTGTTCCTGGTTAGACAACAAAGGCGGTAGGCGCTGGGTTCGAATTCCGGTCAGGCAATACAACTTCAGTCTTCATTTAAGGTTCCAACCTCACTACTGGTGACAAACTGTGATATCTACATTCTGATTTTTACGTACTTATTCAACAATCCAATTAGGTGCTGGGTTCGCATCCTTGTCACCAGCATTACATGATGGCATTTCAATTTTAAACCCGTGCATCCTTTTTTCCTTGACAATGCAACAATATAAAATGTCTTTTGAGGTTAATTACCAAGAAGGTAATTGTCATGTTAGGGTTCCTGGTTTCGTACAAACAGTATCTTCATTTATGTTCAAGTAGAGAATTGATAACTGATACTGGTGCAAACGTCAATATTTGATGTCTCTTTCTGCCTAGTGATCGAGTTTTGATAAGGCACAAAGCTTTGCTTGGTTAACGATGGTTTTACATTTTGGGTTTGCATCTGGATCGAGAATGAAGACGATGGTCATGTCATTTAAGGTACAACTTTGTGTACAAGTAACTGTTGATGAGTACTGTGAACAATGATATTACTTGTAATTCGCTGTTAATGTTGGGATTTCTGTAGAGCGCTTGCCGCCGTTAATCACGTTTTCTTTTAATTGCTTAGTATTACGTAAAGTTGATGCGAAACCCCTCCCCGTTGAACATTGAACGACATTCAGCATGTGTTGGGTAAACCTTTTAGGCAGCAAAGAACTTGTTTCCAATTGCCATACAACTTTATAAATCCATATACTGTCTCAAATATTTAATTGTGCCTAAGGATTACTGAACGATTTATGTGACAAAATTAGTTGTCCCATAACATTTGAAATGTCACTTATTGTTATTAATTTTAGTTTACAAATGTTAAGGACTGTCTGATCTCTTCTGTACTATCATGGTGTTACTTTACATCTGGATGGACTGTCATAAAGACCGGTGTTCTCTAGTAGTCTCTAGCGGTACCCATTGGGTATCTTACAATGACTGTACTGTGGAGGGTTGCGACGATGTGCAACACAGATATGCTATGTTGGTTGCATACATTCAGGTGCAGCCTACACGTTGGAATTCAGGCGTGACCCACTTTTTTTGCTGTTGAGTGTACACTCCAGATGTACTTGGCTAACCTTAATGCATGTCCAACCTTCTAAGGGGAAGTCCTACAATCCTCCACTTGATAGCGGAAGTTGAGAAATCCATGTCCAAAATTGTCATATAATCATCTTAGTTAAGCCTTCCACTCACCTTCAAAGCAGAGGACTGTGATCGGTTCTGGGAACAATAGAGGAAAATATTAGCTCTGCTTCCACTCCATGAGGGAGGATAGCTGTGTTTGCCAAAGCAACTAGCATCTTTTGGGGTCAGAGGAAGGCCTCCACATACAGTCAGTAGGTGTGATTCGTGCTGACATGGAATGTGATTTGCAGCTGGGTGCATCCAGTGTGTTCAATTGCTGCCAGGAAAGCCTCCTCCACATCTCAGACATGATCTTCCCAGCAAGCAAACAGTGGATGCTGGCGTTTCCTCCTGACCTGTCTGGTATTTGCCTAAGGGGTGCAACTACCCACACACCTAACATTGGAGCTCCCAGAAACAAGGAATCCCACCTTTTACAGTTGTTGAGACCTTTAGGAAGATCAGCCCCAGTCCCAATGATGAGTCCTGTGCTGGCTCCTATGTACTTTTGGCAATGAGCAAATACCTCAAACCTGTTTTTAAGGCACAGGAGAGTTGTGCAGCTAGTACTCACTTTCATCTTCAGGCTACAGATTCATGACCTTGCCGTTGTTTGCTATTCACCATCAAGTAAATGTTGACTGGGTGGGACACGCAAATTGAAAGATACTGTGACATCAGGAATCCCAGGTGACATAAGAGGCTCCAGTGATGCCAACACTTTCATCTCAGGTACACAAATGCCACCACAGTCCAGAGCAGCATTATCCAACTTTTTACAGGGGGTGGCCAATTCCTCCTGCATCCATACACAACAGCTCCAGTTCCTAATCATCTTTAATAAGTTTTCTTCTATATCACAAGTAATATAACATTAACCCAAGAGTCGTTGATTGCAATCTAAGTTCTGCTGCTCTACTATTACTGGTTTTCACTACACTCCAGTCACCCACTTAATCCAAATGGACAAAAATTTATTCGAGAATAAGTTAGTATACACTGGTCAAAACAGTAAAACACAGATACAATTCCTCTCTTCATACAAATATATGAAGTAAAAACTAAACTAAATCTTGTGTAATAAGCAGAAATTGCTGCTGCTGCTACTGCACCTTCTGGATTTCGTGGTTGTGGTTAGACTGTCTGATGTCAACAGTTGGATTATTTTCATTCTTGAAGGCCTTATCATATAGTTACTATGAATTCTTTTCAACATGCACATGCCTCATCTTGTCTATCAGTAATATTCCCTCTTTATTTTTTATTACTACAGATTTTCTTCTAGATTTTTTTTTACTGAAGGGCTCTGATTTTCTTATAAATAACCTCATATGTTGCTTCATTTATCATCATATTGATACTATTCCACTGCATTGTCTCATCACTTCTATTAGATTTTTACTAGATCTTTCTTCAGAAGCCACGTTTGTTGGTTCTTCTTTGAAAGCTTCTACTCTTCATTTCCATTTGACTTACTGCGGCAGCCATGCAGTCCTTTTTTTTGCTGCCTTTTAGAAATGTGGAAACTGGCATCTGTGTGATACCAGAGTGGCGATTCTTCTGGATATTTGCAGAGAATTGCATTTTATGTGTGAAAACCAGGGAAGTCTCAGGGAATTTCAGGAATTCCATAAAATCTCGGAATTCTGCATTTTTAACCTAATGTTAAAAACAAATTTTACTGAGTTTTATAAATCACAAATTTTAAAATACTTAATATTTCAAAGTGTGTTAATTATATAAATATTATTCCATATAAATTATTGATTTAAAAACTGTGTTTAAACTATCACTTATGCCTGGTATGTAGCTCAGCCAATAGGAAATAAAAGTCATTACTATGGCACGCTGCTCCTCCCCTCTCCCTCTGCTCGCCATAAGTTTATCAGGAGATTCTTGACACAATCTTCCTCCTTTCTCCTCACATCTGAAATTCTCAGAGTTGCCACCCTGGATACACACCCTTGAGTGTTGTTAGCTAGCAACTGTTCATCGAGTGTGACACATGTGATTAGAAAGTACAGCAGTTTTACCATTATCCCTGTGCTCATTGAAAGTGATCTGTTATATGAAAGTCAGCACCACTTTTCTTTAAATTTATGGTAATTTTAAAAACACCTCACTTATTTCTTACCTTAAGAAATAATCAATCTAACCAAGCTGCCAATGGCAGCACTGCTGTGGAGGTATGCGAGGGTTGCTATAGTCAAGTTGACGGAAGAAGATTCTTAATAGTTGCATTGGGCTGTGTGTCGCCACTTTGCATGTCTACCTCAACTAATTGCATAACACAATTTTGCAAATGTCTCTACGGCAATGCATTAGTTCTATATATGGGTATTGTCTTCACATGTCGCGTTGTGTGCTTTGCAGTTGAAAGTTGCCAACAGCACTGCCAGTTGAAAGTGATCATCATACATAGACTCGACTAAAGCTGAACTCATAAACAGAAGATGCAGAGTGATTATCTGACATACAAAGCAAATGTAAAGTTTTGAGATGAGCATTCAGTTAATTCAAAGATTGAATGAAATAATAAGCAGCCAGTTGCACAAAAGAAATTTTATTTCTTGATCGGTTTTGGTACTTAGGGCACCTCTTCAAAAGTTTATACCTATCCCATTATTTGTGTCAATAATAAAGTGCATATAGCACAATGCCATGATGCCAAAAAATATATGCAGGAACAATAAGTAATAGAATACTGAATCCAGTAATACAGTAAGTGCAGACATCACACCAGAACATGAGCCCATCAGCCACTAGTTTTATGCAGACACTGTGAACTACACAAGGGAATCTAAGAGTTCTTATTGCATTAATGGATTCAGTATTCTATTACTTATTGCTCCTGCATATATTTTTTGGGTTCATGACATTGTGCTGTATCCACTTTATTATTGACACTTGCAAATAATGTCCGAAGAAGGGCATTAAATCCCCAAAACTGGTAAAGAAATTAAATTTCTTTTATGCAGCTGGTTGCCTATTATTTCATTATGTATGACTGCAGTTGCTGAAGATGGATAAAATACTCAAAGATTGAGCATGCAAAAGTGTATTGCTTGAATGAATGCCAGTACAGCTATTCCATATAATCAGTTATGAATGTGGATTTTAGAAATAAAAAGTAAAGCTACACAATGATGTACAAGTCAATCAAAAGTAAGTGTGACTTTAAACAAAGTTTCCAAAGTCTGTCAACATTTTATGTTAGCAATTATATTTTGTGTGATTTGGCGTACTATTGGTATAGATCAGCCATGGGCAACCTTTGGTGACATGTGGGCCTGGTTCACACACTTAATCAAGCTTGTGAGCCAACTTGTCAAGTGATGTAACAGCAGTGTTCAAAACTATATCATCTATGACATTAATGTTTATGGGGTAATGCAACAATACAAAGGGAATCCATTTCCAAGCATGTCATGCCAAAAAATTATGCCTCGAAACATGGAGAATATGTTCATTTTATGTTCACCCTATCTTCAGATGCTTATATTTATTGACACATCATGCACATTGTTTGTTTAATAATGATGCTTTGCAGTAGCTGTGTTTAACACTGCAAAACTCTACAGTGCCTCACTTTCTGTCCCACGAACTTTTTCTGCAGGTCAGACTGAAGCCAATCACAGGCTACATATGGCCTATGGGCCTCTGGTTGCCCACCTGTAGTACAGAGAGAAAATATTTTGCAGTTACCTTACTCATGTCAAGAACTGGATCTACATAGTTAAGATAATTCGTATTTAGAGAAATATTTTTAAAAAGTGTTTCAAACTAGTGACTGAAGCTTTTGTTTTAAATGTAAAGAATCTTCTTCAGAATGTTGTTTATGAAATTTGGAGAACATTGAATATAGTGACGATAAAAATATGTAATATTTCATCAACGTGTCTTATTGCCATCAGGTGCTAGCTGAGACTGCTAATTGAGTGGGAAGGGTCCAGAGTTTATATCTTCTGCCTTCCTGCTCCATGGTCGGGTCTAGGTGTTCCATCTGTGGTCCATTCCCACTAGAAGCATTCTGAGATATTTAGTCTTCAGTCTGGTGAGCACAGAAGCAAACTGGCATTCCATTTTTGGTCTGATGTGCCTCCATGATTGTTTCTAGGCATTCCATCTTTTCTCCATTCCCATTAGAAATGTCCAGAGACATGCCATCTTTGATACAGTGCATCTGCCAGGCAGTTGGCATTCCATTTTAATCTGGCATGCCAGACAGTAATCTGGCACTCTGTTCTTGGTACAGCACTTCTGTCTTTATTCTCAGTTCTTCTTTTTGTTGAGTTCTGATGTGGCCATTGTTGCATTTTTCGCAACTTGAGTGCAGAACCCCAGGCTTTGCTGAGTTGATACACAGTGTCACAATTCATGAGGTTTTCCACCACCTTCATCTCTATTGACTCTCTTGGAACACTGACCCAATATCTAGATGTCTATTCCAGAACCCTTGTTTATCATATTTCATGTTGTTATTAAGTTCCAGAGAGTGCTCACACTGGCTGATTTAGTTGCCTGTCTCATCCAGGTGAGCCTGTGATACTCTTTGCATACAAAGTCAGTGTACGAGATGCCACATTAGCATGGTATATTATAAATTACTGGTTTGTGTGGACCTTGTCATCTTTCACATTTCCCAGTAGTCCTTTTATTTTGGTAGATGGGCACACTAAAGACATGATGTCATGCTTCTTGAGAATCCTGCTGACCTTGGTTGAAATCAATCATGCATAGGGCAGTATCAGTCTTCATCTTGCTCTTCTTCACTATCATGTGTCTGACTGGCTAGTTGAAAGCTCTTCTGAATCTATTTTATTGTGCATCCATTTCTGCAAAGACTGAGCGTAGAAGACTGAGGCTAGTTCTGATGTTGGTTGGAAAAGGTGTGTGTCCTGGGGACCAATGTCTTTAGAACTACATTCTTTTGCACTGGATGATGACCTAGCTTATACATATAACTCAGTACACACTGTACCCAAGTGACCCATCTACTCTCCTTTTGACAAGTACATCCAGGAATGATAGCTGACCACCATTTTCCCATTCTATGGTGAAATTTAAATTTGGATGGCATGAGTTAAGATGTTCCAAAAACTCACATACCTGAATAAGCATGTGGGTTTGTATCTAGCCTTCTCTAATTTTTCCTGCTTAAATTTCCCCATAAAGAGATTGGCAACCACTGGTGATAGGGGACTGCCCATGTCTGCTCGTAATATTGGTTCCTATACAGAAAATATGTTGAAGTCAGTATATGCCTGAACAGGTCCATCAGGGCATTGTCAGATTTATGCAATTAGTTCTAATGAGTCTATCAGTAGTACCTTGATAACCAGGGAGACAACATCAAAGCAGACTATTATATCAGATTCCATTGTATATAGTTGCAAGAGACACAGCAAAAAATCCTCTGACTTTTAGATGTGATGAAAACACTATTCCTCATAGGGGCAAACAGCAATTTCTTCTAATATTTAGTTGCTGGGTATGTTGATGCACATATCTTGCTGACAACTGAGCATAGCTGCACACCAGTGTTTTTGGCATTCCATACATTCTAGGTGGAACGGGTGCTCTAGATCATAACTGCTTGATGATCTTGTCAGATATGCCTGTTGCCTTCAAGAGAGCCCTGGTCTTCTTGTTCACTTTGGACATAGGGTCACGTTTGTAAAGTCTGTATGCTGGATCCACAGAAGTTGACAGACTTTCTCATCATAATCGGCCTGCTGCAGGCAAAGCCTGGGATTCTGCACTGGAGTTGCTAAAAATGCAATGGTAGCAGCAGCAAAACTCAACAAAAAAAAGGACTGAGAATGTGGAGATGATACACCATAAGTACTGTACTGAGAACAGAATGTGAATTCACTGTCAGGTGCACTGGACCAAACGAAGGATATCTCAGGACATTTCTCCAGACCACAGATGGGGCACCTACAATGGACCATGGAGGGGGAAGGCAGTAGGTATAAATACTGGACCCATTCCACTTGACGAGCAGTCTCAGGTAGCACCTGATGAAGACAAGTAGTCGCTTTGTCAAAATATTGTGCATGGACAACACTGATATATGGCAGAACACCCAACATCTCAAGACTTCAACAGATGGCCAGAGAAGCCTGAACAATCTATACACATTATAAAAAATGTGTATATATATGTTCCATATCTCCTAAACCACTGGACCAATTTCAATAAAACTTGGTACACATATCACTTTTTGTCTGGAAAGAGTGCCTGTGGGGATAAGATCCACCTACCTATCAAAGTGGTGAGGGGTGGAGATGAGGGTGAAAAAGCAGTGTAGCCCATGATGCATGGATATCCATTCATACATTAGTCATCCAGTATTTGAGAATGAGAGCATTTAGGGTGTTGCAACAAACTTTAAACATAATTTAAAAGTTTTACAAAACTTTTTCTCACTGACAACCCCAACAAAGTGATGAGAGGAAAAAAGTTTATTGCTTACTACCTTTTCACTGTTCATGCTGTGAAACTGCCAGATGAAGCACGACGTCTAATTTTTTTATGACATCAAATGCTGATATGCATGACAAACCACCACATCATGCACGATATTTTAATGTATTAGTAACTCTATTTTCAACACATTTTACAGGCAGTATACATGAATGGCACTGTACATACCTTCAAAAAGATTTCATCGTATGACACACAGTTCAGGAGATATGGCATCATAAACATTGAGCTGTGTGGAAAGGAAACAGCTAGACAAAATTCACTCTAGATACAGGTAAAATCTGCGTATAGATATGTGTGAAATATGTCAAATGTATATGAAATATGTGTGAGCTTAGGCTTTCCCAGTGAATCAACTGTCTGTACTGTTGTTTTGTGTCCAGCTGGATACAGTTCTTTTTGTGACACAATAATTCAATAGTGTACCGTGCTGTCATCTTCAGGTGGTGCTTGTAGAACGAGCATATTTGCTATATCCTTCCTCCTTTAACTTTTATCACCCTCCCTCCCTCCCCCCTCCCCACCCTCTCTCCAATGCTGGTCGCATGCTGCTGCAATGGATGAAGTGGTGGGGAGACCGGCGCCCCTGGATTCTCAGCATGAACTCTGAAGATGATATAGCAAGGTATACTGTCAAAACATCATGTTATGAAAAAACTGCACCTGACTGGACACCCAACAACAGTACAAACAGCTGATTTGCTAAAGTCTAAGATCACACATCAGATTCCTGTATGGGGAGGAGAGGCATCAGAGCCTTAAGAAGCTAGATAAATTTCACAACTGGAAAGAGCGTATACTCAGTTCTCTCATTTTTCTGATGAGGTGCCATGACTACAGTGGATACCAACATTCCAACATTCATGAGGATTGCCCACCATATAAAAACTATGGCAGCCCACTGGATCACAAAAAGAGCTAGTCTGGTACTTGAAAGGGAAAAAATCTAGTACACATGTCATCAACTTGATACAACATCTAAGGAATCACTTGCACTCCACTTAGAGATGGCCTGTTTCTCTTGCCTGATTCTTGGGAGTGGGCTGGTGCTGTTTCTTGGAAGCATGCTGACTGATCTTGATGCAGTGGTACTGACAAACAAGTCTCCAAGTTCAAACATGTGGCAGTAAGACAACAACAACCACAAGAAGAGCAATGATGAACCCTAATCAGCCTCATAGAAAAGAGATTGAAGAAGCAGAAAAATCTGTTCTGGGAAAGGGACTCGCACCAACACCGACCACTATTCCTGTTGCATATTTCATCGGTGGTATAGAACAAGTAATTTCAACCCTCCATAGCGATGATGCATAGGAGATAAATTGGTAAATCTGATACATGCTCACTAGAGCCATTGTGAAAGCAGAAAATGCTGCCATTCGAGAACTACAGAAAGATCCTGAAATAGTCATTCTACCTGTGGACAAGGAAAATGCCAGTGTACTACAACTGATGTCAGAGTACAATAGCAGAATGTATGACCTACTCAAGGATCTACCACGCAGAAAACTGAAGGGAGACCTGATGAACAGAATGAAGAAGAAGGAGACTGTTCAGCTTCTGCGCTAGTCCCTGCTGAAGGAAATCATCAAGAAGCTTTGACCACCAGCTGCTGCACCTCCAATGCACTATGGGTTGCGAAATATTCACAAAAATATTGTCCCTCTACATCCTATTGTAAGCAACATAGCCACACCAATGTGCCAGCTGGCCAAACATCTAAAGGCAGTAATAAGTCCCAACATTGGTAAATGTCAGCACTGCATCAGCAGCTCTGTACATTTCATTCAACAGGTGCAAATACTAATACTCTATGACCAGGACCTTAAGGTGAGCTTTGATGTGGTATCTCTCATTACCAGAATGCCACTTGCTGATTACTTCAAGTTGATCATGGAGAAATTCAACCCAACAATCACTAATCTCTCCAAATTTGTCCTCACATCAACAGTCTTTCTCTCCAGTGGCAACTATTGTGAATAAATGGATGATGGTGTTGTGGAGTGTCCTGTCACCAGTTGTGGTAAACTTTTTTATGGAGAACTAAAAAGAGAAAGCTCTGGAAACAGCTGCACTGAAGCCTATATGCTTTTTCAGATATGTTGATGACATGTTTATGATGTGGTCACATGGGAGTGAAAGACTTCGGGTGCTCCTCCAATATCTGAACTCTCTGTAACCCACTATAAAATTCACCATGGAGGTGGAAGAGAATGGCGAACTCCCCTTTTTGGACATCTGAATGAAGTGCAGAACAGATGGCACCATAGGATACAGTGTGTACAGGAAAGCTGCCCACACTTATTTGTATCTCCACACTGCCAGCGACCGTCATCCTTCACAACATAAGAGTGTGCTACATATGCTGGCATCATATGAAGAAAGCCTACCAAGGGAGGTTAACCACATTAAGCACTTTTTCAAGAAGAATGGCTACAATGAGAGACAAATCCAATGTCCTTTTAGGCAGAAAGGTCAAGCTAAACAGACAGAAAATGAGGAGGAGGAGGAGAAGATGGAGAAGACAATGGTGCATATGCCACATGCCAGCAAAGTATCAAACAAAATCAGCAGAATCCTGGCTTGAAATAACATTAAATGCATTTTCCGTCTACTTCCAAAAGTTTACGCCCTATTAGGTACAGTGAAAGGTGACTTGGGTGCTGTAGACCAAGTGTACCATATTTTACGTAGATACGGTAAGGTGTATATCAAGGAGACTGTACAGACAATGGAAGAAAGGTGCAAGGAACACAGAAGACACATCAAAATTAAGCAACTGACAAAATCTGCAGCTGCAAAACACTGCATGGCTACAGGGGACTTCATGAAGTATAAAAATATGAATGTGCAGAGATAGACCATGTCGTTTTGGGACTGTGTTCTGAAGGAGGCTATTGAAATACAAGTGGCTGACAGGCTCATCAACGGAGACACTGGGTTCACTCTCAACAAAGCTCAGGACACAGCACTCAGCCAAATAAAATTACAGTGTCAGCCGAAAGTGACTTCCACACCCAATACAAGCCGCAGGAGTTCACTCCCTGCATCCAGTGGTGCTGGTCCAACCACCACTCCACCCATTGTGGAATATGACCAGCAGTGGAGGAAGCGGTGGAAGATGATAAGCATATGAAGGAGGCAGGAGTAGCAAAGATGCTCGTTCTCCAGGTATCACCTGAAGATAATGACAAGGTACTGTAGTAATCCTGAGAAACTATTTTGTGAAATCAGATACAATGAGAATTACCAATGAGGTTGCCCCACATTGGGTGCCAAAAATGTAGTGATCTCTAGAAATTAAATGAAATCAAACACAAAGGGCACAAAATTAAGGGCTTACCGTATGAATGTAATAGATTGCTTATATGATCAAACCATGAGAGAAATGTATTTATTTTCATGCTGTTTACACAAGCCAAAACAAAACTACAAATCTCAGGGTCGGCTTGACTGGGCATGGACATGACTCAGTTATTAAGGGGAAGGAAGAGGGAACAAATCGTCTCGCCGTTCTTCGTTATCATTTTTCGTGTACTGCTGTCGGTGTCAGGTGCTGTGTCGGTAATGCACGTCACCTTGGACTATTGCTGTGCAAGTCTACTGCCCTCATCAGCAATTGCGGCATTGCAGCAGGGGCCAGGTACAATCTCCATGTTGTCTGACAGTTGTCGGTTGCATGGCTGAAGCTGTGCTATCACTGTGTTGGAAGGCAGATGTTGACGATGAGTGGAGGAGTGCCCATGTCCTCTTGCTTCTGCGGTGTCTCCATGACTCCTCTCTTCTCCTCCATCTCCCAGCTCAACTGCTCTTCAAAATACTCTTTTTTTCAGCATTGTCATTGGCGGACAAAATTTTCAATGCAGCCCAGTGACAGATCACTGTTTCATCACCATGCCTCTCCATGCGGGGCGGAAATTTGCTATCTGGTGTGCGCTAGCATGAGCCTCGTGAATTGGCATCTTTCTCACAATTTCACATTCTTAAGATGTTTTCCTGCATTCCGAACCTGTTAGGAGAGCAGCTGCACAACAATTCTTTATAACTGCTCTCTGTGTGAGCCCTGGGCAGATTCATGTTTGAACTCCGTCTCAAAATCTGCCAGCGCCTGTGATTTGTAAGGAAGTTCCCCAATCATACTGTAATTATTGGTGGAGATTTCAATCATCCAACAACTAATTGGGAAAATTACAAGTTTGTTGGTGGTGGGCATGATAAGACGTATTGTGAAACTTTACTAATGCCTTCTCTGAAAACTATCTGGAACAGACAGTTAGGAACCCCTCTAATGATGGAAATACAAGGTGTTTCAAAAAGAATATATGTATTTCAAATGCATATATTTATTGAACTTTAAGACATATGGATATGAAACTTAACATCCATATTTATGAACCTCTCAAGTTCAGATTACAGATGTTCAATATGTCCTCCATCAGTGACATCTACAATATCCCATTGATACTCAAATTCCTCCCATACTCGGGCAAGCATGTCCTTCATCACTGGTGTTATGGCAGTGTGGAATTGGTTCTTCAACTCTTCCAGTTTGTGTGGAAGTGGTGGTACATAAATGTTGTCTTTAATGAAACCCAACAGGAATAAATCAGAAGGTGTCAAATCCAGTAACCATGGAGCTCAGCTGAGAGATGCTAAGTCGCTAGCTCCTTGACAACCAATCCAACGGTTGGTAGAGTTTCATTCAGATATTCACACACTTGAGAGGGTACCCCATCTTGTTGAAAAACGTAGTTGTCTTCACACAGCCTCAGAAACAACCAGTTTTGTAACATAGCAAGGTACTGCTGACCATTAGCCATGTATCCTTCAAGGAAGGATGGGCCGTAAACAAATGATCAGGAAATTGCACAAAACACGAAACTTCCTGGCAGATTAAAACTGTGTGCTCGACCGAGACTCGAACTCGGGACCTTTGCCCTTTGCGGGCAAGTGCTCTACCAACTGAGCTACCAAAGCATGACTCACACCCGGTATCACAGCTTTACTTCTGCCAATACCTCATCTCCTGGCACAAAACACGTTGACTTTGGGTGAATCTTGTACATGTTCAATGGCTGCATGGGGGTTTTTTAGGCCCTGAATTGTAACATTATGTTTGTTTACCTGACCACTAACATGGAAAGTTGCTTCATCACTGAACATGATGCATCATGTGAAAATGTTATCATTGTCTGCTTTGGAGAAGCCATTTTAAATGTATGACGGTTACCAAGCAAAACGGAAGACAACTGACATCTAGTGGCTATTAATATAAAGTAGACTACGTATTTGTTTTTCCAATAGCTGACCTGAGGTGCAGTGATCGATAGTTTGGACAAAATAATACTTTGTAATATGTATATTCTTTTTGAAATACCCTGTATATTGGATCCAATGGCAACAAATAGAACTGACCTCTTTGAGGACGTCCACATTGAAACTGGTACCAGTGACCTTGATGCAATTGTCCCTACAATGATTACCAAAGTACAACTAAACCAAACAGAAAGATATATATGCTTAGTAAACTAGAAAAATAATCAGTAGTGTCATATCTCAATGAGGAACTTGAAACTTCCAGCAGAGAGCGGGAGCATGTAGAGGAACTCAGGCTCAAGTTTAAAAGAATAGTTGACCATACACTGGATAGATATCTACCCAGTAGAACAGTTCATAATGGGAGGGAACCTCCATGGTTTACCGTCACTGCAAAGATACTTCTAAAGAAACAGAGATTACTGCATAACAGGTGTAAAACAACATATGGGACTATAGATTGAGATATGCTGAATGAAATGTGTTTGGTTGTCAAGAGAGTAATGCATGAAGCCTTTAATGACTACTGTAACAGAATACTGTCAAACGATCACAAAACCCAAAGAAATTCTGATTGTATATAAAGGCTGTTAGTGGCACTAATGTTAGTGTCCAGTCCCTACTGAATGAGACAGGAACTGTAATTGAGGGTAGCAAAGCAAAAGCTGAAATTCTTATATGTGTTTTCAAATGTTCCTTTACAAAGGAAAACCAAGCAGAATTGTCCCAATATAATCCTTGCTCCACTGAAAAGATGAACGAAATAAGTATTAGGTCAGTAGTGTTGAGAAACAACTGAAATCATTAAAATTGAGCAAAGTTCCAGGGCCCGATGGAATACCTGTCAGATTCTACACTGAATATTTGACTGAGTTAGCTCCTGTTCTAACTATAATCTACTGTAGGTCCCTCGAACAATCAACCATGCCCAGTTCTTGAGTGAAAGCACAGGTCACACTTGTTTAACAGGGTAGTAGAAGTGATACACAAAACTGCCCTCCATTACCCTTGACATCAACTCGATGTAGAAGCTTAGAACTCATTCTGAGCTCAAAGATAATGAGGTATCTTGAAACGAATGACCTCCTCCACGCCAATCAGCAAGAATTCTGAAGACATCAATCATGTGAAAACCAACTCTCACTTTTCTCACATGACATACTGAAAGCTTTGTAACAAGGCAGTCAGTTAGATGCAGTATCTCTTGATTTTTTTGAAAAGAATTGGACTCAATGCCACACATACACTGATTGTCAAAAGTATGATCATATGGAGCATCAAGTGAAAATTTGTGACTGGATTGAGGACTTTTTGATAGTGAGGACACAGCATGTTATCTCCGATGGAGAGCCATTGTGAGATGTAGAAGTAATTTCTGGTGTGCCCAAGGGATTGTGTTGAGACCCTTGCTCTTCATGTTATATATTAATGACCTTGCAGACAATATTAATACACCACTGGCCATTAAAATTGCTACACCAAGAAGAAATGCAGTTGATAAACGGGTATTCACTGGACAAATATATTATACTAGAACTGACATGTGATTACATTTTAACGCAATTTGGGTGCATAGATCCCGAGAAATCAGTACCCAGAACAACCACCTCTGGCCATAATAACGGCCTTGATACGCCTGGTCATTGAGTCAAACAGAGCTTGGATGGTGTGTACAGGTCCAGCTGCCCATGCAGCTTCAACACGATACCACAGTTCATCAAGAGTAGTGACTGGTGTATTGTGACGAGCCAGTTGCTCGGCCACCATTGACCAGACGTTTTCAATTGGTGAGAGACCTAGAGAATGTACTGGCCAGGGCAGCAGTCGAACATTTTCTGTATCCAGAAAGGCCCGCACAGGACCTGCGACATGCGGTCGTGCATTATCCTGCTGAAATGTAGGGTTTCGCATGGATCGAATGAAGGGTAGAGCCACAGGTCATAACACATCTGCAATGTAACGTCCACTGTTCAATGTGCCGTCAATACGAACAAGAGGTGACCGAGACGTGTATGCAATGGCACCCCATACCATCACGCCAGGTGATACGCCAGTATGGTGATGACGAATACACGCTTCCAATGTGCGTTCACCACGATGTCGCCAAACACGGATGTGACCATCATGATGCTGTAAACAGAACCTGGATTCATCCAAAACAATGACGTTTTGCCATTCGTGCACCCAGGATCATTGTTGAGTACACCATCACAGGCACTCCTGTCAGTGATGCAGCGTCAAGGGTAACCGCAGCCATGGTCTCCGAGCTGACAGTCTATGCTGCTGCAGCCTGCATCTCGTGGTTGTGCGGTAGCGTTCCCGCTTCCCACACACGGGTTCCCGGGTTCGATTCCCGGCGGGGTCAGGGATTTTCTCTGCCTCGTGATGGCTGGGTGTTGTGTGCTGTCCTTAGGTTAGATAGGTTTAAGTAGTTCTAAGTTCTAGGGACTGATGACCATAGATGTTAAGTCCCATAGTGCTCAGAGCCATTTTTTTTATGCTGCTGCAAACATCGTCGAACTGTTTGTGCAGATGGTTGTTGTCTTGCAAATGTCCCCATCTGTTGATTCAGGGATCGAGACGTGCCTGCACGACCCGTTACAGACATGTGCATAAAATACCTGTCATGTCGACTGCTAGTGATACGAGGCCATTGGGATCCAGCATGGTGTTCTGTATTACCCTCCTGCACCTACCGATTCTGTATTCTGCTAACAGTCATTGGATCTTGACCAACGCGAGCAGCAATGTCGCGATAAGATAAACCGCAATCATAATAGGCTACAATCTGACCTTTATCAAAGTCGGAAATGTGATGGTACGCATTTCTCCTCCTTACACGAGGCATCACAACAACGTTTCATCAGGCAATGCCAGTCAACTGCTGTTTGTGTATGAGAAATCGGTTGGAAACTTTTCTCATGTCAGCACGTTGTAGGTGTCGCCACTGGTGCCAACCTTGTGTGAATGCTCTGAAAAGCTAATCATTTGCATATCACAGTATCTTCTTCCTGTCGGTTAAATTTCGCGTCTGTAGCATCACATCTTCATGGTGTAGCAATTTTAATGGCCAGTAGTGTAGTAGAATCAGGCTTTTTGCAAGAGATGCAGTTATCTATAATGAAGGAACTGCATTAATATTACATTAGATCTTGATAAGATTTTAATGTGGTACAAAAGATTGGCAACTTGCTCTAAATTTTCAGAAATGTAATATTTTGCGTTTCACAAAACGAAAAACATAGTATCCTATCACTGTAGTATCAATGTGTCACTTTTGGAATTGGCCAACTCATACAGATACCTGGCCTTAACACTTTGTAGGTATATGAAATGGAATGATCACATAGTTTCAGTTGTGGGTAGGCCCCTAAAGCAACTGGTAGGCTTCAGCTTATTGGTAGAATACTGGGGAAGCGCAATCACTCTACAAAGGAGATTCCTTACAAATCACTCATGTGACCAATTCTAGAAATTACTCAAATATGTGTGACTTGTACCAGATTGGATTAACAAGGGATAGACTGAAGGGCAGCACAAATGGTCACATGTTTCTTTACTCAGTGAGAGAGTGTCACAGGGATACTAAAGGAACTAAACTGGAAGACTCTTGAAGATAGACATAAACTTTTCCAAGAAAGTCTATTAATAAAGTTTCAGGAACTGGCAACCCCCTACATATTGCTCACATAGGGATTGTAAGGATAAGATTAGAATAATTAGTGCATGCACAGAGGCATTCAAACAATCATTCTTGCCATGCTCCCATTACAGCTCTCTTTAGTTCCATGGAAGATGACTCTGATGTCTTAACAAATGTCCTACCATCCTAACACTTCTTCTTGTAAGTGTTTTCCACATATTCCTTTCCTCTCCGGTTCTGTGCAGAACCTCCTCACTCTTTACCTTATCAGTCCAACTAATTTTCAACATTCATCTATAGTACCTCATCTCAAATGCTTTGATTCTCTTGTGTTCCGGTTTTCCCACAGTCAATCTTTCACTATCATAAAGGGCTGTGCCCCAAACATACATACTCGGAAATTTATTCCTCAGATTAAGGCCTATGTTTGATACTAGTCGTCTTCTATTGGCTAGAAATGCCCTTTTTGACAGTGCCAGTCTACGTTTGATGCCCTCCTTGCTCCGTCCATCATTAGTTATTTTGCTCATTGGTCTTAATCCGAGCACTTTGTTCTTGGTATTCCACTCTTTTTATTTCCTCTTTGTTCTTGTACATATTGTATATTACCAGTATTTCCCTATAGCTAACCCTTATTTTCCTCAAAATTTCGAACATCTGGTACCATTTGACACTGTCGAACACTTTTTACAGGTTGATAAATTCTATAATCATGTCTTGATCTTTCTTTAGTTTGGCTTTCATTATCAACAACAAAGTCAGAATTGCCTCTCTGGTGGCCTACCCTCCCTAAAGCCAAACTGAAGTATTTCTTCTCTTACCTATCATTTCTTCTCAGTTACCTTTTTTGTACCTGTGTTTTTCTTTCCAGCTCCTATGATTCCATTATTCAACTGCACTGCCTATTGAGTTACTCCTTATTGCAGCATCTATAGCCTTAGGGAACTTCAGGTATATCTCTTCATTCCTTAATACTTCTGCATCCCAGTTCTTTGCACATTGATTCTTCCTGACTAATCTCTTAGACCTTTCCTACTCTTCATCACTGCTACATTATTATCTGAGTCTATATCTTCTCCTGGTATGCTTTACAATCTAATATCTGATTTCGCAATGTCTGTCTGACCATGATGTAATCTAATTGAGATCTTCCTGCATGACCTGGCCGTTTCCAAGTATACCTTGTCCTCTAGCGGTTCTTGAACAGAGTATTTGCTTTATTACAGAAATCAAGTAGTCTTTCTCCTCTCCCATTCCTAGCACCAACTCCATATTCTCTTGCAACCCTTTTTCCTACTCCTTCCCCTACAACCACATTCTGGTCAGCCATGACGATTAGATTTTCATCTCTCTTTATATACTGGTTTACCAGTTCGATATCCTCATATACTTTCTCTGTCTCATCATCTTCGGCATGTTGGTTTTCTGTAGATTCTGATGAGAACAACTGAGAACAACTCGATCACTGAACTGTTCATCGTAAAACACTCCCTGCCTCACTGTCCTGTTTATAACGAATCCTAGTCCATTACATGGTATTTTTTCTTCTGCTGTTGAAATGACACTATACTCATCTGACCAGAAAGCCTTGTTTTCTTTCCATTTCACCTCACTGACCCCCACGATATCTAGACTAAGCATCTGCATTTCCCTTTCCAGACTTTCTGGCTTCCTTACCATGATGAAGCTTCTAGTAATCCACTCCCCGACTCATAGAACGTTATCCTTTCATTGGTTATTCAATTTTTTCCTCATGGTCACTTCGCCTTTGGCAGTCCCTTTCTGGTGACTTGAAGGGGACGTTGATCATTGCTGATTCTCCCGCCTTAATGGGGCAGTTTCCCACCTCATGGACAAGAGCGTGCTCTGAAACCCTGTTCAGTCATCAGTCATCTTTGACAAGGTCGTTGGATGAGGGTGATTTTTTTATGCGAGATGTCTTCGGCTGCCAATGCTGACTTTTATTCAAAATTTAAGTAGTATTGTGGTTCGAACCTGGGACTGAGGACATTCTGATTACGTATCAAAGACACAACCCGCGTTTGTTTCCCTCCTGAATCTTAACTTCTGGTGTCCACTCAGAATGGTGGAGCCTTGGCTGGTGAAATGGTGTGTTAGAGTAAACGTCGACAAGTGCGAGGCTGTTCTGTTCACTAGAAGACCGAAGCAACTGCGCAAACATCAGCACTGCAACCCAATAACACTACACACATGCTCAATATGTTTCCGCGAGCAGGTCAAATACCTCGGTGTCTGGCTGGACAGGAAACTACTCTGGGGGGACCACATTCAACACGTGACCAACAAAGCTAACGTGAGGCTCAAACAACTCTACCCTATGCTTAACAGGCATAGCACACTGAACAGGAGGGTGTCTAGGTCCATGTACATGACACTTATTAGACCCCTGATGATGTACGCAGCCCCTGTCTGGGGATACGCTGCGCCAACTCGCCTGCGCCGTCTGCAGCTCATACAGAACAAAGTACTCAAAATCATAAGCAACGCTCCGCGCTACACACCCATCGCGGACCTTCACCGGGAATACCGGCTAGATAATATCTTGGAGGTATTCCAAAAACTCTCCACACGACTGTACAATAACACGAGACACTCGCGCAACCCGTTTATCCTTTCTCTGGGTAACTACGACCACAACCATAGAGGGAAGCATAACAGACCAAAGACATTACTGGCTAGGAACTAAACATCTATGGTCCATAGAATGCTAACACAACACTACTGGCGAGCCCCTGCAACACAGTTATTACTGGAAACCCAGATGTGCGACTAGCCGAAAAACAGGCAACCGCAAGGAAACCGTACTGTACACAGCACACAAACCAGCCACACACATCCTCTACACCGTCTGTGAGCCGATCTATGACCGATCGCCCACTAATCTACAACGACATTGAACTGTTGCAGGGACGCAGCAACTGCAGCAAGCGCCGCAACAAGCTCCAACAACGACAAAGGTAACGATGCACGATACCTCGGACTAACACAACCACATCTTTCATGCACTGTCGCAGATAGCAAGCCGCTACTGCCCTTACTACCCGTCCTACTGTCGCAGAGGTTTTTTTCCCTTGGCTCTTGCCTTGGCACTTTTTTTCCTCTGCCCTTACAACCGCTACCCTTCAATCGTTTTCAACCATTTCTATCTCCTGATGGACCATGTTAATGAGTAATCTTACCCAGATTCATGGACAACATCACAGCCCGCATCCTGTGACGCCTGATTCAAAAACTAACATGTTTACGGAGGTGACAGTAGAACTTTTGGTTTGGTCACCACGTTGGTGTGGGCGTGGAGGGGCCCCATCCTTTGTAGGTGTCCAAAGGGATGCTCGGGGGCAAAGTGGGCAAGGGCAGTAACCTGAGGCTTGGCCACTATGTCCCATTCCCTCTGCCCAGGAACCAAGAAAAGTATAGGGAACATGGAGGAGACATCCAAAGAACATCAATAGTTCATTTGTGCAAGGGTTGGAACTTAAATAGTGCCAATTATTTATTCACAACCGATACAAAAGAGTTACATGTTTGCACCTGTTACTGTCCTTCAAAGTAGTCACCAGCGTTGTGCAGAACCTGTTGCCAGCGATGTGGAAGGTGTAGTATACCGATAGCAGGGCTTGTTCTGTTGATGGTGCAAATGGAGCAGTCTACTGCCTGTCGTATCTCTGGAACAGTTCTGAAGCGAATGCCACGTAGTGGTTCCTTCATATTCGGAATCAAATCAAAGTCACGAGGAGTTAAGTTTGGGGAGTATGGTGGATGGTACAGTACTTCCAGGTCCCATCGACTGAACAGAGCAGCCACAGCTTGCGCTGTATGCGCCTGCGCATTGTCATGCAAAATGATGGGTGGGTTGCGCGGGAAGTGTCACCGCTTTTTTCAAAGCTGGTCGCAGGGGATGCTCCAAAAATGAGCAGTAATACGATTTAAGTCCTTGGGGCTTTGATTTGATTCTGAAGATGTAGGAACCACTTCGTGGCATTCGCTTCAGATCTGTTCCAGAGATTCGACAGGCAGTAGACCGCTTCATTTGTTCAAAAATGTTCAAATGTGTGTGAAATCTTATGGGACTTAACTGCCAAGGTCATCAGTCCCTAAGCTTACACACTACTTAACCTAAATTATCCTAAGGACAAACACACACACCCATGCCCGAGGGAGGACTCGTACCTCTGCCGGGATCAGCCGCACAGTCCATGACTGCAGCGCCTTAGACCGCTCGGCTAATCCTGCACGGCGCTCCATTTGTACCATCAACAGAACAGGCTCTGCTAACGGTATACTAAGCCTTTCACATCGCTGGCAACGGGTTCTACACAATGCTGGTGACTACTCAAGGACTCGTACCTCCGCCGGGATCAGCCGCACAGTCCATGACTGCAGCGCCTTAGACCGCTCGGCTAATCCTGCACAGTGCTCCATTTGTACCATCAACAGAACAGGCTCTGCTAACGGTATACTAAGCCTCTCACATCGCTGGCAACGGGTTCTACACAATGCTGGTGACTACTCAAGGACAGCAACAGGTGCAAACATGTAACTCTTTTGTATCAGTTGTGAATAAATACTTGCCTCTATTTAAGTTTCAACCCTCGTATATTTATGGTTTTTTAAATTATTATTAACACCACCGAGTATATCAGCAAATCGGCGTCGGGAGGAGAAGAGAGTGGCAAGTTGTCGTATTTGGTGGGACTATTGACACATAGTTTTGTAGAGGAGACCATTCTGATGAACAGAGAATAACTGGTTCTAAGGGTGCTAAGGGTGGAAAAGGCGTGGATCAACTTATCATTACAGTAACACCCCAGCTCTGCAGTGGATTAAGAAAGACACTAAATAGAAATTGGAGAAGAATTGTCTGTATTTGGGATTGCAGACAACTGCACAATGGCGTTCATTAAGGAAGTGCCAAAAATGAAGGGTATTTTTCTCGCCATCAGCAAACAAGTAGTGAAATGCATGTCCAAAAATCCACTTCACAGAGTTCGCCTGCGCTTGTGGTGAGCGTCCTACCTCCAGAAACAGGAGCACGTGAATAGACATTTGACGAGGAGTTGTATGAGTAATTAGGGGCAGCATTTTTCGCACCAAGGACCAGATATCTCTCTAAGATCCACACACCAGGCAATTCTCGTCCATGTCCAAAACATAACAGGTGACACACAATGGGCTATCTGCAAGGTGAATCCCATGAAGGTGTGACTGACTTACTTGCTTCCCCATTGACAGTAAGGCACCATGCAGACTGGGCATCAGTGTCAAGATAAAAAGTGCACACCGATCGCCAAACAGCATGCCAGTCAACATGGGGATGCTTCCCGTCAACCAAATTCGGTGACTGCACTGTTGAAGACAGCCATAGATCACCTTAATGAATGTCAAGCATGTTGGCAGTTTGGAAGTATGCACATGGCGGAAGTAAAAGAAGGGCGGCAGGACGTCCTAAAGCTGGAGAGGTGTTGAGAGAGACTGTGGTGCAATGACCTCCAGTAATAGCCTGGTAAGGCAAGTAGGACAGTGCCGCAGTGCTATGTGAGAGTTGACCAAAAAGATTATCGCCCTGTCTGGCACATGATAGATACCTAAGCCGCCCATGCACTGTGGGAGGGTCTTGTACCTTATCCTGAATAGCAAGATTTGCCAAACATATAAACCTAGTGCTGCTAGCATGCATCTGGTCATGGACAGCAGAATAGAAAGCGTCTATATGCCACATGGGGGATACGTGAAGCCAAATATATATTTACGTATTGTCTCTGCTACAGAAGAACAAGGGTTCATAAACGATGATCAGGTAGTCCAGCTTGAAGTTGGTACAGTAGGCACAGGCAGTTGAGGGCAATGGTGCACTGCAAGCCACTTGTGAACTCAAGCCCTAAGCATCGAAAGTAGCAACTACACACAATGGAGTAGTGCTGTCCACAGGAAGCCCCGTACCTGCAGCGATCACTCTCGATTTTCGGAAATTAAGGCAGCTACCAGAAGCTTCGCTGTAGGTGGTAACCCATGCCAATGACTTCCTGACCTAAGCACCGCTATGAAGAACGATGAAGAGATCTTCCATATAAACAATGCAGCTGAATACATGGTCACTGGGAGACGCCACAGACAAGTGTTGACAAAGGCCATTGAGGAACGGTTCCATGGCGAAAGCATACAACAGTGCAGAGAGTGGGCAGCCTTGATGCACTGAACTGCAGATCAAAATGGGAGGAGTGAGATGGCCATTGTAGAGTAAATAGAACATAGCTCAACGAAGGAGGCAAATTACTTCATGGATGGTAGTATCAGGGTATCCCATATTGTAGAACACTTCTTCCAGTTAGTCGTGATTGATTCTATTGAATGCCTGGCTGAAGTCAAAAGCTGCTAAAAGTCCAGGTATACGACGAGTGTGAGCAAGAGCAATTATGTCCCTATAGCAACAGAGGGCATAGTGGATGTTATTAGCACTCCCAAAGAAGTTTGATCAGGAGAAAACATGCACCGGGCTGTGCAGCCAACAGCTGGCTAAAGATCTTTGTGTAGCTATTAAGCAACGTCAAGGGTTGGTAATCACTCCTCCAGGAAGTACCATGAGCCTTGTGCATGGGAATGAGAAGACCATCGAGGAAACTGTCTAGGATCTGCACGAGAGGTGACATAAAGTCCTGACAAATTTCCGTCTACAGTGGTGCCAATGGGGCAAGAAATATCCACTAAATTAAGAGGTCGTCAGGGCCAGGCGACTTGTTCATAGAACGCACCTGTATAGCATCATCATGGACTTCATGCTCCATGATGTCAGCAAGCAGATCCATCGTTGCATCCCCAGGAATCAAGCCAAAGGAGAATCTAGAACTGCTGTAGGGTTGGCAGGGTGATGACATTGTTCAGAATATGGCATGATGTAAAGTGCATGGAGGGGAGACCCTATATCGCATAGAGTATCTAAAGACCACCAGTTGTCACTTGTAAGAACATTAATCAAAGTCTTGTAACGATGGTGTGTTCTACTATCACATGATACATCAATGAACACTCCTCTGCTAACCCATCGTGTGAGCACACTGACCATAGCTCCCTCAAGCTGACAGTGTGAGAGGGATGTGAGCTTTGACTTGGTACGATTCACTATCGCCTGGCGTTCTGGCGAATACTGTGTCATAGTACATCCCCATGGAATGGTGAAATAGAAGTCCTGGGTTTGTAGCCGCTAAGCTGAAACCTCCATTCCATAACCAATCAAGGCCTTGCAGAGAGCAATGTTTGTGCAGAGCACCCATCATGACTGAGCAGACTGATATGCAGCATGGCCACATGTTCTCAATGAGCTGCTGGCAGTCAGGTGAAATAAAGTGGATCGAGTTTAGTTTCTATGGTCCATGGCCGCGCCACACCCTTTGGTAGCACAGAGTGATGACACAGATGTATGCATCATGGTCAGAGAATGCAATGTGCCAGACTTCAGCAGCCTGCACCCCACTGACAGTATCGCAGGAGATGTAAACACAAACGAGGCGGCTTGAAGAAATGCGTAAACCCTGGCCAATCACCAAGAACATGCTCCCAAGAATCCACAAGATTGAAGTACTGGAGATTGTCGCTAGGGCCGGAGGGTGACGTGGTAGTTGGTCTTTTTTGTGCCTGGGTGAAGTTGAAATCGCCTCTCCTGATCAATGCACCTTCTGACCTAGGAAATGAGGTGTGACTGGGTTGGAGAAGAAAGTGAAACTTTCGCATTGGTGACCCAAACCAGATGGCATGTTGAATATTCTGTTGCCACTAAACATGAGAGCCATACCTCTGATATCAGGGAGATAGGCGACTGTATCGTTGAGGATACCATCACGCAGAAGGATTGGTAGCCCACTGCTCCTAGGGGAAGCATAGGAAATATGTGCTGTAAAACCATAGGGAGCTCGAAAGGTTGCAACGTGCACCCCCTGAAAGAGGGCAACATCAATGCCCGCAGCATACAGTATGTTATGAAGTAAGGCCAGTTTGTGGCATATTCGAATGATATTGACATTGACTGTGGTACAGAAGCACAGGGAGTTCGCTGTTAGGCACTGGAAGGGCACATCACTACGACCCCCCACCAAGGGGCCACCATCGCTCTGTTCACCTCCAGAACGTCCATGCTCAGCATCGACGTCGTTTGCTCAGGACACAGACATCTAAGCGTGTCAGTTCAGTGGAACACTATCAGAGGTGCGCCCACAGGTAGAGTCAGGCACAGAAAGGGAGTCAATCACATCAGATGCAGGTGGGGGAAGGTCGATGTCCAAAGGTGGACGCTGACTGGAAATGGAGGTGGGGAAAGACATCACATCACAAGATGCCAGGGCGTCAGAAGACAGTGCATCATCTGTGGGAAGGTTGTCTCCCTGTGCACACATCCAATGGAGGCAGTCATCTGAAGGGTTACAGTGTTGTCTGTTCCATTTCTTCAGCGACCATTGCTTCCTACCATTTCGTTCAGTGTTGGATGGTGGGCGGCTATGTTACATGTGGCCAAATGGCAGAGAAGTGGAGGTTGGTACAGCTCCATGGTCAACAACCATGGGGTCGGGATGGACGGCTTGCATCTGCTGACGGCCATCCTACGTTGATACTGATCCGGCAGCAGTGTAGGAGTGACAGGCCAAACGTCCATCGCGTTGTTGAGAGGAGTCGACGCCGGTTTCAACCGATTCAGAGTGGATGCAGCAAGCAGCCTCGCCACGGATGTATAAGACAGAGGTAAGACACTGGGCGTCGCAGGGAGAGCGACGTCTTTGAGCGGCATCTGAACCAATCTACGCCAGAGACTTTCAGAATGAACATGGCCCTCGTGGCCACAACCTGACCAAGTGCTTGGCTGGCCATCGAACATGACGAGAGCTGTGCAGGCGGTAATTTCCAGGTAGGAAGGCACTTGCGTCCTCAGTTCAATTTTTATCTGCCAGAAACCGTTGAGGAAACACTATGTTTGGAACGTCTTCCACGTTTCTGCAACGTGACGGACGATGTTGCCATAAGGTTTAAAGGCAGCCTCGACAACGTCCGACGGCACTTCAAACGGGAGTACGAAAACCTGCAGCATTCAGAGGCCAAAGCCAGCGTGATCAGCCACGACAGCTCCTATATGGCTGTCAGAGTATTGGAACTTTAGATCGTTAGCATGGCACTGTACAACGTTGGGGCACAGCTCTTCATTCGTCAGCGTATAGATGCAGTAGTACTACAAGGGAAACTCCCCATCGTATCCCTCTCAGATATAATGGTAAAATAGCCCAGTAGATAGCCTGTCAAATACTGAACACAGATCTAACACGAAAATAGGAAGAAGATCTACTGAATTGTGAAAAAAGAAAGAAAATAGAAACAGAGAAAGGTCCACGCTCAAGATGTGCAACATCGAGTGAATGCAAGAACGATGGCGTTGTGGTTGTGTGGTTACGCGGTTGGACAGCAAACTGGGTGATCTGTGTTCAAACCTCCTTCATGCCCCCATTTTTTCACAAAATAATAAACTTATCGTCTGGTCATTGACTTATCTGTTCTTCTGTAGTCTTGGAAATTGTCATACTATACATTGGTTATGGAATAAGAGTCATGTGATAAGAATATATTACCGTCACAAGCAGTGCTGTTTTTCTGGGGGAACGCTGGGGGATGCGTACCCGTAAATTTTTTATTTCATTTTTTCGTGTTGGTAATTGCAATACGAGCGATACCAGTGCAGTTTTTGGTGGGAAAAGCGATGTCATTCAAGCATTTCTAAGCTGCGGCAACCGTTCTCAACAACTGAATCGCTGGCAGCCAGTTCGACAAGCCTGTCGTGCCCTCACCCGCTAATAGTGGGCGATGGTAGTGCTAAACGAATATGCGTACGCTCAAACGCCGAGCTACCGATAGATGTTTCTACGGTCCCGCTACCATGATCCTTAGCGATTCATTGTCATCTTTGTTTTGCT
Organism: Schistocerca piceifrons; assembly: GCF_021461385.2. Classification (NCBI taxonomy): domain Eukaryota; kingdom Metazoa; phylum Arthropoda; class Insecta; order Orthoptera; family Acrididae; genus Schistocerca; species Schistocerca piceifrons. The sequence goes on along the minus strand of NC_060145.1, from coordinate 373,250,346 downwards.
GTTCTTTATTCGTTTGCGTTCAACGAGTGAATGTGAACGTGGCTTTTTCCAAATGAATACGATCGTCTCGCCAGCAAGAGCTACATTTCATCTTTCCACAGTCAACAATCTGATGTTCATAAAGTTGGTTGGTCCTCCACTGATGTTGTTCCAGCCCATGGACTATATACGCTCTAGGTTCATGAAAGGCAGACATCTTGCTACTGATAGCAAGAGTAAAGTAAGAAGACGTGAAGACTACAGCAGCCATTAACTAAAGTCAGTTTGGAAACTATTGTAATGCTATTAATGTAAGTTACACTGCAGTTTTACAGTTAAATAAATTTTCAGCTTTCTAAAAATTGGGTCAGTTGAAGCACGGGATACCACCCATCATCTATGCCATGTTGGGAACCAAAGAAGGTTACAAAAGATTTTTGCAGTGTAGTTTCTATTGTTGTTTATGGTAGGTGTGGATTGTTTTTGTTGTATTGTGTCTTTTAGTAGTGTTTTACAGGTTAAAATATGTGTTCGGTAATATTTACTTGTATTGTTTTGCACGTCAGGGGGTTGATTGGCTCACCTGTTTCATTTGAGGTGTATTATAGATCAATTGACGTGTACGATACCATTTTCTTTTATTGTTCGGGGGTTGCATGATTCCCATGAGAAACTATGGAAAACCTAAAGCTGAGTAACTGGCCAAGGTGGCCGAGCGGTTCTAGGCGCTACAGTCTGGAATCGAGTGACTGCTACGGTCGCAGGTTCGAATCCTGCCTCTGGCATGGATGTGTGTGATGTCCTTAGGTTAGTTAGGTTTAAGTAGTTCTAAGTTCTGGGGGATTGATGACCTCAGCAGTTAAGTCCCATAGTGCTCAGAGCCATTTGAACCATTTTTTAATGCTGAGTAACAGAACATTAACTCCTGCTCATCACGAATGTGAGTTTCGCGCCAAAACCACTGCATTCCTTGCCACACTGGTGGGACATCGGGCCACAGTTCATGCTGACCTGAAATTCGAATTTATATAAGTAAAACACCGAACGTACCTCTGCCTTTGAAGATGGCGTGTTTTCGGTGTCCCATTGACTACATCGTTTAATTGATTAGTTAATCTGGGTGCATTTTTTCACACACAACTTAAGAAGATCACTGGTATGGATGGAGCAAATGAAATGTGATATTTATTGAATTATGGCTCTCCAAACTTAGCGTAGTGCAATTCTTCCACTCTTCAGTTGCCTTTGTCTCTTAATCTGTTCTTTAATGTGAGTTATAATAATCATCTTGTGAATGATGCAGTTTCTGTAATGGATTCTTACAATAACAGCAGTTGTTGTTTTCTAGAAAATATGACGAATTGTTTTGATAAGTACCGACATCGTCTTCTGACTGGACTGATACGGCCTGCCACCAGTTCCTCTCCTGTGCCAGCCTCTTCATCTCAGAGTAGCTCTTGTAAACTTTGTCCTCAACTATTTGTTGGATGTCCTCTCCTGTGCCAGCCTCTTCATCTCAGAGTAGCTCTTGTAAACTTTGTCCTCAACTATTTGTTGGATGTATTCCAGTCTCTGCCTTTCAATGCATTTTTCACCCTCTACAGCTCCCTTGGCCAGGAATGTCCATTTTGCCAGTGCTAGTCTACTTTTGATATCATTATTGCTCCGTCCGTCATTGGTTATTTTGCTGCCTAGGTAGCAGAACTGCTTAACTTCATCTACTTCGTGACCATCAATCTTGATGTTAAGTTTCTGTCTGTTCTCATTTCTGCTACTTCTCATTACTTTCGTCTTTCTTCGATTTATTCTCAATCCATATTCTGCACTCAATAGACTGCTCTTTCCATTCGGCAGCTTATGTAATTCTTCTTCACTTTCAATGAGGATAGCAATGTCATCATGTAATCCTATCCTTGATATCCTTTCACCTTGAATTTTAATTCGACTCCTGAACTTTTCTTTTATTTCCACATTGCTTCTTCTATTGATGGACTGACAATAGGGGCGAAAGACTACATCCTTGTCTTGCACCTTTCTTAATCCGAGCACTTCGTTCTTGGTCTTCCACTCTTATTATTTCCCCTTGGTTCTTGTACATGTTCAATATTACCCGTCTTTCCCTATAACTAACCCCTATTTTCCTCAGAATTTAGAACATCTTGCACCATTTGACACTGTCGAACACGTTTTACGGGTTGAAATATCCTATGAACGTGTCTTGAGTTTTCTTTAGTACGCCTTTCATTAGTAACAGCAACTTCAGGATTGCCTCTCTGGTGGTTTTACCTTTCGTGAAGCCAAACTGATCGTCATCTAACGCATCCTCGATTTTCTTTTACATTCTCCTGAATATTATTCTTGTCAGCAACTTGGATGCATGAGCTGTTAAGCTGATTGTGCGATAATTCTCGCACTTGTCAGCTTTTGCAGTCTACAGAGTTGTGAGGATGAAATTTTTCCAAAAGTCAGATCGTATATCGCCGGACTCATACGTTCTACACACCAAGGTGAACAGTCGTTGGTTGCCACTTCGTCCAATGATTTTAGAAATTCTGATGGATGTTACGTATCCATTCTACCTTATTCGATCGTAAGTCTTCTAAAGCTCTTTTAAATTCCGATTCTATTACTAGATGCCGCATCTCTTCTAAATTTACTCTTGTCTCTTCTTCTATCACATCAGACCAACCGAGCGAGGTGGCGCAGTGGTTAGACACTGGACTCGCATTCGGGAGGACGACGGTTCAATCCCGCGTCCGGCCATCCTGATTTAGGTTTTCCGTGATTTCCCTAAATAGCTCCAGGCAAATGCCGGGATGGTTCCCTTCAAAGGGCACGACCGACTTCCTTCCCCGTCCTTCCCTAATCCGATGAGACCGATGACCTCGCTGTCTGGTCTCCTTCCCCGAAACAACCAACCAACCATCAGACCAATCCTCACCCCTTATAGAGGCCTTCAGTGTACTCTTTCCACCTATCCACTCTCTCCTCTGCATTTAACAGGGGAATTCTCGTTGCGCCTCTTGATGTTACCACCCTTGCTTTTACTGTCAGCGAAGGTTGTTTTGACTTTTCTATATGCCGAGTCAGTCCTTCCGACAAGTATTTCTTTTCAGATTTCTTATTCACATTTTTCATGCAGTCATTTCGTCTTAGCTTCCCTGCACCACCTACTTATTTTACTCCTAAGCGACTTGTTTTTCTTTGTTCCTGAATTTCCATGAACATTTTGTACTTCTTTCTTTCACCTATCAACTGAAGTATTTCTTCGGTTACCTATAGTTTCTTCGCAGTTACCTTTTTTAAATACTTGCGTTTTTCTTTCCAACGTCTCTGATTCCATTCTTCAACTGCACTGCCTATTGAGTTACTCCTTATTGCTGCAGCTATAGCCTTAGGGAACTTCAAGTGTATCTCTTCATTCCTTCATACTTCCGTATCCCACTTCTTTGCGCAGTGATTCTTCCTGATTAATCTCTTAAACATCAGCCTACTCTTTATCACTACTACATTATTATCTGAGTCTATATCTGCTCCTGGTACGCCTTACAATCTAACATCTGATTTCGGAATGTCTGTCTGACCGTTATGTAATCTAACTGAAATCTTCCCGTACCACCTGGCCTTTTCCCAGTATACCTCGTCCTCTTGCAATTCTTGAATAGAGTATTCGCTATTAGCAGATGAAGTTCATTACAGAACGCAAGTAGTCGTTCTGTCTCATTCCTAGCACCAAGCCCACATTCTCTTGCAACCCTTTTTTCTATTCCTTCCCCTACAACCACATTCCGGTCAGCCATGACGATTAGATTTTCATCGCTCTCTACGTACTGAATTACCTGTGCAATATTCTCAAATACTTCCTCTATCTCATCGTCTTCGGCCTGTGTACCTGAACTATCGTTGTGGGCGTTGGTTTTCTGTCGACTCTGATGAGAACAACTCTATTACTGTTCATAGTAACATACCCTCTGCCCTACCTTCCTATTCATAACGAATCCTAGTCCCATTACACAGTTTCTTTGCTGCTGTTGATACGACACTATACGCATCTGACCAGAAAGCCTTGTCTTCTTTCCATTTCACTTCACTGACCGTCACTATATTTAGACTAATCTTCATTTCCCAGTCCAGATTTTCTAATTTCCTTACCACATACCGAGCGGGGTGGCGCAGTGGTTAGACACTGGACTCGCATTCGGGAGGACGACGGTTCAATCCCGCGTCCAGCCATCCTGATTTAGGTTTTCCGTGATTTCCCTAAATCACTCCAGGCAAATGCCGGGATGGTTCCTCTGAAAGGGCACAGCCGACTTCCTTCCCAATCCTTCCCTAATCCGATGAGACCGATGACCACGCTGTCTGGTCTCCTTCCCCAAACCAACCAACCAACCAACCAATCTTACCACGTTCTAGCTTCTTGCAATAGACGCCCCGATTAGTAGAACGTTATCCTTTCATTGGTTAATCAATCTTTTTCTCATGGTCACTTCGCCTTTGGCAGTCCCCTCCTGGTGATCTGAATGGAGGCTATTCAGGAATCTTTTACCAATGGAGAGGTCGTCATGACACTTTTTCAATAACAGGTTACATGTCCTGTGGATATTCATTTTGTGTTCCTAATGCAGTGGTTTTCGTTGCCTTCTGGATCCTCATGCCGTCGATCATTCCTGATTCTTCCAGCTTTAGGGGTAGTTTCCCGCCTCATGGGCAAGGGAGTGCCCTGAACCTCTGTCCACTCATCAGCCATCTTTGACAAGACCGTTGAATGAGGGCGTCATCTATGTGCTGAATGTCTTCTGTCGCAATGCTGACTTTTATTCAAAATGTAAGCTGTGTCGGAGCTCTAACCCGGACATGCTGATTACGTATCCAAGACGCTACCCTCCCCCCCCTTTTTTTATTGTTCGTTGCATTTGTTGACGGTGGACGTCCCATGACACCCGTTGGAAAGCATCGTTGATCCACTCACTCAGTTTTTTGTTTCTACAGAGGGCAGCTGACCCTCTAACCGAACACGCCGAGCTACCGCGCCAGCAGTCCCTAGACAGCGCGTGCTTTTCTTATCCTGTTTGGAACTTCCTTTTGCGAGTAGTCACCGTATTGGAAATCCGAATGTGGATCTAATATGATTAATTCGAGATTTATTCTATGATCCTGAAGTGTCCCTGTCGAGGAAGGGAGGAGGTGCTGATTGCGTGTTTTACGAATATATTACATTATTTTCCCAGTCGCGCTCGGAAACAATTTGCGAATAGTGTCTTCGCGCATACGTTGGCACCTCTGTATCCAAGCAGCGAAAACAGATCTCGCGATTACATTGGAATCCCCGCGTCCAGGCAGCGAAAACAAAATCTGAAAACGAAGCTAACTTCAACGCGGTCGAAAAGTCTTCGTAAACTCCGGAGATTAAGATTTCGGCACAAACGTAAGGTGATGAAAGCTATTCTTGTATCATTAAAGCGTCTTGAGAAATATTTGTGACAGGGTCTATACGTTGAAGCTAGAAGACAAGTAAATGAGAAAGAAAAGCATTTCTTACAGCTTGAACTCTGTTCTGTATCAACACTACAGTATCATTTGTGTCTTTTAGTTCGTATTTATGATCTCTGCTGTAGTCTAAAGCAGAGTATGCGTTATATGTCTCGGGAAAAACTTGAAATAGTCAACAACGATTCACAAGAAGTCGATGAAGCTGACCAGACGAAAAAAATTCCAGTAATGTGTCTCAACAGCCAAGATTTTAGAAGACTACAGTAAATGGAATGCAGCAGTGACCAACTTGTGCCATTGAACTGTTGACACCCATATTTGTCTGCAATGCAAACTGGCCACGGAAGCGGCCTCGGGTGAGGCGTGTGACACAATGGACAATAGACGGAATTCTTTCCCACAGGTGTAGTCTCTTGTCTATCATATAGCTACAAGGAATGAACTAGAAGTAAGTGCTGTTAACACTCTAGTTTTAACATATTGGACTTTACAAGAAAAGGATTTCACCGAAATTCACTTCAACATCTCATATTAATTTTAATATCGCTTCTCAGGAGTATGCCCCAGATTTTTCGACATGTTTCAAATGGAAAACTTGAAAAAAAATATCATTGCTTGCTTCGCTGATAAATCTTTTAAACCGCTCGTTTTATTACTAGCTGAACTCATTTTCTACTTGAGTTGCTGTACATAAATACTTTTATCTTTTAAAACAATAAAAATTAGACCTTGAGAACAGTGATGTATTAAACTGAATCTAGTAGCGGTACATTGAAACATATTGAAATAGACTTCGCACCCTTGCATAAAACTTAAGCAGTGGTTCCTTAATGCGACGAAAATGTCTTTAATAAAGTGCCAGAATATATAAAGCAGGAAATTGAAAAATTATAGAATTTAAAGAACAATTTTAAAAAGCTCTAATTATTTACTCATTTTGTATGTTAATTAGTTCTATGTTCCATGGGTCATTTACATTATTTGTATAGTAATCATGAGGAACGATTTACTTAACAGACTATTTGTAAATGATTAGTTTGTGCATGTTACAATATGCGACGAACTGTACATTAGTCTTTCACACTCTGAAATACATTTAAATTTAACAGCAAAAGTAAATATTTCAGTCTTCTACACTATGTATCCTACTACTATTTATTTTATAATTTGTCAATTGAAGGGAGGAGTTGAGCAGAAGTGACGATTTCACTTTAATTCTAAGATTCGTTTCGGTACCTGTCAGACATACATGCGACACATCCTCGTTTCCCGTTCCACTTGTTCACCACTTATAGATGTCCGCATTTCATTTCACGTAGCTTCACAATGATGGCTCTAGGTATTTAAAAGATTTTGCAAGCTTCATAGAATTCACCGTTAAAGCTGTGATCTCGAACCATCAGTTACTGTATGTTGTATGTTTGGTGGTAATTCTAACAGAAGGAAGAGGTATGGAAGAAGTATACCTAGTTGCGAGTCCCAGTAAAGCCACAAGAGAATAAAACTCTACCTTGTGGAGACTAACGTCAGGAAAACGACAATGATTCATATGTTCAAGTTATTTGTGTAGTATACTTTCATCTTTGCATTCTCAATAAAAATTTAAAATTAACAATGTACAGTGTAAAAAAATATTTTTACAGAAATCACTGCGAGGTGACTTCACGAGGTACAATTAGGATGGCAAAAATTGTAAGATGAAAGGTAATTGAAAAAACCCATTGTGATTCTACATAGGAGAAGAAATTTCGTGATATAGTCACATGATGAGGTTGTCAGAGGCGATGCTGCCACAGACAACATGGAAATCGATCTCTCTAGAGAGAGAGAGAGAGAGAGAGGAAAAAAAGAAAAGAACGCAGAAGACCAAGGAAAAGATAGGTGGAGGAGGGAAAAGTTTCTATGCCAAGAAGAAGCTTACGGGCTGACGAGAGGCAAAATGAGAAGTTTTTCACACTATTTATTTGGCCTCTAGCTGCCCAGCTACTTAGGCAACTAAACTGTTATACAATATATCACAGTTACGTAAAATGTGTTACGTTAACAGAGAATTCCCGATACATCTAGCTATTTCTTAATTAGCCTACGTATTATCACTACAAATAATATAAACAAATGAACTTTCGTATTCTTATGCTGAGGACGTTAATAATTGGCAATTATTTTCCACCGGATTGAGTACTATAAGGCTCATCATTGGAATTAAATAACTAATCGGGCAATAGAGTAGCACTGTACACAAATAACCAACTATAAAATGACTGATGACTTCATAACAATTTCTTCTTCTGGTAGTTGTAACTGGTGTGCACGTGTGGAGACAATCATGTGTTGCGGTTGTTGTGGCTCGGTGCCTTCGCATCTCAGAATTTAGAAATGAATGTCCATCTCTTGGAAGTATCTTCTGATGTGGACATACATTTTTGGCTGTGGGTCAAGGTTTGTGACACTCTTGGATAGGGAAATCCCTGTTTGTCGATTGACTTAAGTTTGGCCGTCTAAGCAGAGTAGTGGGAACAGCCAAGAAGAAGGTGATGTAAGTCTGCTAGTTCTGAGGGGTGATCTTTGCGATAAGTAGGGATCACATTTTAATTCTGAGGATGTCCCTCTTGCTTTCTTATGGTTGCTGTTTTATGCTGTCGTTCAAGTTCTAACTTTGAATCCACTGTTGAATCTGTGCAATGTTATGTGCTGTCGTTGACTGAGATGTTTGCCAGAATTGATATCAATCATGAAATGCCCCCTTAGTTACAGTGGTTACGAGGTTTGTGTAAGATACACGCACAAAGAAAGATATTTATTTATTTATTCATTCACCCTCTGATTGCTATTTAGGGCAATACTGGATACGTCGGTATAGATTTACGACAGGGATAGGGTAAATTACAATTTGGATATACACTCCTGGAAATTGAAATAAGAACACCGTGAATTCATTGTCCCAGGAAGGGGAAACTTTATTGACACATTCCTGGCGTCAGATACATCACATGATCACACTGACAGAACCACAGGCACATAGACACAGGCAACAGAGCATGCACAATGTCGGCACTAGTACAGTGTATGTCCACCTTTCACAGCAATGCAGGCTGCTATTCTCCCATGGAGACGATCGTAGAGATGCTGGATGTAGTCCTGTGGAACGGTTTGCCATGCCATTTCCACCTGGCGCCTCAGTTGGACCAGCGTTCGTGCTGGACGTGCAGACCACGTGAGACGACGCTTCATCCAGTCCCAAACATGCTCAATGGGGGACAGATCCGGAGATCTTGCTGGCCAGGGTAGTTGACTTACACCTTCTACAGCACGTTGGGTGGCACGGGATACATGCGGACGTGCATTGTCCTGTTGGAACAGCAAGTTCCCTTGCCGGTCTAGGAATGGTAGAACGATGGGTTCGATGACGGTTTGGATGTACTGTGCACTATTCAGTGTCCCCTCGACGATCACCAGTGGTGTACGGCCAGTGTAGGAGATCGCTCCCCACACCATGATGCCGGGTGTTGGCCCTGTGTGCCTCGGTCGTATGCAGTCCTGATTGTGGCGCTCACCTGCATGGCGCCAAACACGCATACGACCATCATTGGCACCAAGGCAGAAGCGACTCCCATCGCTGAAGACGACACGTCTCCATTCGTCCCTCCATTCACGCCTGTCGCGACACCACTGGAGGCGGGCTGCACGATGTTGGGGCGTGAGCGGAAGACGGCCTAACGGTGTGCGGGACCGTAGCCCAGCTTCATGGAGACGGTTGCGAATGGTCCTCGCCGATACCCCAGGAGCAACAGTGTCCCTAATTTGCTGGGAAGTGGCGGTGTGGTCCCCTACGGCACTGCGTAGGATCCTACGGTCTTGGCGTGCATCCGTGCGTCGCTGCGGTCCGGTCCCAGGTCGACGGGCACGTGCACCTTCCGCCGACCACTGGCGACAACATCGATGTACTGTGGAGACCTCACGCCCCACGTGTTGAGCAATTCGGCGGTACGTCCACCCGGCCTCCCGCATGCCCACTATACGCCCTCGCTCAAAGTCCGTCAACTGCATATACGGTTCACGTCCACGCTGTCGCGGCATGCTACCAGTGTTAAAGACTGCGATGGAGCTCCATATGCCACGGCAAACTGGCTGACACTGACGGCGGCGGTGCACAAATGCTGCGCAGCTAGCGCCATTCGACGGCCAACACCGCGGTTCCTGGTGTGTCCGCTGTGCCGTGCGTGTGATCATTGCTTGTACAGCCCTCTCGCAGTGTCCGGAGCAAGTATGGTGGGTCTGACACACCGGTGTCAATGTGTTCTTTTTTCCATTTCCAGGAGTGTATATATTATTTTACAATAGACTTACTTATGAATGTATATATATATATATATAATAATTAATGAAAACACAGACAAAAAAACTTCATTACTAATCTAATTAACTGGATGCGGACACCCATATTTAATTTCTGCTGCAGTGCTAGGGTGTTGGAACATAAGAAAAATTTCATAGTCATTTTTCATTGACATAGTATACAGGGAGGCGACAGAGCGAATGGTCAGTATTCAGGAATATGACACGATCATTTGAAGAAAAAAAATCTAGGGAACATGGGCTCTAAAATGCGTACCTTAAGAGCTATGAGCACTTTTTCGTTTTCGATACTGTGAAACGAATATCTTGTACTGCAAGCATTTTGCTTTCCATATTTTGGGAGGAGGCAGTTTGGACCAAAACAAGAAAAGACTGTCTAGTAAACATGGACTTTAAAATGTATATCTTCAGGGCTATGAGTATTTGTTCAGTAGAAGATATGCGTTTGACAATAGCGAAAATGAACAAGTGTTCATAACTCTTAAACGTATGCATTTTAGAGTCCATGTTTACTTGACTTTTTTGCTTCGAATGATCGATCCTGTCATATCCCTCAATATTGTCCATACCTCCCGGGACACCATGTACGTAGGACATTTTCTCGGGGTATTGTTTTAGTATTGGCAATTCTTTCTACTTCTTCTGGAACAGTCTCAAAATATTCCTTCAGGACTGTACAAACATGCTGTTTTTAAGCACTTTCTTATTTTTGTTTTGAAAACTGATAGTGTTTTTATGTTTTTAAACTGCTCCTTCCTTGATGCTGTACTTCCCTAACTGGTCAACTATTTCGTTGCCTCTGACTCCGGAATGCCCTTTGATCCAGACAAGTTGCACTCTTTTGTACTGCTACATTAGTACTGGTACATTAGTTCGACCAAACAGGTAACACTTCGTTTTCAAATTCGTGGATTAAAGTTCTAGTTTTTCGAGGGCTCTCCACGAATGTATTATTATTAGATATCGCACATATTACGCAGTGTGTATCTGAGTGCCTCACTTATTGCTGGAACACCAACCGTAAAACTACTCGAGAGAGGGACAGCTGATAATTTTACGTCTGAGAAGCTAGGTCCAATTTTGTATGACCATTCTGAGATTACTTCGGCCGCCTGCTCCAGAAGCAATGTCTCATCCTCAAACTTGCCGATGGTGTATAGATACAGAGTTCATCAGCGTACTGCAGGATCATAGTCGCAAGTACACATAGCTTTTCTTCATCGGTGGTGTACAACGAGTAGTCTATAGAAGGGGACTTAGAACTTGAGCGACGATTTGAGCAAATGCCTTGAGGGCTGTAGTTCTGCGAAGTAGTCTTTCTAAAAGTGTGGACTATAGACAGTACAGCTGGTAAAGGTGTCTCCTGGTACGGTTCTCGCAAAACTGTTACCATGTTTGTTTCTAGCGGTTTTTTACTGTTCTGTTGGTGGCGCTAGCGATCATTTTATAATTCATACAGTTTTCAAGGTGCACTCTTAGTTATATATGTTGTGCGCACGTCTTTATTTCACAATCACACGCGACCACTCATAGGTCCATCCTGGAATTGACAATCCCTTCGGCATCCCGTCTCCTTTAGATCGAGGATTTACATTGGATGCAGCATCATGGATTATTTCGGTCATCAAGAAATAACGATCCCTACTCAAACCCCGCATCAGTCCTCTCTGAATTTATAGCTGGATGTACGTTTTATATATGCTGAGATGACAAAAGTGGTGGTATACCTCCTAATATGGTGTCGGACATCCTTTTGCCCGGCACAGTGTAGCATGGACTCGACAAGCCTTTTGAACTCCCCTGGAGAAATATTGAGCCATGCTGCCTTTATATCTGTCCATAATTTCGAAAGAGTTGCCTTGCAGGATTTTGTGCACGAACTGATCTCTCTAATATGTTCCATAAATGTTCGATGGGATTCATGTCAATCTATCTGGGTTGCGAAATCATTCGCTCGAAATGTCCAGAATGTTCATCAAAAGAATCACGAAATTTTTGGACCGGTTACATGACACATTGTCATCCATAAAAACTCAATCGTTGTTTTTGGAACATGAAATCCATAATGGCTGCAAATGATCTCCAAGTAGCCGAACATAACCGAGGTTCCAGTCCACCAACGTAAATACAGCCCATACCATTATGGAACCACCACCATCTTGCAAAACACCTTGTTGACAGCTTGGTTCCGTGGATTCGTAGAGTCGGCGCCACACTCGAACCCTAATATCAGCTCAGACAAACTGAAATCAGGACCCATCGTCTAGGGTCCAACCGATATCGTCACGAGCCCAGAGGAAAGGCGCTTCAGGCGATGTCGTGCTTTTAGCAAAGCCACTCGCGTCGGTCGTCTGCTTCCATTGTCCATTAACGCCAAATTTTGTTGCGCAGTCGCAAAGGATACGTTCGTCATAGGTCCCACATTGATCTCTGCAGTTATTTCACGCAAAGTTGCTTGTCTGTTAGCCCTGACAACCTACGCAAACGAACCGCGCTGCTGCTAAGGTCGCAGGTTCGAATCCTGCCTCGGGCATGGATGTATGTGGTGTCCTTAGGTTAGTTTAAGTCGAGGGGACTGATGACCTCAGATGCTAAGTTCCATAGTGCTTAGAGCCATTTGAACAATTTTGAACTTACGCAAACACCGTTGCTCTCGGTTGTTAAGGGAAGGCTGTTGGTCGCTACGTCGTCAGTGGTGACAGGCAATGTCTGAAATTTGGTATTCTCGGCACATCTTGACATTTTGGGTCTCGGAATATTGAATTCGCTGACGATTTCCGAAATGGATTGTCCCATGCACTAGCTCAAACTACCATACCGTGTTGAAAGTCTCTTAACCCCCTTCGTGCGGCTACAATTACGTCGAAAATCTTTCCTCATGAATATCCTGAGTACAAATGACAGAACCCGCACTGCTCTCCTATACCATGTGTACGCGATAGTAGCGCCATCTGTATTCGTGCATAATCCCTATCTCATGAATTTTGTCACCTCAGTGTGTAAATAGAAAGTTGCAGAGATTATCTTGCGACAAATAACCACTGAAGTCGCAAAGAAGTTTATTTAAAGACGGAATTATACGGGTTTCTGTAACTCAAGGAAAATTTGAAAAATAACGATTCCGAACTTTATGTTTCCAGTGTGATGGAACCCGCCGAAAAATCAGTCATGTGACATGGTATTAGTAAGCCATGTAAACGCTTTTAGTATTTTGTACGTTCCCTCAGTATGAATGTGACTACCCTGAGGAGCAAAATACCATATGTAGCTGTGTTTTATGCTGTTAACGACGATGTAGTTGAGGTCCCTAGTATGTGAAGGGAAATCTCTTGCTCTAACCAGTCCAGATCTGGAGATCACCCATACCGTTCCATGGACAGAACTGATTACTGTTGATGACGAGCCCTGCTTGGTGGAGTGCTGTCTTCCTGTGTGATGAAATCATCACCTATCGTAGCAGCTTTGTGCAAACGACTCTGTTGTCTGGGCATCCGCGGTTGTGGTAGCACATTCGGTACCAGGATCTCCGCAGACAGCTGTGTACCATGTTTTAATGTTTGTACATAACTGATGATGTGGCTACAGGCCACGAAACCGCTGGCGCCCTAATAAAATTGATTTACACACAGTTATTTGCGGAGTTCTTCCTACAAAATATACAGGGTGATCAGAAACCGTCTAATAAGCTTGTAAGCGTGTTACAGGGTAGGTTGTGCTGAGAAATACTTGTTAGGAAAAAAATTCGATACGTTGCACCGTTTTCGAGTTAATTAGCGTTGAAGTTTAGCTAATCACGCCGTTGTGCGCGCAGATTCAAGTGGTTCGCTGGAAAAGTGTCGCCGAACGTGAACATCGTTTGATTGCCTGAAACCGAAGAAGACAGCGACACAAAAATTGGACATGGGATGGTAGTAAGGATCGAACCCGAGTCAACGGCTGAGCAGTCTCGTGCACTGACATCTATCGTATTTTACAGACTATAAGACCCACGGTTTTCTTCGATAATTTTCCTCCAAAATTTAGGTGCGTCTTATACTTGAAATTAATATAAAAAGGTCCAGTGTTTGATTTAAAATTTTCGCCAGTCTTAAAAATTGCCACATATGTGCGCTGTCGCGGGAAACCTGTCTCTATTTGGCAACATTGGGTTTTAGTGGCGGCAGCAGTGCAGCGATGTGACGAACTAAGTTGTGGGGATTCACAAGGTTGCTCCCTAGCGCCCCGTCACCACAAACTCAGAACACTGTGTGGGCTATGATGTGTCATTGCAGTCTACAATGCCAGTGAACTTGAAAGTGATTTGTGTTAGGTATTGGTAACAGTACAAATTCTTTTTTGTAATGGAAAAAAAATGGTGATCATTATGATGCGGGCTGTAAATTGAAAGTAGTAGCATATGAAGAAGAAAATGGAAACAAAGCAGTTGAGCGGCATTTCGGCCCTCCACCAACAGAAAAAGCCGTTCGCGATTGGCGGAGTAGAAAAGAACTGTAAAGAAGGGGAAGACAAAATGTGCAAATAAAGAAATGAATGCAAAATGGCCAGAACTAGAAGATGTAGTATTGAAATGGATTCGAGGGCACCGTCAAAATGGCACTGGAATTAATAGAAAAATGATTCAGATACACGCTCGTAAGTTAGCGCTACAGTGGAACTTTATTACTAGACTTTAATAAGAGTGGAGTTGGCTGCTGCTATAGGTTCATCAAGCATCATGGACGTAGCGTGCGATCCAAAACCAAAATCTCTCAGGAAATGCTACAAGTGCATGAGGAGAAAATATTTTCTTTCAGTCGCTTTATTATTCAACATCGAGAAAAAACTTGTGTGGCAATACGCCAAATTGCTAATATGAACGAAATTCCTCTAACATCTGATGTGCCGAGTAACAGAACTATTGCCATGAAAGGTGCTAAAACTGTAGCTGTAAAAACAAGTGGCCATGAAAAAATGCACTACTCTATTGTGCTTTCATGTTGTGCTAACGATACTAAAGCCGGCCAGTGTGACCGAGCGGTTCTGGCGCTTCAGTCTGGAACTGCGCAACCGCTACGGTCGCAGATTCGAATCCTGCCTCGGGCATGGATGTGTGTGATGTCCTTAGGTTAGTTAGGTTTAAGTAGTTCTAAGTTCTAGGGGACTGGTGACCTCCGATGTTAAGTCCCATAGTGCTCAAAGCCATTTGAACGATACTAAACTTAATCGGATCATCATTTTCAAGCGCAAAACAATGCCAGAACATTCCGCAACACCCCCAGGTGTTGTTGTTCACGTACATGACTAGGGTTAAATCGACGAAGCAGGTATGAAGTTATGAATTAACAGAGTGTGGGAGATAAGGAAAGCTGCTTTACTGAGGAGGAGTTCTCCTCTTGTGCTGGGTCAGATTAGGAGTTATCTGAAAAATTTTGTGAAAGAGAAATTGAGACAGAGCTTGCTGTTATTTCGGGAAGACTTACTTCACAATTGTAACCTCTAGATGTCTCGATAAATAAACCATTCAAAGTGTGTATGAGAGAGGAATGGAAAGAATGGATGATGGATGAAACCCAACATGAATTCACGCCGAAGAGAGCCTTAAAATGACCTAAAATCAACCAAATGTGCCAGTGGACCAAACAGTCGCTGTCTAGAGTGAGAGAAGATACTATTGCTAAATTTTTCAAGAAGTGCGTCATAAATAACGCTCTCGATTGCAGCGAAGACCATCTCATGTATGAAGAGGACCACAACGACGACGACGACGAAGAAGAAGAAGAAACTTCAGATGACGATTTTCAGAGATTTTAAAGGTCAATTCGGTTTTACAAACCAAGAATTTTTTAGTCTGGCTTTGCAGACTAATAATAGAAACGGCAAAAATGTTATTTTCTTAAAAAAATGCTTAAACTTAAGCTGCGTCTTATAGTCTGTAAAATACGGCACGCTATGAAATCAACTAACATTAATTATATATGGTGGGCAGCCTGAATTTACGCTCGCAGCCAGAGTTAATTAACTCGGACATGGCATCTTTTTATTGATCTGAGGTTCAATTCATTCCAAATGCCCCGCCCCACGAGAAAGAACGATAAGCAGTACACTCGTAGCTGGTAGCTACACGCACGCGCCGCTTTTCCTGATGACTTTAGCACATTGTACTTGATGTCACGTTTACTGTGGCAGTGCAAAGGGCACATCGTAGTCGCTATAAATTTGCTGCTCCTTTTTATAGAGTGCTTAATGGAAAAAGGCTGGTCATTCACTGTTTTTGGCTGAACGTTCAGGACGCACGGTAGTAAATTTCTCGCTATTTCATAGAAATTTAGGAGGCTTATCAGTCCACCTTCGTACAGTCACCAGCTTGAGAGTTGGTGAGAGGCTGTAATATTGGAGAAGGTTCTCCGAGTTCTGCTAAACGATGCCCACAAATAAAAAGTGTTTCTAAGTCTTTGTACCAAAAGTTCAGGGTTGATAGATGACTTCAAGGGGAACGACTTTTGTTAGTGACAAAATGTTCGCTGATGGTTTCCGCCGACATTACGCTTCCTTTTGTATTGGTTATGCCCCTGAGAGGTGGGAGGGCGCAAGGACTCTGGTGCACGCGTATCCAATGTGTGTTGTCTATACTCAGTCATCTTCTTCGCATGAAAGTGTCTGGGCCCAGTTTCTCAAAGTTTTTACTTTTACACATCTAGTTCCATAGGACCAAACTGACTCGCAAGTCCGCGAGGACAAGGAACGTGTCACTACATGAAATTACAACATAAAAGTAGTAAGAGATAATATAAAATGTGTATGAACCCCAAAAAAAAAGACGAGCCATAAGTTCATGTAAACGAAATCGACAATATAGCACAGGAATCAGTTTAATTTCTCAAGGAACTCCTCGACAGAATAGAAGGAGTGACCCACGGGGAAGCTGTTCAGTTTTGATTTGAAAGCGCGCGGATTACTGCTAAGATCTTTGAATTCTTGTGGTAGCTTATTGAAAATAGATGCAGCATAATACTGCACATCTTTCTGCACAAGAGTGAAGGAAGTGCGATCTAAATGCAGATTGGATTAGTATCGACTGAGTGAAAGCTTCTAATCCTTGGGAATAAGTTGGTACTGTCAACAAGAAACGACAGTAAAGAATATATATATTGGGAAACCAATGTCAGAATACCCAGACTAATGAACGGAGGTCGACAAGAGGTTCGCGAACTTACTTCACTAATTGCCCGAATCGCCCGTTTCTGAGCCAAAAATATCCTTTGAGAATGGGAAGAGTTGCCCCAATATATGATACCATACGTCATAAGCGAATGAAAATAAACGAAGTAGATTGTTTTTCTTGTCGAACTATCACTTACCTCGGTTATCGTTTGAATAGCGAAAATGACAACATTAAATCTTTGATCAAGATCCTAAGCGTGGGCTTTCAACGACAGTTTACTTTTGAACAAGATCCTGAACGTGGGCTTTCCACGACAGATTACTATCTACCTGAACATCAAGAAATTTGAACCGTTCAGTTTCACTAATCATATGTCAATTCCCTGAAATTAAAACGTCGGATTTTGTTGAATTGTGTGTTAGAATCTATAAAAACTGAGTCTAACTATGATTTAGCGTTAGTTTATTTTCTACAAGCCATGGACCTACACCATGAACTGCATTATTTGAAACAGTGCCAGTGCTGTGCACAACATCCTTTACTACCAAGCTGGTGTCATCAGCAAACAGAAATATTTTAGAATCACCTGTAATACTGGAGGGCACGTCATTTGTACAAATGAGGAACAGGAATGGCCCCCGGCACTGCGCTGGGGCACCCCCCATTTGACTGTGTCCCACTCAGACCTCACATCATAGGCATTCTCAAAACTGTGGATAATGATCTTTTGCTGTCTCTTGTTAATGTAAGAGGTCAACTGTGAGCTACTCCTTGTATTCCATAGTGATCCAACTTCTGGAGCAATATTTTGTGATCAACACAATCAAATGCCTTAGTTGAATCAAAAAAGATGCCTAGCGTTCGAAACCTTTTGTTTAATCCATCCAGTACCTCGCAGAGCAAAGAGAATATAGTATTTTCAGTTGTTAAACCACAATTAATACCGAACTGTATATTTGATAGCAAATTAAATGATCAATTATCCTTACATACACAGAGTTTTCAATAAATTTATGAGACACTGATAGCATAGAAATAGACCTAAAATTGCTTACGTTATTCCTTTTTTTCTTTTTTGTCAAGCGACTTTACATCTGAGCACTTTAATAGTTCAGGAAACTGGCCATTCTTCAAGGGAAAATTACAAATATGGCTAAGCATAGGGATAACATGTGCAGCACAGTACTTTAATATTCTGCTAGGCGCTCCATAATATCCATGAGAGTCCTTTGTCTTCAGTGATTTAATTATTGACTCAACCTCCCCTTTGTCAGTATCACAGAGGAGTATTTCAGATATCAGTGTCGGAAAGGTATTTTCCAATAGAGTTACATGATTCCCTTTGGAAACTAAGTTTTTATTTAATTGACCAGCAACGCTCAGAAAGTGATTGTTACATACTATACATATATGTGACTTACCAGTAACAGAAATATTTTTACTACGAACTGTCTTCATATCGTCAACCTTGCGCTGCTGACCAGACAGTTCCCTCACGACTGATCATACGGTTTTAATTTTATCCTGTGAATTAGTTGTTGTATTTGCGTACCAGATATTCTTTGCCTTCCTAATAACATTTTTAAGCACCTTACAATACAGTTTGTAATGGGCTACCGTAGCTTGATTGTGACTACTTCTAACATTTTGGTATAGTTCCCATTTTGTTCTAAATGATATCCCACTAGTCAGCCACTAGGCTACCTTCTACTGCTAGTACTCAGTTCTAATGGAAAACAGCTTTCAAAGAGCATGATAAATGTGTTAAGGAAAGTGTTTGTTATATTTGTCACCTATGTTATCGACACTATAAACCTTCTGCCACTCTTGTTCCTTAACGAGGTTTACAAAACTCTCTATTGCCGTTGGATTAGCTTTAGTACAAAGTTTATAGTTATATGTAACATTTGTTTGAGTACAAAAAGCTTTTAGTCTTAAAATTTGTGCATAACTGAAAGGCCATTGATACTTTTATCAACAGAATGCCCATATAGTAATGGAGAATGAATAAAAATATCGTCTATGACTGCGCTACTGTTCCCCTGCACCCTGGTTGGGAAGAAAAAGCAGTCTGCATCAGATCATATTAATTTATTAGATCTTCCAACAATCTTTTTCTTGCACAATCACCTACAAAATTAATATTGAGGTCACCACATATAACTAATTTTTGGTTCTTCCTATAAAATGAACCAAGAACTCTAACTTGAGCAGAAATGTTCTGAACTCAGAGTTAGGGGACGAAGAGACTACAACAATTAGAAGTTTTGTTTCACTAAATTCAGCTTCCCCTGCACAACATTCGAATATCTGTTCAGTGAAATGTCGTGATACATCTACGGACTCAAATGGAATACTGTTCTTTACGTACATGGCCGCTCACGCACTCCGCAGAGCACTCCTTGAAAAACAGCCAGCTAATCTATACCCTGATAAAGGAAGCGTCTGAATTGTCAAATTATTTAAGCTGGGCTCCGATATACCAATAATGTTAGAGTCAACATCTATAAGCAGTTCAGTTATCTCTAAGGCCTATTATATTTCGATGAAATATGCTAATTCCTTCACTAGTTGGATACCTGACCTCCTCTGAAGGTGATTCCTTTGTTAGAGGGACTTCTTTAAGCAGGGATATTTATCAGCTGACTTCAATCTAAAAAAGGTATAGATATAACACCAACTACTACAGGAATTTTTCCATGAGTGATCCCATCACCGCCTATAACACTGTCACCTATATGAGCTTTGCCAGCGTCCCCTTCCAACACCCGATCTATTGATAGACCCAACTGGCACCAGTGCAATGTGAGCGATGCCTTCCACCATCAGTGCCTTTTCCAGCCCCATGCTAACACGCCTAACGGAAACACTAAGATGAGGCCAATGACAGCGATGAAACAGTAGCACGAAGTGCACATTAGTCCCACCAGTTTGAGTAGCTATCTTTACCAGGTCACCACCTACATCAAAATTCTCATCCCTATCAAGACTATTCCCAGCTCCACCGACAATCACCACCTGATCCTCTTTCGTAAAATTCCTACATAACTCCCCTATGTTAACAGTCACTTGAGCCAACTCTGCACTAGGGTTCACAATGCTGGTGACGTGGTACTCACTGCCAAATAATTCCTCCAACTGGTGGCTCACACCTCTGCCATGCGAACTACCCAGCGGCAGAACCTTGGTTTTGCAACTGACTCATGCTTCTTAACTACTAAGGACTGCTGCTGTAAATTTAAAGTTCCTGATTCGCTTTTAAAATACCTTCCTCGACTTACAGACACCCATTCTTATTGTTTTCTTACTGAAACTCGATCTACTTACTGGGATAGGTGGTATGCAGCACATCTGATTAGTAGACCCTACCAGTTCGGCGAGATATCGCCGTTCCAGGGCCGGCGAATGCTATGGGACACCGAGCGTCGCCGAGAAGCGTCAGAGAACATTTTGTCACTAACAAAAGTTGTTCCCCATGCCGTGATGTGTCACCCCTGGACGTTTTATACAAAGACTTTGAAATACACTGTATATTAGCCGTGCACTTACATTTCAGAACATGTTTCACAGCAACCGAATAACAACAAGGCGCGATGTTGCACCTACAGTCTACAGAGTTATTACTAGCAGATGTTACGAATAAAATCTGCTACCTCTGAAGAATTTCTGTAGACAAACACGAGAATTTATTCAAAAAATTTATCTAGTTGTCAACGACACAAGAGTAATTGTGATAGATATGAAATGTGATGTAAATGAAATAATGTCGATGACTGGCTGACTTCTGAAGACTAAAATGTCTTTGGCCTACAATTACATTTACTATACATTTACTATAAATTTATTTCAGTTAAATTTTGATAGCATACACCATATAGTCCTGACAAACTATTGGTTTTAATTTACTGATTTGTTTGATACCAGTTGCTCTAAATACACGATCCAGTCACATTAATGTGGCCGCCCCCTATGATCGAAGTCAACGTGCAATAACCACTCACAGACAACAGGTGGCAGCACTAGCAGTGGAGGGCATATAAAGTATGTCGGGGAGAAACGGAAAACAATGCAGTTGTCGTCGTAATGCAGAAACTGAGCGATTTTTCTGACTTCCAAAAGAGCATGATCATTGGTTTTCGCGCCAAGGGTGGAAGCATTTATGAAACGGCTATGTTTGTAAACTTTTCACGTGCCGCCGTGGTTAAAGTAGCGTGCATGGCAAAATGGCATTGTCCAAAACCGGCACCGTGGCTATTGTAATACACCATGGGTCGTAGTTGACAGGGGTGAACGACAGCTGCGCAGATGTTTATCGGCAAACAGGCGTGCAACTGTTGAGCAATTGACTACGTAGATGAGCCAAGGAGCTATCAACGATGTCTCCTGAACGACGGTTCAGTGAATGTTGCTGTGTATTGCCGTTCAGATCAGGGGCGTAGTTCATGCACTCATGCTGACGAAGGCTGGAACTTTCCCGCCAGTGCCGCAAACGGACATCCACTGTGTACAGATGGCCGACACCCTGTAACAATCGTCGCAAGGGTCCTGGCTGCAGGAGGAAGCGTATAGTACGGGGAACGTTTCTGTGGCATTCCCTGGGTGATCTTGTCATTCTGGAACGCCAATACATACATACGCCTGTTTCTCAGCACTGTATAAGCAACAAATTACACTGACATTTACTGAAAAACAAGCGTGTACATAGTTCGTAGTGATATACTTGTGCTAGGCTCTGCGGAAGATTTGTTCATTGAACTGATCCATCGAATCTGGTACGTGATTAGATTAGATCAGATTTTGTCGTACTGCATAACACATCACAGTTACAGAGTTATTGTGCTACTATAGAGGAAACGGGGTGCCAACCTACCTTGGTACAGCCAATCGAATGCAAGTAAAAGACTAAATTTCAGTTAACGCTGAATCAATTGATGTAGCTGGGTTGAAACTTTAATTACTTCGCTAACATCCAACATATGAAAATATGAACTCCAGAAACAAACTTCACGCGAAAAATGCAAGTGCATGAAATGCATCAGCAAACTCCTCATTTTTCCTATTTCCTGACCTTCAGGGGGTCAGCATGTTAATGTGTATTTGGCAATGTTAGTGGTAAAGGGTAGCTGGATTGCCATCTTGCCGCCATTCCATGTCTGCCCCCCCACCCTCACCCCCCACCCCCACAGCCCCAACCTCTCCCCCATCCCATGACAGAATTTGTGCACCCCATCTGTCCCCATCTAATTTTATCCACTTGCGAGTGTAAGAGCGTTTTTGAAACATTTGCGAATTTCGCAGCTGAGACAGGTCGTGGGTACAAATCGAGAACTCACGTATTCAGGTGTGGGAAACCGCCTGCAAACTACGTCCAGGCTGGCCAGCACACCAGCTCTCGCTCGATAATCTGCCAGGTGGATTCGATCTGGGCCCAGCGCTCATCCAGAACCCCGGAAGTGGGTTGCACGCAGCTATCTGGGCGGTCAATATTTATCAGAAAACTGTTTTCATAATTTTAATTTTTAGAACATAAATAGCTACTTTTATTTTCAAATGGTACGCATACTTCGACGTGTGCCATATGACAGACCTTGTTAAGACCACAGTACCGTGCGTTTCGGAACTACTTGAAGTGTTGTATCTACACAAAAGTACGTCGTTCCTTTTTCTTTTGTATGTCGGCTGTAACAAATCATGTTCTTAGCTGAAACAAAGTATGGTACTCGCTATTGCAGGAACTACCGCAGAGTACAGTCGTACGGGTAAGTAAATGCAAGGTGATGTTCGCTGTTACTTTTTAGATGAAGCATAGCAGTCAGCAGCAAAAATGTGTTCATGAGCAGCTACGATGACCTGATGATAATTTTATGTAGTTGATTGATGACTGGAAAGAGAAAAATGCGACAAAACATGTTTGCAAAATACTGAAATATTATTATAATAGGGATGAAGTGATGAATGTACTGTGACACAGATGCTTTTCCGACACTACGAATAGCACACAGAAATAACAGTCCTGTGTAAACACCGTAGTATTTTCCGACAGGGTTGGCTGGCGTCTCCGACTGTAAAAAAAACCATAACAATTATTTTGCCTTTACGGTCCCGTTTTGAAAGACATCTGAATGGGCGTGTGCCTATGAGTGAAAGGATAAACAAGTGATATCCTGACGTTCACGGATCAAGATCATTCGGTGGATACAGCGTTTTTTCATTTAGTATGACAGCGAAGCTTCTTAACGAAAGTACGGTCATGTGGGATATCAAACGCAACTGATGACTGGGTTAAGGATTTCTTGTTAGGGAGGACCGAACACGTTATCTTGGATGGAGAGTCATCGACGGATGTAGAAGTACTGTAACTTCAAGTGCACTGCAGAGAAGTGTGGTGGGACCCTTGCTGGTTGTGTTGAATATTCATGATCTTGCACACAATACCGACTGTAACCTCAGAGCTTTCGCAGATGATACAGTTTCCTACGGCGAAGTACTAACTGAAAAGCGTTTCCAGGTTACGACGTCTTCTCCTACTTCTATATCCAACCGTTGGTTCCCGCAACAGTGTTGATTTGGGGATTCTTCCCTCTGCCATGCGTAGAACAGGTACTCCACAAGATCAGTCTTTATTCTGCTCGCGATAACTGATCCTCAAATTTCGTGTTGATGAAAAACATTGAGCCTGCATGCTGATACGTGTGTTTCACTTGCATACATGATCACTGGTAGGATGACAGAGGAGTACAGCCGAAACCATAAGGACATACTTATAGAGTCCAAGCGCCACACGGGTCGCAATCGTTACAAGACTGAAGAAGCTTTTTCAATGCTGCACACTTTTCAAATTTTTGCGTCTAGCCAGCTCTGTAGTAGCGCTTTTTATGTGCTGTGATTTTTTTCTGAAATTACAAAAAATACTGTAGAAAACGAAGTTTCTTCCAAATGTAAAAACATCTTCCAAGGAACATTATGGTCATATACATAAGAAACAATAGACCATT
Source organism: Schistocerca piceifrons (assembly GCF_021461385.2). NCBI lineage: Eukaryota > Metazoa > Arthropoda > Insecta > Orthoptera > Acrididae > Schistocerca > Schistocerca piceifrons. The sequence continues at coordinate 373,226,382 of NC_060145.1, read as the reverse complement.
GAAATTTAAAAGCGTTGCAAACGATAAAATCTTGTCACTGCTGTATTTTTTCATCTATCTATCGCATTATTACGATTCTACACACCAGTGATTAGTGAGTAAAATTACATTAAGCATAATTACTATAATTACATTAAGCATAATTACTATCAAAAGCCAGTTAAAGTTAAATATAGCATTAACTTGAGCTATTGGAAACTAGTACAAATTTCAATTTGCAATACAGCCAAAATTGTAACACATCAACGAAATTCAGTTAACTTGAGAAACATGTGCCATGGTAAAAGACATTCTTCTGTATCAAGATCCATAACTGAAGGAGTATGTCTTCAGTGTCCACCCGTTACTTGATTGGTTTTCAAAATGTATAGCATTTCACTTGGCATAAAATTCTATAACTGAAGAATGAACAACATATTCCAAATAACTTAAATAATAACACAGCACTTAAATAGGTTCTCTGCTGCACAAAACAAGACATCATGTCTACCAAAAACAAAAACTCTAGAAAATGGCTGAAACAGCTTATGGTGGTCTCTGGAGCACATACCTTTATGTGATTCAAAAATCAGTCACTAGACTGAACTGCTGACCAACTTAATGTGTTTCTATGTACACTATTGTAGTATGACAAAGAGATTTGTAACCCAATTTTGATATCAGATTGGTATCATTTAATTAATTGATTAATTAATTACCCCCACCCCCTGATGACATCAAAAGTTTCCCCTATCTGCCATGTGGCTCCTCTCCCCCTCCCTGCCACCCCTGGAAATGGCGGGAAATTGAAATTTTGGCAGAAAATTCAAATCTTGGCGGGAAATGCAAATTTTGGCTGGAAATTCAAACATATTGTGCTTTGGAGACCAACTGGCCTAGCTCACAACACAACCACCAGAGGGGCATGTTGGATCTCCCCCTTTCCCCTCTCCATCCCATCATATGATGTAGTCCAAGATGGCGGTCCCGGAAAAACGGCTGGAATCTATAGGAACATTGACTCTGGTCACGTGATAGGCTTCAGCCAATAGGATTGCAGTATCTGGCGATGTCATCGGAGGAGATATGAGCAGAGCTCAGCAGCTCCACAGCCTCAGTCTCACCCATTCAGCAAGCAGCAGCAGAAGAAGAACCATGAAGTGTCAGCATCAGCAGTCGAGATCAAGCACAGCCCTGCAGAGCAAGAAGACGTGGAAAAGTATGGATCACATATTACATCTTTGTCTGTAGTTAGCATTATTATCGGTTGTTTCGTGTCTTGGTCTATAGTCGACACTCCCTTCTCCTTGTTCAGGAACAGCCTTCGACTTGTCGAGGCCTCCAGGGTGACTACCAACATGTTGACCTCTGCTGCACCTCTGCCCACAGCAACATCAGCTGTCGTCTTGTTGAGACCTGCACTGACCTCTCGACCTGCAGTAGCAGCAACTTCCAGCTTGTCTGAAACTGCAGTGTCCATGTGGGATCCTGTAGCGCGCATTACTCGCATGGTGGAGCAGGACAAGGAGCTGTTATTGTCTGTCCCAATCATCGAATTGAGTGGTGAGGATATCTGGCCTCACCACCTCGAATGCTGCTGATGGTTCTAAACAGCAAGGTGGAGGTCAATGCTGGTCACGTGCATACCAACCATCCCACTAGAAGGTCTCCATGGTAGTGCAAGGGCACAGTGCAGATGCTGTGGATAAGAAGGTACCAGGTGCATTCATGCTTTTCAGTTCTACGTGGAATTTAATCGCTAGTGGAATGAAACGTGTAAATGTGGGTATAGAAGCACATCATGACTGGGGGTTGCATGTGAGGACAGAAATTGAAAATGCATTCATGGGTGTTAAAGCGCCTATTTCTAAGTTAGACTGGGACGAAATACATTGCGTGTAGTGCTGCATCAATTAGCAGTTGGCCACACTATATTATCCAACTCGTACACCACCAGACACTCGCTTTACTGGTGTGATCTATTACAACAGTACATGCATAGTGCTGTATTCATATCATTACTGTGGCGTGGTGCATATAAACACACTTGTCACCCTATTTGACACATAGTGCAGATTAGTGAATAGTTAAATCACGTAATACAGATGTATTATGACCACCCCAACGAGCAAATAGATCGACTACGTCTGCTCATGGCATCAGCTGTTGCAGGTAATACATCTCATTCGAATGAGTTGTTTCAGTAATCTCCGAGCTTAGAAAGAGAGGTAACTAGGGTACTCAATGGACAAAGCGATTTTGTGTCCAACGCCTACTTTGCTTTGTTTGATAACGTACTACGATAACCAACTAATGCCTCGCGTATTTATACCTAGCCTTGCTTGATGATTTATTTCGAAAGCAGTAGACGTTTTACTGTATTTTAATTGTACATTTCCTTGGCTGTATGATAGTCTATTGTGATACGTATTGCTGTATTGTGTTGAAAGACACACTGCCCACTAGGTGTATTTATTTGTATATTGTAGATCTGAGGATGGTCATTACGGACTGAAACCGGTCATCGTCAAAAGAATTGATATTGTGGTCAAAGACTGGAATAAAAAAAAACATTGGACTGCTATTTTTGTTTGACAAAAGTAGATGAAATCACTTAGAAAGCATGGGAAACGATGCAGTAACCTAATTTACCATCTGCATATACACAGATATACAGAAAGCAGAGCAAATGCTCGCCGAATGTGGAGTTGACTGGATACAGTCGAGTGCAGTGCTATATTAACGTCCCGTCACAAATTTCACCTATATCGTGCGTCGCTGCATCAGCAATTACATAGAGATGACTTTAATAATCGAGTGAATTTCTGTCAACGGGCATTAACAGAGAATGCGTTGCCGTTCTACATGTGTACCGATGAAGCAGGTTTCACAATTTGTAAGTTTAACTACATTCTCATGTAATGTACATTTTCTTCTAACAAATCAGTGCCGTTCAGTATTCTTCAGACAAAAAGACTAATAAAAATGTTAGCATGTGGACGTTACGTGCTGTTCATGTCTCTTCTGTACCTACGCTACATCACTGTTATTTTTGTATCCCTAACTAATTCTGCAGGGAAATACACAGTGAAATACTGCATTTGACTGATGTAAGTAAGATCGCCTTACTTCCATACATTAGTCGCTCTAATCCTGTAATTGATTATGCCCTACCTGTTCATGAAATGTATGGCCAGACTATATAATTTTAGTTATTGACTGTTAATACGTTGTTTAATCGTTTTCTGTGGGAGACAAACCACGGTGCAGCGAATTTACGGAACATGCATTACTGGTCCGTGGACAATCCTGAGAATTATGCACTATGTCTTGCGCTGGAGAGACCGAGTCGCAGATTGCTAACATTGGACCCACATACAATGATGCAAACTTTCTATTTGTGCACAGTGTAAATTTTGATGATTTTTAATAGTACCTTTGTTTCTGCATCAGCGTGGAACTGAAAGAGAAACAGGTTAAATGTATACGTGAAAAATCAGAGTATTGTGAGGTGTCCATAGATTTGATGGAGATATACACAGAACTTATTGCATATCAAAAAGCTTTATTTCGGAAATACTGTACAGGCGCAAAGAAGATAAAGAATCTAATGATTTTTTGAAATACTGCATCTGATGTACAATTTTTAAATAAATAATGTGTGTTTATACTCTCATATTGTGTGTTTTCAGTTATAGAATGTAAAAGAGTGTGTCCTGACATTTCAGGCCAATAAATGTTCAAAGTGGTGCCCATCATTTGCTGAACACATTTGCAATCTACCGATTAACGAATTCTTACTTGACGCAGTGTAATGTTGCCACAGGCTGCCTCAATACGATGTTTCATATCTTCTGGGGTTGTAGGCACATCACGGTACATGTTCTCCTTTAATGTACCCCACAGAAAGAAGTCTAAATGTGTAAGATCAGGAGAACGGGCTGACCAATTTATGCGTCCGCCACGTTTTATGAAACACGCCCGCCGAACATTCTGTCAAGGCTCAGCCTCGTGTTCATTGCAGAATGTGCAGGAGCACCATCATGTTGATACCACATATGTCTACGAGTTTCCAGCGGGACATTTTCTAGCAATGTTGTCAGATCATTTTGTAGAAACTCGATGTATTTTGCAGCTGTTTGGGTGCCTTCAATCAAGTGAGGACCAATGAGATGGTCGCCAATTACTCCGCACCATACATTCCACGGTCGCTGTCGCTCTACCAGTCTGAGTATAGTGTTGTATCAACAGCAGAAGAAAAAATACCGTGTAATGGACTAGGATTCATTCTAAACAGGACAGTGAGGCAGGGAGTGTGTTACCATGAACAGTTCAGTGATCAAGTTGTTCTCAGTTGTTCTCATCAGAATCTACAGAAAACCAACATGCCGAAGATGATGAGACAGACTAAGTATATGAGGATATTGAACTGGTAAATCAGTATATAAAGAGAGATGAAAATCTAATCATCATGGCTGACCAGAATGTGGTTGTAGGGGAAGGAGTAGGAAAAAGGGTTGCAAGAGAATATGGAGTTGGTGCTAGGAATGAGACAGAACGACTACTTGATTTCTGTAATAAAGCAAATACTCTGTTCAAGAAGCGCTAGAGGATGAGGTATACTTGGAAACGGCCAGGTCATGTAGGAAGATTTCAGTTAGATTACATCATGGTCAGAGAGACATTGTGAAATCAGATATTAGATTGCAAGGCATATCAGGAGAAGATATAGACTCAGATAATAATGTAGTAGTGATGAAGAGTAGGAAAGGTCTAAGAGATTACTCAGGAAGAATCAATGTGCAAAGAAGTGGCATACAGAAGTATTAAGGAATGAAGAGATATGCTTGAAGTTCCCTAAGGCTATAGATGCTGCAATAAGGAGTAATTCAATAGGCAGTGCAGTTGAAGAATATAATCATAGAAGTTGGAAAGAAAAACACAGGTACAAAAAAGGTAACTGCGGAGAAATGATAGGTAACAGAAGAAATACTTCAGTTGATAGATGAAAGAATGAAATACAAGAATGTTCATGGAAATTCAGGAATATAGAAGCACAAGTCACTTAGGAATGAAATTAGTTGGTGTTGCAGGGAAGCTAGCACGAAATGACTGTATGAAAAATGTGAAGAAGAAATCTAAAAAAAAAAAAAAAATGACTTTCGGAGTGACCAAATTAAAAGCAAGGGTGGTAACATGAAGACACGCAACGAGAATTCCCATGTTAAATGCAGAGGAGGGAGTGGATGGGTTGTAAGAGTACACTGAAGGCCTCTACAAGGGGAGAGATTTGTCTGATGTGATAGAAGAAATGACTGGAAGACTAAAGATCGAATAAGGAACAATGGATACATAACATTCCGTCAGAATTTCTAAAATCATTGGACGAAGTGGCAACAAACGATCGTTCACGTTGGTGTGTAGGATGTATGAGTCCGGCGATATACCATCTGACTTTCGGAAAAATATCATCCACACAACTCTGAAGACTGCAAAAGCTGACAAGTGCAAGAATGATCCCATAATCAGCTTAACAGCTCATGCATCCAAGTTGCTGACAGAAGTAATATACAGAAGAATGGAAAAGAAAATCGAGGATGAGTTGGATGACGATTACCTTGGCTTTAGGAAGATTAGGCTACCAGAGAGGCAATTCTGACCCTGTCATAAATAATGAAAGCCAGACTAAAGAAAGATCAAGACACGATTATAGGATTTATCAACCTGTAAAAAGTGTTTGACAGTGTCAAATGGTACCAGATGTTCGAGATTTTGAGGAAAATAAGGGTTAGCTATAGGGAAATACTGGTAATATACAACATGTACAAGAACCAAGAGGAAATAAAAAGAGTGGAAGACAAAGAACGAAGTGCTCAGATTAAGACCTATGAGCAAAATAACTAATGACGAACGGAGCAAGGAGGACATCAAACGTAGACTGGCACTGGCAAAAAGAGCATTTCTAGCCAAGAGAAGTCGACTAGTATCAAACATAGGCCTTAATCTGAGGAAGAAAGTTCCGAGTATGTACATTTGGGGTGCAACCCTTTATGATAGTGAAAGAGTGACTGTGGGAAAACCAGAACACAAGAGAATGGAAGCATTTGAGATGAGGTACTATAGACAAATGTTGAAAATTAGTTGGACTGATAAGGTAAAGAGTGAGGAGGTTCTGCACAGAACTGGAGAGGAAAGGAAATGGGGAAAACACTTACAAGAAGAAGTGTTAGGATGGTAGGACATTTGTTAAGACATCAGAGTCATCTCCCATGGAACTAAAGAGAGCTGTAAAGGGAGCATGGCAAGAATGATTGTTTGAATGCCTCTGTGCATGCACTAATTATTCTAATCTTATCCTTACAATCCCTATGTGAGCAATATGTAGGGGGCTGCCAATTCCTGAAACTTTATTAATAGACTTTCTTGGAAAAGTTTATGTCTGTCTTCAAGAGTCTTCCAGTTTAGCCGGCCGAAGTGGCCGTGCGGTTAAAGGCGCTGCAGTCTGGAACCGCAAGACCGCTACGGTCGCAGGTTCGAATCCTGACTCGGGCATGGATGTTTGTGATGTCCTTAGGTTAGTTAGGTTTAACTAGTTCTAAGTTCTAGGGGACTAATGACCTCAGCAGTTGAGTCCCATAGTGCTCAGAGCCATTTGAACCATTCTTCCAGTTTAGTTCCTTTAGTATCCCTGTGACACTCTCTCACTGAGTAAAGAAACATGTGACCATTTGTGCTGCCCTTCAGTCTATCCCTTGTTAGTCCGACCTGGTACAAGTCCCACATATTTGAATAATTTCTAGAATTGGTCACATGAGTGATTTGTAAGGAATCTCCTTTGTAGAGGGATTGCACTTCCCCAGTATTCTACCAATAAGCTGAAGCCTACCAGCTGCTTTAGGGGCCTACCCACAACTGAAACTATGTGATCATTCCATTTCATGTCCCTACAAAGTGTTAAGGCCAGGTATCTGTATGAGTTGACCAATTCCAAAAGTGACACATTGATACTACAGTGATAAGATACTATGTTTTTCGTTTTGTGAAACGCAAAATATTACATTTCTGAAAATTTAGAGCAAGTTGCCAATCTTTTGTACCACATTAAAATCTTATCAAGATCTAATGTAATATTACTGCAGCTTCTTCATTATAGATAACTGCATCTCTTTCAAAAAGCCTGATTCTACTACAATACTGGCCATTAAAATTGCTACACCACGAAGATGACATGCTACAGACGCGAAATTTAACCGACAGGAAGAAGATGCTGTGATATGCAAATGATTAGCTTTTCAGAGCATTCACACAAGGTTGGCGCCAGTGGCGACACCTACAACGTGCTGACATGAGAAAAGTTTCCAACCGATTTCTCATACACAAACAGCAGTTGACTGGCATTGCCTGATGAAATGTTGTTGTGATGCCCCGTTTAAGGAGGAGAAATGCGTACCATATCGTTTCCGACTTTGATAAAGGTCGGATTGTAGCCTATTATGATTGCGGTTTATCGTATCGCGACATTGCTGCTCGCGTTGGTCGAGATCCAACGACTGTTAGCAGAATATGGAATCGGTAGGTGCAGGAGGGTAATACGGAACACCGTGCTGTGTCCAAACGGCTTCATATCACTAGCAGTCAAGACGACAGGCATCTTATGCGCATGGCTGTAACGGGTCGTGCAGCCACGTCTCGATCCCTGAGTCAACAGATGGGGACATTTGCAAGACAACAACCATGTGCACGAACAGTTCGACGACATTTGCAGCAGCATGGACTGTCAGCTCGGAGACCATGGCTGCGGTTACCCTTGACGCTGCATCACAGACAGGAGTGCCTGCGATGGTGTACTCAACAATGACCTGGGTGCACGAATGGCAAAACGTCATTGTTTCGGATGAATCCAAGATCTGTTTAGAGCATCACGATGGTCGCATCCGTGTTTGGCGACATCGTGGTGAACGCACATTGGAAGCGTGTATTCGTCATCACCATACTGGCGTATCACCTGGCGTGATGGTATGGGGTGCCATTGGTTACATGTCTGTCACCTCTTGTTCGCATTGACGGCACTTTGAACAGTGGCGTTAAATTTCAGATGTGTTATGACCTGTGGCTCTAACCCTTCATTCGATCCCTGCGAAACCCTACATTTCAGCAGGACAATGCAAGACCGCATGTTGCAGGTCCTGTATGGGCCTCTCTGGATACAGAAAATGTTTGACTGCTGCCCTGGCCAGCAAATTCTCCAGGTCTCTCACCAATTGAAAACGTCTGGTCAATGGTGGCCGCGCAACTGGCTCGTCACAATACTTGATGAACTGTGGTATCGTGTTGAAGCTGCATGGGCAGCTGTATCTGTACACACCATCCAAGCTCTGTTTGGCTCAATGACCAGGCGTATCAAGGCCGTTCTTACGGTCAGAGGTGGTTGTTCTAAGTACTGACTTCTCAGGATCTATGCACCCAAATTGCGTCAAAATGTAATCACATGTCAGTTCTAGTATAATATATTTGTGCAGTGAATACACGTTTATCATCTGCATTTCTTCTTGGTGTAGCAATTTTAATGGCCAGTAGTGTATTAATATTGTCTGCAAGGTCATTAATATATAACATGAAGAGCAAGGGTCTCAACACAATCCCTGGGGCACACCAGAAATTACTTCTACATCTCACAATGGCTCTCCATAGAAGATAACATGCTGTGTCCTCACTATCAAAAAGTCCTCAATCCAGTCACAAATTTTCACTTGATACTCCATATGATCATAATTTTGACAATCAGAGTAAGTGTGGCATTGAGTCAAATTCTTTTCAAAAATCAAGAGATACTGCATCTAACTGACTGCCTTGTTACGAAGCTTTAAGTATGTCATGTGAGAAAAGTGAGAGTTGGTTTTCACATGATTGATGTCTTCAGAATTCTTGCTGATTGGCATGGAGGAGGTCATTCGGTTCAAGATACCTCAATGTCTTTGAGCTCAGAATGAGTTCTAAGCTTCTACAACGAGTTGCTGTCAAGGGTAATGGAGGGCAGTTTTATGTATCACTTCTACTACCCCTGTTGAACAAGTGTGACCCGTGCTTTCACTCAAGAACTGGGCATGGTTTTTTGTTCAAGGGACCTACAGTAGATTATAGTTAGAACAGGAGCTAACTCAGTCGAAAATTCAGTGTAGAATCTGACAGGTATTCCATCGGGCCCCGGAACTTTGCTCAATTTTAATGATTTCGGTTGTTTCTCAACACTCCTGACCTCATACTTATTACATTCATCTTTTCAGTGTTGCAAGGATTGTATTGGGATAGTTCTGCTGGGTTTTCCTTTGTAAAGGAACATTTGAAAACACTTATAAGAATTCCAGCTTTTGCTTTGCTACCCTCAATTACAGTTCCTGTCTCATTCAATAGGGACTGGACACTAACATTGGTGCCACTAACAGCCTTTATATACAATCAGAATTTCTTTGGGTTTTGTGAAATATCATTTGACAGTATTCTGTTACTGTAGTCATTAAAGGCTTCATGCATTACTCTCTTGACAACCAAACACATTTCATGCGGCATATCTCAGTATATAGTCCCATATGTTGTTTTACACCTGTTATGCAGTAATCTCCGTTTCTTTAGAAGTATCTTTGCAGTGACTGTAAACCATGGAGGTTCCCTCCCGTTATGATCTGTTCTACTGGATAGATATCTATCCAGTGTATGGTCAACTATTCTTTTAAACTTGAGGCAGAGTTCCTCTACATGCTCCTGCTCTCTGCTGGAAGTTTCAAGTTCCTCATTGAGATATGACACTACTGATTATTTATCTAGTTTACTAAGCATATCTATCTTTCTGTTTGGTTTAGTTGTACTTTGGTAATCATTGTAGTCACAGCTGCATAAGATCACTGATACCAGTTCCAATGTGTACATCCTCAAAGAGGCCAGGTCTATTTGTTGCCATTGGATCCAACATACAGGGTATTTCAAAAAGAATATATGTATTACAAAGTATTATTTTGTCCAAACTATCGATCACTGCACCTCAGCTCAGCTATTGGAAAAACAAATACGTAGTCTAGTTTATATTAATAGCCACTAGATGTCAGTTGTCTTCTGTTTTACTTGGTAACTGTCATACATTTAAAATGGCTTCTCCACAGCAGACAATGATAACGCTTTCGCACGATGCATTGTGTTCAGTGATGAAGCAACTTTCCATGTTAGTAGTCAGGTAAACAAACATAATATTCGAATTCAGGGCCTAAAAAACCCCCATGCAGCCATTGAACATGTATGAGATTCACCCAAAGTCAATGTGTTTTGTGCGATTTCCGGATCATTTGTTTACAGCCCATCCTTCCTTGATGGAAACACGGTAAACGGTCAGCAGTACCTTGCTATGTTACGAAATTGGATGTTTCCGAGGCTGCATGAAGACAACTCATTTTTCAACAAGATAGGGTACCCTTCAAGTGTGTTAATATCTGAATGAAACTCTACCGACTGTTGGATTGGTCGTCAAGGAGCTAGCGACTTAGCATCTCTCAGCTGAGCTCCATGGTTACCGGATTTGACACCTTCTGATTTATTCCTGTGGGGTTTCGTTAAAGACAACACTCCGACAGAACCTGGAAGAGTTGAAGAACCAGATCCGCACTGCCATAACATCAGTGATGAAAGACTTGCATGCTCGAGTATGGGAGGAATTTGAGTATCAATGTGATACTGTTCATGTCACTGATGGAGGACATATTGAACATCTGTAATCTGAAATTGAGAGGTTCATAAATATGAGTGTAAAGTTTCATATCCATATGTCTTAAAGTTCAATAAATATATGCTTTTGAAATGCACATATTCTTTTTGAAACACACTGTATTTCCGTCATTAGAGGGGTTTCTAACTGTCTGTTCCAGATAGTTTTCAGAGAAGGCATTTACTAAAGTTTTACGAGATGTCTTATCATGCCCACCACCAACAAACTTGTAATTTTCCCAGTTAATTGTTTGATGATTCAAATCTCCACCAATAATTACAGTACGAGTGGAACGTCCTTATGAATAGGGGCGCCGGCAGATTTTGAGACAGAGCCCAAACATGAATCTGCCCAGGGCTCACAAAGAGGGAGCGGTTATAAAGAATTGTTGTGCAGCTGCTCTCCTAACAGCCTCACAATGCAGGAAAACATCTTAAGAATGTGAAATTGTGAGAAAGATGCCAATTCACGAGGCACATGCTAGCGCACACCAGATAGCAAATTTCCGCCCCGCATGGAGAGGCGTGGTGATGAAACAGTGATCTGTCACTGGGCTGCATTGAAAACTTTGTCCGCCAATGACAATGCTGAAAAGAAGAGTATTTTGAAGAGGAGCTGGGAGACGGAGGAGAAGGGATAATGGGGAGTCGTGGAGACACTGCAGAAGTGAGAGGACATGGGCGCTCCTCCACTCATCGTCAACATCTGCCTTCCAATTCCGTGATAGCACAGCTTCAGCCATGCAACCGACAACTGTCAGACAACATGGAGATTGTACGTGGCCCCCGCCGCAATGCCGCAATTGCTGATGAGGGCAGTAGACTTGCACAGCAACACTCCGAGGTGACGCGCCGTACCGACACAGCACCTGCCACCGACAGCAGTACACGACAAATGATAACGAAGAACGGCGAGACGATTTGTTCCCTCCTCCTTCCCCTTAATAACTGAGTCATGTCCATGCCCAGTCAAACCAACCCTGAGATTTGTAGTTTTGTTTTGGCTCGTGTAAACGGCATGAAAATAAACACGTTTCTCTCATGGTTTGATCATATAAGCAATCTTTTGCATTCATACGGGAAGCCCTTAACTTTGTGCCCTTTGTGTTTGATTTCATTTAATTTCTAGAGATCACTACATTTTTGGCACCCAACGTGGGGCAACCTCATTGGTAATTCTCATGGTATCTGATTTCACAAAATAGTTTCTCGGGATTACTACAGTACCTTGCCATTATCTTCAGGTGATACCTGGAGAACGAGCTTCTTTGCTACATCCTGCTTCCTTCATATGCTTATCATCCTCCACCGCTTCCTCCACTGCTGGTCACATTCCACAATGGGTGGAGTAGTCGTTGGACCAGCACCACAGGATGCGGGGAGTGAACTCCTGTGGCTTGTATTGGGTGTGGAAGTCACTTTCAGCCAACACTGTAATTGTATTTGGCTGAGTGCTGTGTCCTGAGCTTTGTTGAGAGTGAACCCAGTGTCTCTGTTGATGAGCCTGTCAGCCACTTGTATTTCAATAGCCTCCTTCAGAACACAGTCCCAAAACGATGTATGTAAAGCCTTCTAGCGGTTCAGTTCTTAAGATCGGTGCGCGCCTACATAATATCCTGGCGGCCGACCCAACAGAGGGCGCTGATCATCTATCTGTCTTTTTTCAGCTGTCATATAGACATTTATCTTTCATAGGTAATTTATAGGTTGCTACAGGCAATGTAATACGTACATTAATTTTTGACTGTAAATTCACGATAAAATGGTCAGACCTATTATCTTCACATGCTTCTTTTTAATAATGTTATATGGGAAACTGTATTCGTTTTTTACTGTATCACAACTGGTTTCTATGATAGTTATCAATATTTAATAGTCTACTACATGTAATTTACCTAATGTGTTTTTATCGGATTATGTTTCTTGCGTAAATGATGATTACATCCAAGCCCACAGTAGCGACCTCTAGGTAGGATATAGGCAAACAGTTTTCTGGTAGCTACTGTACTTCAGTAGCCAGTAGCAATAATTACTGTGTGGACCATGTGGCCTATTCTACACCTTATTTTAGAACTATGTGACGATGCTGTGCTGACTATATTTATATGTTTTGACGATGTCATTATGGCCTTATCACTTTAGGACATGGTGTAGAAAAGGTACATTTTACTGTATTTTAATTGAACATTTCCTTGGCTGTATGATAGTCTATTGTGATACGTATTGCTGTATTGTGTTGAAAGAGACACTGCCCACTAGGTGTATTTATTTGTATATTGTAGATCTGAGGATGGTCATTACGGACTGAAACCGGTCATCGTCAAAAGAATTGATATTGTGGTCAAAGACTGGAATAAAAAAAAAAAAACATTGGACTGTTATTTTTGTTTGACAAAAGTAGATGAAATCACTTAGAAAGCATGGGAAACGATGCAGTAACCTAATTTACCATCTGCATATACACAGATATACAGAAAGCAGAGCAAATGCTCGCCGAATGTGGAGTTGACTGGATACAGTCGAGTGCAGTGCTATATTAACGTCCCGATCAATGCATTTTGGGTAGGTAGTGGCATCTGTGCTACATTTACAATCAATTTTAGAGCACAGAACGAGATGTTATGTCATGATCGCATATATAGGTCTGACCTCAAATGAAAAGAACTGCGAAAAGTGACGAGGGAATAGGTATATATTTGCCGAATATAGAGCCCAATGCGTTTAAATTGAGGAAGTACTTTATATCTTCTGGTTCGCGGAGAACAGTTTGTATATCGGACCAAGTATGCTGCAACAGGAGGAATACCGGAAAACGTGGACATCTAAACGAAGGGAATAAGGGAGGCAGAAAATATTGTCCTATTGAGCCTGGATTATACTGTATGTCTACTGAGACACGAGTCATTCCAGATGCATCAGTCACGTGACATAGCCTGCGTTTTACTCGTATACAGCTACGTGTTCCGTATGTGTTTTAAAACACTGGCTACTTCCGATCGTTAACGGTAAACCTGTCAGTCATCAGAGGACTTCCATCTCATGTGTGAAGAAACTTGACACACTCCTCTAAAGGAGGTCTGATTTATGCGATCGCCCCTGTCGCATCTTGGGTGTAAAATCGAGACTTCAGGGTCATAACTAACTTAGCGGCACGAGCTTGTGATGCGATTCAATTCATGTGTACACATTTCCCCGACTGATGCGCTGTTTACAGAGTTAGTGATGGAATGACTTGTAATTTTCACATGTCGGGCACTGCTGCTATACGTTAATCTGTTTCCTTGTAGGATGTATCCCCCGCTAGTAACTATCATTTTATGTAGGCCTTATGCAGGCATCGTATAATTTCTGAACCGTGGGCAGATGTGAACAGTGGACACTATAGTCTCCACAAAGCTATATTGCGATCCTATCATGCAAAGCAAATGTTTTACCCTTCGATGAGATGGTTCAGCGTAGAGAAACTGTGACGAACGATGTATGTCTGATAGGCCGGGAAGGTATTCGATCTAACATTATAGCCAGTTTTAAAGTGCAGAACGTTGTAGTCTTAGGAGTGTGTGTGTTTATGTTCTCTATCTTACCAGTACCTTCCAGGTACAGATCCTAGACTCTAGAACAATAATTTAAAGTTCATAGCTTCCTTGATTTAGGTAAAAATGTGTCCAACTCAATTCGTCTCCAACTCCACCGCATATAAAAATAAGTCTTTTCTTGTTCTTCTTAACTGTATGCTATTACATTACTGCACTTTAAAATCTGTTACTATACATCGACATGGTCACATCTCGAGAAATCTCGTGCACTTGGATGGGTTGGGACTTGGAAAGCTATATTCATTCACGAGACATGGAGTGTTGCGCTCTTCTTCTGATCGCTTGGAGATTAATTCTCTAACGGCGCTGCAGGGTGGGTTGGGCAATGACTGTGTGAGGTTGGTCTTTTACCCTAAGATGGGGAGAATGATCTCTGACTCCCATATGCTGAGAGACAGATCGTAAATTAAACACTATGCTCGAGGTGACAGAAATATGTAGAGCGCTGTCTCATATACTTTGATCATTCATGTGTTCGAGAATTAAGAGTTAATGGACGTACTGCTCAGTCATCAATCGATGTTCACAATGATACTCGCTCCGTGGAGAGGGCATGGTTTAGCTATGATACTGAAATTGGGGAAATATGCTGTCACATCATTGGCCGGTGCTGAACTTAGTGTAAAATTCTTCGCACTATCAAGTCTGTTGCTTAATATTACGGTACATCGACAGTATCTTTTCCACCACATCCGCACATTGGTTACCACATAATGATTGAGCGACATAACTTGTTTGAGTTGGAGAAGAAGTTTTGTGGCTGGGTGACAACTTCTGAGGGTTGCTAGCAGCTAAACAGCGATCGCGTACATGAGTGCAAAATTACGAATAACTCGAAATGGAACGCCGAGCCATCATCTATTCTGTCACGGTGACTTATGAGTTTAAATGTAGAGGTCATGAATTACTTTTGGACGGTAGTTTGGAAAGTCTCCACAACGCGCTCAAACACTTCTAGTTTCCTTATGTTGTAAGTGTGTTTTATTTAAAAATAATTCAGTGTTATGCTATCCGTCGTAATAATATGATTTACATCGTGTGATGTCTAGTTTTCTGTGAGAGGTCGTGGATCAGAGCGTCTTAATGTCAGTTTAGAATCTGACACAGACCTCGAAGTCTTGGCAGAAAACGAAGTGTTTGGCAATGTACAAAAACGTGTCAGAAACCAGTGTTTGAAACAGAAGCAGAGGAAGCATATCATACGATAATTCGCTTGGAGTATAGGTGATGAAAGTTTAAAGTGGTCTATGCGGTGTTTGTATATTTAATACGATCGTCTCCACGTAGGCAGTTGCGGTTTGAAGTGTCGGACTCAGTGAACTGTTAGGAATGCCGTGGTGGCTGTACGCTACGCTATTCTGGGGAAGTAGTGTGAAATTTCTTTCTCCGTGCTGGAGGCCCACCACAGTAATTCGTAACTGCATCTGCATCGGTGCTTAGGTGACTTGTAAATAGGACGAGTTTTTATAGTTGGTAATTTTTCTATGCTGGAGGGGTAGAATATAATGATGACATCATGTCTGGCTGATTGATTTGAATGGACGCGGATGTGTAGTACTTGTATCTCGTTTGGGGTCGTAGGACATTGCTCGCTTTTCCGTCGAATGGACAAACCACGCTCTGTTGCAGTAACTCTGGTCGTTCTGTTTCTACATGGAGTGCGGAATGTCTTGAGTATGTGTTTCTCCGACTTCTGCTCAGTTCCGACTTAAATTGGAACAAACACTTGTGGAAAGCTGTAGAAATGGGAGCGACTGCAAGATGTGTAGGTTGTGACTGTAGCAGACAGGTTCGAGGAACTTGACACGTTTAAAGATATGAGAGTGCGTGAAATATGATTAACATGTGGGTGTGAAGCTATGCAAGTATGTGCTTGAATGGAGAGACCTCATTCCAAATGATGGATATAATTTCTAACGTATAGCGTAACACTACAGATATGAGAAGCTAGTGTACATTTTTCCCCTTAGGACCTCAATCGACACATCATCTTCTACTACTACTGTCTGTCATCGCCTATAACTCAGCGGATATATCGCGGAACGTCTGATATGGTCTCGAGACAGAATGCGTTGCAAAAAGTAATGAATTATGCAGTTGCGTGTGGTGTGATGGAGTCGCAAACAGCACTTGCATACGACGTTCCTTAGCCGAACGAGTTTCAAAGTTCACTGAGTTTATCGCGAGGTTGCATCGTTGGCTCTTAATACACACATTTCTACGATCACCGTCACGGTATTTGTCTGGAAAACACCACCTCATTCAGAGGTAATGTCGTATCTCGATTCGTAAAGCAGTTGCAGGTTTTAACATGGATACTTGTGTGCACCTGCAGCACGATGAGCGCTTGTGAGAGTAACATGCAGTAGTTGTTGGGATCGGGATTTTTTCTTTAACATCTGCTTGATTACGTCTATTTCACTGTGGTATGACTCGCAGGAGGAACGTAAGAGACATGCACACCCATCGTTGCTTTTCGATCAGTATTATTTGGTGTCGTATGCGTACAATTATTGAGGAGGTAATATTATAGTTAGTATTAGTGCTGGGTGTGTGATATGTTCGCATTTGAGCATAAGGTTTATAAAGAATATCTGTTTGTGTAAAGGAAATGTCTATGTGCTGCTGTAGGGAGGGTATGGATTTGACTTGGAGTACTGTGATAGCGAAGGGAATAGTGTGTCTAGTGGTAAGGAAAGTACAGCTATTACCAGAGCCACTGCCGACAAGAGAGTGTATTTCGGATAGTTTGCTCAGTCTCGAATGCTGTTCAACTGAGAGCACGATCGTAACATTCAATTCTAGGTATAATGATAAAGATATATGCGACCGGTTTTCCGGAATGTGTCCATGTATGCAAAGTCTGTTGTGGCATTGATTCGCGTTCCCATGTTAATGGTAGTACTCTTCCGAATGCAGAGGCCTGTTGGAGTGTAGGAATGTATGAGAGTTAACTTTACCATCTTCTAGACGACCGAATAGCGAACTAATACTTAGTGTGTGCTGGGCGGCTTTCGTGATCAGTTGTAACTATGAGAAGATGGTCCGTTTGCGGTGGAGCGTTATTCCTTCCCATGTAAATTGTTCGGTCGACTGCTTCTGCACATTTAGTGCCTTCATTTAGTTAAAAGAATATCAATTGTGGCGTGTGTTGGACTCACGTTTGCCTGTTCTCTAGACCTGGGAAAAGACCTTAGTTGGCTTGTAAATTAAAGGGATGATTTGGAATATGTTACATCACCGACAATGGCATTCGAGAGTGCAAATATCATTTTTTCGTCTGTTTGTTTCTAGTTATTGAGCTGTCTAGAGCAGGCTCCACCTACCTAAAGTTTCGGGTTTGTAAATAAATAATTCCCAGTGTGTATCTACTGCATTATGTTGCGTGAGTGATCGGTTGGATGCTGCCTGGTGCTTGATATCGAGAAGTACAGCTAAAATGGTATAATATTATGGTGAAAATATGGTTGTTATTTGTATGGAGATGTCTGTAGAAATGCGAGCAAGAATGCGGAAACAGTAAGGCGCTTGTGCCGGGGTGAAACGAGCCTGTCTTTGCACATTAGTTCTGAGAGAGTGACTTCAGTTCGCTGATATAAAGGGGATGATTTTTACGGCGAGGGATATGAATTGCATGTTTATTAGATCGAGACAGTTCAAAAAGTTCAAATGGCTCTGAGCACTATGAACTTCTGAGGTCATCAGTCCGCTAGAACTACTTAAACCTAACTAACCTAGGGACATCACACACATCCATGCCCGAGGCAGGATTCGAACCTGCGACCGTAGCGGTCGCGCGGTTCCAGACTGAAGCGCCTAGAACCGCTCGGCCACCCGGCCGGCAGATCGAGACAGTACTCAGTGATATATTCCCTGGTTGGAGATCGGTTTTACGATCCAACACTATTGCAAGTATGGTATGTATTTGATGACCTGTAGACAAGTTTGCGATGTTTAGTTTTCGGTGTGAAATGGTGATCAGTAAAATAGTTTATTACCACTGAGTGTAGCGTCTGTAGAAAGAAAGAACAGGTTGGCGGTGTATAGATTGAGGGAACTGTGTGTGCAATTTTTGCAAAATAACGACAGAAAGCCCCAGAAAGAAAAGGTGGATGTTGCTTCGATACCACGGCGTTAGTAATTCGGCTGGTAAATTCGATAAGAGCCAATGAGAATGATCGATTGATTGTGGTGGTATGTAGGAGCGGTGAGAACATTTGCGTATGTTTAGAGCAGGAAGGCTATCACGTTATGTCCGGGAGGAAGACTGGATTCGGCGATATTTTGGTAAACAGGTTCTATTAGGGTAAGAATTTATGGGCATACTAGCTGAGGCATCAAGAAAGCAAGCGTTAACTGTTTCTGGGACACTATACAATTCGCGAAAGGTTGGTTTGGCTCTTATTTTTTTACAAAGCGATGTGACGTAAGAATGAGATTGGGAAGGTTGTTAGATGAATTTGTAATTATGTGTGTGCACTTGGCGGTGTTGCGTCGGTCACGCTGGGGGGCGGGTATGTGCGGTTGAGCATGTGTGTCAACACGCTCTGTGCTATTCTGCCTTCAATGGTAAAGACAAGTGGCGCCTGGAGATGCCTCGAATATGCGACTGGCGTGAACGCGCATTGGAATGCTATGAAAGTATACTGGAATGCTATGACAGTTAACGGTGACTCTATAGAGGCATGCAACTTTCACCGGTGTTTGGTGGCGGCGGCTGGCGGGTGCGATGGAGCGGGCAGGACCCGAGCAGCGGCCGCCTCACTTCGCGAAGGTGGTGGCACGCTCGGACCAGCTTCGCTCGCGTCATCGTCGGTGTCTAGGTGAACACGTATTTGGATGGGAATTTCACGGGTGTGGAGTACGAATGCGGCTGTCACCACCTCATATTTGCGGAAGCCGAGCAGGGAGCTGTGTGCGGTTTGACGGCTGACGGGCGTGTGACTTCGCGATCCTGTGGACAGGGCGTGGCGGAGGGTGCTTGCGTGCGTTGATTGCATTATTTTGCGAGCGGCCCTGTAGTCTGCGCTATGCGTTCTTTGGTTTACGAGTACTGAGCGTGTTTGCAGATATGTGTACTGCATTATTTAGGAGCAGTTTGCTATTGTGTACTGGAATTATGAGTTGGTTGCGTATCTGTGGGCTGTGCAACATGGCCCCAGGCACATCTGGGTGGGTGTTTTGTGATAATGTGATATACTCTGCCGTTAATAAATTGTTTCAAAACAAATGGAGTACTGTCAATCCTTACTCTCTCCAGCAGCCCAGAGAAGGCTGAGTTGTTTTGCCACCATTCTCTCTAACCATCTTGGTTTACATCACGAATAGGATGACGTCGTCCTCTGCTGGTGGTACTATTAGATCTCGTGGAGAACACACTGTTTCCCGCCATCATGGATAACTGTACTTGCGTCATCAGTTGGTGTCACTGTGGCATCCTCTGACGGCGAGGAAATGTACTAAGCCTGTTGGTGTCTGGAGCTCGTGGTGAACCCACTAGGTGGCACCATCTTAGATTGCAGTACTTGCGTCACTACAGCGTCCTCTAGTGGCATCGATATGAACTAAGTCAGTTGGGCTATGGACTCAGTGGCGAATACGCTTGGTGGTGGTGCTGACTCTAATTCTTTAAATACAGGCTGGTGTATGATTTCGACAGTTGACGATTAGCAAGGAGTCTTTTACACGAATTATTATTTCGACAATTTACGAATTGTTTGGCTATCTGGATGTAAATGCTCTACATTGTTCATGAGTGGTTCGCATGTCTATAGGTTGTGTTATTTTTGACGGTTTACAATTAGCAAGAGTGTGTGTAGAGCTTTATACATGAGTTATGTAGGAGTAATTTGCAGGTCTGTATGCTGTGGGGCATGTCAGAGCGTGTGTTCTGTGGTACATATACTCCGTCCCTAAATAAATTGCTCCCAAATAAATAAAGTACACTCCTTCCTCTCTCCATCAGCATAGTGCGGACTCAGTCCTTTTATCACCTGCCCTTAGGAAGAGATGGCGGTCTGGCGACTTAGGTTAGTGGCGGTGGTGAGCTTCGTTTGCAGCAATTTTCTTACATTGGTAGCGAAAATGCAAGTGAACTTTGTTTACTGGCTGATTTCACACTTGGCGCCGGGTCCTAGGAGGAAGTGGCAGTCGGGTGGATGAGCTTAGTACAAGTGTCCTTTCTTTCCCCCCAATTTTCTTAGGTTGGTAGCGAAAGCGCGAGTGACCTTTCTTTATTGCCAGAATTCAAACTCGACGACGGTTCCTAGGAAGAGGTGGTGGTCTGGTCCTTGAAAAGTAGTTGATATTAGGTAGTTGAAAGTATAGTGAACACCTTTCCATACCTATATGAAATTGTAAATTGAATTATTTAATATGATTAAAATTGAAATGCAATTAAGTACTTAGGTAAATGATAGGTTAGATGTGGGATGTGAGTGTCAGCATATTTACAGAAGACTATGTCCAGCGTGTGTGTGACGTAAGCGGTCGGATGCACGCCGGCCGGTGGGGTTGGCATCTGTCTGGTTATAACGCTCGGGCGAGACAGAGCAGATGATCTTGTGTCATCACGCGACATCACGGTAGCGTCCTCTGGTGGTCACGATATGAACTAAGTCACTTGAGCTCTGGAGCTCTTGGTGGATACATCGGGTGCAGTCATCTTGAATAACGGTACTTGCGTCATGACCTGACATCAGGAGAGCGCCCTCTGGTGGCACCAATGAACTAAGCCAGTTGGAGTTCAGACCCAGTGGAGAACACATCTGCTTGAAATTGGTTACATAATAAAGAGAAGTGCGTTTTTGCCGCCATTATCATAGGTTTGCCGCATTATCATGTTGGAATTTGAACTTAGCGCGATTTTTATTGGGAAGGGGGTTAGGTTAGAGGAGGTAGGTTTATACAATCTTACACCACGTGGTGGATGCACTGGGTGCAACCATTTTGATTAACGTCACGGTCGCCATCTTGGATGACATCACGGTGTTGCTCTCTGGTGGCGACGAAATCATCTAAGCCAGCTGGGCTCTAGAGCTCGTGGAGAAAACACATGCTTGAAACTGGTTAAATAATAAAGAGAAGTCCCTTTCTCCCGCCATTTTTCTTGGTGTGATGCATTATCCTGTTGGAATTTGAACTTCCTGCCATTTTTCTGGGCGATGGGGCCATGGCACTTTCCTGCCAAAATTCAAACTTCCCACCAAAATCCGCCATCTTGAATAACGTCATGGCCGCCATCTTGGATGACGTCATCGCCGCCATCTTGGATGACGTCGTCGCCGCCATCTTGGATAACGGTACTTTGGGGCAGAACACAGGTAGTCCCAATACTGACAATGAGCCTTGAAATCACGTCGTTTTCTTACAGGTGGCAGAAGCAAACATTTCAGACACACCACCACTCAAAATCAAAAAGAAAAGGCCTTAGGGAGTGGCACAAAGAGTGTCAATGAAACCACTCCCTACCTTGGGACGTTGAGTCCCACGCATTTCGTGGTCGCAAACGACAGTTTGCAGTGTGATGAGCAACAGGAAGACAGTGTTGGCAACCTTTGACACTTCTGACACCCTTGATCATTACACCCTTCTCTGTGGACATCGTCAGCCCGTATCCCCATTGAATATGATCATACTCCTCTGGAGTGCAGCACAATCTTTTTCCTCTCATGTGTATGTTGGAAGCACTAGGGACCATTCAAAACCATTCGACGAAATCTGAACATGATCCAAAGCAGCAAAACATATTATGTTTTACACTGTTCTTGTTTCATGCCTACCTGTGTCGTGATCCGCAGAGGGGTGCGACAATGGTACAAGCATGAAAAAGATGAAAAAGGGTCCCTCTGAGACCCCCAAGTGCGGCAAAATGACGTTGTTGTAAGGGTCTGGCGTTGTAGATGCTAGGTATGTAAGGGAGAGAGAAGATGATACAAAAAGACCTTTAAAGAAAACAATAAAACCACATATATTTCACCTGCTTTGATGATTTTGTACATAAATTCAACATCGTTCTTTTCCTCACTGGGCGGGAAATACCACCTTGATAACTTGCCCATCTGTGGTGGTGGTGGACGCGATTATGAGGTATCAACTGGTGGATCTGTAAGATAATAAAATTAAATTAGTTGTATTCATCACACACACACACACACACACACACATGAGCTGCATACTGAATTCCTCTAAGAATTCTCCTCTGAGTGTTAGTAAACTCCACCACTGCTACCTGTTCATAACTAGTCAGACAATATCATATTTACCAGAAATCTCACCTGCAGTAATCGTTTCTAGTAACAGCAAACAGCACTCTATCTAATAGTGCACGTACACTATAAAACAAAGGGTACACAGAATAAGGAGACTTTGCTTGAGTGAAACAGCACAGATGTTACCGAGCATAGAGATTTATACATATCTGAAAGGCTTTAGTACTAAACCAGGAACAGGATACAGGACATTGAATGTTCTAAGAAATGACAGTAACTTGGATATTTCTGTACTAAGCGTAATACATAAAAGATTTATAAAATAAATTCAGCAAAATCCAGCAGCAACACTTTTTTTCGTTCACGGTATTGCCTCCAGACACAAGTGAACTCACATAACCGCTCCATTCCTGTCGACATAAATGGAAATGGCATTGATCTATAACTTAACTGCTATTTCTTGACAGAGAGCTATGTGGCGAACAGGTTCTTTTATTAAGGGAAAGGAATGATCATTTGAATTTAGCTATCCAAACTTATTTAACATATCGCGTCAAGGCTTAGTAAACATTTGGATCACTCTCTCCCTATTACCTGTAATACGTGAAACTTGGTATTCCATCTTCGAAATTTGTAAGGACCTTTCATCACTGTCAGCTGTAAGTCGGCTCAATAGAGAGCTGACAGCAGCGGAGGCAACTAGAAACGTTTTGCTGTGTGTGTATGGTGATAATGCCATTGGACAGAGCATGGTAAGAAAATTAATTTCCTTTAAGTTGAACATTCGATGCCCTGTATCATGTTCCTGGTTTAGTACTGTACCTAATACTTTTCAGATATGTAGAAATCTGTACGCTCCTTGACATCTGTGCTGTCTTACACTCAAGCGATGTCTCCTGATTCTTTGTAACCTTTGTTTTATACCACACATGCAGTATTAGTTAGTGCTCTTTGCAGTTACGAGAACCGAACACTGCATGTGGAAATTGTGGCAAATATGATATTGTCTGACTCGTTATTAACATGTATCTGTGGTGAAGCTTATTAATACTCAGAGAAAAATTCTTAGAGGAATGCAATATGCTGATGTTTTGTGTGTGTGTGTGCTCCATACAGCTAATTTCATGTCATTATTTTACATATCCACTGTCTGATAGCAAGAATCGCTCTCACCACCACCACAGATGGACGAGTATCAAGGTGGTATATCTGCCCAGTGAGGAGGAGAATGATGTTAGATTTATATACGAAATTATCAAAATATATTAAATATATATGGTATACTATTTTTGAAAAAAAAGCCGTTTTGTACCATCTTCTCTCTCACTTACATATACCTAGCATCTTCTATAAGGCCAGTCCCTTACAACAATGTCGTTTTGTGTGTGTGTGTGTGTGTGTGTGTGCTAAATACCAACACATATTACGTACACATGAATACGATGTTATTTGAGGAAAGTTGGTAACTATAGCCTCTTCTCCACCTGGAATGTTAAAGTTTTGGCGGCGTTCTCAACATATTATCTCACTGGACGTTATGAGATAACACACGTTTCCCAACCACATTTTCATTTACTGTAGTGCGCTGTTATAAGCGACGGTGGACATGTTATGTTTAGAAAAGATCGTCTCTTCACCATGCGTTGATATTTGCGCTACATACCGACGTATATTTCAGAGCACTTGGAGGTATGGTAGAATTGAGGAGGGGTGTTTCATGACACTTGGTAGCTATCTTCAAGTACTGTTAAAAGTTTGACACCATGTTCACGTGGTTGTGATCTCTCACCTACACAGGGAGAGACACCCATCGCAATAAAATCACCGATTACAGAGTTGATAAAGTGATAGATAGTATTAATCTGTTATTTACAACTCCGCTGGGCTACTGTTTGAATACCTTAAAAGACTTCATAGGCGATCGTTATGAGCGAAAAATGAATTTAATATTGTAGTCCTGTGATGCAAGACGTAACAGGCATTAAACTGATAAGAACAGAATTTTTTTCTTTCTTTTTTACAGGATAACGGAATACTTACAGGAAATATATAGTCTACGACATACTATTCTACATGATTTTCAAGATGCTTTAGCGATGCGAAAACGAGTGTTTGCTTGGTCGATATGAATACGAAGCCAACATATACATTTGGGAAGGGGTAGTCAGCAGACAGGTATTTCGCTATTGTTCACAAGGCATGAATGTTTCGGTTTGTAGAAAACGTGCACTGCCCGCCCCTCCCAGCGTTCAGGAAAGTCTTTGAGACTAGAATGCATAACAGTTCGTGGGATATTCTAGGTAGAAATTTTGTTTACAAAGAACTGTTTGGTCCACTGGCTGCGTAGGACACACACATAGGCAGAAACTCGCTATTGTTCCAGAGCAGCGACAACTTCGGGTTTGCTTTTGTACAGATGGGTGTAGTTAAGTGCATATTTGTGTTTGGATCCTGCACAACGATCCACATCACCATAGAAACCAGCGCCAGGATTAGGTGAAGGGAAGGAGGTAGAATGACGGAAGGTTGCTTCTCCCAGTGCCTTCTACCGGTCGAATTGTGAACTTAGTTGGCCCTCTAACGCGTAGGTGAACAGTCGCAGCTGCCTCCAGTGTTCTGGCTGACGGTCTTTTTACTACAATGAATTTTCGCAATTTTTTATTTAATTTTTTGACGATTTAAGGTATCAGCAATGCGTGTAACGATGTAAATGGTTTCTCACGACAATTTAGAGTGGTAGTTGTTTTAGAAGATCGTCGTGGTGCATTTTCCATCATTTCAGGCACCGTAATCTGCGTGTTTCGAGCACCAAGGTTGGTTGCTAGTTCAGTCATAAAATCTGTAAGTTTGGAGCTTTTCCTGGTGGATGAGATTTTCCAAAGCTTTGTTATGAACTAACTCTCTGCAAGTCCTTTGAGACAGTGGAACAGGACAAAACCGCCAGAGAACATCGTTTAGAGAACGAGGGCTGTAGAGAGTGATGAAATAGGTGGGCAGTATTTTCAAAGTTTTTTATCACGAGAATTGGGGTACGATGATAGGGTTTTTGATAACTGGTATTGGGGACCACCTAACTCCGAGCTCAGCACCGTACAAATCTGTGCGGTGAGCCAGCTGCAGGCGTCAAATCATCCTGCAGTTGAGGCTATACTTGCCGGCCGCCGCCGTTGTGTAATCTTTGCGCACAATCTGTAAGCGCGTCTAGGAAGCTTTTTTGAGGGAACTCCATCATCAGAGTCACGTGGATTGGGTTATACAGCAATGCAGTTTTCCCATAAGTTTTTTGAAAGCGGTGTTGTGAACATCTTTCATATGGTACTAAATAGAACCAATGACACACCATGAAAGTTTCTGGTGGTATCGGTATTAAGGTATCAACAATGAGAAACAACACAGAGTAGCTTTGACCAGCCTAATCTTTCTCTTACACGAGCCTAGTTTTACTTAACCACTGACCACTTTCAGATATTGCCGGCACATCCAGAACGTTTGCAAGCACAGCGCTGTTGATCGTTCAGTTCTTCGACAGTGATTAATAGTTAGGTATTTCGCTATTGTTCCAGGGGGCCAGTTTATTCGAGAAATTTGTTTCACGGCTTGCGTGAATCGTCCTGTTCAGTCTTTTGTCCATCTGTGAACGATTTCTGCCGACCGGAAACAGGCCTCTCGTTCAACGGTGAGATGGAATGATCAGTGACGTCACAATTCTTTGTCGGGGCTGTAGTGAGACAAGTCGTTACAAGTGTCTCTCTCTCTTTGTGTGTCGTCGGTCTGACAGGATTGAAAAATCCAGAAGCCTCTTATTCAGCCGTGAGATATACTGGCATTTTACACATTTCCCATCTTTATTTGATTGAGAGAACGTCAATAGTGATGTGTTGTTTGCATCGAGATGGTGAAACATCATTGGAAGAGGTATTTGTCGGTTCTCTATACATGAGAAACACATACGGTTATCAGTACTAAAACCTTAATTGACTCTGTAAAGTATGAAGATGATTTAGAGTCTCTTATACCATTAAAATTGGTATTCGTTAAAAAAAATATGATTGGAACTGCCAGTTTCCTCTTTTATTGAGCTTTAACTTAAAAATCTTCACAGGTGAGATACGTTTCTAGTTACCGGTTTGCAGCAAATCGCTCATTAAGGTTTTGGCTCTCTAAAGATATAATTTCTACTCTCTATCTTCAGACTTACGGTATACTGTGCAGGAGATCGGTAGCACACCGCTGTGCGATTGATCGAGAACAGTCACATAAATTATATGATATTCTGGCAAACCATGTGAAAATACCTGAAATTCTGGAAAATTTCTTAAGCTACTCGATGATTTCAACATAAAAGTGTTATAAATATAGTTTTTTGGAGTGTAAAATCAAATATTGTAGCTGACATTGGTTTTGACATCAGTAAATTAATACGCGATTGATGAGGCATTTCTCAGCGACGGAGCTAAGAAAGTAAATATTCTTGTAATCCCAGTGTCTGGAGAAGGCCGCAACTTGTTGCAGAAGCGATGCCAACAATCAGGCCCGGTAGGAAACAGTACATTTAGCAGACGCCTTTGTGAGGGGAGTAACCAGCCCAGCATTTGTACACCAGTTCAGAGAGTGGCCACTGACAACAGAGAGCGCCCTAATCATGCATCAACCAGAGCGTTTGGCGCGTAGTTGCTGCAGTGGATGACCATCCAACCTCACGGGATGTATCAAGCACGGCGACTATTCAGGGTGGTCCATTGATCGTGACCGGGCCAAATATCTCACGAAATAAGCATCAAACGAAAACACTACAAAGAACGAAACTTGTCTAACTTGAAGGGGGAAACCAGATGGCGCTATGGTTGGCCCACTAGATGGCGCTACCATAGGTATAACGGATATCAACTGCGTTTTTTTTAAAATAGGAACCCCCATTTGTTATTACATATTGACACTACTTGAATTATAGCTCGTTATGGAACCTCGAAATCATAGCGTTTCTGTCGACATGTGAGTGAAACAGGCTGTGATGATCAAATTGCTTACAAAACTAGAACGCAAGAATATGCTGCTTTCGATGTACCGGAAGAGGTACATCGAAAGCAGCATAGGAGGTTCTATTACAAGACAAGCTGTCGTGATTTGTTTTATAAACGCCGGTGTGATATAGTTTCACATTGGTAAAGCAGGACTTGCCATAGTGCACAAAACTGGAATGTTCTTTGAGTTATAAATTGTTGTTGTCGAATGTAAAATGATTGTGTTTTGTTCTGACATGTGAGCAAAGGGCGTGAAAGACTGTATTCTCTAATGTTATTTCCCATGTCTGAAATGTTTGTAGTACACACGTGCATGACAGTTTATTTACAGACACTGATTTGAACGTGAGAGACACTCTGAGGTCATGTAATTTGTCCATCACGCTGAAAGAAATTGCTTAACATAGAGGTTTTTTCTTCAGAGTTTAAATTCTCGCTTTTTCTCTACTCTGACGAGAGTTTCGAAATAACAAGAACATTCTGCAGTGATTGGTAGTTTTCACAGCAAAATAGTGGAAGTTGTTTTTCCCAATTTTACACAGGGTGGACATGCATAGCGGGTGTATAGCCCGACATCTGAACTTTGGGCATCTGCAATTGGCAGTGGTGCACTTCGTTCAGTGGAGCAAAATAATGAGATGAGTCCAGTGTGTGTGTGTGTGTGTGTGTGTGTGTGTGTGTGTGTGTGTGTGTCTTTGTAGTCGACATAGGTAGCTGTGCCCTGACAAGGCATGGCTACATTTTAGCCTCATTCATCTCGTTTTGTTCTGCAGGCAGCCAGCGTAACAGCCTCTTTTGTTAGCGAAGAACCACCGATTGGAGCATCTGGCCATTTGCTCCACCCTGGAGCCTGCTGTAACAGCTTGGCAAAGACTAGGCTCCCAGATACGGTAGAAGCTCTGGCCAGCATGGGCGGTGAGCTATCTGTTTGACAAGCAGTGGACGTTTGAAAAAGCGATCTGGAGAGTTCTCCAGAGTTTCGTTGTTGTTCGTGGGGCCGGGGGAGTCTTTCCGAGAAATACGTTTAACAGATTGCATGAAGCGTTTTGTTCTTGCCTTTGTCTATCTGTGACTGATTTCCGCAGACTGGAGACAGTATATCAATGTCACCAGAAGGATACTTTTGATACTTTTGTGGACCATCAGCGACCAGATAGAACAGGCCTCTAACCCTACCTACAGTGAGGAGAGGGTGGAATGAGGGGTGGTAGGGCGGTGGGGGCGGGGGGGGGGCTGGGGGAGGGGTAAGACTGCCTCCAAGCTCGTTAATTGGTGAGCACCCATCGAGGAGCACACGGCTGCAACTGCCGCCTCCTCTGCAATCTTTTTGGATGAGGATTTTCCCCAGTACATGAGTTGCCTTATGACTCACTGATTACGAGTGCTGTTTTTTTTTCACAATGATTTCGATGTGCGTTTATATCAGTGAAGCGTTTTCATCTGTTGTGGTACTGTGTATTGACCTTGATTAACCAGGTTGCAGGGTGATTGTCAAGCTGGCAAACTTTGACATCAAACAGCAATAGATACAGTCCTCAGCTGTATGCTTACAGCTAATGCACGTATTAAACTCATCTCTTTCCAGCACCATCACTTCATAAGTTGAACACAATTTCCACCAGAAAATGACGATAATACCTTCCACTTCAGCCCTTTTCCAGCCATCTTGTAGGTGAAGAGTAGAGTATGTCTACCGCTGGTTTCGAGTGGTATCATGAAATTTTTTCCTAGCAGCATAACACCAGTTATATTACATCGTCAGATTTTGAACTGTATTGCGATTGTATACACTCCTTGTGTAGAGCTATGAACATAGTTGTGTAATTAGGACCAACCTTTATGATTAATTATGTAATTAGGGCCGATTTTTACTTCAGTCTCTCAAATTAAATAAAGTACACTAACCTAACATTACTCTCCTGCATCTGGGCAGTTCGCATGTGTGAAGGGTTCCACTTGGGCTTTCCATCTAGAAGGACTAGGGTTTGAGTCCTAGAAAGGGCACTGCCATTTTTAGCTTTCCGGCAATTTCTGGGTGGAGGGTGGTGTGCGACGTCAGCAACCCCCATGGAACAAAAAATTCTCGCCAAAATTCCAAATTCCTGCCAATAGGGTAGGTGTGGGAGGGGAAGGTGTGGGGAGGGCGAGGTGGCAGGGACCCACATGCTGGCTGAGGAAAGTACATGATGTCATCTGTGGGTGGGGGTGGGCGAGGGCTGGGGGTAGAGTAATAGACTGATCAATTTAATTAATTTGCGTATAGTTTTATACCAAAATTGCACCAGCACCTCCATCTCCCTCCTACTAGTGTCTGTCTTGCTGTGAGACCTATTCAATACCTGTACGTGTCCAGTACAGTAAACGTGGTTTGCTACACATTTTAGGAATACACAGACATGCTCCTGGTCTAAGGCGAAGCTCTATGTAATGGATGAGTTGCTAGTTGGCAGTATAAAGAACATTTTCCGCGACGTAACACGCCATTGCACAGACTCTTTGCCCAAGTTACGCAGCAGCTCCGAGAAACAGGTGCCTTCACCATGAGGAGGCAGGACTGTGGTGATCCACAGCAACACAGCACGTCCGGATTTGAAGAAGATTTACTGCGTCACGTTGAAGAGAACACGTCAATGAGTAATTGGACAATTGCATGTGCAGTGGGTGTTAGCCACAGTATCGTTTGAGACCTTCTGTGTGAGCAAAAAATACGTCTTTGCCACTTACAAATGGTACACGCTATGGATCCAG
Organism: Schistocerca piceifrons; assembly: GCF_021461385.2. Lineage (NCBI taxonomy): Eukaryota > Metazoa > Arthropoda > Insecta > Orthoptera > Acrididae > Schistocerca > Schistocerca piceifrons. Next base: position 373,196,079 of record NC_060145.1, on the reverse strand, counting down.
CCTATTTCCCACAACGCATTGCCTACTGCACATGGTTCCTGCCCGGCTGCATTAAAGCACCCCTGTTTCCACGTCGAATCCTGTGTGCGAATGAATGTAGGTTGACTAGGGACAGTGTTCGGAATTCTCGAAACAGCCCTGTGTGGACACGCGACAACCTTCATGCCACGCATGTTCAGAGATTTCAGCTCCGATTTGGTATTAACGTGTGGGCAGGTATTCTGGACCGTCATTTAATTGTGTCATACCTCCTTCCACTCAAACTAACTGGTCCTACATACTTCATCTGCCTACAAACCGTATTGGACCCGTTTTTAAAAGCCATGTCCGTCAGGAAAAGTGGTTTCAGCATGATGGTGCACTATCTCGTTTCTCACGTGCAGTTCGGAGAGCTCTCAACAGACGATATGGTTAATGATGAATAGGCCAAGGTGGCCCAACCGCGTGACCATCGCGATCGCGGAACTCCTATGGACTACTTCTTGCGGCATTGTATGCAAAGTTTAATTTACGTGAAAGAGGGAGATCCACTGCCACAAGTTCTGGCCACTGCACTAGAAACTGAAGACACAGCAGGTGGGATGGAGAGTGTTGTAAGACGTGTGTATTTCTATTGTCTATTGTCAAACCACAATTTATGAAAGATGTTTATAGTTTATTAATAGGATTAAGTAGGAGTAATTAATATTTGTCATGTTGCAAATAATTGTGGTAGCAGGGAATGTCTGCACCAAAGTATCGTTGGCAGGAGAAACCGCACACCGACATAATTTTAAAAAGGGCGGGAGAGACCGCGTATGGATACATTTTAAGAAAAGAGCGGGAAAGACCGCGCAATGATACATTTTGTAATGGTAGCAGGGATTGTCTGCTCCAGAAAGCATTGTTGGCGGGAGAGACCGCACTTTAGCGTTCGTAGGAAGTCAGTAGTAAGCGACATGTGAAGCGAGTCGGTAGCAGGTCTGAAGCGAGAGGTTGAGAGGAGCGGTGTGTCTGCCAGCCATCAGCTATGATTTACAAGAGATTATAAACGGGTGTACAGAGACATCAGCTAACTATTATCATAAGAGGAACTAATATTATTGAATTATTTTTTTGAGAAACTCAAGACTACTGAAGGTATGTTTGCGCAATGCTAGTTGTAAGATTATAGTAAAAAGTAACTCCCATTTGAACGTTTGTAAAATTATTTCATTCAGAATATAATTAATTTTTGCCAGCAATATTGCATTATTGATTATAATCCATCCCAAAAACCATCAACGTAAAACTTTGCAAAATTTTATTGTTATGAAGAAAAAGTTTAACTATGAATTACGTCACTTCAGTCAAATTAATTAAAAAATAACGTCAGCTTTGCTATTAAAGAATAACGTCAGCTTTGATAATAAATACAGCCACTTATTATGACAGCCCACCAGCAGCTAATAGAGTATAGTAAAACAGAGTAAGTATATTCATGTCGCAGTTCGATGTAGCAGTAAGATGGCGATCCAGTAACAGTGAAAAAGGTAAGGAACTGTTTTGGGGTATTGCAGGTAACGACTGAGGGCCATGACGACGACACATTCTATGTTTCGTCGAAATAATCAGAAAATAACTTTTAATAAGCAGCATTTAAATTTGTATGGGAAGATTGAGAAAGAGAATTGATTTCAAAGGGAAGATTTCATTTGTTATTATTAAGCAAGAGATAGAAATCCTAAGGGAAGGTTTCATAGGTTATTGTAGAAGGGAAGGTTGCTTAGCAAAAGAGATATAGAGGAGACTGGAAGGTATCAGTGTGTGCCAGAACATGCGTCGTAGGTAGAATGTCTGTATTAACGCCGGCTTTCGCCCCATCGAGCCGCTATTGTAATGCATCAGTACTATTCTGCACGTAAAGAACGCTTGGTTCTTTTTTGTTTTGGAATCAGATGAACACATTATGTTTAAAGGTTAATACAAACAAATGCGTTTGCCGGCCGCGGTGGTCTCGCGGTTCTAGGCGCGCAGTCCGGAACCGTGCGACTGCTGCGGTCGCAGGTTCGAATCCTGCCGCAGGCATGGGTGTGTGTGACGTCCTTAGGTTAGTTAGGTTTAAGTAGTTCTAAGTTCTAGGGGACTGATGACCACAGCAGTTGTCCCATAGTGCTCAGGGCCATTTGAACCATTTTGAACAAATGCGTTTAAGTGAAGTAAGAATGTTCTGTTATGTTTCATTTCGTATTATTGCCTAATAATTGTCTATTTCACGCCTAATTCAATTCCTCAAGCAGAAGTAAATGGTTAAGCGTCTGAACGGTACGTTTCCAGACATGTGTTCTTATTCAAAATATTATGTACTCACTCCCCTCTACAAGTCATAGGAGTTTGTAAAGGGAATTTCCGAACATCCTGTGTAATTATTCTTTCGCTACTCGGGCCGTTGTAGACGGAAAACTATTTATCATAAGGGTACCCATAGGACTGTGTGCTACATGATTTTCATTGTTATAAGTGGTAGGGTCACGATTTCCCGTTAGGTACCGGTGCTACTGGAATAGCAACGTAGGGTTGAAACGCAATCATCAGTATGATTACAGTTGCACACAGTCAACAAGGGTCTGAACAAAATGAGCATGACTTTACTCGTAAAGCTGTTTTATCAAAACAAAAGCAGCCCTTCTGTTGCTTTTCGCCAGTATCGCCGCATACGGAGACGTAAAGCTGTTTTATCACAACAAAAGCAGCCCTTCTGTTGCTTTTCGCCAGTATCGCCGCATACGGAGAAGTTCTCTTTCTGCACGAGTTGAAGCTCGTGATTCGGGAGCTCGAATTAACTGGCGATTTGCGGACTCAAAAAATGGTTCAAATGGCTCTAACCACTATGGCACTTAACATCTGAGTTCATCAGTCCCCTAGACTTAGAACTACTTAAACCTAACCAACCTAAGGACATCACACACCCATGCCCGAGGCAGGATTCGAACCTGCGACCGTAGCAGCAGCGCGGTTCCGGACTGAAGCGCCTGAACCGCTCGGTCACAACGGCCGGTATTTGGGGACTGTTCCTGGGAGAGGCCGACGGGCAATTCGCTACTGTTGCCATGGCTGGGAAAGCTGGATGCAAGTGTGAAATGATATCACTTTCACGCTTTCGTAATTGCGGGTGGTCGTCACAATGAGCAATGTTTGTAACCTGGAACATGAACATGATTCGCAATTAACGAATGGCACTCTCTCGCGTGGAAATTGAAATGTGTTTCTTTCACTGGTTTATTCGTTATTTCTCTTCCGCATGTATTTATAAATGTTTTCACAAAGTTTCATTGTCCTACCATCACTCGTTTGTTATGGGGCCCTACAAAGTAGCGTAAGTTTAATCATAGCTGCCTTGTATTTTCGTAGATAGTAACACAAAACCAGTGATTTTAGAAAACATTTTGTTAGAGAGACTAACTGGGTTTGGGATTGGTAGGTCCTATCATGAGACCACTTTTCTCGTCGACAAATAATTCAAAAGCATGTAGAACTACGTGACAGCTATTGACAATACAGCCAGAAGAACGTTATGCGAAATACTAGAAAAGAGAGGTATATCATACTACTTGTATGTATTAAACCAGGGACCCAGAAACGATGGAGAGACTTCATCCCACAGTAGCCCTCAATGTTGCATAACCCCACAATAGGCCACAGCAGTCCACTTACCCCACCACCGCCCCACACCGAACCCAGGGTTATAGTGCGGTTTGGCCACCATTGGACCCCCCCCCCCCCCTCCCTCCCCCGGTCACGGGAACGTCTCATACCAGACGAGTGTAACCCCAAATATTTGCGTCGTAGAGTAATTATGGTGAACGCGTACGTGGAAGTGGTGTTTGGTTTGTGCAGCAATCGCCGACACAATGTAACTGAGGCGGAATAAAGGAAACCAGCCCACGTTCGCCGAGGTAGATGGAAAATCGCCTTAAAAACCGTCCACAGACAGGCCGACTCACCAGACCCCAACACTAACCTGCCGGGCGGATTCGTGCCGAGGACCGGCACGCCTTTCTGCTCGGAAAGCAGCACGTTAGACCGTGCGGCTAGCCGGGCAGGCTTATCATACCGCTTGCTAAGATTGATCTAAAAATTGTACCACAACACGAGAATGGCCATTTCTGGAAAAGAGAATATCAATGTAACACCCATTTTAGGACTGCGGCATGTATCTGACGCTCTTGTAACATCTGTGCTGACGATATGATGAGACGATGTATAAATGAAACAGAGTTTTAAACAATAACTTCTGGTAACAAATTATCTAATGACAACATTCTTCGTTGCTGACCAACTTCTTATAGCTGACAGCGAGGATGTCATTCACAAGGACATTTACAAATTAAGAGCTATAACTCAATTCCATACCCAAAATAACAGAGATCACGTCTTTTAAAGCGCAAGACCCGCTCCCAAGCAAGATTGTAATAAATTACCAAAAAATAGAGAGAGTGAATGAATTCCAATTCCTGGGAGATATCATCTCTTTCACAAACGGAAAAGACATACTGACAAAGAAATTCACTTATACAAGGTGCGTTTGAAAAGTTTGGTGAATGACGTTAGAAACCGCGCTGTTTAGAACGAGACGCCAGCGCAAACACATTGCGCGACATGTTAACAGGCGCCTCCTGTCGTGCAAATCGCTAAAGTGAAGCAGTGGTAACGCTGTGACCAAGTCAACGGAGCCAGTGGGAGAACTGTCGTTGCAAAAAGGAGGTGACGCGCTGAGACGATGTATTGCTTCAAATTACGGAAAACGGCGATGGAGGCTCGTCGAATTTTGCACTAGCATACGGTGTTAATGCAGAAAAAATTCGTCATTGAATGGTTTAGCAACAGAAAGGAAGGTGTCATAGATGAGGCGCGTTTGGGTCGACCGTCAATAAGTAGAATCCCAGAAAACATCGAACAAGTGCGACGGGTGTCTCCGGATGATCAGCGGCTGTCTTTCAGAATGAGAGCAGATGAGCTGAAGGTAAGCAAAGCCAATGTAAGCACTTTACAACACTGGTATTTGAAATAACGGAAGATTTTTGCCCGGTTTATACTGCACATGCTGACAGATGAACAGAAGCAATCTCGGATCGAAAAGACTACAGATTTCATCGTCATGTCTGACCGGAATCTGCAGTTTTTGGAAAGCATCATGCAGAAGATAAGACCCGGTCGTACCAACACGGTCTGGAGACCAAGCTACAGTCAATGGTATTGTGTTCATCGTCTTCCCAGCATCCCAAAAACGTCGGCTGAGAAAACACAAAATAAAAACATTGTTGATCGACTTTGTGGACAGCAAGGGCTTGATTTATCACGAATTTCTACCAGATATCAAACTTTCAACGCGAATGATTACGAAGGAGGTTCGACATGTCTGCTGCAACGCATCCAGCGGGTTCATCTATAACCGTAACCGAGTGGTACTCAAATTTTCCCCACGAGAATGCTCATCTGCCTACTGCGATCCTCGTGCTCAACTTCCTCATTCTGTCCAAGGTGACTTCTTCAGCTCCCTCCTTATTCTGCAGGATTCGACACCTGCAGATTTCGTTTCGCTCTCTGTGTTGCAGCAAATATTGATTACTTCAAAGTATTTTGTTCCTGGCTCTTGTTTCTTTATTTTCTGATACCATTCACCGAACTTTTCAGACGCACCTTGTATTAATTTGACCACGTACAGAACAGTGAATAGAAATATGACGAAAGAAACGCTAATATAATTCTACAAAATACTGGCAATATCATCTATACTTAATGAGAATGAGAGTTAGACAACAACAGCTGGAACTGGACGAAGAATATTGGCAGCGGAAATGAGGTTTTCTAGAAGATCGATTGACTGTAGACTACATGATATGTTAAGGAACACAACAATCGGACAATAACTGGGACTTAAAATCGCAGATGAGTAGATCAAGTAGTACAGAAATAAGTGGACAGATTGTGTCTCAACAATGAATGAAAATAGAATCTTCGAAACATTAATCAATTATCAACCCATAGCGGAAATAGTGTTGTAGATCAAATAAGAAGACGTAAGAAGTGAAGAGATCAAATAGTAACTAACCGCAGGAAGTAGAGGCAGGTAATAGGCAAATGAAGAAGAAAGGAAAAAAAAGAAGAAGACGATTCAGGAACAAATTATCTTACAGAAACAGCGTATTCGTTTTTGTAACAAGGAAAAAGGTTCTTTTGATAATTCCCTTGCATTAGTGAAGAAACTAAAAGATGTACCCATTCCACTTAGTTCAAAGCTAGTCTCATTTGATGTTAACACCCCGCTTTCCGTTATTCCTGTTGGATACTCAATGGAAATTTTAACATAATTGTTACATAAAACCAGAAGAAATCCAGTGGTTACAGAAGATCTAAGATTGGCAATTGAGACATGCTTAAAGCAAAATTACTGTCAATTTGAACAGGCTCTGTACAATCAGTCAGATGGGATAGCAGTGGTGTTCCCAATGACCCCCTTACTTGCTGAAACGTTTATGGATAATTTTGAGAAAATATTTTTAGATAAAGAGCCGCTAAGTTTTAAAATAGAATATTGGACGAGGTATGTGGATGATGTGCTGTGTGTGTGTGTGTGTGTGTGTGTGTGTGTGTGTGCAGGTACCAACAGACAATTAAATCAATTTTTTAAGTATTTGAATTCACATGACAGTAAAATTAAGTTTACAAGGGAGTTGGAAGGAGACTCTATCAACTTTTTAGACCTCATCATTGACATCAGTAACCAACAGTATTTATTTGCTATGTACAGGAAAATAACTTCAGCAGACACAGTAATACCACCCAGTTCCATGCACCCGATAACACATGCAGGCTACCTTTCCATGGTGCACTGCCTACTATTTATACCCCAAATCAAACAGATTTTGAAAATAACTAAAGACATACCATACTGCAATGGTTATAGTCCTACCCAAACTGACAACACACTCAGTAGAAAGAAGAGGCAGGGGATAACAGCAGTCCTTTACTCTCCTCAAAAAGCACAAAATCACATTGATAATAAATGGGCCCCAGTACTGTATGTTGGTAGGAATTAACAGGTCGTTGCCAGGAAACTAAAATCCAGCAAATATATTCCAGCTTTTGACACTAGAAATACTGTTCCCAACCGTCTGTTCAACGGTGAAGATAAGATTCCACTCTTAGAACGGAGTGGAAGTTATAGGGTTTCCTGCGATCTATGTGACAAATTATATGTACGCCAGTCAGAAAGGACTATAACAACTAGACTGACTGAGCATGAAAGAAGTTGGAGACTGACAAAGAAAAATTCTGTTTCTGGTGACCATGCTCTGAATGAAAGTCATTCATATCTTATGAAATGTGATGTTCTCCATAGAAGAACTAAAGGCACAAAACTAAAGCTTCGCAAAATTCTAGCTGTTAATAAACACCACGCAAGCAATCCTGACCTGGTCCTTAATGACCAAACACAGTTCCATTGGTCACCCTTACTAAAGTAGGAGCAGTCAGCTATTATTTCTCTGAACATTATATAATAAGCTTGTTATAACTGTTCCACATCAACATTCAATAGACTTCTTACTTCTTCCTCCCCCCCCCCCCCCCTCCAGTTTTAAGGCCTGTTCATTAAATTCATTGGTTTGTCCACATGACATAGCCTGACATAGGCTGTACGATTACTCATTTGTACAAAATATTCGGCTTTTACATTCACACAGTTTTAATACTTTAAAATACAGTAATATAACATTTATTTGTTCAGAGTCTATTTCAGTATTACATTATGCTAGTGTTTTGTACCGGTATAGTCATTAAATGTCACATATCTTTGTGCAACAATCTTTGTACAGCTATGAACTCTCACTGAAGTTGTGCGAACTATCTGTTTAGTATCAAGTTATCTGACGATGGCCTAAGAAGCCAAAGCCGGTTTATAACGAACTATTAAATAAATATTATTGTGCAATATTAATACTGTGTATTTAAGCTTGTAAAGGTTCTAAGCTCACTTATTTAATTGCCTAGTGTTACTTCCACATGCAGGACAATTCGCGCACATAACGTGATGTATCTTAAGGAATTGCTCTCCCGCCCCCTAACGAAGGTCTAGCCCAGGAACCAAATTTTCGTTTCGGAACGCTTCGGGACGTACATGGTGTGATTTGCGATGCTTTCATTGTCCGCAGAGTTCCAATTACCATTGAAAGACTTGCCGGCCAACTAATTATGCGAGCTAGAGGAGCCATTAGCGTACAATGGCCGCACGTAAGTCTCCGAAGCGTCAGGCGATTGATGAATTAAATTGACTGGTAGGTGGGGTGTCCATTCTGTTTGCGTGGTGCCACACGACACTCAACTTGTGGGTAGTGTTTCAGGCCGCTGACTGTTGCAGGGTGCGACTCTACAACTTGTCGACAACGGTACGCAAACAAACTTTCTTCTGTGTTCTTTTGATGTGAACATCACCACTCTGGATACACTCACTGCTGCTCTATAGGTAAAGGTCTTTCAGGATCTGAGACATATTCATTTTACATCTGCTTACGTACTCCGGAAATCTCTGTACATAGTGAGGCTCTGATATAGACGACGTACAGACTGCGTAAGTCCTGTTTTACTCTATTACCAGACCATTCTCTTATGGTGCGTGGGAAGAGCTTTTGTTGGTATTCTCCGTTGTCTTCACTCCAAAGAAGGGATGAGGAAAACCAACCAGGTAAAACATATAGGACGAGTTGTACAATCTGGGTTAAATCCAGGGTCAGCTAACGGAGGAATAGACTTAGTATCGGTTAAATTGGAGCGCAGGTTGTGCGGCACTATTTTATTCCGCGGTTAGTTATTCCCGCAATAGCGTTCCGATTCAGTTAAGTTGGCAGCAACTTCAGAGCATACTGGGTGTATTCGCGTACGTTTATTTATATATTTACATTTTCTGTGTGTAGGCCATCAAGCAGATGAGTTTCGCAAACGTCATACATAGATTGAGTAGATTACTACATATAGCACTTACGTGCAGTAATGGTACATGCATTTGTCTTAGTATTCTAATTATATTACGTGTTACAAGAGAGGGCAAGCAGATTAGAATTCACTGGATGAATAGCAACATTTATTTACTAAGAAGGCTTTAAACTTTCTTTGGTACTGCTTTGGTTTACAAGTTTTCAAAGCTTGTGGCAGTTTGTTGAACCACATCTGACCATTAATATAAGGACTATTGTCAACTATGTTTAATTTTGTCCTCTGCCTGAAGCAGTTCCCTTTACTTCTAGTATCATAATCACGTGTATCACTGCACTTATTTAGTTTGTTTTTACCATTCAGAAAATATATAATAATTTTATACAGATACAAAGAATACACTGTTAGATATTTATGTCGGACAAATATTTCACAACAATAGTCTTTAAACTTTAGTCCATTCATTAACGTAATAGCACTTTTCTGTAACGTTAATATCCTGTTTAGATGCAAGTCTGCCACACAACCCCACAGTTCTATACCATAATTAAGAAATAGATAAATTGTCCCATGGTAAACAATTTTTGTGTTTGGATTGGCACTATTTTTGCCAACTGACTCATAAGATACAAGCTACTGCTGACTTTCTCACACACAGAGGTAATGTTGTTTACCCAATGGTGATTTTTGTCCAGATGGACACCAAGAAATTTAATGTTATCTGTTTCTGCTGATGTAATACCACAAATATTGTTTATTTGAGCCTCATGAGAGCTAGTTGCTTTAAATGTTAGTAGCTAGGATTTACTGATGTTGGTGTTTAGACCCTGATGTAGATTATATGCCGTTACTTTCGTCACACCCTTAGTTGCAACTGAATGTAATGTCTCGAAGTCTTTTTCATAAAATAAGAGGGAGGTATCATTAGCATAGGTTACTAGATAAGAGTTGAAGGGTTGTGCCATGACATTGACATAAAACAAGAAGAGAAAGGGACCAAGGATCGATCCCTGTGGTACCCCATGGATTACTTTACCTCTAGACGATTGGAAATTTATTACCTCGTTATCTATTTTACATGAAATTTTAGTCCATTGATTGTGATTTATCAAGTATGTGGCCAGTAATTGCATAGATGAGTTTTTGATGTTGTAATGAGCAACCCATGGCTGACTGAGTCAAAGGCTTTGGGAAGATCTAAGAATATGCCAGGTGTCTTCATACCTTGGTCTAGGAGAGTGCACACTTTATAGAGAAATCCAGGAATTGCAGTAGTTGTGCACTGATCTTTCCTAAAGCCATGCTGTGTTTCTGTTATCAGTTTCTTATTTGTAAAATAATCAGTGATCTGAGAAAGAATAACCAGTTCAAAAACCTTAGGAAAGGTAGAGATCAGTAATATTGGGCAGTAGTTTGAAACCTCTTTTGTACTCCCCTTCTTATGCACTGGTTTAACAATGCTTATCTTTAAACTGCTAGGATAAGTGCTTTCTCTAAACTACAGTTTATGAGGGGCATTAGTGGTTTAACTATTTCTTTCATGCATTTTTAACTACTATACTTGACATATCATCCCATCCAGCTTGGTACTTGTTCTTTAATGTGAGTATTATCTTTCTCATATCATTTTCTTTAACCTCATTAGATTCAAAACTCACTGCTTGAGGAGTGTCCTTCAGTATCTCTCAGCACATTTCTAAAATGTGTTGTAAAGGATGAGCCAGACAGTAGGAGATTTTACTTTATTATATGAACTTTCAAATCGTAACTTCAGTTTTCCATTATGGCCAAGCCACAGCCGGCAGTGTTAGCTGCCTGTAAATTCTTTCGTCCCACGGTCTAGTAACAGGAAGTGAGCACCGAGGAAGGGCGCCTTGATCACGCGCCTCTTTCATGTGCTTACGAAGTAACGCCGCCTCAGACGTCGCTTAGCAGGCAACGCTCTGGAAAGTTCCATGCCGCCCGCACGGTTTGCTCGGTCCTGACCAATCAGGGCGGAGGAAGCCGCGTGGTGCGTCGAATATACCCGGCCGCCCATCGTCGGGCCCGCTCTCTTGTATTCTTGCTCACCCGCGGGCCGGATGAGCGCCCTGTAGTATTGAACATCTTCCTCTTCTCCCGGTGCTGCGGCACTGTGGACTTAGTTTAGGCAGACAAGAACTTTCGGTAGCTTCGCGAACAATGATTCACCAAACTCTAAGCTCTGGCTCACCCTCACCCCCCTAGGCCTATGTAATCCCTTTCAACATACTTTCGCCATAAATGGCCTTTCTCTAAAAATAATCCTAATCATTCCGTAACGCCCACCGCCTGCCCATACTTCCATCCTGTACAGTGTTGGATTTCCTGTTAGTGTTATGAAATGTTTATGAAGGAGGTTACATAATGGTTTGGGTGCCTTTATAATATTACCATTCTGTATAGTGCATAAGGGTTTATTGTCCCTAGTTGTGGAGGTTTTTCGTTACTTATTGATCATTTGCCATGACGTCTTTCTTACATTTGTAGTTTGAGATATTTCATTACTGTGGACTTCTTTTCTAAGGTTTGAAAGTTTGCTTTAAGGGTTTTATTAACAGTATTATATTTTTGTTTGAAAATGTACAGTCTTGTTGATTTGTACAGGACATTCAGGTCATGAATATTTTGCCTGAGTTTAATAAAGATGGGTGAGTCTGAGTTTGTTATTCCTTCCACTCTGTGTATTGGCCCTGTCTGCTTTTCTGTAATGGGACAACGGAATCAAAATGTCCCAGTAGGATGTCATAAGACTCATCCCATGTGTTATTTGATCGTTCCATATGGTAGATTCGATCCCACTTCTCCTCAGTTAGTTTTATTTTCAGAGAGTTTATATTACTATTGCTCATAACTCGTTTCTTTTGAAGCGTTTGTGGTATTATTTTAGGAGCTGTTTTTCTATATTCTATCTGTTGTGCAAGGTGGTCTGAGTAATGTAAATCTATGGTACGAAACTTAGCAGTATATTCAGAAGTTTAGTTAATTATTGCATAGTCTATCATGGTAGAACAAGAATCTGAGACTCTGGTATCCATGGCAACTATATTTCTAAGATTGTATGAAGTTTATCATCTACAAGTTTCATGTTAACAATGCTGCTGGAGCATGCATCAATGTTAAGTTCCCCAAGTATAGTAACGTCATTGGGACCAGTTTGCCTATGGTATTGAATCTACTGAGAAATTTTACTTTAGTCGTCGTCTAGGGAAATAGCGTGTCTAATGGGAGCAATAACCAGATCGCCAAACTGTTCGTGTGAGGATATTTCGAGGCTGGTAGATACTGTAGACGAGTTCAAGAGTCTAATAAGAAACACAGAAACTTCTGCTGCCTCATTCAATGAAAACATTAGAGTAACACATTTAACCAAGATTGTAGCATACCAGTACTTGCACATATAATGATCTATCGTAAAACTAGTTAAATGGTCAGGTATTTGTTGTTTGACGAGAAAGAGATCTCTCTAGAGCTCCGAATACAGTATGGGAAAATATGCTATAGTTGCCATTCATAAACAACTTCACACAGATCGATAGGGGAGCTGCAACAGACTTACGATCTCCCCCCTTCCTCCTCCAAGAAAGAAACACGTAAATATTATGCCTACAAAAGGTAGCAGAGGCTACAGATCGGTGGTGCCCCGTATACGGAATTACGCTCGTATTACATGTTGTGCCTAAATTGTACACCCATGCAACATCACCCTAAGCAAGCATATCTGTAACTACAGGTTGGGTCACATAGAACTACTACACCATCCATGTGCCCCAGGAGTATTGGGACAAGGGTGATTCTGGCACAAAATACCATTATCCGAGATGGCGGCGATGACGTCATCCAAGATTGTGGCCATGATATCATCCAAGATGGCGGGTTTTGATGGGAAATTTGAATTTTGGCAGGAAGATAGGTCAATTGGGATACCTCCATTAACCTTACCCCCTCTCCCAGAAAGTGGTGGGAAGTTCAAATTCCATCAGGACAATGCAGCATACCTCTACTAACCTAAGAAAATGGCGGGAAAGAAAGTGCACTTGGGCTACCTCCACTAACGTAAGTCACTTGACAGTCACGTCGTCCTAGAAAATGGCGGGGAGAGTCCACTTGCTGTATTTGTTATCCGTTATATTCTATATTTAAATGCCCTGGTTCTTCACATACCACATGAAACATAACGAGTTTTTTTATGTTTGGAGAGAGTCCATTACAGTTAAAGCATTTCGGATGTCGTCAAATGCATTGTTCGCAGTTGTTTCCTGGTTGTTTCCTGTTGCTTTATGACTAGAAGAGAAGTATCACCAGTGAATAGGGCGAACTTACTCCATGACGTGGTGCAGTGTGGGAGGTCATTTGTAAATATAAGAAACAGTAAGGGTCCCAATACCGAGCCTTGAGGCACTCCAGTGTTGACTGTGCCCCACTTGGATAAAGTTGGGATTCCATTACTGTCAGTTTCCTATCTGTAAGGTAGGATTGAATCCATGTCCCCATTATTCCATTTAATCCACAATAGTCTGCGTTATTTAGCAGAATTTCATGGTTGACAAAATCAGACGCCTTGAATAGGTCACATAGGATTCCAAATGGTACCAATTTTTGTTAACAGATTCGAGAATTTGATTGGTCCTTGTACAGCCTGTTACGAATTACAGAAACGAGCAGTTCTAACACCAAGCACAGTATGAAAGTGTCTCCATTTTATCTGCATGACCACATCCCCAAATTCTCACAAAAACAGCTCCTTCACTTATGCACATTTTAATCTGCATGTGACCCACCAAGGCTTGCGAAGACTTCATTTAGTTTGGCACAGCAGACCAAGCAGAGTGTGAAAAACATGTTCAAGCTATACTGTAGGTGTATTCCCCTGTATTTCATCTAAGGGCCCAAATACGGAATGTCGACAAATTTCTGGTTTCGCCAAGAGGAAAAAGTGATGAAATATCGAGGTTTAAAAGGTGTTTGTATCTTCTTAAATTATATTGTTTTTACACCATATGGGGTGAAACACTGCACGGCATCCAGGCGTATGGTTATAAGTTCTACAATCCACTTGCCATGTATATGCAATAACGTGGCAAACAACGGAGTTGAAAATCATTTTGATTGAGTTCAAAGCTGTGAAGAGATGGTTCTACTGAATGATTTGACAGGCTGTTTTCGAAGGCTTCCTGCATACACATTCATATTAATACTATAAAAAGATGTAGTTTAGATATACTAACGAAACATACTTATATTACAGATATAGCAGTAGCCTGTTTTTCTTTTATGTTTACTGCTTAACTACCAAACGTTTAATAAACAATAAACTTCGTGTACTTCCTGTCAAATTTAAATCTTAGGGCACGACGCGTTCTCCAACTTAATTAATCAGTTCTTTTCAGAAATGGAACTTCTGGAATCTTGCCTCCTTTTGGAGAAATTTCTGCAGACGTTATGGTTGTGCCATAGTTTTCTTTCCTCACAGATTCGATTCAGTACTTATTATTTATCCGAGCTACCATATAGGCTTTCGCCGCTACGATGATTACAAACGATGTTTGTGAAAGCTAGTAGCGTGTTTCTTGAGTCGTCCTGGAACGTATGCTCTCGGAACTTTAGATAACTTATACACTCGCGATTTAGTCGGACAAATGGGCCGTGCGAGAGAGTAGCTGTCTTCATTTTAACGCAGTTCCCGGTTAGATCGATTTTACCGCGCAATCCGCTGTGTATTCGCCGGTCCGCACAACTGGTTGCGACGATTCAGCCGAGTTTGACTCTTCACACATGGCAATCCAGTAGTGCGGTTGCAGAAAAAGCACTCCGTCATCAGGCCACAAGTGGCCCATCGGGACCATCCGACCGCCGTGTCATGCTCATTGAGGATGCGGGTAGGAGGAGCGCGTGGTCAGCACACCGCTCTCCCGGTCTTTACGATGGTTTTCTTCAACCGGAGCCGCTACTATCCGGTCGAGTAGCTCCTCAATTGGCATTACGAGGCTGATTGCACCCCGAAAAATGGCAACAGCACATGGCGGCCCAGATGGTCACCCATCCAAGTGCCGGCCACGCCCGACAGCGCTTAACCTCGGTGATCTGATGGGAACCGGTGTATCCACTGCGGCAAGGCCGTTTCCCGCGCTTATAGAGGGCGGGGGTAAATTGTTGCCTCGGGTGGTTGTGCACTTTGTCGTTTATTAGCGCTTTGTTATTGATAAATCACGCGCACTTGCTGCGTCGTTTTAAAGAATTCTGTGCTTTTCTCACTCTTGACGTGGAGCTTTTCGTCATTGAAGTAGAACGTCATCCTGTTGTTTGGGTTAAGGAAATTAGGATTACAGCAATAAGATCGAAAAACGTAATGCTTGAGAAGATATGTGTGAAAGACATGTAATAATTTTGTTCACGTCTGTATTTTCTTTTCGATAAAAAATAGACAGAAAAATTTCATAACTGGCTTGCACAGACAGCTCTTGTTACAGAGATTTGCCACGCGGCTCACAGTCAGTTGTGTGCCCGGCGTTTCAACCGCGTGGCTCAACACTCGATAGTCGCACATAGCAGCGATTAAACTGAAATGGCCTCAATGAAGTCGCCAGTGTGAGAGGGGCCAGATAGAGTATTCATGACTTACTTCTTTCTTGCAGTGTCCCCAATCCGCAGAATTCGTAAAGTATGCGAACGAGAATGTGATCGTAGAATTAAAACAAATTATACCAAAAATCTGGGAAGAAGAGCAGCTTCCAGGAGCTTGGACGTCGGATCTAATACATCCTATACACAAGAAAGGCGATAAGATGGAATCTGGGAACTACAGGGGAATTTCTTTAATATCTGTGCATTGCTAAGTAGAGTAGAACAACAACTAAATCCACAGACTGTTGAGTACCAAGGAGGCTTCAGAAAGGAGAGATCATGCGCAGAACAGATCCTGCATCTAAACTGATAATCGCTTATCAAAAGCAGAGGAGCAAAAAGTTCCTGCTTACATTCACAGACTTCAAGAAAGCCTGTGATTTCGTAGACAGACACAGACTGTTCCAAATTTTAGGGGAGACAACCTTGGATAGAGAATCCAGTGAACTGGTTAAGCAGAACCTAACCAACACAACATCCAAGGTCAAGTTCAGAGGAAAACTGTCGGAGGCCTTTAAGATTAAAACCGGGGTGAGACGGGGAGACGCTCCCCTTTGCTCTTTAACTGTGTCCTTGATCAGGTGATCAGAGAGTGGCGACAAGGAATGAAAGGACTGGGTGGAATACGACTGTCTATCAAGAAGACACAATATATGACAAACATCACGGCAGCTCCTAGATGGATGACAATAGATGGAGGGAAAATTCAGAAAGTGGTGGGATTCAAACACCTTGGAGAATGGATAGACATTGGAATGACCGAAAAAGAAGCAATGGGAGCACGAATAAACAAAATGAACTTAGCATATAAACTATCAACACCCACAATAAGAAGAATATTTAGATAAATGAAAAATTGAAACATTACCAAACAGTGATCCGCCCTGAAGCTCTATATGCAGCAGAAATACTCAGCAAGAACCGAAGGGATCAAGAGGCTTGAAGAACGACAGATTCTCAGGAGAATATTACGACCTCGAAGAACAGAAGATGGTCAATGTGGAAACCAGGAACTGTATACCGAGATAGAAAAAATTTCTGAATTCATCAGGAAAAGAAGGAGCATGTTTTTCAGACACATCCTCAGAATGGACATTGCGAATCACACAATTTCTGATGAACAAGAAAACCAAATTACGATGGATCCCAGAGATTCAAACAAATATGGAAGAAATGAGAATACAGGAATCAGATATATACAACAGGGCGATTTTTAAATCCGAGATTCAGGCCTTCAAAGCTTTAGAGGGAAGAATGAGACCCAGAAGAAAATCATCTTGGACATAAGAACGAAGAAGGTTGCAAAGTATGAGAATGAAAGAATATTAGGAAAAAAGAGAGATTAGAAGAAAAGAAGCTGAAACGAATTAACGTGGTCCTAAGATGGTCAAAACGAAAGAAGAAGAAGAAGAGAGGGGTTTTCAGTATTTCTGCAAACTCTCATGCTGACTGCGTCCAGTTCCCGTCCCCATCCACGCCCATTGAGAGCCTGTTCTACGTCTGTAGTACCGTCGTCCTCGCCTGGACGTCATCTTTTTCCGTGCTGACTTAAAAGTCGCGTTACAGATTCAGTTATATCTACAGAATATACTCCGGATGCGGAGTTGTCGGCGGCATAACGTAGCACTGTCTCCTTCGAATACAGGTCGTCTGGATTTATCCAGTACGGTTTCGTGAGCACTATGTCGGCTTTTTTATTATTCTTCTATTTTTAATGTCTGTTTCACTGGCAGTATGCGATAATCATTACCAGTTTCGGGCTTTTCCGTTCATTGTAGAAACATTACCTTAGTGGCTCTAAAAATGATTAATGAATAACATTGTTACATTTTGACCGATTAATAACTGTTAAACTTCCAACGTTAAGTACCTAATTCACACTAAGACATTCAGCTTTTGATTTATGCGTGTACAATGGCTTGTACATTGTTTGTTGTTGTTGTGGTCTTCAGTCCTGAGACTGGTTTGATGCAGCTCTCCATGCTACTCTATCCTGTGCAAGCTTCTTCATCTCCCAGTACTTGCTGCAACCTACATCCTTCTGAATCTGCTTAATGTATTCATCTCTCGGTCTCCCTATACGATTTTTACCCTCCACGCTGCCCTCCAATGCTAAATTTGTGATCCCTTGATGCCTCAGAACATGCCCTACCAACCGGTCCCTTCTTCTTGTCAAGTTGTGCCACAAACTCCTCTTCTCCCCTATTCTGTTCAATACCTCCTCATTAGTTACGTGATCTACCCATCTAATCTTCAGCATTCTTCTGTAGCACCACATTTCGAAAGCTTCTGTTCTCTTCCTGTCCAAACTATTTATCGTCCATGTTTCACTTCCATACATGGCTACACTCCATACAAATACTTTCAGAAACGACTTCCTGACACTTAAATCTATACTCGATGATAACAAATTTCTCTTCTTCAGAAACGCTTTCCTTGCCATTGCCAGTCTACATTTTATATCCTCTCTGCTTCGACCATCATCAGTTATTTTGCTCCCGAAATAGCAAAACTCCTTTACTACTTTAAGTGTCTCATTTCCTAATCTAATTGACTCTGCATCACCCGACTTAATTCGACTACATTCCATTATCTTCGTTTTGCTTTTGTTGATGTTCATCTTATACCCTCCTTTCAAGATGTGGTGTCACCGCCAGACACCACACTTGCTAGGTGGTAGCCTTTAAATGTCAGTGATAGCAGACCGAGCGCCACCACACGGCAGGTCTAGAGAGACGTACTGGCACTCGCCCCAGTTGTACAGTCGACTTTGCAAGGAATGGTTCACTGACAACTACGCTCTCATTTGCCGAGACGATAGTTAGCATAGCCTTCAGCTACATTTGCTACGACTTAGCAAGGCGCCGTATTCAATTGATAACACTGGTCAACACTCATTTTCTTGCCAAGGATATTTGAGTGGCTTTAGGATGGGTTAGTGGTGCTGAGGACGAATATAGCAACCATTTATGCAGTTTGGCTCTAGTTTTTGAGATAATGCGTGATTTATTCAAAAAATTAGAAAAAATTGCTAATACTGAACTCGAGCGCTACAAACTACAATGAAAAAAGAAAATAATCTTTATAAATAGCTTCTATGAAAACCTGATAGGCATTTGTCCACGTATAAAACATAATTGAAAAGTTTCTCTATAAGTATATCATTTTCCGTCCATGACGAACCGCTTCCTGCACGCTTTCCTTTTATAGGTCTCTTCAGAACAGTCACGTTGCAGATTCCAGCAATAATCTGCCATCATATGCCTGTCCCATCTTCCTTTATATCTTTCCTCTATTCCTTTCATATCTTGATGGAACCGCTCTCCTTGTTCCTCACTGAAATCACCTAGATTACGAGGAAATCGATCCAAGTGGCTGTGAAGGAAGAGCAATTTTATGCTCATGTTAGCTCCTAAGTTTTGAAAGTTAGTGAGCATGTTTTTGACCAGTTCCTCGTAATTGGGAGCTTTATGATTGCCCAAAAAACATTTTACAACAGCGACAAAACTGTTCCAGGCCGATGCTTCAGTGACAGTCATGACACTTGTAAAATTGGTATCGTTGATGAGCCTGCGAATTTGAGGACCATCAAATATTCCTGCCTTAAGTTTTTCACTACTGAGTCCAGGAAACGTATTGCAGATGTATGTGAAGCAATTACCATTTCTGTCTAAAGCTTTGGTGAATTGCTTCATTAGTCCTAACTTAATATGTAATGGTGGAAGAACAATCTTGTCCCTACTAATCAGAGGTTCATTAATGATGTTTGCTTCACCAGCAGCCATATGTTCCCTTGGAGGCCATGTTTTCTGCTTCCAATGTTCGTGCTTTGGCATACTATCCCACATGCAGATAAAACATGGGTGCTTTGTGTATCCACTTTGTTGTCCAAGCAAGAAGTTCACCATTTTCAAATCAACACAAATCAACCACTGGTGCTGCATATACTGAATTTTCTGCAGAACCATCTTGATGTTAGCATATGCTTCACAAAGTTTTGTTGAGTGGGCAATTGGAATAGATGCGTAACGATTGCCATTGTGCAGGAGAACACATTTTAAACTTCTAGTGGAACTGTCTATGAAGAGACGCCAGTCCTCTGGTCTATATTCCGGCAGCCCCAATTCAAGTAAAAGTCCAGGTATATTGCTGCAATACACTATAACCTCTTCTTGGTTGAAGTATGGAAGAAGGTTTTCTTCTCTCGTCCGGTAAGCTGTTATTTTAACACTTGGATGAAGACAGTTCTTTTCCTTAAGCCTGGATGCTAAGAGTTCTGATGCTTGCTTTGAAAGATTGAGTTCTCGTATCAAGTCACTGAGCTCCTTCTGGTCGAACTGCTGGGGTTGTGTCTCACGTCCTTCGTATTCCGAACCACTACTTGTACATTCCTCGCCGTGCACATCGTCATCTGATGATGTTAGCGTGGGTAATGTTGTGAAGGTTGGTACAGGAACATCGTTGCTGTACACCACCGGTCTTCTTGCTGACTCCAAATCGGGATATTCCCACTTTCGTTTTTTGAACCTATTAAAACCTTTCACATTAACAATGCAAAAATAGCAATCATCTGTATGGTTCTTCTGCTCTCGCCATACCATAGGCACTCCGAAGTTTAAGCTTTTCCTTTTTCGTTTTGTCCACTGCCGTAAGCACTCCACACAGCATTTACAAACTTTATGGGGTGCCCACGCCTTGTCTTGATCTCCAAGTTTAATTCCGAAATATGCCAGATACGCTTCCTTCACAAAAGGAGTGATAGTCTTCCTGTTCTTTTGAAGAACGTATTCACCACAAATGTAGCAGAACTCATCTGGATGGTTCACGCAAAGACGGCGTGAAGAACTCATGTTTTCCTAAAACAAAATTGCACAAATACTACATATTATGCAGAGCTTTCTTGTATTTGCATGTCAATCACATCCAACAAACATCATTAATTGTTTTGTGTGAAATGAATACTCACCTCTTATTTGCTACGTCACGATGAAAAGGTTCTATCTCCTTGAAGCTGCACTGCACATGTGTGTGACTTTCGACCATCGCCATTTTTCTTGTTTACACTGAACGCTACCTATCGGCTGTTGCGGGGATTACCTCGGCCAACAAATGAATGTCGAGTACCGCCGAATTCAAATCTGTACAACCCTCAATATCTTCAACACACGCACCGCACAACAGGACTGAACACATGCTGACAGTGTGATGTTTGCATGATGTAATCCTCAACCACACAGATGCACTCCCTGAGCACAATTGTTTAATAAAGATAGTACAATATCACTAATTAAAAAACAGGTAGCAAATACATTACACCATATATGGACCCTGCAGTCGATATTATCCACATGAAACTCTCATTTCCACAAATAACCTATATCTCAAAAACCAGAGCCAATTTGGAAAAAGTACAAATATACTCGGAATGAGTATCATAACAATATCCCATTTTCGTTCAAACTTCCCTGGCAACGAAAAAAAAAATTTATTTTGCAGAGCTGTGTAATTAATATTGTGAAGCATGTATCATCAAGAGCGATGTTCTACAAATGTGGATTAAAGTTAAGTATTCCAGTAGCTATGTACTTTTCTTTATAGCATTCATTACGTATCCTGTTTCAGACCTCACGCCAGCCTGCGTGGGTTTAAGCGCGTGCCTTTCGGCTTCCTCTCATTCTGTCTAGGCTGTCTTGTCTAGACACAACACAAGACACTGTCCATTCCGTTCAACTGCTCTTCCAAGTCCTTTGCTGTCTCTAACAGAATTACAATGTCATCGGCTAACCTCAAAGTTTTTATTTCTTCTCCATGGATTTTAATACCTACTCCGAATTTTTCTTTTGTTTCCTTCACTGCTTGCTCAATATATAGATTGAATAACATCGGGGAGAGGCTACAACCTTGTCTCACTCCCTTCCCAACCACTGCTTCCCTTTCATGCCCCTCGACTCTTATAACTGCCATCTGGTTGAGTACAAATTGTAAATAGCCTTTCGCTCCCTGTATTTTACCCCTGCCACCTTTAGAATTTGAAAGAGAGTATTCCAGTCAACATTGTCAAAAGCTTTCTCTAAGTCTACAAATGCTAGAAACGTAGGTTTGCCTTACCTTAATCTTTCTTCTAAGATAAGGCGTAAGGTCAGTATTGCCTCACGTGTTCCAACATTTCTACGGAATCCAAACTGATCTTCCCTGAGGTCGACTTCTATCAGTTTTTCCATTCGTCTATAAAGAATTCGCGTTAGTATTTTGCAGCTGTGACTTATTAAACTGATAGTTCGGTAATTTTCACATCTGTCAACACCTGCTTTCTTTGGGATCAGTAGTTCACTGTTTAGTCACATTAATGTGACAATCTTTCAGAAGCCTGAATAACCACCTATGGCAGCAGTGACAGCTGCGAGACATGCCAAAAGAGAGCCGATAGATGGAACCGTCAGGGATGTGGAGCCATGTCGACTTCAGTGCCGTGGCTAGCTGTGTTACGACTCTCGATTGAGGATCCATGGTTCGAATAGCCCAAACGAGGTGGCCCACAGCTTCTCGGTTGGTTTTAAATCCGGGGACTCTGGTGGCTTGGGGAGTGCAGTAAACTCACCCGTGCACTCTTCGAATCATGCACGTACTCTGCGAGCTGTGTGACAGGTTACTGGTAGATGCCATTGTGACGAGGAAAAACAAACTACATGTAGGGGTGCACATGATCCCCAAAGATAGAGGCATACTAGTGTTGATCCACTATACCTTCTAGTATGGTAAAGATTAGCCATGGAATGCTCTCTGGGCTGGATCCTGCTGACCATTGGTGCAGGGTGTTTGCTTTCAGACGTTTCATATCGCACACGCCAACGGCCATCTTTCCGATAGAGCATAAAACGTGGATCATCTGAAAAGGCCACCTTTCACGGCTCAATGGATGTCCAGTTGCGGTATTGCTGTGCAGATTCCAGCGTTCGTCTCTAATAAACAGCAGTCGGAGTGAGTGCATGAATCAGTCGCCTGCTATGGAGGCCCATACGCCGCAATGTTCGTTGAACGGTCGTTGAGGAGGCACTGTTGCTAGCCCCCTTGGTTCAATCTGGACGGTCAGTTGCTCAACTGTTGGACGTGTTTTCGCCCGTACACATCCCCCCATCCATCGTTCGCCGCTATCATCTATGGCGTGTGGTGCACAACATTTACCGGTTTTGGATAGTGCCATTTTTCCATGCACTGTATACGTTAAGCACGGTGACATGCGAACATAAATTCTGCCGTTTCGGAAATGCTTCCACCTTTGGCCAGAAAGTCAAGTATGCTCTTTTGAACGTCAGATAAATCGCTCCGTTTCCGCATTGTGACAACGATTGCAATGTCTTCTGTGTTCCCTTTCTGCTGTATATACCCTCCACTGCTAGTAATGCTAACTGCCACCTGTGAGTGGTTATTTCACATTGACTTCAAACATGCGACTAAACCGAATATGCATACGGTCGAGTATACATCTCCATCTGTACCTGCAAATCACTGTGAATTGTATGGTGGGATTTTTTACTCACTACACATAGGAAAGACTTTCCCGTTACATTGACAGGTGGTGCATCTATCTCTATGAGAGCTATTACTAGTCCGATTCTATCCTCGTGATTTCTACAGGAATGACTTGTAGTGAGCAGTGGAATATTTCTATAATCGGTTCATAACTGTTTACCTCGCCTTGGGTAAGCTCCCTCCCACGATACTGCAATCGTATTTTAACTCTGCACCTGGATGCCCTTCCTGTGTCCACTGTCTATAGTTATGGAATGGGAAGATGAAGCTCTTTATAGGGGAAGTATGGCTATCCTTTTGTCCTCCTCGTCACGTGACATTTGCGGTAAAATTAGGCCCTTATGTTTCCACCATTTTGTAAAATAAGACGTACATTATAAGGAAGATTAAAAGATAAGAAAAAAAGATGCACTACGAAGTAATTATCGGAATGTGATGGGAAACGGTCCATGTATTGTAAATGTACAGGTAAACAAATGACTACAGTTTCAGAAAAATCGGATGATTTATTAAAGAGAAATAGCGTGACAAATTGAGCACTTCAATAACCCATTACTCCACCTCTGGTCCTTATGCAAGTGATTATTTGACTTCGATTGATTAATATTGTTCGATGTCCTCCTAACTGATATCATGCCAGATTCTGTCAAACTGGCGCATTAAACCGTCGAAATCCCGAGCCGGTTGGAAGGCCCTGCCACGACGTTCTCAGTTGTGGAGAGATCTGGCGACATTGATGGCAAAGGCAGGGTTTAACAAGCATGAAGACGAGCGGTACAAACTTTCACAGTGTGTGGGCGGGAATATAAGCTGGATGGCTTGTCATGAAGGGCAACAAAACGGAGCATAGAATATCGTCAACGTACCATTGTACTGTAAAGTGCTCGGCTGACAACCAAAGTAGTCCTGCTGTGAAATGAAATGGCATTCCAGACCATCACTACTGGTTGTCGGGCTGTATTGTGTCAGGTAGGTACCCACCACTGCCTCCAGACAAGTCTTTGCTGGTCATCGGGACTCAGTTGGAAAGGGGAAGCATCAGGGAAGACACTCCAGTCAATGAGACTCCAGGCCAACTGTACCCAACACAACTGCAAACTGGCTTCACGCCATATAGAGGTCAAAAGCAGCTGGCGCAAGGGGCACAGTGAGCTCAACTCCCTTTCTATAAACCGCTTGTTAATGGTCCTTGTTCTGAATCACCAATTGCACGTCGGGTAGATGATAATAACGAATTCGGGGTTCTGAGTGACTCACGCTCTGTTGTCTCTCTAGGTCGACTGCTTCATTCTTGACGCTGTGTTAGGTCATGGTTCGCCCACTCCTGCCATCATAGAATAGTGGCATTGCTCCTATTCAAATGTCGAGCGATTCGCCGAGTCCTCCAACCGGCTTCTTTGAGTAAAATTACACGTCCACTCTCAAATGCTGACATCTGCGTATATTGTTCACGGGGCTGTCTGCAAGACATGCACTACTGGCCATTAAAATTGCTACACCACGAAGATGACGTGCAACAGACGCGAAATTTAACCGACAGGAAGAAGATGCTGTGATATGCAAATGATTAGCGTTTCAGAACATTCACACAAGGTTGGCGCCGGTGGCGACACCTACAACGTGCTGACATGAGGAAAGTTTCCAATCGATTTCTCATACACAAACAGCAGTTGGCCGGCGTTGCCTGGTGAAACGTTGTTGTGATGTCTCGTGTAAGGAGGAGAAATGCGTACCATCACTTTCCCGACTTTGATAAAGGTCGGATTGTAGCCTATCGCGATTGCGGTTTATCGTATCGCGACACTCCTGCTCGCGTTGGTCGAGATCCAATGACAGTTAGCAGAATATGGAATCGGTGGGTTCAGGAGGTTAATACGGAACGCCGTGCTGGATCCCAACGGCCTCGTATCACTAGCAGTCGAGATGACAGGCATCTTATATGCATGGCTGTAACGGATCGTGCAGCCACGTCTCGATCCCTGAGTCAACAGATGGGGGTTTGCAATACAACAACCATCTACACGAACAGTTCGACGACGTTTGCAGCAGCATGGACTATCAGCTCGGAGACCATGGCTGCGGTTACCCTTGATGCTGCATCATAGACAGGAGTGCCTGCGATGGTGTACTCAACGACGAACCTGGGTGCACAAATGGCAAAACGTCATTTTTTCGGATGGATAAAGGTTCTGTTTACAGCATCGTGATGGTCGCATCCGTGTCTGGCGACATCGCGGTGAGCGCACATTGGAAACGCGTGTTCGTCATGGCTATACTGGCGTATCACCCGGCGTGATGGTATGGGGTGCCATTGGTTACACGTCTCGGTCACCTCTTGTTCCCATAGACGGCGCTTTGAACAGTGGACGTTACGTTGCAGATGTGTTACGACCCTTGGCTCTACCCTTAATTCGAGTCCTGTAAAACCATGCATTTCGGCAGGATAATGCACGACCTCATGTTGCAGGTCCTGTACGGGCGTTTCTGGATACAGAAAACGTTCGACTGCTGCCCTGGCCAGCACACTCTCCAGATCTCTCACCAACTGAGAAAGTCTGGTCAATGGTGGCCGAGCAACTGGATCGTCACAATACGCCAGTCACCACTACTCTTGATGAACTGTGGTATCGTGTTGAATCTGCATGGGCAGCTGTACCTTTACACGCCATCCAAGCTCTGTTTGAGTCAATACCCAGGCATATCAAAGCCGTTATTACGGCCAGATTTGATTGTTCTGGGTACTGATTTCTCAGGATCTATGCACCCAAATTGCGTGAAAATGTAATCACATGTCAGTTCTAGTATAATATATTTGTCTAATGAATACCCGTTTATCATCTGCATTTCTTCTTGGTGTAGCAATTTTAATGGCCAGTAGTGTAGATACTGTCCAACTGAGTTCACGGAATGAAATCTGCTGAGCCTTTATGCTCCGATATCGACATCTGCTCTGGTTACTATTCTCGTCAGCTGCGCCATGAAATTTCGCTGCAGCGTCACACATTCATCCATCTGCCGCCCTAGTTTACAGTTTTGCATTTCCCGACGATACCTGTATGAATATCAGTTAGTGTCCAGTCTGCGTAATTCCTTCGTAGTGCGTCGCTTTTTGTGGGATAGAGCTTGTAGTATATTGTCGGAAGTTTCCATTTAAATAAAATCACAATGTGTGCTTTGGCTGCATTTTAGTAGGTTTTGAAAGAGGAAAATTTTATAGGATTCTTGACGAATCGATGCTTTTTATTTGTCTGCAGTTGGCTGAAATACTCAATTAAAAATTACATGTAACTGAGCAAGGTCTTACCGAAAGGGTGGCGAGATAAGACCCTGTCAAAGGCGATGGCACAGAACAACGGGGTGCCAAAGGGGTGGAGGGGAAGCGCAAAAACTAACCGGAACAAAGGACAAGAAAGATAGACAGGACTACGGGAATTCTCCTGCATCTTGTGTTCCTGTCTTCTATCTATAACAATAAGCATTTCCCTTGGCCCGTGACTGCACACGCATGCTGTTGTTACAGTTTCATTTCGTCCTAGTAACATCATAAAAAAGCGACTATTACGGAACAGACGTTTGTCGCAAACATGGTTAATGGGGCAACATTGCGCTCGGTTAACGTAGCTGTCGTCTACACAGTTCGCTCGCGTTCAACAATGGTATTTGCGCTGCTCATTCGCTCCGCCATTGTAGGTTTGCAAAGGTCAGGAGCAGGTGCTGAAGAAAATGTGGTATTATCTCGAAGACTTCAGATTCTCGCTGATTTCTGCCGAATGAAGAGTGGTGTGAGACGCTATGGTGGAGGAAGCAAGCAGTAAAGGTGGGGTGGATATGTAATTTATTTGCTGCTCACAAGTTGCAGTTGGTACGATGTACTGCGTAAATAAGAAGAAATTTAAGAATAAGCCTTCTGTGACTAATTTATAATATTACAGGACTTATCAGTCTTCGTGCCTGTAAGTGGCTATACTTTTTTCGTCTGGCAAACTATACTTTCGTGAATCCTTGTATTAAAAAAATTTATACTTTGCGATTGGCATTTGTGTGCGTTGCTCAAGCATTTGGTGTCATAAGACCACTGGAAATAGGCATTACTTTTTACTGTATTACGTATTTTGTTGTTATTCAAACGTGAATGAAACACTGACGTATTATAAAGCATTGAAAGTCGAATATGCAGTAGCAGCCATGAATAATAAGACATAATTTTATGTTACCTACATTAACTTATTTTTAAATTTATTACGATTTGTAATTTTAATTACTACAATGACACATTTAATTTCCTGTACGCAGTATTGTTCGTCAATATAGTTCACTTATGTACTATTTTTCAGTACTCCTCCGTTTTTATTAATCGTTCTCACATAAGTACAAAATTTGATAAATTGCTTAGAAAATAATTGGAAAGAGGTACTCTTAACGGGTAGGTGGCTGGTAGCTCTGCAAGGGCCGCCGTCAATCAGCTCGGGACGGATCTGCTACTGAGTGAACACTAGCTATTATTTCATTTTTTAGTTTTTTTAAATTCTTGAAGACTGACGTGTGCTCTTCTCTTGCGTTTATCGCGTGTAGTGTATGCATCTGTGGTCTAGGGGTAGCACATTTGATTAGAAATCTAATCGTCCTAGGTCCCCTGTTCGAAACCCGCCACTTCTGAAACTTTGGTTAACAATCAGCATTGGTGGCCGAAGACTTCCAGCATAAGAAGTCATCCTTATTCTGCCAATGGCCATGTCAAAGAGGAAGGAGCGGACAGAGGTTCAGCGCACTCTCTTGTCCTTGGAGTGGGAAACTACCCCTCAAGGTAGAAGTATTAGCAATGATCAACGGCGTGAGGGTGCAGAAGACAATGAAAACCATTACACTAAAGTCACATAACGTGCATACACAGGACATGTGGTCTGTAATTGAAAAAGTTTCATGATGATCTCTAGACTGGCAAGATTCCAGAATAGTTCCCCATTCGGATTTCCTGGAGGGGACTGCCAATGGAGAGGTGACCATGGAAAAAAGATTAAATAACCAGCAAAAGGGTAATGTTCTACGAGTCAGGGCGTGGAATGTCAGAAACCTGAACGTGGAACAGAAACTATAAAATCTGAAAATGGAAATGCAAAGGCTCAATCTAGATATAAGAAGGGGTCAGTGAAGTGAAATGGAAAGAATGCAAGGGTTTCTAGCCAGATTAGTGTGGGGGAGTATCAACAGCAGCAGAAAATTCTATAATGGGAGTAGGATTTGGGATGAATAAGAAGATAGGCAGAGAGTGTGTTGCAGTGAACAGTTCAATGATAGGGTTGCTCTTACAGAAGCAACAGCAAACCAACACTCCAGTACTGACAACGACAGTTCAGGTATACATGCTGACATCGCAAGCTGAAGATGAAGAGACAGAGAGAATGTATATGTGACTTTTTCCAACAACTGGACATGGTTTATCTTCGATGGATCTACAATAGATTATAGTTTGAAGAGGGGCTAACTCAACCTCAAATTCAGTATAGAATCTGATAGCAATTCTATTGGGGCCTGGAAGCTTTGTTCAATTGTAACAATTTCAAATCACACTAATACTTATTTCATTCATCTGTTCAGTGGTACAAGGATTAAATTGGGCAATTCTCTTGGGTCCTCCTTTGTAAAGGAACATTTGAAAACAGAGTTAAGCATTTGAGCTTTTGCTTTGATACTGTCAGTGTCAGTTCCTTTCTCATTCACTAGGGACTGGGCACTAACTTTGGTGCCACTAACAGCCTTTACATATTATGAGAATTTCTTTGGATTTTGTGAAATGTCATTTGACAATATTCTGCTAAGGTAGTCATTGAAGGCATCACACATTGCTCTCTTGACAGCCTAATGTGTTCCGTTCAGCATCTCTCTATCCATAGCCCTGCGCTTTGTTTTACACATATTACGTGGTAATCTGTGTTTCCTTAGAAGTTTCTTTCCAGTGACTGTATAGCATGGAGGTCCCCTCCCATCATGAACTGTTGTACTGGATACACATCTATCCAGTGTATGGTCGACTATTCTTTTAAACTTTGCCAGAGTTCCTCTACATTCTCCTGACCTGTGCTGAAAGTTTCAAGTTCCTCATTGATATATGACACTACTGATTTTTTATCTACTTTAATGAGCATATATATCTTTCTGCTTGTTTTAGTTGTCCTTTGTAATCATTGTTGCCACAACCACATCCTGGTCATTGATACCAGTTTCTATGTGGACATCCTCAATGATGTCAGGTGTATTTGTTGGCATTAGATTTAATATATTTCCGTCATGGATGGGGTTCCTAAACATCTGTTCTAGATAGTTTTCAGACAAGGTATTTAGTAATGTTTCACAGTGTATCTTAACTTATCATGCCCACCACTAACAAAACAGTAATTTTCTCATTTAATTGTTGGATGATTAAAAGTCTCCTCTGATGATTACATTATGATTGGGGAACTTATGTACAAGTGAACAGAAGTTTTCTCTAAAGTTTTTGATTAAATCAGAGATGAGCCTTCCCGTTAGTCTATCCTTTCAATATACACTTAAATTTTCCCCAAAAATCTCACTGCTATCAGTTTCAGGTTTCAACCAGCTTTCTGTAACTAGTACTGTACTGGTTAATGGATTGTTTTACCTAGTTTCTTTTAAATGTCATTAACAAAAACTACACCAGAATTCTGTTGTTCATCCTGGAGCTTTGATTTTTCTTTGTAAAACATGGAGCTTTGATTTTTCTTTGTAAAACAGTGCTTTCTAACCTAGTATTTGTTACCTTTTTCTGCTACTGTACTGTTGTTGTGGATCAGAGATAACCAAGCTATTTGAGCTCATTGCCATAAGAACTGTGAAACCTGTCTCTGTCATGTGAATGTATAATACTTGCAAGAAAATTGGGGCTTATTTTCATTCTTTTGCAAGCATTTTTTGTTGCTGAGGTTTCAAGGTATTCACTGTAAAGCTAGAGCTCTATCTTAGCAAATATGTGAGCTAGCTCAGCTTGTTTCTGACTGTCTGTAAGGGACAGTCAAATGAAAACTGAACACCTGCAAAAACAGACTATAGAATGATTATGGTGAAAGATTTGGCCTGTATGGAGGATGTGGTAGTATTTCCAAATCAAATCAACAAAGCATATCCTTTGTCTGATTGCCAGTATGGAGGCGAGCGCTATCATGCGACAGGATTATTCCTCTGCTTCATCAGTTTCTTGATGTGGAACCATAATCAGTGTGCTGTGCTGTGAAGACACTTCACAGAACCTGAGACATGATATAAATCAAAACCTCCAGGAATGCTCTGGTACAAAATCATCCTGTTGCACAATAACTCCCACTCTTACATTGTCAGTCACCTGAAGTCTACCCTTTGGTTGAAAACACTGCACAATCTTCCATGCAGCACAGATCTTTTACCATGTGATTTTCACATCTTTGGCAACCTGAAGGAAGACATGTGGATGTCAGTTTCTGTTGGACAAGGAGGTGCAAGAGTGAGTGTCGTTCAGGATCCATGGCCTACTGTATTCTGTGAAACAGGAATTGATTGACTCCTCCCCCAGTGGCCTGAATGTCTTAACACACATGGTGATTACTTTTTTTTGGAACCCTCCTATGGTCCTGTTGTGCCAGGTGTTCAGTTTTCATTTGGCTGCCCCTCATACACCTATATTTATACTCTGTAAACCTTGGGGGAAGTGTGTGACAGAGGGTACATCCTATTTTACTACTTATTAGGGTTTTTTCCCATTTCATCCACATAAGGAGTACATATGGGATGAATGACTATTTAAGTGCCTCTGTGCATGCTTCAATTAATCTGATCTTATTCTCATGATCCTTACTGGAGTGTTATGTAGGAGATTGTAGTATATCCTTGGACTTACTGTTTAAAGCCAGTTCTTCCAACTTTGTGATTAGGTTTTTCCAGGATAGCTTACATCTGTCTTCAAGTGTCTGCCAGTTCATTTGTTTCAGTGTCTCTGCGACACTCTTCTGCAGGTCAAACTAACTTGTGATTATTTGTGTTGCCCTTCTCTGTATATGTTCAATGCTCCCTGTTAGTCCTGTTTGGTACAGGTCCCACACACTTAAGCAGTATCCTAGAATGGATTGCACGAATGATTTGTAAGCAATCTTCTTTGTAGACTCAGTGCATTTCCCTAGAATTCTACCAATAAACCTAAGTCTGTTATCTATTTTCCCATGACTGAGCCTATGTGATCATTCCATACAGATACTGTAGTCATAGGATATTATGTTATTTTGTTTTGTGAAGTGCACAGTTTTATATTTTCGAACATTTGGAACAAGTTGCCAGTCTTTGCACCAATTTGAAATCTTATCAGGTCCTGACTCAGTATTTGTGCAGCTTCTCACGAACTGTCATCCTTCATTGTACATAACTACATCATGTTACTATTAAGGTTACTTTTAATATTGTGTACAAGGTCATTACCATACAACATGAACAGCAGAAGCCACACACATTTCCCTGGGCACACCCAAAACTACTTCTACACCTGAGGATGATGCTCCATCCAAGATAATATGCTGCGTCTTCCATACCAAAAATTCTCAATCCAGTCACAAATTTCACTTGATACCTCACATGATCATACTTCTGATAATAAGCTTAGGTATGATACTAAGTAAAGTGTTTTTCAGAAATCAAGAAATGCTCTACCTATCTGACAGCCTTGATCCATGGCTTTCAGAGTGTCATGTGGAAAATATGTGAGTTAGGTCTTACACGATCCATGTTTTTGAGATCTGTGCTGGGTGGCATGGGGGAGGTCATTCTTTTTGAGACACCTCATTATGTTTAAGATCAAAATACACTCCTGGAAATGGAAAAAAGAACACATTGACACCGGTGTGTCAGACCCACCATACTTGCTCCGGGCACTGCGAGAGGGCTGTACAAGCAATGATCACACGCACGGCACAGCGGACACACCAGGAACCGCGGTGTTGGCCGTCGAATGGCGCTAGCTGCGCAGCTTTTGTGCACCGGCGCCGTCAGTGTCAGCCAGTTTGCCGTGGCATACGCAGCTCCATCGCAGTCTTTAACACTGGTAGCATGCCGCGACAGCGTGGACGTGAACCGTATGTGCAGTTGACGGACTTTGAGCGAGGGCGTATAGTGGGCATGCGGGAGGCCGTGTGGACGTACCGCCGAATTGCTCAACACGTGGGGCGTGAGGTCTCCACAGTACATCGATGTTGTCGCCAGTGGTCGGCGGAAGGTGCACGTGCCCGTCGACCTGGGACCGGACCGCAGCGACGCACGGATGCACTCCAAGACCGTAGGATCCTACGCAGTGCCGTAGGGGACCGCACCGCCACTTCCCAGCAAATTAGGGACACTGTTGCTCCTGGGGTATCGGCGAGGACCATTCGCAACCGTCTCCATGAAGCTGGGCTACGGTCCCGCACACCGTTAGGCCGTCTTCCGCTCACGCCCCAACATCGTGCAGCCCGCCTCCAGTGGTGTCGCGACAGGCGTGAATGGAGGGACGAATGGAGACGTGTCGTCTTCAGCGATGAGATTCGCTTCTGCCTTGGTGCCAATGATGGTCGTATGCGTGTTTGGCGCCGTGCAGGTGAGCACCACAATCAGGACTGCATACGACCGAGGCACACAGGGCCAACACCCGGCATCATGGTGTGGGGAGCGATCTCCTACACTGGCCGTACACCACTGGTGATCGTCGAGGGGACACTGAATAGTGCACGGTACATCCAAACCGTCATCGAACCCATCGTTCTACCATTCCTAGACCGGCAAGGGAACTTGCTGTTCCAACAGGACAATGCACGTCCGCATGTATCCCGTGCCACCCAACGTGCTCTAGAAGGTGTAAGTCAACTATCCTGGCCAGCAAGATCTCCGGATCTGTCCCCCATTGAGCATGTTTGGGACTGGATGAAGCGTCGTCTCACGCAGTCTGCACGTCCAGCACGAACGCTGGTCCAACTGAGGCGCCAGGTGGAAATGGCATGGCAAGCCGTTCCACAGGACTACATCCAGCATCTCTACGATCGTCTCCATGGGAGAATAGCAGCCTGCATTGCTGCGAAAGGTGGATATACACTGTACTAGTGCCGACATTGTGCATGCTCTGTTGCCTGTGTCTATGTGCCTGTGGTTCTGTCAGTGTGATCATGTGATGTATCTGACCCCAGGAATGCGTCAATAAAGTTCCCCCTTCCTGGGACAATGAATTCACGGTGTTCTTATTTCAATTTCCAGGAGTGTATGTTCTAATATTCTACAACAAACTGATGTCAAGGATATTGTATGGTAGTTTTTGCATCACTTTCATTACCTTTCTTGTAGACAGGTATGACTTGTGCTTTCTTCCAAGCACTGGGCATGGGTTTTTATTCAAGGAATCAATGAACGATTATACACTCCTGGAAATTGAAATAAGAACACCGTGAATTCATTGTCCCAGGAAGGGGAAACTTTATTGACACATTCCTGGGGTCAGATACATCACATGATCACACTGACAGAACCACAGGCACATAGACACAGGCAACAGAGCATGCACAATGTCGGCACTAGTACAGTGTATATCCACCTTTCGCAGCAATGCAGGCTGCTATTCTCCCACGGAGACGATCGTAGAGATGCTGGATGTAGTCCTGTGGAACGGCTTGCCATGCCATTTCCACCTGGCGCCTCAGTTGGACCATCGCTCGTGCTGGACGTGCAGACCGCGTGAGACGACGCTTCATCCAGTCCCAAACATGCTCAATGGGGGACAGATCCGGAGATCTTGCTGGCCAGGGTAGTTGACTTACACCTTCTAGAGCACGTTGGGTGGCACGGGATACATGCGGACGTGCATTGTCCTGTTGGAACAGCAAGTTCCCTTGCCGGTCTAGGAATGGTAGAACGATGGGTTCGATGACGGTTTGGTTGTACCGTGCACTATTCAGTGTCCCCTCGACGATCACCAGTGGTGTACGGCCAGTGTAGGAGATTGCTCCCCACACCATGATGCCAGGTGTTGGCCCTGTGTGCCTCGGTCGTATGCAGTCCTGATTGTGGTGCTCACCTGCACGGCGCCAAACACGCATACGACCATCATTGGCACCAAGGCAGAAGCGACTCTCATCGCTGAAGACGACACGTCTCCATTCGTCCCTCCATTCACGCCTGTCGCGACACCACTGGGGGCGGGCTGCACGATGTTGGGGCGTGAGTGGAAGACGGCCTAACGGTGTGCGGGACCGTAGCCCAGCTTCATGGAGACGGTTGCGAATGGTCCTCGCCGATACCCCAGGAGCAACAGTGTCCCTAATTTGCTGGGAAGTGGCGGTGCGGTCCCCTACGGCACTGCGTAGGATCCTACGGTCTTGCCGTGCATCCGTGCGTCGCTGCGGTCCGGTCCCAGGTCGACGGGCACGTGCACCTTCCGCCGACCACTGGCGACAACACCGATGTACTGTGGAGACCTCATGCCCCACGTGTTGAGCAATTCGGCGGTACGTCCACCCGGCCTCCCGCATGCCCACTATACGCCCTCGCTCAAAGTCCGTCAACTGCACATACGGTTCACGTCCACGCTGTCGCGGCATGCTACCAGTGTTAAAGACTGCGATGGAGCTCCGTATGCCACGGCAAACTGGCTGACACTGACGGCGGCGGTGCACAAATGCTGCTCAGCTAGCGCCATTCGACGGCGAACACCGCGGTTCCTGGTGTGTCCGCTGTGCCGTGCGTGTGATCATTGCTTGTACAGCCCTCTCGCAGTGTCCGGAGCAAGTATGGTGGGTCTGACACACCGGTGTCAATGTGTTCTTTTTTCCATTTCCAGGAGTGTAGTTAACAGATGGCTTAACACAGCCACAAATTGGATATAGAACCTCTTAGGGATTCCATTGGGCTCAGAGGCATTGTTCAATTTCCCCTGTACAGGTTTTAAAGAGGAAGTCCATTTCCTCCATCTGCCTGTGAGTCATGTAAACAGTGTTCCTTGTGCATTGATATTTTTACTGCTTATGTATTGTGGCTCAGAGTTGGAGATGAGGCCAACCTAGAATTTGCCTAAACAAGTGTGCCAACATGCCAAAAAACTTCACACATTCTCACCATTATAGTAAACTGATGGTTGTTAATTCAGTTTACATCTAGCTCAACTGCCTGTCTCATAAGACAATGTGCAGAGAGTGAAGCTATAGGATCTGATGAGAATGTTCAGAGATTCAGACTTGAACATTGATTCTTGAAATTCCCCAAGTAGATTTGCATGTCATATCAGATAATTTTTCTTCGAGTTTCTATCATTACATGTCGTATAGCACTTCTGTTAAGTACTCCATTTGCTATCCTTCTCTGTGTTCACTCAGTGTCTCCTACTCAGCTGTTCTGTCCACTGAAAGCATTAGAGAATAAATCCTTCGTCTACTTCTGTGTTACTTATATCTTTGCTATTCTCTTAGTTTTCTCTTCTTGTCTCTTGTAATGATCCCAGTATTACAAGAAGCTGAATCACTCCATCACTAGGTACATACTACATACCTTACTGAAATGTGACATACCGTTACTTCTTTGTATTCTGACATGACAGGAGCAAAATAGGAAATATAATGATAGCAAATAACACTGTGAGCTAAGAATGAAGTTCTCACTATGACATTCTTGTGTAAGCCAATAACACATTCTCAATTTTCGTGTCTTGTCAAATCTGGGTAAAACATGAAGCTTTAGACCTGCATCTTGTGATTTTTCATCAGGCCTTCGACAATTACCTCCATCAACATCAACAGCAACTGACTGCCAGTGACTACTGATGAAGTCAGAGGAGGGCAATCATTGAATGCTTGATGTTTTCCCAAGATTTGACGTAACAAGAAAACTGAAAATGGTTTGTACAGCACTGGGGTATATTTGGAGGTCATACCCGGTGGCATGGGAGAGGTCATTCTTTTTGACATACCTCATTATGTTTAAGATCAAAATATGTTCTAATATTCTACAACAAACTGATGTCAAGGATATTGCATGGTAGTTTTGTGCATCATTTTCATTACCTTTCTTGTAGACAGGTATGACTTGTGCTTTCTTCCAAGCACTGGGCATGGGTTTTTATTCAAGGAATCAATGAAAGATTATAGTTAACAGAGGGCTTAACACAGCCACAAATTGGATATAGAACCTCATAGGGAGTCCATTGGGCCCAGAGGCATTGTTCAATTTCCCCTGTACAGGTTTTAAAGAAGAAGTCCATTTTCTCCATCTGCCTGTGAGTCATTGAATGCTTGATGTTTTCCCCAGATTTGACATGACAAGAAAACTGAAAATGGTTTGTACAGCACTGGGGTATATTTGGAGGTCATGCCCGGTATCACTTCCAAAAATAACTACTCAAGCAGACATGCATGCAATGTTCACTGCCTGCCAAGAAAAAATGTGAAGCAC
Source organism: Schistocerca piceifrons (assembly GCF_021461385.2). Taxonomy (NCBI): domain Eukaryota; kingdom Metazoa; phylum Arthropoda; class Insecta; order Orthoptera; family Acrididae; genus Schistocerca; species Schistocerca piceifrons. The sequence continues at coordinate 373,159,524 of NC_060145.1, read as the reverse complement.
TTAGCAGACATGATCATATATCAATGTAATATCCTACCTGTGCACATCATTGGTATATATGAAATGATTAAATTGCAGTTCCCTGCATCAGGTAGAGTGGCCACCAGAGCATTAGTGCTAGTCATGTTTATTGTTGTTACCAGACCTGGTAGGGTATACACCGTCCATCCAAAAAGTTCCTAGACTGATTTTGCTCCTGGCATCAGCTGGATTATGTGTCTTCAATATGTAATACGACAAATGGTCTATAAGACCAGAAATGTGTTTTCTCGTCAGTGACATGTCACAGACAAATCAAATATATTCTGACATTTCAACAAGCAGTTGAGAATGACTATAAATATGAAATCATCATCTGTGAAATAAATAATTTACAGCCAAATTGCAGAAATTTCTTCCAAGAAAAAATCTTTTACAAACATCAGGAACAATAAAGTCCTATAATGCTTCTGTGGAGAACCTCAGATATAGTTTTGGTTTTGGTACATGACTTCCCACTAGTTACTATGAACTGTGGCCTTGAATCCAGTCACAGACTCCATAGGCATGCCATTTGATTGGAAGCTGCTTGTGAGGAACTGTATCAAAAGCCTTCTGGAAATCTATAAATATGGAATTAACTTGAGATTTCCTGTTGGTAGCATCTTTAACCTGTGTGAATAAAGAAGCACTTGTGATTCACAAGAATTATATTTTTGAAGTCTGTGCTGGTTATGTGTCTTTCTTGGAGGTATTTCATAATGTATATACACCAAAATTCTATTAATAATAAGTGTCAATGATATGGGTCTCTAATTCGGGTCTCTAATTCCTTCCCTGTGTACTAGATTGACCTGTGCAACTTTGCAGTCTGTGAATACAGATGTTTAATTGAGCCTCTATCTATCTATCTATCTATCTATCTTCTATACACACGTAAACTGAACACCCTTACCTCAGTTTAGTCTGTATGTTATGGCTAACATCAGGAAGTACCGTAGGCATTTTCATAGAGTTTTACAGATAAATAGACTGTTTTATGAGGAAGGTCTGTTTATTATCATTTATAAACATTTAGTACAAACTGACTGAACTATGACGATTTAGCATCTTGTGCCACTAAGAAAACACCACCGTTGTTATCTGACTGTGCGTGGCGGAATGGCTTGGAATTGCTTTAGCTCATGTGTGCTCCATACAAGTGCTACATAGCAGAGGGTACTTCATATCATTACATGGCAGAAGAAGCTTTGTACAAATGTTAAGTGGTGAAGGATGCTTTTTACTGATGTTGTGTGACATAGGGTCATCTTACCAGAGTTATGTGGAAGTGGGTGCTCCTTACCAATGTGTGTGGCAGAGTGTGCTTCATGATAATGTTTCGTGTCAGTGTCTTGTACCAAAGCTGCATGGTAGAGGGTGCTGTGTGCTAATGTTGCATTGTGGAGGATGCTCTGTACCAGTGTTGTGTGGCAGTGGGTGCCTCATACCACATTGTAGGTCACACACAAAATGTAGCTCTCACCGCACTGGTTCTGGAGTCAGTCATCTGGCAAGTAACTAGTGCTGATTTGTTGTGGTCAAGTGGATAATAACATATTGGATTGCAGTCAGGCAGCTGGCATGCGCATGTAGCTCTTACTGAGCTCGTGCTACAGTCAGACAGATTAGGTGGTGCGTATACTCAAAGCATCCACCTTTGCCACATGTCATTCTGAATGCCAATTAAATATGGAACATATAATTGCACCTTCTGAGAACTTTCCTGTCATGTACTGCTTAAATGGTTTGAGTCATTGTCTGGCCATAAATACTTTGTGCTACTCTTGTGCAGCCAGGAGAGGGGGGTTGCTAGTTTGGGCCTATATGATAAAAATTGAGCTATTTCATCAACATATTATGAAAGGAACGTACTTGTTATACAGTAAGGATTCAGAGACTTCCTTGTGAAAAGTGACTAAAGTTGGTTTGGGTACCATAAAGGTATCCACTTCCAAATTGCTCAAGTTGGCAGCTGCTCATGATTCAAATTCTAGAGTAGTTACTAAATCTTCATTGTTGAGTGAACTTCAGAAGACTGCTTTTGGTACAGTAACTTCAATTTTGTGGCTCTGTTGTTGGTAAAATTACCATTGCTTTCACACAGGTATTGATTGTGTCTTGCTACTAGTATTCTTAACATTTGTGCATAGTGACATTGTACAACCCATTAACTCACATATTATAAGCCACGCAGATGACATTATAATATTCTTCTGTGGTAGATAATGTAAGGAGTTAGAATCTTTTGCTGCTAGTGGGGTAACAAACAGGATTAACAAAACACTTCATCAATTAGAGGTGCAAGGTGAATGTTGCTAAATCTCAATTACTGGCATTTCAAACAGGCAGGCATCACCACAATGTTAGAAGTAGTATACACTACTGGAGAACCATTAATACACCCTTTTAGAGGTTTCCAATTCACTCAAGATTTATTGTTGCAACAGCACATATAGAGTACACGAAATGATTACATTTACAGATCAATAGCACGAGCAGTTCTGAGGTACTAAGTATCAATCCTTGCTGAAACACCTGTGTTAGTACAGGGTATAACCTCCACAAGCAGCAATGCAGGCACTGATTCTGCTATCCAGTCAATTGTATGGACAGTGAATACTGTCCTGGTGTATGTTATGCCATATCTGCTTGACCTGTTGATGTAGTTCTGTAAGAGTTGTTGGCTGATGAGTCACATTAGTCATTTTTCATCCCATTATACTGCACACAAGCACAATTGGAGACAAGTCCAGAGATTGTGCTGGCCAGGGAAGCTGCTACATGTCTTGCCGAGCACTTTGAGTTTCATGGGCTGTGTGCGGGCAAGCACTGTCCTGTTGCAACAAGACATCATCTTCCTGTTGGAAGAATGGAAAAAAAGGATGGGTCCAACAACATTCTACATTTATCAGGCACTAGTTCTAGTTATTGTCCCCTCCAGAAACACCAAAGGTGAATGAGAGTTTTAGCTTATCGCACCCCAGTCTGTAAGACATGGGATGGGGTCAGTGTTTCTTGGCTGTATGCACTCTATGAGACAACATTCACCAGGTCTGTGTTGTAAGTACAGATGACCATCACCTGCATGCTTTCTTCGCTGAAGACTACTGCTCGCCATTCTTCTTCCAAGTGATCTTCTGATGGCACTCTTTGAGCCGTGCATGTTAATGCTGTAGCGCGAGTGGAAGACGGGCTAGAGGTGTGCATGCCTGTAGTCCCAATGCTAATAACCAGTTTGCAATAGTTCGTGTTGACTCATCTGAATTCACAAGCCGTCTTTTTTGTGATGTGGTAGCTCTATGATCTGCCACTGCTGCCCTTACAATGTGATGATCCTGGTGGACATCTGTGCAGTGTTGATATACAGAACCTCACTTGCATGTTTGTAAATGTTCAACAATACCACTGATACCAGCATTGTTTCAACATTGTTGCAGCACGTTCAACTTGTGTGGCAGTTCTCCAAAAAGATTATTCCATCACTTTGAAGGCCACAGTTTGACCTCTTTCAAACTTGCTATTTTGGCTGTAGGAAGCATGAGTGCATCTCTGTGGCATGGTTGCCTGCTTGCTTCACACTTTTGCACCACACTGAGGCTTCTGGCCATTAGGATAGGTACAGATGGAGCTCTCATAGCTATGCCATAATGCTATCTATTGGCAGACGACACTGAAACCATTATCAGACCATCTGCTATTCCCCATATGGTGTATGCTATTATCACATCAAAGTCAATGTTGTCTCTCCAAGTGTAGTAATTTTTTTTCCAGCAACAGAAACTGGCAGCTGAAGGTTTCTGGATGTGTACATTGATGAGAATCTGCAAAGGCAAACCACATTTATTTTGTATGTGGAAAAGTCAGTACTGGCTTATATCTCCATAGCCAGCACACAGAAATAGTTCCTAGCCAAAAATTAAAAGTAACATACTGTAAAACAACTTACTGCTTTCTTAACTATGCTATTTAATTATGGGGCCTTGCAGCTAATGTATACTTAAAAAAGTTTTTTATGAGTCAGCTAACTGCAGTTTTCAAGTACACTTGTCTGCGTGGTCATAACATCAGAACAAAATATAATCACTTTTGGAAAACAACCAAATTAAAAATGAAGGAGGAACAATTGTACTATGTAACATATTTCTTGAATGTAATTATTGTCGTATTATTTTTTCTAACATGTGCAAAAGCCATCACTGTGCTGACTCCATACAAAGAAAATGTGATATTCTTAGATTTGGTGTAACAAACTACCAAACTATCTAAGAACATGCAAGGGGATTGATTTTTAGACAAAACTGAAAACTTTTCTGATAGAAAACTGTTTATATTTATTCAATGAATTTTAAGACACTGCTATCTGCTTTGATTTTTCTACAAGGTAACAGCAACAAACATGGCACCACCAACTTAATTTGCTTTATACTTTCTGTAGACCATTGGGTTGTTGGTAAAAACTTTGGTTTTAACTTACCTCCAACAGTACATAGCTAATTTTGAGTAGGTGATAATGATTTCTGCTTCAGCATCTTCAATGAGCGCGTGGAGCTCTGAATCTTTCCCACCACAAGTATGACAATTTACAACAGTGATACCAATATCTTCTAGGTGTATCCCTGTCCTGTGTTTGACCTGCTCTTTTGGAGGCTGTGCCCCTGTTGGTACTTTTCTGAGACCTTGTAACCTGTAAAATCTCCCCAGTCCACTCCATATGTCTCCACTACCCATGTAACCATCTCATGTATGTAGTGGGCTCCTGATCTATTTAATGGATGTGTTTTGCATAACTCGTGGACCTTACATCCAACAATTTTAAGTGCAAACACAGTAAACATGAGGAGCTGCAAATCCAAATGATGGATACTGATACCCTTCCACCCTATGATGTATGTCAAGAAAGCTGCAGCTTACACAGTGACGCAACAGTTTGAGCTTCTGATTCAGGACCTTCACTTGGTTCTGTACAAAAGTACTGTAATTGGACCTGTCAATCAATAATGATGCAGGTGGTGAGCTTCACTTTCATCTTTCGAGCAAGACTGGTTGTCTTTACTTCAGATAGCTGCTGGAAACCAAAGAAAATTTTTTGTGATCTGAAACAGTGCACATCATTGGTACTGACAAGAGCCACTACCTGCAGTTGGTTGCACCCTATGCTGTTCATGGCACCTGGTAAGACCCACTCCACATCTGGGATGCACACACAGTGCAAACTGCATTTCTTCTCATCCTTGTCAGCCATCTCCCTAGAAGGCTCCATCACATGCCTAATAACATAACATTAGAGCCTCCAACCACCGATAATCCTACTCTACATGGATACATGTACATTGCAAGCAGAGAGGCATCATCTGGAACAGGGAAAATGTTTGCAGCTAGCATTTGCAGCTAGCATTTTAAACGTATTTGTCGTATGAACCAGAGAGGCTTTTTGGGTGTTTCAATGACCATCATGATTTATGTATTTTAAATATTTTTAGTTTTAGAAGTACAAATTGTTCCAGATACTGGTGACACACAGTAATAAGATATTTTGTGTGCAATCCATATTTCACTAATATTCTGTGAGTAAAGTGAAATAAAGTTTAATGAAACTCTGTATTCTGATTATAGTGTAACAAGACTTTCCACAATGACCAAAGCTTCAGACAACTCAGTGGCCGGATCAGATGTCTATGCAGAATTTATTACTGCTGGGAAGAAACTGGCATCACCACCTCCTGGTGAGGAGCTGGTCATTAGTGGTATATCTGGACATTTTCCAAAAAGTGTTGGACTCTATGAGCTCCAGGATAATCTTAAGAACTTACCTGATCTGATGAGTGATTATCGACGTGGCCGGCAAGGAGGTCGGTAACATTTTGTTTCACTGAAATATCTGATTATTTATCCAATATTGCTACTAGAATTTTTGTGTTGCATGCATAATTATGTTGTATGAGTATTCTTCTAGAACTAAACCTGTACTAACTTGTGTTTTGTATCACATTACTCAAAGGCATAGCAGTTGATTCTGTCTACTTTTTTAAGTTTTGTAGGTATTGCATTTTCCTCTGTTGTGGATTTCTGGATGTTCTACATTTCAAGTGCCAAGGTGGTTTATAATGTTTCCAGTTCTCTCTCTTTTTTTTTCACCTTCATTGAAATGTAAGTCATGTGATTAGCGAACTGCTGTAAAAGAGGTATTCATGAAGTAATCTTCAACTGGCTATTAAAAAAGGAAAAAAAAAAAGATACATTTTTATATACAATCTGTACTTATATGTTGACATTACTTCTCCTTAGAGTCACCACCCAAATTCAAACATTTGACATCGTCTTCTTTATTCCTTCATTAAAGAATGGTACCACCAAGTGCCTCAGTCAGTTGTTGACGGCATCCTAGAACTCATAGTTGGTCATGAAACACTGAGTAGCCAGTCAGGCCTTCATCTTGGAGAAGAGAGGAAGATCACTTGGTGCCAAGTCAGACTACAGAGAGAATCCTAAAAAATTCCCCATTCAAAAAATGTAAGTTTCGTTTTTCTTCTATTTGTGATACAGGTCACGCATCATCATAAAAGTGAATGATTCCTTTGGTATTCATCTGTGCCTTTTGGATTTTTTTAACACTCTTAAAAAATCTGTAATGTTGCAGTATTCTCATGTCTTACTCTCACAAAATCTGTTGTCAAAATTGTTTTCTGATCTCAAAGAAGCTTTAACCATTGTTTTGTAGTTTGGTTGAATTTTTTGGACTCGTTTGGAAAATAAGTGTCCACCCACTGCTTGGACTGTTATCTAGTCTCACGAGTTCACATGCTACACCTATCTCTCATGCCCAGGCATGATTCTGTTCAGTAATTCCTCTCTCTCTTCATGGTAGTGCTGAAGGAATGTTAAGGCTAAACCGGTTCTTTCAGTTTTTGGACATCTTTTACCTGTAGACGTTTTGGCACTACCACACTTAAAACTTTTTGTAATATATCATCCCTATGACATGGTGAAGGAGGGTTGACCTTGAAATCTGAGGCATGTCTTCAGAATGTTCAGAAATTTTGAACCAACATCTCATAAATACAATTTCGTCATCGTGTTGCACGAGTGGTGACTTTTGAGTTTTTGTAAGTTATCAATTAAAGCTTTCAAGTACTCTTCCTGAGATTTAACCACTGTTACCATTTCTGCCCTGTCAGTTGTGACCAACTGTTTGAAGGTAATACTGTCTGGCATTTCCTCATCATATTTGTGAAACCGTTCAATAACAGTTTCCTTACCAGGGTATTTATTACACAAACTCATCATGCAGTCATAACTGTTAGTGTCACAGACCATTAAATCTAGTAACTCTTTGTAGTTAAGATCACCAAGTTTTGCACCTGCAATAATCATTTTGACATTTTGATGATATAAACAAACACATATGGAGTGTGTCCCTGAGGATTCAGCCAAAATACACCACGTAGGGCAGAGGTCACAAAATTTTGACCTTCCAATTTTGCATTCAGGATGAGAATTTTTGAAGGCTACATAAAGTTCATTTAAATTTGACAGCACTAGTCGTTTCTGCTTTGTTACTTTAACTCCATTTATAACAACATTTTTGCTATCTTTGCAACCTGGGCACATTCTATTATTTTCACCATCTTCAAAAAACTGCTGGATCTTTTTAATTATTTCTTCACTTATACATACTCCTTTCTTCTTTCCTAAAACTGGAGAAATGCCTTGCTCTTTCACTAATTTTTGGGTTAGTTTAACCAAATGATGAGAAATATTGAATTCATGATCTATTTTTTTTTTCTCTTGACCACAAGTCAGGGAGAAAAGTTAAAATTTTTAATTTCTCTATTAAGCTCAAATATTCAGTGTCAGATGATGCTGGTGGTAGGTTTTCTTCTTCTTTAGAAATAGTGCTGGTATCTGTATTATTAAAGCTTGATTGCAAGTCTTTTCTAATTTTGTCTGAAATTTGTTGTACCTTATTTTCAATAGCTGCTTTTCTTTTTCTGCTACTTAATTTTATTATTTTCAAAGCAGGAGGTATGTCTAACTTAGAACACGCAAAATCCAATATGCTAACAGCTTCCTCATTAGGAATATAAATGTCATTAACAAGGTTACATGATTCTGGTTCTGGATTCGCAACAAATATTTTTGAGTAACAATTTGGGCACAGGGAATTTCCAGGAATCACAATACGTTTCACTTGGGAAGCTCACATAACAAGGACAAATGTTCAAGTTTTATTTCCCTCAAACCTTTAGTAATTGGCTTTTTATGAACTTTAAGTGGATCACAGCACTTCTTTCCAAAAATGTGGTTGTACTTCAGAATATATTTCTTCTCATGATACACACACACTGGTGTTACAGAAGAACTTACTCAAAATTTAAACAAATTTTGTCTAACTTCATCAAAGTCATTGACGTTTTTCAAGTTTTTTGAAACTGAACTGTAAACTGTTTTGTGACACACTTTACCTGCTATCTGTCCAACAGAGCACTATTCATCCATGTTATTGCATTCCAGTTAATATCTCAAAATTAATTACAAATTACACACAGAACAAAGCACATAACACATTCTACACTCTCAATGAAGTATGTACATCCACACTAACAGAGGTTTCAGAACAGACTGACTACAACAATGCTACACCCAGCAATAATGTACTTCTTTATTGACAATAAACCTAGAGGTAAATGGGCATTTTTATTACCATAGAACAAAAGCAAAATATCCTATTGTTTAATATTGCATTATTAAAAATAAATAGTCTAAATGAATATTGAGTGATAGTGTTAACTAAATATAGGTCACAATTAAATTTTATTACAATGAAACAATAAACCATTGAAATAGGCAACAGCCATAAGATCAGTTGTAGAGTAATGTGAATTATTTCCTCATTTTCAAAAATTCATGTCTTTGTTCACAGTCAGATATCAATGTTGAAATTTTTACGGTACATTGCTACCACATAGGTGTACAAACTGTGCAAAAATGATATTTTTATATTCAGTCCCACCTGAGATAACTAACCCCACACTTGACAAAAAATGAAAATTTTCAAATTTCAAAAATTTGTAAAAAATTAAGGAAACAGTTGTAAGTGTTCTTGCTCTATATGAGGCTAGTAGCGTGTGATATCTAACTATAGGAAAAAAATAGACTCTCATAAATCACTCCTTGTTTGTTATTTTTGGGCCTAGAAAACGGATTTTTGAAAATTTGGATACCATATTTTGGAGGTTATTTTGACTGGTTATGTTTGAATTTAGGGTATTTTGTGTAATGGACAATGTTGTAGAGTACACTTTTGTAATAACAATCATGTCAATTGCAATGTTGTAACTTAATCCAGTGCAGAGATATTCAAATTTTTGCTAATGTCTCCAGAGTGAAAAATCATCGCACTCCGTCGAATAAAAATGGCTGCCATCCAGTACAAGTGCAAGATAAATTATTTTAAAAAACGGTTTTGAACTTCTCAAATATAGGGCAACCACTTATAAAAAAAATAAAATATTTCAAAATGGCCAAGCAACTATCACTGGACCACTTCATATGGATTGACCCATTAGTTCCTCATTGATTAGATTTTATTTGATATATTTATTCATCCAGAGATCATCTCACAATGATATAAGATTTGCTATCATAATCCAATGAAAATAGCTCAAAATATACAAACATGCATAATATATGCATATGTTGTGATGAGGTTAGGACAGATAGACAGTTAGGACAGCTAGATAGCAGTGGCCTTGGTGAAGAAATCATCACAGCATTTGCCTGAAATAATTTAGAAAAAGCTGACTCAGGTTAGCCAGACAGAGCAAACTCCATACTTCTGAATATCTACATCTATACTCCATAAAGTGCATGACAGAGAATACATCCCATTATACCAGTTATTAGGGTTTCTTCCCATTCCATTCATGTGTGGAGTGTGGAAAGAATGACTGTTTGAATACCTCTGTGCATGCTGCAGTTATTCTAATCTCATTCTCACTAACCCTATGCAAGTGATATGCCGGGGTTGTAGTATATTCCTAGTGTCACCATTTAAAGCTGGTTCTTGAAACTTTGTTAGTAGACTTTCTTGGGGTCGTTTATGTTCATCTTAAAGAGCATTCCAGTTCACCTTCTTCAGCAGCTCTGTCACACTCTCCCATGAGCCAGACAAACCTGTCACCATTCTTGCTGCCCTTCTCTATATACATTCAATACCCCATGTTAGTCCTATATGGTATGTCCCACAAATGTGAGCAGTATTCTAGGATAAGTCATGTGAGTAAATTGTAAGCAATATCTTTTGTGGACTGATTGCAGTTCGCCAGTATTCTACCAATAAACTGAACTCTACCACCAGCTTTACCCACAACAAAGCCCATGTGATTGTTCCATTTATACCCTGCGGAATGTTATGCCTAAGTATTTATATGAGTTGGTCAATTCCAACCCTGACTCACTGATATTATAGTAATAAAATACAGCATTTTTTGTGGTTTGAACTGCACAATTTTACATTTCTGAACATTTAAAGCAAGTTGCCAATCATTGCATCACTTTGAAATCTTTCTAGACCTGACTGGATATTTATGCAGCTTCTTTTGAACTTCATTACAGGTAATTGCATCATCTGCAAAAAGTCTGAGGATACTATTAATGCTGTCTGTAAGGTCATTATTATACAACATGAACAGCAAGTATCCCAACACTTCCCTGGATCACACCTGAAGTTACTTCTACATCTGACAATGTCTGTCCATCCAAGATAATATGCTGTGTTTTAAGTCCTCATTCCAATCACAAATTTCACTTGATACCCCATGTGATCATACTTTTGACAATGAGCATAGTTTTTGTAATGAGTGAATGCTTTTCAGAAATCAAGAAATACTGCATCTACCTGACTGCCTTGATCCAAAGTTTTCAGGATCTCATGAGAAAAATATGAGTTGAGTTTCACAGGACTGATGTTTTCAGAGTCCATGCTGGTTGGTGTGGAGTAGGTCATTCTGTTCAAAGTACTTCAATATATTTGAGCTCAGAACATTGTCTAAGATTCTGCGACAGATCAATGTAAAGGATATTGGATAGTAATTTTGTGGATCACTTCTACTAGCTTTCTTGTAGACAGATGTGACCTGTGCTTATTCAAACTAATGATAATGGCTTTTTGTTCCAGGAATGTACAAGAGACTCTAGTTAGAAGAGGGGCTAACTGAGCCCCTAATTCAGCATAGAATCTGATTGGGATTCCATCGGGCTCTGGACTCTATTCAATTTTAATAATTTCAACTTATACTAATATTTATTTCACTCATATTTTCAGTGGTATAAGGATTAAATTGGTGCTGTTCTCCTGGGTTTTCTTTATAATGAAACATTTGAAACCATAGTTAAAGATTTCATCATTTGCTTAGCTATCCTAAATTTCAGTTCCTGTCTCATTTGCTATGGACTGGATGCTAACTTTGGTGCCACTGACTGCCTCTACACATGACCAGAATTTCTTTAGGTTTTGTGAAAGATCGTTTACAATATTCTGATAGTCATTAAAGACATCACACATTGCTTTCTTGCCAACCAAATATGTTTCATTCAGCATTTCCTTGTCTGCAGTCCTATGGTATGATTTACATTCTTACCTGTACGCAGTAGTTTCTGTTTTTTCCCTTCCATTATGAACTGTTCTACTGGCTACAGATCTACCCAGTGCATTGTCAACCATCCTTTTAAACTGAAGCCATACTACCTCTGCATGTTCCTGCCCTGTGCTGAAACTTTCAAGTTTCTTATTGAGATATGACACTGATGACTTTTTATCTAGTTTAATCCAATACATTTTCATCATGAGTTGGGTTTTGAACTACTTGCTGCAGGTTGTTTTCAGAGAAGACATTTAGTAATGTTTCATAGGATGGCTTACCACATCACTGCTAACAAAACTGGAATTTTCCTATTTGATTGTTGGATGATGAAAAGCTCCACTGATAATTACAGTGTTACTAGGGAACTTACTTACAAATGAATGGGATTTTCTCTAAAGTTTTATATTAGGATATGAGTCTGGTGGCTGACAGAAGGATCCAATTACCATTTTACCCTACCCCTTATAGTGAGTCTTGTCCAAACAATCTCACGTGTAGTTTCAATTTCCATCTCAGTGGGTTTCAGTTTCTTGTCTACTGTGACAAATACACCACCTCCATTTTCCACCAGCCTATCCTTTCAATATATGCTTAATCCCCCCCCCCTTCCCCCCCAAATCTCACTGCTGTCAGTTTTAGGTGTCAAACAGCTTTCTGTACCTAATAATATGTGAGCTTCACTGCTTTTTAGGAGCATTTCAAACTCTGAAACTTTGTTGCGAATGCTTCAGCAGTTAACCATAGGGTTTTTATACCCTCTCCTTTGGGAGGTATTTAGTTTGATCTTACACTGATATTTCTGGGTTTCTTACAACTATCACTGACTGAATGCAGAGTTACCTAATCTAAAATAGCATGGGATAAATTACCAGCAGTTAACCACAAATGAACTGTGCACATGGGAATGCATTTATGCTTCCAAAATACATTTTTAAAATTGTAGAAAAGCTTTGCATGGATGTAAAAGTTCACACACTATCCTAGTTTTCAGAACTAGTAGTTCTTTTAGTTCCTTCCTTGGAGAGGAGAGAGCACTAGTTGGGGAAGATTAAAAACGGAGAACACTTCACTCAGACTCCAGGATGAGAAGGACCCACCTATTTCTAAGATGAGGGGAGGCAGTACATGTGTGTGTGTGTGTGTGTGTGTGTGTGTGTGTGTGTGTGTGTGTGTGTGTGTGCTGTAACCGAAATAGATGTTTCAATATGTATCTAAATATAAACACTTACTTTTTAGGTAATTTAACTATAGATATCTAAATATATCTGTCTTGTGTAGGCCTAATTTTTACAAAATTGTTGTAAAGTATGGAATACAACAGCATATAAATGCTTTATATAACATATAATGAAACTATACATAAAAATGAAATTATAATATTCTTATTCTGCTTGGTTGATCACAGAGTCAATTTGTGTACTTTATCCATGGCTGTATTTCTGGATCTTTGATAAGTTATCTTTATACAAATGACTATCTCTCTGTGATTCAAAATTATTTGTAAGTTTATGTCACTGTTTGAATTATTAATAGTTGTCTTTTATGTTAAGATGCATCTAACATTCCACCTCGCTTGGGAAAAGTGCCACATCCAGAGAAATTTGATGCTTCATTTTTTGGAGCGGATGCTATCACAGCTGACAAAGCAGACCCCTTATTGCGTATGCAGTTGGAAACTTGCTATGAGGCCATTGTGGATGCAGGTATGTTCATTTTTAGATGTCTTTTCGGTTGATGGTAACTATTGAATACTATTTCTTTTTTACTCTACATAATGTTTGTGGCCATTGGCCTGATAAATTATGAATGAAACACATTGTCATCAACATTTAATTCCAATGCTACATAATTTTCTTATTTTGAATTGTATTTTGAGCTTTTCTCATTGGCTGTATACTCAGACCAGTTGTAGTAATAAATGTGATTTTCCTAGAAAGTTTCCCTGGTATTATTGCAAACATAATTCTAAACAAATATTTCTTTCATTAAAATTATTTTCGTTTTTCCTTATAACAGAATTTGTGATTTGAGATAGAAATGAAAGATGTTGTTCATTATTTGTGCATGTTTTTCATGTGTGTGTGTGTGTGTGTGTGTGTGTGTGTGTGTGTGTGTGTGTGTGTGTGTGTGTAGGAGGGGGGTGGAGGAGGTCACTTGCACACACATATTCTATTCCACCATCACCCTGTACCCATCTCTCTCTCTGATTTGACCCTATTAATTCACCCTATTAATATGTACATCCAACATAAATCCAATGTCTGCATCAGGCCATTCAGTCTAGAATTGGTATGCCAGGCAGGCGAAATTGCTGTGAGCATTGAGGCAGGCATCCCACTGACACACCATGTTCAAGATGTCCATTTAGTAAAACTCTGTGCCCTGCTGCATGAAGAAGTTCGTAACTGACTGCTGTCTGGCCTTGTCCAACAGGAACCATTGACCTCTAAAAGCCTTATTTTAGGTACTGAATGTGTGGTAATCTCATAGGGAGGGATTAGGACTATAGAGCAGGTGCTTGAGTGCCTCCCACTTCAGTTGGCCTGACTTCTGCAGTACAACATATCCAATATGGGGACACACATATTATGAACTTGGCATACAATTCCACAGTGGTGGTTTTTGACAGACATGCTGCCTCATGTGCTTCAGCAGCTGAGAAAAGAGTAACAGGACATTGGCCCTGTTTGGATGCATTTGGTAATAACATCACCGTAGTTCACATTTCCTCATTTACTGTACACATATGGGAAAGACATGAGTGCCACACTAATCCCTTCGCTAGTTGTCATTGCTGATATACCTACATTGGAGTTATGCTACATTGCATATGTGCTGCTGCAGCAACACCCTCAAATGGAAACTTTTTGATTACCCCTTATATACACTCTGCATTCCACTGTGAAGTGCATGGCAGATGACACTTAGTGTTGTTCTGATTCTTGCTCCAGTTGGGTGTGGAGCATGGGAAGAACGGCAGCTTAAATACCTCAGTACCTGTTGAAATTAACCTATCTCATCATTGTGATCCCTATGGTGATGATACATGAAGGGCTGGATAATATCTCTCGATTCTTCACTTAATACTGGTTCTTGAAACTTTGTAATTATGTTTCCAAGTTTATGTCATGTCTATCTTCAAATATCTGCCAATTCAGGTTTTTTAGCACTTCTGTGATGCTCTCCCTTGAGTCAGAGAAACCTGTGACTATTTGTGCTGTCATCTTTTGATAGTTCAATATTCCTTTTTAGTCCTGTTTGGTGTGGGTCCCAAACACTTGAACAATACTCAAAGATGAGTCACACAAATGTTTTGTAAGCAGTCTCATTTGTAAATTGATAACATTTTCTGAGTATTCAGCCAGTGAACTGAAGTCTGCTAACTGCTTTACATACAGCTGAACCTACATGATCATCCAATTTCATATCTCCATGTATTGTTACATCCAGGTATTTGCATGGATTGACTGATTCCAGTTGTGACTCACTACTACTCTGTTCAAAGGATATTACTCCTCTGCATTTTATAAAATGCACAATTTTACATTACTGTTTAGTTGAAGCAAGTTTCAGAGCTTTGCATCTCTTTGAAAACTTGCTGAAATCTGCTTGGATATTTGTGCAGCTTTTTTTTCAGACAGTATTTCAGTATAGATAACCACATCATCTGCAAATAATCAGAGGTAGATTTACCATACACCCTCTTTTTTTCCAAACATGCCCTCTTTTTGAGGCCAGAAAATGTGCCCAGGCAGATTTCATAAAACACTACAAAATATTATCGTTTTTTATCTCTGAGAAAAAAATGTGAGTTCTGAACAAAGGAAATCAGACATCACTGTTAATACAAGCAGTTGTTATACCATACAGTAACCAGATTGATATATCTGTTTCCTTGCACTGAGAGGCTGATTCATATGCTTCCAACATTAAAACCTTACTTTTTTCTCAAAGTTATATTTCTGTGGAACTTATAAGATTTTTGAGGATGAACTAAGCAAAGCCATGTTGGTGTTTATTCACCCTTTGATGCCAGTTTTCAACAATAATATACTGAATGTGGAAAAAGAATCAAATTCTGTAGCTGAATCTATTTCTATTTTAAAATCTACTTTTTTAGAAACTCGTGAGTATGGTATAATCGTAATTATGTGCTCTTGAAAATAAACGCAATCCTTACACATAAGAGGGAAGAAGGTCACTTACAGAAGTATGATATTTTTGACAAAGAGATGACAATTGTATATAGTTCTGCTACTGAAATCTGCTGCAGTGATGGGCTCAATATTGACAGTTTGGATGATTCAAATGGATGCAGCCCTCAAGCAATCTTATTTGGGAATGCGTTGAAAATTTTATCAAATTTTCCAGTGAACAAACAAATGTAAGTGATAATGATACATTGCGATTTGATCAGTTTTGTAATTTTATAAAAATTTTAACAGATTGCCAAAGAAAACAAAATCAACCAATAGCTGAAATGTGGTTGGCATACATCAGTCATTTAATGTTGTTTGTTGTTCTGAATTGCTGACAATGGTACATTTTTTTTATTTCTGTTCCTAGTCATAATGCTGACACAGAATGTGTCTTTTCTCTTGTAAACACACTGTAGACCAAAGACAGGTATAGATTTAAAACAGAAAACGTATAAGGTGTTGTGTCTACCCAGTACAATGTCAGAACTTTAACTGCGAGAGCTTTTATGAATTCTTGTTGGGAAACAAAAAAAAACTGTTAAGAGAGATGTCTTCATCCTCCAAATATTCATAGCATCAAAGTGAAAAAGACAATAATAAGATAACAGAATGTAGTGATGATGAATAAACTGTAAGATACTGGATATTTTTTCCTAAAATGGCTATGAAAAGTCACTGTTTCAGTTGATGATAGTTTTACACTGCTTGTTTTTAAGTTGTAATTGCATAATTTTGTTGATAAAATACAACCTGTTCGTATATATAGGTTACCATTAACATTAATGATATGAATATAATAGAGGGAAACATTCCACGCGGGAAAAATACATCTAAAAACAAAGATGATGTGACTTACCATACGAAAGCGCTGGCAGGTCGATAGATACACAAACAAACACATACATACACACAAAATTCAAGCTTTTGCAACCAATGGTTGCTTCATCAGGAAAGAGGGAAGGAGAGGGAAAGATGAAAGGATGTGGGTTTTAAGGGAGAGGGTAAGGAGTCATTCCAGTCCCGGGAGCGGAAAGACTTACCTTAGGGGGAAAAAAGGACAGGTATACACTCGCACACACACACATATCCATCTGCAGATACACAGCACAAGCAGACATTTGTAAAGGCAAAGAGTTTGGGCAGAGATGTCAGTCGAGGCGGAAGTACAGAGGCAAAGATGTTGTTGAAAGACAGGTGAGGTATGAGCGGCGGCAACTTGAAATTAGCGGCCTGATTGAGGCTTGTTGGCTGAAGCTTACTTTTGCCATATTAATTCATCTAGGGACATCATTTTGTCCCTCTTTTTCTTCCTTTGTTTCCTCCTTATCAATTTAGGTGTTGCAGATTTCTGTTGGAGCTATTGACAAAGTAAAACTGGAGTGAGTTGAAAGAAAGTCAACAGTCTGAATGCAATCATCTGGAGAATATGATTTTTTTTTTTGTATTTCGATGTATCAATAATGCCTTGGTTCATGGGTTGTGTGAGGCTAGTTGAACCTGGTGGGAACCAAGCAGAGTTCACGTTGATGTTGCAACATACTATCCATTATTGCGAAACTCCAACTAAATATGATGACATTTAACTACATTATACATGTCAGGACTCAAACCCAGAATGTTATGCCCTTGGAACTGAGGTTTTGTGGCAACATACCGCAGCTAGGTGGCAAGTTGTTTTTATTCAGGAAAAGGAAAACTTGGCAGTTTCCTTTTTTTTCATTTTGGTGCATCCACTCTTCGTAAGACCACTCTCATAAGTCCAATCACCATCCACGCTTATTTATTGCTTCGCATTGTGACTGGAGGCTTAGTGACATATATGTTTTTGAAACAGTGGGGTTCTGCCAGCTTTCTAATCACCAGTGGTTTCTCTAGTTCACTTAATATGTTTCCACACAACATTCTAGCCAGTAAAACAGTCCCATTTCATTGATATTGGACGCATCTTTCTCATCATAATTTGTAACTACTGTACATTATGCGGCATTGTCTTCCATTCTGTTGCTACACTTTCCTGCACATCCCTAGCTAGCCACACTTCATTCCTCATAATGTTGTGTCTGGCTTTGAAATTATCCTTTGGATGCCTTAACCACCTTATTCCCAAGCCACTTAGTAGCTTTCAGAGAGTTGCTCAGCAAAATGCATCCAGAAAAAGGAAAGATTTTTGCCCATGCCCTTATGAATCAGTCCCACTTTAACTAGTTTCAAGGTGTACAACTTAGCTTCTGCTGTTTGCTGATAGGTGGCGACAGTGGTAAGTAGCAGTCTAAAGAAACAGATTATAAACATCAGGCAGTTTGCTTGGACCTTGGTCAACATAATCTCATTCAAACATTAGTTGATTTGTGTCTTCATCATACAGTTGTTCTTGATTGAAAATGTCAGTTTATGAGCCTAATTCTCATCACTTGTGGGAGGTGTTACAGTTTTGTTTCAGTATGAAGAAAACTGTTGCTGAGTCTCATCAAATGTTCTCAAATATACATGGTAAGGACGCAATTAGTTAAAGAACATGTTGTGATTGGTTTCAACACTTCAAGAACGGTGTTTTTAATATCGTGGACCTGCATAGTGGTGGAAGAGAGAATGTTTTTAAAGATGCAGAATTGAGGACATTGCTGAGTGAAGGCTCACGTAAAACTCAAGAAGAATTGGCAGAATTAGTGGGAGTTACACAGCAAGCCATTTCAAAACATCTCAAGGGTATAGGTACGATTCAGAAAGAAGGAACTTGGGTCTCGTGTGTGCTGAAACCAAGAGACATTGAACGGCATTTGTGTGTTTGTGAACATTTGCTTCAGAGTCAAAAACGGAAGGGATTTCTGCATCGCATTGTGACCGGGGACGAAAAATGGGTTCATTTCGATAACCCTAAATGCAAAAAATCATGGGGATATCCCGGCCATGCTTCCATGTCAACAGCCAAACCGAATATTCACATCTCCAAGATCATGCTTTGCTTTTGGTGGGACCAGCTCAGCATCGTGTACTGTGAGGTATTACAACCAAGTGAAACAATCACAGGCGCTCGTTATCGAATGCAATTAATGTGTTTGAGCAGAGTATTAAAAGACAAATGGCCACAATACAGCGAGAGGCACGATAAAGTGATTTTGCAGCACGATAATGCTCGATCCCATGTTGCAAAAGAGGTCAAAACCTACTTGGAAACATTAAAATGGGAAGTCCTACACCACCCGCTGTATTCTCCAGACATTGTTCCCTCTGACTATCACCTGTTTAGGTCAATGCCACATGGCCTGGCTGACCAACACTTCTGATCTCATGAAGAAGTTACAAATTGGATCGATTCGTGGATCGCTTCAAAAGATGAACAATTTTTTCGATGCAGGATTCATACAGTGCCCAAAAGATGAGAGAAAGTAGTGGTCAGCGATGGAAAATGCTTTCAACGATACATGTGTAACCAATTTGTTTCATTAAAGCCTCAGATGTTGGGGAAAAATGGTGGAAGCAAAGTTGTACACCTTGTAATTTCTGTATTTCTTGCCTTCTTTGCCTTTCACTTTATTGGCACATTCCCTTTCATCCATTCATTCCATATCTTTTCCTTTTTTATAGTTTTATAGATTTGTGTTCTACCACATTTAAATGCAACATTATTTTGTACATAGAGCATTTGCCTTTTCACTTACCTCGATTATCTTAATTTTTTCAGTAAGTGTTAGTAAACATAGTTTTTATTCAGCACCATGAAACATACTTTTTGTTCAACACCATGTTGTCATTTAAAGTGCTACAATTTAATTGAAACTGGTAGAAAATAGTGCTTGTACTGCATTTCTTTGGAATTCCTGACCTTGCTGTTTAAAACCATTGTTTAATGGAACAACAATCACATCTTTCACATTACCGCATTGCCAAGGCTGCACAATCTTTGTGTTAAAAGAGCATCCTTGTATAGAAAGGAATAACTGGGATGTACTTAATATGATTTTTTACCGTATACTGAGTTATTCTGCAGTACATAATACATCGTTAATTAAGTCTTAAAATTTTCATTGCATGTCCATGTTAGGCATGTTCTGTTTTATACAGAAAATTATTATATAAAATGTATAGAATGTGTCAGCACTGGAATATTTGAGTGGTCGTGCCAGATTCCAAATTACACATATTCTTCTTTGATCAAGTTTTACTATAATTTCAGAAAAAGAGTTCCTAACATTTAAACTGATATTTGATATTAGTATGTTCTCTTTTTCAGAAACACTTTCATTGCTGTTACCAGCCCATATTTTATATCCTCTTTTCTTCAGTCATCAAGTTATTTTGCTGCCCAAATAGCTACTACTTTTATTGTCTCTTATCCAAATCTAATTCCCTCAGTATCATCTGATTTAATTCAATTAGATTCCTTTACCCCCGTCTTACTTTTCTTGATATTCACCTTATAACATATTTTCAATATGCTGTCGATTCTATTCAACTCTGGTGGTACCTCTAATAGAATTAAAATGTCATCAGCAAGCCTTAAAGCTTTTATATCTTCTCCCTGAACTTTAATTCTGTTTCCAAATTTTTCCTTGGTTTCTTACACAGTTTGCTTGATCTACAGAGTGAATAACTTCATGGATAATGTAGAACCCAGTCTCAATAGAACCCAATTTCAACTGCTGCTTCCCTTTCCTGTCCTTTGACTCTTACAGTGGCACGCTGGTTTCTGTACAATGCATTTCAGTATAACTTGTAGATAACCTTTCACTTCTTGTGTTTTATCCCTGCTACAGTCACAATTTCAGAGTGAAGCCTGGTCAGCACCATCAAAGACTTTCTCTAAATATACTATAAATGTAGGTTTATCTTTCTGTAATCTATCTTGTAAGATAAGTCAGTATTACCTCATGTGTTATTACATTTCTCTGGAACCTTAACTGGTCTTCCTAAAGTCCACCTCTACCCCTCCAGTATGCAACCATGATTCACTAAACTGGTAGTTTGGTGATATTCACACCAGGCAGCACCTGCCTATTTTGGATTTGAAATTATTTCAGTATTCGTGGAGTCTGAGGGTATTTTGCATCTCATACATCTTGCACCGCAGGTGGAATAGCTTTGTCATGGCTAGCCCTCCCAAGGATCTTAATAACTCTGTGGGAATGTCAATTACTCCAGGGACCTTTTCTTGACGTAAATCTTTCAGTGCTCTATCAAATTCTTTTTGGTGTATCACATTTTACAACTTCTGTTTCTTGAACATTGTCTTCAACTTAATTTCCCTTCTAATATTCCATTCATCTTTCAGCATTCCCTTTTTTGCTTAGTACTGGCTTTCCACTTGAATGAGTGCTACAAGAACTGAAAATTTTGCCTGCTGACAGTAAATGCAGTTTGCTCAGGCTTCTGCAGAAGATACCGTACATTACCATAGTATTTGATGAATCATATGACGTTGTTGATGAAGAACAAATTCCTACTTTTGTGTGATTTTTTAATACTGAAAGTAAAGAATTTAGTGAAGAATAGCTAGCAATATTACCATTTAAAGACAAGACTCACAGAGAAAATTTATCCAAGACTTTTTGTGGCTTCATGACAAAATAAAATATTAGGTATGATAAAATGGTGTCTCTTTCAACTGACTGGCCCCAGTGATGATGGGCAGAGAAATGGGACTAGTAAAGAAAATCAAGGATAAGAATGCTGGGCTACTGTCTTATCAATGCTCAATTCACCAGGCAGCCCTTTGTGGACAATTGAGTGCCACTCTAAAAGAAGCAATGGGAAGCTTGAAAAAATTGATTCAGCACAGACAGTTCAGAGTTTCAAACTGAGCATGATTCTGTGCATTCTGACTTACTGCAGCATAGCATTGTTTCCTGGTTAAGTAAAGATCAAGTGACTGAACATTTTTGGCAAATAAAAGAACTAATCTCCTCCTTAGACAACTTGGATACACAAGAAGCAGTGAAGGATTTGGAGTTCCCATCAAACAAATGCAGTATGCTAGCTTTTGCTTTTCTAAAAGACATTATGAAACATTTAAATGCACTCATTATCAGACTACAAGGAAATGAGTATCTTTGAAAACAATACTGCAAGTCAATAATTTATTCACTTTCCAATAAATCATGAATATCAAAATAATTCAGGAACAGACATCGCAGTAGTATCAAATTTAATGTCAGATATAAGTAAGGAATATGCAGCAAGATTCCAAGACTTTGCAGAGATAGAAAAGTTGTCGCAGTTCTTAAAATCATATTTTTGAAGTTTCTTCAGTCATAGAGTGGACTGGTATGGCTGCATAGTTGTTCTGCCTTTCAAAGCTTTTACTCCAGATTTAGATAATAGACTTGGAGGAAGACATTTCTTTGCAAACATATAAAACTGTATCTGGCGAAGAATTGTGAAGTAAACATGTCACAGAAAAATATGGAGATTGCAAATAATTCGCCATTGACCTGACTACTATGTTTGGTTCCACATATGCATGTGAAACTTCATGCATGACACTTATAACAAGAACTGAATAAAATGGCAATCTTTGAGAAATTATAAATGCCACAACGAACCAGCTCAGTGAATGGTACATCGAAATCAGCTAATTACAAATAGTAGTAACACAGTACCTTTAATTTTACATACTGCATATAATATAAATGTCCAACACCTGTAATCTTTAATAATCAATCTGTGGTAAATAGTAATGAAACTAAATTCTTAGGTCTTTGGACCCAGAGTAATGTGAAGTAGACAGGCATGTGACAGTCAATAGAAAATCGAGTAAAGGTTGTTATGCCTGAAAGTTCCTTGAAAGCTGCACAAATGAACAGGAAGTCATTAGTAGACTTTGTACACCTGAGGTATATGAGGGTAAATCAAAAATAAATGAGACTCTTGGCCCTGTGCACACAGTATTGATATGTCATGGTTTCTACTCCCATCAGTGTTGGGCAGGCTATTTGAGGAGTGGGGAAGGCAGTGATTCTGCTTGCTTCTGTCATTGGTCATTATCACAGTGTCCAAGCAAGAGGTCTACATTGTGCATTGCATTATTATCAAGTTTCTTCCTCAGGAAGGCACAAAACCATTTCAAGGAAGAGAAACTTTCAAGATCTTGCATGTAATTTGTGTGGGGTCATGAACATGTTGAGAATCAGGATCTTGATCATGGATTCTGCATCAGCATCACAGAAAACAATGTTTGCCATGTTCGATAACTTCTTGAAGTTAACAGCCATTTGATGTTCACTAAAATTAAAGATGAAGTTAGGATAAGTAGCGGCAGCACTTTTGCCATGTCACAGATGAGCTACAGCTTAGGTGTGTGAGCATCACTTGCCTAAATTTCAGGAAGAGGGAGACTCGTTTCTGACTCATATTCTCACCCATGATGAACTGTGGGTGCATCATCAATAAGAGAAGTGAGCAGAGAATGGAGAAAGAAGGGACAACCTACACCACAGCTGACAGTTGATAAGCCTCTCTTTTTTTTTGACCAGCGAGGCTTCTCACATACTGACTTGTGCACAGATATCAGACAGTAAATGCTGCTGTAACATTTTGAGCAAGGTCAGACAGGTGTATCATCACAAAAGACATGGCGTATTGATGAGAAAAGTGGTTCTTCTACAACACATCTCCCATTACAGCAATCCTGACCAAACAAAAATTGGAATAGCTCTATTGGGAAACAATTCAGTATTCTCCCTATGGCCCAGACCTTTCCCTCTGTGACTTTATGTCTTTGATACAATAAAAGAAGCTCTGGGAAGTTAGAGGTTCAATAACAATGCTGGTGTTAAAGCCAATGTGAACCATTGCCTGCGAGATGGCCAGCTTATATCTATGACAACCGGATATCAAAATTATCTGTTCGCTGATAAAAATGTATTTTAAAGGTGTTGCGAATTTCGTAACTGATTGCTACCATTAATTCAGTTCAGCATGATATCTGAGTGGTCAGTGTGATCAACTGTCATGCCGAGGGGCCCGGGTTCGATTCCCGGCTGAGTTGGAGATTTTCTATGCTCAGGGACATCATCTCATTCCCATTGACACGTCGCCGACGTAGCATCAACTCAAAAGACTTGTACCAGGCAACCTGCCTACCCAATGGGAGGCCCTAGCCACACGACATTTCATTTCATTACCATTAATTCAGCCAAAGCATCCATGGTAGTAGAAAGCTGCTGCCCTGCTAGATTCCTTAATGGTGGCTGATTTTGCACACTTGCAAATAAACACTTGTCTCATAGGGCAGCAATATAAAAAAGATGTGGCAACACAAAACAAAATAACAACTAACATCTATTTAGACTATGTTACAAAGTGGTACTTTTGTACAGTTTTATGTGTGGTGCTTGATGTCCTGTACCTAACAAGATCATACCTAACTAACTTTGATGTCTCGTGGCAGTCTACATATTGCCATTATAACTGAATGAAATTGCATGAACACTCTTGTAAATGGTTGAAGTTCTCCATAAATAGTGACTACTAAGTTGAAAGGTACCCTTGAGAGTACTGTACTGAGCTGACTGCAAGTATGGAACTAAACTATCTTACCTGCTGGTTTGTAACTGCACGTATACATCCAAGGCACATTGTGCTTTGAGTTTTCCGACTGAAGGATTCCTGTGCCTGCCAAAGCAGGAGAGAGCATGTGCCGCGTTGCAATTTTGAGTGAATATTTAATCTTAACCTTCAAGCAGGAGCACCATTTTTTGTAACACGAGCAGGCACTTAGCATACTCTGTACATACTTATAGAGCAGGTGTCTTTATGTTACCTAAGGAAACAAGTATGAGTAAAATCACAATTGAATCTTAGTTTAATTAAACCACATTAAAATAAACTTACATCATATGAGCTAAATCACAGTTTCATTAGACAATAATAAAATAAACATTCATTAAATCACTCTGTTGCTGCATACGACTGTTACCCGACAGAAGTGATCCACTCGATGCATTAAGTAGCACAGTTGCATCAGATCTCAGCCACCTGCTTATTCGTTTGCTAATTATGTCATAGACAATTGCCTCATTATGGGATTGCACTGATAGTTCATAATCTGGGTCATTTTATTGCACAGATCATAATTTTTTTCTCATCTAGCTCACTGCTTATTTCATATTACTGCTGCTCTCTTGGACAGATAACAGCACAACTTATCAACTGTGTTGGCTGAAGCAATAATGAAGGAATAGATATGGGGTCATAAGTGTAAATAATAATGTCATTGTGCAAGACAATGCTGTTTGTGGTTGGTGTACTTTATACATAGGTGCAACTGCTCGAAGGTTAAAAATAGCATTGCCGAGCTGCTCTTTGGCTATACTTGGTATCCATGTCTTTGTCTCATGTTTTTACCTTGAAAGAAGTACTGTACCATTAAGTTTAAAAAAAAAAATTGATGCGACCATTGTCCATGCCACCAAGGAAATGTAGAAGTGGCTTTAAAATTGACATTAACGTTCAGTGTGGTCTTCCATGTAGTTTCTCCACTGGAGACTCTGCAATAATATAAATTCCTGAGAAGAAAATTTTGTGCTGTTCCCAGAAACAATAAATTTTGGCAACCCTTTGGTAGAGAAGTCCTTTTACAGAGGCTGAATGTCTATCTGACACAAATCAAAATTTGGAGAAAGCATCAATGAGGTCGAGCCGGTAGCTGCTGAGAAATGATCCTGCAAAATAAGTATGCAGATGTATCAGGATCCTAATGCCTGTGGTCATGGAAATATTGCCAAGGTGAAGCTGACTGGTATTTTTGATAGCAGTGCTATTTAGTCAACATCATTTCAGTGTCTTTTTAAATATTTTCACTGTATCAATGATCTCTGGCAATGTGTTTGGTATGAAGTATGCCTCAGTGGCATTGATATAGCAACTGTAGTACCTTAACATTTAAACACTGCAGGAATAACTACTCTTGTCTTGCCTGATTCTGGATGTATATTATGTTACCTTTGTACATTATAAGCTCATGTCTCATATTCCAATATGATTTACTCTCTGATTGATTAAGTAACTTCTTATCATTAGGCCTCTCCATTTGAATATTCTGTTTCTTCTTAGACAAAAAAGGATCTTTAGAAACAAATTCATCAATTAAATTTTCCACAGTGCCTTGACAGCTGATACTATTGAAAAACAAACATCAGCTAAAGAGTGAGTCCTTTAATCTTGCCTTATTGGCAAACATGAAAGAAAATCTGGAGTTGCATTTTATATTGTCAACCAGATGTAAAAATTTGTAGTTGTAATTCAACAGAAGTAGCACCCAATACTGCAAACAGTGATCTGTCTGTATAGGAACACAGTTACTTAGTTATTTCATCTGAAGATAGCCACTAAAGATTTGTGGTCATTGAGGAGGATAAATTTACATCCATAAATGTAATCATGAAATTTCTTGACTGCAGATATAATCACTAGAGGCTCCTTCTCAATCTGACTGTAATTTCTTTGTGTCACTGTCAGAGATTTTCAAGTGAACACAGCTGGTTGTTCAAAACCATGATGATGTCAGTGGGACAGAGCAGTGCCTATGCCATAATCTCAAGTATCTGCAGCAATTGTGAGCATTTTGTTTGGTCATTTGTTGTAAGGCATATGGCATCAAGCAAAAATTGTTTCAGTTTGTTAGATGCATCTTGACATTCACTGTTACTGCTCCATTTGGTGCCTTTTCATAACAAATTGTGTGATGGTTCACTGAGGGAGAAACCTCTGATAATAACTTATTTGTCATAAGATGGAATGCAATTGCTTGATGTCTTCGGGAACCACAAGGTTTTTAATGGAATCAGAGTGGCACAGTGTCAGCTTGATGCCATGTGCAGACAGTACATGTCTCAAGTATTACATTTCACATTGAAATAACATGCCCTTGCCTTTGTTGAGTTTAAAATTTGGCACATGTAGAATTATGAAAACACTCGAAATTCAGTTAGAGTTCCTTTGGAGTTGTGCCTGAGACAGTAATGCCATAAAGGTAGTTCACAGCATTCAGAGTTTTCTGAATTAATTTTTCTGAATACCACTGAAACAAACTTGGTGCACTGGCTATTCTGAAAGCTAACCATTTGTAATGATAGAGACCAAATGGATGATTTATCACCATGAAACTTTGCTTGACTTCATCCAAAGGAATTTGCAAATATGCTTTTTTAAGGTTCAGCTTGGCAAAGTGCACAACACTGGCTAATTTTGACGTCAGGTCTTCTGGCTTAGGAATAGGATGTTTATCAATAATTAGCCATTGCTTTGAAATCCCCACAGATTCAAAGTGAGCTGTTAAATTTCTATACAACTATGTTTGGCATTGCCCATTAGCTCCTGATTATGGTTTTGATAATCTCATTCTGTTCAAGATGGGCAAGTACCTGTTTAATTTTATTTTTCAGTGTAAAAGAAATGTTACATGCTTTCCAAAATGTTGGCTCTGTATTTGGCTTCAGCACAATGTGTGCCTTGTAACCTTTGACACTGCTTATTGCTTTAGAAGAAAAGTATTACCAAAGTTTTACAACTGATTAAACGATCCATTCAGAATGTCAGTTTTAATTTCCTTCCTTGTGGACAGTGAAGCCCAAAGTATTGAAGAGATCCAGTCCTAGCAAATCTGTGTTTTATTTGAGTTTACAACTATAAATGTAGCCTGTTTCATAAATTGTTTATATGTAACATCTGTTGAAAATTGCCCTTTTACTGCAAACTCCTGATTGCTTTAACTAAACAGCGAACTTTGAAAGTGTGGTAACTTTGGGATTGCTAACTTCCAGTACGCCTGCAGGTTAACATTTAAAATTGTTAACCCTGTGTCAGTTTGAAAACTGATCAGCACTTTGTTAGTTCAAAGAATTGCAGCTAATGACCTTTTATTGACAGCAAGGATGACATTCATGTAATGTTTCGTTCAGTGAAAGTTTTTGAATTTGCACATGTATGTTTGGAACAGTACTTGACTCTTTATTATTATTCATTGCAGTATGCTTGAGTGTCCACTGTTTGCTTTGGTTGTGCTTCATTTTGCACACCACAGCCTTATGTTGAGTCTTTTTGCAGTATTTTATTTTTTTATTTTTTCTCAAAGCTTCTTTTGATGTAGGCATACCTGATCCGTGAGGTGCATAGCATATAGCAGATGACAGATTTGCATAAAATATCACCTTTTTGTTTTGAAAATTGAGGCCATACCTGTATCATGTGAACAAAAATCACATTTCTCGCTGTGACTCTGAGGTTCTGTCCAAATCATTATTACCTTGAAATGGAAATGCTTCCTTATCTTGAAACCACTGTCAGAGTTCTTCCAAACAAATAGAAAACACTTTAAGTGGTCCAAGAAATAATTTTGATCACCAACTTTTACACCAAAGTATGCATTACATACTATCTTAACTAAGTGTGTTATGTTTCTCGAGTATTAAATGATCACAGATGTACCAAATGTTTTGAACTGAATAAAAGCATCTACTTAATGTGCTTGTAAATAAATGGATGTGTAGAATAAATTTAACAAAATATAAATCACAAGTTGAGAACCCACTAAATACATCCATCCTTCTCACAAGAAATATAACTTCATATAAATTCTGCTTAGAACAACATTGAAGCAGTTTATATGCTGCAACCAAGTACAATTCTGAGTCAAAAGACATTATATCATTATCCCAGGATTGGTACAAAGTAGAAGGTATTGCATTGAGCAGTTTCATATTTTTCTTTTTTCTCTACACACTAAATGAAAACATAATTTCCTGAGAAATCAGTGCTCCATGGAAATGATCTATGATTTTTCTTGAAGTCACCTTACAAAGACCCATAGGGGCATATTTTGTTTTACAAACATTTTTTCCATTGTTAGCATGTGTTAGTTTAACATTTTTTGTTTAGTCACATTGTGTGATAATTTTTAACTGTTCTTTTTATTAATCAGCTTTCTAAGAATATGCTGAATCAAATGTTGCAGATGTTATTGATAGAGTTTCATTAAAATTTATTTAGAACTACGGCCAATTTTTTTGTGAGCTGAGCCTGAACTGATATTTACAGGAATCCATCCACACTCCTTACGAGGTAAACGTGTGGCTGTTATTACAGCTGGCATATTTAGTGAGTCAGAGGTGGCCATTTTTACAAAAGAGAATGTAGGTAAAGGACTGATGTACTGCAATCGTGCATTGCAGGCTGGAATGATTGCCTACTGGCTAGGAGTAAATGGTGAGTTATGAATTTCTTTTTACATGTGTGCTATTTGTCATTTTTTGCTTGACATTGTGATGAGTTCATCTAACATTTCTATTTTATATATTACCACAACAAAGGAATCATTGTTACATCACACAACAGTATGAGAATTAGATGGATACAACAAAAAAAGCAAAAGTACTTGGGGTGACCCAGAGATATGATGTTGGTTCAATGAAAACTACTTTCATTATTTAGAGAGATCACAAAAATCATTATATCACCAAATAGCAGTACCTCTTCTGACAAGAATGAATAGCTACCCATAATAAAGAGGAGACATTGAGTCATAACATTATTTCATCTTAGATTTTCCATTGTTGTGTGACCGTGGTGTTAGTTAAAGTATTAAAATTGTATTCTAACTTTGTAATGCCATCCTGGAGGTTACCTTTGTAACATGTTGATGAGTCAAGGAGTATTTGCTAACAGACTGAAGTACACAGAAGTAATATCAGTACACAAAAGTGTGTATAAGCAACTGGCTGCTAGTTATAGACCCATCTCTCTCCTTCCAGTAGTCTCAAAAAATTTGAGAAGGTAACTTATAATAGAATATTGGACCATCTTTCTGAGAGTAACCTGTTAAAAACAATTATTTGGCTTCTGTAAAGGCCTCTCTACTGACAAAGTAATATGTGATCTCATATACTCAGTCCTAGTAGAACTAAACAATAAAAATGTTAGTATTTTGCCAAGGCCTTAGGCAGTACAATCCTGCAGGGGAAACTATAATGGTATGGCAGTAAAGATCTTTGCCTTGAAGACTGTCAGATATACAGAAGTCTGCCACTGTTGATCAGTGTTTGTATTTACCAGAACTATTGCCCATTGGATCCATCACAGAGACATGATATATCGTGTTTTCCCCATTCTCTCTTGATGGCTCAGTTAATCACAATTCTCACACAGTGGCACTTTGCAGACCTGACATTTATTATCCAGTCAGTGGCAGCTTTAGCACATCACTTTGGATCTGAACACATTCCTCGACTCTTACAGACATGTGTGAAATTCTATTTGTGCTAGAGTAATGGCAGAAATTATGGTTGTGTGTAACAGAACTGGAAAACCTGTTCATATTTTCCTTGACATCTTGGATGGGAACCCAAGTAGAAATACATCCAGAGCACTTTGCCTGTCTTCTTTGGTCACTAACCAACACACTTCTGTGCTCCTTGACAGTGTCTTCATTTTCTTGACTTTGCGAATACAGTAAGCAAATGTCTTATAAGATTACTTGCTAATTTATTTGCAACAGGTTCCTTAATAATACTATACCAATAGCTGGAAGTGCATGCCAGTATGTCTGTGTTATTACATTGCATAGGATGACCTGTGCCAATACAATGTTCTACAATGGTGGATTCGCTCAACTATTGCAAGCATGTGCACCAGTTTATGCCCAGTCACCAGTCCTACACAGTCCTGATAGTCTGATCAATATATGACATGCCACAACTGCAGTTTCTGCAGTATCTGGGACTTATCTATAATTCTGTTAGCCTGTAAATTGACTGTTATGTTTTCCTCCAGGTGACACTAGCTGTTCACATTCTCCACCATCTGGCCTTCAACTTTCCAGTTGGTCACTGCTTTCAGGACCTTGGTCTTATTGTATGCTATCTTACACCCATTTCTGCATGCAACAGCAACAGGATTTCCCAGTGCCATTTTTGCATCTTCATTCTCATGTAGCATTGGAATATTATTGGAAAAGGCTAGGCAGTCTACTGTTGTGTTATGTATTATTTTGTACACAATTTGTACACCTTCAATAGCCATGATTTTGTTCACCAGTCTCCACTGTTGGATAACTTAATCCAGCAACAAGTTGAATGCAATCAGTGAGAGCCCACCAGCATGACAATCTCCTGTCTTTATTTCAAAGCTTTCTGACACTCAGCTTTGGTACCTGATGGTAGCAGTCATGCCTTTCAAGATGACTCTTACTAATTCATGTGTTACTTTGTTCATTTGTTTGGCATGAAGGACATTCAACAACACATTCCTGTGTGCAGAATCATAAGCTTTGGTTTAGACCATTAAGGTTACTACAGTGCTTACAACTTTCCTGTAAATGTGTTCCACTATCCTTTTGAGTCCACAAATTTGTTCGCTTTGGTTATTGCCATTTTGCAAACCAGCTTGATAGTTTCCAGTTCTTGACCCTAGCAGCTCTTCCAGCCCACTCAACAACAATATAGAGAATATATTGTGCCCAAGATGTAGTAGTGAGTTCCCTCTGTAGTTATACAGTACCTTTTTACCTTTTTGTCACCATTCTTATGTGTGGGAATAATGTTGGCTTCTTTCCAGTCTTTCAGTATCTTTATGTTCACCCAGATGTCCAATCTTACTTTGTACATACTGTCTTCTGTTGCTAGATCACTGCGTTTAATTTCTTCAGCACAAAAGCCATCATTTAAAAATATTTATTACTCTTCTCATGCCATATTACTTTATCACATCTCTTAATTAATCATGATATAGTTAATAGTTTTAGTGTAGTGCCTCTCATTTTACAGATTTTTGGATTGCATAAGGTATCTAATAATTTACTAAATAAAATGCTTTTGGCAGGTCACAGGATGTGAGGGACAGTTATGGATTACTTATTCGTTTACAACTGAATTTAGTCTTCATCCCCAAAGCGTTATACTTTTGTGATTCAGAAAAAGTTAAAGACATTTATATTTGAAATTAGAAATCATCTGCTATGTTGCTAATCTAGTAATTTAATATCTCAGTGTATGGTATGGCCTCTTGATTGTCTCAGTATAATAATACTCCTAAAGAAATTATTGAACATATGAATCAGATGCATTGTCCGTTATCAAATAAAATCTTACGTAACTAGGAGAAAGCAATTTGTACAATTTAAAGCTGCAGATGTCTCACACACGGGTCCTGCATTACTGATGTGAAATATGACCCCTACCTTTTGCTCCTCAAATTCTAAGCAAATTCTGTATGCTGATGATACATTTATTGTGTGTAAACACACAGATTATGGCCAATTAGAAATACTGTGCTACTGTATTAAGGACCCCAGAGACAGTGGCTATGTATGTGTGAGTTGTGCTTAAGTGAATGTGTGTGAGTTTTTACTTTGGAAGAGGGACTTTTTCCAGAATCTTAAATATTACTAGGGTTAATTCCCATGGTGCCTGTTTGCAATTCAGTGTCTCCTCTATATGATGAGTAGTAATCTACCCTTTCCACATTTCTGTTATTCATCCTGAACTTCCCATTGTTTGTATTATAAACTAAATAGTTCAGGAATTCAATGGGTACCACCTTAGTGTCATCACAAAGGAAACAGCAGCAATGGATTTTAACTCTGCACCTGTGCATTGGAGCTGATATTGTCGTTAAAGAGAACTGTTTAAAATTTCTGGGAATAACAATATAAGATACACTTTAGTGGCTATTTGTGTTCACTCTCTGGCAAGCAAAGAGGCTAAAAATATATTGCAGTATGCACAAACATAGCAAATACTGCAAAGATCTTCATGTACTGTGGACCACTTATCACCTCCAGTATGAACTATGGGACAAAAGCTTGGGGTTCATTGGTCATTTTCTCAGTTCAAGATGAGGTTCATCACTGAAGACAATTCTTCTCCAGTCAATGAGATTCCAGGTCGAAAACGGGTCTGGAGATGTCTGGGACGGTGGTTGGATATCAACCTGACTGTCGCCCACCATACAGTCCATCAACCAGGAGTAATGGTCTGGGGGGCCCATTTATTTTCATAGCAGGTCCCCTTTGATTGTCAGCCATTGCACCCTTACAGCACAGCAGTACCTCAATGATATTCATATACCCAGTTTTGTTGCCCTTCATGGCAAGCCATCCTGAGCTTAGAATTCAGCAAGATAATGCTTACCTGCATATGGTGAGAGTTTCTGCCATTGTAGCATTATAGGCAGGGCCCTGGAACCAGCTTGAGATTCTGTTGATTTAATCCACCAATTGGACAGAATTTGTTATACTATCCCTCAGGATAACATGCAATCGATCAGTACCAATCAAATAACTGCTTGTGCAAGGGATAGAGATCAACCAGCACGTTATTGACTTGCTCAGTTGGTGGAGCTCTTTCCAATTTATGTGAAACTGTAATCATTTGTCTGTACATATACATCACATCTACCAATTTCCATCCCATTTGGATAATTCCTTCTCGGTCCTTTCTTCTTTTTTTTTCCCCCCGAGAGTGTATTTCTTAGGTGCTAAGCTGAAATGTTCCTACCTTCAAATCAGGTCTTTCTTATAAGCAGTTTGCTATGTAAACCTGTCTGGCCATACCACAATAAGTTGCAAAATGTAATTGTGTAAGGAAATAATAATAATAATAATAATACTGTAATTTACTTGTTATGAACTAATGAATTCAGAAGAATGATCTTTGTATCATTTGATGTTGAATACAATTATTATTATTATTATTATTATTATTATCATTATAATTATTACTGTTATTAAGAAAGGAGACAAATGTCCTTATCATCTATCTATATTTTGACAGGACCTGCATATATAGCTGATACAGCATGCTCTTCAAGTATGTTTGCCCTGGATGCTGCCTATCAATTTATACGCACTGGCAAATGTGATGCTGCCCTTGTGTCAGGAGCCAATTTTTGCCTCCATGATTATAGCACAGCACAATTTGCAAATCTTGGTGTTCTTAGTATGGATGGCATCTGCAGAAGTTTTGACGATGAAGGTAAGTGCAAACAAAGCTCTTAACTTACAAATTTCAGTGGAAATGACAAGTTATTTGTCATGACTGAGAATAACAATTCTGCAATTTAATATCCTACCACACAATTTTTGTATTTGTCTAATTCAATTTCAAACTGATTTTTGGAAGAAGCTCTTCATATATTCTAGCTTTACAGCCAGGGAGGTGTCACACAGTCTTAAAGCTTGTATGTGCACCACCTTATCCAGGGCTAAGTATATCACTACAGCACTAATTACATTTTCAAACAATGGAAACTTCAGGTGGGAGTTGAGGTGTGCTTGTGTGTGTGTGAGCACGTGCGCACGTGTAAATGACGTGTGTGTCTCTCTTTGACTGATAAAGACTGTGGCTTAATGTAAATGTCTTTTAATTGTTCCTGTCTGCAACTTGATGTGTTTTCATTAAGGTAAGTAGCAATCTGCCTTTTTCCTAATTATGCTTTCGACATACAACTTACCACGCTCACAAATGAATTTAAATTTTTGTCTCAACCTCTGGAAATTTATTATTCAAGATGCATAGCTTGTTGTTACCATATGCATTTTTTGGAATAATGTTCAGATGATAAGGAGAATATGTCAGACAACAGTAATATTGATGCATCAGGCAATAGGGATAACTTTTGAACCAAGTAATATAACCAAGGATATGCAGACGGCAAACAGACAAATTGGCAATCAAGACATTTAATCTCACTTGCCTGAAGATGCACAAGGCATTTTTGATATATCTGTAAGTCTTCTTGACCCTCGTTAAGTGCCTGTAATTTAAGGACAGTTGGTAGCAGCTAAGACTGCTACAGTAATGAACTAATTAATTACTTTATCAAGTCTTGATGCTGGATTAGCTGTTGGTGCCAAAACTAGGAAAATGGCTGTGACCATCTAATCACCAATATTATAACCCTCACTTAGGGCCAACAATGTTTAGTGAAGACAATTAACTTCTTTAACTGAAAATAAATTTGTCTATTAGTCCATAGAACAGACAGTTATAGTTTTCAGCAGTATATTAATCTAGGTGAAAACAGAATAAAGCCCAACCACTACTTACCTGATGAGCACACATTTAGTAATCAGTTTCATCAAGACTAGCAGTGGTGGAAACAGCAGTTTCATTATTCAATACATTATGCACATAGTAACCAGTCATGATGGTCAGAATGCATAGGTATAGATGAGTAAGATAATAGCAACTGAGCAGCTGAAAGCAGGTGGCCTTATATTTGTCCATTATAGAAAACCATGTGCAGTTCATGTGTCTAGTCTGTGATAGAGGTAGTGTTCCCACAGCATTAACCCTTGCTGGAAGTAGGTGATCATATACTTATTGATATGTCCCAATCTTCCATTTGCGCATTTGTCAGGGATCCTAAATCCTTCATGACAACCAGCACAGATTCTGGAAACAGCAATCACACAACACCCCACTCACACATTTCTCACATAGCATTCTAAAAGCCTTGGTTCAATGCACTCAAATGGATACAATATTTCTTGACCTCCAAAAAGCTTGTCACTACCTGCCATACAAATATTTGATAATGAAAACATGATAATATGTGATGTCAAACAAAATTTGTGACTGGATTGAAGATTTCATGGGAAGGAGATGGAGCATTTTATATTGGATTGACAATCATTAACAAATCTAGGATCACTTCAGATACACCTCATGCTGTTCATACTGTATATTAATGACCTGCCAGACAATATTAATGGTAACCCTAGACTTTTTTGCATATGATGTTGTTATCTACAAAGAGTGTTCAATAAGTAATGCAACACTTTTATTTCTGAAAGCAGATTGTTTTATTCAGGATCATAGTACACCATATTATTCACCACTCTTTTTGTTACAAAACCTGGTTTTTCAGCATAATCTCTATTCAGTGCAATGGCTTTACACCACCTTACTGGGAGGGCCTGTATGATTACATGGTACCACTCTACTGATCAACGTTGGAGCCAATGTCTTGCTGCATCAGTAACCTCCCCATCATCCATGTACTGCTTCCAGCAGAGCGCATACATCATTGGGCAAAACAGATGAAAATCCAAAGGTACAAGTTCTGGGCTGTAGGATTGAAGAGGAAGAACAGTCCAATGAAGTTTTCTGAGCTCCTTTTGGGTGTGTCAGGCTTATGTGAGGGATTGAATTGTCATGGAGAAGTTCGTTTGCTTTTTTGTGGTGATGAACACACTGAAAACATTTCTTCAATTTCCTGAGGATAGCATTGTGATGGAGGATATCAAACATTATAGCCCTTTCAGAATTCCAGCAGACTGTCACCATGTCACCATGACTGTACCAACTGAGTACATGACTTTCAACTTTTTTTATGGATTGCAGTTTTGTTTTTGGTTTAAGTGGTTAACTCATGTTTCATTGCCTGTGACAGTGTTCAACAAAAAAATTGTCACGATCAGCCTTTAACACACAAGCAGTTCTGCACAGATGGTCTTTGTTGCTCTCTGTGGCCTTCTGTTAGGTGGCGAGGAACCCAGCGGACACACACTTTTGAGTACTCCAACAGGTGGACAAGTGTGTCAGTGCTACCAACACTGACGTCCAGTTGAGCAGTGAGTTGTTTGACTGTTATCTGT
Source organism: Schistocerca piceifrons (assembly GCF_021461385.2). Classification (NCBI taxonomy): domain Eukaryota; kingdom Metazoa; phylum Arthropoda; class Insecta; order Orthoptera; family Acrididae; genus Schistocerca; species Schistocerca piceifrons. The sequence goes on along the minus strand of NC_060145.1, from coordinate 373,123,072 downwards.
TGATCATCTAGAATGAGAATGTCTGCTCAGTCCAACATTGCCAGACACATCACCCAATGACTCTCCATGTTTTTGTTCAAGACCAGTTCTCTGTAGACATTCTGCAAGTACCTACAAATATCTGTGATGCTCAGGTTTTCTGCCAAAACAAACTCAAGGGCAGCTCTCTGCTTGTAACACATCACTGTTCAGACATTATTTTGAAGGCTACATATAGCACCACCTCCAATCAGAGCTTCATAAAACTATAGGGGCTGAAGCAGGAATATTCCATGATGGCCCACTACAAATTTCACATTTTTTCTACCGAGATTGGCTGAAAAAGAAAATGTGTTGCATTACTGATTGAACCCTCAGATAATGAAGTACCTTCTGAAACAAAAGCTGTGTAAATATTCAGTCAGATCTTGATAAGGTTTCAAGCTGATGCTAAGATTTTCAACTTGCTTTAAATGCTCAAAAAAGTAAAATTTTGAACTTCACAAAATACAGAAATATAATTTTCTATGACAACAATATCATTGAATCATATTTGAAACCACTAAATTCATAAAAATACATCAATGTAACAATATGCAGAAATATGAGATGGAATCGCTGCAGAGACTCAGCAGAAAGTAAACAGTGCGGCAGACATTGGTTCATTGGTAAGGTGCTGGGAAAATGCAGTCCGTCTACAAAGGAGATTACTTGCAAAACACTTGTGTGATCCATCTTAGAATACTGGTGAAGTGTGAAGCACCTATACAAAAGCTTTATTTAATAAGAAGAACTAGCTGAAATCAAGACTTAAAAATATTACAAACAATATTGCAAAACATTTCAGCATGCCATCAAACAACAGAAACATACTGTACACAAAAAATTTAAAATTCCAAGATCAAGGCAAGGACAATTTGGAGCATTGTTAGGTGTAAAACAAATGAAGCAAGACAAATCATACTGAACTCCCAGATGACAGTAGCAGTGAGGCAGAGGATATGAGATTCAAGTCATTGGCTACTAAATTCAATGAATTCTTCCTAACAGTAGCTGAAAATGCAGGGAAAATAAATGTCCACCAAATACAAATACAAAAAAATTGTATTTCAACAAGCAGTGCATATTCCACCACCAGAATGTTATGCCATCTCATCTGTTAGAGAGATTATAAAAATCATTAGATTACTAACAAAATACTAAAATATTATGCCGACTTGGTAATGCCTTACTTGACTTACCTTTGTAGTCAAGGAACATTCCCAGAAAGACTTAAGTAAAACACCAATATACGTAAGTGGAAATAAGTAACTGACCACTTATTATAGACCTATCTCACTTCTTTTCATGGTCAAAATTTTTTTGAGAAAGCAGCTTACAACAAAATACTGAACCATGTTTCTGAGAATGATGTTAACAACAGAACATTTTGGTTTCTGTATTGGCTTCTTTATTGCAAATGAAATGTATGATCTCACAAACTCAGTTCTATTAGAACTATGCAACAAAAATTCCTGTTGGCAATTTGTGTGATGCTGCCAAGACCTACGTGTAGATCATAAAATTGTTCTACAGAAACTAAAATTATATTTAAGCAATGGAAACTCCAGGCAGGAAAATCAACAATGTAGGGAAAGACAGATTGCTGCTTACCATAAAGAAGACATGTTAAGTTGCAGACAGGCACAATTAAAAGCCTTCTTTAGCAAAAGAGATGCTGATGAAGGCTGTGGCTGAAATCTTTATCTAAGCGTCTTTCAATTGTGCCTAACTGCAACTTAATGTGTCTTCTTTACATTAAGTAGTGATCTGTCTTTTCCTACATTGTTAAAATCATATTTATTTATCTATTACTTATTGTGATACACATTCACTAGATGTATTATTGCTTGCTTCAAAATGGTTCAAATGGCTCTGGGCACTATGGGACTTAACATCTGAGGTCATCATTCCCCTAGAAAGAACTACTTAAACCTAACTAAGCTGAGGACATCACACACATCCATGCCCAAGGCAGGATTCGAACCTGCAGCTGTAGCAGTCGCACGGTTCTGGACTGAAGCGCCTAGAACCGCTCGGCCACCATGGCCGGCGCTATTATTGCTTGATAATGTGTGGATGTGAAATGAGTCAAGTTGTTACTCTAGTTCATTGTTATGTTCTTGTCATTAATGATCACATACAGAGGTTAAAATACGGTTTTCAGTTACTAAACAAAACACAGAACTTTGATTTCTAAAACATAGGAACCATTTACATGCCTTACAGAATACAAAAAGTGTGTCATTTTAAAGCAGCAAAAATCTTTGAAATAGGGAAGCACAGAAAGTTTTTTCTGATAAAGTTAAAGAATTCATCTAGAAATCATAAATTTTTTTGAGTAAAAACTTCTTGAGCTTACTTTCAAAAAAGATTTTAGCTCATAGGAGCTTAATATTACTTGGAGTTGTGCAATAATATTAAAGTATTGCAACTGTTGACTCCAAAACAATTGCATAAAACATAACCATATTCATGTGTGTTGTAAAGTTCATTTCATAGTAAGCTTTGTTCACAAGTATTGCCTGTGCCATTTGCAGTCTCCCCATTTAGCTTTTAATAGTTTATTCTCTTGGGTAGTGGTCTGATGATAAAATTGGATGAGGATTAGATCCAGATATGTTGACATCTGATGAATTCTGCCATGTGCCAGAACCAACCTATATGATGTTTCCTATGCTTTTAGGGATCTACATTTAATGATGTCACTGGAATGATAATAAATCATCTCAATTGAAACACAGTTAAATCAGCAAGATAAGTAAATGGTACTGGGTCTGTCTCACACAGTCTCATAATATTCATTCCGTCTAGCCACAGCAAAAGTTTCAACTTTGAAGTTACATTGATAAAGAATTAACTGTTTCACTAGCTGATGATAGAACTTCTTCAGCCCACTAAATAATAGCCAATAAGGATGACAGTCCCATAGATAATATTGAAGCTTCCTTGGACATTAGTGATGACCACTGTCATAATATTCCATAATATCTCCTCCCATTTATGAAACTTCACTAAGATATTCACAGCACTTCCTCTGCAATTTCAGAAATACTTCCACTATTCACTATACTCCTCAAAATCTTAAACCAGCAAATATTCCACCACTAGTCCTAATTTCTTTGATAGTGTGGCCACAACCCAGCCCTCATCATTGGCTCATTCAACTCTGAACTGTGTCTCCTGTCACTGCCCAAGCATGTGCAGCCTAAAAGGGCACTCCCTTCCAGCTGGCATGAAACCATTCCTTCTAGAAACTTCTAGAAGGCCTACAAGACAGAATTTCATGAAAGTTGGTAATCTTGGCTGATTACTAATAAGGGTGTCATAACAGTACCCTTACACACTCACCCTTCTTTATTTTTCAGAATTGTAAATTCTTGCAAAATAACAGAACTTAAATCCTCAGAATGCAAATCCCCTAGACTGTACTCTTGTGGCTAGGCCCTCACTCATAGCTTTACACTTTTATAATCCTTTGGGCAACACGCTGACATGAACTCTTTCACATTTTAGATATTAAAATATATATTTAACAGTTTTACTGGATGTTTTCATAGAAGCAAATGTTAAGTCACTAAAATAAAATATTAATCAAGTGTAAGAATCATTAACCATATTATTGGTTCAAGTATATCTAGTAAAATACTACCGATACTCAAGCAAAAACAGATTCTTTAATCCAAAGTTTCATGTGCAAATCACAGGCATCAAAGTATAAAATTTAAGTGAATGTTACATGGACATGATATACAAGAAATAACTAGACTAAGTATAACATTTCGTGACTTTAAACCAGTTTCCTTTAAATGAGACCCTTTCATAGAAACTTTTATTCATCATGCTGAATGGTTCCAAGCGGTTCTAGGCGCTACAGTCTGGAACTGCGCGACCGCTACGGTCGCAGGTTCGAATCCTGCCTTGGGCATGGATATGTGTGATGTCCTTAGGTTAGTTAGGTTTAAGTAGTTCTAAGTTCTAGGGGACTGATGACCTCAGAAGTTAAGTCCCATAGTGCTCAGAGCCATTTGAACCATTTGCTGAATGAAACTTCCTGGCAGATTAAAACTGTGTGCCGGTCTGAGACTCGAACTCGGGACCTTTGCCTTTCGTGGGCAAGCACTCTACCGACTGAGCTACCCAAGCACGACTCACACCCCGTCCTCACAGCTTTAATTCCGCCGATACCTTGTCTCCTACCTTTCAAACTTTACAGAAGGTCTCCTGCGTAGAGCGCTTGCCCGCAAAAGGCAAAGGTCCCGAGTTCGAGTCTCGGTCCGGCACACAGTTTTAATCTGCCAGGAAGTTTCATATCAGTGCACACTCCACTGTAGAGTGGAAATTTCATTCTAGACAGAAGTGTTGTACCTTGCATTTCTATCATCTCCTATCTACACATAGTGCTATTTCTTTTGCACTTAGGCTAGGCATCACTGCTTAAATTTAAGCACAGTATGTTAGATTTCAATAACTGTGTTGAGATTTCACCACTCAAATCACTACATATAAACTCAATTATTGCTACTGTTTTCATTGCTGTAACTGATTTGATTGTCCATTTGTCGTGCCAACAATGTCTCCTGTAGTTTTTTTCTACAGCTTTCTTCTTTTCTTGTGTTGCTGGGTGTGGGTCACAATAACATGGATAGTGTGGTCTAATCTTTATCCTTGTGACCGTACTCTAATCTTACCTGATAACATAGAGAACAGATCTTCATTTCTGAACAATGTATTGCATACTTCATCTTTCACATCAGCTTGTACTCTTTCAATTCTGTGAACTTCATTTATTAAAAACAACTCCTTCTGAATTGGGTAGGACTCATCACAAACTTCATCTTCAGCACTATGCAGATCTTCTATCCTTACACCACATACTCTGGCCAAGTTAGCATCTTTCATAGTAGTTGCTGTACCATTGAATTGGAGGATGTCTGTAGTAGTTTCATTATTTATTTCCATGTGTTCATTAGCAAAATTCAAACTCACTTCCCATTCTGACATCCAGTCAACACCTATAATTATCATCTCACAAAGCTGTAGAATTTCCATGCGTCAACACTATATTTTGGCTCTATAATTTCAGTGTCCAACAGTATTTGCTGCTTAGTAGGTTTACTTTGTTCTCTCATCGCTCCTACAATCTTGGCTCTGCTGACTGGTTATTCAGGAATACCTGCATCTTTACTCAAAAGTTTGTCATATAATTTCTTCGAAACTGCTGTCACTTGACTTTCAGAATCCAAGAGAATACATGTTTCTTCTCCACATACTTTCACTTTAATAGTAGGTATATGGCTTTCTTTCTGACTGCTCTTTCTTCATCATAAGTAATTCTTCCTCTCAAGCCTTCTGTCTTTATCACTGTGACTTGTCTCTGCTCTGGCCCTAACTCTCTCTTTATATAATTTTTACTGTGATAATTGCTTAAAAATGTTACCCCTTTGAAGAAAGTTTGAAAATGGGTCCTATTCTGAAAACTGCTCATTTTCTGGCTCATCATTCATCTCTTGTCTCTGTTGGTTAGAAAGTCTTGTGTTATCAAACCATTCATGCTCTGAATGTGATCTGTTTTCATTCACATTTTCTCTCCAAGCCCTACACTAAAATTCTCCACCTCATTGGTCATTGAAACTTCTCTCTCAAAATTGTGGGTGACGATTTGGTTGTGCCTATACATTGGCCTGTTATCATCTCTATGCTGATTTGATTCTGGTCTATTACTATTATTACTTCACTATTATGAATCTCTAAAAGTCCTTAGTTATCTTTTGTTCTTCATTCTGTTTTTGTCTGAAAATTAGTCTCACGCAATCAGCTGTATTGTCTTTGTCTGTGTCTAATTGTCTTTGTATTTCTGAAGGTATATGCCTTGTGCCCCATTCCACAATACCCCTTTCTCCAAAATGTTAATCTAAATAGCAGTTCTTGCCAACTTCTCCTCAAAAATCCTGTTAATTTTCTTTCACCCCTTTGTGAGTATACTTTATAATACAAGCCACCTATAATGCAATCGTGCATAGATTTTGATCAGTACTGTGCCAAAAAGTCATAAGTCATTCTTCCTATATCTTGTTGCATTCCCCAGTTATATGCATCTCCATTCAGATGATTTACAACATAAGAAATGGTTTCAGCATCAGTTCATGTTGCAGGTAGTATATCTCTAAAATACCTAATAATTACAATGGGACAGACATATCCTTTAGGTCTGAATTTATTCAGTTGCAGGCTCTGCAGAAAGTGCACTTGGTTTTGCTCATTATAACTTATATCACAGTTGTGCATGCACGGCAGGCTGAAAATTTCAATTATCTTCAGAGACTTGCTTCAAGTCACTTTGGGTTGCATTCAGGTCTCGTATCTGGGACTGCCACACAGCTTTCATTCAAGGCCACTCAATGACTGCCTCCTGTTATCAGATCTATAATCTGTAATCTGAGTCACTTGTGCTGTTAATTTTCCCTGTTTGATAGCCATTTTCTGCACCTTCAAATCCTCTCTGTTACTTTCTACAATATTAATTCTCTTTAAAAAAATTAATAAATAAATAAAAAAAAAGGTACACCGTGAAAAAATTGTCTGAATGGGATAGAAATTGGTAGATGTGATGCACATGTACAGACAAACAAATGATTACAATACCAGAGAAACTGGGTGATTTATTCAAGAGAAAGAAAATCACAAATTGAGCAAGTCAGTAACATGTTGGTCTACCTCTGGCCTTTATGCAAACAGTTATTTGGTTTTGCATTGATTGATAAAGTTGTTGGATGTCCTCCTGCGGGATAACATGTCATATTCTGTCCAATTGGTGCATTAAATTGTAAAAATCCAAAGCTGGTTGGAGGGCTCTGTCCATAATGGTCGAACCGGTCTCAACTGCGGAGGGATCTGGTAACCTTTCTGGCCAAGGTAGGGTTTGTCAAGCACAAAGACAACCAACAGGTGAGCACTATCTTGCCCAGAATTGCTTGCCATGAAGGGCAACAAAACAGAGCATCTTAACTGTCGCCTGCCATATGACCCAGTGGCCAGGAATGGTGCGCTGGGCTGCCGTTTCATTTTAGATTAGATTTTGATTAGATTTACTTTCATTCCAATTGATCCATAGTGATGAGGTCCTCCAGGATGTAGAACATGTCAGAAAAACAACAATACATGACAAATATTTACAACTCAAACAAATAATCTAATGTACCATTCCACAAGTCCCAAGTGGAATGATTGTCATTTTTTAATGAACACTATATGAAAGAATCATTTTACAAATACTAATGCACTGAATTTAAAATAAAAAAAGTTTCTTTTAATTTACCTATAAGGTAATAAATGTGTAATACAACTACTATAATGCTTATTTACAATGAACACTTTACTGCACTGAAATGGTGTAGAAGTTAGATAGTACTTACTTACACACACACACACACACACACACACTTATTTGCAATGAACACATTACTGCACTGAAATTGTGCAGAAGTTATATTGTACATATATATATATACACACACACAAATCAGATGGTTCTACTGAGTAATTCATCAATGGAGTAGGCTTCTCTTAAACTGAATTTCATTGGTTGTTAAGCTTTTTATGGCTGCTGGCAAGTTATTGAAAATGTGTGTTCCTGAATAATGCACACCTTTTTGTACAAGACTAAGTGGCTTTAAATCCTCGTGAAGATTATTCTTATTTCTAGTATTGATTCCATGAATTGAGCTGTTGGTTTGAAAAAGTGATATATTTTTAATGACTAATTTCATTAAAGAACAAATGTATTGGGAAGCAGTAGTTAGTATCCCTAGTTCCCTAAACAGGCTTCTGCAGGATGTTCTTGAATTCACACCACATATAACTCTTACTGCAAGTTTTTGCGCCCGGAAAACTTAAGCTTGGCTTGATGAATTACCCCAAAAAATAATCTCATATGATATTATGGAATGAAAGTAAGCATAGTATGCCAGCTTTTTCAGTTTTATATCCCCTATGTCTGAGACAATTCGCATTGCAAATAGAGGATGGTTAAGACGCGTCAGCAGTTCTGTGATGTGCTTTTCCCAGTTGAATTTATTATCAAGCTGTAATCCCAAGAATTTAACACTGTCCACTTCTTCTATCTGCTTGTCATCATATGTTAGGCATATACTCGTGGGACACCCCTTACAAGTTCTGAACTGCATGTAGTGTGTTTTTTCAAAGTTTAGTGACAAGGAATTGGCTAGGAACCAGTGATTAATGTCCACAAATATTTTATTAGCTGATCTTTCTAAGACTACACTTGATTTGCTATTTATTGCAATGTTTGTATCATCGGCATTTCATAGCAGTAGCCCTTTGGTTGTCATTCGTGATGTTCTTATTGCAAAGCAACACATCAACGATATTCTACACTTCACTTTTTGGTCCTTCATGGCAAGTCATCCTGGGCTTACGTTTCAGCAAAGTAGTGACTGCTTGCACATAGCAAAAGTTTCTACTGCTTGTCTTGATACTTGACAAACCATACCTTGGCCAGCACAATCACCAGATCTCTCCATAATTGAACCTTTTAGAGCATTCTGGGCAGGACCCTCCAACCTACTCAGGATTTTCATGATGTAAAGTGCCATTTGGACAGAATTTAGCATGAAATTCCTCACGAGGATGTCCAACAATTCTATTAATCAATGGCAAGTCAAATAAGTGCGTGCATAGGGGACAGAGGTGGACCATTGTGTTAATAACTTGCTCAATTTGTGAAGCTCTTTCTCTTGAATAAATCATCCAATTTTTCTGAAATTGTAATCATTTGTTTGTGTGTACATGTACATCATGTCTATCAATTTCTGTCCCATTCACAAAATTCCTTCATTGTGCTTCATATTGTTATTATTATTATTATTTCAAGGGGATCACAAGCATCAAGCTCTTGTTTTGTTTACTTATTTCTGTAGATAACTTGGTGTATTTGTAATATTATTCATCTCTGAAATGTGTAAGGTCTTGTTTAAGTTCACCAACAGTACGATTTTAACTTTCAAGCATCTCATCCCTGTGTGTGTAAGCTAGCTGTGTCCGATGTTAAAAAAGAACTTGCCTCTATTCTTTGAACTGCTTAGTTATGCTACTCTGCATTTCTTTCAACTGTCTCTTTATACATTTAGATTTTCAATGATTCTAGTAACATCTTTAGCAATTCCAGCTCCATTTTTTTTTATTCTGTTAGCAAGATTAGCTTGACTTGGCAAGATTAATCACATCATAATAGAAAAATCTTATTTCACTGGACTGTCTACTCATATTCTCTGTTGGCTAGTTTTAGGAAACATTGTGAAGACATTTTGATCCACAACCTCAAGAGTACTGTTAGTACCAAAACTATGTACAGTTCTAATATACTGCCCATAACTTGAATCTACTGACATTGCTTTCCTTGTATCTGCAATCTTAATTATGTCTGTACTTGCTATGTTAGCTATCTTGTCTTTGTCATCTATTTTGGATTTGTTGCTATGTTACGTACAAAAGATCCTAATGCAACTCAGTACACTACCTCACACAAAATTGTTTTTAATAGTTACAGTACACTATCTATACTGTCAATCATGTTAAGCAACAATGCAGTGCATTGCAATACTGAGCCCTTTGCCTTGTTGTGTGTGTGACACTTACTTTTGTCTGTCTGTGTCAGTGGAGATAGTGGTTATGTGTGTGCCAGTTATGCTTGTGTGAATGTGTGTGTGTTTTCTTCTCCATAAGGAGGCCCTTTAGCTGAAATCTAAAATGTATAACACTCTTTTCATTATGCATGTCTGTGACTCATTGTCTCCCCCATATGGTGAGTTGCAATCTGTTGTTATTGTTGTGGTCTTCAGTCCAGAGACTGGCTTGATGCAGCTCTCCATGCTACTCTATCTTGTGCAAGCTTCTTCATCTTAGAGTGCCTACTGCAACCTACATCCTTCTGAAGCTGCTTAGGGTATTCATTTCTTGGTCTCCCTCTACAGTTTTTACCCTCCATGCTGCCCTCCAGTACTAAATTGAGATCCCTCGATGCCTCAAAACCAGTCCTACCAACAAATCTCTTCTTCTATTCAAGTTGTGTCACAAATTCCTCTTCTCCCCAATTCTATTCAGTACTTCCTCATTAGTTACATGATCTACCCATCTAATCTTAAGCATTTTTCTGTAGCACCACATTTTGAAAGCTTCTGTTCTCTTCTTGTCCTAACTATTTATCTCCATGTTTCACTTCCATACTTGGCTACACTCCATACACATACTTTCAGAAAAGACCTTACCATTGCCATTTATATCCTCTCTACTTCAACCATCATCAGTTATTTTGCTCCCCAAATAGCAAAACTCATCTACTACTTTAAGTGTCTCATTTCCTAACCTAATTCCCTCAGCATCACCTGATTTAATTTGACTACATTCCATTATCCTCATTTTGCTTTTGTTGATATCTTATATGCTCCTCTCAAGACACTGTCCATTCCATTCAACAGCTCTTCCAGGTCTTTTGCTGTCTCTGACAGAATTACAATATCATCGGCAAACCTCAAAGTTCTTATTTCTTAATCAAAATATCCACGGGTGTACTGCCGGTCTACAGTGTCCAACGGGCACAATATTTCGGCGATCATACATGTCGCCATCATCAGGCGAACTGACGGACTGAGCTCCTGTGAACGTGCCGGTATGGAGATCCATAAGCTATGGCTGCTCAGGGGGAACTGGGTTCGGTCGCGGCGGCGCCCGATTTAAATACCCTCCGCCCGCGGCGCACTCCCTCCGCCGTCCGCGCCCCGCACTACGGTCGTGTGATGGAACAGATTGCTACGGCGTCTGAGATGACGTCAGTGTGGTGGCTCTGTCCGCCGTGGTCATCACAACTATATGTTTGTTCGATTTACTCTTGATTAACCCAATCGCTGGTTCCCAAGCCTTGCTAAGATTATAGCCACAGTCACGGTTTATGAGGCTTGGAAACCAGCGATTGGGTTAATCAAGAGTAAATCGAGCAAACATATAGTTGTGTCGACCACGGCGGACAGAGCCATCACACCAACATCATCTCAGACGCCGTCGCAATCTGTTCCACCTCACGACCGCGGCGCGGGACGCGGACGCGGAGGGAGTGCGCCACGGGCGGAGGGTATTTAAATCGGCCGCCACCGCGACCGAACCCAGTTCCCTCTGAGCAGCCATAGCTTACGGATCTCCGTACTGGCACGTTCACAGGAGCTCAGTCCGTCAGTTCACCTGATGATGGCGACATGTATGATCGCCGAAATATTGTGCCCGTTGGACACTGTAGACCGGCAGTACACCCGTGGATATTTTGATTATCAAATACGCCAGGAGAAACTCAAGAATCACTTCTTATTTCTTATCCATAGATTTTAATTTGTACTCCAAATTTTTATTTTCTTTCCTTTACTGCTTGCTGAATATATGGACTGAATGCCATCGGGGAAAGGCTACAACTCTGTCTCACTGTCTTCCCAACCACTGCTTCCCTTTTATGCCCCTGCACTCTTATAATCTGGTTTCTGTACAAATTGTAAATAGCCTTTTGCTCCCTGTATTTTACTTTACCCCTTCCACCTTCAGAATTTGAAAGACAGTATTCCAGTCAACATTTTCAAAAGCTTTCTCTAAGTCTACAAATGCTAGAAATGTAGGTTTGCCTTTCATTAATCTCTCATCTAAGATAAGTCATAGGGTCAGTATTGCCTCACGTATTCCAACATTTCTATGGAACCCAAACTGATTGCCCTCAAGGTCAGCTTCTACCAGTTTTTCCATTCATCTGTAAAGAATTCATGTTAGTATTTTGCAGCTGTGACTTATTAAATTGATAGTTTGGTAATTTTCACACCTGTCAACACCTGCTTTCTTTGGGATTGGAATTACTATACTCTTTTTGAAGTCTGAGGGTATTTCGCCTGTCTCATACATCTTGCTCAGCAGATGGTAGTGTTTGCCTGGCTCTCCCAAGGCTATCAGTAGTTCTAATGGAATGTTGTCTACACTCGGGACCTTGTTTCGACTTAGTTCTTTCAGTGCTCTGTAAAACTCTTCACACAGTATCGTATCTCCCACTTCATCTGCATCTACATCCTCTTCCATTTCCATAATATTGTCCTCAAGTACATCGCCCTTGTATAGACCCTCTGTATACTCCTTCCACCTTTCTGCTTTCCCTTCTTTGCTTAGAATTGGGTTTCCATCTGAGCTCTTGTATTCATACTAGCAGTTCTCTTTTCTCCAAAAGTCTCTTTAATTATCCTGTAGGGTGTATCTATCTTACCCCTAGTGATATATGCCTCTACAGCCTCACATTTGTCCTCTAAGCATCCCTGCTTAGCCATTGTGGGCTTCCTGTTGTTCTCATTTCTGAGACATTTATATTCCCTTTTGCCTGCTTCATTTACCGCATTTTTACATTTTCTCCTTTCATCAATTAAATTTTATATTTCTTCTGTTACCCAAGGACTTCTACTAACCCTCATCTTTTTACCTACTTGATCCTCTGCTGCTTTCACTATTTCATCCCTCAAAGCCACCCATTCTTCTTCTACTGTATTTCTTTCCTCCATTCTTGTCAATTCTCCCTAATCTTATATCTGAAACTCTCTACAACCTCTGGTTCTTTCAGTTTATCCAGGGAGCAATTGACAGGAATGGGGGTAATAAATACAGTAGAAGAAGAATGGGTAGCTTTGAGGGATGAAGTAGTGAAGGCAGCAGAGGATCAAGTAGGTAAAAAGACGAGGGCTAGTAGAAATCCTTGGGTAACAGAAGAAATATTGAATTTAATTGATGAAAGGAGAAAATATAAAAATGCAGTAAGTGAAACAGGCAAAAAGGAATACAAACGTCTCAAAAATGAGATCGTCAGGAAGTGCAAAATGGCTAAGCAGGGATGGCTAGAGGACAAATGTAAGGATGTAGAGGCCTATCTCACTAGGGGTAAGATAGATACCGCCTACAGGAAAATTAAAGAGACCTTTGGAGATAAGAGAACGACTTGTATGAATATCAAGAGCTCAGATGGAAACCCAGTTCTAAGCAAAGAAGGGAAAGCAGAAAGGTGGAAGGAGTATATAGAGGGTCTATACAAGGGCGATGTACTTGAGGACAATATTATGGAAATGGAAGAGGATGTAGATGAAGATGAAATGGGAGATATGATACTGCGTGAAGAGTTTGACAGAGCACTGAAAGACCTGAGTCGAAACAAGGCCCCCGGAGTAGACAATATTCCATTGGAACTACTGACGGCCGTGGGAGAGCCAGTCCTGACAAAACTCTACCATCTGGTGAGCAAGATGTATGAAACAGGCGAAATACCCTCAGACTTCAAGAAGAATATAATAATTCCAATCCCAAAGAAAGCAGGTGTTGACAGATGTGAAAATTACCGAACTACCAGCTTAATGAGTCACAGCTGCAAAATACTAACACGAATTCTTTACAGACGAATGGAAAAACTAGTAGAAGCCAACCTCGGGGAAGATCAGTTTGGATTCCGTAGAAACACTGGAACACGTGAGGCAATACTGACCTTACGACTTATCTTAGAAGAAAGATTAAGGAAAGGCAAACCTACGTTTCTAGCATTTGTAGACTTAGAGAAAGCTTTTGACAATGTTGACTGGAATACTCTCTTTCAAATTCTAAAGGTGGCAGGGGTAAAATACAGGGAGCGAAAAGCTATTTACAATTTGTACGGAAACCAGATGGCAGTTATAAGAGTCGAGGGACATGAAAGGGAAGCAGTGGTTGGGAAGGGAGTAAGACAGGGTTGTAGCCTCTCCCCGATGTTGTTCAATCTGTATATTGAGCAAGCAGTAAAGGAAACAAAAGAAATATTCGGAGTAGGTATTAAAATTCATGGAGAAGAAATAAAAACTTTGAGGTTCGCCGATGACATTGTAATTCTGTCAGAGACAGCAAAGGACTTGGAAGAGCAGTTGAATGGAATGGACAGTGTCTTGAAAGGAGGATATAAGATGAACATCAACAAAAGCAAAACAAGGATAATGGAATGTAGTCTAATTAAGTCGGGTGATGCTGAGGGAATTAGATTAGGAAACGAGGCACTTAAAGTAGTAAAGGAGTTTTGCTATTTGGGGAGCAAAATAACTTATGATGGTCGAAGTAGAGAGGATATAAAATGTAGGCTGGCAATGGCAAGGAAAGCGTTTCTGAAGAAGAGAAATTTGTTAACATCCAGTATTGATTTAAGTGTCAGGAAGTCATTTCTGAAAGTATTCGTATGGAGTGTAGCCATGTATGGAAGTGAAACATGGACGATAAATAGTTTGGACAAGAAGAGAATAGAAGCTTTCGAAATGTGGTGCTACAGAAGAATGCTGAAGATTAGATGGGTAGATCACATAACTAGTGAGGAAGTATTGAATAGGATTGGGGAGAAGAGAAGTTTGTGGCACAACTTGACCAGAAGAAGGGATCGGTTGGTAGGACATGTTCTGAGGCATCAAGGGATCACCAATTTAGTATTGGAGGGCAGCGTGGAGGGTAAAAATCGTAGAGGGAGACCAAGAGATGAATACACTAAGCAGATTCAGAAGGATGTAGGTTGCAGTAGGTACTGGGAGATGAAAAAGCTTGCACAGGATAGAGTAGCATGGAGAGCTGCATCAAACCAGTCTCAGGACTGAAGACCACAACAACAACAACAGGTCTCATCTCCTTAAATTCCCACTTTTTTGCCGTTTTTTAAGTTTTAATCTACAGTTCATAACCAATAGATTGTGATTAGAGTCCACATCTGACACTGGAAATGCCTTGTTTCTAAATCTCTGTCTTAACCTTATATAATCTATCTGAAACCTTCCAGTGTCTCCAGGCCTCTTCCAACCTTCTTTCTTGATTCTCAAACCAAATGTTAGCTATGATTAAGTTATGCTCTGTGCAAAATTCTACCAGGCGGCTTCCTCTTTCATTCCTTACCCCCATTCCATATTCACCTACTGCTTTTCCTTCTCTTCCTTTCCTATTATCGAATTCCAGTCCCCAATGACTATTAAATTTTCATCTCCCTTCAGTATCTGAATAATTTCTTTTATCTCATCATACATTTCTCCAGTCTCTTCATTAACTGTGGTACTAGTTGGCGTATATACTTGTCCTACTGTGGTAGGCATGGGCTTTGTGTCTATCTTGCCTACAATAATGCGTTCACTATGCTGTTAGTAGTAGCGTACCTGCACTCCTATTTTTTTTATTCATTTTTAAACCTACTCCTGCATTACTCCTATTTGATTTTGTACTTGTAACCCAGTATTCATCTGACCAGAAGTCTTGTTTCTCCTCCCACCGAACTTCACTGATTCCCACTATATCTAATTTTAATCTACCCATTTCCCTTTTTAAATTTTCTAACCTTCCTGACTACTCCTGCGTTACTCCTATTTGATTTAGTATTTATAACCCAGTATTCACCTGACCAGAAGTCTTGTTTCTCATCCCACCGAACTTCACTGATTCCCACTATATCTAACTTTAATCTACCCATTTCCCTTTTTAAATTTTCTAACCCACCTGCCTTATTAAGTGATCTGACATTCCACGCTCCGATCTGTAGAATCCCAGTTTAGTTTCTCCTGATAACGACATCCTCCTGAGTAGTCCCTGCCTGGAGATCCGAATGGGGCACTATTTTAGCTCCAGAATATTTTACCCAAGAGAACGCCATCATCATTTAACCATACAGTAAAGCTGCATGCCCTTGGAAAAAATTATGACTGTAGTTTCCCTTTGCTCTCAGCTGTTTCCAGTACTAGCACAGCAAGGCCATTTTGGTTAATGTTACGAGGCCAGATCAGTTAATCATCCCCTGCAACTACTAAAAAGGTTGCTGCCCCTCTTCAGGAACAACACATTTGTCTGGCCTCTCAACAGATACCTCTCTGTTGTGGTTGCACCTACCGTACAGCTATCTGTATTGCTGAGGCATGCAAGCCTACCCACCAGCGGCAAGGTCCTTGGTTCATGGGAGGGGGGCAATCTATCTTTTTCACAATATTGTTGTTATTCCATTCTGGACTTTCCCTAGTTTTATTTTTTTATTATTATTTATTAATTATTGTCAGTACTGCACATCTTTTCTTATAGTCTTGTTCTAGGCCATGAAACTTTTTCAATTTTTTTCTTGTAACTGAAGCTAACTTCAGAGGTAGTGTTGTAGTATGTCTGCAAATTATCCACCTGTGACTGCAATAACATCTTTTTTTTCTCAGAATATTGTCAACTGACAAATTTCTTTAGAAATGGGAATATTCTCATGTTTATAAAGTTGCTTTTTCCATTTGTTAATCACTCCTTTTTGTAGTATGAATAGTACAAGGTGTACAACTTTGCTTCCGTTGTTTTCCGTTGAGTGGTGACAATGGTAAGTAGTGGTCAGAAGAAACAGATCGCAGATGTCAGGCAATTAGATTGGACCTGGGTCAACATAGCCTCATTCAAACATTAGTTGATTTGTGTCTGCATCATAAAGTTGTTCTTGATTGAAAATGTCAGTTTACAAGCCTAATTCTCGTCATTTGTGGGAGGTGTTACTATTTTGTATCAATTTGAAAAAACAGCAGCTGCGTCTCATCTCCGAGTCAAGGTGCAGAATTGGAGACATTGCTGAGTGAAGACTCACGTCAACCTCAAGAAGAATTGGCATGATTAGTGGGAGTGACACAGCAAGCCATTTCGAAATGTCTCAAGGCTATCAGCATGATTCAGAAAGAAGGAACTTGGGTCCCGTGTGAGCTGAAACCAAGAGACGTTGAATGGCATTTGTGTATTTGTGAACAGTTGCTTCAGAGGCAAAAATGGAAGGTATTTCTGCATTGAATTGTGACTGGGGACGAGAAATAGGTTCATTACGACAACCCTAAACACAAAAAATCATGGTGATATTCCGGCCTTGCTTCCACGTTGACGGCCAAACTGAATATTCATGGCTCCAAGATCATGCTCTGCATTTGGTGGGACCAGCTCAGCGTCGTGTACTATAAGGTGTTAAAACCAAGTGAAACAATCACAGGTGCTCGTTATTGAATGCAATTAATGTGTTTGAGCAGAGTATTAAAAGACAAATGGTCTCAATACAGCGAGAGGCACTATAAAGTGATTCTGCAGCACAACAATGCTTGGCCCCACATTGCAAAAGTGGTCAAAATGTACTTAGAAACATTAAAATGGGAATTCCTACCTAACCCGCCATATTCTCCAGACATTGTTCCCTCTGCCTATCATCTGTGTAGATTAATGGCGCATGGCCTGACTGACCAACACTTCAGATCTCATGAAGAAGTCACAAATTGAATTGATTCATGGATCACTTCAAAAGATGCACAGTTTTTTCAACTTGGGATTCATACACTGCTTGAAAGATGGGAGAAATTAGTGGCCAGCAGTGGAAAATACTTTCAATGATACGTGTGTAACCAATTTGATACATTAAAGCCTCAAATGTTGTGGAAAAAACGGCGGAAGCAAAGTTGTACACCTTGTACATATTCCTAACTCTTTATGGTCTCTTATGCCATAACACTGTCAAATCATAATACTTTGTCAGCTCACTTAATTTGCTATTTTTGCTGTTTATTGAAAATGACATATTAATATATTGCAGGTAATGGTTATGTGCGTTCTGAAGCTGTTGGATCAATTCTAATCCAAAAAGCAAAAGATGCTCGCCGTATGTACGGCCAGCTAATACACGTCCAAACCAACTGTGATGGATACAAAACAGAAGGCATCACTTATCCTTCAGGTCTCATGCAGAAATTACTCCTAAGCCGCTTCTACGAGGAGTGTGGTGTTGATCTACAAAGTATTAAATACGTTGAAGCTCATGGAACTGGAACAAAGGTAACACCCAAGAAACAAGGTGAATTAAATATTTATGCACTGTATACTTACTGTTAAAGCACTATTTGACAAACTGATTGACGTATGTTATATATGAGGCAACAAAATGTTGCTTTCTGATTTGTTATAATTGTGCTTCATGTAACTTTGGATTCTCAGAGCAATCTGTCAAGTGAATAACTATCTAGAATAGTTTTTCTTGAAAAAGCTTGATTCAATTGAAAGAAACTGTCTTTGCACCAAAACAATGATTCAGTGCCAAAATTTACATGAGAACCTCTGTTTATGGTTGTCAGAATAAATATGTAAATTTTTGAAAAAAAAAAAATAATAACATACTGTCAGTTGTTTTTATTTAATATGCAATTACATAACATGAGAACAATCTACATCTACATCTTGAGCTGTTGGGTATTCTGCCAGATGTTTGCATCATTTTTGCAGGGTATATTGACAACGTAACTCATTATCTTCATCATGTCCTACCTGAGACTACTTGTCAAATGTACCTTCACTCTTCCCCATTCATTGTTGGTTCCATTTGTTCTGTCTGTGGTCTGCTGCTGCTAGCAGTGTCCTTAGGCAGTCCCCCTTCAGTCCGGAGCACCTGTCTGCTGGATAGTGTTCAGTTTTCTGCCTGGCACAGTTGCAGTTGTTCTGTTTGCAGTCTGCCCCTTCTAGAAATGTTCTGAAAAGATCCATCTTCAGTCCAGTGCACCTGGTGCTTTATCTGCATCCAATTGTCAGCAACACTGGCATATCAACATACCCAACAACCAATTACTTAAAGATACTGCTGTTCCCGTATTCACCACACCCACAACTCAGGGGGACTTCTTACAATGTCTCAAGTTTTGTCGTATTGTATTTATATTCTTGTTTTTGACTGTACCCAAACTTATAACATGCAGTAATGCAAAATACACTCTAGTGGGGTCTCTCTGTCTGCTGATTTCTTCTATTGTAATGAAGAAATAGTAGTGTAAAATAAATATGAGCTTTTTTTTGAACACTTCTATAATGGTTGTGGAGCATTTATGTGAAGTAACAAGTTAATATGAGGTTAAGTCAATTATTATTCACAAAATAGTTAGAAAATTTTATTGTAATCAAATAGGAAACTTACAAGAACATCATTTTTCAGCATAGTCTCCTTGTGTTTCAATGCACTTGGGCCATCATTGTACAAGCTTCCTGATGCCCTCATAAAAAAAGGTTCTCGGTTGAGCTGCGAGCCAGGAACGCATCGCTTCTTTCACTGCTTCATCTGAGTCAAATCGCCGGCCCCTTAATGCCTGTTTTAGTGGACCAAACAAGTGATAGTCAGAAGGGGCAAGATTGGGACTATATGGAAGATGATCCAGTGCTTCAAATTTGAGTCTCTGGAGCATTTCAGCAGTGTGGGCAGGAGTATGCAGACGGGCATTTTCATGCAACAACACAACACCTTTTGACAGCTATCCTCGGCATTTGCCTCAAATTGCAGGCTTTAGCCTGGCAATAAGCATCTCACTGTAATGTACACTGTTTATTGTTGTGCCCCTTTCCCCATAATGTTCCAGTATTGGATCTTGTGCATCCCAAAAAACGGTAAGCATCAGTTTTCCTGTGGGTGGTTGGGTCTTGAACTTTTTCTTGCGTGGCAAATTTGGATGTTTCCATTCCATACACTGCCATTTACTCTCCAGCTCGTAATGATGGATCCATGTTTTGTCACCAGTAATGATCGTGTCTAAGAAGTTGTCCCCTTCATTACCATAGTGATCCAAATGTTTTTTGCAGATGTCCAAGCGCGTTTGTTTATGCAACAGTGTGAGTTTTTTTGGGACCCATCTCTCACAAACTTTATGAAACCCAAGTCTGTTGCAGATGATTTCAGAGGCAGAACTGTGACTAATTTGCAGATGATGTGCCACTCATGGAACTGGAACAAAGGTAACACCCAAGATACTGCTGTTCCCGTATTCACCACACCCACAACTCAGGGGGACTTCTTACAATGTCTCAAGTTTTGTCGTATTGTATTTATATTCTTGTTTTTGACTGTATCCGAACTTATAACATGCAGTAATGCAAAATACACTCTAGTGGGGTCTCTCTGTCTGCTGATCATTTCACATGAACAGTGAATGGTTTGTTCAATTGTGGTGGTAAACGGTCATCAGGCTCCATTGTGCGTAACACTTGTGTGACCATTTCTGAATTTTCCAATCCATTCATAGACATTCTGTTGTGGCAAAACACTGTTTCTCTACTGTACCGAAGGTCTTCAGTGAATTTTAGCCCCTGATACGCCTTCTGACCACAAAAAACGGATCACTGAACATTGCTCTTCTTTGGTGCAAATAGACAGTGGAGCAGCCATGATTAACAGCACGGCAGCGATTATGAAACTAACCTAGCAGCTTGAAAATTGCAAAGATATAACAACAAATAGCCAAAGCATGCATCATCAATGTAAAACAACAGTACTACCAAAATAAACAAAAATATAACTGAATTGTGGATAATAATTGACTTACCCTTGTATATTGGTAAATCTGGAACAGTTTTTAATTTATTTATTTTTAAATACACTCAGTGGGAAACAATATTAGCATCTGAAAGTAAACAGAAAAGTGAAATGCTACATTAGGTATTGAGAACTTATGCGGTTTTATTTCACTGATTTCAAAATCAAGTTAAGTGAACAATGAAATTGACAATATGACCTTACTGCTGGTCCTTTGTCAGTCGAATGTTGTATTCCTTTGTTCCTGGCTACTTATTCAGTTGGGATGAAGGCTGTCACTACTGTAACTGTCTTCTACCTTGGATGGGGGGCCAAGAGGGGCGGGGGATGGGGGCGGGGGTTTGCCAACTGTTGTAACTGGTCCACAACATACTGGATGTTAGCAAAAGAACGGAGTTGATGTCTCAGGTGGTGCTTCACATGTTCTGTTAGGAACAGGCTGATTGATCTTGCTGCCCTAGGAAATACTTCAACATCTTGAAGGAATCATCAAGACGCATAACATATGTGAATGAGCATTCTCATGTAGAAAGTTAGTACGAGGATGTTGTCTCATGAGAAGTAACACACAAAGACAGAGGATATCTGTGAAATATTGCTTTACTGTCAGAGTTAATTGGAATTACTTCCCAGGTATGGCATCATTCCACAGACTACCACCTGTGTTGTATTAATGGTATTCTGCTCATTCAGTAACCAAACTTCTGTGAACCATCAGTCAATAGTGGAGATGACATGGTATGTTGTAATGAGTCAATTACTTGTATCCAGTTGGTTGGTGTAGTTTTGTTTAAACCATAAGTAGGAAATTCTCCTGTTATATGTTCAGACAATAATTCAGCAATGCTTTGACAGTACATGTATTCTCCCTAACATTCCCATTCAGTCTGACAGTGGGGTGCCTTCACACCCAAAGTCCCCACATGTCTGCACAATTCAGCCTTCTGGTCACATGCAGGTGGGCAGTGACACCTCTTTTGAATTCTATCAAGTGCTGCTAATATTGTTCCATGGAAGCACATGTGATTCTCTTTAGTCCCCCAGAATGATTACCAACCATCTGTTTCACTGCATGCCCATTATATACCTTGTCAGACCTGGGAACTTGGATCATATTGTGACAACATTAATGTAATCTGGTGGCCATTCTAGCCATTACAGCTGATAGCAACTCATAGTCATGTACATGCCTGCAGTTGGTATGTACATGTATAGAATTGCATATACATTGGTCCATTCATTCCAGAGGCTTAACATTTTTGGCAATGTTCTTTTTAATGCAATCTTGTATATTCATTTTCTCACACCAGTCATCTGTAGTGATCTCTCTACAGCAGTGGTTCCCAACTTTTCTTAGACATTTATCCCTGAGTGCAGTCAGACATTAGGTAGTACCCCCCCACCCTCTGCTGCCCCTCCCCCACATTATCACCAACTTTCAGACCTAACTAAACTATAGAATGAAATACTTTTCTTGGAATACTTTTGTTTTTAAAATGATGAAAGATGAATGAAATTTGGTTTGTGTGTGGGTGTATTAGAATGAATGATGAAGGAATTAGTGGTGCGTCACAAGTGCTAACCTCAACTTGTTCTCAGGTAAGAAAGCTAACTATTCACAGTGAGGGTTGACACTTATTACAAAACATACTTCCCAAGCATTACACTTCTCCATAGTGACACTTGCTTAACCTGCATACTGCAACCCCATTTAAAATCAGATATGTTCAGATGTGTGCACTATACTTACTGTTTGTAATCACTTGATTGCTGCAGTCCTTACTTCTGAACTGGCAGAAACTGGATGACTTCAGGTTGTTAATGCTTTGTGTCTAACCACTCTGCTAATAATAATAATAACACTGTGTACAGCAGATGGTAGCCCTTATAAAGTTACTGCTGTGTCATGTTGTCAATTAATTCATTTATCTGTCTCGAAGTGAATAA
The DNA here is from genome assembly GCF_021461385.2 of Schistocerca piceifrons. Lineage (NCBI taxonomy): Eukaryota > Metazoa > Arthropoda > Insecta > Orthoptera > Acrididae > Schistocerca > Schistocerca piceifrons. The sequence goes on along the minus strand of NC_060145.1, from coordinate 373,100,703 downwards.
TGAAGCAATTTCTGGACTGCTTCTGCAACTTGGAGAAGAAACTTTCTTGAGATATTGGGCATTTGTTACATATATCTCCCACTTTTATCATCAGTGATATACTTGACAAAGCACTATTATTTGTGTAGTGGGTGGCCTGTGAGAGGAATCTGTAACCTCCACCACATTAATACCACACACTGAGAACAAGTAATTATTGATAACTTATGTAATCAATAATTGTGATAACAGTAATGATATTTTGAAAATAATTTAGCTTTGTTACTAAGACAGAATCAAAATGTTTATTTTTATCCCTCAGAAAATTTCAATGCTCTGCTGTTCGCAGTGTGGGCTCAGCAGGCAGAGACTGTGGTCATGTGAGTGTAAAGTATGTTTGTGAGAGTGTTTGTGTGTATGTTGTCTATTTCCAATGCAGCTATTGTTGGCTGAAAACTCGCTACCTCACAGTCTTTTTATTGTGCCCAACAGTGACTCAGCATCTCCACTACATAGTGAGTAACAACTATCCTATTCATAATTGTTACTTAAAAATATAATGTATTTCAAGAACCTTCCAGAAATGATGACTACTAAATAACAATGTCTGGTGGTCAAGTTTAAACTGATGGGCATATCACACCAGCCAGCAACACTAACCACTATGCCTCACAGCATGCACCACTGCTTGCGGCATTGCTCCCTTTTCTGGAGAAACAGTGACTTGTTGTTTCAAAAGTTCTCATTGGAGCCAACTAAAGCATTCTGGATCTAGATCTTCTAACTTGTCCTCTATGTGATGTTTCTGACAGATCCTTGCATTCTGGTCATGCTGTTACATCCTCTTCACTTTTGATGAGCATCGAAGGTAGCATCACCCATTGAGGCTTCATGATCATCTAGTGACGGACTGTAGCAGGGCTCTATACGGAGGGCATGGATGACATCTTTGTTCTTTTGTCTTCTTGATGAAGGGTCATAATCCTTGACTTTGTGTGATTTCCAAAAAGCAGTGAAGAACACAATATGGCCCAAAATAGTGATTTAGTGGCTTTTCCAGTAGTCCCACTTTCTGTGCAGGTATAAGAATCCATACCACGTTTCCCAGACTGTATCTCACTGGCCAGTGATTGGCATTGTATTACTCTTGATCAAACTCCTGGCCTTCCAGAGTCCATATATGAGCCACACGCCTTTCTTCTTCAGCACTGATGATTAGGTGTTTCATGTAATCATCCTGAACATTGTTCAGCTGATACAGTTATTGTGTATCCATTGTCATTTCAGCATTAGAACTGTGAAGCAAAAAGAATGGTGTGAATCCTGTAGTGTCTTACTTCACAGCATTGTATGTGAATGTCCTCCCAGTCTTTCTGTTTGACATCAATGTATGTTGAGAGCACATCTGCCAACATCTTATTAAAACTTTCTGTGCATCCATTTGTCTGTGTATGATGAGCAGTTGTCATCCTGTGAGTGATGTCATGTTGTGAAATTACCTCTGTCACTAGTCTTGACTGGAAAACATTTTCACCATCAGAGATCATTACTTTGGATGCTCTTTGCTTCAAAGTGATATCTTCTATGAGGGATTCTGTAAATTTCAGAGCTACGGCTATCAACACAGCTTTAGTGACACTATAGCAGATGAAGTAATAAGTGCAGACTATTACCTTCAATTCCAGTTTGTTGACTTCAGGACTGTCCGCAATAGATCAATTCTGATTCAGTGGATTGATGCTGTTGCAGGTGGAATTGATACTAGATGTTCTGGATTGGTTGTGGTATGTACTTCTGTCATTGGCATTCCTTACATTGGTTCAAATAGTGTCTAATTCACGGGAAGAACCTGCCCAGTGATATCTGCATCTGATTCTGTCTAAAGTTGTCACAAATCTGAGGTGACAAGATGCCAGAGTACCAAGGAAATACTTTAGGATAGCTGGCCATAGATGAGATGGAATGCACCCATTTCTGCAACATTGGACCATAGTTCCACTTAATAGTGCTCTGTTTATTAATTGGAATTCTCCTCTGGTTAGTTCCTCTTCATTCAAGGCTTTTATGGTTTCCAGCAGTGCTAGATATTCCCTCTGTTCAGTAGCTATGTCATTTAATGCAGTGATGACTGTGATATCATCCAATTATTGTGTTCTACCAAAGGATTCCTTGAAAGGCAGTTAGCATCTTTGTGTTTGAATCTAGTTTTGTATACCACTGTGATGTCGTACTCCTTAAGCCTCACTTCCCATGTCTCCAGTCTACCCAAGAGATTCTTCAGGCTAGTCAGCCAGCATAGAGAACAGTGAATGGTTTACCAAATAAATATGGACAGGACTTTTTGATGGCCTGAAAATCTGCAAGATACTCTTACTTCGTTAAAGAATAGTTTATCTCAGAATCGGAGAGTACTCTGCGAGCATAAGATAACACTTTTTCAGCACCTTCTTGAATTTGAACTAGAACTGCACCTATCCCGTAATCACTAGCATCATTGTGAAGTTCTGCCCCAACATTCTCATCATACAATGCTAGTACTGAGAAAGAAGTCAGTGCCTCCTTAAGGACAAGGAAAGAGCTTTCTTGCATCTTGTTCCAGGGAAAATTGGCAGCTCCCTGCATTACCTCTTGCAAGGGATGTGTCTTGGAACATCTGCGCACTCCACAAAAAATTTTCACAACACAAGTGTGCTGAATAACCAAAAAATCTGTAACTGTTGTTATTTTCCTCTGTATTGGGGTTGACTCCATCACCATTCATTATATGCCAGAAGTATTCATTTCTTGGGTGGCAAAAAGGCCCTTTTTCAGATTTAGGTGGAGGCTTGCAGTCTAATATGCTTCAAGACAGTTGTCAGGCATTTTACATGTTCTTGGCAACTTATATGAATGAATATTAATGATACTTAGTTCAAAAGTTCTGCACCAATGCTCCATGATGCACATGCAGTCAGTGTTTGCACCATTCATTGTTTCAAGTTCTAGTGATTTATTTCTAAGGCACTGAATGTTTAGGCTTAAAATCTGCAAGCGACTAGGGTGAGAACTGGTTACAGTTTTATTTAGGTTTTGTGCTGCCATATTGGTTCCCGTGTCTTGGTGAGATACCAAAAATCCTTAAGAAGGACAGGTTTCCTGCACCCCTCGGGATGTACCTGTACATTGGTCTGTGGTGAGTTGCTTGTTGCTGCAGTTGGTGTTGCTGCTAATGTACTTAATAATGTCATTTCTGTTGTTGCTGTTGTTGTTGTTGACGGTGATACTATTTCTGACACTTCAAATGTTGGTTCTGCCACTATTTCCGTGTTTTCTTGGTTTTTCTTGTTTTCATTTAAAATAATGTTTGGACGATGAGGAACTGTAGCTCTCTTGTCATTGAAATCACAGTCCACTGTTCTTTCTGTTAACACTTTGTCTTTTTTTTACATGCTTTGCTGGTGCTGATGATGGTTCTAATGCTTTTACCTGTTTTTAAAGTGTTTTCGTTATGGAGTCTGGCGATGGTGATGAAATTATCATTTTGGTTTTGAATTTATTTTGGTGCTTTATTATTTCCTTGGTTATCAGGTTTGCCAGGTATTCATTCCCCAAGCCATTCAAGTGAAGTCCATGTTGTGTGTGGAATCTATGTCCAATATTGCTTATATAAACACATTTCACATTTTTAAAATGTCTGCAGCTTTTTGCAAACTGATTGTTGGCACTTTTTGTTTCCGTATTAACACATAACCATTTTACAAGATCATAGCGATGCAGAATATTCACCATTACTACATTTGTTGTGAGTGACATTTCTCAGAAACTGTTTAAGATTGTGCATTGCACTCGCTGTTTCATTTTTGTAGACATTGTTTGTGCCTCCCTGAAGTACAGAAAAGTCTCTATCGTGCAGATTTTTTACCTCTGCAAATGCAGTCATTTTTTTAATTTCACTAAATGGGGCTCTCAGTTTCACTATGCCACAGAAATATGTTTTAGTTGTTTCTTTTACCTTACTTGCAAGTCCATGACCATGGCTGTCTGAAAGCACAAGCAGTTTTCTGTTACTGAAGTTCACAATGTGGGAATCGTATTGTTTTACCAAAAAATTCGGCACAATTTTTGTTCGGCACATTTACATTGACCTCATTCACACTTGTTTGTGTCAATAAATTTTCTTCTCCTACCTTACTCACAGAGCCTTTTTGCTTTTCCCATCATTCATGCAAACTGTATGTTGTATTTTCACCATTGGCAGTTGAAAATACTTGAAATGTGTTTTTGTGCACGAAGCTTGTGTAACTTTCACAGCTTTTCCGATTTTGCACGTTGGTCTTGCTGTTATTGCACTTCACATTAGACCACTTTTCAGTAATGGATGATCTGTCTTGCTGTTATGCATTCATTCAGTTTCGTAATTTTATCCTTACAATTTTCACGTGATTTCTTTTTCACGGCAAAATTTACGTTTTTCTGGAAGGACACTTACTTAACTTTTAATCTATTTGCCATCTTGCAACACTATATCCCAATCTGTATTACTTGCCCTGAACTCTGGAGATGGAAACTTTGCCCTCCAACATATGCTCACATCCTGACATCATCCTGAACTAAAGCTTTATTAACAACATACACTCACCCGCCTCTCTGTTTTCATTATTACTTATTTCTTTTTTGGTGGGTTGGAATTTAAATAGTTGCAACACAACTGTGGAGACACTATGCAATGGAATCTGCTATTGTCACTGATAGCACACTTTGTTGGCATATCTACCTTACCTCCGAGCAAATGGACTCACCTCGTCCCACATCGCTGGTGGTGCACAATAGAGGGACACAGTCACTTGTGAGCAAGCAGTCTAACATAACAATGTCGTGCTATGTTTCTGAAACAGGAACAACATATTTGGATCAAGACTGAATGTTCCAGGGGCTGTACAGCATGACAGTGTCATTGAGGTCTTCAAGAAGCATGTGGGGAATTGGCATTGCCATACAAAACAGTGGCACGTTGGGTAAAAGCCTTCAGCGAAGGTTGGCAAACTGTGGCAGGCATGCAGCGAGCAGGTCATCCTAGCATCTCTGAAGAAGAGGTGTGTGCTGTTGCTGCATTAGTGGACAGTAATTGGCGCCATGCAATTCATGAGCTCGCCCACAAAACAGGATTAGCACATAAAACTGTGCTTCACATCCTGAAGGAATGCCTGGGCATGCAAAAAATTGTATCATGATGGGTTCCGTATGATTTGACAGAAATGCAGAAATGGATGCATTACGACGCTGATCAGACGCTCTTGGAGTGCTATGAGCATGAATGATGAATGGTGTCATTATGGGTCGCCAGGAAAGTCAAAAGTGTATCAGAGCCCAGTATGGTGAAAGTTATGGTGATTCTTGTATAAAACTGTGATGGTGTTATCCTAACGAATTACGTTCCTCAATGGCAGACCATCAGTGCACAGTATTACTGTTCATTTTTGGAGCATCATCCATGACCAGCTTTGCGAAAGAAGCAGCGACACTTTCTGCACAACCCACCCGTCATTTGGCACGAGAATGCACAGGAGCATACAGCGCAAGCTGTGGCTGCTCTGTTTGGTCAGTGGGACTGGGAAGTACTGTATCATCCACTATACTCCCCAAACTTAAGTCCTTGTGACTTTGATTTGATTCCAAAGATGTAGGAACCACTTCGTGGCATTCGCTTCAGAACTGTTTCAGAGATTCGACAGGCAGCTGACCACTCCATTCGCACCATCAAGAGAACAGGGTCTGCTAACAGTTTACTATGCCTTCCACATCACTAGCAATGGATTCTACATGATGCTGATGACTACTTTGAAGAACAGTAACAGGTGCAAACATGTAACTCTTTTGTATTGGTTGTGAGTAAATAGTTACCACTATTTAAGTTCCAACAATTGTATTTATTAAACTCTACTAATATAGATTCCCCACCATCACCTCCTCTCTCCATTCATTACTGTTTGTTACTTTTTATTTATTGCCTCTTATTACTCTCATTCTCATTTTTTACTATTTCCTGTTCATTCTCCTCCCCTTCCCCCTCTCTCTCCCAGTCTTTGGTTTTTTCCATGTATCCTTTTTCTCCTAATTCTTATTTACTCTTGTCATTTAATTTCTCTTCTTCTTAAACAACCTGAACTTTTCACTCTGTCCTTGTCATTTCTGAGCTAAAGTTGACACAGTGCTTACAGAGGTGCTGTCTTTGACCTCCCACCCTTTCTGACGTCTTCATCTTCGTCTCCCCTCATCCTCACAACAGATGACTCTCTTTCATCCTGGGATCAGAGTTACCTCACCTTCCTTTCTAAACTTTGATGGGCTACCCTTCCCTACCTGAGGAAGGAACAAACAATTCCAAAAGTCAGGACCTCTGCCCTTTGAACGTAGTTACTGACCACCTGTCCTGCCTCATAATTTTATTGTTTTCTCTTCTTTAGATTGTTCCTAGTGTAAAGTTGCATAATTTGCTGGATGATGTACTATTCCTACATTTTGCATTATATCAGAATGATTGAAAACTTTCCATACATGCTAGAAAGACTTAATTGCTCCAGACATTGGGAATCAATTCTAAAGATATCTCTGAAGGAGGTTTTTCTGACAGGAAAATGCTGATTATCACAACTAACATGACCGGCCAACAACAGGATGAGGTACTCCATGCAGAGAGGAACAGAAACAAGTCCCATCAGATTTAATGTGAACACTCTGGGTTTAAAAGAAAGCAAAGTTCTCTGATATTTGTTTTCTTTGTGTATTTCAGGCAGGTGATCCAGAAGAAATGCGAGCAATAGACAATGTATTTTGTTCTGGAAAGACAAGTGACTGCCCACTACTAATAGGATCTGTGAAGTCAAATCTTGGACATTCAGAACCAGTTTCTGGATTTGTTTCCATTGCCAAGGTTATCCTCAGTATGGAATCAGGAATAATACCAGCAAATGCACATTATAAAAAACCACGTGCAGGGGTAGCAGCACTGGAAGAAGGTAGAGTAAAGGTGAGCTTCATTAGAAAAATTATTCCAAAACAGTTTATAGTGAAATGTCTCTTTATAGAATCATTTTACATTAGCAAAATTTTACATGTTTAGAATTACTGAGCTGTGATCATTATTTTATTCACATGATCATAATTACTTTTAGGAGAGTGAAACAAATAACTGATATTGCTGATGACTAAAAAAGACACAGTAAGCCTTATGAAGAGGGAGGGAGATCTCTGTTAACTCTTAACCAGTACAATACTGCTCTTGAATCCATGAATAGTTCATTTGCAGTGTTTGCTGTTCCTAGAAATGCAGGGTTGTAAATACATATTGCCTTTCACTGTATGCTCATTTTCAGGCATTATATTGTTAGTGATTTATCACTGTCTACTTTTCAAGACTACAGCTTAGAGCGCATTTCTTGAACTCATAAGTATATAATATGCTGAAATGCTAAATAAAATAATCTCAAGCTACAGTTTTATTAGAGGTGAGTTTTGGGCACCAAGTACTTGCACCTGTTGCATCTTGCATAGGTTATTATTTATATATATATGCTTCATAATACTGGTGTTGTGACTCGCCAATCTTTCAAAGTGCCGCCTCTACATGCGGCACTGTCTGCCAGCCATGCAGCAGCAGCGCCACCTAAGCGGCCAGCCAGCCAGCAGCCGCTAGACTTGGACTCAGTTATGATTTGACTGTTAAAGTGTACACACGTCTTACTCTGTTTACTTGATCTGTGACTTTCATGTATTGTGTCTTCCTTGAAACATATTTGTTCAACTTGAAGTTATTACAATTGGCGATGAGGTAGTGATTTTTCTTTTCCATTGTTGACCCACATGTTTCCATGGCTACTTTAGAGCAACTATTGCAAGGTCTCATAGAACAGCAAACGCTTCTCACAAATGCAATTCGTGATTTCGTCGTGGCATCAAATGTGGGGCGTCTCTCGTCGTCGTCTCTACCTACATTTACTCCTTACGATGAGATGGTGGAAGACTGGTCTGATTACGAAAAACGTCTTCGACAGCACTTCTTGGCATTTCATGTCGCAGATGAACAAACATGTAAGTCTCTGTTCCTTTCATGGATTTCACCTCAAATGTATCGGTTGTTGTCGCAATTGGCTCCTTTGAAAGATCCTGCATCTTTGTCCTTTGCTGAAATGTGCTCACTTCTGTCCATCTATTTTCAAAAGCAAATGCATGTGGTAGCCTCTCATGTTGCCTTTTATCATGGTCAAAAACAACCGAATCAATCCTATCACCCTTGGGCTGCTGAACTTCACGGCCTCAGTAGAAAGTGTAAATTTGTTACTGAAGTTCACAAAGAATCCTACGCCGATTCCATAGTATGGGATGCTATTATCCGATCAGCGCCTGACAAAGAAGTTAGGCAACGTGCCCTTCAAGTGGCAAATCCGACTCTAGATGAAGTCCTATCCATCGCTCAGTCTTTTGAAATTTCTTGTGCTGCTGGAGCACAAATAGAGGCATGGGGCAACGTTGGGGAAATACAACCTCTGTGCGATGCTGACGAAGAGTGTGGCGTGTCCCCGCTGGCTGACGTGGCCGCAGTATGCTCCCAGGCACAGCCTCGGCCTAACTGTGAACAAACCTCTAAGAAACTGCAGCAAAACCCATGGCAACTTCCTTCATGTCCATGGTGTTTTACGAAACATTCACGAGAAGATTGTCCACAATGTTGGACCATGTGTCACAAATGCAAAAAAAAAGGGTCATGTGCCATCCGTTTGCAAATCTGACCACATACATGATGTTCATGAACATGATGCTAATTCTGATTCTGTGTTGTCTGTCACTTGAACTTCTTCCCTTTCAGGGAAGTTATTCCTCACTGTCCAGATACTTGGTCAGGATGTTCGTATGCAGGTGGATACTGGTTCTGCTGCCACTATCATCAATTCTCAGAAGTATCTTTGGTTGGGTTCTCCAATCCTGTCACTTGTCACTAGGCAATTATGGGCTTACAATAAACAGAATATTTCTCTCTTGGGACAATTTGATGCTGAGGTATCTTACAAATCTGTCGTTCGCACTGTTCTCATATTTGTGGTCGACCATAGTAAAGCGGAGAATCTTTTTGGTTTCGATGCCTTTCGCATTTTTGGGTTCTCCATAGATGACTATGTCAATATCGTCTCTGATGCTATTCTTTATGCTCAATTGGATTCCTTGTCACCGACATTTTCGTCCTGGGTTAGGCCATGCAAATGACTTTGAAGCTCATATCACACTCAAACACACTGCTCGGCCTAAGTTTTTTCGGGCTCGGCCCATTCCTGTGGCCCTTCGTGATCAGGTCAAACGGGAGCTGGATCGTCGCACTGCTTCAGGGGTCTTGCTTCCTGTCACTTCCAGTGAGTGGTCCTCTCCTGTCGTTGTCGTTGCTAAGCCAAATGGTGATATTCGTCTCTGGGGTGATTTCAAAGTCACTGTAAATGCTCAATGCCTTATTGACACTTACCCTATGCCTCAACCTGAAGAATTGTTCACTGAACTTGCTGGAGGCCAGTATTTTTCAAAACTTGACCTGTCAGAAGTTTATCATCAACTTCCTCTCAGCACTGCTTCCTGGCAGTTTCTGGTCCTTAACACGCCTTTCGGCCTCTATCAATACCAACGATTGCCATTCGGGGCTGCCAGCGCCCCTGCTCTCTTTCAGCGATTCTTGGAACAATTATTGCTCACTGTCCCTGGGTGTATAAATTATCAGGACGACATTGTTGTCACTGGCTCCACCACTGATGAACATCTTCAAAATCTCCGCACACTTTTTCATGTCTTACAGACTGCCGGTCTTAAGTGTAATCTTCAGAAATCAAAATTTTTTCAGGCATCTATCACGTACTTAGGGTTTCAACTCTCTCGGGATGGTATTCGTCCGCTTCAGCAAATTGTCGCTGCGATCGATGCCCTTCCTCACCCTACATCTGTTAAGGAACTGCAGGCCTTCTTGGGGAAAATAGCATACTATCACAAGTTTTTACCATCTGCTGCTTTGGTGGCTCAGCCGTTGCATCGCCTGTTGCATAAAAACATGTCTTTTCACTGGTTCGCGTCATGCGATGCGGCTTTCCAGAAATTGAAGACTATGCTGAAACAGGCCCTGTGCCTGGCTACTTATCAACCTGGCCAACATCTTGTTCTTGGCACGGACGCCTCTCAATACGGTGTCAGTGCAGTCCTTGCACACCGTTTTTCTGATGGTTCTGAACAACCCATTGCTTATGCCTCCACGCTCACGGATGCCCAACAAAAGTATTCTCAAAAGCTTTGGCCATTATTTATGCTCTTCATAAGTTTGGTGTTTTTCTCTATGGCTCAAAATTTCATCTTGTTACGGATCACAAACCACTTGTTTCCTTGTTTCATCCATCAACGTCACTTCCCGACAAGGCTGCACACCGCCTCCAGCGTTGGTCTCTTTACTTGTCTCGTTTCAATTATGAGATTCATTTCCGGCCGACGGCTCAACATGCGAATGCTGATGCACTGTCTCGCCTTCCCATGGGTCCTGATCTGGCATTTGACAGGGACGAACTTTTGTGTTTCCACCTGGATGTTGCCGAGCAGTGGGTTGTGGCCCGGTTCCCCATCACCGGGGACCAGCTGGCGGCTGCTACAGGTTCTGACCCTACCCTCTCCCGAGTTTTACGCTGTATTCAGAAGGGTTGGCCAGATCGTCCGTCTGCTAAGATTTCTGATCCGTTGCGGAACTAGTACACTTTGCATTACCACCTCATGGCTAGGAATGGTGTTATCCTCCTTTCCACCGTAAATCCTACGCCGCGTATTGTGATACCTGCATCTTTGCGTGGTTTGGTCTTGCGCCTCCTTCACCAAGGGCACTGGGGTGTCTCTCATACAAAATCTCTGGTGCACCGTCATGTGTACTGGCCCGGCATCGACTCTGAAATCGCACACATGGTCGCTGCCTGTGACCCTTGTGCGTCACAGGCCGCCGCCCCGAAGTCATCTTTGTCACCGTTGCCTTTGCCTAAGAAGCCCTGGGAGCGTATTCATGCTGACTTCATGGAACCGTTTTTAGGTACTTATTGGCTTCTCTTAATTGACACCTACTCTAACTTTCCTTTCATTGTCCGTTGCACGTCGCCTACCACCGTGGCAACCACCAATGTTCTAGCTCACATTTTCTCTTTGGAAGGCCTTCCCTCTACTCTTGTTAATGGTGCGCAATTTGCCTCTTATGATTTTGCGGATTTTTGTGTCCGCCATGGCGTCATGCATGTCACGGCCCCTCCGTTCCATCCACAGTCAAATGGTGAGGCTGAACGACTGGTCCCCACATTTAAGGCTCAGATGAGGAAACTCCTGACTTCTTCTGCTGCTGATGATGTGCTTCTCCAATTTCTGGCTTCTTACTGTTTCACCCCCATGGGTGACCACAGCCCGGCTGAGCTCTTACATGGCCGACAGCCCCGCACGCTACTTCATCTTCTGCGGCCTTCCACCTCACGGCCGCGGGTGCCTTCGCTTGGCCGGTTCACCGCTGACGACCAAAATGGAGTCCTGGCTGCATCTTACGACACCATGGCCAATGCCTGTATGAAATCCAGATGGACACGGGTGTTGCAGTGTGTCATTCGGACCAGCTTCGGCCTTGTGTGCTGGCAACACCTGTCCGGATGCCGCTATACCACCTTCGGCACTACCTGATGCTCGGGATACTGGAATCTCTCATTACCCATAATGCAGTCCTCTCACCATCATATCGGTGCCAGCACAAGAACTGATGCCACCAGGAGACGTGCCCATGCAGGAACCAGATGACCATCATCTGTCAGAGCAACTCTACTCGCCTCCTTCTCCTACGGACGCGGACACATCGCCCATGTATCCTGTTATAACAACCGGACTTGCCGCAATGGGCAGATTGGTGCACAGGGCCCCAGCAGATTCGACCCCCACGTCTCCTGTCATCTCGACCCGTTATCATCAAGGACACTTCCGTCTGTACGGGAAGCCTCCTCCTCGAGACTTTACGGCCAGACAAACAACACCTATGGGCGTTAGCAACCTACAGGCCACCTCCATCAAGACCTGTGCAAAAACTTCAAAGGGGGGAAAAGTGTTGTGACTCACCGATCTTTCAAAATGCTGCCGCACAGTTACATGCGTCCTCTACATGCAGCACTGTCTGCCAGCCATGCAGCAGCAGTGCCACCTAAGTGGCCAGCCAGCCAGTGGCCACTAGACTGGGACTCAGTTATGAATTGACTGTTAAAGTGTACACATGTCTTACTCTGTTTACTTGATCTGTGACTTTCATGTATTGCATCTTCCTTGAAATATATTTGTTAAACTTGAAGTTATTACAACTGGAATTAACCTGAAAATTTAAAGAAAGGGAATGTTGAAATTCAAAGATTTTAATTTCTTATTCAGTTTCAGAAAGAAAATCCCTCAGTCTCAAACAAAAGTTCTATCAGTTTTGTACAATATTTTAGATGTAGAGAAATAACAAACAGAATCACTCCAGTAGTTTTGAGATAAATTAACAGAGGAATTTCGAACTCGTGGTGAAAATGGAGGGTCACATTCCATGTTTATCGTATCAGGCACATTATCATCAGAATTGAGATTGTTCACTTTTCTAGTTGGGTGGTGCTGATTGACTTTAATAGTAGTAGTTGCAATCTCAAAAAATTGTATTTTATAAAGAAAGAAAACCTCACTAAAATGGACTCAAACCACACTTAAAAATAAGTAATTTGGTTAGTTGTGATTTTATGAACGAAGTTATACATTCCAAATTCCTCTAAGAAAAACCACTAAAATAAATTAAGCTGTAGCAAAGTGAGGTAATTAAAAAGTTACATAAAAGAACTTAAAGAATAAATTGCATTATCTGTCTGTGAGGCATAGTAGTGTGATTTCAGGAAAAGCAGTTGGTGAGGCGGATGAATATTTGCTCTTACCTAGAATGGAAGAAAGTTTTCTTGTTTAAATCAGCTTGATGAGGTCTGTGACCTCCTCTCCACTATGACAAAAACACCAAATAAGACACTCGTAGATGACTAGAACTGTAAAATGACTTTCAGTGTCTCTAGTGTTACAAATATAAACCTTATCTGTCTGTCAGACAGGTGTTACATTCTAAGTGTTAATATTTGTCCTTGAAACTTTGTAAGTAGTCTTTCACAGGATTGTTAGCGTCTCTTTTCAAGTACCTGCCATGTCAGGTATTTCAGTTTATGGAAATAAGATTTACTGTATTTGCATTTGATGAAATTTGTTCCTCGGAATCAAAGATGTTCTCATGGATAAGGTATGTTTCATAAACTTCCACTTCCTGGAAAACAATAGAGAGAGACATGTATTTATTAATTTTTTCTATATCAATAAGATGTTAACTGATGTTATTAAATCTTGTAGTAATATATCAATAAGATGTACGAGACAAGTATTTATTACTTAATAGAAGAAAAATGAGTAGCAGCCATGTTTGTGAAGCTAGCATACCGTATTTGTTGACATTTGTATTTATATTTCTGTATTACAAAAATATGTATGCAAGTGATACACCACTTTAAATATCTCTCCAAAATACATCATTTAGTATGGTTTTTTGTATTTATGTGTCAGAAATTTGTGATGTCTGCGGGGAAACATGTTATTTGTTATTTTTAGTAGTTCATTTAGTACACTAAACAGGTAATTACAACAAAGAAATTGCTTCTTTCACCTATTAATGCATGTTTTGCAGCACTAAAAAATTATTTACGACTATGTCATTAAAATTTGTCTGACTTGGTAGTTCTCTTTGAAGCTCATGTTCCAAATTTTTGCCTAGTAAATTGTGTACTGATCTTGTATTGCGCTGCTTTTAGATTCACAGTATGTGGCAATTATTTGCAAGAAAATAAAACTCAGGTGCAACATTTTCACAAAAGAAACTTGCTAGTAATGGTAATGGGGCATTTTTCGCAAATCTATTTCCTCTAATCATTTGAGAAACTCTCACTAGGCGGTGACATTTATGTTTATTCTAGAGCACTCTAGTGAGACATTGTTCCTATGGTGGATAGAATTGTCGATGCCAGAAACAAAAACCTTATCTAAACACTACCAAAATATTAATACCATTTGCTGATTAATGATGCATCAAAGCATAATAGAGATATAGAGAAACAGGTATTAAATAGTGAAGTGTCTGCCATTCTTTTCATTCCCTTTTGATGTGAGCAGTAGAACATGAAACTTATGTTGATGTTGGTTGAACACCCTTAGAGTCTGCTATTTGAGCCTTCAGCAGGCTAATAAGAGATGAACCCTTCAGAAGCCATGCCACAGAGCCTCTACTACATAGGGCTAAGAGGCTCTTCAAGGTGCAGCCTTAGGAGTTTCCAATATCTGTTCGAAAATCTTCACTAGACATTGAAAGTTCCAAAATGTTGACTGTTATTATTCATGTGAGAAATATTCAAAATGCATCCTGATAATTTCTGTGTGTTGTTGAGAGCCATTAATTATGAGGCACACCTGCTCCATCGGAGATAACATACTGCACAGTCCTCGCCAAGAAATCATTGCCGTCACAAATTTTGTTTGATATTCCATATTATAATACTTACGTTAATTAAGTTAAATATTCTGCTGTTACAATGAAGTGCCATGTAATACTTACGTTAATTAACTTAAATATTCTGCTGTTACAATGAAGTGCCATGAGTTATTTAAAAGTAGCTTAATTTAAATAGTCTACTCTTTTTAAGTACTGAAGATATAAAGTTGGTGATTCAATCATTTGTTTATCCATTGTGTCCCGTAGATCCCATCGGGAAGAAAATCCTTCAGGAATGTATAGTGAGTCATGATGTTTATTAGCAAAAGACAAACAGATCTTAGAAGTTTCATCTGTAAACTGTATTAAAAATAAATTACCAATATACTGCTCAGTGCTATTCACGCTTAGGCTATTTAAATTTAATAAACTATATTAGACAGAAAATTCCTTCTTTGAAAAAAGCTGCTGTCACATCAGTTTTACTACAAAGTTGCTATTTGTCTGCTATCAGTTGCTTAATTTTACTAATTTACAGTGGTATTTTTTAAAGAAAATATTTTCTTATGTGTGTAAAAACTGTTCTGTTCACAGCCCCTAACTGCTTGTCATGCAGCTTTGTATCAGAGACTGTTACTTGTCTTTGATTTGTTGTGGATTCTCAATTTCTACCTTTAGGTTTCTCTAAGGATTTCAGACCTACTTGAAAATATGTGTCAACAGGTTGTAGCAGAACACACACCATTTCCTGGAGGTCCCATTGCAATAAATTCTTTTGGTTTTGGTGGCTGCAACTCTCACACACTTATTGCTCCAAATCCTAAAGCAAAAGTGAATAATGGTACTCCTAAAGATGGATTGCCTAGACTAGTTACTGCGTCAGGCAGGACACCTGAAGCTGTGCATGCAATTCTCAACCAGGTGAGTATATTTCTTATTTACATTTGTTTCTTATGAATAACACAGTAATAATCCTTCATATTATCCATCATTATAATAAAAGTATTTCATTCTGCCAATGCACTGTAATAATATGGTATCTAAATTATGAATACAGAGTTACGTTTTCAGAGTATGTGAAATAGTACCTGTATTAAGAACAGGTTCTTTCATTGCAGTGATTCCTTTCTAAACACATTTATGGTTTTAGAAAATAAAAGGAATTCTTTTGAGCTTTTAAGAATATGTTTATGCCCACTCATATACTACTGTGACCTTCTGGTAAGAATCTCTTGACCATTAAACTGAGTGTTGGTGCCCCTTCTCATCCTTTCTCTCTCTCATTGCATAAAACACACAGTCTTATTTTGCAGAGAATGCTTAAAAGTTTTTGTAATAATATTGATCTGAAGATACTAATGAATAGATAGAAAAATAATTTAAGGAGAAAACAACTCACTGAACAGTTGAAGCTCTCAATCATCAATAGGTGTGTAGTAACCTGCCGTTTACTTTATCTACTGCCTGCAGCAGGCATAAGTCAAGCCATTACAGCAAGCAAAGTGCACTCTGACTTTCAAATAGCTCACCCGCAATTATCCAAGGTGGGCCGCCAGGGTCAGCCTGGTCACTGACATCTGTCACCAGGTCCACTGTGTATGTGCAGCAGTCTCACCCTTTCTCTCTCTCCTTTCATAAAACACACAGTCCAATTTTGCAGAGAATGCTTAAAAAATTCGCCTACTACCCACATCAGGCATAAGTCAGGCCATTGCAGCAAGCAAAGTGCACACTGACATTCAAATAGCAGACCTGCAGCTACCCATGGTGGGCTGCCAGGGGCAGGTGCAGCACTACACCAGCAACCCCTGACATGGATAGTGTCTTTAGGAGGACATGCATGGGACTTTTGGCCTTCCATTGTTAACTGTGTTCGAGACGTGTAAACTGTTTTAATTGGTTTTTTGATGATGTCACTCCATAACACTTAGTGTAACGCATAAGTGTATCTATTTTATGGCTATGCATTACCTTGTGTTAGAACATAAGTGGCAATATGAAGGGCTGAATTTTCACGTGTTTCAGATTTGGTGTTTTTTTTTTTGCTTTACGCCAGTCACTTCTGTGACAGCAGAAGTTACATTTTTGTCCCTATTGGAATGATTGTTGGATTCATTGATCTAAGTGCAGCTGCCAGTTGTTCCCCTGCTACTGCCATGCCTCAAGTGAATGGGCTACAGCCACAGTGATCGTAAAGAAACGTTTGGTCAGCTTCAGCTCTGTGGTGACTATTAATGCACAGGCAGTCACAGACACTTACTCCATGCTTCACCTGGAGGAGTAGCTCACATGGATGACTGGAAGTTATTTCTTTTCAAGTCTACCTTCATATTATGTCAGACAAAGCATCAAAACTACTGCTTGTGGTTAGTATTCCTTTTGGACTCTGTCAGTATCATTGGCCAATGTTTGGCATCCCAAGTGTGCCTGTCATCTTTCAATGTTTCTTAGAACAGGTTACAACAGTTTTCCCTCATTGCATTTACTATCTTGATAATATTATCATGACAGGTGCTCCCATTGCAGATCACCTACGAAACCTCAGTTCTTTGTTTGCTGTTCTACAGGCCACCGGCCTCAAATGTAATCTTGTTAAGTTTCACTTTTTCCAGACATACATTGTTTATTTGGGTCATGAAATTTCCCAGCAGTGCGTGTGTACCACGGAACAACATGTTGCTGCCATTACAGCTTTGCTTTGTCCATCTAATCTATAAGAACTTCATGTATTCCTTGACAAAGTCTATCACAAATTTATTCCCAGAACACTACAATAGCACACCTCTTGCATCTGGTGCTTTAGGAAAGTGCTCCTTTTCTTTGGTCTGCAGCATGTGAGCTTGGTTTTATGCAGCTTATGGATAGTCTTTGTCCCGTGCTGTGTTTGCAGCACTTCAACCCCTTTTGTGAATCTGTGGTGTCTGTTGAATCTGCAGCTGTGATACATATTATGTAAATTGATGGTTAAGGGGGGAGGGGGGGGGGAAGGAAAGGGAACAGATGAAAATACTTATGTCAGCTGTATCAGGACAGTAT
This sequence comes from Schistocerca piceifrons, assembly GCF_021461385.2. Taxonomy (NCBI): domain Eukaryota; kingdom Metazoa; phylum Arthropoda; class Insecta; order Orthoptera; family Acrididae; genus Schistocerca; species Schistocerca piceifrons. Next base: position 373,083,140 of record NC_060145.1, on the reverse strand, counting down.
GTGGAATCAGCAGTGACAAGTGAAACAGTGTGCTGGACTGGAACTCGAATTCGTGATCTCCCACTTACTAGGCAGCTACATTAACCATAGTGCCACCCAGCTGCAGTGTTTATCACAATTGTGCAGGCTATCTTGGTGCGCCTCTTGGCTGACCCACATTCACAACCAGTGCCACCTATACACAGTCTCCATCCTTCTCTTCCTACTTGAATGTAAATGGATAGATAAAAAATCTACTCACCAAGTGGCGGCAGGGGAACACACACACAAAAGGGCTTAACTTTCACAAGCTTTTGGAGCTAGTGGCTCCTTCTTCTGGCAGAAGAGTTGAAGAGAAAGGAAGAGAAGTGAAAGAAAAGGACTGGAGAGGTTTAGGGAAAGAGGTACAGTTCAGAAAAGTCATCCAGAACACCAGTCAGGGGAGACTAAGTGGACAGGATGAGAAGGAAAGACTGATTATTGGGGACTGCACTGGATGAGAATGGAAAACCTGAGACTTTAAAGGTGGAAGACAGGGCAACATGCAAAGCAGAGATTACTACAAAAACATTGTGCATGAGTTAATAAGAATGAAAAGCTACGTGATGTAGGAAACTAAAATGGAGCAAAAAAAGGAGTAGTTACCATGAATAAATATTGAGGTAGAAGGAGTTAACATAAATTAACACCAGGTGGGTAGCGAAAACCAAGGACATCAGCTGCAGCACCTGCACAATTTAGTGAGCTGGAATGTTGTTGCAGTACAAGTCTCTCTCTCTCTCTCTCTCTCTCTCTCTCTCTCTCTCTCTCTCTCTCTCTCTCTATATATATATATATATATATATATATATATACAAAGATGAGGTGACTTACCGAACAAAAGTGCTGGCAGGTCGATAGACACACAAACAAACACAAACATACACACAAAATTCAAGCTTTCGCAACAAACTGTTGCCTCATCAGGAAAGAGGGAAGGAGAGGGGAAGACGAAAGGAAGTGGGTTTTAAGGGAGAGGGTAAGGAGTCATTCCAATCCCGGGAGCGGAAAGACTTACCTTAGGGGGAAAAAAGGACAGGTATACACTCGCACACACGCACATATCCATCCACACATACAGACACAAGCAGACATATTTCATGTAATGGGTTGAAGGTGTTGATCTACGTAGGCAGAGATACGTTCTGTGGGGGCTTGGTAACCAGCTACAATGGGGCGGCCGGGATGATTGGGTTTGTGGATTTTAGGAAGAAGGTAGAAGTTAGGGGTGCGGGGTGTCGGTGGGGTCAGGAGGTTGATGGAGTCAGGTGAAAGGTTTTGCAGGGGGCCTAAGGTTCTGAGGATTCCTTGAAGCTCCGCCTGGACATCGGGAATGGGGTTACCTTGGCAAACTTTGTATGTGGTGTTGTCTGAAAGCTGACGCAGTCCCTCAGCCACATACTCCCGATGATCAAGTACCACGGTCGTGGAACCCTTGTCCGCCGGAAGAATGACGATGGATCAGTCAGCCTTCAGATCACGGATAGCCTGGGCTTCAGCAGTGGTGATGTTGGGTGTAGGATTGTGTCTGTATGTGTGGATGGATATGTGCGTGTGTGCGAGTGTATACCTGTCCTTTTTTCCCCCTAAGGTAAGTCTTTCCGCTCCCGGGATTGGAATGACTCCTTACCCTCTCCCTTAAAACCCACTTCCTTTCGTCTTCCCCTCTCCTTCCCTCTTTCCTGATGAGGCAACAGTTTGTTGCGAAAGCTTGAATTTTGTGTGTATGTTTGTGTGTCTATCGACCTGCCAGCGCTTTCGTTCGGTAAGTTACCTCATCTTTGATTTTATATATGATTTTTCCCATGTGGAATGTTTCCTTCTATTATATATATTCCTTTCGTCTTCCCCTCTCCTTCCCTCTTTCCTGATGAGGCAACAGTTTGTTGCGAAAGCTTGAATTTTGTGTGTCTGTTTGTGTGTCTATCGACCTGCCAGCGCTTTTGTTCGGTAAGTCACCTCAACTTTGTTTTTTATATATATATATATATATATATATATATATATATATATATATGTGTGTGTGTGTGTGTGTGTGTGTGTGTGTGTGTGTGTGTGTGTGTGTGTGTGTATAGCAGGATTTGTCCAACAATTAGCAATGTTCTCAATGCTACTCAGCACCTCATCTGTTTTGTAAGTTGTTACCTTTACTCCTTAAATTATTTGTATTCCATCAAAAGACTTTTCATTACCTATTGATAGAGAAATTTCTATTGTGATGACTGTGGAAAATTTCTACATTGGATTAATGTAAATTGGCTTGAGCATCACCTCAAAGATTTTATTATGAACAATCAGTTTATATTGAGACAGATATGTTTTGATGTATTTAATGCAACACAGGCTTTTAATATGATCATGGTTTTTTTTTTTTTCATTTCTTGCATTGCATAGTTTTCTAGGCAGTTTTCTGGTACTAGTCCTTACTTTTATATCTCTTGTGCATCTCTTATAACCTGTGACTGGATGACCTGATGTCTCCTCATTTTACTATGGGTTTGTGCTGAAATGTAATGCCTTTGAATTTTTTATGCAGAAAGTCTTCAAGATTTTTTAAAATAAAACAAATGTTAGTAACATACTACATCTTTCTTCTTCATGTCTACTTATCTGAACTCTCTATCCCTAGGTGGCTCCAAAATGTAGCATTTAACATGGTGGTGTTAATGTAACTATGTTGATGCTCGAAAAAGAGCATATTAGAATTGATTTTTGAACTAGACAAGTTTGTCCAATAAAATAACACTTGCTTGAGCTCTAGAATTTAGTGGTGTAATTTGTTTTTGTCTATCTTGTACAGTTTAGAGGTTATTAATGTTCAAAGTTGGGAAATTACCTTCATACCGGAAGGAGATTTCCACTCTACGGCGGTGTGAGTGCTGATATGAAACTTCCTGGCAGATTAAAACTGTGTACCGGACCGAGACTCGAACTCGGGACCTTTGCCTTTCGCAGGCAAGTGCTCTACCATCTGAGCTACCCAAGCATGACTCACGCCCTGTCCTCACAGCTTTACTTCTGCCAGCATCTCGTCTCCTACCTTTCAAACTTCATGGAAGCTTTTCTGCGAACCTTGCAGAACTAGCACTCCTGGAAGAAAGGATATTGCGGAGACATGGCTTAGCCATAGCCGGGTGGATGTTTTCAGAAAGAGATTTTCACTCTGCAGCGGAGTGTGCGCTGATATGAAACTTCCTGGCAGATTAAAACTATGTGCCGGACCGAGACTCTAACTCGAGCTCTTCTTCACGAGAGAGCTTCTGTGAAGTTTGGAAGGTAGGAGACGAGACACTGGCAGAAGTAAAGCTGTGAGGACGGGGCATGTGTTGTGCTTGGGTAGCTCAGATGGTAGAGTACTTGCCCATGAAAGGCAAAGGTCCCGAGTTCGAGTCTTGGTCCGGCACACAGTTTTAATCAGCCATTAAGTTTATTACCTTCATACCGACTGCTAAAACACATGTTCTACATGTTGTCCATCCCATGCAGTGCACAACTGTAGTCGCCGCAACCACTCTGACTGCACACGGAGGAGAGTGTCTCCTGCAATTTGGTTACAGGCATGCTGTATGCGTTCCTCCAGGTGTCTCAAATCACGGATGCTCTCAGCATACACTGTCTGCTTAAGATGTCCCCATAGATAAAAATGAAGGGGCGTTAAGTCAGGGGATCTTGGTGGCCGCTCCACAGGACCACGGTGACCAATCCACTTCCCTGGCAGTTGTTCCTCCAACCATTCAAGGACACCAATGCCATAGTGTGGAGGGGCTCCATCATGCTGAAAATAAGATGGGAAAATGCTGTCAGCATTCAGTGTGGAAGGGAACACAAGGTCCTGCAGTAGCATCAGGTACTGTGGCACAGTTAAGGTGTTGTAAATGAAAAATGGCCCAATGATGAGGGTGTACTATATGTCACACTACACCATCACTTTCGCTGGACTATGTTCTTGAATTGGGGCAACCCAGTTCGGATTTGCGTCACTCCAGTATCAACAATTATGTCAATTAACCTTCCCGTTCAAAGTGAAATATGCCTCTTTGCTGAACAGTATGCCCTTGGCAAATGAAGGATCCAGTTCGTGTTGTTCAGTAGCCCACAGGCAGAACTCCAACCGGCGATCAGGGTCATCCTCATTAAGTCGATGTTGCATCTGCAGCTTGTAAGGATGCCACTTATTGGTGTGCAATATCTGGACAACGGAGGTTTGGCTTATTGCACATGCTAGGGCCACATGATGAGTACTTCATTTAGGACTTTTCATAAATGATGCAACAACCGCAGTTGCAGTTTCCTCATTGGTGGCAGTCCATGGTCACCCACTATGTGCCCTATCGTAACAGAGCCCATCTCCTGGAATTTGGTGATCATGTGAACCACCGTGTTGTGCGATACCGGTCCTCTGTCTGGGTGCCATCTGTTGTAGTCAGTTGCTACTGTTTGGTACCTGCGTTCCCCTGATATAAGAATGATTTTGATTTTCTGTTCATGTGTCAGATCCATTTTAGATCACCTGGAACAAAGAGAGACATGAGTCGGTATCAAGGTAACTTTGAACATTAATAAGTTCTAAACTGTACAAGATAGACAAAAACAAATTACACCACTCAATTCCAGAGCTCAGGTGAGTGTTATTTGATGTGTCATACACTCCCGTTCCCATTAAAAAAAATTACTTGAATACATTATGGTGGATTTCAAGTTGGCGGCCATGAATGACATTCACTCCAAAAGTTGCAGCCTCACGTCAAACCTATGTTCCCATCATCACATTTCAATTTCCCCTTTAATCTTCCAACTTATGAAGGTGTCCAAGGACTTTTGACTTGCTCTATGTGTGTGTATATATATGTTTGTATTATTTATTATATTTCCTATTATTTTAATTGCTAATCTACTATTTTATGTTTAATGACAGGTTGAGTCTATGAGAATAGCAGATGCAGAGTTTGTGAGCCTGTTGCATGAGTTACATGTTGCACACATACCCGGCCATTTGTATCGTGGATATACCATTGTACCTGCAGTTTTAGGAAACTGTGGTAGGACAGTAGAGGTAGGTTTAATTTGTGTGTGTGTGTGTGTGTGTGTGTGTGTGTGTGTGTGTGTGTATAATTCATTTTTATTTTTCATGTACACTGTATCATTAGAAATTATTATGTAGTTCCAATGTTTTGTTGCTGAAGTACCAGCAATTTGGAATTGATAATTCTTTATTTAAATTTCTGTTACAGTTGCATGTACGAGAGTCACTCCAAAAGAAATGCACGCTATTTTTTTGAAAATCCATCTTTTATTCTACATGTTTGTAGGTTTTACAGTGTGTAGATACATCCTTTAGGAACAATATTTTCATTTCTCCACATAATTTCCATCCCTCTCAACTGCCTTGTGCCATCTTGGAACCAGCGCCTGTATACCTGCACGGTAAAATTCTGGACCAACCTATTGGAGCCACTGTTTGGCAGCATGAACAAGGTAGTCATCATCTGCAAACCTTGTTCCACGAAGAGAGTCTTTCAGTTTCCCAAAGAGATGATAGTCACATGGAGCCAGGTCAGACTGTAAGGCGGGTGTTTCAGTGTTGTCCATCTGAGTTTTGTGATTGCTTCCATGGTTTTTTGACTGACATGTGGCCATGCATTGTCGTGCAACAGCAAAGCATTCTGCCTTTGCCGATGTGGTCGAACACAACTCAGTCAAACTTGAAGTTTCTTCAGTGTTGTCACGTATGCATCAGAATTTATGGTGGTTCCACTTGGCATGTTGTCTACAAGCAAGAGTCCTTCGAAATCGAAAAACACCGTAGCTATAACTTTTCCAGCAGAAGGTGTGGTTTTGAATATTTTTTTCTTGGGTGAATTTGCATGATGCCACTCCATTGATTACTTCTTCATCTCTGGTGAAAAATAATGGAGCCATGTTTCATCACCTGTCACAATTCTTCCAAGAAATTCATCTCCACCATTCTCGTACTGTTCCAAAAGTTCACTGCGTAGCATTTTTCTTGCTTCTTTGTGAGCCATTGTCAACATCCTGGGAACCCACTTGGCACACACCTTTTTTAATGCCAACACTTTCAGTATCCTGCAAACACTTCCTTCCCCTAACCCAACGTAGCGTGACAATTCGTTCACTGTGATGCTTCTGTCAGCAGTCACCAATTTGTTAACTCTCTGCACATTGTGTGGAGTGTGTGCAGTACGAGGCCTGCTGCTGCGAGGACAATCCTCAATATTGCCGTGCCCACTTTCATCACGTAACCTGCTTGCCCACCAACAAACTGTACTGCGATCGACAGCAGCATCTCCATACACTTTTTTCAACCTCTTGTGGATGTTTCCCACTGTGTGTGATGTCTTTAGGTTAGTTAGGTTTAAGTAGTTCTAAGTTCTAGGGGACTGATGACCTCAGATGTTAAGTCCCATAGTGCTCAGAGCCATTTGAACCATTTGTTTCCCATTGTCTCGTTTTCACAGCACGGGAATTCTATGACAGCACATTGCTTCTGATGAATGTCATGTGTAGCAGCCACCTTGAAGATATGCTGTGATGGCGCCACTCACTGGAACAGGTTGAACTAAGTTTGAAAACAAGCAGGAATGATGTATCTATACACTGTAAAACTTTCACACATGCAGAATGAAAACTCTATTGTTACAAAAATAGTGTGCATTTCTTTTGGAGTGACCCTCGTAACTTATACTAGTGAGTAGCTTTGAACATAGTTGTTTATTTTCCTATTGGACCTGCACTAAAATTACATGTCGAAGCAAAATTCCACTAACATACTTGGATAATGGCCACACAAGCATAGTCATACGATAGATATGGAATGATCTTACTACATCATGATTTGTTCAACAGATGTGATTGTATCACACATGTAATAAAATCACTCCCTATGTATTGTATGGCTATGTGATTTGTGGACGTTACCCAAGTATGTCAGTGGAATTTTGCTTTGATAAGTACTTTCCATGTAGGCCTGGTATCAAAATGACAGCTGCATTTGAAAGTAGTCACCAGTATAAATTACATGCAACTGTGACAGAAATTTGAACAACATTAGAAATTTTGCTTATGTGCTTTTTAATGATAATTATATTTTAACAGCCTTTATCAAATCCTAGAGAACCTGGTAGTGCTTTGCAGTTGCTAAATATGTATGGAATCAGATATCCGTCCTACTTCCTTCTGTGCCCTCTCTCTGTCCATCTCCTCTTCCAGCTTCTCTCTGACTTTGAGTCTTATTTGTTTCTGGAAACAAAACCTTAATAGGTATTTGAAGTCACTTAAACAGAGTGGGAAAATGTAGAACATCATTCGTATACGGGGTATGAGACAGACCTCTCCAGCTGCTGAATCTGTGAGAGGAATAGTTTCAGTGACAGTATTTTGCACAATTTTAATCTGTGTAGCATTACATGTTGGATTATTCAAATTCCATAGTAGTATCCTAATCCAAAGCCACAGAAGCTACTTTCTTATTTTCTGTTACAACCAGTTGCGAAGAAGAAAACAAAACAGCACATTGTTGTGTAAGCAATTTTTTGTTTAAAATTATATATAAAGAGGAAGAATATGTTTGAGAGAAACAATTTGTTTAATGGTTTAAATGCCATGCTATTATAGTTAAAACCACATTTACATCGACCTCTACGTCTACATGGATACTCTGCAAATCACACTTAAGTGCTTGGCAGAGGATTCAGTGAACCACCTTCACAATAATTCTTTATTACTCCACTCCCTAACAGTGTGCAGAAAAAATGAACACTTGTATCTTTCCATGAAAGCTCTGATTTCTCTTATTTTATTATGATGATCATATCTCCCTATGTAGGTCAGCATCAACAAAGTATTTTCACATTCGGAGGAGAAGGTTGGTGATTGAAATTTTGTGAGAAGATACTGCCACATCGAGAAATGCCTTTGTCTTAATGATGTCCCCTCCAAGTCCTGTATTATGTCCATGACAATCTATTCCATATTTATCGATAATACAAAATGTGCTATTTTCTATGTGTTCTTCCCAGTTTAAGTCATTTACAGTTGTAATTCATAGGTACTTAATTGAATTTACAGACTTTAGATTTGACTGATTTATCGTGTAACTGAAGTTTAACAGATTCTTTTTAGTACTCATGTGGATGCCCTCACACTTCTCACTATTGAGGGTAAATTGCCAATTTTTGCACCATACAGATATCTTTTCTAAATCATTTTGCAATTTGTTTTTATCTTCTGATGACTGTACTAGATGGTAAATGACAGCATCATCAACAAACAGCCTAAGACAGCTACTCAGATTGTCTGCTAAATCATTTATATAAATAAGGAACAGCAGAGGGCCTATAACACTACCTTGGGGAATGCCAGAAACCACTTCTGTTTTACTCTATGACTTTCTGTCAATTACTACAAACTGTGATCTCTCTGACAGGAAATCATGAATCCAGTTGCATAACTTAGATGATATTCCATAGACAATCAATTTTATTACAAGCTGTTGTGAGGTATGGTCTCAAATCCCTTCTGGAAATCTATAAGTACAGAATCAATTTGAAATCCATTGTCAATGCCACTTGACACTTTGTGTCAGTAAAGAACTAGTTGTGTTTCACAAGAACAATGTTTTCTAAATCTGTGTTGAGTATGTGTCAATAGACCATTCTCTTTGAGATAATTCATAATGTTCAAATACAATATATGTTACAAAATCGTACTGGACATAGAAGTTAATCATATGGACTGAAATTTAGTGGATTACACCCATTGCCTTTCTTGAATATTGGTGTGAGGTGTGCACCTTTCCAGTCTTTGGTGTAGATGTGTCATTGAGTGAGCAGTTGTGTATGATTGTTAAGTATGGTGCTATTGCACCAGCATACTCTGAAAGGAACCAAATTTGTATACAATCTGAAGCGGATTGTCTTTATACAGTCAACGTCTGTCCAAATGTTTATTAAATAAGCAGGTAAAAATTTGAAGTAAATCACTCAAGAAGCTTGTGAGATTTTTGCTAACAGTGTTGCACCACTAAGTGTACAATGCTGTCAGTTTAGAGTTACCACTTTGCATCCTCATGTCCTGACTGACCAGCTGTCTGGGGAAAATAAGCACACATACTTGTAAACTATGACCTAAATACATGCAATCTGTAATAGCTATTATTACTAGTCTGCAAATGATGCAAATATTAATGTAATTTTGTTTAGTAGGCTTACATGTACATCTACATTTACAATTAAATCTGTACTCCGCAAACCACCATGAGGTGTGCGGCAGAGGGTATGTCCCCTTACTAGTTGTTTGGATTTCTTCCCATTCCATTCGCAAATGGAGCACACGAGGAATGATTGTTTGAATGTCTCTGTGTGTGCAGTAATTATTCTAATATTATCCTCATGATTTGTATGTGACAATATAATGAAAAAGAGTTGCTATTCACCATATAGTTGAGATGCTGAGTCACAGAAACCACATCAAAAATACTATCAGAAAGTTAACTTGCAGCCAACAAGGCATCAAAAATAGACACTCATGCAAAACCAACTCACACACAGATGAGATTGCAGTCATATGTGTGAGAGTTGTGCTTGTGTGTGTATGTGCAAGTTGTTAAGAGACAGCCTCCTCTAGCATTACTTTTCCTAAACAGAAGTGTCAGTACCATAGCTAATTTTGGAATTTCGAACAGGTCAATATTTTCTCAGCTGTTTTTCGAAAAAAATTCCGTATGATTTTGTACACAATGTGTTATGTTTCAAGCTAAAATCCATAAAAAGAAATTACTTCTTTTTATTACAATTGATATGTACTAGCTCTGAATGTGAAGTTGAAATTATTTTTTTAGAAACATCTGAAAATCATCCTAGGATAGAGATCCCAGGATCTCTACATAGCAGCCAGACAACCAGTTAGCTATGGAGGTGAACAGAGACTTCTGCTGCCAGGAGAATACTAGGAACTTAGGCTACTTATATTATTAAATCAAAAGAAAAATAAATAAAATAAAGAAATACTGAAATACACCAAGAACATCAGAAGAACTATCAACCCATTATAAGAGAAATATGGGTCAAAATAAACAAATAAAATGAAAGTAATCAGAGATATGAAGCACAGAATCTTTTAAAAATTTGTACTTAAACTTGCATATTTATAACACAATGAAAAATAAAGAAAGATATTATATATTCTCCATATGACAATGCTGATTTTGAAAACAAATTTTGTTATGCTTTAGAAAAACAGTTCATCAAAAGTGAACTTCACATTAGTTATAAAAAGACACTGTACAAGGTTTCCATCAAAAGGGTGATGAGATCCAAACTCAGAAGTATAAAAGAAATTGCACTCCTTTAGATTTAGTTAATTGACCACTGAAATTATCGTGGATGGTGAACTTAAAGGTAGGCAGACAGATTAACACTGTATCCACAACGCTGTTCATAATAAAGGATGTTACACAATCAGACAGTTCAGATACTTTGTACGATATGGACTGTTTGTACTATACAAATGATTTTAAAGCTGTCACAGCATAATGTGTACAAAATACAGTGCTACTTTACAGAAAGATATTTTGGACATGCACAAAAGGGACGGAAAAACAGAATCATGCAAAAATTCATTTAACACTCTTAAATTGGTGAAGTCTATGGTGCTGTACATCTGTTAAAAGGCTACGCAAATGATAAAAGATTCAGTAATTAACAACAGTTCAGTCTCTGTCAGTCTGAGTGGCCTCCCCTTCATCTTTCACCTTCCTCAAGTTCCAAAACTTAGGACAGATTCATATACATTTGTACATATGTATTGACAATACTAAAATTTTTAGATTTCATCATCTGAAGGAATGTAATCACTGACTAGCAATTGTTCCATAATTTTATAATTTTCTCAAGTGAATTTTCCTTTTGAAACAATGTAAAAGTGAAACGATGTTATGAAACATTCCTTTGTAAGTTCAACAAGTGTTACATGGTGTCCTTATAAGATATTGTTTGTTATTATGTGCTGCCCAAGTTTGCTTACCTAGGTGTATCTTCATGTAGTAAATGTTCCTGATTAATATTCCATTACAAGAGGAAGAAAATTTCACTGCATTTCTTGTATTCTCCAGTGACTATCAGTACTGAAGCAATAGGAACATTCTACAACCAAAAAATGAGGAGGACAGCTAACTATTCATTTGCAAACAAATCATAGTGGTCCACAGGTAGATTTAATAAATTGGAACACTGTATGAGCTTTCAAACTTTTGCTCCTTTTCTATTGGTGCTCTCTCTCTCTCTCTCTCTCTCTTTCGTTCTTTCTTTCACACGCACACACACACACACACACACACACACACACACACACACACACACACACACACACCCTTGTGGCCACAGTGGTACCTGTGCAAGACTGTAATGTGCTTGTCATATTGCACATTGTAATTTTCAGTAGAAATAATAAATGAAATGCGAATTGTGTTTGGTTAGCTGCTTCCTCTTCATCTTATACACGAGTAAATTAAATATAACTTTCTGGTGTTACAGCTGAGCCCTCTGGAGAAGAAATTTTCAGTACATATACTTCTGTCACTGGGAGAAAACAAGTGCCACCCAGCCACAGTTGGCTCTCTAATGCAATTCGATATATTTTCTGCTACAATGAATGAATGCTTTCAAGCATTAATTCTTGAAGGAGTTGACTTGTTATTTGCTATATTTTCAACTGATGGAGATGAGTGGGCTCTTCGGAACAGCATCACTACCTCTGTGCAGGTATTTCATTGCAATTTTGTTATGTTCCTTACAACATTAACAAATATGATTTTCAAAACAGATCAAATTATTGCCAGACATTGATACTAAATTACATGTCTGCTGTGCACACACTATCACTATGTTAAACAGCATTAAATTCTCTCATATGTCTCAGTTATATACAAATCTGTTGTGTCTCATGCACTACAAACAATTAGCAGCAGTGCTATACTTATAATAACATGAATGCACTTGGAAGAGACATAGAGGCAAACAAATAGAGGTATCATAATTAAAAGAGTTATACGAAAGGAACTGTAATTGAGAAAATTTGATTGTGTTTCATTACATATTAAAGGAGACAGAATAAAACAGTGACAATAATATGTCAATAGTGCCAATTTTGATAAGTTCCATAGCAATTTTGTAGATGCATTTCATGAAATCTTTCTGCCTAAAACCTGCTGCATCATTGTAAAAAGTAAATTAAAATGAAGCACTGAAAGCATAAGAATCTCTACTGTTAGGAAAAGGAAGCTATGCAAAGACTTAAATTATAATAAAGAGATTATATTTATTCAATATCATACACATTATAAAATTACGTTTAAGAATTTTATAAAGTTAGCAAAACAAGTCATAGAAATAAATCAAAGGAAGTGAAGTCTAACATCAAATCTGAAATTTAGTGTGTGAGGATGGGTACCAATGAAGATAATGAAATTGGTGGATAAAAACCTAGCTGCAATAGTAATTAATGTTATGAATAAGATTACTTCCAAGAAGTATCCAAATATGCTGAAATAAATACACTCTTCAGGAAAGGATCTTGTCAAAAATATTTCAGAGAGTAGTTACTATCTAATTTAAAAAAAATATCATAAAACATTATATTATTTTGAACAACCAATTTGGTTTTAAGCAAAGAGAAAATACTCTAATAACTTTGTTAACAAGATTAGCACCTCATCAGACAGCATCATAAATTGGAGGAAATCTACTGTGACATCACAAACTCCTTCATCATAGTAAACCACACCTTGCTAATGCATAAACTGAAAGCTGACAGTGCCCCTCAAGGATCTATTCATAGCCCTATTCACTGTCTGTTTTGTGTTGTTGATTTACCCACCAAAGCTTCCAGATGATATATTTGTTTTCATTGAAAATGATGAAGCAGAAAAAATCCTTGCTGCATCAATAATTCACTTAAAAACATGGTTCCAGTGAAATGAACTCAAAAACACAAGGTCCAACAATCAAAAATGCCAGGAAATTAAAATCATCTGTAAAGAGAAGGGAATAACAGAATTAGATGTTACAACACTAAGAAAATTTAGATAATACTTTAGAATGAAATATACACATTGTGCAACTTTCAAATAAACTATGCAACTTTCCAGTTGTACAGCAAACATTGTGCAGTGCCACTTACATGAATACATGTAAAATTGCATACCACAGATATTTCAAACCAAGCCAGTAAAAAGGTGTGGGATTATGTTTTGGGGACAACTTTAATAATACATCATGTATCCTGAATGTCCATAAAAAGTCTTCAGAAACAGTTGTGCTGGTTATCCAAGGGAAACATGTTGTCCATTACGCATAGCCGAAAACTTTTAACACTGGTGCTTACCCTCCCCTATACATGTATGAGACAATTACCTTTTTATACAACTAAAAATTGCTCTTGAAATATATTTTCTTGACATATATGGTACAATTACCTTTTTATACAACAAAAAATTACTCTTGAAAGTTATTTTCTTGATAATTCATATACTACAAGAAATAAAGCTAATTATTTGCTTCCTATTCATTAGTTAAAATTATATGATATGTTCAGATTCCACAGCCTATGGGACTGAAAATCTTCAACAGACTAAATGATTATTTTATGGCACTAAAGGATATTACACCACAATTGGTACACTAAAAAAGTAACTATCGCACTTTATGAATCACTATTAATGTAATTAGTACCTTTAGATGTAGTTGATACATAGAAGACGGACGATGATGTTTCATGGTTCATTCAGCACTGGCTTGGAGTAACTGTAAAGTAAATTTTTTCATATTTAACATGTTTGATTCTTATCTAACTTTTTAATTTCTCTTTGCTTGCAACACAATACTGTTTCAGAGACAAAGTTCTGCTTAAAAATCCATAAAACTTCTCACAGTCTCTGTAATGTTAATTGTGAATTTTATTTTATCATGTCATGTTTTTGCTATAGCACACTAAGTAAGTGGTACCCTGGCTTACAATTACAAAAAATATTTGTGATACAAATGCTTCTGCCTCATGTTTTATTTCATTCTATACAACAAAACAAATATTTTTTATTCATATAAGTAACTATAAGAAAATATATTAGTGGGAAGTATCCAAACAACCCAGACAGTGTAACACTGTGCCAAGATGTGCTGGCCGTGCACCAAGGCGTGTTTAGCCACAGGGTGATCCTCATTACCAACAAACACTGTCTGCCTGTGTCCATTCATGTGAATGGACAGTTTGTTGTGAAGTTTGGTTGCGAAAGCTTGAATTTTGTGTGTATGTTTGTGTGTCTGTCGACCTGCCAGCAATTTTGTTTGGTAAGTCACATCATCTTTGTTTTTAGATATATTTTCTTATAGTTACAGCAACAAACTGTCCATTCACATGAATGGATACAGGCAGACAGTGTTTGCTGGTAATGAGGATCACCCTGTGGCTAAACATGCCTTGGTGGGTGCACGGCCAGCACATCTTGGCACAGTGTTACACCATTCGGGTTATCTGGATACTTCCCACTAACACCAACCTGTCAGAACTCTGGAGATGGGAACTTGCCCTTCAGTATATCCTCTCTTCTTGTTATCTGCCAGGCCTCAATCTCCTCTTTCAACAACATCTTTGCCTCTGCACTTCCGCCTCGACTGACATCTCTGCCCAAACTCTTTGCCTTTACAAATGTCTGCTTGTGTCTGTGTATGTGCGGATGAATATGTGTGTGTGTGAGCGAGTGTATACCTGTCCTTTTTTCCCCCTAAGGTAAGTCTTTCCGCTCCAAGGATTGGAATGACTCCTTACCCTCTCCCTTAAAACCCACATCCTTTCGTCTTTCCCTCTCCTTCCCTCTTTCCTGATGAAGCAACCGTTGGTTGCGAAAGCTTGAATTTTGTGTGTATGTATGTGTCTGTTTGTGTGTCTATCGACCTGCCAGCACTTTCATTTGGTAAGTCACATCATCTTTGTTTTTAGATATAGTTTTCCCACGTGGAATGTTTCTCTCTATTCTATTCATAACTATAAGAAAACATGCAACACACTTTAAGAGGGTTATGATTATCCTTTTTGTCATATATTGTCTGTTTGAATGAAGATACTAATATTACAAACTTTGTTAGATTGCCCTGCTCAATCTTTTGAAAACCATTGGTGTGAAGATAGATGTGTTCATTGGTTCATGCCCTGCAAAGACTTATGCTGAAGGAGGCTACACAATTGAAGAAGCTGTACGTGCAGCCTATGAATTGGATATTGAAGAGCGCCATGGTAAGAAGAAGTTAATAGTTGGTACATTTACAGGGTTTTTCTGCAGTATTATTAAAAATATTTTTTGTTCTAATACTAATACTGCTCTTCATATAGTTTTCTCAGTTATTAGTCCTAAATTTGCTGTTTATTTATGTGATACATAGCTATCTGATGTACTGTATTAAATGTTCTTTGAAGAACACTGCAGTCAGAAATTGAGAGTTAATTATTTTACATCTGTTGAAAATCATGAAGTGACCACTGGATTCAGATTCAATGGGTCCCAGAAAAGATGCATATTCATTAATAGGGATACATATTCCTGCTCCAAAAGACAGCAAAGACTGTTGCTGGTCAGATACGTGGTCACACCTGAGCAGACTTGAGGGGGAGATAATGGTGCACTATGACAAATTGCAACAGAGTCAGGCTTAGAAGAAAATTTACACAAAAGTGAGAAATATGTATAAATCAGAAATTAGAGCAGCCAAGAGGAAATCCAATGATAGTTACATACTCAGTTCAACAAATAAGTGTAAAGCAGCATGGATAGTTATAAAAACAGATAAAATCTCTGAAAATAAGCACAATATCATTCATATTCAACCAAACATCTTAAACAAACACTTGTTCTATCTCAAATAAAATCTCACTGAAGATGCAAATAAATCTTTAGTTGTGCTCCCAGCTCTAGATAGTAAGCAACAGGACAAGTTCTGCTGGTTTCATATATCATATGACAGGTTAATGAAGCAATTGCCAAAATCAGCAACTCAAAGACAGAAGACTTCTATAGAATTTTTAATAAAATATATAGAAAGGAGTACTACTGCCACTAATCTAAATCATCAGTCAAATGCTATGTGAAAAAATCTCACCAGATTTCCTAAAAGTTACTGTAAGAAAGGTGATAAAGCATTCCATGACAAATATTGTCCCATATAACTCACTCCAGTCATATCAAATATTACAGAATATCATATGCACAAACAAATATGTGATTCTTTTGAGACTAAGAAAACAGCCGGTGCAACTCTTCTAGCTTTGAGGAAAGCTATTGATACTGTCTTGCATAGTATACTTATCCAAAAGCTCCAGTGCTATGCAATTGCAGAGAATGCTCTTCACCTTACTGAGCCATACCTAAGCAACAGAGTGCAGATAGTAACTATAAACAATCAAAGGTAGACTCATTATTTGTTACAAAAGGCATTCCGCAGGGCTCAGTCCCAGGTACATTCCTGTAAATATAAATGACTTACTCTCATTCCTTTCATGTGTGGCAGTATTGCACACAGATTATACAACTCTAATCACACAAGAAATGAGCTGCAACATAATGTTAATATAACCATGAATCGATGCACTAACTGGTTCCAGGTAAATTATTTACAAATTAATAACAATAAAGATGAAGACACTGTTTTCAAATTAAGTGTCCCCAACAGAAATAAAAAAAATTATCAAACTGTTAAGTTTCTACATAAATCAGAAGCTCAGGTGGGTGGTCACATAGAAAAATTGTGCTCCAAACTTTATCAGTTGATTTATCTGTTGTACAGACTGAGGAATAATGTAAGCAAAATGCTACCAGTATATGCATATTTTGCATCTTTCCACTCCCACATTACCTATGGAACTCTTCTATGGGGTAACTGCCCCAGCTCATGTATAGCAGCACTTCCGCCAAGAGAATCTTGTAAAGATGACTTCAAAGTGCTCAATAGTTGCCTTCTCAGCTTTAAAGAGAATTTAAATAATTTTAATGCCTTATAGCACATTTAAGATTTTTCTAGCAGAGTGGCTTAAGATGAAAACATACTGCTACATAAAAGAGTATGAGGATTCAGATTTAAATGACATAAATTTCTGAGTACTGTCATACTAAGTTGTAATAAGTTTCTGGTTAAAAGGCTCCTGCATGTATAATTTTCACATTATGTATAACAATGTTTCACAAATGTAATTATCATGAATTGTTTTTATGTATCTCTTGTCTATTAGTTTTATATGTAAATATTTACACCAATAGCGTGTAAAATGTTCAAGGGTGAATAAATTTTATTTTATTTTAAATTCTGTTGGTTAGATATCCTTTGTCTGCAGTGTATCACAGAAACATAGCTAACAGCATGTCTTTTTAAGAAGATTTACAGTACGAATGATAGGAACTGACTTACAAAGCAGACACTGCAGCTCAAACATTTATTTTCTTTTTTGTATGTTTCTATGAGGTAGTGAGAGTACAAATGAACAAGAACCAAAAGGACATAAAGATACCTCATAGCACTAAATTATCTTGTGGCAGGAAGAGAGAAAAATTTGCTTTAAAGAACAGGTTGTGACCAAGAAGTGGAGTTACATTTCCAGTTACGAGATAAACTTTTAAGTACTGGTGATTGTTAATATAGCTGGATACCAGAAAATATATTGTCTGTCAATAGTACCAAGAAAATTATTGAAATAAAAAACAAAAACTGCCAAGATGCTAAGCATCAAGGAACAAATAAAAAGAGTGAGTTGAACAATATTCAGACAACACATCAGGAAAATATGAATACACAATGACATTGATGGGTGCAACATTCTGTAACAGCAGCCTAAAAACTTAATATTTAATGATAAACAATCAAATACAATAGATTTATTTGAACAGATACTTTACAAAACACCATTATATTTGTTTCATAAATACCGGCACTAAAGGAAGTGCAAAATTCATTAGATTGCTGAAAAGCTACAAGTCTTCTGACTATTCAGATTGGTGTCAGATGTTGGAATCCCCAAGAATTCAGTCTAAAGGGAGGCCAAAGAATTTGGGTACGGTAAGGGAATGGGCAGAGAGTAGTAAGGTACTGGACCAAATTAAATGATTAATTTTGACAGAGATCTTATTACACTGAGTATCAAAATGCAGTAAAGAATCTATTAAAACTGATAAGATAATAGCCTTAATCATTTATTTTAAGTGAACAAAGACCCCATTCAAAACCTCTGACCTGCACATTTGAGTCATATTCTTTACAAAACAGCCATTGACACCCTATTTGGAAGAAAGTTAAGTTTTAAGAAAGTGTTTTAAAGAAAGAAACAATTTAATGTGGTCAACAACAAAGTGGAACTTAAGGCCACAGCATGGAATACTAATGAACCATCAATACATCAATACAACCTGAAATTCACTAAAACTTAAATATGTTTCTAAAAAACCAATCTCAGTTGTCTGATACTGTAGTTACATAAAATTTTTAGATTTTACAGTTTTTGGTAAAAGCCTGAACTAGTAATAATACAAGAATGTGCTGTTGAACTGTACAAAAGTTAAATTTCCACTCTTGGCTTGCAACTCAGTAACATGTTCTGAGAGTAGCTCACAGTAAATTATATAGCATGTGTCTTCTTCTTGAAGCCTAATCTTAGTGCTTAAAAATAATATCAAGACTCAAGCTTGCAAGGAAAAGAAAATTGTTAATGATCAGAACTACATAACTACGAATGAGATAAATCACAAGAAAGTCAATGAAGCTAACAACAAATTACTCTACTTATGTGGATGGTGTCATCTTGAGCCATTAATAGCACGAGAGACTGCCTCTGTCATGCGAGTCTGTCACTTCCTAGTTCAGGCTGAATTTACAAAATTTTGAACAGAGCTAAACAAGTATACAACAAATTCCTGTAACATAAAACAATTATTGCAAGCACCTAACTGTACAGAAAACACACAAGGTATGTTACTTACCAGTTGAAATTGGAATCTATAGTTATCCTATGTACCCGTGGTCTAGGGGTAGTGTCTCTGATTCATAATCAAAACGTCTTCGGTCCCGGGTTCGATCCCCGCCACTGCCTAAATTTTGATAAATAATCAGCATTGGCGGCCGAAGACTTCTGGCATAAGAAGTCAGCCTCATTCTGCCAACGGCCTTGTCAAAGAGGGCGGAGGAGCGGATAGAGGTTCAGGGCACTCTCTTGTCCTAGGGGTGGGAAATTGCCCCTAAAGGCGGAAGAATCAGCAATGATCAACGACATGAGGTTGCAGAAGGCAATGGAAAGCACTGCATTAAAGACACGTAACATGTATCCACAGGACATGTGGCCTGTAATTGAAGTGTCATGATGATCTCTCCATTGGCAAAAGATTCCGGAATAGTCCCCCATTCGGATCTCCGGGAGGGGACTGCCAAGGGGGAGGTTACCATGAGAAAAAGATTAAATAATCAACGAAAGGATAACGTTCTACGAGTCGGGGCATGGAATGTCAGAAGCTTGAACGTGGTAGGGAAACTAGAAAATCTGAAAAGGGAAATGCAAAGGCTCAATCTAGATATAGTAGGGGTCAGTGAAGTGAAGTGGAAGGAAGACGAGGATTTCTGGTCAGATGAGTATCTGGTAATATCAACAGCAGCAGAAAGTGGTATAACAGGTGTAGGATTCGTTATGAATAGGAAGGTAGGGCAGAGGGTGTGTTACTGTGAACAGTTCAGTGACCAGGTTGTTCTAATCAGAATCGACAGCAGACCAACACCGACAACGATAGTTCAGGTATACATGCCGACATCGCAAACTGAAGATGAACAGATAGAGAAAGTGTATGAGGATATTGAAAGGGTAAAGCAGTATGTAAAGGGGGACGAAAATCTAATAGTCATGGGCGACTGGAATGCAGTTGTAGGGGAAGGAGTAGAAGAAAAGGTTACAGGAGAATATGGGCTTGGGACAAGGAATGAAAAAGGAGAAAGACTAATTGAGTTCTGTAACAAGTTTCAGCTAGTAATAGTGAATACCCTGTTCAATAATCACAAGAGGAGGAGGTATACTTGGAAAAGGCTGGGAGATACGGGAAGATTTCAATTAGATTACATCATGGTCAGACAGAGATTCCGAAATCAGATACTGGACTGTAAGGCGTACGCAGGAGCAGATATAGACTCAGATCACAATATGAAAATTAGGTGGACTGATAAGGTAAGGAATGAGGAGGTTCTATGCAGAATCAGAGAGGAAAGAAATATGTGGAAAACACTGATAAGGAGAAGGGACAGGATGATAGGACATCTGATAAGACATGAGGGAATGACTTCCATGGTACTGGAGGGAGCTGTAGAGGGTAAAAACTGTAGAGGAAGACAGAGATTGGAATATGTCAAGCAAATAATTGAGGACGTAGGTTGCAAGTGCTACTCTGAGATGAAGAGGTTAGCACAGGAAAGGAATTTGTAGCGGGCCGCATCAAACCAGTCAGTAGACTGATGACCAAAAAAAAAAGTATTCATACTTCCACATTTACAACAGTTCAGTTTATACTAGAACAACAAACAACATGACTAGCCATCAGATCACTGCAAAGTAAAGTACTACTTAGAACACTGCAAGCTACTCAAGTACTTAATGAATCTTCCTGATGTTTCACATAAATATTATTTAACCATGGTACTAAGAACTATTCTAGCAATATAAAACAGTTTCTCCCAGTATTGTGGAACATTCTTTGAACATTAACAGTTTCCTCTGACTGTAACAATAACATCATGGCCATCCTAGATGTATGTCTATGACTCCTCTGATTAGCTTCTCATAATGCTGAGAACGTGCCACAGTACTGGTGAGAATTCAGCACTGACGTATATTCCAGAACGATGACTGAGCTGTACAAATGCACCTCACTGCACTGCAGTGCACCACCAAGATACTTCCACCACTCGCACGAGTGAACACTGCCCTCACTACCACAAAAACTGATATCCACAGTCTCCACTCTTCGCTTGACACACACATGGTGGGCCATCTGTACTGGCACATGTTGCCAACTTGAGGCCACTGGAAACACAGCCTTGCACCACTGGTGACATGACTCTCCACAACCCTGCTGATATCTAGCTAGACCATGCATACACCTAAATAGCCCAACTTTCTGTCCTTGCCGCCTTCTAGAGATATAACGGAAGACCATAATTGATGAAACCAAAGAGTCAGCAAAGTTTTGCGTGATCGACAAGTATGACTGGAGGGATAGGTTGTTGGCGCAGAGCTCAGTTTTACTGTTGTGTTGCCAGTGAGACAACACAATTGCCATTACTTCACCATGAGCTGAGTGATGTAGCACAGTGGCACTGCAGCTGGGAGCATGCTACATCTGCACATTCCACTCCCCCCCCCCCTTCCCCCTCCACCCAGGGGGCTCACGGTTGTTCCATGAGTTTGTGCATGGCACACACAAGGTCCCAAGCTATTGCAGCCTTTTTTTCCTTCCTGGGCTGCTTTTCCTTTACCATGATGCTTCTTCCCTCTGCTCCCTCCTTCCCCTCTCTCAGTGTTATGATTTATGTCAACCTGGCTATTCATGTGGTTCCCTGTAGTCTGTGCAATTTTGTTCCTCTTACTTGTTCTCTCTCCTCATTTTTGGCATTTAGTTCCTTCTTTGTGTTTGATGTCCACTTCAAAATTTTCTTTCTTTAGTGTGAGCCATTTGAGGAAGGAGGCCCTCTCTACCATCTATGGCATGGATTCCTTACCCCTCTTCCTTCCCCTCTCCCTTTCCCATGCATCGCTAGGTCAACAACATGTATAGCCAGTCCATGTGGTGAGGCTGTTATGCACCCATCTGGCTGAGGCCCCTGACAACACAGGGATCACACTATTGATACCTGAGCTGTTGCCTCTCCGTGTATACCAAGGAGGGGCTACTTGTCATGTTGGAGCACCGGAACTTGCAGCAATGGCCACTGTGCCAGATGTCTGTTGCTGTGGCTGGCTGGAACCCCTAGGGAGAGTCCCTGATCAGAGTGGGTGGTATGAGAGTGGATGCTTGGTGCGTGGAGTGTATCAAGCTGCAAAACTCTGGCCATTCTCAAAAGGCCATCTTTTCGAATGGTAAAGCATCATTGAATGCTTCTTCGTATGACCTGGCAGCCTACCCTTCACTGACTACACTCTGGGAGGAGGGCCATGCTCGCCATCTTGGGATGAAACAAGTTTGATGAAGTGAAGTCTCTCAGTAAGATACGGTTGGACTCCCTGCTGATCAAAGCATCTTGCAGCCCAGTCTGTAGCTCTTCGTGCTTGTGATTGTCTTGCCAACCAGTGTCTATTACCCATCACCAGTCTGAATATGGTTCAGGGAGTGATTTTTTGTAAGGACTTCATCCTGAAAACTGATGAGGAACTCCTGGCTAATCTGGAGCGACATGGCGTCCATTTTGTTCGACGTTTGGAAAAGGCTCGTAAAGACAACCACACTGATACTGCTGCCTTCATTCTGGCTTTCAAGGGAGATACCCTCCCAGAGAAGGCCAAGGTTATGTGCTACAGATGTGACATCAAACCATACATCTCATCACCTGTGAGGTGTTTTTGGTGGTTGTGTTTTTGGCATATGTCTTCCCGCTGTATGGTGGACCCTCTGTGTGGTGACTGTGGTCACCCACTCCATGAGGTAAGCCCTTGTGTTCTGCCACCTGTGTATGTCAATTGTCATGACTGCCATTCTTGCTCTCCAGACTATCCAGCTTACAAGAGAGAAAAGAAGATCCAAGAGTACAAGTCCCTGAATTGCCTGTCTTATTCAGCATCCACAGGATCCCCCTGGCACCATGGTGGACCAAGGATGTAGCAGTTGCTGCCCAGGACTGCCAACAGGTGTTGCAGTGATTGAAATGACACCCTTCACTTCCTTATGGTGAACTGTGTACCTTAATACAGGAAGTCTCACTTCCATATCTCCTCCTTGGGGACTTCAGTGCACGCTACATCCTGTTGGGGAGTGCCACTTATATGGGTAGGGGTCTTCTAATTGACCAACTTATTGCAGATGTTGATTTGTGTCTCCTCAATGACAGTTCTCCTACCCACTTCAGTGCCACTCATGGCACCTTTACTGTTACCAATCTCACAATCTCCTCCCCTGTGTTTCTCGATTCCCTAATTGGTCACCCCATGATGGTGTTTCTGGCTGTGATCACTTTCTGGTGATTCTGTCATTCACCTACTACTGCCAGGCAGACAGGCCCCCACATTGGGCACTCTGCTGGGCCAGTTGGCCTTTATATACATCTGCTGAGCACTTTGACACCTCTCTCTCTAATTGCATTGTTGCTATCATGCAGAGTGTCTCTGTCACTATTCTTCATGCTGCTAGCACTGCCATCTTCCTATCCACAGGATCCCCCTGGCACCATGGTGGACCAAGGATGTAGCAGTTGCTGCCCAGGACTGCCAACAGGTGTTGCAGTGATTGAAATGACACCCTTCACAGACCAACCTCCTCACTTGCTACCTTATTAAGCAGAGTAAAAAGGAATTGCAGATGTTGATTTGTGTCTCCTCAATGGTCAATTAGAAGACCCCTACCCATATAAGTGGCACTCCCCAACAGGATGTAGCGTGCACTGAAGTCCCCAAGGAGGAGATATGGAAGTGAGACTTCCTGTATTAAGGTACACAGTTCACCATAAGGAAGTGGCACAACTGGAGGTAGGTAGACATTGCAAATTGTGATCACCAGGGTCATTTCCACTCTAACCATTATTGCTTCCAGGTTGGTAGGAAGGGTGATCCTCCTGCCTCTTCATTGCATATTTGGTCCAGGCTTCATGGTCTTCCAGGCTCCCAGTGACAATCAACTGTCCAGGATCTTCTGCTCCAGAGTGCTGTGTGGTGATCCATTAGTCCTTGCTGAACACCTCGCAACACACTTTGCGACAGTATCGGCATCCTCTTCCTATTCTGCTAGCTTTCTCCAGCAGAAATGCTGAGTTGGAACAGACCCCATTTGTTTCAACCCCACTAAGCTGACCCCTACAATGAACCCTTTACTGAATGAGAATTCTCACAGGCTCTTACCTCTTCACATGACGTGGCCTCAGACCTGGATTCCACCATAACCAGATGATCCAGTTTTTGGATGCTACCCAGAGGCAACATCTACTTAGAACCTTCAGCCACATTTGGCTCACGGGTGTCTTCCCCTCACAATAGCGAGACAGTACAGTTATCCCCGTCTTTGAGCCTGGGAAGAACCCAACATCTCCCGACAGCTATTGCCCATGTACTGTGTAAACTGCTTGAGATTATGTTGGGTACACGAATCTCAGGTCCTTTTGTCGCTGTACCAGTGAGGCTATCAGGAAAGACGGTCTACAACTGACCATTTACTTAGATTGGAAACAGCCATCTGACAGGCATTTACTAATAGCCAGCACCTTGTCACATCTTCTTTGATCTACACAAGGCATATGAGACTGCATGGCGCATTCACATTTTAGTTACCCTCCTTGAATGAAGCTTTCGCGACCCCCTTCCAATTTTTATCTGAAAGTTTTTATCCCACCAGCTCTTCTGGGTTCAAGTTGGCACTTCACTCAGCACCCCTCAGAGACAGGAGAACAGTTTCCCACAGGGTCCTGCGTTAAGTGCCATTCTCTTCCTCATATCCATCAATGGGCTTCTAACACCTGTTGGTCCTCTTGTTACCCCAGCATTGTATGTGGATGATTGTTGCATGTGTTGCAACTCCCACTTGATAACATCTGCTGAGTGCCAGCTCCAAGGTGCCATCTGAAGGACCTCTACATTGGTCGTCTTCAATGGCCTCCAATTTCCTCCCCCAAAATGTGGGATACACATTTTTGCTATCATCCCATAGTATACCCTGATCCGAAGCTCCTAGATGTTGTAGCACAGTTCCATTTTGTGGGCTTTAGTTTTAATAAAAAGCTGACATGGCTGCCGCATATTCGCCACCTGAAGACTACATACATGCGGAAGCTTAATGCTCTCTGCCTCCTGGCCCACACATCTTGGGGTGCAGATTGTACTACTCTTCTCCATCTTTATCATGCTCTGGTTTTGTACAGACTAGGTTATGGTATCAGGTTTATGGCTCAGCAGCTCCTTCCACTCTGAAAATACTTGATCCTGTTCACCATTGTGGGGCGTGTCTGGCTATTGGTGCCTTTTGCACTAGCCCCATTGACAGTCTCCTTGCTAAAGCAGGGATTCCTCCTGTACAAGAACGATAGAGCCACTCCTGGTTTCTTAAGCAATCGCCATTTGCTGATTCCATGTCCTCTTTGCAAATGAGGGATGTCTACCTCCTGATAACCGCCCATGGATGGGATTGCCAATTGGAATGTATCTCACTTCCCTATATTGGGATATCCATCTTCACTCACTGAAATGTGCCCCATGTATTTCCTCCCACATCCCTCTTGGATGGTGCCTAGACTACAGAGTAGGACTGACCTATTCCAGGATCCTAAGGTATCTGTCACCCCTGTGGTGGTATTCTGGTGTCTTGTATGTTCCGTCCTTATAGAGTTCCAGGATAGTACCATCTTCTACGCTATGGTTGAAAGACAGTAGATAGAGCAAGATATACTTTCATGTCTCCTACTTGTTTAGAACACCATTTATTGCTGAGATCATGTAGTGTGTTCACAACAGAACTGCTGGCCGTTAACAGGGTCCTCCACTTTGTTACTCAGGCCTCCATCCACAGTGTTATAATATGTACCAACTCAGTGAACAGCCTGCATGCTATAGATTGATGCTATTCTCGTCACCCTTTGGTCTCTACTATCCATGACCCTCTCTATGCCCTTGGCCATGCTGTTTGCTCTGTTGTCTTTCTCTGGGTCTGAAGTCATATGAGCATCCGAGGGAATGGACTGTCTGACCATTTAGCTAGAGAAGGGAGGGAATGTGAACTTGAATCTAATAACAATTTTTCCTCTAAATGTTTTGTATCAAATATCAAAACAATTTTTGTTTTTACATATACTGGATCTACTGTGACCAATTACCACATGCAAAACAAAATGCCTAACATTTGCATAATTAATAAAATTTCTGGGAAGAATGTTGGTACCAGAAGCACTATAATCAACTAAAATACTTCATTTCTTATGGCATTCATATTAAAATTATCCATATGAAAATGTTTTTAAGTATGTATCTACATAACATTTTTAAAAATTCGTTTGTTGTTGTGTGAATTTTATGTGGTAAATAGCAATATGAAAGTTACCAAATTGTTAGTGAGTACTGTCATGTGTAATGTTTGGAGCCAGTTAACATTTGTTTCCACAATGAGTAGGATATTAAGATGAAATATGTGAAGTATTCTCTATGCTTTACAATCTGGCCAAAGTTGGCAGTGCACAGAAGGAAGAGCAGAAAACAAATCGTCTGCAATAGTAAATGTGTTTCATCAGTGAATAGCTGTTGAAAATTGCAGAATATTTTGAATATTTCAGGAAACAGCCATCCCCCAGATTACAATAAAATAAAATATCCAAGAGGAAGATGTCTATGTAGGAACAATATTTTAATATTTTCATTAAGTTTTTCAATCTTCCAGCAACTTGCATTTGTTGGCAGGCAACTACAAAATCTCAGTTAGACAACAAAAAAATACTTTTGGACTCCAGTGCCTGGAGACAGTGGTCATGTGTGTGGGATAGTCATGCTTGTGTGAATGTGTGTGTGTTTCTACTCTGGAAGGAGGCCTTTGTACAAAGGCTCAATGTTCTAGCAGTCTTTTTCATGTGCCTGCCTGTGGCACAGTGCTTCTCTTTGTTGTGAGCAGCAGCCCTTCGTTTCCATATTTTTATTCCACATAGGAATTTCCACTGTTTAAATTAAAAATAAAATGTATTAGATTTCATTTTTTTCTATGAAACTGATGCTCCTGCAACAAGAAAAGGGTCTATTACAGCTTCCCATCTCCCAATATTGCTCAAGTGTGTGGAATATATATCAAACAGGACTGACAGGAGGCACTGAATGCTTACAAAGAAGGGCAACATGTACAGTCCCCAGATTTTTGACTCACTGGAGAGCATTATAAAATTTCAAGAACCAGTATTAAGTGATAAATCTAGAGGTATTCTTCAGCCCACTACACGTTGCTCACATAGAAATAACAGTAAACATTAGACTAATTACAGTTGGCACAAGGGTATACAAACCATCATTCCTCCCATACTCCATACACAAATGGAACAAGAAAACACCCTGGTGAATGCTACAATGGGCAGTACACTCTGCCATGCATTTCACTACAGTTTCCAGAGTATGGGGAGAAACCAACAGGTTAGCAACCATTACTGAGTACATGGCACCTCAGTGCACTTCACACTGGTCACTCCCCCCTCCCTTATAGACTTATGTTCCTTGTATTACAAAAGCATTATTTACATACCAAGTATTATTATACTATTCAAAATAATTATGTATTGAGGTTCATGTTTGACCTTAAAAGGACAATTTGCTAGTGAATAAAGGACAATACAAAAGTGACATGTGTCAATGAAGTGTGTCATAGTACTCCAAAATTGCAGATACGTGACCTATATTCAACGGGGGCGATTCTGTTCTACACTAAATCAGTGGATAAGGTTCTATACTAAACTAACTGTGCCACACTGCCCAGTTTCATTGCAGTGCAGTGTCCTTTGTAGAAGGCCGCATTCTCCCCGTAACTTGCCAATGAAACAAAGTCTTCCACCTGCTTTACATCCAACTGAGTCCATATTATCATTCCATTTCATATTCCCAAATATTATTTGTTACACCCAGGTATTTTTATAAATTTTCATGTCTGCTTGTGTCTTTGTATGTGCGGATGGATATGTGTGTGTGTGTGCAAGTGTATACCCGTCCTTTTTTCCCCCTAAGGTAAGTCTTTCCGCTCCCGGGATTGGAATGACTCCTTACCCTCTCCCTTAAAACCCATTTCCTTTCGTCTTTCCCTCTCCTTCCCTCTTTCCTGATGAGGCAACAGTTTGTTGCGAAAGCTTGAATTTTGTGTGTATGTATGTGTCTGTTTGTGTTTCTATCGACCTGCCAGCACTTTCGTATGGTAAGTCACATCATCTTTGGTTTTAAATATATTTTTCCCTCGTGGAATGTTTCCCTCTATTATATATATTGTTTAGAGGTGTCCAGTATTACGTTTACAGAACTTTATGTATTTGTTATAAACTTTTTTGGCTTATGTATACATATTTGATATCATTATAAGGTGCTTTATGGACATATAAATAAATAAATATATTAACCATGAAATGAGCAGCAATTGGTGCAACACAAAATTAAGCATACAGTTGAGCATTTTGTTTTCAAAACTGTATTTGAGTTGCTATCATTGGTATACTGATGGCTGAGACAAAAGAAAGGATATCTGCATATGTCCTTGAGAAAAGGAAAAATGACTTCAAACCTAGCTCCAGAAGAGACATAGATCGCAGTAGGTAATTGGGACACACACACACACACACACACACACACACACACACACACACACACACAAGAAATACATGCTCACAATTGAAAACAGGTGAAGTATCGTCTGTCACAACTGCTGAATACTGATAATGCAAATACTCTTTTTTATTTATTCAAGTGTAAAGAAAAGTGTATGTAAAGCTTTCTTTAGTCATTGTCAAATTAATATTTTGAAGTGAGTGGCTCTCTGGAAAGTATGATTTCTTAAAGAGATATTTCTTTAAAATGAAGAGCTGACATAAGTTATGTAGATATGGAATTATAAAATATGCAGTGCTACATTCTCTGTTTTTCTTTCCAGCCAGATGTGCTTTAAATGATGGCTCTGGACCAAGACAAGCTCGGACTATGACTGCACTATATGGCTCAGATGTGGATATAGATGTGAGTGTCTGAGAACTTTTTATCTGTTTTAGCTCAGTAGCATTAACAAATGTAGTTGAGATGACAAATCCATATTTGTGCTGTATAGTCTGGCAAACAAGCTAGCCATCTGCATTAAAAGTTGTAAGCATGTGACATAATGGATCCTTAGGATGCGTACAAGATTGTGTTTTAATTGCACATACCATTCTGAAGGAGTGATGATAGTCCAGCACAAAGAGTGGAGCTTAAACATTGTCCTGGCAGTCAGGCAAACAGTAAGCTCTGAGAGACACTGAAGATGTGAGGGATTTCCCTGTTGCCAATATATATGGAGAGAATGCTCACAGAAATAAAATATGTTTATGTAAAAATCTTGAATGAAACAATGGAAAATCCAGGATGGTATGTAACAATATTATGAGAAGGAGAGTTGCTATTCACTGTATAGTGGAGACGCTGAGTGGCAGATTAGGTACAACAAAAAGATTCTCACAATTAAAGCTTTTGGCTATTAAGGCCTTCGTCAACAATAGACATGTACACACACACACACACACACACACACACACACACACACACACACACACACACACACACACAAACGCAACTCACACACATGAATGCAGTTTCAGGCAGTGTGGTTTCATTTACGTTTGTGTGAGTTGCATCTGTATGAGTGTGTGTGTATGTGTGTGTGTGTGTGTGTGTGTGTGTGTGTGTGTATGTGTGTTTTGTTGACAAAGGCCTTAATGGCCAAAATCTTTAATTGTGAAAGTCTTTTTGTTGTGCCTATCTGTGACTCAGCATTCCGCTATATGGTGGGTAGCAAATTTCCTTCTCATTATATTGTTAAAAATCTTGAATGTTTAGTTTCATAGCATCAAGTAATTATACATTAATCTCAAAGATACCAAATTGAGTGCATCATTGAGCCCATCAATGCTTCGAACATTTTTATATGCTGAAAACTATACAAGTTATAGCAGTATAAGTAATCCTCATTTTTTCCAATTTCCTTAACAATTTAATTGTGTGTGAACCTGAAGTGCTACAGACTCAAATCAGGTGGTAAATGAAATATACCAGTTTATACTACATCATACTTTAATACAAGTAACAAACAATTTTGCAATCCATCAAATTAAGCCAGAATATGCAATTCTGCACAGTAACGTGTTATGAAGTCAGCACAGTGTCAGCTCATCCATTGCCTGTTATCCATCTGAGGATTAGGTGAAAGGTTATTGAAAGATTATTCAGAATAAATGGTAACTTAATTTTTATTTTTATGTTTTCCTTGTGCAAAATGTTTCAATGTGTATTTTGTCAATAATAAGGGAACCAATAGATTTATAACATAGTTTGTAAGGGGGCAAAGAATCACAACAAAGGTGGCTATCTTTATATATGTGTAGTTTTAATGTTTTATTTGCAGAATTTGAATGTTGGACATGAAATAATTTTCATTGTAATGAACAAGGCAATGCAACGTTAGCAACCATTTATAAGCAAGATGTATCAGTGGCATGGTGTTTTTAGCTGTCAGTTGTGGTCACAATCAAGGTGGTGAATTTTGTAGTAGACAATGCTGGAGTGAGATTTTTTTTGTGGTATATTGACAGCACTCAGTGTGAAAGACCTTAAATTTTATGCTGTGTGTTGAACTCTTATGTTAGTTCATCATCTACAGATGGTAGCTGTTCACATACTGTGAGAACTTCTAACTTTGTTGGTTAATTGGTTTAAGGGAGATGGGTATTGGATACTGAAATGAGTAAAACATTTTGTATTTCAGTGTGACACAATGTCCAGCAGTGAACTAAAGCCTGTTTGAATCAATATCTTGTGAAATAGTTAGCACTTACATGAAAATAAATAGATATTTTGGTTCAGATTTATTATCACTTTTAAATGACTGTGCAATCATTTAACAACCTTTAATTTCAGATTTTCATAAATTTAGGGTGCCTATGGATGTTGAAAATTAATGCTTACATGTGATAGGCTCTTGCTATTGGAATTCACAGGGTTCAGATCTGATGTACTGCCAACTTTTCTGCATGCATATATGAATCAAGCTAACAAATTGTTCACATCAAAACTGTTTTCATTTTATTTATTTTATCGTGAGGCTACCATTCACAAGTGAATTCTCTTTTATTTAATAAAATAAACTTTGTTAAATTTAAGTCATAAATGCGTATCACATTCAGTTACTAAACTAGCCCATTTTTTAATTTATTTGCAAGTGTTATTGTATTTTGCTATTATCACCAGTTGCTAGGGCACTGAAGAAAGTCTAACAATTCCACAGCCATGTTTCCTTACACATGTGTTTGAGCCAATATTTCTACTAGGTTGCACATTTACCCGACCCTCTCCCATTGAGACAGCACCTCACACCAGTAATTTTACTAGTTGAAAGAAACAGAGGAGCTCACAATTATTGGCCTTACATGTGCTTACTACTTGGACTCCCAATAGCTTATGTGCAGAAATGGACTCTTCATGTTAGCCAAACACAGGAAACCATGGTGACGATCGGTCATGCCTAGAAAATTTGGCGGATTTTTTATCATCATACACAAACAGTACACAGTTATCTTAATAATGAAGATGTTTTTTGTTTCACTACGCTACATAGTTCTCCCTATCTCTGTCAAGTCTTTTGTAATATGTTATCAAACAAAGTATTCCTGAGATACCAAAGTTATAGTCAATTGCCCTATTTTTGTAAACATTGAAAACACAGTATGTTCGTTGTTCAGTTGGTACTCGTAAATATTCCCATATTTCCCTTGTTCTCCTTATGCCTATCTAACTCATATCTGTGTAAAAGATAGTCTATAGAAGATGAAATTCTCTCATCTGCTAATGTAGTGGCAAATAAGAAAAATGAAAAAATACCTATTACAGTTTCCAACAGCAGTATATGCAGAAATCATAGAAGCATGTTAAGTTGATTTGTGGGATTAACTGATGCTGTGCTACTCAGCTTCAAGTCAAATAATATGAAGTACATTTTATTTAAAAATTGACCCCCCAGACTTTCTCTCATGGAACAGAATTAAACCAGCAGTATGTAAATATTTTCAGGAAAACAAGATATTCGGTTGGAAATGTAGTTTGTTTCAAACAACCTAACATGATATAAACACCTTCACTTCTTCCTCTTATTCTGCTTCCTCTTTTATGTATAGGACGGAGTGCTGAAAAGTAATGTTTCTGAATTTTTTATGAGAAAATTCTTAAAGCTTTGTAAATAAAATATTAATGTTATTAACATTCTGCATCTTTATTTTTCATGTCTATGTATATGCAGTCTTCTGCCACTATAGGGCTCCAAATTGTAACATGGTGGCATGTAAGGTTCATATGTTGGTGTTTGAGAAACAGCATGCTGTAATCAAGTGTCAAATTTGATGAGTTTGTGCAAACAAGAAGCTTCCTCTCCTTCAGCTTGACAATGTCAGACCACACATGAGCACTGGGACGTCTACAACAATCTGATGCTGTGGGTTTACTGTCATTGATTACCTTCCATGTGGTCATGACTTTGCTCCATCCATTTTTCATCTGTTCCCAAAACTTCAAGAACCCCTCTGAGAACTTCAGGACTTCACTTTGATAAGAGAAGAAGCAGTACAAGTAGAGGCAAATTTGTGGCTCTGTGAACAAAGTCAAACATTCTATAGTGATGGTGCCACATTGGGAGACATGTATAAGTCACTGGGTGCCTTTATTGAGAAATAAAGATGTCAACATGAAGAATAGAGATATAGAATATTCATACTGTTAGTTTTATTCAAAAATCTTTAAAAGTTATCACATAAAAAATTTGGAGACATTACTTTTTAGCACATCTTCGTATATATCATAACTGCACCTTAAGTCTTCAAGAAGTTTAAACAATTACTCTAGGGATATACTACGACTCCCTACATATTGCTCATTCAGTGATTATGAGGATACAATTAGAATAATTACTGCATGCATGTAAACATTCATTCTTCCCGTGCTCCATACATGAATGGAACAGGAAGAAATCCTGATAATTGGTACAGTGGGATGTATCTTCTGCCATGTACCTCATGGTGGTTTGCCAAGCATAGATGCAGACATAGATGTCTACATGTGTTTGTCAACTTTTTCATTTATTGATGTAATTTAGATTCTTGTTATTGCAGTCATGTAGTTTTCAGCCTTAGACATTGTGATGAACAGTGTGATGCAATTAGTTCTGTGTCAAATTCATTAACTCAGAAGATGATTTGAAGGCTTCATAAAGTCATCACTAAGCAATAATCTTGAAGTAAACATTAAATCTTCAGGACTAACCTCCTACATGGTTTTGTAACCCAATTTTTGCTAATTCCAAGAAGGTATTGACTTTCTCACAAATCTTTATATATTAAAACCCAATTTGAATTAGGATAACTAATCATTCTTTTTCCATTCCTATATCTGAAATCAGTTTCGGTGATAGTGTAGCCCAAAATTTTCCAATCGTAATGGTATTTTTAGATTTCCAATAACTTTTATTTTAAGGGAGAAATTTTAAATTTTTAACTTTTGTTCAATAGTTAATTAATGGCTGTTGGATTCAGATTTGCGAGAATACTGATTGCGTATGTACTTATGATGTTAAAACAGTGGTGCCTTGCATTATATACGTGAAATTATCAGCCTTAAAACTTAATGTGATTGACTTTCCAATATTTACTTCTTGTACTGTTATTGTAATTAACATTTACTTGTAATTAATCAAAAATATGAAGTTGTTGAGAGCCTCCAAAGGGTACCACTGTTAACTGCTGGAGTCAAGAGCTGGCAGAGTAGGCGGGCAGTGCTCTTGGTTAAGCATGGATTATGTCATACAGTGCAATATTGTTTGGTGTGTATGAATACTGTAAAAGAATATGAGTATTCTATAGTATAAAGAAAATGGGAGATGAGCTTGTGTTAGTGTATGGATGTATTTCAACGCTTTGTCAGGAAGTCAGAATGGAAATGTTTCAATTTATAATTAATGTAATTTAAGATTAAATTCAGGCACAGTTGAAGCTGCTTTGTTATTTCTAACAAATTGCACTAAGAAACTAAAAATGGATTAGTAGCTTGGAGTGGATGTTTTGTTTTACTAAAATAATTCAATGTAGTGTCTTGTAAATAATTATCAAACACAGTAGTTTTGTGGATTTCTAGAAACTTGTACTCACTTAATCAAATCTTATTTAAGGAACAGAATACAGAAGGTTGAAGTTGATGATAATAAGTCTGGGTAATGACACATATTGCCCCTCAGTATTCTATACAAGTTTCAGTCTCATTGACATTAATGCTGTACCATAATAGAAGAGAGCTGTGTTCATCACATTAGGAACAGTAGAAAAGTTGAAATACTCCATAGATCAATGTTAATGTAAAGTCAACCCCTTTGGTGTTAAGACAAAATATAGGATCCACATATAATCTGGAATCATAACATGCTTATGGAACCAGACATAAATACTTGTTTTCCTCTTTTACTTTGTTTAACAATTAATATTTAATTGGCTTGGGATTATGACAGAGTAAAATGGCATGCAAAAATAGTAATGAATCTACACATTCATATTAATCTTTCAATACTATGATGAACAGACATATGTCTTATGACACTGAATACTAACACATCACCAGAAGAGTGGAAACAAAGTTTTTAAAGTGCAAAAGAATGCAATGGGGATAAAATACAGCGTAGCACTCATGGATCTTGTAGATTCAATTACATAATTTTTGAAATTATGACTCTGTACGTTCAGAGAAATTGTTGCAGATATCAATAGTATCACATGCGCCACAGCTACATTACCAAGAATAAAAATGACATACTTTCATTATAATCAACAATTCAATAAATAAAAAAATAAAATATTTTTATTAGAACTGAGTGCATATGAAGTAGATAGTATTTTACCTGAGATAAAGAAAACTGGGTGATTGGGAATCTGTCTATTGTAATTGTGTAATTTATGTGTTACACATTTAGGGAACATTAGCTTTATACATATTTTATTTTAATTATCTTGCCCTTTTTTATATGTTTATATTAATAATGTGTGGACTTTTTTCCGAGTGCTTATGCTAATACTGTATTGACACTTGCAATACCTCACATAAGTTCTGGGTTCTTTACAAATTTAACTATTCATTTATTTATCCAGTCAACAAATGACCGAAATTAATGAAGATTCTGATGTTGAATTACAGTAGAAAACGAACTAAGTGTAAATAAGCACATAAACACAATGTTGAATGGTGCTGCTCGGCGCCTGAAGATCATACACAATTGATGATACCATTAGATACAAACACTCAGATTCTAAATATGGATCTTTTATCACACACACACACACACACACACACACACATACACACACAACTGTTCATTTAATTAAATGGTATTAAATGAAATGCACAGACATTATGAATTATGTTCTTTTTTAAAAAATCTTTTTAAATAGTTTTCTGTTATGTGCATTCCACTGAAGATTATTTTGTGTTACAATATATTACTGTTCTGATGCAGGAACTTTTTACAATGTCCATTATGAACAGCATTCCTATTTATAATAACAAATATACACTATGTGATCAAAAGTATCTGACACCCCACAAAAAACATACATTTTTCATATTAGGTGCTTTGTACTGCCACCTACTGCAAGGCACATCACATCAGCGACCTCAGTAGTCATTAGACATGATGAGAGAGCAGCATGGGGCATTCCGCAGATCTCATGGACTTCAAACGTGGTCAGGTGATTAGGTGTCACTTGTGTCATATGTCTGTACCTGAGATTTCCCCACTCCTAAACATCGCTAGGTCCACTGTTTCCAACATGATGGTGAAGTGGAAATGTGAAGGGACACGTACAGCAGAAAAGCGTACAGTCTGATCTTGTCTGTTGACTGACAGAGACTGATGACAGCTGAAGAGGTTCTTGATGTGTAATAGGCAGATATCTATCCAGATCATCGCACAGGGATTCCAAACTGCATCAGGATCCACTGAAATTACTTTGACAGTTATGCAGGAGGTGAGAAAACTTGGATTTCATGGTTTAGCAACTGCTCATAAGCCACACATTACATCGGTAAATGCCAAACGATACCTTGCTTGGTGTGAGAAGTGTAAACATTGGACGATTGAACAGTGGAAAAATGTTCTGTGGAGTGATAAATCATGGTACAAAATGTGGCAATCTGGTGGCAGGGTGTGGGTATGGTGAATGCCCGGTGAACGTCATCTGCCAGCGTGTATAGTGCCAAAAGTAAAATTCTGAGGCAGTGGTGCTACAGTGTGGTCGTGTTTTTCATGGAGGGGCTTGCACCCCTTGTTGTTTTGTGGGGCACTACCACAGCACAGGCCTAAATTGATGTTTTAAGCACCTTCTCACTTCCCACTGTTGAAGAGCAATTCGGGGATGGCGATTGCATCTTTCAACATGATTGAGCACCTGTTCATAATGCACAGCCTGTGGCAGAGTGGTTACACAACTATAACATTCCTGTAATGGACTGGCCTGCACAGAGTCCTGACCTGAATCCAATAGAACATCTTTGGGATGTTTTGGGAAGCCGACTTCATGCCAGGCCTCACCAACCGACATTGATACCTCTCCCCAGTGCAGCATTCCATGAAGAATGGGCTTCCATTCCCCAAGAAACCTTCCAGCACCTGGTTGAATGTATGCCTGCAAGAGTGGAAGCTGTCATAAAGGCTAAGGGTGGGCCGACAGCATACTGAATTCCAGCATTAACGATGGATTGCGCCACGAACTTGTAAGTCATTTTCAGCCAGGTGTCTGGATACTTTTGATCACATAGTGTAGCTGTTACTGACTGAACAATTCCTGTGTTATTTCACAAAACAGGCACATTCAAGCATACAATATAATTACTTTATTTATTTACTCTGTTACTCCCCCCCCCCCCCCCCCCCCCCTCCCTTCCTTTCTTCCTCTCTCTCTAACTATCTCTGCTGCTCTTCCATCAACTTTTCTGCTTTCCTCATAGTTCTTAGCTGCAATGTTCATTTCACTTCTCATTTCTCTTCCTCTTAATCAATGTTTATATCTCACACTCTCCTGCTCTCATCTCTGTACTGACACTGGCACAGTGTTACCAACGTACTATCTTTGACCTTCTGTCTATGATGCCTCTCCCTTTATGTCTGGTTGCTCTCTTTGTGACAATAGATGGGTCTCTCTCAGACTGGGGGTCTGAGTTTCCTGCTTCTCTTCCGAGATCCCCAACTTATTCCTCTTTCCTTTTTGAGTTAGGAATTATCAGTTCCAAAAGCTAGAGAAAGTTAGTGGAGGCCAGCCATTCTGTGTTTTTGTAATTAGATAGTATTCTTAAGCAAATGTTCCGTTTAAAAAAAAAAGTGTTATTTGTGTTTCAGGCAATTAAAAGCAACTATGAAAACTTCAGACCTCAAACAAAAGATATAATTGTCCTTGAAATATCACCAGAGAGCAAGCTTCCGAATTCTCTTAATGTCCTTACTAACAGCCGAACCTTACTGCAGATTCTTGGCAGGTTAGTGTTTACATATTGTAATATTTTATGTAGTTTGATTTATTACTATTGTGCTTTGCGAAACCTTTTCAGCTAAGAAATAAAACTATTAGTCAGTAAGATGTAGAGAAAAAAGGAAAGTATTCCTAAAAATGTGTTCAAGTCATTCCTGTGGTTATCAAATAATTTTGTTGTTGCAGTAATCATTGCAATTGGAATCAAAAGTCATGTTCTGCACAATATAGTTGGCTTCAGTTCACACCTCAAAAAGATCTTTCTAACTTAAATGTTTGAGGCAAGCTAGATCATACAGTGACTTTTTAGGATTTCCTATTTCTTTATGTACAAACAGATCACTGATCATCCACATAGAAACTGTACTGATGTAAAGTTCATTTATTATTGATGACTATAGGAAACAAAAGAAAATTTCAGAGTAGGAATTAAAATCCATGGAGAAGAAATAAATACTTTGAGGTTCGCCGATGACATTGTAATTCTGTCAGAGACAGCAAAGCACCTGCAAGAGCAGTTGAATGGAATGGACAGTGTCTTGAAAGGAGGATGTAAGATGAATATAAACAAAAGCAAAACAAGGATAATGGAATGTAGTCGAATTAAATCAGGTGATGCTGTGGGGATTAGATTAGGAAATGAGATGCTTAAAGTAGTAAATGAGTTTTGCTATTTGGGGAGCAAAATAATTACTGAAGGTTGAAGTATAGAGGATATAAAATGTAGACTGGCAATGGCAAGGAAAGCGTTTCTGAACAAGAGAAATTTGTTAACATCAAGTATAGATTTAAGTGTCAGGAAGTTGTTTATGAAAGTATTTGTATGGAGTGTAGCCATGTATGAAAGTGAAACATGGACGATAAATGGTTTAGACAAGAAGGGAATAGAAGCTTTCAAAATGTGGTGCTACAGAAGAATGCTGAAGATTAGATGGGTAGATCACATAACTAATGAGGAGGTATTGAATAGAATTGGAGAGAAGAGAAATTTGTAGCACAACTTGATTAGAAGAAGGGATCGGTTGGTAGGGCATATTCTGAAGCATCAAGGGATCACCAATTTGGTATTGGAGGGCAGCATGGAGGGTAAAAATCGTAGAGGGAGACCAAGAGATGAATACACTAAACAAATTCAGAAGGATGTAGACTGCAGTAGGTACCGGGAGATGAAGAAGCTTGCGCAGGATAGAGTAGCATGGAGAGCTGCATCAAACCAGTCTATGGACTGAGGACCACAACAACAACAACATACGATAAACAAATTATAAAGTAAAATCACATAGAGTTACAATGGGCATGGCCCATAACTGCAATTTAGAAAATGTATACACCTTTCTGAAACAGTATTCCTTAAACTATTCTCCTCATTCTTGGCCTCATCTTGTTTTGTCTAATGGAGGCATAAATTCAACTAGAGTCCCTCTGATGCATCCTACAAATAAATTTATGCTATTATCAGTTGGTACATTTATACATCATTTATAAATTTCATATACACTTAAAATGTTTTGAGCATGTTAGTCCATGAATTAGAGCTGTTTTCAAACTGTGTCGTCCAGAAATGTAATAAGTATTAATGAAGAATTACATTTGATGATGAACCATTGAAGACCCATTTAAGAAAAAAAAAAAAAAGTCCTGGTTATCAGTACTAGACTATCTTTAATATCACTTATAGCCAGTCCAACGTCTTCATTCTGCACTTGTCCACAATAATTATTTTTAATGCAAGCTATTGCTAAGATATCAATCTACAGCTAATAGTGAAATTATATTTCCTTAATAGTTACTACCAGAAAGTCCACAAGACATCAGATATAAAAATTGTACATTGAGAACAAGTATCTACAACACAAATGTTTAATCATTATAATTTATTTATTTATACAATCATAAACAATGTGTGTTGTGTGGATGTTGCCTAAATGTGTTCCTTGATTAAATGTAAATTAGATTAGATTAATACTTGTTCCAGAGATCATGAATATGACACTTCGTAATGATGTGGAATGTGTCAGGTTATTAAAAGATGTCTGTACAAGATATTACATTACACAAAATATTGCATGACACTAATGTTTAAGTAGTTGTTGTTGTTGTCCCCCCCCCCCCCCCCCCCCCCCCTTAATTTATATCTAAAAATTCAGCCAATGAGTAGAAGGAGTTGTCATCTAGAAATTCTTTTAATTTATTTTTAAATGTTAGTTGGCTATCTGTCAGGCTTTTGATGCTGTTTGGTAGGTGACCAAAGACTTTTGGGGCAGCATAATTTACCCCTATCTGTGCCAAAGTCAGATTTAACCCTGCATAGTGAAGATCATCCTTTCTCCTGGTGTTATAGCTATGCACAGTGCAATTAGTTTTGAACTGGGCTGGATTATTAACAACAAATTTCATGAGTGAATATATATACTGTGAGGATCCCTAGATCCTTAAATAGATGTCTGCAGGATGACCGTGGGTGGGCTCCAGCAATTATTCTGATTACACATTTTTGAGCAATGAATACTTTCCTACTCAACGATGAATTACCGCAGAATATGATGTCATACGAAAGCAGTGAATGAAAGTAGGCATAGTAAGCTAATTTACTGAGATTCGTATCACCAATATTTGCAATAACCCTAATAGCATACAAAGCTGAACTCAGAAGTTTCAGCAGACCATCAATGTGTTGCTTCCAGTTTAACCTCTCATCAATGGACACACCTAAAAATTTTGAAAATTCTACCTTAGCTACAGACTCCTGTTCAAAGTCTATATTTATTACTGGAGTTGTGCCATTTACTGTGTGGAACTGTATATACTGTGTTTTATCAAAATTTAAAGAGAGTCCGTTTGCTGAGAACCACTTATTAATTTTGTGAAAAACATCATTTACAATTACATCACTTAGTTCTTGGTTTTTGGATGATATTACTATACTTGTATCATCAGCAAAACGAACTAACTTTGTATCTTCAGATATATACAATTTAAATATTCACTAGTACCCACAATTTAAATAAACACAAATAACTGCATACAATTTTCCAGAGCTTATGTTTCATTTTCATACATCTTATGTTCCTGTTCTGTTGTAAATGTTGTAAACTGTCACTTGATTATATTGTATTATATTTATCTGGCATCATGATGTAGAGATCATTCAGAACACAATAATGCATCATTGTCACTTGTCACTCTGCACTATAATTGTGACCATTTTGTCATATGTCACACAGGAATTACTTTAGAAGTTCCATGGAAAATATTTAATTTAAAGCTGATGTTTCATAAATTCAAAAAAGCTGTAGAAGCTGTTTAATGTCAAAATGTTTCTTCTTCTTTTTTTGGCACAATTCTAAAATATGTGTGAGTCTACGAAGTGAAGTGTTGAATTAAGTTTCGGTTTATATATGGTGAATTGTGTTTCATTAATTTTAAATTGCAATTGCATAGTTTGTGTACAGGAAACATGTCAAAAATTTACATTACAATCACAGTTATTTTTACATTAATAAATAATAACACTAAAATGAAATTTCTATAAACAGCTCTCTCTCTCTCCCTTGTAGGACGTGTAAGAATTTGTATTCAGCACAAATACCAGTTTATCCTGCATGAATCACCCAATGAGTAATAGCATTTCAGTATCATACAGCCTTCTTTTCAGTAGACCTAAATTCATTTGCATTACTTTGTTCCTTTTCAACTTATTGTAAATTTTCATTCCTTTATATTTCAGTACTTGGGCATGCAGTTTGAGGCTGTGGACATGAAACATAACTTTTCTTTGATTCTTATATTATGTGTGAACAAAATCATCCCCAATAAACAATTCTGGCTTGATATAAAAAAAAGATAATAAACCCATAAGTATATAGAGAAGGGACAGTTAATATTTAACGTTAAATAATGGGTGACATTATTTTTTTTATGATTTACAGTGCTAATATTACTAATTAATTTTTCTTGTATCTTGACTATCCACTCTGTGTATTTGAGCTTCCATCCAAGAAAGACCAAACCTAACATTGGATTCAGAGTAGCTTGTATGTGCTACTTTTCATGTGTACGTGTCAGTTACAATTGATAATATTTGCACTGCAAATGCAAATCTGCTGAAATTGTTATGTAGGTTGGCAGTAAGTGCCTGCCAGCTCAATTTTTTACCCAAATTTAATATTAAAAATTTTACTGAGTCAGTTTCTTCTATATCTCGGTTGTTGTGAAAAATCTTAACCTGCTCACATTTTGACTGTTTGGTTTTGAATTGTGTCATATCAGTCTTATGTATGTTTAGACTCATCCATTTAGCTACTAAACCAAGTTTCTAAGGTACCAGGGTACCAATAAATATTCAGTCAATTTTTCTGCATCATGATTTTCAAGTAAACAGAAGTATTGCCTGCAAGTA
Source organism: Schistocerca piceifrons (assembly GCF_021461385.2). Taxonomy (NCBI): domain Eukaryota; kingdom Metazoa; phylum Arthropoda; class Insecta; order Orthoptera; family Acrididae; genus Schistocerca; species Schistocerca piceifrons. The sequence goes on along the minus strand of NC_060145.1, from coordinate 373,041,206 downwards.
CAAGTAATGGAGAGTGATGTTTAATGGAAAATCATTAACATAGAGCTGCGCAGGGTAGCCGTGCGGTCTGGGGCATCTTGTCACGGTTCATGCGACTCCCCCTGTCGGAGGTTCAAGTACTTCCTTGGGCATGTTTGTGTGTGTGTGTGTGTGTGTGTGTGTGTGTGTGTGTGTGTGTGTGTGTGTGTGTGTTGTCCTTAGCGTAAGTTAGTTTAAGGTAGTTTATAAGCTTAGGGATCGATGACCTCAGCAGTTTTCTCCCATAGTCCTTACCACAAATTTCCAATTTCCAATTAACATAGAACAGAAATAGGACTGTGCCTAACAGGGAGACGTGTGGCAGTCAGAAAGATTATTTTCCATGGAGAATGATATTTTGCCCCATTTAAAATAATTATAACTCTTTTTTTTTTGTTTGATAAGTAGGATTTAAGCACCTGTAGTTCAATAACCCAGATTACCCTTGTAAAAATTTCTAAATAAGCAAGTCTTGGGTTATAGAATAAACATGTTTGGGAGGTTGCAGGTGATTCCTGCCACCTTATTGTTCTCATATAAAGATGCTAATGATATGATTATTTTCTCAACAAATCTGTTTACAGCATGTATGTTGTGTTTCTGTAGTAGGAAAACCAAGCTGATATGTTTAGAATGATGGAACGTTTTACAATGTGGTGTTGGATTTAGATAACAGCCGCTTCTGAGATATTTTAGACATGACTGTGAGAATTCATATAGGATGATAATTTCCTGTGACCTCCCTTGATTCAGTTGGAAAAGTGGTTTAATTTCGGCATATTTCAGCACTTCCATTGATTTATTGCGTGAGTTAGTGGGTTTGCAATTATATTGTATACTTATTTGGTCTAGATCTGTTCTGTCCATTTCCCTGTGAAAATCTTGTCTCTTTTTTCATATGATAATCACCAAAAATAATGTCACACAGTTTTTTCATTAGAACACATTTATTTTTAAGAGTTAGAATTTGGTGACAGTATCAACATTTTTTTTACTTACACTATTTTTCTCCATCATGTTCTATGCTGTTATGCCAGCATTGAATAAAAGCATGTTTTACCCGTTGCTAAAAACTCTTATTCTGTGCTGTTAGTATGCTTACACTGCATGAATTATACTCTTATCAGGTCTGGCATATGGGGTGGATGAGACAGTGATGGCCATCACCATATGTCATTGTGTTCCGGGGTTCTGAAATTTCTGTGTGGGTATGCAGTGTAATGCTGAGAAAGATTTCTTTAGGATTCATCTCAGACCAAACACATCAGAAATGGTTCATTAGTTCAGAGGCTTCACATATACCTCTTAATTAATGGCTGATCCTTTTGGCAATACATCCACAAGAATGGCACCATCACTGTCCGAAACAATTGTTATCATGACAAGGGAACTGGCTTGAATATCCTCTTTTTTGGTGATTGTGGGTAATGCTACTAGTGACTGCCTTTTTGTTTCTGGGTCAAAGTGATGCATCTAAGTTTCATCACCAGTAATAATCCTTGAAGGTCCATCCATTGGCCTCAAACTGCTTAAAGAGTACAGACAAAATGGCTTGTCTTTGGATCTTGTGATCTGTTGTGAACATCCTAGGACACCATCATGAGCACACTTTTGAAAGACCAAGCATCTCAATCACTGCACACGTACTTCTAATGCTCACCAATAGTAAAGCCAATCTCAAGTTGTGATGTGCCACTCTGCAGGAATAATGGCATCTGCATGATTTACCCTGCTGGGAACAGTGACTGTGGCTGGATGACCCATATGTGTCTGATCATAAAGCTCAGTTTCTACACTTCCTGCCACTTTTAACTCTCTTTATTTTTCACCAAACAAAACCCCTGTCAACTAAATCATTACCACACACTGCACATAAATGTTTATGGATGTTCACCAATGGTTCTTTTTCCTCAACCAATAATTCAGTTACAGCATGTTGCTTGTAATGGGTCTCTGACATGTAGACTCCAATTTGTTTGTTCCATATGGCCCTGCCCTCTGATGAAATTGTGCAGAAGAAACATCAAATATGATGCACCTAAATAGATGTTTGTGTGTGTGTGTGTGTGTGTGTGTGTGTGTGTGTGTGTGTGTGTATGTGTGTCTGTGTTTGATCGGCCTACCACTGAGACATCATGGGAGTTCAGGAAGCCCATGCATTCATGTATGTAAATGGCTGGAAAGTTGAGATTTTAAGTTCTTTAAAACAATCCCTACGCAATCCCCCTTGACAAACTCCTTTTAGAGTTCTTATAACTCACTTCTGGATTTTATATAGGTTTGCTGTTCCGCATTTATGAAAATCGTGTACCTCACTAAACTGTGAAAGAGTGAATAATATGCGCACAAGAGTGTTTCTATAGTTCAGTACTTCTAAAGCATTTTTCACATGTAAAAATATTGATTTAAGTTTTCTCTACATGGCTTTCCTATCTTAAGTGACTGTGTATTATTCGGCAGTCACTGGAAGTGAAGAGCACAGCAAAATATCCAATTTCAAAAATGAATATGACATATCTCAGATTAACTTGATGTTTATTTGTACTCTCAAGTAAAATGACTACTTGTATGAACAGCTGTTTATAAGAAACACCACAATAAAATCTCCACATGAATGAAAAACAGACAGCTTGAGCTACTGCAACAGAATGAATACATATTTGACAGGTAATGCATGTTTCTCTTGTATTTGATGACATCATTAGTATTGTCACAGCACCCTCTTTTTCATGGCACACCCTGCATCTCCAAACCAAATGCCACAGCACAGAGTAACTGAATGCCAGGTACTGCAAGTCATGGTAAAGCTGCAATTGTTGGGCCCCCGTGAAGACACACGGTGTCCACCTATACCCATGTACAGCACAAACAATAACAAAAATTTGCAAACAGTTTGCAATCCAAAATTGCTTAACTAATAAAAAATATTTTCAAATGTTGCAAGCATTATTCATTAGTTATGTACCTGTTGAGCAACACATCACTATACATAAGTGATATATTGCATCACAGTATCCATTACTCCTAAGAATTTTGTATGTGAGGCCTTTTGAAACAAATAGCTTCCAAAGGTAATTAGTTTATTAGATTCTTCATTGTTTCTTGGATAGTTGAACCTCATCCACACTTATTTATTACCAAACAGTCGTCAAAAAACCATTTCTGTCATTACATTGATACTCTGCCACTGACATACTTCATGTAGTACCTTAATTTACAGAAAGACTCGTATCATCTGAAAAAATCGCTGCATATGGTGTAGATAACTAATGGCAAAACATTTATAAAACTATTTAATTTGATAGATAAAAAAATCTACTCACCAAGTGCAGCAGAGCACAAACATAAAAGACTGTTGTGATTGGCAAGCTTTTGCAACCAGTGGCTCCTCCTTCATTCAGAAGGGGTGAAGGGGAGGAAGGAGGGTGAAGGAAAAGAATTGGAGAGGTCTAGGAAAAGGGGTAGATTTCAGGAAAGTCACTCAGAACTGCGGGTCATGAAGACGTACCATATGGGGGCAAACACTTATAATGTTATCAACAGCAAACCATCTAATACAAAACTTTGACATATGCCATAATTAACTTTTATGAAGATTTAGACAAAAGTTTCATAATTGTGCTATACTTCTACTCTTTAGTACTTGTCTGACACATAGGAAATGAAACAATGCAAAATTCGGTATGTAATGTAACAATATTATGAAAAGGACAGTTGCTACTCACCATATAGTGGTGATGCTGAGTCACATATAGGCACAACAAAGCTCTGTCTGAAAGTGAGCCAAGAGGACAACACACACACACACACACACACACACACACTCTCACACACACACACACACACTGGCACGCGCGTGCACGCACCACACATATGCAAACACAACTCACACACACATGGCCCCAGTCTCTAACAGCTGAAGCCACACTGTAAGCAACACCACACGTTGGGAGAGGCAACCAGGTGGTGGGGGTAAGGAGGAGGCTGGGGCAGGGCAGGGAATGGATAGCAGGATAGGGCTGGGGGACAGTAATGTGCTGCTTGTGGAAGTGTACAGGGACAAGATGGAGAGCAGGTAGGGCAGCGAGGTACAGTCGGGAGATTTGATAGAGGGTGAGGATAGTGGAAAATTAGAGAAGTAAAAAGACTGAGTGTGCTTTGGTGGAGCAGAGGGCTGTGTAGTGCTGGAATGAGAACAGGGGAGGTGCTAGGTGGGTAAGGACAGTGACTAACAAAATTTGTGAGGGTAATGGGAAGAGAGGATATATTGCAGGGAGAGTTCCCACCTGTGCAGTTCATAAAAACTGGTGTTAGTGGACAGATCCATATGACACAGGCTGTGAAGCAGTCATTAAATGAAGAACGTTGTATAGGGTGGTGTGCTCAGCAATGGGGTAATCCAGCTGGTTCTTGGCCACAATTTGTCAGTGGCCATTCATGCAGACAGACATCTTGTTGGTTGCCATGCCCACTTAGAATGCAGCACGGTGCTTGCAGCCTAGCTTGTAGATCACATGACTGGATTCACAGGTAGCCCTGCCTTTGATGGGATAGATGATGTATATGACCGGATTGGAGTAGATAGTGGTGGGAGGACGTATGGGACAGGCCTTGCATCTATGTCTCTTTCAGTGATATGAGCCATGAGGCAAGCGGTTGGGGGCAGGGCTTGTGTAGGAATGGATGAGGTTCGATGGGCGGTGGAATACCACTGCGGGAGGGTTGAGAAGGATAGTGGATAGGACATTTCTCATTTCAGGGCACAACAAGAGGTAGCCAAAAACCTGGTGGAGAATGTAATTCAATTGCTCCAGTCCTGAGTGGTACTGAGTCATGAGAGGGATCCTTCTCTGGCTAGACAATGGGACTTGGGAGGTTGTGTGTGACTGGAAAGACATGGAATGGGAGTTTTGCTTTTGTTCAAGGTTGGGAAAGGGGGGGGGGGGGGGGCTACTTATGGTCTAAGGTCTGTGAAGGTCTCAGTGAGAGCCTCTGTGTATTTCAAGACGGGCTGCTTGTCACTACAGATGCGACAGCCGTGGGCAGCAAGGCTGTGTGGAAAGGTGTTCTTGGTATGGAATGAGTGACAGCTGTTGAAGTGGAGGTTTGCTGGTGGTAGGTAGGTTTGAGATGAACAGAAGTACTGATGTAGCCATTTTTGAGGTGGGGGTCAACATGAGGAAGGGGCTTGTTGGATTGAGTAGGACTAGGTGAAATGAATGGGGGAAAAGGTGTTGAGGCTCTGGAGGAATGTGGATAGGGTGACTTCACCCTCGATCCAGATCGCAAAGATGTCATCAGTGAATCTGAACCAAGTGGGGGTTTGGGATTCCGGGTATATAGCAAGGTTTCCTCTGGATGGTTGATGAATAGGCTGTCATAGGATGGTGCCATGCAGTGCCTGTAGCCATACCCAGGATTTGTTTGTAGATAATGCTTCCATAGGAGAGGTAATTGTGGGTGAGGATATAGTTGGTCATGGCGACAAGGAAGGAGGTTGATGGTTTGGAATCCATCAGTCATTGGGAAAGGTAGTGTTCGATAGTGGAAAGGCCATGGGCATTAGGGATGTTAGTGTAAAGGGAGGTGGTTTCAGCAGTGATGACCAGGCCACCATGTGGTAAAGGAACAGAAACTGTGGAGAGTCAGTGGAGGAAATAGTTGGTATCTTTTATATAGGAGGGTAGGTTGTGGGTAATAGCCTGAAGGTGTTGGTCTACAGCAGCAGAGATTCTCTCAGTGGGGACACAGTAACCAGCCACAATAGGGCATCCTGGGTGGTGGAGTTTATGGAGAAACTGGAGATCCTACTGGATTTCTGGAATGGGGTCACTGTAGCAGGGTTTGTAGATGGATGAATCTGACAGCTGACGGAATCCTTCTGCCAAGTAATCCTTGCAGTTCAAAACAACAGTGGTGGGTCCTTTGTCAGCAGATAGGATTATAAGGTCAGGATCAGTTAGAGATGGTGGATTGCAGTCTTTCTGCAGATGTAAGATTAATTTGTGTGTTGAGAGATTTGGGGAATGATGATGGGGCTAGGTTTGAGGTTAAGAAATTCTGGAAAGTTAACAGGAAGTGATTTGGGAGCAGTGGGGGGTGGATCACAGTTGGATGGAGGAGTCATCTGAGTCAGGCAGGGTTCAACATTGGTCTTTGGTTGAATCTGATTGATAGGTTTAGTGGCAAAAAAGTATATCCACTGTAGGGACTGGGAGAAGGAGATAAGGTCTTTAACAAGTTGTGCATGACTGAATTTGGGAGTGGGGCAAAAGGTGAGGCCTTTGGAGGGGACTGATACTTCTGCAGGTCTTAGGCTTTTGGAGGAAAGATTCATGACTGTGTTTTGGGTTTGTTTATGTTCTGAATTGTGTGTGATGGTGGGAGGGAGTTTTTAAGGGTTGGCCATATACAGTAGCTCTGCAAGACAGCATTTGTCATCTATGAAGGGATTGAGGGAGGTTTGGTGGTTGTGGAGGTTTTGGGTAGTGTTGGTCTAAGGCAGGAGTAGGAAGTGAAGAGGGTTGAGAATTTTTTGAGGTGGAATTGTGCATGTTGCACTAGCCCGTGGAGGGCAAGAGTTTCAGTGTGTTTTATGGGATCCAGGAACTTGCAATAGTGTAGCAGGAGAGAATTTTTCATATGGAAAGAAGGTATCGCAAGGAGGTTTGTGCCTGACTGATATTGCTTTGCAGGATTATGTTGGTGATGGTTAAGAATTGGTGGAATCTAAACACATGGAGATCATTGTAGAAAGAAGGGTGACAGTGGGAGATGTGTAATTTGATGCCAAGGCCATTTGGAGTGGGAACAGTATGTGGGACGAGGTTCTGACTAGGTCATTCCCATACTACCGTAGGAATATATCCTACTGAGTAGTAGATTGTGATGCATGACATGTGTGGCTTTTGAAAAGTCTAGAAGCAATCCGTAATGGTTTCAGAAACTCAAATACTGCAGTTTCAGTGTATGTGTGTCTTCTAAAGTCTTTTAGTGAATATTGTGAACTGTGGATTTTTTATTCAGGAAATCTAATTATCTCACATACATTACTCTTTGAGTAATTTTTGAGAATCTGGATAACAATGACAGTGATCTGAAGTTTGTTATGTTATATCTATCACTACTATAATTTCAGAGACCAAGCTGAGCATAGCTCAGGTCATAACTTTGTGTTATAAGGACTGCCCCCTGTGAGCCATCTATCACTCTGAAATTATGCTCATTTTGTATAAGAACAATATTCAAACACCTTGCAACCAGGTCCTTGAGTGATGCTGCTTTCTGTGTCAATTTACAGAATTATTTTGAAAGAAACATTAACAAACGTAACAGCTGCTGTCATGAAAGGTTGAGTCGATATGACCTCACTGACATAATTTCAAGCATGTTTTCATTAGGTTTTGCAGTTTGCTGTAATTCTGCTACAAATACGCCACATTTGTTGAATGAGCAAGTAATTTTGGAAACTCAAGATGAAGGAATTGCTGAAAAAAACACCTCGCACTTTGGAAGATAGTTGTACTTTCAGTCAGAATTATTTAAAAGCTTGTAATACATAAAAGAACTAAAGTAAATATGAAAAATAAATCTTAAATCTTGCCCCTTACTTAGTGTATATTATTCTTGAAGATACATAGATTACATATGTGCTGATAAAGCTTTTAAAAAAGGTGTAAATGGACTGTTTCCTACGTCCAATATTCTTTTAAGTAGCCAGTCTCCAAAATTATAAAAAAGTGCTCCACTCTCAATTTTTTTGACATCTCTAAAGTCTGCTCATGTGGAAAATATTGTATGAATAATGACTGCAAGAGATGAATTTTTTTTTTTTTTTTTTTCTTTTCACTATGTTTGAATACTTTGTTTGGTTTACCATCTTGCTAGTAGCATCTTTTACTTTTTGTGGTGTTACTGGATACAGAAACATAGTTTTTATTTATTTATAGGAATCAACAGCTTGAAAAGCTACTGTTTTTGATCAAGTTTTGGGCTACGCCTGTTCATTAAATATTGTAGCAATCTGCTGTGGATCCACAATTTTTCCTGCAATCTGTATGGAAATGTGGCATTATTTATTGGTGCTTACCAGTGTTACTGTTTATTACTTTCTGAATTGATTCTGTTTTATTCACTCTTATCCTAATCTGCATATAATTTTTTTAACTTTGTCATTGCTCTTATAACTTTAATGTATACTTCATATATCAGTGTATATTCCTGAAATTAATCTTTCAATAAGCAGAAGAAAAATAATCTGTCTATTAGCTTTTGGAGTGAATCTTAATTCTGTAATTGTGTTCACAGATTGTACCTCTCTCATGTGGACTTGCATCTAACTGAACTGTATCCCAAAGTTCAGTATCCAGTAAGTCGAGGAACGTCCATGATATCCCCATTCATCAAATGGGAACATTCAGAAGATTGGTATGTGACAACTGGATACAATACTTCTGTAAGGACATGTCATCTTCTTTATTTTAAAACTTAGCCCATAAATAAGATGCAATTTTATTGAATGGCTAATTTTTGCCATCATTCATAGATATTTTGTAATTAATATAATTGGAAGACCATAGTAATACTGCTATAAATATTTGAAGAGTGTTTGGCACATATGTATCCAATAGTGACTCCTTATTCAGGGTTACAAATACACACACAAGGAGAGAGGAAGAGAGGGGGTAGTTTCAAGTATACTTTCTTTGCATTTTTGTTTGCTTCGTGTTGCTTACTGATTTTCAAAAATTGATTATAAGTGGTCAGCTAGGGCAAGAATCAGTAATAAATATAAAATCATCTCTCAGTTTGTAAAGTGAATTTTAGCATGGGTATGTTAAGTCTTTACTGCCTAAAATGCATTACAAAGTAAAAAGTTTTTGGGCAATTTCTTCCTCTTGAGCCTCCAAAATTTCTTGCTCACTTAACAAATGTGATGTATTTGTAGCAGAATTGCAGCATGCTGCAATATCTAATGAGCACATGCATGAAATTATGTCATATCAATCATATTGACTCTGCTATTCCTGAAAATAGCTGTTATGTACACAAGTGTTTCTTCTGAAACAGTTCTCTAAAATTTCTTGCTCACTTAAAAAATATGGTGTATTTGTAGCAGAACTGTAGCATTTTGCAAACCCTAATGAGCAAACACATGAAATTATGTTATTGTGATCATATTGACTCTGCTATTCATGATAACAGATGTTATGCTCACAAATGTTTCTTTCAAAACAGTTCTATGTATTGAAAAAGGCAGAGAAATCTCTGTGGTGCGATGGATATTCTAGTAGCCATAACATTGTTCAGAATGCATACATCCAGTCAATGTGAGCTTTTAATGAACCCACTCACAAATTGTCAGAAGATTTTATTCTGCTAGCTCTTATTTCAGGAAAATGAATGTTTCATTTTGTGAATTTAAGAACCTTGTGTGACTGGTATAGAGTTTGGACTAAGTAACCCTTATGATCATGATCAGTATAATATGATCAAACAGTTAGTATCCTCAGATGAGCCAGAATGGATAGTTAAAATACAAGTAATGATGAAATAAACGTGTCTTAAAACCGAATATAAAATATTAGCTTGTGCTAAAAATAGTTTTTCTGTTACTGTAACCTACAGTAAATAAATAACTAGTTTTATGGTTACAGTATTTACTGGCTATAAACCATTAATAGAACCTAAATCACCAGATTCTTGTACCTGAGATTTGTTAGTTAAAGTTCACAAGAAAATAAACAAATTTGAACAAACTGACACTTAAAGTTCCAGAAGTTCAGGCTCTATCTCCGGGTGCAGTGAATGACCCTTGATATACACATGAACAAGTTCAGAGTTTTTCACACAACGTAAAGGCTATGCTCTCACAGAGATGTGGCAACAGTTCTCTCCTGTATTTTTCAAGTGTTCTCAAACAAGTGCATAATTACAGGGTGACAATTATTGAACTACATGAAATAAAATCAATGTAACTTTTGAATGGTTTGTGTTTGTTCAAACTGCATGGTTCGCCATGGGGCATGGTGGGAATTAGTGTGGTTTGTTTTAGCAAATGAGGCCAACTTTAAATTGGATGGGTTTCTCAATAAGCAAACCTGGTGCAATTGGGAGCCTGAGAATCCACATTTCATGATTGAGAAGTCTCTTCACCCTCAACAGGTGACTGTGTGGTGTGCAGTGTCCAGTCATGGAATAATTGGTGCGATATGCCTTGATGGAATGGTGACTACCAAATGGTGTGTGGAGGTTTTGAAAAATGATTTATCCACATCATCAAAAGTGACCCTGATTTCAACAAGATATGGTTCATGCAAGATGGAGCTGACATGAGCCTCAATTGGCCGCCATATTCTCCAGATCTGAACACATGCTACTCCTTTTTGTGGGGCTATATTAAAGACAAGTTGTACAGTAATAACCCCAAAACCATTGCTGAGCTGAAAATAGCCATTCTGGAGGTCATCGACAGAGTAATATTGTACACGCCATAATCCAAATCTGAATATCTGTTGTGATGTTGTACATGTTGAATAAAGTGTGTGCATGCTGTAGTTTGTAACTAATTTACTTTTCTTCATGTAGTTCAGTAATTGTCACCCTGCATATTAATAATATAATTGCTTCTGTGTTGTGGTACATAAAAAAGATACGATGGTAATATAATGAGTTTAATTTTGAACTGGAAATTCTTCACAAAAGAATATGAGAAATATTCTAAGATTGAAAGGTAAGCTGGCTGGAATTGCCTATTGAATTCTAACTATTCTCATGCCAGGCTATGTTGCTGTCTCAAGCCTCTCAACTTGTCACATGTTTGCACTCTGGATGGAATCAGCTTTCGCTTTCTGAACACACACATGGCAGGCTATAATGTTGTATCAAGCCTTTTGACTGTTTATGTGTCTGCACTGCAGGGCTACCAGGAACTCTGTCATCTATTGGTTGGTCATTTCTGCTGCAACATTCCATTCATGCAGACATGTACACCAGTGAGAAATTGGACATGCTGCTTTTATATGACTAATGTCAAAGAAGTGTTCTTAAAACAATAAGGCTGTTGTCACTGTCCATCATGCCAGGCACTTACATGAATTATTAGGTCACTAATGTAGACAGACAGCTTCAATGTCAAACAGAGTCTGAGGATGAAGACTGCACCTGACACAGCACATGAAGAACCTGTTTTATTTATGACACTTATCAGTCTGCATGGTGACATGAGACGTATCACTAAGGAATGTGGAATCAGCTTGACGAGTGTTGTTCACATCCTGTATCAACTTAAATTACCCCTTATCATCTGTCACTACATCAGGCACTCAGAGGACATGATTTCAAACATCATATAGAATTTTAACAATGTAAGTAAAAGATAGATTGCTATTTACAATAAAGTTGACACATTAAGTTTCAGACAGACACAAGTAAAAGACACATACATATGAGCTTTTGGCCACAGCCTTTATCATAAAAAGAAAGAGAAATGCACACACATTCATTCACACAAGTATGCACACCTCACACACACGTGACTTGGACCAGAATGCAGCTGTAATGTGGAATGAAAGCAGCAATCTGGAGGAGGTGGGGAAGGCAAAGGGATGGTAGTGCATGGATGGGGGGAGAGGAGAACAGCACTGTCTGGTGGAGTGTGCGGGGACTAGACTGCCAACAGGCACAGTGTCACACACAAACACACACAAACACACACACACACACACACACACACACACACACATGCAGACACACACACACAAACACACACACACACATGCAAATGCAACTCTTACACACAACTGCAGTCTCAGCAACTGTTAAATTTGATCCTGGATTTTCCATTGTTTGAATTTTATCAGCCATGAAGCAGAAAAAAAACTGTTTCATTTTTTCATGGAAATTTATCAAACCACCCTCATATTGTGGGATCTTGAAAAAACTCAAAAGGAGCAATCAAAACAAAACAAAGGGAGAGGAAAAATGAGGAGAGAAGTGTGCTTGTTGCACAATAATGCCTGTCCTCACATGGACTTAGCCACAAAGCTGATCTTGGACTCATTTAGTGGGGATATTTTGAACTACACCCCACATTCTTCTCACTTGATACCTTCAGATTATCATCTTTTAACTTCCTTGAAGGCACACATGAGTGGAATTAAATTTTCAGCTGATGAGAATGTGCAGAAAGAGGTTCTGAAGTGGAGGAAGGAGCTTGCAGGAGAGTTCTTTGAGAATGGCCTAAAGATGCTTATGCCATGACTCACAACATGCATTGAACAGAATGGCATTTATGTAGACATATAGTCAATAAGTGTATGAACAATATCTTGTAATTTATTAGTATACTTTTTATAAAGAATGTAAAAATATAGTGCACTTACTTTCTGAATACGCATCATAATCTGAATACCCTATTAATGCTTTTTTTTAGATGTCTCCTTACAAAACTCTGCCATAACTTACTGTCAAATGGGGTAGTGCATAGTATATCATTTTTATAGTTTTTGTTTCTTTTAGGTAGCTGAGTTAGTGCAGTACAAACAGGTCTGAGCTGATCTTGCGACTTATATATTCAATGTGTTTATCCCAGTTTACATTTTCACTGATTATTTTTGCAAGCAATTTAGCATGTTTGGAGTTTTCTGTTATACACTCATCTGTTCAAATACTGATATCTTCATTGTGAAGGTCTTTAGTTTGAAATTTAGACAAAGTGTCTTAGTAACACTGTTATGCAAAATGAAATCAGTAAATCTTAGAATAATATTATTTACTTCTAAGCTGGCTTTTATTTTTAGGTTTTCTGTGTCTTTGTCTGTGAACAGTAAAGTTCTGTCATCTGCATAAGTAACTGTTGTTGTTGTGGTCTTCAGCCCAGAGACTGGTTTGATGCAGCTCTCCATGTTACTCTATCATGTGCAAGCTTCTTCATCTCCCAGTACCTACTGCAACCAACATCCTTCTGAATCTGTTTAGTGTATTCATCTCTTGGTCTCCCTCTATGATTTTTACCCTCCATGCTGCCCTCCGATACTAAACTGGTGATCCCTTGATGCCTCAGAGTATCCTCTACCAACCGGTCCCTTCTTCTAGTCAAGTTGTGCTACAAATTTCTCTTCTCTCCAATTCTATTCACTACCTTCTGTTATGTCATCTACCCGTGTAACCTTCAGCATTCTTCTGTAGCACCACATTTTGAAAGCTTCTGTTCTCTTCTTGTCTAAACTATTTATCGTCCATGTTTCACTTCCATACATGGCTACACTCCATACAAATACTTTCAGAAACAACTTCCTGACACTTAAATCTAAACTCAATGTTAACAAATTTCTCTTCTTCAGAAATACGTTCCTTGTCATTGCCAGTCTACATTTTATATCCTCCCTACTTCAACCATCATCAGCTATTTTGCTCCCCAAATAGCAAAACTCATCTATTACTTTAAGTGTCTCATTTCCTAACCTAATTCCCTCAGCATCGCCTGATATAATTTGACTACATTCCATTATCCTTGTTTCGCTTTTGTTGATGTTCATCTTATATTCTCCTTTCAAGACACTGTCCATACCGTTCAGTTGCTCTTCCAGGTCCTTTGCTGTCTCTGAGAGAATTACAATGTCATCAGTGAACCTCAAAGTTTTTATTTCTTCTCCATGGTGTTTAATTCCTACTCTGAATTTTTCTTTTGTTTCCTTTACTGCTTGCTGGGGATAGGCTACAACCCTGTCAGACTCCCTTCCCAACCACCGCTTCCCTTTCATGCCCCTCAACTCTTATAACTGCCATCTGCCTTCTGTACAAATTGTAAATAGCCTTTCACTTCCTGTATTGTACCCCTGCCACCTTCAGAATTTGAAAGAGAGTATTCCAGTCAACATTGTCAAAAGCTTTCTCTAAGTCTGCAAATGCTAGAAATGGAGGTTTGCCTTTCCTTAATCTATTTTCTAAGATAAGTCTTAGGGTCAGTATTGCCTCACGTGTTCCAACATTTCTATGGAATCCAAACTGATCTTCCCCGAGGTTGGCTTCTACCATTTTTCTGTTTGTCTGTAAAGAATTCGTGTTAGTATTTGGCAGCTGTGGCTTATTAAACTGATAGTTCGATAATTTTCACATCTGTCAACACCTGCTTTCTTTGGGATTGGAATTATTATATTCTTCTTGAAGTCTGAGGGTATTTCGCCTGTCTCATACATCCTGCTCTTTAGATGGTAGAGTTTTGTTAGGCCTGGCTCTCCCAAGATTGTCAGTAGTTCTAATGGAATGAGGTCTACTCCCGGGGCCTAGTTTTGACTTAGGTCTCTCAGTGCTCTGTCAAACGCTTTACACAGTATCATATCTCGTATTTCATCTTCATCTACATTCTCTTCCATTTCTATAATATTGTCCTCAAGATCATTGCCCTTGTGTACACCCTCTATATACTCCTTCAACCTTTCTGAGTTCCCTTCTTTGCTTAGAACTGGGTTTCCATCTGAGCTCTTGATATTCATGCAAGTGGTTTTCTTTTCTCCAAAGGTCTCTTTAATTTTCCTGTAGGCAGTATCTATCTTACCCCTAGTGATATACGCCTCTACATCCTTACATTTGTCCTCTAGCCATCCCCACTTAGCCATTTTGCACTTCCTGTCGATCTTAGCCCCAAGATAATCGCATTGCTCTTTGATAGTACAGTTTATTTTGGAATATATTTACCACTCACTGACCTTCTTTTTATGACTCCATTAAGTATGAGAATTGACCTCTCATAAATAATGTTACTTGTTTTGTTTGTATATTCTTTTTTGCTGCTGCTTCTTAAAGAGTTTGTTGCAGTATGTGCAAAACACCTTTGTAATACCATTTGGGTTCAGGGTCCCGTTCGGTAGATGCTTGTTTTAAATTTGTCACATTTTTAAAATGTTTCCTGAGTTGTTGTGTTGTAATTCTGTGTTGCATGTCGATTTTTCAGGTAGGGACAGCAGTATTTTTCAAAAGCAAGTTGCCAGTTATTAGAAACTTGTTTTCTCTCCTACGCATAGCTGTGATTTTGTCTTTTCTTGAACTGTGTGCCATCAACTTCCATTTGTATTTGTTTACAGATATTTGGCTTGTTTGGTTTATTATGACAGCATAGAAGATATTGAATTCGTTATTTGTTATTGTTTTTCAAGTTTGTACACACACACACACACACACACACACACACACACACACACACACACACACAGATATACACTCCTGGAAATGGAAAAAAGAACACATTGACACCGGTGTGTCAGACCCACCATACTTGCTCCGGACACTGCGAGAGGGCTGTACAAGCAATGATCACACGCACGGCACAGCGGACACACCAGGAACCGCGGTGTTGGCCGTCGAATGGCGCTAGCTGCGCAGCATTTGTGCACCGCCGCCGTCAGTGTCAGCCAGTTTGCCGTGGCATACGGAGCTCCATCGCAGTCTTTAACACTGGTAGCATGCCGCGACAGCGTGGACGTGAACCGTATGTGCAGTTGACGGACTTTGAGCGAGGGCGTATAGTGGGCATGCGGGAGGCCGGGTGGACGTACCGCCGAATTGCTCAACACGTGGGGCGTGAGGTCTCCACAGTACATCGATGTTGTCGCCAGTGGTCGGCGGAAGGTGCACGTGCCCGTCGACCTGGGACCGGACCGCAGCGCCGCACGGATGCACGGCAAGACCGTAGGATCCTACGCATTGCCATAGGGGACCGCACCGCCACTTCCCAGCAAATTAGGGACACTGTTGCTCCTGGGGTATCGGCGAGGACCATTCGCAACCGTCTCCACGAAGCTGGGCTACGGTCCCGCACACCGTTAGGCCGTCTTCCGCTCACGCCCCAACATCGTGCAGCCCGCCTCCAGTAGTGTCGCGACAGGCGTGAATGGAGGGACGAATGGAGACGTGTCATCTTCAGCGATGAGAGTCGCTTCTGCCTTGGTGCCAATGATGGTCGTATGCGTGTTTGGCGCCGTGCAGGTGAGCGCCACAATCAGGACTGCATACGACCGAGGCACACAGGGCCAACACCCGGCATCATGGTGTGGGGAGTGATCTCCTACACTGGCCGTACACCACTGGTGATCATCAAGGGGACACTGAATAGTGCACGGTACATCCAAACCGTCATCGAACCCATCGTTCTACCATTCCTAGATCGGCAAGGGAACTTGCTGTTCCAACAGGACAATGCACGTCCGCATGTATCCCATGCCATCCAACATGCTCTAGAAGGTGTAAGTCAACAACCCTGGCCAGCAAGATCTCCGGATCTGTCCCCCGTTGAGCATGTTTGGGACTGGATGAAGCGTCGTCTCACGCGGTCTGCACGTCCAGCACGAACGCTGGTCCAACTGAGGTGCCAGGTGGAAATGGCATGGCAAGCCGTTCCACAGGACTACATCCAGCATCTCTACGATCGTCTTCGTGGGAGAATAGCAGCCTGCATTGCTGCGAAAGGTGGATATACACTGTACTAGTGCCGACATTGTGCATGCTCTGTTGCCTGTGTCTATGTGCCTGTGGTTCTGTCAGTGTGATCATGTGATGTATCTGACCCCAGGAATGTGTCAATAAAGTTTCCCCTTCCTGGGACAATGAATTCACGGTGTTCTTATTTCAATTTCCAGGAGTGTATATATGTAAAAACAAAGATGATGTGACTTACCAAACGAAAGCGCTGGCAGGTCGATAGACACACAAACAAACACAAACATACACACAAAATTCTAGCTTTCAAAACCAACGATTGCCTCGTCACGAAAGAGGGAAGGAGAGGGAATGACGAAAGGATGTGGGTTTTAAGGGAGAGGGTAAGGAGTCATTCCAATCCCGGGAGCGGAAAGACTTACCTTAGGGGGAAAAACTCGCACACACAAGCATATCCATCCACACATATACAGACACAAGCAGACATTTGTAAAGGCAAAGAGTTTGGGCAGAGATGTCAGTCGAGGCAGAAGTGCAGAGGCAGAGATGTTGTTGAATGACAGGTGAGGTATGAGTGGCGGCAACTTGAAATTAGCGGAGATTGAGGCCTGGTGGGTAACGGGAAGAGAGGATATATCGAAGAGCAAGTTCCCATCTCCGGAGTTCGGATAGGTTGGTGTTAGTGGGAAGTATCCAGATAACCTGGACGGTGTAACACTGTGCCAAGATGTGCTGGCCATGCACCAAGGCATGTTTAGCCACAGGGTGATCCTCATTACCAACAAACACTGTCTGCCTGTGTCCATTCATGCGAATGGACAGTTTGTTGCTGGTCATTCCCACATAGAATGCATCACAGTGTAGGCAGGTCAGTTGGTAAATCACGTGGGTGCTTTCACATGTGGCTCTGCCTTTGATCGTGTACACCTTCCGGGTTACAGGACTGGAGTAGGTGGTGGTGGGAGGGTGCATGGGACAGGTTTTGCACTGGGGGCGGTTACAAGGGTAGGAGCCAGAGGGTAGGGAAGGTGGTTTGGGGATTTCATAGGGATGAACTAACAGGTTACGAAGGTTAGGTGGACGGCTGAAAGACACTCTTGGTGGAGTTGGAAGGATTTCATGAAGGATGGATCTCATTTCCGGGCAGGATTTGAGGAAGTCGTATCCCTGCTGGAGAGCCACATTCAGAGTCTGGTCCAGTCCCGGAAAGTATCCTGTCACAAGTGGGGCAGTTTGTGGTTCTTCTGTGGGAGGTTCTGGGTTTGAGGAGATGAGGAAGTGGCTCTGGTTATTTGCTTCTGTACCAGGTCGGGAGGGTAGTTGCGGGATGTGAAAGCTGTTGTCAGGTTGTTGGTGAAATGGTTCAGAGATTCCGGACTGGAGCAGATTCGTTTGCCACGAAGACCTAGGCTGTAGGGGACCGTTTGATGTGGAATGGGTGGCAGCTGTCATAATGGAGGTACTGTTGCTTGTTGGTGGGTTTGATGTGGACGGACATGTGAAGCTGGCCATTGGACAGATGGAGGTCAACGTCAAGGAAAGTGGCATGTGATTTGGAGTAGGACCAGGTGAATCTGATGGAACCGAAGGAGTTGAGGTTGGAGAGGAAATTCTGGAGTTCTTCTTCACTGTGAGTCCAGTTCATGAAGATGTCATCAATAAATCTGTACCAAACTTTGGGTTGGCAGGCCTGGGTAACCAAGAAGGCTTCCTCTAAGCGACCCATGAATAGGTTGGCGTACGAGGGGGCCATCCTGGCACCCATGGCTGTTCCCTTTAATTGTTGGTATGTCTGGCCTTCAAAAGTGAAGAAGTTGTGGGTCAGGATGAAGCTGCCTAAGGTAATGAGGAAAGAGGTTTTAGGTAGGGTGGCAGGTGATCGGCGTGAAAGGAAGTGCTTCATCGCAGTGAGGCCCTGGACGTGCGGGATATTTGTGTATAAGGAAGTGGCATCAATGGTTACAAGGATGGTTTCTGGGGGTAACAGATTGGGTAAGGCTTCCAGGCGTTCGAGAAAGTGGTTGGTGTCTTTGATGAAGGATGGGAGACTGCATGTAATGAGTTGAAGGTGTTGATCTACGTTGGCAGAGATACATTCTGTGGGGGCTTGGTAACCAGCTACAATGGGGCGGCCGGGATTATTGGGTTTGTGAATTTTAGGAAGAACACCCCCACAACGACCCCATTAAGTTTTATTTACATCCTTCTTAAAAAACCTTAATCCTACTCCCAACATCACCACTGCTGAAGCCCAGGCTATCCGTGATCTGATGGCTGACCGATCCATCGTCATTCTTCTGGCGGACAAGGGTTCCACGACCGTGGTACTTGATCATCGGGAGTATGTGGCTGAGGGACTGCGTCAGCTTTCAGACAACACCACATACAAAGTTTGCCAAGGTAATCCCATTCCTGATGTCCAGGCGGAGCTTCAAGGAATCATCAGAACCTTAGGCCCCCTACAAAACCTTTCACCTGACCCCACCGACGCCACACACCCCTACCTTCTACCTTCTTCCTAAAATTCACAAATCCAATCATCCCGGCTGCCTCATTGTAGCTGGTTACGAAGCCCCAACAAAACGTATCTCTGCCTACGTGGATCAACACCTTCAACCCATTACATGGAGTCTCCCATCCTTCAACAAAGACACCAACCACTTTCTCGAACGCCTGGAATCCTTACCCAATCTGTTACCCCCGGAAACCATCCTTGTAACCATTGATGCCACTTCCTTATACACAAATATTCCGCACATCCAGGGCCTCGCTGCGATGGAGCACTTCCTTTCACGCCGATCACCTGCCACCCTACCTAAAACCTCTCCTGACCCACAACCTCTTCACTTTTGAAGGCCAGACATACCAACAATTAAAGGGAACAGCCATGGGTACCAGGATGGCCCCCTCGTACGCCAACCTATTCATGGGTCGCTTAGAGGGAGCCTTCTTGGTTACCCAGGCCTGCCGACCCAAAGTTTGGTACAGATTTATTGATGACATCTTCATGATCTGGACTCACAGTGAAGAAGAACTCCAGAACTTCCTCTCCAACCTCAACTTCTTCAGTTCCATCAGATTCACCAGGTCCTACTCCAAATCACGTGCCACTTTCCTTGACGTTGACCTCCATCTTTCCAATGGCCAGCTTCACATGTCCGTCCACATCAAACCCACCAACAAGCAACAGTACCTCCATTATGACAGCTGCCACCCATTCCACATCAAACGGTCCCTTCCCAACAGCCTAGGTCTTCGTGGCAAATGATTCTGCTCCAGTCCGGAATCCCTGAACCATTACACCAACAACCTGAAAACAGCTTTCGCATCCCGCAACTACCCACCCGACCTGGTACAGAAGCAAATAACCAGAGCCACTTCCTCATCTCCTCAAACCCAGAACCTCCCACAGAAGAACCACAAACTGCACCACTATTGACAGGATACTTTCCGGGACTGGAGCAGACTCTGAATGTGGCTCTCCAGCAGGGATACGACTTCCTCAAATCCTGCCCGGAAATGAGACCCATCCTTCATGAAATCCTCTCCACTCCACCAAGAGTGTCTTTCCGCCGTCCACCTAACCTTTGTAACCTCTTAGTTCATCCCTATGAAATCCCCAAACCACCTTCCCTACCCTCTGGCTCCTACCCTTGTAGCCGCCCCTGGTGTAAAACCTGTCCCATGCACCCTCCCACCACCACCTACTCCAGTCCTGTAACCCAGAAGATGTACACGATCAAAGGCAGAGCCACATGTGAAAGCACCCACGTGATTTACCAACTGACCTGCCTACACTGTGAAGCTTTCTATGTGGGAATGACCAGCAACAAACTGTTAATTCGCATGAATGGACACAGGCAGACAGTGTTTGTTGGTAATGAGGATCACCCTGTGGCTAAACATGCCTTGGTGCACGACCAGCACATCTTGGCACAGTCTTACACCGTCCGGGTCATCTGGATACTTCCCACTAACACCAACCTGTCAGAACTCCGGAGATGGGAACTTGCCCTTCAGTATATCCTCTCTTCTCGTTATCCGCCAGGCCTCAACCTCCGCTAATTTCAAGTTGCTGCCGCTCATACCTCACCTTCTTTCAACAACATCTTTGTCTCTGTACTTCCGCTTCAACCGACGTCTCTGCCCAAACTCTTTGTCTTTATATATGTCTGCTTGTGTCTGTGTATGTGCGGATGGATATGTGTGTGTGTGCGAGTGTATACCTGTCCTTTTTTCACCCTAAGGTGAGTCTTTCCACTCCCGGGATTGGAATGACTCCTTACCCTCTTCCTTAAAACCCACATCCTTTCGTCTTTTGCTCTCCTTCCCTCTTTCCTGATGAAGCAACCGTTGGTTGCAAAAGCTACAATTTTGTGTGTTTGTTTGTGTTTGTTTGTGTGTCTGTCGACCTGCCAGCACTTTCGTTTGGTAAGTCACATCATCTTTGTTTTTAGATATATTTTTCCCACGTGGAATGTTTCCCTCTATTTTTATATAGATATATATATAAAACAAATAGATGTCAGTCAAGGCAAAGTATAGAGGCAAAGATGTTGTTGCAGTAACAAGTCACTGAGATATAGCTACTTATTATGACAATACTAATTTATTTTTACATTCTTGAGGATTTTTGTTCTGTTGTTGCAACTACAAAAATGCATGATTTTTTTCACCAGGTACATTTGGCTTTATTGAAGTAAAGCATCGTCAGTGGCCTGTAATTAATTTTTTTATATTTATATTTGCTTTTAGATCAAAAAACAGTTCATTAAGAGTAAGTTGATTTGTACTTACTCTTAGCGAACTGTTTTTCAATCTAAAAGCAAATCAAAATGTAAAGAACTTAATTACAGACCACTGCTGATGCTTTACTTCAATAAAGTGAAATGCGTCTGGTGAAAAAAAATCATGCATTTTGTAGTTGCTATGACAGAACAAAATACCCTCAAGAATTATATGGCCACACAAATGAAGGATTTATTTTTACATTCTTGGAACACTTTCTACACTACTTTTTAAGCAAATACATTGTGCCACATTTGTACTCAAGACAAACAACACAATTTCTCACATAGTCACATTGACCAATCTTTGCTGCTAAAACCACAATTGTGCACTTCACACCAAAAATCTCTTTAAGTATTGTGAACTGAGCTTCCAGTACCTTCTAGATCAGGATGTAATCAGTTTAGTATTATTTTGACTGTCTTAACTGACTTTGTTTTTCATATTTAATTTACATAATGTTTTCTGGAAATGTATGCGCCTAAAGGTTCATAATGAAGGTTGTAGAATTAGACAGCATGAAAAACTACTACTTTCCATAATTGTACACTGTGTACTCTATTATTGATAGCAAAATTTTAAAAAATATAAATGAAAACAAATTTTGTTTATATGAAAACTAAGGTATAATAATATCTTTACTGTAAAGTGGTTCTGAATCATTTAAGTTGACAAATGTGATTACTAATTTTCACAGTTTGTGTTGTGAAATGGATCAATGTAAAAAAATGAAATTATGTTATCAGAAAAATAGTGTTTTGGTGATCAAATATATGCAAAAAATCTTCAAAGGTAGAATAAATAGTTTAAATATGGACATTAACTCAAGTCAGGCCAAAATTTATATGGAATTGAATATTTTTATTGGCATTTGAATGTTCCAAGGAGACATTAAATGATACAGGATAAAGGCCAGTAAATAGAAGAAGACATAACGTAAATATAATCAAACAGTGGAAACTCTAGGTAGGAATATCAACAATGTAGGAAAAGACACATTGCTACTTACCATAAAGAAGACACACCAAGTTGCAGACAGGCACAATTAAAAGGCATTTGCATGTAGCCTTCAGCCATTGTCTTCGTCGGTAAAAGAGACACACACATGCACCATTCACACACACAAGTAAGCACACCTCATGCACACATGACCGCCAACTCCAGCATCTCGGGTCAGAATGCAACATCTCATGGGATGCAAGGCGAAGAGGAAGGAACAGTAGTTTATGGGTTGGAAAAGCGACAAATGCTGTCTGATGGGGTGTGCAGGGACTAGACTGCCAACAGTCACAGCGTCAGGAGGTTATGGGTCAGGGAGGTGGGGAAAAACAAGGAGCAAAAAAGGACAGAAATGAGGAAAGATTGGCGAATGTGTTGGCAGAGGGCTGCAAATAAACAAGGTGGAAGATGAGAACACGTCCTATTCCAGTCATGTCACAGGTTTATCCTACCCATCAGGGGCCGGGCCAGCTGTGAAAGCAGCCATGTCACTTACCAGATCTGCTGCAATAAGTGTACGGCTTCTAATATTGGTATGACTACCAATCAGCTGTCCTCCAGGATAAACGGCCACTGCGAAACTGTGGCTAAGAGGAAGGTAGAGCACCCTATGGCACAGCATGCAGCTGAAAATGAAACACTCAATTTCAATGCTTGTTTCACTACCCGAGCCATCTAGATGCTTCCCTATACTATCAGCTTTTCTTAGCTGCACAGATGGGAGTTATCCCTACAACATATTCTCTGCTCCTGTAATTACCTCAACCTCAGCCTAAGGCAACATACTGTCCCACATCCTCCACCCATCAGTTTCCATACCCTCTGTCCTGTCCTATCCTCCCCTTTTTCATCTCCCACCCTGTGTGTTTGCAGCCCTCTGTCCGTGCATCCACCCATCTTTTCCTGCTCCTCCCCTTTTTTGCTCCTTTTTTCCCCACCTCCCTGCCCCACAACCTCGTGACGCTGTGCCTGTTGGCAGTCTAGTCCCTGCAGACTCCACTAAACAGTATTCGTCTCTCTCCCCACCCATAACTATTATCCCTTCCCCATCCCTTCCAGATTGTTGCTTGCATCCCAAGTGATGTTGCATTTGGCCCAAGATGCCAGAGTTGGTGGTCATGTGTATGTGAGGTGTGTGTGTGTGTGTGTGTGTGTGTGTGTGTGTGTGTGTGTGTGTGTGTGTGTATCTTTTACTGACAAAGGATATGGGCAAAAGCTATATGTGAGTGTCTTTTAATCGTGCAAGTTGATGTGTCTTCTTTATGGTAAGTAGAAATTGGTCTTTTCCTACATTGTTAATGTAGATATAATTTCCACATATAGATTTTGCATTTTATAAGATTCAGAATGAAGCTCTGTTGTGTGGTACATGAGTTTTTATCAGATATAAGGCAAAAAAAGGAACCATAGATATACTAAATTTAAAGCATATCTCATCAGCACTTTCTCTGAGTTTTTATGCTTCTGGAACTACAAATTCTAATCCTATTCAAAGGGTAACTCACATAGTAAAACAATCATTCTTTCTTACAATACATAAATATCCATTTTGCAGTAATTTGTATTAGTATACCTGCATGAATGTAAAGGGTGCAAAATATATAATATGTGAATAGGATATTCGGAAAGAAGTCACTTATTTCAATGATGTTTCTTTTTTGTCTGAATAAATAAAATACTGAAAATTAGGTAGGTAAATCAGTTAAGGAATGAAGAGATACTGCACTGAAATTAGAAGAAAATATTTTTATGAGACAACTTGACTAAAAGAGGGATAGATTGATAGGATACATTCTGAGACATCAAGGAACAGTTAATTTGGAAATGGTAGAAGGTGAAGAAGCATGTGTGTTTGGAGGAGGGAAGAGTTCAGGTTAAACTGTTAGAGGGAGGTGGAGGCAAAACCACAATAATCAAGTTCAAACAATGGAAAAACGTTTTAATCACAACTAATATAGAGCTATTTCCCACTACTGTTAACATAAACTTACCATTGTTCATAATTATTAATGAACATAGCATACATCAATTTCTTAACTATCTGCATGTATCTGAAAGTTCTTCAAGATTGTATCTGGAGAACCCAATTTGTAAGTGAGTTACTGAACTCTTATGCTGAAAAGCTAGTCCATGAACAAGATACTATCAAAAATAACTTGTTTGCTGATCTTTATTATAGGATTTGATAGGGGAGCACAGTTTTTCAACTTGTGTGAAGATGCTGCAAAAAAAGAATCATTACTTATTTGGACATTCCATCGATGGACGGAACTTGTTCCCAGCTACAGGATACATTGTAAGTGCAATTTAGTAATATCCTATATATTTTTCTTCATTTACAGTATTTGGAAACATGATGAGAAGTAAAGATATACTCAGTGCTGTATTACAAAATAATGCCTGCTTACCTTTTCTTGAAACAGAATTTACTTTTTATTTATTTATTTATTTCATGTTCCATAGATCCACATGGGAACATATTCCTGGATATAGAACGAGTCAAGGTTTTTTACAGATTATTGTTTTGTGCACATGGACATTGATCTTATCATTAGATTAAAGAAATTGTGAAGTTTAACATATACCCTTACATATTAGTTAAGATACAGGACATCTGAAAGAATATACAGTCATACATAAATTTGGGTATTGTTCTTAAGTTATACAGGTGTCATATACAGACATACATAAATTTGGGTATTGCATTAAGGTACACTGTACTTACAGAGTATGTTTAATCAATTTTAGAGGTCACACAGTAAGGTTTAAGCACAAACAAGAGATTCTATGCATTTTTGCTAAGAAATTCATCAATACTGTAACAAGATTCATCTAAAAGGAACTGCTTCAGATTTTCTTTAAACTTTGGCATGTTTCCAACCAGTTCTTTAATGTGCAGTGGGAGGGCATTAAAAATCTTGGTGCCACTGTATAAAACCCCCTTCTGAACCATGCTTTTCATTTTTAGCTCATAATGGATATCGAATTTCCTTCGAGTGTTATAACTGTGGTATGAGCTATTGATTTTGAATAAGTTACTATTTTTTGAAACAAAGCACATCAGGGAAAACATATACTGGGCAGGTATTGTATGGATTTGTAGAGCTCTAAACAGATCCCTGCACGAGTGCCTAGGATGTACTCCACACA
This sequence comes from Schistocerca piceifrons, assembly GCF_021461385.2. NCBI lineage: Eukaryota > Metazoa > Arthropoda > Insecta > Orthoptera > Acrididae > Schistocerca > Schistocerca piceifrons. Next base: position 373,015,817 of record NC_060145.1, on the reverse strand, counting down.
TAATTCTTATTGCTCGCTTTTGTGCATGGAACACTTTTTTTGCTATTGGTTGATTTCCCCAAAATATTATACCATATGCCATAAGTTGGTGAAAATAGCCGAATATGCAGTTTTTATTGTGCTAATTTCCCTAGTGTCTGAAATTATTCTTAAGGCAAACGTTGCTGAGCTTAGCCTTTTGCACAGATCTTGCATACGGCGGTGCCACTTCATTTTGCTATCTATATGCAGACCCAAGAAATTGGAGGACTCAACCTTCAAAATCTTGTGCTCGCCCATTTTTAGGTTCATTTCATTAGTAACATTTGTGTTAGAAGAGAAATGAATGTAATTTGTCTTATTTTTAGGTTGACTGTAAGGCCATTGGTTTCAAACCATTTTGTCAAATCTGCAAATGCTTTATTTGCAGCCTAATTTGACACATTCCCTGAGAGATTATTAACTGTTAAAGTAATGTCATCAGCAAACATGAGTATTTTCCCATTTCTGTACATAGTGCTAAGTCATTTATAAATATTACAAAGAGCAGTGGGCCCAATACTGAGCCTTGAGGTACTCCTGCAGTAATGGAGCCCCATTCTGAAGATACCTGACCACCATGCAGTCCTTCCACGATTACTTTCTGCTTTCTACCACGCAGATAGGATTCAAGCCATGTGCCTACAGTTCCACCCATTCCTAGGGTCTTGGCTTTACTCAAGAGAATATGGTGACTTACACTGTCAAAAGCTTTTGACAGGTCACAAAATATTACAACCATCATCATATTATTATTTATGTCTTCCATAACATTGTCAGCAAAGGCATGTAGTGCATCCATGGTTGATACCCCTTTCCAAAAGCCAAACTGGCTACTGCTGAGGATGTTATATTTACTAAGATTCTCAACCATTCTGCTATGCATCAGTTTCTCTAGTACCTTGGAGAAAACTGAGAGTAATGAAATTTGTTGATAGTTTGTAGCCTCAGTCTTTTCTCCCTTTTTATAAATTGGTTGTATAAGCCCATATTTTAGCCTGTCGGGAAAAACACCTTCTTCCAATGACGTATTACTAATATGGCAGAGGACTGTAATTATTTCTTTACAACAGTATTTCAGTAACTTCCTGGAAATGTTATCAACTCCAGCGGAATTTTTTCATTTTAAAGACATAATTATTTTTTCTAATTCTATCACTGTAGTTTTTTGAAGATGCATCTCATCTATTTTGTTAGTTAACGTGTTATGCAAGTATTCTGTAGCTTTCTTTACAGAACCCTGGCATCCCATTTGGTTGGTGGCTGTTAGGAAATGATTGTTAAAGATATTATCCACCATTTCAGGAGCATCCACCGAAAGGCTCCCAGTTCTTAAGCTAATCACTTCTTTGGCAGATAGGCTTCTCCCCGTCTCGCTTTTAACATATTTCCATATGGTTTTCATTTTGTTATTTGATTTGTCAATTTCCTTTTTTAGATACATAGTTTTAGATTTCTGGATCACCTTCCTTAATATCTTAGGGTGCGCTTTATATTGCCCCATCACTGCAGTATTGTTAGACTGTCTGGCTGAGGCATACAATTCTCTTTTTGTTTTACATGAAATTTTGATGCCCTGGGTAATCCATGGCTTAAATGCAGGGTTACATTACTCTTTTATTTGGAAACACCTCCTCAAAAAGATTTGATGTTAAATTAATAAATACATTAAATTTTGTGTTGACATCTGCTGAGTTGAATACTTCAGACCGGTCTACAAACTGTAGCTTCTGCCTCTATGTCCATTGTTTCTTTATTTCTTGGTCTCACATTTTTCCAGATAGCTTTTGGTTTGATGTTTAAAGCTTTCCCAGCGTACTGATTGTTCCATAAAAACACGGGAGAATTGACGGATATCAGTAACTTCCTGCCACGATATTTCGGCGCAGAGTCTTCTGGCCATCTTCAGGTGAATGCCACTGTTGTAATACTAGTGAGTACGCGCTGAGCTCCGCTATTTAATACAGTAGTCTTAAAATCTGACAAAGGAAACGCTACTGTCCTCATACCAAGGGATGACTATATTAATAAGATCAATGTTTTATTATGTGATTCAACGTATCGCAAAATCGATAAGGATCCCACGAGCCGAGTAGTGCGAAAAACAGCAGAACTTTTATCAAATAGTTCTCTACCAAAGGAGGTCATCAACAGACTGAAACCAAACAGTTCAGTTCCACCTAGGCTATATGGACTGCCTAAGATCCACAAGGAAAATGTGCCATTACGTCCAATTGTGAGTAACATTGGAGCAGCCACCTATGACCTAGCAAAATTCTTGGCATCTTTGCTCAAACCAATGATAGGCAAGTGTGCACATCACATAAAGAATTCTGGTGATTTTATCAGTCGACTTCAGTCACTACAACTGCAAAGTAGTGATTTATTGGTCAGTTTTGATGTGGTTTCACTGTTCACAAAGGTGCCTCTGGTGGACTCACTACAACTCATTGGCAATATGTTTGGTGCAGACATTACAGTGTTGTTTGAGCACACTCTCTCCTCTACATATTTTATATTTAACAACGAATTTTGCGAACAATCTGATGGTGTCACCATGGGGAGTCCTTTGTCTCCCCTGGTGGCCAATCTTTTTATGGAGGATTTTGAGGAGAGAGCACTCGACTCTGCCACTTTCAAACCGACAGTATTTTGGCGGTACGTTGATGACACTTTTATAGTGTGGCCTCATGGTCTGGACCGTCTCCAAGAATTTTTACGTCACATGAACTCCATACATGAAAACATAAAATTTACCATGGAGATAGAGAGAGATGGTTGTCTGCCATTTTTAGACATCTTGGTGCTACGGAAGAGTGACGGCACACTTGATCACTCGGTGTACAGAAAGCCCACTCATACAGACCTGTATCTACAAGCTACAAGTTGCCACCATCCAGCACAAACAATGGGCGTTCTCAAAACCTTGGTCCACCGTGCCCATACTATCTCTGAAGCCAACAGTCTTTAAGCGGAACTGGAACACCTGCAAAAAGTATTTTTGAAGAATGGCTTTCCACCTAGGCAAGTGAACAGAGTGATGAAGACCTACAAACGACGGAACAAGGAAGAGGAAGAAGCCTTCAGGTCGACTGTTTATCTACCATTTATTGGGAATATTTCTTCACAGATAGGCAGAATATTGAGAAAGTATCAAGTGAGAGTCATCTTTCGCCCTCCTTCCAAAATTTCATCACTGGTGGGATACGTTAAAGACGAGCTGGGCCTGCGTAAACCAGGTGTTTACAAAATTCCGTGTGAATGTGGCAAATCATATATAGGGCAAACGACACGAACTGTGCAGGAACGCATTGTGGAACACCAACGGCATACTCGCCTTCTCCAACCCACCAAGTCCGCAATTGCTGAACATTGTATTTCCACAGACCATTCCATGAATTACAACGACACAAAAATTTTGGCCCATACATCAAACTTTTGGAGCTCGATTATCAATGAATCTGTGGAAATAAGATTGTCTGACAACGAGACTCTCATCAATCGAGATAGCGGTTATCAGCTGAACTCTGCTTGGAATCCTGTTATAGAGAAACTTCGTAGTCGATGTAGTTATCTGCATAAAGATGGAAATCGACCAGACACCGATATGCCAGGCTTTCACAGTGGAGGGCGCGAGGCGCAGTGCAAGGAGCCGTTATGAACGCGCACGCTGAGCAGCGCATGAGCAATGTCACCTCAGAAGGCTTTAAATAGCGGAGCTCAGCGCGTACTCGCCAGTACTGCTACAGTGGCATTCACCTGAAGATGGCCAGAAGACTCTGTGCCGAAATATCGTGGCAGGAAGTTACTGATATCCAGCTTTTGGTTTTCTATTAAGATTTAAATGGGGGATTGTCAAAAGTATAGCATTATGGTCTGACAGCCCATTTAGGACTTGACTGACTGTCAAGCTACTGTGCCTAGACTTATCAACAAACACATTATCAATTAGAGTACAGGAGTGGTCAGTTACCCTAGTGGGAAATTCAACTACTTGCATTAGATTGTAACAGCTCATTAGTTGCTCCAGCTTGGATAGATCACTCAAAAACAAATAAAAAATTTTGTGAAAACTCTTATAACTTGCAGTTCCTTCATTAGAAGATGTGGAACTTCACCCAAGAAAGAGCTACAGAATAAATATAGTGTATAAATGAAGAACCATTGAAATGTTAGCTTTAGTTGTATTCTTCAAGCAATCCATAAATTTTGTGAAACTTTTAAAGGCAGAGATGTAAAATTTAAAAGTTTCCAAAAAGTAATTGATTCAAATCTTAGTGTTTGTTTCTGTAGTAGTTTATGCATGTCTCCCAAGTTACAGGCCCATTATTATTAGCTAGGATTCTGATTAAAATAGCCTGGTTAAGGATGGCCATTTTATTTCTAAATAACAAAAGTGTTCAAATTGTCTGTGAAATTTATGGACGGATGTATTTGTGTAATATTACTTGCAAATCATAACAGTGCCAGTGCATTAAAAAAATGGTTCATTGTTCAAAACCAAGAGTGTATAAAGGAGGAAGACAGAGTTCTGGTAGTGCTAGTTTAAACAATAGTGATTTACAATGAGACAGAGGCATCTCTAGGTAGAGGAGAATGCTCTACCTCGGTACACTTTTCAGACTTTGTCCTCTAGCCATTGTTTAATTGAGGGCATTCACTTTTTATGTACTGCTGTCTTTTTCTCTGGAATTACAAAAAATGCTCTGGGAAATTGATTGTTTTTGAAAAGTGAAAATGTGTTCCACAGTACATCATCATGTGACTAAAAGCAAATGAGACATCCAGAAGCAAAATGCAATGAGTGCATCAGAATTTCTTTTCTCCCAGGAAATTCATAGAACTTCTTACTTCCTTCGTATGGCAGATATTTGAAATACTTTTTCATCATAGATTTACATTTGCCTAAGGAGTACATTTCTGACAATCCCTGAAATTTTCAGCTTTTCGTTCACTAGTTGTACCCTAAAATTGTTTTGATTCATCAAGTTTTGCATCTGTTTTCACAGATCTACAGAGTTTTGCTTCTGGAGACTTGGCTGGATATATATTATCATAATATAACAGTTAAAAAGACACATTAACACTGATGCAAAGGGTAAAAGAAAATGATCTAATGTTGACATTGACTGTCATTACAAAGTATGTCACATTAAACAAAAGTTTGAAAGTCCCACTCACATACAAGACAGCCAAGAGAAATGCAATTGTATAGCTAGGTAACAGCCAGTGTGCTATTGTCTTTTGTTTCACAGTAGTGCGCAACTGGGCCAACTTCACTAAAGAGCCACACATGGGCTCAAACTTAATGTTCAAGAGGTAATAAACTGGGAAAGGTACATTATTCAGACAAAATACTTAATGTTTACAGTTAAGACAACTTCATTAAACTGTCATACATAGGCTCAAAACTAAAGTTAAAGAAATAATAAACTGGGAAAGCTGCATTATTCAGACAAAGTACAAAAATGTGTACAAAGCAAGATTTTTGTCTTCAAACCTTCTTAGATAATGCTGCTTGCTAAGAATACACCAAATTCTGGTACCTCATCATTTAAAGGATTCACTCAGTTTTCCTTTGCAACTAGAAGTGAATACACCAACTTTTGCAGCTGTAGGCTGTTTTGCAGGTATGCTTTAGGACAGACATAAGCTATTTTGCTCGAGTTTTAAGGGCATAATTAATATATGACTGCATGGAAAACAAAATGGTGTTAAACAACTCATTTGCAAGAAAAAGTGGATTTACTACAGTCTGCTTCTGGATGCCCCAAATATTCTTTTGCAATTTTAAATTGTGCCGTATGCTACTATGCCTAGTTAACTAAAATACTGGTATTCAATAGTTTTAGTAACATCAGCCAAGAGGTTTTGCTAGCTTTCCTTCAATCTGTTTGTATGTATATAATTTTATAATGTAATTAAGCAGAATAATGTTTTTGTTATAAAGATGTGTTGATACCTATGATAAGATTTTGTACATAATGTAAATATGTAACATTTTATACTGTTCTGGACTTTGACAAGTCCAGTATCATGAATGTGATAATACAGGCATTAAATAAATAAATAAAAATATTGCAATCAAGAAAATCTTGCCAGTATTGTATTTAATTGTCTATCTGGTACACTGTTTCTTTTCCACACAACAATAATCAGTAAGTGAAACTAAATTAAGGAAAGGTATTATGAAAACCCATTTACAAGTCAAATACATTTTGAAATAGAAGCTGTTGAGAACTAAAATCAGTTTCAGTCCAGGTAAAATTATTAAAACAGTAAAGAAACTCAGTTCATTTGCATGTATCACATGTTCTATGGTAAAAGAAATTCTTCTATTTCAGTGTACAAGATGATGCACAACTGACAAAGTATGGGTTAAGTGTCTACATGTTATATAAATAGTTGTAAAAATAACAGCATTTTACTAACCATAAAATTCTGTATCTGAAAATTAACAGTATGTTGCAAAGAGCTTTAATATCTTATACAGCACATAAATATATAGAATGTGAAATATTTACAAGTTCTGCACGAAACACAACTTCATGGCTAACAACAACGAAACAGTAGAAAATGGTGGAAACTGCTTATGCCAGTCTCCGGTAATCATTCCTTCATGTCATTCTACAGACACTAGACTATGTATTGATCAAAAAACATCATGTGTTCCTAAGTACGTTGCCTCTAGGTACAGCACTCTCTCTTGTATTGAAAACTTCAATACATTCGATTTTGCATGATTGTTTAGTTGTGAGAGAAATATATTCTTAATGGTTCTGCACAACTTGCCCTAAATTCATTAACAGAATTGTGTAAACTGGTGTAAGGAATGCTCAAAAAATTTGATCAAGGAATTGCAAAATATGCATGCAACATTGTAACAGAAACAAAACATGGATGTATTTATATGAGCTAAAAACTAAGCAGAAATTAACTACATGGTAAATTAAAATTATGTGCTGACTGGGCAAATTAAAATTATGTGCTGACTAGAACTTGAACCTGACACCTTTGCCTTTGATAGGCAGTTGCTTTTCTGACTGAGCTATCCAAGCATGATTCATGACCTACCCTCAGTTTCATTTTTGTTAGTACCTCCTTCCTACCTTCCCAACTTTGCAGAAGTTCTCCTGTATATCTATTGGGAGTTTCACTCCTGCAATGACTTTTAACCTCTGAAAATGAAAGTAAAGATGAAAGTCAACATATTTGACATACATGTTAAGTAGTTGTACTTACACATTTTCATTCTCCATGTACAAAACATATTTTGAATTTTTTGCTTTTTACTTTCTATTATCTCCATAATTTTGATTGATATTTCATTGTTCATCATGAATACTCTTGGCCCTGATGGTCAGTGGTAAAATGCATGCCTGGAAACTGAAAGATGGGACCACAGAATATTTCAGTTTGCCTTTAACCTAGCCTTCATCTTTCAGTGATGCAAAGATCGATGAGGAACAACGCATGGTTTGAATTCCACATTAAGCTGAAGGTCTCCCTTTCCCAGTATGATTAAAGGGTATGTTGCAATAACACAAGCTGCCAAAGTGGCATCCAACTGAAAGACTTGCACCAGGCTGTTGATCCAAATTGAATTAAAATTATTATTATGATCATTAAGCTCACTCAAAGCAATAATCAACTATATAAAATGATTATTTAACAAATGAAACACCCAGATATCATTAACTAACTTTTCCAGAGGTACAGTTTTTGTTTTAAAGTACTATTCTCAGGGCATGATGTGCAATAGTGATTTTGTTTTTCAGTTTTGAAAATAATCTTTTTTTTTTTTTTTTTTTTTTTTTTTTTTTTTTTTTTTTTTTTTTTTTTTTTTTTTTTTTTTTTTTTTTGAATAAGCAAATGTTTCATTTTCAAACATTATATGAAGCCAACAGCCTTGCCACTGTTGTAACACCAGTTCCCATGAGATCAGTGAAGTTAAGTGTTGTTGAGCTTGGCTATTACATGGATGGGCGACGATCCAGATCTGGCAAGTGCTGTTGGCGCCCCTCCATATTCACATCCAGTGATGCCCACAAGCTGAGAAAGACATAGCGATTGGTCGGTACCATTCGGTCTTGAAGGCCTATTGGATGGAGTTTAGTTTATATAGTTATTAAATCTACTCTTTCTTTCTTTGTTTGCTACTTTTCTAATCACTCCACTTTTGCTTCATCATTTTCATTTAACATTCAGATCTTAACACTAGTGCACGTTCACTATCCAGTATCAGTGATATATATTACTTCTTTATCTGTTCTAAACATTTCTTTGAATTCTGCATGTAGAGGATTCATTTATACCTACCATTATAGAAATAACAAACAAAAATAAGAAAAGGCAACCCTTACCTATAGCTGACTAATGTGTGAGGCATAGATGCTCATAACAGTATAGAGATTTGATCAGCTTTCAAGCTACCAGTCTCATTCTAATGTTAATACACACACTCATACAGAAATGCACAGATAGCTAGCCACAGCCATCCACTGCTGTAATTATGATATCAGTCAATGTTCTTACAGCCATGTCAGACTGAATTTTAGTGTTGATGTGGCTGTTAGAGTGCATGTACATCCACTAGGATGCGAGCAGTAACATTAAAGCTAATTAAATCTCCATGCTGTTAACTGTGTCTGCATACCTCATACTAATAAAGTATTGGTGAGTGATTGCCTTTCCTCATTTTTCTTTATTTAATATGTATTAAATTTTAATGTACACAGTTCCATTTTTTTGTAAATTTTCTTCTTCTATGATGTATGATAGTTAATTTTAGGTTTTCTTGGTTGTGTACCCAAAAGAAAGTTGTAAGTCCCTTATGTATTCCAGGTTTATTCTCTTATTCCAGGTTTATTTTCTTTGAAATTTTGTGCGTATTTTTGGCACATGCATGCACGCACCCATGCACACACACACACACACACACACACACACACACACACACACACACACACACAAATGTGCATGTGCACTGACATACGAGCTTTACCTCATAGTGAATGATTCGTAACTGTTCTGTCATGTTTTCAGATAATGGTTCTTCAGGGATACTGTATGCGTAAGAATATTGACATGTCAAGAACTGCAGTTGTTTTTGAAGATGTGCGATTCCATAGAGCCACAAATGTACCCAAAAATTGTAAGTAAAGTTGCATTACTAACCAGTGTCAGGTAGATTATTTGCACATAAACTCAGTTGTTGCAAATAAATGAATTTTGGTAATTGCTCTAAACCAAGAATTCTGTGATGTATAGCTTAAACAGTACACACTCACATGGAAGACAAAGTACAATACAATTGGTAATATACAAGTGGCTAGAGGAAACTTGCACTGCAACCTAATAGACATTAGCTCCAAAAAGCGGTGCAGCCAGCATGCTGCATGTGCAACTGGTGTCATAATAGCAGGCCAGGTGGCTTAAAGTGGCCAAATCAGCCACAAAATGTAATACATTGCACCAGCCAAAATATAGCCCCACTGTGAATAGTTTCCTCGATCATGGGATGATTTGGTTGACATTTATAAGCAGCTGGAAATCACCCTGACTACTGTCAAATGACTGGCAGCTGCTGTGAATCAGTGTGTTGGAAGATCTCCCGGCAGTCATGTACCTGTGGTACTGGTACCAGAGGTACCTCAGATACTATCCTCTCCTGTGCATCCTGTCTCCTCTGCAGAAAGTACAGGATCCATAATTTCTTGTCCACTTATCTGCAAGTGGTATGTCAGTGGTAGATTTAGCCATTGTTAGAAAGGTGGATGGGGAGCAGGGAGATCAAGGGTGTTGGACCAATCCCCCTCACTAAAAAGATTCAGGTTCTGCATTTCACTGAAACTGTAACAGAGAGAGTGGGATTCACATCACCTGTTTTAGGGAAACATGTTTAATTTGGTATCAAAAGGAGGCAAACACAAAAGAGTAGGTGTCTGTCAATTCATGCCAGTTCAAAGGTATGGCAAATGATGCTAACCCTTAGGGAAATGGCTGCAGTGGAGAGGACAGGACACCAGGTGTGCTCAGTGTGTATTCCTGGGGCCCTCATTCAACATGTCAAAGAGGCTATTCCAGCAGCCATTGAGGGAACAGGGTGCAATGAAATGCAGATTTTGGCACATGTTGGAACATGGGCTCCGAGGTCATACATGGGTCTTCCAGCACCTGGCAGAGAATGTTCAAAAGACCAGCCTTGTACATGGAGTTTCAACAAAGTTCACAATTTTCAGCATTGTCCCTAGAACTGATCGTGGTCCTTTGATTCTGAGTTGACTGGAAGGACTGAACCAGAAACTTCAAAGGTTCTATGACAAGCTACGCTGTGACTTCCTGGATTTGCACCATCGAGTGAGAACTGTAAGGTCCCCGTAAAAAGGTCAGATGTGCCCTACACATCAGAGGCTGTCACTCAGGTAGCTGAATGTGTGTGGGGAGCAAAAGAAGTGTCCCCCACTGGTGAAAGTATTAAAATCCTAATGGTTCACTGCCAAAGGATTTGCCGTACTCCTGAAAAACAGTGAAATTCACATAAGACTAGGTGCAGAAAACTGCTTCAAATTTGAAATTGATAGCAGTGAGATTATTGGGGGAAATTTAAGAGTATATTGAAAAGATAGGCAAATGGGAAATGGAGATAGTGTATTTGTTGCAGTAGACAAGAAAGTAAAATCCACTGATATAAGAACTGAAGCTACATGTGAGATTGTTTGGGCAAGACACAGTATCAGGGTTTGTGCGTAAAATGATAACTGGATCCTTTTGTCACCCATCAGACACCTCTTCTGATGTAACTGAAAACTTTTTGAGAAAGTCTCAGTTCACTTGTACGTAAGTTCCCCAATCGTACTACATTGAAGCATCAAAGAAACTGGTATAGGCATGCGTATTCAAATACAGAGATATGAAAACAGGCAGAATATGGTGCTGTGCTCAGCAACACCTATATAAGGCAACAAATGTCTGTCACAGCTGTCAGATTGGTTACTGCTGCTACAGTGACAGGTTATTAAGATTTAAGTGAGTTTGAATATGCTGTTATAGTTGCTGCATGAGCAGTGGGACACAGCATCTCCGAAGTAGCGATGAAGTGGGGATGACTGTGAACATCAGGAATCTGCTAAAACATCAAATCTCTGACATCACAGCAGTTGGAAATAGATCCTGCAAGAACAGAACCAACAACAACTGAAGAAAATCATTCAGTGTGATAGAAGTGCAGCCCTTCCACAGATTGCTGCAGATTTCAGTGCTGCACCATCAACAAGTGTTAGCATGTGAATCATTCAACAAAACGTCATTGATATGTGCTTTCAGAGCTGAAGACCCTCTCATCTACCCTAGATGATGGCACAACATGAAGCTTAAAGCCTCACCAAGGCTCGTCAACATCGACATTGGACAATTAATGAGTGGAAACTTATTGCCTGGTCGAACAAGTCTGGTTTCAAAATGTGGAAGCAGATGGACATGTACGGGTATGGAAACAACCACATGAATCCATGGCCCCTGCATGTCAGCAGGGGACTGTTCAAGTAGGTGGCGGCTCCGTAATGGTGTGGGGTGTTTGCAGTTGGAGTAATATGGGACGCCTGATACATCTAGGCATGACTCTAACAGGTGACACATACGTAAGCATCCTGTCTGATCACCTGCACCCATTCATGTCCATTGAACATTCTGATGAACTTGGGCAATTCTAGCAGGACAATGCAACAACCCCCCCCCCCCCCCCCCCACACACACACACACACACACACACAGATCCAGAATTGCTAAAAAGTGGCTTCAGGAACAATCTTCTAAGTTTAAACACACTTCCGAAGGCCAGCGAACTCCTAGACTTGAACATTATGCAGCATATCTGGGATGCCTTGCAATGTACTTTTCAGAAGAGATCTCCACCCCCTCATACTCTTACAGATTTATGGACAGCCTTGCAGGATTCATGGCGTCAATTCCCTTCAGAACTACTTCAGGCATTAGTTGAGTCCATGCCATGTCATGTTGCGGCACTTTTGCATGCTTACAGGGCCCTACACAATATTAAGCAGGCGTACCAGCTTCTTTGGCTCTTCAATGTATAATCGTTGGTCATCCATCAATCAGTTGGGAATATTACATTTTTGATAGTGATGGGTGTGATAAGACATCCTGTGAAACATTACTAATTGCCTTCTCAGAAAACTAACTAAAATAGATAGTTAAGAGTCTCACTCACAGTGGAAATATATTGGACCTAGTGGCAACAAAGAGACCTGACTCTTTGAGGATGTTCACATTGAAACTGGTATCAGTGACCAAGATGTAGTTGTGGGGACAATGGTTAAATCATTACAAAGGACAACTAAAACAAGCCGAACAATATATATGTTCAGTAAATTAGATAAAAATTGGTAGTGTCACATCTCAGCGAGGAACTCGGAACTTTCAGTACATGGCAGGAGTATGTAGAGGAAATATGGCTCAAGTTTAAAAGGATAGTTGACTGTGCACTGGGTAGATATTTACACAGAGAACAGTTTATAATGGGAGTGTACTTTCATGGGATACACTTATTGCAGAGAAACTTCTAAAGAAATAGAGATTACTTCATAATAGATTGTTAAAGTAAATTCTTTTTATTAATGTATTAATAAGAAGTTTTGTGGTAAATTATTAATCAACATCTTATACAGGCATAATGTTTTGTTTATCTCTGTTTTTTATTTTGAGTCACAACACTCACACTTTTACTCTTAGGTGTTTTTAGAAGCTTCCAGGTCAAGTGAATTCTTGTGTTAACAGTGCCTTCAGATTCAGAAATAAATCTAAGTATTTGAAAACCAAACTCACCGCTTTTTTTCAGCGCCTGATATTTATTGAGAATAAACAAGTTTTTTTTTCTCAACAAAATACAGTAGGTTAAGGGTCTCAGTTACGTGTGTAAAAAATGTGCAAAATATGACAGATTCAGTTCTCTTTTAACTCATATTTGAGAGTGTGTTTTTGGTTTTAGAGTTGAAATGGATCTGGTAAAACAAATCGAGCCATTGAATAGTGAAACTGATTGGCCAATATGTAAGAGAAAAGTACCAGATCTAGTCGACTATCATGAAGGAGCTTCTGAAAAAAACTGATGGCAAGTCAGGTGCTAATAATGCAGCAATAAAGGATCATAAAGCCAAGCCAGCTTTTATCGTTAAGCAAACAGTTATGCCAAGTTGATGATTACAAGTGCAGTTACAGACACTGTGTATCAGAAGATAATAGACAAAGAAACGGCTCATCAAGCATGGGAGGGATTGAAGCAGAATTTCGAAGCATCATCAAAGGACCAGCTGTTCGAGATTTGTTCAGATTTCTTTGCATTTAATCGGACTCAGAGAGAAGACATCTCCACACACACATAGTGAGGTTAACAAGTTCTGTGGAATGAACTGAACAATGGGCTTTAAGCAAAGGGAGAAATTGTGCTACCTGATCTGATATTGGTATGTAAAGTTTTACATATTCTACCTGCAAGCTTTGATTCCTTTAAATTGAGTTGGATGTTATTAACGAAAGCTGATAAGAAAATGTTTGATGATTTAAAGGAACAATTGTGCATGTTTGAGAGAAATTTCACAAAGAGTAGTGACAAAATCGAACAAGAGGTATTAGTAGTCAAATCAGGTGTACAAAACAAAATAAAAACTGACAAATTCAAAGTTAAAGGAAAATGTAACTATTGCAAAGAACTGGTCCACTGGATCAAATATTGTAAGAAGTGGATTGCTGATGGAAGACCACCTAAAAATACAACTGTGCGGAAAAACATGAACAAAACTGTACTAATGAATGTAGCATTGTTTACTATTTGTGGTGAGGCTTGTGGAAATATACAATTGGTGGATTGACAATGGTAAATGAAATATATGACGAATAGTCCTGATTACTTTGTCAGCTTTGAAGCATTCAACAATCCCTGCTGTATAAAGGCCACTGGACAGGAGTCTCTAAAAGAAACAGGAAGAGAATCAATACAGATTCTGTCAACAGTTGGCAGCAGATGTGAAGAGCTGTCACAGACTGATGTCTGGTATGTACCAAAAAGTTTGCAAAAACCTTATTTCTGTTTTAGCAGCCCAAGATTGTAACAAAAATAGTATATTTCAGTCAAGTACTACACATTGCTCTTTGACAATTGGTGGTAGAGTGAGACTGTGTGGAAATTGTAAAGTTGGTGGCACTTTATACAAAGCAAAAATTAAGCCCTTAGTGCCAGAGAAGGGTACAACTGTGAATCTTTCAGTGGAAGATAGATTTGATGTACTTCAACTGTATCTTGAGAGATGGGGTCATCAAGACAAGCGTCATGTTAAAACAAAACTCAGAAAGGAATTTAACATTGATGTTAAGAAGGAGGGGGCAGATATTTGCGAACCATGCAAATTTGGGAAAGCGCATTGTCTACGATTTGGAACTAGAGAGAAGTCAACAAGGGCTGCTGAGCTGATTTGTGTGGACCTTTTTATGAGTCATTCCAGAAGAAATGTTACCTCGTTTCGTTCAAAGATTTTTACACCAAGTTTCGCTATTGTTATTTTGCTGCAGAAAAATCATAGTTGAGTAAAATTCACAAAGATTTTCTCTCACATACAAAGGCATTGGGGTACTCTGTTACAGAGCTGCTGAGTGACAATGGCAAGGAGTAACAAAGAGGTTAGATCCATCTTAAGTTCAAATGGTATAACACAGCAGTTGACTGCTCCCTATACTCCTGAGAAAAACAGTATTTGTGCGTGGGATAGTAGGACAGTTGTTGAGATGGCCAGGACACTTAAGTATTCAAATCCAGATGTCACTTAGCCAGAACGGATATGGGCTGAACTGGTTACCACGGCAATTTGCATCTTGAATAGGACAGGGAAATCATCTGTAGAAGGTGTCAGTCATGAGTTGTGGAAATGGGAAAAGCCTTGAACTAAACATCTTAGGATTATTGGCTCAACATGTTATGACCACATTCCAAGTGAAAAACAAAGGAAAATGGACAAGAAAGCTGTGAAAGGACATCTCATTGATCATGATGTTGATTAACGCTTCAGGATTTGGATAAAAGAAAGTAATTCAGTTGCGCTGTCCAGAGATGTGCAATTTGAAGAAAAACTGGGATGCTGTACTGAACAAGTTACACTACCATTTCAAGATGTTGAAAAGCCCATTGCAGGTCCAGATTATATTAAAAATCAATCAGAGAGTGAGGAAAATACACACTCAGAAGATAGTTAAGATAGTTTGGAGTATGAAACTAGTGCAGACACAGAATCTGATGATGACATTCTGGAAACTTGCGAAGAGGAAATAGGAGTGAAGTTAAGAGATTGTTCATCATTAAAGAGACCAAAATATCTCAATGATTATGCAATGATAACAGAAGATTTCTTTGTCACAACTGAGGTTCCCAAAACCTATGAGGATGCTCTTAGACATGAAGACAGCATCAAATGGAAAGGAGCAATGGAATCCCTGATCAAAAATGAAACCTGGGAGCTTGAAGACTTAACGAATGGTGCCAAGGCAATACCATGTAAGTGGGTGTTTTGACTGAAAACAAATGAAAAGGGTCAGATCAAAAAATTTAAGGCTTGACTGGTTGCCAAGGGTTTCAGCCAATGAGAAGGTGTAGATTACAGTCAAACCTTTAGTCCAGTTGCAAAAATGACAACAATTAGGTCTATTCTGAGTGTTGCTGCAACTAAAAGAATGTATCTTGGACAGTTTGATGTGTCAACGGCCTTCCTGTATGGAAAACTTGAGGAAACCATTTATATGGCACAACCAATAGGTTATGAAGATGGTACCAACAGAGTTTTCAGGTTGAAGAAATGCCTGTATGGTTTAAAACAAGCACCAAGATGCTGGAACAAGTGATTCAGAGAATTTTTGGTTGGTCTAGATTTCAGAGTAAGCCAAGTAGATCCATGCTTATACATTCAAAATCAAAATGGCAAAGAAGTTCTGGTAATTTTTTATGTTGATGATGGGTTGGTAGCTGCCATTGATTCAAATTATTTGAGCATTTTCTTTCAACAATTGCAAAAGGAGTTCAAGATCACTGCGGCACCAGCAAACTATTATTTAGGTCTCTAAATTGAACGTGGCAAGGATGGCTGTATCAAGATTCACCAGAAGGCTTATGCACAACGAATTTTAAAACATTTCAACTTTTCAGAGTGTGCAGCAGTTTCTGCCCCAATGTTGAAAGTTACAGATGTTTCACAGTCAGGGAAAGATGACATGGTAGAACAATCTTTTCCATATACAGAAGCAGTTGGAGCATTAATGTATCCGATGCTTAGCACAAGACCAGACATAGCCTTCAGTATAAGTGTTCTGTGAAGATATCTTGAGAATCCCACCAAAGAAGACATATTAAGAGTAAAAAGGGCTTTTCATTACATATGAGCAATGACTGAATATGGAATCACATACAGATCATGAGGAAAGAGCACAACTCTGAAATGCTACAGTGATGTAGATTATGGAGGCTGCTCAAAAACAGGCAGATCAACATCTGGAGTAGTCATCAACTATGCAGGAGGGGCGATATCATGGCTAAGTCAGCAACAAACCATGGTAGCAACATCTACAACTGAAGCTGAACTAGTTTCTACAAATGAAGCTGTCAAGGAGATTATTTGATTAACTCGTCTATTCAGAAATACAACAAGGCTATCAGAAATTCCAGTTCTCTGAATTGACAATTGATCAGTAGTGAAGTTGGCAGAGAATCTAGTATTTCATTGTTGAACCAAACATATAGCCATCAAGCACTTCTTTATTCGTGAAAAACTTTATGAAGGAAGAATTAGAGTTCATCAAATCCCATCTGAAGAGCAGGTAGCAGACATCATGACCAAAGCTCTACCAACGACACGTATGAAGATTTGTGTAATCAAATAGGACTGTTGTAAAAATCAGTTTTGTTTTGTTTTGTGAGTTTGCCTGTTTGTTGATTTATATTTAACAAGGGAAAATGTGAAAGTAAATTCTTTTTATTAACGTATTTAAAAAGAAGTTTTGTGTTAAATTATTAATGAACATAATATATGAGCGTAATGTTTTGTTCATCTCTGTTTTTTATTTTGAGTCACAACACTTGCACTTTTACTCTTAGGTGTTTTTAGAAGCTCCTTGGTCCAGTGACTTTGTGGTGAATCTCTAGTATGCCCGAACTATAGAATAATACACAGTTGTTCAGAATAATTTTCATTACTTTCACACTCAAAAACTCAATGATAAACATTAACAACTCTAAGTCACTATGCCAACAGTGACAAAGATAATAATGTCGTGTGACTAAGGCCTCCCGTCGGGTAGACCGTTCACCGGTTGCAAGTCTTTCGATTTGATGCTACTTTGGCGACTTGTGCATCGATGGGGATGAATTGATGATGATTAGGACAACACAACACCCAGTCCCTGAGCGGAGAAAATTTTGGACGCAGCCAGGAATCGAACCCGGGTCCTTAGGATTGACATTCTGTTGCGCTGACCACTCAGCTACCGGGGGCAGACAGTGACAAAGATTATGCTCTAATACGTCCGCAATATGATCGTGCTAAACTAACCTGGCAAAGAATGTCAAACTATTGCCACAACTTCTTTTGTAAACTGTGTCTCCAGATTCAGAAATAAATCTAAGTATTTGAAAACCAAACTCACCGCTTTTTGTCAGCACCTGATCTTTATTGAGAATAAACAAGTTTTTTTTTCTCAACAAAATACAATATAGATGGCAAAACAAAGCGTAGGGCTATGGATAGAGTGGTGCTGAATGAATCTCGTTTGTCTGTCAAGAGAGCAATTTGTGATGCCTTCAGTGACTACTGTAGCAGAATATTGTCAAATGATCTTTCACAAAACCCAAAGAAATCCTGGTCATATCTAAAGGCTGTTAGTGGGACCAGAGTTACTGTCCTGCCCCAGTGACAGACAGGAACAGAAATTGGTGGTAGCAAAATAAAGGATGAAATGCTTAACCCAATTTTCAAAAGTTTCTTTGCAAAGGAAAACCCTGGAATATTGCTCCAATTTAATCCTCATACTACTGAAAAGTTGAGCAGCTGAACTCATTAAAATTGAGTAAAGCTCCAGGGGCTGATGAATCCCTGTCAGACCCTACACTGAATCTGTGGCTGAGTTAGCCCCTCTTCTAACTATAATCCATCATAGATCCCTCAAACAAAATACTGTGCCCTGCTCTTGGAGAAAAGCACAGGTTACACTGTTCTAAAACAAGGGTAGCAGAAGTGATTCACAGAACTACTGTCCAGTACCCTTGACATCAATTTGTTGTAGAATCTTAGAACATATTCTGAACTCAAACATAATGAGGTATCTCAAACAGAATGCCCTCCTCAATGCCAACCAACATGGATTTCAAATATATCAGTCATGTGAAATCCATCTTGCACTTTTCTCAGATGACATACTGAAAGGTCTGGATCAATGTAGTCAGGTAGATATAGTATTTCTTAATTTCCAAAACCATTTGACTCAGTACCACACCTACACTTATTGTCAGAAATATGATCAGATGGGTATCAAGTGAAATTTTTTCTGGATTGAGAATGTTTTGATAGGGAGTACGCAGCATATTATCTTGGCTGGAGAGTCATTGTCAGATGTAGAAGTAACTTTGGGTGTGTCCCAGGGAAGTGTACTGTGGCCCTTGCTGCTCATGTTGTATATTAGTGACCCTTGAGACAATATTAATAGCAAAATCAAGCTTTTTACGGATGATGAAGTTATCTATAATGAAGTACCATCTGAAAGAAGCTGCATAAATTTTCAGCCAGATCTTGAAAAGATTTCAAAGTGTTGCAAAGACTGGCAACTTGCTTGAAATGTTCAGAAATGTAAAATTGTGCACTTCACAAAAAGGTATCCTGTGACTATAATATCAGTGAGTCACTGTTGGAATCAGGCAACTCATACAAATACCTGGGTGTAGCACTTAGTAGGGATATGAAATGGGATAATCACATAGGCTCAGTTACAGGTGAAGCAGGAGGTAGACTTTGGTGTATTGGTAGAATACTGGGGAAGTGCAATCACTCTAGAAAGGAAAAAGAAAAGAAATGATCTTATGCCATTGCTGGCCCTGAGGCCCATCCGGGGAAGTTTGGCCACCAAGTGTGAGTCTTATTTCAGTTGAAGCCACATAGGGCAACTTGTGTGCTGATGATGAGAATGAAAAGATGATAAGGACTGGACAACACCCAGTCCACGAGCAGAGAAAAATCTCCAACCCAGCCGGGAATCGAACCCAGGCCTGCTGCATGGGCGTCCAGCTAAGCAGGTGGTCTCTAGAAAGGGGATTGCTTACAAATCACTCATGTGACCAGTTGTAGAAAAGTGCTCAAGTGTGTGGGACCCTTACCAAATAAGACTAACAGGTGATATTGAACGTATACAGAGAAGTGTAGCACGAATGTTTGATAAGCGATGATCAAAGGGATCACTGCGTTAAAAATCTACGGAAACCAGTGACTGAATGGTGGCCTCTATTTTGAGTGGATCAGAGATGTGATTCTTCCTACACATTGGTGAGTGGGTCTGTAGATGGCATAATATATCACTGAAACTGGTTGCTCAATAAAAAAGCTATTTGGAGATTTAGACGGCTAAAAGGTGTTTTGATTCAGCATTCTGGTCATAAGCGTGTTTGATCCATGGGAGAAAGGCACAGAGATACTGAAGGATATGAACTGGATAGACATAAACTATCCCAAGAAAGTCTATTAACAAAGTTTCATGAACCTGCTTTAAATGATGTCTCCAGGAATATGCATCACTGACATAGGTACTGTTAGAATAAGATCAGAATAATTACTGCACCGACAGAGGCAGTCAAACAATCAGTATTCCCACACTCCATACGTGAATGGAATGGAAGAAACCCTAATAACTGATACAGTGGTATGTACTCTCTACCATTCACTTTACGGTGGTTTCTCGAGTATAGACATGGATGTAGGTGTAGATGTAGAACTTTGCTTATGAACTTTGAAGTGACATACACAGAAAATTGGTAGTTACAGCACTTCTCTTTCTTTGTGAAGATGTGAGCACTGTGCCCATGTCCATTTCTTCTGTGGTTGACATAGTTTACTGAGTCATGCAACGAGTTACCACCAGTGTGTTGATTCAGACGTGGCATGAGTGCAGACATGTGCACCACTTGCCCTCTGTGAGACACCAATAGGTAGGACTGACGATGCTGATGCAGCTTCCATTTGCACATTTGTATCCAACCCCAGGAAGCAGGTTGCAGCAAAGGTGACAGAACAGGCAGTGCCAGTTGCCAACAACTGATGGGGGCACCCACAGCAGATGAGACAGTGGTGAAAACATCATCGGTGACAGTAGTGAAGACAGTAGTGAAGACAGTAGCATTGGCTGCGATGTTGGAGATGGCTGGGGAGACGGAGGGTGCAGAGGCAGAAGAGATGCACCTAGTGTGCAGATGCCCATGTGTAGTCATAGCTGGTCGAAGTGTCATAACGTCCTTCCCACGGCCACATGGAAAATGCAGAGGCATCAGCCAAGATTACTCTCGATGACAGCTGGCACCCATTTTGGCTGGTGGCCAAACTCATGAGCCCAGACAGCTGTGCCAGGCTGGAAGTCTGCCAGCAGGTGGCGTGGGGTCAATCAAAGCAGATGTAACAGAGTCTGGGGCTGACGACCATGGCACAACTCTGCCAGATTCTTATCACCAACTGAAGAATTTGTCAAGAGCTACTTCCGGTGACACATCCGAAATGCATTTTTTCATCTCAGTCTTGAATGTTCATACTTGTCATTCTGCTTCCTCATTCGATTGAGCTCAGAAAGGAGGAGCAGTGACATGGTGAACCACACTTATTCTACAAAAATCTTCAAATTCCTGAGATATTGTTTGAATTCAGGGTCATTGTCTGTAACTAGGCATACGGAAGACCTGCCATTGCAAAAATTTTTGACAAAGCTGAAATTTTTGCCACCACAAAAGTAGGTAGACACTGCACCACATAAGGAAACATAGAATAAGCATCAATTACAACAAGTCAGTAGAAATTCAAGAAATGTCCTACAAAATGTACATGAATTTGTTCCAAGGCTGCTATGAATCCGACTGCGGTGAGAAAGGAGCACAGGGGGTCAACAGATGAGTAGCACACTGTGGGCTGGCTCTAACAACTCATGCTATTTTTCCATCATTGCCTGGCCAGAAAATATGTTTGCATGCTAATGCGTTTCTATCTGTCACACCCCATGGTCCATATGCAATACGCACATAATGTCATGTTGGTCCTCTGTAGCTAATAGCAAGCTCTAACAACTCATGCTATTTTTCCATCACTGCATGGTCAGAAAACATGCCTGCATGCTAATGCTTTTCTATGTGTCACACCCCATGGTCCATATGCAATACGCACATAATGTCACATTGTGTCCTCTGTAGCTAATAGCAACACTCCATCCCAAACAGAAAGATGATTTCACAAAGGATCAGAAGTATGATGTGGAGTCTAAAACAGGATCCACAGATACCGTGGCAGCAATTTTAATGCTAGTAATAGCAAAACCATGAACAATATTTTGAGCTTCCACGTCTGAATGAAAATGAAGCAATTCCTGTACACCAAACTCTGGTTCCGGATCAATATCAAACACTATAAGGCATAAGCCTTTGCATGTTGAGCTGTAGGTCAAAAATGTATCTCATAATTGTATCGTGACAGGAAAAAGAGCCCACTGCTGCAGGTAATGTACAGATTTGTATGATAAGGATGCCAAAAGGTTGGAAAGAGACACTAGTGGTTTGTGGTCTGTGATTAGGTGAAACTTAGACTGTATAGCAAAACGTGAAATTTTTTAGAGCGTATGTGCTCATCAAAGCCTCTTTCTCTACCTGAGAAGATGCTGTTGCACTTAATTTGAATTTAAGGATTTACAGACATATGCAACAGGGTGTTCAGTTTTGTCCGTGTACTTATGAGCAGCAATGGCACCAAGGTCGAACTGGGACACGCCCACTGCTAACACAAGGTGCTGGCCCATCTGAAAAATGACCAAATGAGGAGCCGACTGCAGCTTAAAGTTAAACTATTTGAATGCCTGGCCACAAGCTGGGGGTCAGTGGAAAGGAACATCTTTACATAATAATGCCACAGTAGAAGCATTTGGTATGAAATTGTGATAGTATGCAATGCTTAAAAATGCGTATAATTTCTTGATGGATGTGGGGTGTGGCAATGTGGCAATAGCATCAATACACTTGCACAATTGTTTAATGCCAGCACGCGACACTTCAAAACCCAAATAAATAATTGGTTGTTGAAAAAGCTGTGTCTTGTCCAAATTTCATTCTAACACTGCAGACTGTAAAACAGAAAATAGAGCACAGAGATGCTGCAAATGTTCCTCTGCAAAAACACCACATAGACCCCTACTACTATGTCATCTAAATAGCTGATGCAGCCCCAGAACTGATCCAATAAGTTTCTCTACAAAGCATTGAAAAATAGCTGCTGCACTTTCCACATGGAAAGCAAAACTCTGTTATTGATAAAGCCCAAATGGTGTATTGATAACTAGAATAATTTTAGATTCTTCATCAAGCAGCAGCTGTAGATAGTCCTCTGCCAAGTCAATCTTTAAAAAATAACTGGGGAACTGGTCAAGAGCTACTTCCGGTGACACATCCGAAATGCATTTTTTCATCTGAATCTTAAATGTTCATACTAGTCATTCTGTTTCCCCGTTCATGATTGACTGTGGACTGATGAATTTCTCAGACTCACCACAGAGGCATAATTCACCAGTAAGTTTCTTGGATATTAACAGAGGTGCTGATCATTCAGTTGGAGAAAGTGGTCAAATAACATCAAGGGATTGAAGACAATATAATTTTGCTTTTACTTGATCCTGCACAATTACCAGTACCAGGCAGACCCGGAAGAAATGGGAGCACAAGAGCAGTGGGAGAGGAGAGGGGGGGCAGACTGTTTCATCACAATATGAGCCTGAAATTCTAAGAGAAAAAAGTTCAGCACAGAGAGCATCTAATTGCTGATATGGAACTTGATCAGAAACCAAATGCATTTCATCATTGATGGAGAATCCAAACAGTTTAACCCTCAAGCGGGCACGCCGTTTTGTTGTATCACGAGCGGGCGCACGGCACACTTTGTACACATGAAAAGAATAGGTTTCCTTATGTTACCAAGGTAAGTCAAGTATGACCAAAATCACAGTTTAATCTTAGTTTATGTAAACAAGGAGAAAATATATTTACATAATATGAGTTAAACTACTGTTTTGTTAAACAATAATGAAATAAATTTCCACTATAACACTCTGTTACCAAGGACATTTGTTAAAGAGACAGTAATGATGCATTTGAAGGATTAATCAGTGCAGTTGCATCAGATCACGGCCAGCTACTTATTTGATCACTAATTATCTTGTAGACAACTCCCTCAGTGTGGGATTATATTGCTAGGTCATAACTGGGGTAATTTTTTTGAACTGCTCGTATATGTTTTCTCGCCTAGCTCGCTTTGTATTTTATATTACTGTTGCTCACTTGGACATATGACAAAACAATTTATCACTCTGTTACCTGAAGCAATACTGAAGGAGTAGGGATAGGTTTGCAGTTGTGAAACAAAAATGGAACCGCACAAAATCATTTTATTTTTGGTTGGCACACTTTATACACAGGTGCACCCGCTCGACGGTTAGAAGTGTCCAAACCAAACAAGATTCGTTGTGTAAGCATTGTCCACAACTAGGAATGTCAATGAGCAAACCACAACCTTGTAAGACACAGGTGCAGAAAACCGTCCAAGAATGGGAACCTGTTCGTTGTAACTCACCAGCCCCCATGACAATGGAGTCAGAAGGGGAGAATCCAAATCCTGGTCCTGCACCCATGTCCACTTGCAGTCTCAGTCATTTTTTAAACATGTGCACTTAAATGTATAAGTTCCCTTGAGACACCATCATTGCTGACACACTGTTCACATCAATGTTTGTTTCATCCTCACTCATGTTTGGAAAGAAGTTACATACAGAAGCAATGTGTCCTTTCTTATGGCACCTATTACCCGTTGCCTGGTGCTTGGGACAAGGGGACCTCCCATGTTGAGTGAAGCATTAAGGGCATGAAAACAGCAGAACATGAGTCTGTCACTGTTCTGACATGGATTGTTGTTGTCGCGAATGGCGATTATCTATACGACACAGAGATGTCTGCTGGACTGCTGCAATAGCATCTATGTTCCCTTACAAACTGAATGGAGGTTGGGATTTCTGAAACTTTGGACCAGGCTTATATCTGACTACCTGCAGCCCATGAAACTTCAGATGATTGCACTTTGTTCAGCACTTCGTAACCATAGGATTTTCACACTGTATAGATCACTCTTGAACTTCCTTATCAGGAGCAAAACATTTGATTGCATCGCGAATCAGTTGATCTGCGTAGGATTCTTTATGAACATTTACCACAAAATTACAATCACCATGTAGTTCTGCTGCCCATGCCCTGTACAACTGTTTTGGCCGCAGCAAAACTCCACACAAGCAGCAGTAACATGAGTATATACAGTGTTAGGTAGGAAGTAACTCACGCATCTGATCAAAAGAAGACTTATGGATCCTAATACAACAACTGATACACACGAGTTGAAATCAGTGACAGAAAAAGGACCATGCACTGCCTTACATCTGTCACTACAAATGCCTAGAAATGTTGCTGCAGGCATCCCAGTCTTATGCTGCATCGTTGTATGGAGGAAATGAGGAAATGGCAGCAGATATGTTGTTGTAGGGCCTCATGTTGTGCCAGTGTAGTCATTAAACTGGAATTAGCAACTGTCAGTGCCAGCTGTCACTCAAGAAGAGATTTAAGCACTGCCTCTATGGAAATTATACTCAAAGGACCAGTGACTGAAGGGGAACACGTGTAGTCAAATATCATACTCATCGCCAAAAAGTGTTCTAACCCAAGACCACTGTAATTTATTACTCAAACAGTACTTACACAAGGAAGACAAGACACAATACAATAAGCAGTACACAAGTGGCCAGCAGAGCCTTGCGCTACAGTCTATATATTCATTAGTTCCAGCAGGGGGCACATCCAGCAGGCTGCCCTCATAACTGCTGTCTTATTAGCAGGCCAAGTGGCCTCTAGTGGCCAAATCAGGCATGAACTTCACACGGGAACTGTGAAGTGGCACACACACACAAAAAAATGTTGCTTTATGTGATAAATGTTTTGTGTATTTTTTGAGGAAACAGAAATTACAGTAATTTCTGGATGAAAACATTTTGTAGATATAAATTTTTTACACTTTATTCTCAACTTACTCCCTGCATTAAGAGACATATAACGTAACTACTATTTGCCAAAGAGTTTAGTAGTCATAGGAGGAATTTATTTCCATGAGATGGCAGCAGGTAGATGTTCCACTAATGACAGTGGCATCCAGTTTATATGCTATTGCTACATTTCCTTATCGTAGTTTATTGATTTATGTAAGTAAACCCTAGTCACATTTTTACTGCTCTGTGCTCATCCATTTATACTGTCCTTTGATCTGTAATAATGATGTTTTTTCGTGCACTTGCAAATATTTCAAATGAGTTTAGAGATTTAAAAGCTACAGTAGAGGACCAAAGAATGCAACTGCACACACAACAGTGGCAGCAAGTTAACATCAATCAGACAAGAATTTGGGTGAGACATGAAACGTGAAGCAAGCAAGAAGATGGACATAAGGTATCTTGCTACAAAAACATTTTTTGGAGATATGCTGCAAGATGCGCATCACTGTGTTCCTACCAAAAAGCCATGTTACATACAGTAACAGTGTTTTCATGTCATCAACAGCAATCATCAGTGCATACATCTCCTTCCACTTTGAAGAGACTGTACATATCTATTAGGCATATGGGCACAATGTTTTTGGTTGCTACCATGTCAGATATCAGCTCACTTCCTGTCAGTCATGCACCATGCAACAGACGAGGTGTACAGACATGTTTGAAAGCAGTGAATAACTCTAATTACCACGTATGGACATATTCAAAGAAATGTTATTGTCAGTAGTAATCTGCAGTTAGGTAGCCCGTTCTCTTTGCCCTGACACTTAGTATGTAAGGAGGATGGATCGTGGAGGCCATCTGGGAATTATCAGGTGTTAAACTCTAGGACAATCCCAGATTGATACCCAGTACCTAACATACAGGACTTCACATGTACTCTGGCTGGTGTAAAACTTTTTAGCATTCACGACTGCAAGGAAGCGTACTACCAGATACCAGTACCTCCAAGAGATGTTAGGAAGACAGCAGTGATTACACCACTTGCATTTTATTGACAAAGTGATAAAGGGATTGGCATTTTTTTTTATTCTATTGATGACATTTTGGAGTTGTTGCCACATCAACAGCATCTGTGTCAAGTTCACAGATGACTCTTTGACCATAGAGTGGTATTAAATGAAAATAAGTGGGTCATGCACAAGAACCATGTCACTTTTCTTGAACATAATGTGTCATCAAAAGAATCATACCTCTGTGAGGGAAGATTGTGACAATACAGTTTCCACAGAAGATGGAAAACTACTAAGAAGTGAAAAGATATATGAGAGTAATAAATTCTTATTAACACCATCTGCCAGCAATGGCTACCGTGCAAGCACAACTCACGAATGCACTCAAGGGACACAATGCCGAGGGTCGGTGACTGATTAAGTGGACACTAGAAATGGACAAAGCATTTAGAGATCTGGAAGTAAACCTCAGCCAGGCAGTGTTGCATGCCCACCCAGTTCAATATGCAGAGTTAGCTATTGTTGTGGACACGATCAGTTGGCAATCTGGACAGCACTTGTCGAGCGTGTAGATGAATAGAGTGGTCAGAGGCAAGTCTCAAACATCCAAGATATCACCTGAAACTGCAGTGAAGACGTTTGTGTGTACTTGGGTTGCATGTTTCAGATGCCCACTCCAAGTTATGATTGATCAGAGATATTTGTTTCAGTTCACACTGTTCTTGGAGCTGGCCAAAATGTGCAGGTTCCAACACTACCGTATGACTACTATCACCCACCAGTATTGGTATGGTGGAACAGTGACACAGAACCTTGAAAGCAGCATCGATGTGTCATCAAGACAGATGGATGGAAGCGTTACCATTAGTGTTCTTAGGCCTGCTAACAGCTCACAAACTTGATATTAGTGTGTTTCAGTGGCTGAGATGGTTTACTGCAAACTGCTACGGATTCCAGCAGACTATTTAGTACCAAGAGCACTGCGAAACTCAAGGGACCTCATATAGCAGGTGCAGCAGCTAAAACTTCACTGCACGAATGTATGTGCCCATTGACTTTCCACATGGCACATGTAAGGTGTTTGTACACACAGACTTACGTGATTGCTCTCACATAATGTTACAAACAGACTCCCTAGAAGCATCCTTACAACCACCATATACCGGGCATTTTGGTGCTGCATAGAGACAAGCACACCATGGAAATATTGTAGAATGGCAGTTTGATGAAAGTATTGGTTGAATGCAACTAGCCAGCATGGATTTTACCTGCCCTGATCTCAGACCAGTGCATCAAGAGACAACAAATGCAAAACAAACTGAAAGGATGCCTAGCACATTGTCCAGGACATGAACACAATGGACAGGTATGTCACCACCACAAACAAAACTGTCAGCATCACTGAGACACCTGACAAACACAGAAGTGCTGAGGATCTGATTAAATTTGAGTATCAATGCATCCTTGGGGCTTGCAGTTTAAGAGGGTTGGAGGAGGGCTGTGTGACAATGATACCTTTTCGTGCACCTGCACTACATGATATAGAAGTGTGAGAGGTATTTCTTTGGTGGCTGTTTTTTTTTTTTTATCTTTGCCATCATGTTATGTAACTTCTTAGTGTTTGTTGAGTCTAGTTGTGATTAAGTAATTTTGACAATATTTGTACTAATAAAGAATTTCTTTCATTCATTATACACTATGCATATTCTACTTATGTGACATGGCTCCATGATTTCAGGTCAGTTCTCAGATATTTGTATAACAGTAATAAACTGGCTTATATTGACAAGTTCTCTTTTTTTTCCCACTCTGTTTCTGCCCTGTATGTTGAGTCTTTTACATAATCCAGTATATATAGTTGTGATACAACTGCTACTGTTCTTTCCTCTCTATGTCTTGTACTATCAAATGTGAATATCCAGCTTCAAAAACTAAAATTACGGTATTTACTTTCAGGTTACACTCCAATTGGTATCTCTTTCAAAGATTGTAGCATATTATTAGTTATCTTATATCATGTTTGTTAAACAGTTTCTCCCCTTCCAATGTGTTGCATGCCTGCAAATATAGATTATAGAGATATTATCCTTTTCTGTATAAACATTCAAATTTTCTACCCTTTTGTGTTACAGTATTTTTACTCTGAGTTCTAAAAAAGCAAATCTTACACCTAAAATTTTTGTCACTATTTTGACATTACTCTCATGTTACTGCATTCCATAATATCACGGATTACAATCATATTTTCACAATAATTTTAATTCTGTTCTGTCAGTCAGTATTGTTTGCTCTGTTGGTGTTTCTGTATGGTGTTTCAATATTTTTTTAAATTTTTGCTTCATTTTCTGTTTAGCGGTACTTGTGTTCCAAGTAATGACTAGTTCTGGAACTAATGAATTTGAAATTATGGAGGGAGGAAGTGTCATTGTGACTGGTCGCTTTTGGTTGGGTGGTGCTCCTATGTTAAGCGATGGGCTGGAGCCCCCAAAACCAGCTCCTGGTGTTCCCATGGATAAGAAGGATATATATAAGGAGATGAGACTCAGGGGCTACAATTACAATGGAATTTTCCGGAGTCTGATTAGTCTGGATCCTTCAGGTAGGAGACATTATTAGATAGTAAACCAACAATTACAGTACAGTTGTGCAGGACAGAAGTTAATTGCACCTTTGAGATGTCATACATTGATTTTATAATTACAGACACCCATATCTCCTTCTAAATTATAATATAATGTCTTTCTAGCTAGGTTCATAAAAATATCATATATCATATAACAAGTCTCATAATTTTAATCAGTTATAATTTTACAATGCTTCCACTTAACTAGTACAATACGTTTCAGCATTGTCATTGAATTGCATATTTCCAGACATCTTTCTGCTTTATTGCATCTGCATCATGCAATACTTCACTTACAATCCAGTTTATCATCTCATAATGCCAAGAAGTAAACTTCCTAGTTGCTGAGAAAACAGGCAGAAGAGTGTGGTGGCAAGCAGAAAAATTATTTTTAAATAATTTTTCCCCTAAAATAAAGAACAATATGTGACACACTTAACAACAAAGTGTACAAGTGTGGGATACATTAGGCAAACCTTGTATATACTACTCTGTGACATCACTGTAATGTGTACATTCCCAATTTCAACAGGCTGGGATGTCCATTACTTTTGTGTTTGTATCACGTTTTGGCAAGGGGAACTCCCCATTGCACCCTTACAAATTTAGTGGTAAGATGGCCCATTAGATTGCATGCCAGTAACTGAAGACAGATCAAGCATGAAAACATGAAGAAGGTGTACTTAATTCTATCCCAGTTCACAACTCCTAATTCTACCATCCAGCCAGATCAGCTGTCCCCTTTATTCACACTTATCCACCCTCAGACCTGCTACCCACAGTAATATATATTTTTCATCAGTTATTCTTTATTTTTATCCTTGTAACTTCTCACCAATTTTAGTTGGTTTTTGCCTTTCGTTATTGTTGACTCCTTCAGATTTCATCTTGTTTCCCCTTTTGCATCTGTATCATTCTTTTTGTGAATTGTTGCTCTTATTTGGGTGTAATTTTGCAAAATTTTTCGGACCTAATTCTGTATTATTTACGTAATTTTCCACATTTTTCCACCACCATGTAACCTTGTTTCTTCCATCTGCGTCATAACAGAAAAGTGTCATTATCCCTAGCCATATTCCAGTGCCACATACCTGCATTGTTGCTTGGATCATGGAATCCTCCCCTAATGGTCTTACCATCAAATTACCCATCTCTGGCTACCAGCCATCCTTCCACAATTACCTCCACCTGCCAGTCCTTAGCCCTCACCAGCATAGTCCTGCAAAACCATATCAATCAAGCCCAAACATCCTTGCAGTACCTTCACTCCCTTCGCAAAATTCTCCCGCTATGCAATCCTAAATTCCTGGAACCCATAACACACATTGAAACTCTTGCCCTACAGGAACTTGCGCAACATGCACAATGCCACCTCAAAAAGCTGTACGTCCTACTCACTTCCTACTCCTGCCTTGGAGTACCGCTGTCCACCACCTCTACAACCTCCAAACGTCCCCCACATCCCCTCATAGCTGACAGACCCTGTCTCACAGACCTACTACACTTACTTCACCCTCCAAAACTCCCTCCCACCACCACCACCACCACCACACAGTATCCAGAACCTAAACAGACCTGCAACACAGTCACAAACCTTTCCTTCAGAAGCCTTAGTCCCACAGAAACATCATTCCTTTCCAAAGGCCTCACCTTTTGCCCCCTCTCCCAAATTCAGTCATGCAGGACTTGTTAAAGACCTTCTGTCCTTCTCCCGGTCACTACAGTGGAAACACTTTTTCGCCTCCAACCCTACCAATCAGACTCAACCAAAGACGAATATGGAATCTTCCCTAACTCAGTTCACTCCTCCATCCAATGGTGATCCACCACACTGCTCCCAAACCACCAGTTAATTTTTCAGAATTTCTTAACCTCTTACCTTGCCTCACTATCATTCCCCAAATCCTTCAAATGCAAACTAACCTTACATCTGCTAAAAGAACCACAGTCCACCATCTAAAAACTGATCTCGACCTTATAATCCTACCTGCAGTCAAAAGCTCCACCACTGTTGTTTTGAACCGCAAGAATTACCTGACGGAAGGACTCATTTCCATATACATCCCATGCCACAGTGACCCCATTCCAGTAATGCAGCAGGATCTCCAGTAACTATTCAAATCCTCAGGCCCATCCCAGAACCTTTCCCTGAAGTCAATCTCTCTACTCACCCCTACCACTCCCTGCACTCCTACCATCTACATGCATCCTAAAGTCCATAAATATAACCACCCAAGACACCTCATTGTGGCTGGTTATTGTGCCTCCACTGAGAGAATCTCTGCTCTCGTAGACCAACGCCTTCAAACTATAACCCAGAACCTACCCTCCTATATAAAAGATACCAACCATTTCCTCCACCGATTCTCCACAGTTCCTGTCCCTTTATCACACTGTGCCCTGCTCATTATTATTAGTACCACCTCCCTGTACACTAACATTCCTATTGCCCATGGTCTTACCGCTATTGAACACTACCTTTCCCATTCTCTGACAGATTTCAAACCATAACCTCCTTCCTAGTCGCCATAACCAACTATATGCTTACCCACAATTACTTCTCCTTTGAAGGCATTACCTACAAACAAATCCAGGGTACAGTTATGGTCACCCACATGGCCTCATCCTATGCCAACCTATTTATTGGCCATCTAGAGGAATCCTTCCTAAAAACAGAGAAACTTAAACCCCTCACCTGGTTCAGATTCATTAATGACATCTGCTGTCTGGATCAAAGGTGAGGACACCCTATTCACATTCCTCCAGAATCTCAACAACTTTTCTCCCATTTGTTTCACCTGGTCCTACTCAACCCAACAAGCCACCTTCCTAGATATTGACCTCCAGCTCAAAGATGGCTACGTCAGTACCTCAATCCATATCACACCTACTAACCACCAGCAATACCTCCACTTTGACAGCTGCCACCCATTCCATACCAAGAAGTCCCTTCTGTACAGCCTAGCCACCTGTGGATGTCGCATCTGCAATGACGAGCAGTCCATCTTGAAGTGAACCGTGGATCTCGCTGAAGCCTTCCCTGATTGTAATTATCCTTATAACCTTGTACAAAAACAAATCTCCTGTGCCTTATCTTTCCAGTCTCCCAACACCTCCCAAAGTCCCACAGTCCAGCTACAAAGGAGCATTCCCCTTGTAACTCAGTTCCATCCAAGACTGGAGCAGCTGAATTACATTCTCTGCAAGAGTTTTGATTACCTCTCGTTGTGCCCTGAAATGAGAAATATTTTGCCCACTACCCTTCACACCCCTCCCACAGTGGTATTCTGTCGTCCACCAAACCTACACATTATACTCGTCCATACTTACAAAACCCCTGCTCCCAACCACTTACCTCTGGCTCATACCCCTGTAATAGACCTAGATATCAAGACCTGTCCCATACTTCCTCCCACCACCACCTGGTCCAGTCCGGTCACTAACATCACCTATCCCATCAAAGGCAGGGCTACGTGTGAAACCAGTCATGTGGTCTGCAAGCTAAGCTGCAATCACTGTGCTGCATTCTATGTAGGCATGACTACCAACAAGCTGTTGTCCACATCAGTAGCCACTGACAAACTGTAGCCAAGAAACAAGTGTATCACTGTGTTGCTGAACACGTTGCCAAACATGACATCCTTCATTTCAATGACTGCTTCACTGCCTGTGCCATATGGATTCTTCCCACCAACACCAACTTGAAACAAGTGTATCACTGTGTTGCTGAACACGTTGCCAAACATGACATCCTTCATTTCAATGACTGCTTCACTGCCTGTGCCATATGGATTCTTCCCACCAACACCAACTTCTCTGAATTGTGCAGGTGTGAACTTTCCCTGCAATGGATCCTATGTTTCCGTAACCCTCCTGGTCTCAACCTTTGTTAGTCACTGTCCTCACCCCTCCAGGCCTTTTCCTGTTCCCATTCCAGCACTACACAGCCGTCATTCGACCACCACCACACCCAGTCTTTTTGTTTGTCTCCTTTTCAGCTACTTCCCCCCCTCCCCCCCCCCCCCCCCACCTCTGCCCTGCCCATTGTCCGACCTGCAGTACCTCACTGTCCACTACCTCCACCATGCTATCCTTCCCCCTTCCCATCCAAGCCTTCTCCTTACCACCCCCCTCCTGTCCCCAGTTGCCACTTCCATCATGCACTGGTGCTGCTGCTCACAGTGTGGTTTCAGTTGCCTGAGACTGCAGTCATGCATGTGAGGGGAATCACATAGTAAATTTGAACATGGATTGCCTGCTTTACAGTCCAACACTGTGACAACACAACCATGATAATGTGCTTCTTGCAATTTGTCAATGTTGCATATCTTGAGCTCGGACCATTCACTGTTTCTTATTCGCTTCTTTCTTTAGAGTTCAGTACACTTTCTTCTTGTTTTCATGCATGATCTGTGTTCAGTTTTTGACAGGCTATCCACTGGTCCATTTGACCACTAATTCTGAGAGGGGTGCAATGGGGAATTTCCCTTAAGAGAAGTGGGAGAAGCCATATTTGATTATTCCTTTTTAGTTGAATCTCATATTAGCTGGGTTTTAAACTGCAATCTCTTATGAATATATTATACTTCAGATATTGAGAATCTCTCAAATATGCATTATTATTGGTATGATTTGTTATAGTTAAATATAAGATAAAAACATAATAGCAGTAGGAGTCTTCAAGGTGGGAGACAGAATCACAAACTGCAAGTGTCCACAGTGGCATAATGTTTAAGATGACATGTTATGGCAAGAAGTATAGCTGATGTGCTTGTTCTTGTCCTACTACTTCTAATAATTATTTATTTTTATTTTATTTTATTTTTTGTACCTTCTCTTTTCTAAAAGGTTCTATTACATTTTTATTAATTTTAAAAAGTATGCTCTGTAATAATCAATATATATATAATTATGTGTATAACGAGTATGAAGTGAAGGTTCTCACTTTCAAAGAAAGAGATGGCAACATAGTTTCCAAAATTTCAGTGAATGTACCTATTGAAAATATCAATTGCTGCTCTAATTTGTGTGTAAGAATGGCTACCACAGTCACAAAAATACTCCATATTTAAAATCTTGTTCAGTTTCTGGTGTGCAGAGCACATATATTTTGTATATGTAACTAGACAACATTACTTTAGGTATATGGTTCCCAAATGAATAAACAGATCAGTTAATATGAAGTCGATAAACAGGTCAAATTGAATAAGATGAAGGAAGACATGACTTATCCACTGCCGCACAACCTACAAATATTTTTCAATCTGTTAATATTAACAAGGCACAAACCATGATTGTGCATTTGCAGAAACATTTCTGAAACAAAGATAATCTGGTTAGCTACACATTAGTTTAATGCTTGGAAGTAATATGATACTGAAAGCAGCAACCACTCACATTATTGCTAAGAATCATTAAGTTCGGCAGCAAATATAGCAGATGTGAGCATCATGCCATGGGAGGCACCCAAGCTCAGTCTCCATATGTCCACAAAAGTTGATAGACTTTCTAAAATTATTATCGAATCTGGGTGTTGTATGTCAGGGTCATATCGTGGAGATGTTTCGCTATGGTGAATCCAATGTCTCCCATATAAGCACACCCAAAGAGTAAGAACAAGTGAAAGAGTTTTCATCACCAAAGATGAATACAAGGCAAAGGAATCACAGGGAGTGTGGTGTAGGATTGCTGTTCCTTTACCAGTTTCATTATGATATTTGTAATCACAGTCTGATCAGCAAAGCACTTCACACTTTATTCTTTCAATTCTGCAGCATCATCTGTTATATCTCAAACAGGAAAATATACACTTTTATATTTAATGATGAAAGTTATCATCAACGTACAATGATGCATTATGAAAAACACAGAACCTGTCCTCTCTTCCACTATTTAAATGCAGAACTGTAGAATGTTCATGCAGGTATATATTTCATGATGTACTTAATCTTGTGACTTTCTATACCTTTTATATCTTCATCTTATTTTGATAGTTTTAATGTTATCACCATATCAATAAAATTTCTTCTTGTATGTCTAAAAAGCAGATTGCCTTTGACACTGGTCATTATTTTTCATTGTTTAAAGAATATTTCTGGATACAATCTGCAGAAAAAATTATTAAGCAAGAGACTAACTGACAGTTCAATACATACATTCATAATCATAAAGTGTGTTTTTTGATTTACAAATATTCTTAATAGCTCTATAATCACAAGTGATCGTCCATTCACATTTAATAATTTAAAATGCTGCAGTTAGCAACTTTGTTCTCATGTTATGTATAACAAAACAAAATAATGTTTTGTGTAACACTCTGTTCTTCCTTACATGAATAGAAAATAAGAGAATATGTTTTATATGTAAAGCTTCTGTTGGTCGCATTGCATGGGAGAAGAACTGGGTTGCATATATGGACAACATGCTGCAAATAAACATCTTCCAGCAGGACACTCGCAACCTGTATGTCCCAGTACAAATAAAGAGAATTGTGGCTGACTTCACGAAGCATACAGAACTTGCTGCCAATTGTGATGAGGATGGAGGTATCTATTGCTAGTTTCTCCATTTATATAATTTGCAGCTCTTGTGAACTGTATAGAAACTCCATGTTTGCATGAACGCAGCATTCAATTATTTATGATTTTCTAGTCCTACAGTGTCTACCCAGTCACAACTCTTGTATCTCAGAATTTTGCACATATTGAGAAAAATTAAATGGTGTCTACTGTTATGTGTTAACTATGTGAAAACTGAAACTATAAAATTTAATTTCCATCATTATTCAGTCCTCTAACTTCTATATTAAATATGTACACTCATATACATTCTAAGATTTATCCTCATTCTAAGCCTGTGAAACAAAAGGGATACAACTGAGGGATGTGTTGAATATCGTGTAGACAGTCTGCAAAAATTTCAAATTCACACTGTTGACTGATTTCATTTGTAAAACTAGTATTTATCTAATCAGTGAATCATTGCTTGTGTGTTTCACAAACGAGCATAGGGTGCTCAGAGTTCCTGTAGAGTATCCTATAAAACCAACATCCATATTTGGTTCCTGGATATTGGTGCATGATTGTGTAACTGAACCAATAAAGATCAATTTATATCTACATCACTGCTCCTGAAGCCATATTGCTGTGTGTGGCAAAGGCTACATAACATACCAGTATAATTTTATCACTTCCTATTCCATTTTCAATTAGATATAACCATGTCTATATTTTGAACTCTAGTGTCGGCTTGTCGAATATCTACAGTATGTTAGCGAATAGCTTTTCAGTCATCATTGTGTGTTGGCTACAAGTAGAAAATATTATATAATTAATCATGGCTGTACTGTTCAAAATGCACTTGCTGGTTACTATGGATAATACAATGGAAAAAATAGTCTTCAGTGTCAGACTATACATATTTTTGGGTACCATGACAGTTGTATAGGTACACTGCATCTCCTTGTGTGTGCTCTGCAAGGGACCATATGATTTAAAGTGGGAGGGAATGTAGTGCACCAGAATAATTTTCTTCCTGTTCCATGCACAAATGGGACATGGGGAAGAGATTTGGTGGTACCTGTCTTCGTTAGCCCAAACTCCTCTACTTTCCCATGTCACTGAGAAAGATGTTTACTGGAAAAAGTTGTATGTTTCTTGAGTCAAGTTGGAATGGATGGCGTCTACCATGTGGCATCTCCCATTAGGGTTTGTTGAAATTTTCTTTGACACTGTGTCCCTGACTGATGAAGCCTATGATGAATTGTACAGCAATTCATTAGATTTTCTCTATTGTCTCCAGTAAACTGTCATTTTCAAGTTTTAACGTTTACTATATCAATGAAAATACTCAATATTTGAAAATATAATGAAGATGGATATATATATATATCCATAAGATGCTTATATACTATGCAGTACTGTACAGCACAAGGTGGAGAGCATATTTTACAAGTTTTAGCTACTTTTTGTCTTATTGGCTTCACATCATGAACAAGTGAAAAATGACCAATGGCCAATAGAAAAGTTACCACTCTTTCTGACCACCCATGTGTCCATGTGCAGAGAATTAACTAGCATCCATGCCCACGAAATCCCAGCTTCCCCCATGAACACTCCATTTTCATAGGTTTAAACTACATTTTCACTAAAACCACTAAGTTCTCATCAGTGCATGAATATCTTTCATAAGTGTACAAGTGTATTTGTAGAAGTGCAGATCCACTTCTCATCCCACACCTCCAAGGGCCTTTGAGATGGAGACTCATGTGAACTGCAAGAGATAAGGAGTTTGGCAGCTGACCACAAGCCTTTACAAAAATTCCGATGAGCACTCTATCCATTCACATACCCTGTTGCATCATCATATCAACTGTGTCTGTTTCCCATGTTGCCGTGTTGACACAGTATTCATGTACTGAAAATGGGATCTCTTGAAGTGCTGTGATCACTGGATGTTTCTCCCTTCACCAGTCTTAGCCTGTAAATTATCGCATTTTTCTACACTCTAGCTGTTTCATACACAGCAGCTACTGGGAGCCATTGCTACAGAGATTTAGGCTTGCTTACAGTTCAACTAGTTGGTACCACCACTTGACACTCCTATAAGTAGTAGTCACATACAAAATTCACTATTTTTAACTTTAGGAACATTTAGAGGATCTTGAAACTATCCTGACTGCTCTATAAAAGAAAAACCCTGATATAAAACTATCTAGGAACTTAGTAATGTAACTGGGTAGGTAAAAAACCTATTCATCAAGTGGTGGCAAGAGAAAAAACATATAAAAGCTAAAGAAATGTACAAACTTTTGGAGCTAGTAACTCCTTCCTCTGGCAGAATAGTTGAAGGGGAAGAAAAGGAATAAAAGAAAAGGCTGGCAAGTTTCAGAATAGAGTTGCAGAAAAGTTGCCCAGAACCCCATGGTAAGTCTCCCCTGTTGGGTGGTTATGGGTGACTTTTCCATAAATCTATTTCCTAAACCTTGTCAGCCTTTTCCCTCATCTCTCTTTCTTCCCACTCAGCCATTTTGCCAGAAGGTGAAGCCACTGGCTCTGAAAGCATGCACATTTCCTTAACTTTTATGTGTGTTTTCTCCTCATTTTTTTATCTATATGATTCTATTATACACTCTAAAAAAGATATGTCATGAAGGAAGTACCTGAATGGGATGGAAATTGGTAGATGTAGTGTACATGTACAGACAAAAAAATGATTACAATTTCAGAAAAACTGGATGACTTGTCAAGAAAAAGAGCTTCACAAATTGAACAAGTCAGTAACACATTGATCCACATCTGGGCTTCATGCAAGCTGCTCTTGAGTTTGGTGTTGATTGATAGAATTGTTGGATGTCCTTCTGAGGGAAATCATGCTAAATTCTGTCTAAGTGGTGCATTAGATCATCAAAATCTCAAGCTGGTTGGATGACTGTGCCCATAATGCTCGAAATGTTCTCAATTAAGGAGAGATCTGGCAGTCTTGGTGGTCAAGGTAGGCTTGATAAGCATGAAGACAAGCAATAGAAATTCGTGTTGTGTGCAGGCAGGCATTATCTTGCTATGATCTCTGTATGTTTTTCTTTTCACGAGCTAGTAGCTAGTTCATGGCTTCTGAAGGTCAATAAAATGGGGTGTAGAATGTCACTGGCATACTGCTGTGCTGTAAGGGTGCTGCAAGTGATAAGTAAAGGGGCCCGGCAATGAAAAGAAATAGTATCCCAGACTATCACTTATGGTTGTCAGGGTGTATGGCGAGCGACAGTCAGGTTGTAATCTGTGGCTGTCCAGGGCTTCTCCTGACATGTCTTTGACCTGGTATCTCATTGACTATAGTGGAATTGTCTTCAGTGATGAGTTCCACTTCAAGCCCTGATGACCAGCAAAGACGTATCTGGAGATGCCCTGGACAGCAGACAGCTGACTGTCACTTACCATATGGCCAGACAACCAGGATGATGGTATGGAGTATCATTTCTTTTCAAAGCAGGACCCCTGTGGTTGTCATCTGCATCACCATTGCAGCACAGCAGTACATTGACAATATTCTATGCTTTGTTTTGTTGCCCTTCATGCAAATCCATCCAGGACTTACACTTCAGCAAGAAAATGACCTGCCCGCATATGGTGAGAGTTTGTACTGCTTGTCTTCATGCTTTCCAAACATTACCTTGGCCAGCAAGGCTGCCAGATCTCTTACCAACACTGTTAGAGAAGTCACAGAAATTTTTAGTCACAAGGTGACTGAAATGGGAGAAGAAATAGGAGACTGACATCACAGAGTAATGCATTTTTCAATCACGATTTCTTCCCTGTTGTTGGTAAATTGAATCAAAACTTTGTGCACAAACACCAGTTATGTGAATTCTGTAGACCAATTTCATAAGGGAACAACAGGAGATGAATCTACGGGGGACTAATAATATTATGAAGTCCCTGCAGAGTAAGGATCTACATGCTTATGATAACATACCCAGTATGATAGTGAATATTTGTTCACCATATACTGATACTTTTGTTGCATATTTTTCATAAGGGTTTTCCCAGGCAGACTTAATTATTCAGCAGTCAGGTTTCTGTGCAAGAAAGTAGTAAAAACTTCTTTAATGATTTTTTTTCAATGAAGTCAATTTGCAGTAGAGTAGTTGCTTGTGTCTGTGAGCACAATGTATTGACAGAATCACAGTTTGGTTTTATTAATGGCATTCACTTGACCAGTCAATATATCCCTTCTTCAATGATATACTAAAATAGATTGAAAACAACATTATGGCCTTTGAGTACTTTTTGTGACTTAATAGCTTCTGACTGTGCAGATGTTGGTATATTCAGGGTGTGTATGCCCTGAGACACCAACAAGTATGAACAGTTAATGTTTTAAATTAATATACATACAGCGTATCTGCAAGAAAACCTAAGCTTCCACATATAACACTTATATTGTTTTAGCATGTGTTACCCATTTAAGCATATCAAACTCAAATTTTAAATAATGGCATTTATGCCTGGTCTTCTGGGCCAAAAATTTTTCTACATGGCTGATCCACGAAGTGTTAAGTTTTGAATGAGATTAAAATGCTCTATGGTTTAAGAAATTCATTGCATATTCTCAATGTAACATAAATAATCTTGGTAAAAGGAAATTTACCTTGAAAGTAACACTTCTCAAACAACTGTACACAAGATTTTCTCATGACCTGTTAGAAATGTAAACAGTTGTGACATTGTGCTCACCAAAAACAGTTTCTTATTACAAAGTATTGCATAGTTCTACTAAACAGTCATGGTGCTATTGGCTGTCTGCATTAAGCGTCCTATCCTCTGAATATCTGCAGTCATTGTCTTGTGAGATCAACTAACATGAGCAACAATTGACTGACAAAAGTGCATCACAGTCTCGATTTCAGTGCTTCAGAAGCTACCATGCTGTATTTGGTGGAATTTGTATTTATACTTCCGTAATACGAAAATATGTAGTGTACATGTTGCCACACATCAAATATCTTTCTAGATTATGTTGTTTTTTTTTGCTGGATGTCATTTCCTAAAGTGCCGGGTAGTTGTACAATGGTTTATAAAACCTTTACCATCCAAAGGATTGGTACATTTTGACCTCTGTTGGAAAAGTACGTTATCACTTCTCAAGTGATTTTCACCCAGGAAAAGTTTATTTTCACCTAGAAAAATCCAGCCCCCCTCCCGTTCATATATACAGCTTGCATATTCCTAAGTAGCTTACAAAAATATGAAATTAGGAGCAGAATACTAGGAAGACTGTTTCTTAGAATTGTATTACAGGAAACGAGCTAGCATCTGAGTGGAATACTGTAACATTAAATATTCAGCAAGGTTCCATAATATGGCCACTTCATTTTTATGCTCTTGTCCTAAACTGTTATACATGAATAAAAAATGCCTTTTTATGTTGGTGATACAATAATAATTGTTAATTATTCTGCAACCGAAAAATGTAAGAAATCATGAAACTCAGGTGGGCCTTTATCTAACAAGTTGGGAAATCTTACACCACCATCAAGTGTATTTAATAACATATGACATATGATATGTTTGATCACATCAACTTGTTTAAAAGAAAGCAGCTGTGTTTATTAAATGAATACAGGGCAGTCTAACAGTCTTAAAGTATTGATCAGACATGTAATTACTGTTCAAAAATATGTGAAATACTCTATGACAGGCTTCCAAAAGAAGAGTTTGAAATCATTTAGGGAAAAAGAGCAGCTTTTCACATGCAAGGTGAAGGTCTGTATACTGGTAACCTCCTTCTATTCACTTTAGACATACATTGGGCCCACTTATTTTTGTTATGAGGATATCATTCACAACAATTACTGGAATGGTAGACAACACTGTTCTTGTACAAGTACTTTAGGCTTACCTTGAGTACAGTGTGTAATACAAAAGCTGTTTATTTGAAGAGGGCATTGATTCCTCTTAACAGAACATGGCCAACATCTTCATCTTGCAGTTCACTTCTTCCTTTATAAGACCTTCTTCTGTAGTATGATGTGTACTTGAAGATAAATAAATGAAACTGTAAATAAATTGTTTACATGCCAGGGTGCAGTTAAAATAGCAATTTACATTTACTTACATTTTTGTCATGAGAGTAGGAGATATTATGTAAATGAAAAATAATAAAAAGAACATGAACACTCTATTTTAACAATGTGTTCACAAAGATTTTCTTATTAATATTTCAGTTTTACCTATTTACTGCTGGAGAGAGCTAAGGTTAGTAAGATCAGGTGGCTTAGAAATATTTGGTCTGTTTGCCAGTCCAGTCCCAAAGCGTCGTATAACAACAGAACCTGTACTTGAAAATTATGGATTTGTTCCTTACCAAGGGCAGAGCAACCTGAGTCTCAAAGAACTTCTGCGGGTATGTATTTAATATTCTGTGTGACTTCATTTCAGTTGAAAGAAATTTTGGGGAAAGATATGTGATGATATGAACTTAACAGACTTTTATTTTTTTACAAAATTGTTAAGGCTTTCCTGGCCACTTGTTGACAAACTGCCTATTGGCTTCTGTCTCGGGTTCTTCGGCCGACGTTCATCTAATGATTTTTCTGACGTTTTGCCAGCACGAGTGGCTGGCATTGTCAAAGCTTCACCCTCCATTGCCGGTGGTGAACTGGAGCCGAGCTCGCGGCCACAGACTATATGTACCTGGCGCGCCAACGTCTGAGGGCTTTTCCACGGTCATTTCCGGTGTGGTTCTCCTCTTGCTACCTGCAACGGTTGTTCGCTGCAGTACGAGAAGCCAGGATCCGTTGACCTTAAGGCTTTCCTCTTTCTTGTTCAAACTGTTTGCGTGTTTTTGTATTTCTACAGCTTCTCTGAACAAGCGCATGTGATAGTGCTTCTCTACAGCCAGAACTTGAGTGTCAGCGAATTTTATTACGTGGTCGGTTTCATTCAGTGCGTGCTCTGCCACGGCCGATTTCTCCACCTGCCCCAACCTGCAATGTTGCTTATGCTCTTTGATCCTGGTGTTAATGGATCGTCCAGTCATTCTGACATAAACTTTTTTGCATGTGCATGGTATACGGTATATTCCCAACATTGCAAGTGGGTCTCTTTTCTCCTTCGCCGATCTAAGACTCTCTTTGATCTTCCTTGTCGGTTTGAAAATCGTCTTTACGCCATGTTTGCGCAATATACAGCCGATTCTGTACGTCACTCTGGGAATGTATGGCAGAAAGGCCGTACCCGACATTTTTTTTTCTGGTTCCTTAC
This sequence comes from Schistocerca piceifrons, assembly GCF_021461385.2. Classification (NCBI taxonomy): domain Eukaryota; kingdom Metazoa; phylum Arthropoda; class Insecta; order Orthoptera; family Acrididae; genus Schistocerca; species Schistocerca piceifrons. The sequence goes on along the minus strand of NC_060145.1, from coordinate 372,973,047 downwards.
TTCGCCGAGTGTTTGGCTCTGTTAAACTTCTAATATAATTTGTGGAGTACCCATTGCTCCTCAGGACGGTTTCCAGGTGTTGCATTTCTCGTTTGTTGTGTTGCAGCTCACATATTCGTCCTGCTCTCGTTACGAGCGTACTAATCATGCCTCTTTTCTGGCTTGGGTGGTGGTTTGACAGTTTGTGCAGGTATCGGTCCGTGTGTGTCGGTTTTCAATACGCGCTGTGTCCTAGGTTTTCGCCGCCCCTTGTGACCAGCACATCTAGAAATGGCAGTTTCTTGTCCTTTTCTACTTCCATGGTAAATGTTATGTTGGCATGTAGGCCGTTCAAGTGTCTTAGGAAGTCACCGAGCTGTTCTTCACCATGGCTCCACACCACGGAAATATCATCGACGTACCTGTACCACACCTTAGGTTTACAAGTCGCCGAGTCCAGTGTGTGTGCTTCGAATTGTTCCATGAAGAAGTTGGCCACCATTGGACTGAGAGGACTACCCATGGCGACGCCTTCCAGCTGTTCGTAGAAATCGCCATTCCACGTGAAATAGCTCGTGGTGAGACATGCATGGAAGAGCTTTCTGATGTCTTGCGGGAAAATGGAACCAATGTGATCCAGAGATTCACTGAGTGGCACTTTCGTAAATAACGAAACAACATCAAAGCTGTCCAGGATGTCGTTTGGTGCAAGTTTCAGTTTCTTCAGCTTCTCAATGAAATATCCTGAGTCCTTAATGTATGTGTCGGTCTTCCCCTTGTGTGGCTGGAGCAGAGAGGCCAAGTGTTTTGCCAGTTTATATGTCGGTGATCCAGGAGCACTAACGATCGGTCTCAGTGGAACGTTATTCTTATGGATCTTGGGTAATCCATACAGCCGAGGTGGTAGGGCTTCTGTGTTGCGCAGGTTTCTCTGTATGTCCGCCGGCAGATCAAGGCGTCTTCTCTGCCAGTGGACATACAGAGAAACATGCGCAACACAGAAGCCCTACCACCTCGGCTGTATGGATTACCCAAGATCCATAAGAACAACATTCCACTGAGACCGATCGTTAGTGCTCCTGGATCACCGACATATAAACTGGCAAAACACTTGGCCTCTCTGCTCCTGCCACACAAGGGGAAGACCGACACATACATTAAGGACTCAGGACATTTAATTGAGAAGCTGAAGAAACTGAAACTTGCACCAAATGACATCCTGGTCAGCTTTGATGTTGTTTCGTTATTTACGAAAGTGCCACTCAGTGACGCTCTGGAGCACATTGGCTCCATTTTCCCGCAAGACATCAGAAAGCTCTTCCATGCATGTCTCACCACGAGCTATTTCACGTGCAATGCCGATTTCTACGAACAGGTGGAAGGCGTCGCCATGGGTAGTCCTCTCAGTCCAATGGTGGCCAACTTCTTCATGGAACAATTCGAAGCACACGCACTGGACTCGGCGACTTGCAACCCTAAGGTGTGGTACAGGTACGTCGATGATACTTCCGTGGTGTGGAGCCATGGTGAAGAACAGCTCGGTGACTTCCTAAGACACTTGAACAGCCTACATGCCAACATAACATTTACCATGGAAGTAGAAAAGGACAAGAAACTGTCATTTCTAGATGTGCTGGTCACAAGGGATGGCGAAAACCTGGGACACAGCGTGTATCGAAAATCGACACACACGGACCGATACCTGCACAAACTGTCAAACCACTGCCTGAGCCAGAAAAGAAGCATGATTAGTACGCTCGTAACAAGAGCAGGACGAATATGTGAGCCGCAACACCTCAAACGAGAAATGCAACACCTGGAAACTGTCCTGAGGAACAATGGGTACTCCACAAATTATATTAGAAGTCTAACAGAGCCAAACACTCGGCGAAGTAAGGAACCAGAAAAAGAAATGTCGGGTACGGCCTTTCTGCCATACATTCCCAGAGTGACGGACAGAATCGGCTGTATTTTGCGCGAACAAGGCATAAGATCGACGAAGGAGAAATGAGACCCACTTGCAATGTCGGGAATATACCGTATACCATGCACATGCAGAAAAGTTTATGTCGGAATGATTGGACGATCCATTAACACCAGGATCAAAGAGCATAAGCAACATTGCAGGTTGGGGCAGGTGGAGAAATCGGTCATGGCAGAGCACGCACTGAATGAGACCGACCACGTAATAAAATTCACCGACACTGAAGTTCTGGCTGTAGAGAAGCACTATCACACGCGCTTGTTCAGAGAAGCTGTAGAAATACAAAAACACGCGAACAGTTTGAACAAGAAAGAGGAAAGCCTTAAGGTAAATGGATCCTGGCTTCCCGTACTGCAGCGAACGACCGTCGCAGGTAGCAAGAGGAGAACCGCACCGGAAATGACCGCGGAGAAGCCCTCGGACGTTGGCGTGCAAGGTACATATAGTCTGCAGCCACGAGCTCAGCTCCAGTTCACCACCGGCAATGGAGGGTGAAGCTTTGACAATGCCAGCCACTCGTGCTGGCGAAACGTCAGAAAAATCATTAGATGAACGTCGGCCGAAGAACCCAAGACAGAAGCCAATAGGCAGTTTATTTTTTTCTATTTATAAAATTTTACTGAACAGCGCTCAGTTTCTCAAAACAAATGTGCCATAATCTTGTGATTCTAAGAAGAATTATAACTGTATAACAGTATCTATAAATACCAGTAGTATTGACTAACAATATAGTTATTGGTTGGTTGGTTGATTTGGGGGAGGGGAGCAAACAGCAAGGTCATTGGTCCCATTGGATAAGGGAAGGATGGGGAAGGAAGTCAGACGTGCCCTTTCAAATGGACCATCCTGGTATTTGCCTGAAGTGATTCAGGACATAACAGAAAATCTAAATCAGTATTGCTGGACGTGGGTTTGAACCATCGACTCCTGAATGCGAGTCTAGTGTGCTAACCACACTGCATTAGCTCACTCAGTAATACAGTTACGTTTTTTAATTTCTTAATTTCTTTAACCTCCCATGAACCATGGACCTTGCCGTTGGTGGGGAGGCTTGCGTGCCTCAGCGATACAGATAGCCGTACCGTAGGTGCAACCACAACGGAGGGGTATCTGTTGAGAGGCCGGACAAATGTGTGGTTCCTGAAGAGGGGCAGCAGCCTTTTCAGTAGTTGCAAGGGCAACAGTCTGGATGATTGACTGATCTGGCCTTGTAACAATAACCAAAACGGCCTTGCTGTGCTGGTACTGCGAACGGCTGAAAGCAAGGGGAAACTACAGCCGTAATTTTTCCCGAGGGCATGCAGCTTTACTGTATGATTACATGGTGATGGCGTCCTCTTGGGTAAAATATTCCGGAGGTAAAATAGTCCCCCATTCGGATCTCCGGGCGGGGACTACTCAAGAGGATGTCGTTATCAGGAGAAAGAAAACTGGCGTTCTACGGATCGGAGCGTGGAATGTCAGATCCCTTAATCGGGCAGGTAGGTTAGAAAATTTAAAAAGGGAAATGGATAGGTTGAAGTTAGATATAGTGGGAATTAGTGAAGTTCGGTGGCAGGAGGAACAAGATTTCTGGTCAGGTGACTACAGGGTTATAAACACAAAATCAAATAGGGGTAATGCAGGAGTAGGTTTAATAATGAATAGGAAAATAGGAATGCGGGTAAGCTACTACAAACAGCATAGTGAACGCATTATTGTGGCCAAGATAGAAATGAAGCCCACACCTACTACAGTAGTACAAGTTTATATGCCAACTAGCTCTGCAGATGACGAAGAAATTGAAGAAATGTATGATGAAATAAAAGAAATTATTCAGATTGTGAAGGGAGACGAAAATTTAATAGTCATGGGTGACTGGAATTCGAGTGTAGGAAAAGGGAGAGAAGGAAACATAGTAGGTGAATATGGATTGGGGGACAGAAATGAAAGAGGAAGCCGCCTGGTAGAATTTTGCACAGAGCACAACATAATCATAACTAATACTTGGTGTAAGAATCATGAGAGAAGGTTGTATACATGGAAGAACCCTGGAGATACTAAAAGGTATCAGATAGATTATATAATGGTAAGACAGAGATTTAGGAACCAGGTTTTAAATTGTAAGACGTTTCCAGGGGCAGATGTGGACTCTGACCACAATCTATTGGTTATGACCTGTAGATTAAAACTGAAGAAACTGCAAAAAGGTGGGAATTTAAGGAGGTGGGACCTGGATAAACTAAAAGAACCAGAGGTTGTACAGAGATTCAGGGAGAACATAAGGGAGCAATTGACAGGAATGGGGGAAATAAATACAGTAGAAGAAGAATGGGTAGCTTTGAGGGATGAAGTAGTGAAGGCAGCAGAGGATCAAGTAGGTAAAATGACGAGGGCTAGTAGAAATCCTTGGGTAACAGAAGAAATATTGAATTTAATTGATGAAAGGAGAAAATATAAAAATGCAGTAAGTGAAACAGGCAAAAAGGAATACAAACGTCTCAAAAATGAGATCGACAGGAAGTGCAAAATGGCTAGAGGACAAATGTAAGGATGTAGAGGCCTATCTCACTAGGGGTAAGATAGATACCGCCTACAGGAAAATTAAAGAGACCTTTGGAGATAAGAGAACGACTTGTATGAATATCAAGAGCTCAGATGGAAACCCAGTTCTAAGCAAAGAAGGGAAAGCAGAAAGGTGGAAGGAGTTTATAGAGAGTCTATACAAGGGCGATGTACTTGAGGACAGTATTATTGAAATGGAAGAGGATGTAGATGAAGATGAAATGGGAGATATGATACTGCGTGAAGAGTTTGACAGAGCACTGAAAGACCTGAGTCGAAACAAGGCCCCCGGAGTAGACAATATTCCATTGGAACTACTGACGGCCGTGGGAGAGCCAGTGCTGACAAAACTCTACCATCTGGTGAGCAAGATGTATGAAACAGGCGAAATACCCTCAGACTTCAAGAAGAATACAATAATTCCAATCCCAAAGAAAGCAGGTGTTGACAGATGTGAAAATTACCGAACTATCAGCTTAATAAGTCACAACTGCAAAATACTAACACGAATTCTTTACAGACGAAAGGAAAAACTAGTGGAAGCCAACCTCGGGGAAGATCAGTTTGGATTCCGTAGAAACACTGGAACACGTGAGGCAATACTGACCTTACGACTTATCTTAGAAGAAAGATTAAGGAAAGGCAAACCTATGTTTCTAGCATTTGTAGACTTAGAGAAAGCTTTTGACAATGTTGACTGGAATGCTCTCTTTCAAATTCTGAAGGTGGCAGGGGTAAAATACAGGGAGCGAAAGGCTATTTACAATTTGTACAGAAACCAGATGGCAGTTGTAAGAGTTGAGGGACATGAAAGGGAAGCAGTGGTTGGGAAGGGAGTAAGACAGGGTTCTAGCCTCTCCCCGATGTTGTTCAATCTGTATATTGAGCAAGCAGTAAAGGAAACGAAAGAAAAATTTGGAGTAGGTATTAAAATTCATGGAGAAGAAATAAAAACTTTGAGGTTCGCTGATGACATTGTAATTCTGTCAGAGACAGCAAAGGACTTGGAAGAGCAGTTGAATGGAATGGACAGTGTCTTGAAAGGAGGATATAAGATGAACATCAACAAAAGCAAAACAAGGATAATGGAATGTAGTCTAATTAAGTCGAGTGATGCTGAGGGAATTAGATTAGGAAATGAGGCACTTAAAGTAGTAAAGGAGTTTTGCTATTTGGGGAGCAAAATAACTGATGATGGTCGAAGTAGAGAGGATATAAAATGTAGGCTGGCAATGGCAAGGAAAGCGTTTCTGAAGAAGAGAAATTTGTTAACATCGAGTATTGATTTAAGTGTCAGGAAGTCATTTCTGAAAGTATTCGTATGGAGTGTAGCCATGTATGGAAGTGAAACATGGACGATAAATAGTTTGGACAAGAAGAGAATAGAAGCTTTCGAAATGTGGTGCTACAGAAGAATGCTGAAGATTAGATGGGTAGATCACATAACTAATGAGGAAGTATTGAATAGGATTGGGGAGAAGAGAAGTTTGTGGCACAACTTGACCAGAAGAAGGGATCGGTTGGTAGGACATGTTCTGAGGCATCAAGGGATCACCAATTTAGTATTAGAGGGCAGCGTGGAGGGTAAAAATCGTAGAGGGAGACCAAGAGATGAATACACTAAGCAGATTCAGAAGGATGTAGGTTGCAGTAGGTACGGGGAGATGAAAAAGCTCGCACAGGATAGAGTAGCATGGAGAGCTGCATCAAACCAGTCTCAGGACTGAAGACCACAACAACAACAACAATTTCTTTAAAAGTGTTTCTGCATAAATCTTTTACCTCTCCGGAAGGTTGCTGGTGTCATTGTAAACTGTAATGGAGTCAGACCAAAATATCTGGATTTCACATTTGGTATAAATTTTCACTGATAATTGTTCCAGATTCATGGCTTTCTCACAACTGATTTCTGGTTTCACATTTCCTTTGTAAGAAACAGATATTGGATAGTTTGAAATGTTGAAAACTGTGAAATGAAAGTAATGAGAAACATATTTCATACAACATTATAAGCTGTTTATTCAATTTCTACAAACTTAGTATAAAGTGCAGTGAAGAAACCTTAACTTCACTGTTTGATTTCAGTTCCATTCAGTGCTTTGTCTGCCTCTCTAAATTGAACTTACAGGCACTCTCTTAATCAAGAATTCCGCTATATTTTAACTATATTTTCTTTGCTTCATGGTCAAACTTCAGAAGCAGAGCAGACTATAAATTTGCTTCATTTCAAAAATTGTTCCTTAATTACCAATTTAGTCCTGAAACAAGTTAGAGAAAGCCTACATTTATGACACTCAGAGCCAACAGACAAGTAGAACTCAAGAATATAAAATGTGCTATCTTTGCCAATACACTGTTAATGTGGACAATGTTAAGTTTTGAAGAAGTCAGGTTGGCTTAGAAACATGGCAAAATTTAGTTAAGAGCAGAGTATGGTAGTATTTATGATCACTTAACAAAAAATAACGTATTGTGTATATAGCTTGAGGAGAATATTAACTATTGTAAGGTGTTTTCATTCACATGTTTAATGGAGAAATCATTTAATTTATATTTACTACAGAAACCACATTAGTGTGTTGACAAGCTTATGTGTTTAGGTCAGTGTCCATGTGGCCTTGGAGAACAATCCAGTGGTGAGGAAGGTGAAGGCTGTTGAACTGCCTGGGGATAACTGCAATGAATTTTTGTCAACTGAAATTGGAAATATTCTTGCAGATCTTCCTGTCATACAGGTACAAAATATTCCTGTTTATATGTCATTGGAATCTAATAATCATGACCTGGTGCTTGACATACTGCACTGTAACGTAGATAAAACTGTATCTCAGACTTGAGTAAATAAAAGCCTCACTATTGGGAGATAAAACCATAAAAAGGAAGCATGAGAATATGAACAGTGGTAAATATCTTTGGTTGCCTTTTCTTTTCTTTTTTCCATGTAAATTTACTGTGAGCCTTTACCATAGCTGGTCATTCTTGCTAGCATTCATGTTTAAGTGTTGCTTGATTTAAGACTTATGTTCTAATATTCTTTAAACCAATAAAACTTTACATTGCTTACAAGTCATAGTTTACAAGAAGAGAAATGGAACAACTATGGTTATTTTTCTCCAAAAACAACAGTGTAATTGCAATAAACTTCAAAATTTAATTTTTTTCTGCTTTATTACTAAGGTGTGGGTGCAAAATTTCATTCTTCAACAGAGGCTTCCCCTCACTCACATTTTTAGAGAGCTTCATAGCTCAGTAGCTTTTTGTTTCTGGTTGTGACTTCTCTTGGAGGTTTTTGAATTTTGCCTATTGTTGTGCAAATATTTTCACTTGTATGGTTTTAGTTTGTGACATGTTGCATTGCAACCTATTCCCATGAATTAGCCGAGTGTCTGACTGAGATATAAGGACAGTGAAACTTCTTGATGTGTAACATTTGCTGCATGTCTGGAATCATCTCATCATCTCTTGTAGTTTATAAATTGTGTTCTCTTTTCTTCTGAAATAAATGATATCAAGCACAAAAACTTATTATCTAGCAATCATGCTTCTCATACATTACAACACGTAATTCTGGCAGGCATATTTAGTCTTACAATATACTGCTCTTCAATCTCTATGTAAGAGCATAATATTTATACATCTACAGTCATAAATAAGTGTTTTCATCAATATTTTTCTCCGATTTTAAAAAATAATGACTCAGGCACTTCCTGTTTTGACATCACACATGTATTTCTTAGTCTTTGATTTATATTATATATGGCTTTGGATGGGACTCTTTAAGTTATTTGTACCACATGTTTTGTGGTCCTACTCAGTGCAGAAGGGTAGTCTAGATCATTTTATTTCTATAGATGAACTGTCAGACATGTGGACATGATCTTTGTTAGCATTACATAAATTACCTAACCACAACTGAGTTATGCTAATCGTTGAATGTGAATTTGATGTTTAGTAATGAAATATAACCGACCTGATTGCAATTATCCACAAATTCAGAAAACATCACACAATGGGATGACAGTTACCCTTTCGAGGCTATAAACAAAAGTAATACATAACAGTAGTATTTGTGATTACTGGCCAGACATCAAGAATGACACAAGTAAAAAAGTTGAACATTGCAGCATCTCAGTGAACTATCCAAAATAAAACATTAATGTTTCACATACTTGTCTGAAATTTTTGTTATTGATATCCATTTTGTGATTGCTCTTATTTTTGTTAAGTTTGTCACCCAGTCTGTTGAAAGAATTGATATTGTTGCTTCATTGCTTTATGACTTTTTCACTCCTTTTTGTCTTGTTTTACAAAGCTTTACAGAACGTCAGTCTCCCTCTGTCTCTCTCTCTCTCTCTTTCATTCTCTCTCTCTCTTTCTGTCTCTCTCGCCTGCTCTCTCACTCCTGCATCTCTCTCTCTCTCTCTCTATCTCTATCTCTATCTCTCTCTCTTTCCCCCTCCCTTCTTTCCTTCCTCCCTCCCACCCCTTCCCTATCCCTCTCCCTCCCTCCCTCCCTCCCACCCTTTCCCTATCCCTCTCACTCTCTCCCTCCCTGCCACTGTTTACCGATTCACACACACACACACACACGCACACAAACACACACACACACACACACACACACACACACATAGAACCTCAGGAACTGTTTCATCAGGCACTATACAAACAATAATGATGTTTAAATTGTTCTTTTATGATTTAGAATTTAACAAGGCTGAAATCTGAAATTTTACCACTAGTTAGAAGTTATTAATATCTACTGACTAATATTATGTTTACTAATATAATCATGATTCTATTTTGCATCTAGGCTAATCTGACAGTTCTTGATGAACCGCCCTCATCAGATCCACCAGAAGGTGTACAGTTTGAGAAACATAGCCTCAAAGAGGAAAGTGATTGCTTGATGGTTCTGGGCACAGGTTTAGTATTTGGAAGAAACGCCCAACATCTGAAAGATGCTCTTGCTGCACTTGCTGACAATGGCTTCATTATTTCCAAAGAAACATTAAATGGTGATTTGAGAGATCTAGAGCAATCTATAACTGTTGTAATGAATTATGCAATAGCTGGTGGAAATGATCATCTGATCGTAGTGAAAAAGGTAAATAATTTTTATTTATTTATTCGTTAAGTAATATCAATACTCTTACTGTAACTGTGGTTTATTTTTACCCATCTTGTACTGTTTACTAGTCGCAACTTTTTATGTGTTATTCATCAGAAGGGCAATCCACAAACAGATGTTCAGTTTGTGAATGTAAGTGGAAATGACTGCACTTGGCTGCCACAACTAAAGTCCTTAATGCAGAAAGGCAAACACCAAGTTGTTTTGGTTGCACAAGGCAATAACAATAGTGGTATTCTGGGCCTGACAAACTGCACACGTATGGAACCTGGAGGCACTCGCGTCAGGTTAGTAGCTTACTGCTTAACTGCTTAGTAAGCTCTGACACCTCATAAGATTATTTAAAATTTCATTGACATAAAAATAGTTAGTAAATGTAACCATCTAGAAAGAGGCTTCATAAATCTGGTGATTAGCGTATAATGATCTTATATGATACACTATATCCTTTCAATAAACTCTGAATTCAGTGTTCATTTGTTGGCTTTTGTTCACTGAAAAAAACATAGTACAACTCACTTTGTAATAAAGAGATAGATGAAACACAGACAGGAATAAATCTGTATATTTTTGGTTTATCAGTTCCTCCTCACATTGAATCATAAGTTCTGCAGAATAAAAGAGTTCTGTGAAGTTTTCAGAGATGTAAGCCTTGAAAAAAGATGTTTCGTGACTGCCTCATAACATGCCACAATTTGAATCTATTTTTGAGACCTCCTGAGATGCTGCAATGTTCAACTTTTTTGCTTGTGTCATTCCGTTATTTTGGTATTTTATGGTAACATTTTTTTGTTCTGAGACTGTAACATGCCTACTAAATGTCTCATGTAGGAAAATTGTGTTTGTTTTATTAGTAGTGAAATGATCTGTTTGTAGTCTTGGGCTACCATTTAACTAATCATCACACCACTTCATAATCTACCTCAAAAAGAATTCCCATGACTCAGAACAAATCCAATAAATTGGGAGCACCATTATCCACTAGCTAATAATAATAAAACAGTTAACGTGAGTCCATGGAGAACCACATGTAGATGATGCCACTGAGAAATGAATAGGTGTAGGAAGTTGGTTTATAAATAGTTAACATAAAAATTTTAAAAAAACTGTTAAGGCTTTCGTGGCCACTTGTTGACAAACTGCCTATTGGCTACTGTCTCGGGTTCTTCGGCCGACGTTCATCTAATGATTTTTCTGACGTTTCGCCAGCACGAGTGGCTGGCATTGTCAAAGCTTCACCCTCCATTGCCGGTGGTGAACTGGAGCCGAACTCGAGGCCGCAGACTATATGTACCTGGCGCGCCAACGTCCGAGGGCTTCTCCGCAGTCATTTCCGGTGCGGTTCTTCTCTTGCTACCTGCGACGGTCATTCGCTGCAGTACGGGAAGCCAGGATCCGTTGACCTTAAGGCTTTCCTCTTTCTTGTTCAAACTGTTCGCGTGTTTTTGTATTTCTACAGCTTCTCTGAACAAGCGCGTGTGATAATGCTTCTCTACAGCCAGAACTTCTGTGTCGGCGAATTTTATTACGTGGTCGGTCTCATTCAGTGCGTGCTCTGCCACGGCTGATTTCTCCACCTGCCCCAACCTGCAATGTCGCTTATGCTCTTTGATCCTGATGTTGATGGATCGTCCAGTCATTCTGACATAAACTTTTCCCCATGTGCATGGTATACGGTATATTCCCGACATTGCAAGTGGGTCTCTTTTCTCCTTCGCCGATCTAAGACATTCTTTGATCTTCCTTGTCGGTTTGAAAATTGTCTTTACGCCATGATTGCGCAATATACAGCCGATTCTGTACGTCGCTCTGGGAATGTATGGCAGAAAGGCCGTACCCGACATTTTTTTTTCTGGTTCCTTACTTCGCCGAGTGTTTGGCTCTGTTAAACTTCTAATATAATTTGTGGAGTACCCATTGCTCCTCAGGACAGTTTCCAGGTGTTGCATTTCTCGTTTGAGGTGTTGCGGATCACATATTCGTCCTGCTCTCGTTACGAGCGTACTAATCATGCCTCTTTTCTGGCTCGGGTGGTGGTTTGACAGTTTGTGCAGGTATCGGTCAGTGTGTGTCGGTTTTCGATACACGCTGTGTCCCAGGGTTTCGCCGTCCCTTGTGACCAGCACATCTAGAAATGGCAGTTTCTTGTCCTTTTCTACTTCCATGGTAAATGTTATGTTGGCATGTAGGCTGTTCAAGTGTCTTAGGAAGTCACCGAGCTGTTCTTCACCATGGCTCCACACCACAAAAGTATCATCGACGTACCTGTACCACACCTTAGGTTTGCAAGTCGCCGAGTCCAGTGCGTGTGCTTCGAATTGTTCCATGAAGAAGTTGGCCACCACTGGACTGAGAGAACTACCCATGGCGACGCATTCCAGCTGTTCGTAGAAATCGCCATTCCATGTGAAATAGCTCGTGGTGAGACATGCAGGGAAGAGCTTTCTGATGTCCTGCGGGAAAATGGAGCCGATGTGCTCCAGAGCGTCACTGATTGGCACTTTCGTAAATAATGAAACAACATCAAAGCTGACCAAGATGTCGTTTGGTGCAAGTTTCAGTTTCTTCAGCTTCTCAATGAGATGTAAGCACCTATTCACCACCGCCCAAGCACATCGTATCTACGACAGAGTGGAACAATCTTTTCTTCGTGAGCGAATACAGACAACACGGAGAGACTTGGCAAGAACGGATCAGGAGCTTCTGCACATTTTCTGTCAACTAAGTAGCAGAATACATAGAGACGACTGGGACTAGATCGACAGCATCACTCACAGTAGCATGGAGAACAAACTCGAGGGCTGCACCGAGCAACAGAAGAAAAAGTTTGAAAGATTCCGGAAGCAGACTTACAAGGCGATTCCCGACATGTCACATACAGTGGTCAACCTCACTGAACGACAATTGACCGAAGAGGAAGTGTCTGTTCTTCAAAAAGGAGGTAATTTTGCTATCACCCTGAGAACTATAACTATGGAGGATATCATTGCCAACACCGAAGCAGCCATTCGGACCCTTCGTTGTGGAAGGGCAGAGGAAATATGCATGGAAACAGCCAGGATACTGCGCCGAGCAAAACCACCAGCTTGCAACCTAAAGAAAGAAGAGGTACAAGCCATTAAGAATCTCAACGCTGACAAGAGTATATTGGTACTGCCTGCCGATAAGGGGAATGCGACCATCGAAATGAAGACCGGAGAGGATGAGCAAAAGATCCGAGACCTATTAGATCCGAATACGTACCGAAAACTAAGTGCAGATCCGACGCAGCGTATCACACGGAATACGAATCGATTAATCAAGGCGTCTTCTCTGCCGGCGGACATACAGAGAAACCTGCGCAACACAGAAGCCCTACCACCTCGGCTGTATGGATTACCCAAGATCCAGAAGAACAACGTTCCACTGAGACCGATCATTAGCGGTCCTGGATCACCGACATATAAATTGGCAAAACACTTGGCCTCTCTGCTCCAGCCTCACAAGGGGAAGACCGACACATACATTAAGGACTCAGGACATTTCATTGAGAAGCTGAAGAAACTGAAACTTGCACCAAACAACATCTTGTTCAGCTTTGATGTTGTTTCGTTATTTACGAAAGTGCCAATCAGTGACGCTCTGGAGCACATCGGTTCCATTTTCCCGCAGGACATCAGATAGCTCTTCCATGCATGTCTCACCACGAGCTATTTCACGTGGAATGGCGATTTCTATGAACAGCTGGAATGCGTCGCCATGGGTAGTCCTCTCAGTCCAGTGGTGGCCAACTTCTTCATGGAACAATTCGAAGCACGTGCACTGGACTCGGCGACTTGCAAACCTAAGGTGTGGTACAGGTACGTCGATGATACTTTTGTGGTGTGGAGCCATGGTGAAGAACAGCTCGGTGACTTCCTAAGACACTTGAACAGCCTACATGCCAACATAACATTTACCATGGAAGTAGAAAAGGACAAGAAACTGCCATTTCTAGATGTGCTGGTCACAAGGGACGGCGAAACCCTGGGACACAGCGTGTATTGAAAACCGACACACACGGACCGATACCTGCACAAACTGTCAAACCACCGCCCAAGCCAGAAAAGAGGCATGATTAGTACGCTCGTAATGAGAGCAGGACGAATATGTGAGCTGCAACACCTCAAACGAGAAATGCAACACCTGGAAACTGTCCTGAGGAACAATGGGTACTCCACAAATTATATTAGAAGTGCAACAGAACCAAACACTCAGTGAAGTAAGGAACCAGAAAAAGAAATGTCGGGTACGGCCTTTCTGCCATACATTCCCAGAGTGACAGACAGAATCGGCCGTATATTGCGCAAACATGGCGTAAAGACGATTTTCAAACTGACAAGGAAGATCAAAGAATGTCTTAGATAGGCGAAGGAGAAAAGAGACCCACTTGCAATGTTGGGAATATATCGTATACCATGCAGATGCGGAAAAGTTTATGTCGGAATGACTGGACGATCCATTAACACCAGGATCAAAGAGCATAAGCGACATTGCAGGTTGGGGCAGGTGGAGAAATCGGCCGTGGCAGAGCACGCACTGAATGAGACTGACCACATAATAAAATTCGCTGACACAGAAGTTCTGGCTGTAGAGAATTATTACCACACGCGCTTGTTCAGAGAAGGTGTAGAAATACAAAAACACGCGAACAGTTTGAACAAGAAAGAGGAAAGCCTTAAGGTCAATGGATCCTGGCTTCCCGTACTGCAGTGAATGACCGTCGCAGGTAGCAAGAGAAGCCCTCGGACGTTGGCGCGCCAGGTACATATAGTCTGCGGCCGCGAGCTTTGCTCCAGTTCACCACCGGCAATGGAGGGTGAAGCTTTGACAATGCCAGCCACTCGTGCTGGCGAAACGTCAGAAAAATCATTAGATGAACGTCGGCCGAAGAACCCGAGACAGAAGCCAATAGGCAGTTTGTCAAAAATTTTGAAGTCGCAATACAAGAACTAAAAGAGATTTGCTAAGAGGGAAGAACACAGAAGTGGTTAGAACCACAAAAGACTATAGGAGCAAACTTGTGCAGGGGAAAAAGTTTTTTGAACAAAAATGGTATGTTGTTCTCAAATATATCCATAAGGTCACTTAACAATACTTGAGCATGAGTACCAGACACTCCCACAAGGTTCCACATGCACCTGCTTCTTGCTGTGTGTTATCCATTGCACCAGCCCATATATGCAGATATATTTGATGGCGTTGTAAGACACATTCCATATTTCTATCAGTGTGTCCTATGTTATTTCATGATATTTCCATGCAGACACGTTGACGACAATGTCATTCATTATACTGTTTAGATAACCTCAACTGCACATTTTTAAACAGATGCACAGAGCTTTAAAAGACACATGTTGCAATATCTTGTAAATTTCTGTAGCAGATGGAAGCAAAAAAGTTCAAACCTGCAAAATACTCGTTATGAATGGATAACAGTTTCAGTCGACTTCTCTTCCTTTTTTATTTCTTTTTTTATGCTTTGTGATAGAATTGTTACTAAATTCAAGGTTTTGCAACCCACGGTTGCTTCATCAGGAAAGAGGGAAAGAGAGGGAAAGGCGAAAGGATGCAGGTTTTAAGGGAGAGGGTAAGGAGTCATTCCAATCCCAGGAGCGGACAGAATTACCTTAGGCGGAAAAAGGGACAGGTATACTCTCGCTCACACACACATATCCATCTGCACATATACAGACACAGGCAGACATATGTAAAGGCAAAGTGTTTTGGCAGAGATGTCGGTCGAGGCGGAAGTTCAGAGGCAAAGATGTTGTTGAATGACAGGTGAGGTATGAGTGGCGGCAACTTGAAATTAGCGGAGGTTGAGGCCTGGTGGGTAATGGGAAGAGAAGATATATTGAAGGGCAAGTTCCCACCTCCGGAGTTCTGATAGGTTGGTGTTAGTGGGAAGTATCCAGATAACCTGGACGGTGTAACACTGTGCCAAGATGTGCTGGCCGTGCACCAAGGCATGTTTAGCCAAATGGTGATCCTCATTACCAGCAAACACTGTCTGCCTGTATCCGTTCATGCAAGTGGACAGTTTGTTGCTGGTCATTCCCACATAGAAAGCTTCACAGTGTAGGCAGGTCAGTTGGTAAATCACGTGGGTGCTTTCACACGTGGCTCTGCCTTTGATGATGTACACCTTCTGAGTTACAGGACGGGATTAGGTGGTGGTGGGAGGGTGCATGGGACAGGTTTTACACTGGGGCAGTTACAAGGGTAGGAGCCAGAGGGTAGGGAAGGTGGTTTGGGGATTTCATTGGGATGAACCAAGAGGTTACAAAGGTTAGGTGGACGGCGGAAAGACACTCTTGGTGGAGTGGGGAGGATTTCATGAATGAGATCCATCCTTCAACCATTTCTCATTTGCTCAGTAATTTGTAATATTTATCTGCTATTCTTTCATTGATCTGCCTTCTTAATTTCTTTTAGCATGGAAGTCTGATATTTTCTCTTTTCTGCATTCAGTATTCTTGTTGTCTCTCATTTTATTTTCTATTCTGTTTTACTTTGTTGTTCTTCATAATTGTTTTAATTGTTTACATTCTTTATCTATATTTTTTTGCATTTCTTCTACCTTTACTGCTTCCTCACATGTTTGATTAAACCAATTTCATTTTGCTGTAACTGCTGGCTGTGCCATCTGTTGGAACTGTTGAATGTATAGACCAGAGCACAAGGCTCCACCAACCACCTGTGTATTGCTAATTAGATTGTATCATGTCTTCCATGTGTATGTATTGCTCGAGCAGTAAATTACAGTTTCTTGAGTTAGAACACTTTTCTTCTTTTTTCTTTTCACTTATCAGCTCCTTTGATGCATCTGTAAAGTGTCTCAGACTCATTCCTCACAGTCATTTGGTATTTTCTAGCTATCTCAGTCTGATAAACCACCTACGTATTATGTTGTGTTGCTGTTACTCACTTGTTTGGCAGGTTGAGGCCAGGAGGGTTATGGGAATGTAGGATGTATTGCAGGGAAAGTTTCCACCTGTGTAATTCAGAAAAGCTGGTGATGGTGGGAAGTATCCATATGGCACAGGCTGTGAAGCAGTCATTGAGATGAGGGATATCATGTTTGGCAGCATGTTCAACAAAAGGGTGGTCCACTTGTTTTTTGGCTATAGTTTGTCAGTCGCCAATCATGCGGACAGACAACTTGTTGGTTGTCATGCCTACATAGAATGCAGCACACTAGTTACAACTTAGCTTGTAAATAACATGACTGATTTCACCGGTAGCCCTGCCTTTGATGGTATAGGTGATGATAGTGTCCAGATTGGAGTAGGTGGTGTTTGGAGGATGTATGGGACAGGTCTTGCATCTAGGTCTATTAAAGGGGTATGAGCCAGGAGGTAAGGGATTGGGAGCAGGAGTTGTGTAAGGATGGACAAATATATTGTGTAGGTTCGGTGGACGGCGGACTACCGCTGTAGGAGGGGTGGGAAGGATAGTGGTCCAGACATTTCTCATCTCAGGGCACGATGAGAGGTAATTGAAGCCATGCGGAGAATGTAATTCATTTGCTGCAGTCCCAGATGGTACTGAGTTACAAGGGGAATGCTCCTTGTGGCTGGACTGTGGGACTTTGGGAGGTGTTGGGAGACTGGAAAGATAAGGCACGGGAGATTTGTTTTTGTACAAGGATGGGAGGATAATTATGGTCAGTGAAGGCTTCAGTGAGACCCTTGGTATAGTTTGAGGGACTGCTTGTCACTGCAGATGCGACAACTACACGTGGCTAGGCTGTGCAGAAGGGATTTCTTGGTATGGAATGAGTGGCAACTGTCAAAGTGGAGGTATTACAGGTGGTTAGTAGGTTTGTTATGGGCATAAGTACTGATGTAGCCATCGTTGAGGTGGAGTTCAACATCTAGGAAAGTGGCTTGTTGGGTTGAGTAGGACCAGGTGAAGCGAATGGGGGAGAAATTGTTGAGGTTCTGGAGAAATATGGATATGGTGTCGTCACCTTCATTCCAGATAGTAAAGATGGCATGAATGAATCTCAACCAGGCGAGGGGTTTAGGAATCTGGGTTTTTAGGAAGGATTCCTCTAGATGGCCCATGAATATGTTGACATAGGATGGTGCCATGTGGGTGCCCATAGCCATACCCCAGATATGTTTATTGGTAATGCCTTAAAGGAGAAGTAATTGTGGGTGAGGATATAGTTGGTCATAGCAACTAGGAAGGAGGTTGTTTGGAATCCATAGGGCATCTGGAAAGATAGTTCAATAGCAGTAAGGCCGCTTGCCCCATGGCTCATATCCCTGTGATAGACCTAGATGCAAGACCTGTTGCATACCTCCTCCCAGCACCACCTACTCCAGTCCAGTCATGAACATCACCTGCCCCATCAAAGGCAGGGTTACCTGTGAAACCAGTCATGTGAACTTCAAGCTAAGCTGCAACCACTATGCTGCATTCTATCTAGGAATGACTATCAACAAGCTGTCTGTCCTCATAAATGGCCACTGACAAACTGTAGCTAAGAAACAAGTGGTCCACCCTGTTGCTGAACACGGTGCCAAACATGATATCCTTAATTTCAATGACTGCTTCACATCCTGTGCCATGTGGATCCTTCCCAACAAAACCAGCTTTTCTGAATTGCGCAGGTGGGAACTCTTCCTGCAATATATCCTATATTCCTGTAACCCTCCTAATGTTCCTGTAACCCCCCTGGTGTCAAGCTCCATTAATCACTGTCCTTACCTATCCAGCCCCTTCCCTGTTCCCATACCACCACAGCCAGTCTCTTTATTTCTCTTCTTTTCTGCTTCTTCCCTCCCTGTCCACCGTTTGACCTGCAGCACTTCCTTGTCCACCAACCCAACTGTACTATCCCTCCCCCTCCCTGCCCCAGCCTTCTCCTTACCCCCACCCAGTCACCACTCCCATCATGCTCTGGTGCTGCTGCTAGCAATGTGGTTTCAATTGTCTGAGACTGCAGATGCGTGTGCAAGTTGCGTTTGCATGAGTAAGTGTGTGTGCATGTGTGTATGTGTGTCTATTGCTGATGAAGGCCTTATTGGCTGAAAGCTATAATTGTGTGAATCTTTTTGTTGTGCCAGCTATAATTGTGTGAATCTTTTTGTTGTACCTATCATGACTCAGCATCTCCGCTATATGGCGAGTAGCAACTTTCCTTCTCCAATATTGTTCCTTTCAACATTAGGTTTTAATCAGCTTTTGGCATCTCTGGTACACGACTTTTAGGATCCCTTCCTGCACATCTGCTCGCAGCAACTTCCAATCACCTGACAGTAGTCAGGATGCTTTCCATTTGCTTATGAACAGCAACTAACTCTTCCCCCACCTGAGAACAGCACATACAATGTGGCTGCTTTGCAACTGGTTAAATATCTTATAGAATGGTAAACAAATAACATTAAACTAAGCCTTCTGATTCTCTTTTAGTTTTTGGATCTGATATGATACAAGTATTACCAGCAGCCTTCTAGAACCAAAGTGTTAATAAACGAGTAAATTGCATGGATTTCTTACTTAGCTGAATTTGTGAGGCCTCATACACTAATGTGCCAAAAATGAACGCTGCAGCAGTAGTTTAAAACAGACAAAATTGCAAAGAAATTGTGGAGCACCAACAAACACATCATCCACTTGAGGCAGCTAACTAGAGTATAGGTATAGCATCAGTTATTCCTCAGTTCCATTTCAAAAGCAAATGGGGTAGAATGTCAAAAATTCCTGAGTTATTGTGGAGATCATTTTATCTCCTGGATTTTCTACCTTTCCTTGGAGAGGTTTGCTTGAATAACTCTGTTTTTGCTTTCTCGCACTTACACTTGAATTTACAAAATATTTAGGAGTACACATTAATTTGTCCTTTTTGTTACCACTCTTTAATAAACCACATTGACTTAATATTTGTGTGTGGGTTTCATGTATATTTGCATGTCATTAATAAAATTTCCTACTGAGAAACTGTTGTCTTTCAACAAGACGTAGTTGATATAATAGCAATCCATATTTGCCCACAACATCTTTATAGTGCTGGACATTGTAAACATAACCACTACCAAAATACTACAGCTTCATACACACAGCAAACAGTACCATATATAATGAAATGGAGTTCAGGATGCTTTCAGTGAGTATATAATTATTTCAGTTGGGAATGGTGTTAACACAAAACAGTGGACTTCCTGACATTCCCAAAATGGCAGTAGGGGCAATTTTGACCCTGCATAAAATATTTTCATATTTGACTTAAACAAAGACTTCATTTTAGGGAGTTATAGCAATAATTATTTTTCAAGATAATTAATACATTAATTATTTCAAGAAGAAAATACTTACCAATTTATCATCGCCCTTACCTGTGGACTTTCATATATTGACAATTTTTAGAACCTTCCAGACTCATTTAGTATATATGATTTATATTATCCATATTATATTGTTTAGTCTAATTATTGTTCTCAACACTTTTTGAGTGTTGAATTCTATGTATTTCTTCATGAGACACAGCACTGATTCATCAAAAATAAGACAGAAAGCACTGATGACAGGGTCTTCTACTTGTAGGTGAACATAAATAGTGGTTCTTCCTCTCTCTTCTAGAATCTAGCTAATCGTCTCCAGAAGATGAAAAACTTCCCACTTGATGCCATTAGTAGTGTCCATCTTTTTATAGGTATAACTGGTCCAGCTGTGATTGCTGAGGTGAGGATTGATGTACATCAGCATCTGAATCCTCATCCACTAATCTCTCCTCATTCACAAGGTCTTAGTCTTCATCTATCTCTGGTACAAAATCGTCATCATCATCAGTGAAGTCAACTATCGATTTAATGTCAGACTTCTTTATGGCACATAACATTTCTTCATTGAAAAGCCCATGCTGAAGACACGTGTTCAAAAATATCTTTCATCAACAAATAATATTATCAGAATGACATGGTATAATTGTGGAAGATTAGAATGTGCACATGCCAAGATGCAACAATGTTTCTGCTTCATTGTTGGATTATTTAGATACAATAAAAACTGTTTACAAACTGACATGGCACATCAGGCATACAACAGGAGGTCAGTAATCACATAGGAAACAGGGGTTGCAATCCCCACAAGAGGGCACTACAGTCATGAGAGGTCAGTGCTATACAAGCACAGGCAGAGCACATGGAGACTGTTGCCATTCTCACCACGAAAGTGTATGAAGTAACATGGCTAGTTATACACACTGTAAAATGGTTGAAATGCATTTGCTTTATGGCACGGCCAACTGCAGTGGGCGAGAAGTCATCTGATTGTATCATGTGAAACGGTCCGGGAGAAAGGTGCTACGCCACACGTTATTCACCACTCTGCATAGCCAGTTATGCAAAACCGGCTCGTTGCCTGTGTACAAGCCAGAAGCTAGTCATCAATGAACAACATGGACAGTTTTGCTTAAGGAACCATTCTTAAAAGGGTGCAGCATATGCTGTCAACAAGAGCATGAGGTGTATCCCATACTACTGATAACAAAGGACTGCATAAATTTCATTTACAGCATGTCAAGGAATTGCAACCAGGAGTCTACAGCAAGTGCATGAAATTTGGGCAGAGGTTTCTGCAGGAATCCGGTGCAGATCAAAGCTTCACAATGATTGTCATTTTTCACACTTGAGGGCATGATGAATGTTCACATCTTGCATATGTGGGTGGATGCAAAACCACATGCTACACTTAAGAATGCCTCATAATGCAAATTTATCCTTAACTTGTGGGCTGGAATCATCGTGAGGCTGTTGGATTGGGCTGTACATTCTCCCAGACCAACTCAATGACTGCATGTATCTCTTATTCCTGCAAGAGGTTCTGCCGGACATGCTGAATGATGTTCCTATGCTTGTTTGTTGCTGCATTTGATTTCAGCACAATGGAGGCCCCATGGATTTCGGCAGATAAGTGAGAGCACATCTGCAGGCAACCATTTGTGCTGCTGGACTGGTCATGGTGGGCCAGTCACATGGCTGCCATGATCACCTGTTCTATCCCCTTTTGCATGGAACACTTCTTACATAACTAGAGGACCCAGTGGGCAGAATTATTGTCGCAGCAGAATGTCTTTGAGGTATACCAGGTATCTTTGAGAGAGTGTACCGTTCAATGAAGTATCAATATAGAGCATGTCTCAATGCACCTGGAAAAAATTTTGAGCTCTCCTGTAGTGAGCATTCATTTGTACCATGTGACTAAATAACTGCAACGCCATTTAGTATCTCCGGATGTCATTTGTGACCCCCATTATCTATGTTATTAATGATCCTTGTTATATGACCAGTGTGCCATGTCAGTTTGTAAACCTATTTTTGAATCCCCTGTATATTCAACCCCCTCGAGAACCATGGACCTTGCCATTGGTGGGGAGGCTTGCGTGCCTCAGCGATACAGATAGCCGTACCATAGGTGCAACCACAACGGAGGGGTATCTGTTGAGAGGCCAAAAAAACATGTGGTTCCTGAAGAGGAGCAGCAGCCTTTTCAGTAGTTGCAGGGGCAGCAGTGTGGATGATTGACTGATCTGACCTTGTAACACTAACCAAAACGGCCTTGCTGTGCTGGTACTGCAAACGGCTGAAACCAAGGGGAAACTACAGCCGTAATTTTTCCCGAGGGCATGCAGCTTTACTGTATGGTTAAATGATGATGGCATCCTCTTGTGTAAAATATTCCGGAGGTAAAATAGTCCCCCATTCGGATCTCCTGGCAGGGACTACTCAAGAGGATGTCATTATCAGGAGAAACAAATCTGGCGTTCTACGGATCGGAGCACGGAATGTCAGGTCCCTTAATCGGGCAGGTAGGTTAGAAAATTTAAAAAGGAAAATGGATAGGTTAAAGTTAGATATAGTGGAAATTAGTGAAGTTTTGTGGCAGGAGGAACAAGACTTCTGGTCAGGTGACTACAGGGTTATAAACACAAAATCAAATAGGGGTAATGCAGGAGTAGGTTTAATAATGAATAGGAAAATAGGAATGTTGGTAAGCTACTACAAACAGCACAGTGAATGCATTATTGTGGCCAAGATAGATACGAAGCCCACGCCTACCACAGTAGTACAAGTTTATATGCCAACTAGCTTTGCAGAGGACGAAGAAATTGAAGAAATGTATGATGAAATAAAAGAAATTATTCAGATAGTGAAAGGAGACGAAAATTTAGTAGTCATGGGTGACTGGAATTCGTCAGTAGGAAAAGTAAGAGAAGGAAACATAGTAGGTGAATATGGATTGGGGGTAAGAAACGAAAGAGGAAGCCGCCTGGTAGAATTTTGCGCAGAGCACAACTTAATCATAGCTAACACTTGGTTCAAGAATCATAAAAGAAGACTGTATACATGGAAGAATCCTGGAGATACTGACAGGCTTCAGATAGGTTATATAATGGTAAGACAGAGATTTAGGAACCAGGTTTTAAATTGTAAGTAATTTCCAGGGGCAGATGTGGACTCTGACCACAATCTATTGGTTATGAACTGTAGATTAAAACTGAAGAAACTGCAAAAGGTGGGAATTTAAGGAGATGGGACCTGGATAAACGAACTAAGCCAGAGGTTGTAGAGTTTCAGGGAGAGCATAAGGGAACAATTGACAAGAATGGGGGAAAGAAATACAGTAGAAGAAGAATGGGTAGCTTTGAGGGATGAAGTAGTGAAGGCAGCAGAGGATCAAGTAGGAAAAAAGACGAGGGCTAGTAGAAATCCTTGGGTAACAGAAGAAATATTGAATTTAATAGATGAAAGGAGAAAATATAGAAATGCAGTAAATGAAGCAGGCAAAAAGGAATACAAACGTCTCAAAAATGAGATCGACAGGAAGTGCAAAATGGTTAAGCAGGGATGGCTTGAGGACAAATGTAAGGATGTAGAGGCTTATCTCACTAGGGGTAATATAGATACTGCCAACAGGAAAATTAAAGAGACCTTTGGAGAAAAGAGAACCACTTGTATAAATATCAAGAGCTCAGATGGAAACCCAGTTGTAAGCAAAGAAGGGAAAGCAGAAAGGTGGAAGGAGTATATAGAGTATATAGAGGGCGATGTACTTGAGGACAATATTATGGAAATGGAAGAGGATGTAGATGAAAATGAAATGGGAGATATGATACTGCGTGAAGAGTTCAACAGAGCACTGAAAGACCTGAGTCGAAACAAAGCCCCGGGAGTAGACAATATTCCGTTAGAACTACTGACAGCAAAAAAACTCTACCATCTGGTGAGCAAGATGTGTGAGACAGGCAAAATTCCCTCAGACTTCAAAAAGAATATAATAATTCCAATCCCAAAGAAAGCAGGTGTTGACAGATGTGAAAATTACTGAACTATAAGTTTAATAAGTCATGGCTGCAAAATACTAATTCTTTACAGACGAATGGAAAAACTGGTAGAAGCCGACCTTGGGGAAGATCAGTTTGGATTCCGTAGAAATATCGGAACACGTGAGGCAATACTGACCCTACGACTTACCTTAGAAGCTAGATTAAGGAAAGGCAAACCTACGTTTCTAGCATTTGTAGACTTAGAGAAAACTTTTGACAATGTTGACTGGAATACTCTCTTTCAAATTCTGAAGGTGGCAGGGGTAAAATACAGGGAGCGAAAAGCTATTTACAATTTGTACAGAAACCAGATGGCAGTTATAAGAGTCGAGGGACATCAAAGGGAAGCAGTGGTTTGGAAGGGAGTGAGACAGGGTTGTAGCCTCTCCCCGATGTTATTCAATCTGTATATGGAGCAAGCAGTGAAGGAAACAAAAGAAAAATTTGGAGTAGGTATTAAAATCCATGGAGAAGAAATAAAAACTTTGAGGTTCGCCGATGACATTGTAATTCTGTCAGAGACAGCAAAGGACTTGGAAGAGCAGTTGAATGGCATGGATAGTGTCTTGCAAGGAGGATATTAGATGAATATCAACAAAAGTAAAATGAGGATCATGGAATGTAGTCGAATTAAGTCGGGTGATGCTGAGGGAATTAGATTAGGAAATGAGACTCTTAAAGTAGTAAAGGAGTTTTGCTATTTGGGGAGCAAAATAACTTATGGTGGTCAAAGTAGAGAGGATATAAAATGTAGACTGGCAATAGCAAGGAAAGCATTTCTGAAGAAGAGAAATTTGTTAACATTGAGTATAGATTTAAGTGTCAGGAAGTCGTTTCTCAAAGCGTTTGTATGGAGTGTAGCCATGTATGGAAGTGAAACATGGACGATAAATATTTTGGACAAGAAGAGAATAGAATCTTTCAAAATGTGGTGCTACATAAGAATGCTGAAGATTAAATGGGTAGATCACATAACTAATGAGGAAGTTATGAATAGGATTGGGGAGAAGAGAAGTTTGTGGCTCAACTTGACTAGAAGAAGGGATCGGTTGGTAGGACATATTCTGAGGCATCAAGGGATCACCAGTTTGGTATTGGAGGGCAGTGTGGAGAGTAAAAATCGTAGAGGGAGACTAAGAGACGAATAAACTAAACAAATTCAGAAGGATGTATGTTGCAGTATGTACTGGGAGATGAAGAAGCTTGCACAGGATAGAGTAGCATGGAGAGCTGCATCAAACCAGTCTCAGGACTGAAGACCACAACAACAACATGTATATTCAAAAGGAAAACTGCAACCATGTCAAACTCACCCCTCTTACAGTTCTAGCTATATTGAATTAAATGTGTAAAAAAATATAAATATTTTGTAAATCCTAGTACATCATTATAGAAAGAAGAAAAAATTGGAAAAAGTCACACAATTTAATGAAGAAAGTAAAAATAGGATACAATACCAAATACGACAGAGATTCTTTTGATCCTTTCTGCAATTCTACAGTTAGCTTGGCCTTAAAAATGTTTCCATGGAGATAGTTGATATTAAACAAATGCCTTCCAAC
Organism: Schistocerca piceifrons; assembly: GCF_021461385.2. NCBI lineage: Eukaryota > Metazoa > Arthropoda > Insecta > Orthoptera > Acrididae > Schistocerca > Schistocerca piceifrons. Next base: position 372,947,491 of record NC_060145.1, on the reverse strand, counting down.
AGTAAATATTTTGTTATCAGTTTCTCTTGTGTTACTGAGTATCACATGATAATCATCTCTGTTCTGTGTATTGCAATGATGAATATCTCTATTCATTATTTCATACTCTACGATTTGTGGCCCCTGGCTGATTCTGCTTGGAACATAAGCCTCTGCATCTTTTTCTGTCCTCCTACCATAATTCTCCCTCTGCTCTATCCCAGTCCCTCTTCATCATACATTCTTTCTTTCCTACTATCCATCTGGCATTTGTTCTTCCTCTATGTCTCTTACTCTCGATTGCCATTTTGCAGCAACCTGCCAACTCCTATTATTTTAACATGCCCATACCATATTACTCTTTTTTTTCTATTCACTATATTATGTTAAATATGTTCCTTTAAAAACATAACTGTTTTAAGAACATGTGCATGGTAAACTGTCAGCAAATTATACTTGAAAAAATCATGTGTTCTTCAAGTCAGACTGTGGAATTTACATCCCTTAACCAGGTAGGTAGGTTAGAGGAAGTTAGATATAGTGGGAATTACTGAATAATGATGGCAGGAAGAACAGAATTCATGGTCAGGTGAGTGCAGAATTATCAACAGAAAATAAAGTAGGGGTAAATTTTCTAATAGTGAGTAAGATAATAAGAATGCAGATGAATTTCTGTGAACAGCACCACAATGAATACATTATCATAGTCAAGATAGACTAAAATTCAACACTCACTGCAGTAATATAAGTATGTATATGTCTACCAGTTCCACAGTTACATGGATTTCAAGAGCTCAGATGGCAAGCCAGTAATAAGCAAAGAGTTAAAGTCTAAAAGGTAATTGGAATATACAAAATGGGTGCACACAGGACAGAAACTTAAAGGCAATATTATAAAAATGAAAGGAAGGTGGAAAAATACCGTATACACACGAATAACCCATGCATATTTTTTAAAGATTTTAAACATGGCTGAATTTTTTTCTCAAATTTAAGGATGAAAAACTGGAGTGCACAGATTAATTGTAGTGAGGTTGGTACTGCTCTTCTGTTGCCAACAATAGGTCCCTTTATAATATAGTGTTCTCGCAGCCTTATTCTGTAATGTGTCAGTAGCAAGTTAGAAATTAACTATTAACCATGTGTTAACTCGTTAATTATGGCTACAAGTTCTCATTATCACTTATACACAACTAAAGAAAAACTTGAAATTATTGAAGAAGCAGAGAAGACTGGTAGCTGTGCAGCAGCAAAAAAGTGTGATGTGAGTGAGAATTGTATTCATGACCGATGATAAAATGAAACATGACTTTAAGAAATTCACTGTCCGCTTCCCCCCCCCCCCCCCCCCCCCTCCCCCCCATAATATACAAGTTGTGTTGTGTTTGTGTGAGTGTGTGTATATGTATCTATTGCTGACAAAGGCTGTAATGCCCGAAAGCTGTAATTGTGTGAATCTTTTTATTGTGCCCATCACGACTCAGCATCTCCACTATATGGTGAGTAGCAACTTCCCTTCTCCTATATTGTCACATTCCATCCTGGATTTTCCGTTGTTTAATGTTGAAACCAATGAGATTTTTGGTGAAATTTTAAGCTTATATTGAAAGGCCAGGCTTATGGAGAATGAACGTGATGTATTTGCCACTGTAGACAAGAAACTCAAATTCACTATGATAAAAACTGAAACTGCCTATGTGATTGTTTGGATACAACGAAGATCAGAGGTGGGCATTGAGCCCTTCTGTCTACCACCAGACACACCTTTTGATGTAACTGTAAACCTCAGATCACTAGTACATTAGTGCCCCAGTCATATTGTAATCATCAGTGCAGACCTTAATCATCCAACAGTTAACAGGATAATTAGAGTTTCATTAGTGGTGAGCATGATACGACATTTTGCAAAACATTGCTATATGCCTTCTCTGAAAATTATCTAGAACATATGGTTTGTAACTCTGTTCATGATGGAAATATTTCTGATTTAATGGCAACAAATAGACCTCAACATAGTTTCTCGCATACCCCTTGCACTGGTGCCATGAGAGTCAAATACCATGTGATTGTGCGTGTGTCATTGATATCGTATAAAGTGCTTTGGTGTATCAGGAAATCTTGAGGCATTCAAAGATGAGTATCATTTGCCAGCCTTGCCCTTCCAAATTCTTCAAAATAAATCTTCATGTGATTTCAATAGCCAAAGCTTCATCTGTAAATATGAGATGACTGCTATGTATTCTATTAATCAATGTAACAGAAAAAGGCAGCATAAATGGTCACAGGTTTGTTTAATCCATGGGAGAGTGTCACAGAGATACTGAAGGAACTGAACTGGAAGACTCTTAAAGATAGACATAAACTATTCCAAGAAAATCTATTAACAAAGTTTCAATAACTGGCTTTAAGCAGTGACTCTAGGAATATACAACAATCTCATCCATATCACTAACATGGGTATCATGAGAATAAGATTATAATAATTACTGCACAGAATCATTCTTCCCGCACTCCATATGTGAATGGAGCAGCAAGAAACCCTAATAACTGGTCAGTGGGACATACCCTCTGCCATGCAACTCACAATGCTATGCAGAGTATAGATGTAGATTTAGATGTAGATGTAGATGTCACAATGTGAACCTTAGCAACAATACTTTAATCTGCATATATAAGATGTCCCTGCATTTTCCAAATGACTAATTTGGGAAAAAACATTAATTTATTGTGTTAAATGGTTACCAGCTTACTAGGTCATAATCAGACATTTACTAACTGTTGTTGCCAAAGAAACTACAATGTTTGTGTACAACATAGGAGAAAAAGGTACACATCTAGATTGAGGCACAAACACAAAATGCACAAACACAAAGTAAATGACATCTTTGACAGTGTGGGGATAATTCAATGTAAAAAAATAAAAAAATTGAACAATTAATAAATATAAAGGGAATAAGTAAGAAAAAAGTTTAACACAAAATTGGAGAAGCATGCCTACATAACAATTTATATTAATTAACAAAACCACTGAAATAAAATTATACTTGACAAGGCATAGAGAAACCAATTAGAAGAAAGACTTATCTGTTGTAATTAAAAAAATATATGAAGAACTTAAGCAAAATTAATATATAAACAGAAATGAATAAATGCAGAAAATGGAAGAACGTGAGAGAACATACAGTAAATGCCATCTTTGGGAGTGTGGTGGTACTGCATTTTAAAAGCTATATAGTTGAACAATATATTAATATAAAGGGAGCAAACAGAAAAATATTAACACTATACCCAAATGCTCCCAAAGATGGCATGTTAGTATAATCTCTCACATTTCTCCAATTTCCTGCATTTAATCATTTCAGTTTATATTATTGACATTGTGTAAGTTCTTCATATATTCTTTGTCTTTGGTTACAACAGATAATGTTTTATATTTCTTCAAGTGGCTTGACAAGTACTAATTTTATTTTATTTCATTGATTTTGTTTATTAATATATATTGTTATGTAGGCATGTTTTTCCAGTTTTGTCCTAGAGTTTTTTCCTATCTACTCCATTTATATTTATTTGTTGTTCAGGTTTTTACTTTTTACGTTGTATTACTACCATATTGTCAAAGATGTCATGTATTGTGAATTTGTGCTTCAGACTAGATATGTAACTTTTTCCAATGTCATATACAAACATTGTAACTTCTTTGGCAATAATAGTCAGTAAATATTTCATGATGGCCCTTGCTGTTCATGTTGTATATGAGAACCCTCCAGAAAATATTTATAATAACCTTAGGTTTTTTTGCGATGATGTATTTATATATAACGAAGTACCACCTGAGAAAAGGTGTGCAGATATTCAGTGAGATCTTGATGAGATTTTAAAGTGGAGTAATGATTCACAAATCACTTTAAATGTTCAGAAAAAACTCAAATAAATACTTGAGTGTAATAGTTGGTTTAGGTAAAGTGGGTGACAGAGTTTGATTGATTGGTAGGATCTAGAAAAATGCAGTCAGCCTACAAAGGTCCTAGAATATTGCTAAAATGAGTGGGAACCATACCAGATAGAACTAACAGAAACAAAGAAGGATAAAGGTTTATTTGACCCGAGGGTGGGTGACAAAGTAAATGCTGAAAGAACAGATTTGCCAGGTGCTTGAATGTAGATGCAAACTATCTTGTGAAAGCCTACTTAGAAAGTTTCTAGAAGAAACTGTAAATGATATATATATATATAAAATAGAAACATACTCCTCCACCAACACACCTATATAACTCCCATATGGTTTGGGAAGGCAAGATTAAACTAATTGCAGTTGGCACAGAGGCACTTAAGCAATCATATTTCCCACCCACCATACGTGAATGGAACTGGAAAAAACTCTAATAACTGGTACAGTGGGATGTACCCTCTGCCATGCACTTCACAGTGGTTTGCACTATATAGATGTAGATGTAAATATGGATGTGTAACTTAGATAAGGTATTCACATTTCACATGAATAGTTTGTGCTGGGATCCAGTGAGGGTTATGCCATACTATGTATCCTCAAAAGCATCTAACTCAATCCTTAGTATAGATAAGCATCAGGCAGTCTAAATGAACATTGAATAATCAGAGCTAATCATGGTGATGTAGGTGATCAGGAATGGTACCACAATCACACAAAAAGGAAGAGCTCAACTTTGTCTCCTTAATTGCAATATATTCTATTTTGTATTTATTTATTTCTTATTCCAGTGATACATGAAGTGACAGTATCACAGAATATGAAATGTGTCATACATCTATGGTAGCACATAAAAACAAAACAAAATGATTCCATATTACAGTAAATGGTAACTTAGGTTCTACTACAGAAAATCAATTTTGAGAGATAAATAAATATTACAAAATAATAAGTGTTACAGACAGTAAATATTGCAAAATATATGTTTACAATAAAGAATAGTTAGGATAACAAATGTAAATTTTTGCATATATTTGCTGTTAACAATACAAGAAATGCTAAACACTGTAGTACAGGAACTCCTCTATCATATAAAATGATCCTTGTAATTGGAACTACTTAAAGTTTTTTCAAACGAGAGCTAATCTTCTACCAAACACTTAATTCTTGAAGAGAGGACATTAAAAATCTTAAGGCAGTAAAATGGACTCCTTTCTGTACCATACCTATATTTACCTGTTCATAGTGGATATCATGTTTTCTTCTCATCTCATGACTATGTTACTTACTATTCAATTTAAAAATAGATTTTTCTTTCCTTATGAAACACATCAAAGAGAATATATATTGCACAGTGGATGCAAGGATTCCAAGTTTCTTAAAAATATTCCTGCATGTGGCTCTAGGATCGACTCCACACATGATCCTTATGGACTTTTTATTTTTATTTTTTTTATTTAATTTATTTATTTATTTATTTTGTGCACACAGTACTGTTTTAGCCAGTGACTGATTACCCCAAAATACAGTTCCATATGCCATAATGGCATGAAAATAACCATAATAGACTGAATTCATGGTTTCCATACATGTATAAGAAGAAACAATGCATAATGCATAAGTTACTGAACTCCATCTTTTGTGTAAATCCAGGATGTGGTTTGACCAATTCAGTTTGCTTTCAATATGCAAATCTAGGTAATTTGGGGTATCCACCCTAGTTATCACCTGGTCACCATTAATGTTAAATCAGTTCACTGTTTCACTTAAAACCTTATTTGCTGTTTCCTCAAGTTTATCTACTACATTATCAATAAGTGCTGTAGTATCATCAGCAAAAATGGTGAATCTGCAATATTTTGCACAGAGAGGCAGATCATTTACAAAGATTATAAAAAGTTAGGGGCCCAAAAATGAGCCTTGTGGCACTCCACATGTGATAGTCCCCCATTCTGAAGATATTGGGACTACATTTTGAATATCCACTACAACTTTCTGTTTCCTGTTTGTCAGGCAAGAGTCAAGCCATTTCCCTGATGAACCACTTTTACCGATATGTGCAGATTTTTGTAAAAGAATCTGGTGATTGACACAGCAAATGCTTTTGTTAGGTCACAAAAAATTCCAACCACCTTTAGTTTTTTGTTGATATATTCTAAGACCTTGCCAGCAATTGCTAATATTGCATCTTCTGTTGACAAACCTTTCTGAAATCCATACTGATTTTTGCAGAGGATACTTTGATCCATGAGATGCTTACCTATACTGGCATTAGTTTCTCTAAAACCTTTGAAAAACTTTTCAGTAGTGGCTAATAGATAGCAGCATCTGTCTTATCTCACTTCTTACATAAATAAGAGAGAAGGAAAGTTGCTACTCACCATATAGCGGAGATGCTGAGCTGCGATAGGCACAAGAAAAAGATTCACACAATCATAGCTTTCAGCCATTAAGGCCTTTTTCCGCAGTAGACACACATACTCACACGCACACACACACTCACACAAGGGCAACTTGCACACACATCTGCAGCCTCAGAGAGCTGAAACTACACTGTGAGCAGCAGCATCAGCGCATGATGGGAGTGGCGTCTGCGTGGGATTAAGGAGGAGGCTGGGGCAGGGAGGGGGAGGGATACTATGGTGAGAGTGGCAGATAGTGAAGTGGTGCAGTTTAGACAGAGTGTAGGAGAGAAGGTGTGGAGGGGGGAGGGGGTAAGTAGCGGAAAGGAGAGAAATAAAAATAAAAATAAAAGAAATTAAAAGACTGGGTGTGGTGGTGAAATGATGGCTGTGTAGTGCTGGAATGGGAACAAGGAGGGAGCCGGATGGGTGAGGACAGTGACTAATGAAGGTTGAGGACAGGAGGGTTATGGGAACATAGAACGTATTGCAGGGAAAGTTCCCACCTGCGCAATTCAGAAAAGCTGGTGTTAGTGGGAAGGATCCATGTGGCACAGGCTGTGAAGCAGTCATTGAGATGAGGGATATCATGTTTGGCAGCGTGTTCAGCTACAGGGTGGTCCACTTGTTTTTTGGCCACAGTTTGTCAGTGGCCATTCATGTGGACAGATAACTTGTTTGTTGTCATGTCTACATAGAATGCAGCACAGTGGTTGCAGCTTAGCTTGTAGATCACATGACTGGTTTCATTCAGTGATGCATCAAAAATGTAGCGATGGACTTTACTTACATGGCTGCAGCAGTATTTTAATAATTTGTTGGAAATATTGCAATTCCAGTAGAGTTTTGCTTTTGAGCGATTTAATAACTCTTTCAGTTTCTTGAACAGTGACTGTTGTTACCTTCATGTGTTGTACTTTGGCTTTCGAAAGATTGATGGCTTCATTCATGGAGCCTTGTAAACCTATTTTTTCTGTTACTGGTGAAATATATTTGTTTAATGTGTCTGCAACTATTTTTGGATTGCTAACAAGATGACCCTCACTATTTATTTGGGTATTTTCACTACAAACTGCATATTTCCTTGTTTCCTTCTTTACAAAATTCCAAATAGTTTTTACTCTATTGCTTGAGTAATCAATTTCTGTCTTCAAGCACTTGTTCTTTGCTGCTTGTATGGTCTTATTCTGAACTTTATTGTAGAGTTTATAATGCATACTCCTACTGGCGCCATTTGATCTCTTGACTGCCGCATATAGTTCTCTTCTTGTTTTGCAAGAAATTTTGATGCTTTTAGTAGTCCCAGATTTGTTTCCATATTTTAACAGGTCTTCCCTTGCTGACTTTTTTTGGAAATATTTCTTCAAAAAGTCATCTAACTTCGTGTAAAAAATATTAAAGTTTGAGTTAATATCAATTGCATCATACACAGGAGATCAATCCATTAGCTGTAATAGCTAATTAAAGCTTTCAATGATGTGTTCATGTATAATTCTAAAGTTTCTCCAAATGAAATTTTCTTTCATTTGTACATTTATTTGGTGTAGGGTGAGGAATTGTCCTTCATGATCAGAGAGGCCATTTATAATATTTTTCACAGTTAAATTAGTGTAAATATCCTTATCTATAAATACATTATCTATTAAAGTGCTAGAACCAGCTGTGACACTAGTTGGAGTATCCACCTTTGGTACTAAGTCGTAACAGTGCATTAGATGTTCAAAGTCTGGTTTGTTTCTATTTTCTGTCAAAAAGTCCACATTGAAGTCTACCATTACAATGCTTGATTTAGTTTTCCTGCATAGGTGGGACAGAAGTGACTCTGTTTGTCTCAGGAATACATTCAGATTTCCAGCAGGTGCCCTGTAAATAGCCAGTACAATAACTGTTGTACTATATGTTGTTAACTCAATGCCACACATCTCAAATTGCTGTTCATAAAAGTATTTGCTTCAATCTAGAGATTTATACACTACATTGTTTTTTACTAATATTACAACTCCACATTTTCTCATAATAGATCAACAGTAATGTGCAGCTAAACTAAAGTTCTCAATTTGTGGCATGTGGATTCCACTCATAACATGATGTTCTGAGAAACACAGTATATCGGGCTCACTTTCATACTTGTCTTTTAAATTTATTAACAACTGGTCTATTTTATTCTTGAGACTACATATATTTTGGTGGAATAAAGACAATGTTTGATTTTTGCTTACCCCTGCATTCGCATGATGTTTGCTAGGAGTGGCTTTTTCCAATACACTAGTTGATATTATTGCTTGAGGTGTGGAGAACGTATATTGAAAACATCAGAGAAATGTTTCACACAATTTAAAATCCTTTTCTCTTGTGTTACTCACCAAAAAAATGCTGGGTTTGCTTTCTGTTGCTTGTAGGACAGGCAACAATTTCTGCTGGAAGTGTTGATATTTCAGCTGTTTGGTCCCACCACTGATGATTCTCTTGCTTTTGACGATGCTGATCTTCGCTGCTGAGACTGGTCCCATACTGGTACATCTAATTTTGCTGCTTGCTCTCTCTCTCTGTTCGCAATGATTTCATTTATAATTTTACACACAAAGTTTCTTCCTTCATAATTTAGATGCACTCCATGTTTGGTATGCTGGCATCTGTCCAATTTGCCTATATCAATGATACTACATTTTCCAAACAAAAAACAGTTTTGTTTTATTTTGATGTTAGTGTTTTGAATTTCTTTGTTGACACATGAGTGATACATTAGATCATATCTGTGTAGTAAACTTGCAACTATTGTATTTCCTTGTTTATTGTGTTCCAGGAACTTTTTTAGTTCCATTAGGCAGTTATTTCTTCATTTCTTGCAATATCATTTGCACCCATTGTACACACGATATAATCATTTTTTCCCAACATTTTATCATGTAAGTCGACAACAGTAATGTTTTTGTTGTTGCTTCTGGCTTCACAATAGCTGCTACATTGTATTTTTTGTTTTCTTTGGAAAATCTCATCATGTTTTTCCCATCTCTGTCCATTAAAAATGAAGAAAAATGAAATGTCGTGTGGCTAGGGCCTCCCGTCGGGTAGACCATTCGCCTGGTGCAGGTCTTTCGATTTGACGCCACTTCGGCGACCTGCGCGTCGATCCATTAAAAATAATACACTACTTTTGTGTTTGCACTGTTGTACAGTTTTGTTGATATTTCCTTTGTCATTCACCCCATTGCTATGTGCAGAAACGACATGCTCAGTTTCTCACCATCACTGTTTTCCTTAATGCTGAACTTACAGCCTGTATCACCATTCTGTTGATAAGGTTTGTTTAAAAGTTCATGTTCCCTTACCGATGTTAGGCCTAAATCTGCCTCTTCATTCATGGATTTGGAAAGTAACAGAAAACTAATGTTAATCACTGAAATTGGGAGGGAAATGTTCAAATGTTATCAAGTATCAATAAAAATAAAAGTTACAGTAGTGTAATAAAAAAATGGATGTTGAGGTTGAAATATCAACAGTTATGAAAATGATAGATTGTTACTCATTGTAAAGAAAACACAGTGAGTTGCAAACAAACACAATGAAAAGACTGTTACACACTGAGCTTTTAGCCAAAGCCTTATTCAGAAAAGAAGGTAAACCACACACACATTCACACAAGCAGACCCACCTCACGCACCCATGGCTGCTTTCTCTCGCCAGACTGCCAGATGTAATCAACATAGCCCCTATAATATTGAGATAAGTGAGGGAGATGAATGTTAGGGATGAGGAGCAACAGTAGAATATTATTGCATGTTACCTATGCAGCAGGCCATAGAATCTCACCGTGTTGTACCAACCGTGGCCGGTAGTTTTCTGCAAGGTCCTTTGTGGTCAACAGGGGTGGTGTGTATTGACTGTTCCAGTACACGTACAAAAGTGAGACAGAATAACCCTACTGGATCCTGTTTAGAAACTTAGTTCCAGCAATAAAACAACAGATCGTCATGGTAGGCACTTTTTTCTACTGAAACCATAAACATCTGTTCCTACAAAAAGGTTTGTCTGTCTCACCAGTAAATTCTAAGGGAACTCTCCAGATCTGTCAGGCTTCCATTACTCTTAACTGCCAACTAGTTCCCAGGAAAATATCTCTGCACTCCTAGTACTGTTCTTCAAACCAAGATGCTTCTCTAATGGATGCTGCTGTCATGGTGACTACCAATAATTACAGTTTGAAAAGCATTGCCAAAAAATTACTATTGTCCAAAATTTCTCCTGTACAGGGTGCATAATGTTAAGTAATTTCTGTCTCACTCTCATATTGAGTTTATGCATAAAACTAAGAGGAAGGTTCCTTTCTTTTTAATTTAATTTATAATTTAATTCACTAATGAAATAAATATAGTATGCCATGTTTCCTTATAAACAAGTCATCAGTCCAATTAGAAGTTTTAACCATACTTATGACACATACTGCAGCAATTCACTGTATTTTGTCTTTACTTTTTATCTAGATGTGTATTTATCAAGGATCATAAAGCCCCAGCATTTGATCCAAACCTTGAGTTTTATCAAAGTCAGCTTGCACTGGATCTATCAGTGAATGTGTATGAGAAAGGCTGTTGGGGCAGTTACCGGCATCTTCCCTTGAAGCCTCTAAAAACTGTGAAGACAGCTCATGCAATAAATGTAGTGAAGACTGTTGGAGATTTATCCAGTCTTGCATGGCAGCAGGGAACCTTAAATCCAGATAGGTATGATATTTCTAATATCTTTGCAATTGTCATATAATAAATTCTGTTTTTAAACTTTCAGTGAATTACACCATAAAAGAGAAGAAAGAAAGTTTGAGATTCAAGTATAGACATTTTTTGCAATATTGCCTCTGATGTTTTGTTGAAAGTAACATAGAAGCTTAGAAGTGAGTTCACTGTCTGTAAGCTCTTACTTTATTTTCTCAGTGCCCTAATTGAAACAGTCCATAACCCCCAGATTCAATATTATTTATTCTTGTTCACTCCTTTCCTTGCTTCTTTTAAAATGCAGCAGTGCAAGACATCACTATACAGACATTTGACATCAAAATAACAGATTTTGTGTGCACAGCCACAGAATGGAGTTCATGCCACTGTAAGCCTGAAATCAAATTGATCAGTCACTGTTCCACAATAATATGAAGATGCACAATACACCAGTTAAGAGAAGTGTTAAAAAATGTATAAATCTCTAAAAATATCCCCCATGTTGTAGCACAAGAAAAGACACGTGATAAAACTGTAAAATTGTAAGATGTAGTCCTATTCACTTTGTTATTGCTGTACAACCAACACAATTCACAATTTGGCTTTGTTATTGATGCCTCAGCTTTTATTTATATTGTGATGTGGTAGTTTTATTCAAATTTCACATTAATGTGTGTTTCAGGGATATTAATACTGATGAGATTGTTTTCATTTATTATTCTGCTCTCAACTTCCGTGACATAATGACAGCAACAGGTAGACTAGCATTTGATGTGGTGAATCCTGACAGATGTACACAGGTATGTAGTACTTTGAGCTTTAATGTTAATTTGACTACCACAGTTTTTTTTAAACTTACTTGAATATATACAACAGGACATAGTGAACTGTTTTACTCAGACAGCAGTATTTGATTTCCCCATTCTCTTGGCAAATGTTGTCAACCTGCACACGTGTTTGTAAATATTGTGGAATGTGATAGCTTGAATAGCTTCTCAGCATTTTACATATTCAGCTAACAACCTAAAACACAAGATGAAATAACCACAAATGTTTAACAAATATATCAGTGATAAGTAAATTGAAAATTTAGACATTGTCCAGCTCTGCATAAAGACAAAGAGAGAGAACCATATTTGTTGCCATAACTATTGCAGTTAATGTTTCTGTTACATTAAATCTGTATTTTTGTTAACACTGACAGGACTGTATTCAAGGTATTGAATTTTCTGGAAGAGACAAAAATGGTAGACGTGTTATGGGTATAGCAACAGGAGGAGGAGCCATGTCTACGATGATAAAAACGAACCCAAATTTTATTTGGCAAATACCAGACAACTGGACAATGGCAGATGGTGCTACAGTTCCTGCAGTTTATTTGACAGTAAGCTATGTCATTTTTCTCTTTTTTTGTTAGTTTTGCCATTGTTCTTATTTATATAAAAACACACACACACACACACCAATGCTTTCTCGTTTGGTGAGTTAAAGCATCTTTATTTTTCATATACATTTTCCCCACATGGATTGTTTCCCTCTTAAAAACAGAATTTGCCTGCAACCTAGATATCTTTTTTCTTTTTAAAGGAATTTGATTATTACTGAATGTACAGAATAAATCTTATAGTAATGTGTGAGTACTAAGGCATGTCACATAAATATTTATACTTCTGAATGCACAGAAAAGGAGACTTCATGCTGAAGTATTTGACACAGAACTTGATGAAGACTCTGGTTCAAGGCACTGTAATGACAGCCACAGTACAGGTGAACTAGTTTGTAACCTGACTGACCTCTGTTAAAGATCACTGGAGTCCTTAACCGACAAATCGACAGAATGTTAAAATCTAACACTCCTTCTTTTTTTGCCAACATGGAACAAGATAAATTAAACTTAGCCCCCTCCAGTACCATAATCCAGATTGTAACTGAGTCCTCAGGCAACGGAAGGTTTCCACCTTCAGTTTAGGTGATACCAGTAGCTGCTCGAAGATCCAAAGTACTGTTGTGTGACTGATAGAGTTTCCCATATACTCACTGTACACCATACTTGAGGGCACCATTTGACATGTTGTAAGCACATCCTAGTGTCAACTATAGGATCTGTCAATGATAGTGCCATGTTGGCAGCAGTGTGTTGAATGGTGGTACTGCAGCAGGTGAGGTGAGGAGGGAGGCGGTGATGGGTAGCTTGACCAAAAGTCTGAACTGCAGGGTTGACCCATTTTGATATCTGGAGATGAGGTCTCTGAGATGTTGGTGTCCATGTTGCCCACCAAGTATCTCTGCATGCTACAGGAGCAGCTAGTTGCACTGGAGAGTCTTCCTGATGTACAGGAGTGATGACCAATGGTAGCAGCAGTGGCAGTGCAGAAGTTCCACCTCTGTAGGTTCCCCTATGCCTGCTAAAGAATAATGGGTTCGGAAGGTTTGTGGATGAAGATGCCCTAGAGCATGGTGTAAGGTAATAGTGTGGAGGTAGAGAGGGAGGCTGGCCCCAGTCTGGTGGATAGCTTATGTTACTGGGGCAAAGTTGATTGGCATGCTTTTGTATGTTCACATCAGTGGCATCTACTTCACAAAGCATATTATCATAGGTGGTGGTAATTGTGGCCACACTGAGGAGTCCAAAGATAGTGTGGGTGAGCTGACAACCTATCAGTCATTGTGATTTGATAAGAATAAAGGAATCTCACTTAAGGTGTCCGTTTATTGTGCGACTTTTTTAAATTCTTGTTTGAAGATATATGGAAAGCATTCTGCTTCACCATCTGAGGTTGTGTGGAATGGGGTTGTGACCAGTGCAAATAGAAGGGAATTCAGCAAAGGTACCTCCTAGGTAATTTCCTTTTTCAATAGCAATAATAACTTTGTCAAGGTGTCTACTGTTCATGAAATCTGTAAGAGACTTGTACGTCCACATGTTGTTGAGGAAAGGTATGACAAAATTCATGTCAATGTACTCCGACTAATCGTGTTGACCAGGCAGCATAGCAGGGTGGATGGAGCAGGTCACATATTTATTTTATTTCATTTATTTATTTATTTATGTCTTGTTCTGGTGATCCATGTTGTGACAGTATCACAGAATATGGAATGTGTCAGAGATCTATGGTAGCACATAAAAACAAAACAAAATGATTCCATATTACAGTAAACGGTAACTTAGATTCGACTGCAGAAAATCAATTTTGAGAGATAAATAAATATTACAAAATAATAAGTGTTATAGACAATTGCTAAATATATGTTTACAATAAAGAATATTCAGGATTACAAATGTAGATTTGGGCACATATTTGCATTTAACAATAAAAGAAATGCTTAACATTGTAGTTCAGGAACTCTTCTATCGTATAAAATGATTCTTGTAATTGGAACTGCCTTAAAGATTTTTTAAACAAGAGCTCATCTTTTACCAGACACTTAATTCTTGAAGGGAGGGTGTTAAAAATCTTAAGCCAGTAAAATGGACTCCTTTCTGCACCATACTTAGATTTGCCTGCTCAAAGTGGATATCATGTTTTCTTCTCGTCTCATTACTATGATACTCACTATTCAGTTTAAAAATGGATTTTTCTTTCCTAATGAAGCAGTAGGATGGACTCCACACATGATCCTTATAGCTCTTTTTTGTGCACACAGCACTCTTTTAGCCAGTGACTAATTACCCAAAAATATAATTTCATATACCATAATGGCATGAAAATAACCATAATAGGCTGACTTCATCGTTTCCATACTTGTAGAAAAAGAAACAATGCGTAATCCGTAAGTTGCTGAATTCTATCTTTTGTGTAGATCCAGGATGTGGTTTTACCAATTCAGTTTGCTTTCAATAGGCAAACCTAGGTATTTTGAGGTATCCACCCTGGTCATCACCTGGTCACCTATTTTTACTACTATTTCCTCATCTTTGTATGTTGTGTGGAACTGAACATAGTTTGTTTCAGTGTAATTTAAAGAAAGGCCAATAATATTCAACCAGTTCACTGTTTCACTTAAAACCCTATTTGCTGTTTCCTCAAGTTTATCTACTACATTATCAATAAGTGGTGTAGTGTCACCAGCAAAAATGGTGAATCTACAATATTTTGCACAGAGAGGCAGATCATTTACAAAGATAATAAAGAGTGTGGGGCCCAGAAATGAGCCTTGGTGCACTCCACATGTGATATTACCCCATTATGAAGATAATGGGACTCCATTTTGACTATCCACTACAACTTTCTGTTTCCTGTGTGACAGCTACGAGTCAAACCATTTGCCTGATGAACAACTTATACCAAGATATGCAGCTTTTTTAAAAGAATCTGCGACTGACACAGTCAAACACTTTTGTTAGGTCACAAAAAATCCCAACCACCTTTAGTTTTTTGTTGACATATTCCAAGACTTTGCCAGCAATTACTAATATTGCATCTTCTGTTGACAAAAATTTCTGAAATACAAACTGACTTTCGCTGAGGATATTTTGATCCCTGAGATGCTCAACTATCGTGGCTTGCATTAGTTTCTCTAAAGCCTTTGAAAAACTTGTCAGTAGTGACATTGGCTAATAGTTGGCATCTGTCTTATCTTCCTTCTTATACAGCAGTTTTACAACTCTACACTTAAGCCTCTCAGGAAATATTCCTTGCTTAAGTGATGTCTCAAAAAAGTGACAGAGGAGTTTACTTACATGGCTGCAGCAGTATTTTTAAAATTTGTTAGAAATATTGTCAATCCCAGTAGAGTTTTTTTCATTTCAGAGATTTAACAATTCTTTCAATTTCTCGAGCAGTGAATGTTGTTACCTTCACATGTACTGAGCTAGGTACTCTGGCTTTCAAAAGATTGATGGCTTGAATCATGAAGCCTTGTAAACCTAGTTTTTCTATTACTGTTAAAAATGTTTGTTTAATGTGTCTGCAACTATTTCTGGATTGCTAACGAGATGAAACTCACTTATTATTTGGGTTTTTTCACTACTCAGTCCATATTTCCTTGTTTCCTTCATACAAAATTCCAAATAGTTTTTACTCTATTGCTTGAGTAATCAATTTCTGTCTTCAAGCACATATTCTTTGTTGCTTGTGTGGTCTTATTCAGAACTTTATTGTAGAGTTTATAGTGCATACTCCTACTGGGATCATTTGATCTCTTGACTGCTGCATGTAGTTCTTTTCTTGTTTTACAAGAAATTTTGATGCTTTTAGTAATCTCAGGTTTGTTTCCATATTTTATCAGGTTTTCTCTCACTAATTTTTTTTGGAAATATTTCTTCAAAAAGACATGTAACTTCATTGTAAAAAATATTAAATTTTGAGTTAACATCAACTCCAGCATACACAGGAGACCAATCCACTAGCTGCAATTGCTGATTAAAGCTTTCAGTGGTGTGTTCATGTATAATCCTGAAGTTTTCCCAAATGAAATTTTCTTTCCTTTGTACATTTATTTGGTTTAAAGTGAGGAATTGCCCTTCGTGATCAGAGAGAGGCCATTTATATTTTTCACAGTTAAATTAGTGTAAATATCCTTATCTACAAATACATTTTCTATTAAAGTGCTAGAACCAGCTGTGACTCTAGATGGAGTATCCACCTCTGGTACTAAGTTGTAACAGTGCATTAGATGTTCGAAGTCTGGTTTGTTTCTATTTTCTGTTAAAAAAAGTCCACATTGAAGTCTACCATTACAGTGCTTCATTTAGTTTTCCTACATAGGTGGGACTGAAGTGATTCTGTTTGTCTCAGGAATACATTCAGATTTCCAGCAGGTGCCCTGTAAATAGCCAGTACAATAACTGTTGCACTATCTGCTGTTAACTCAGTGCCACACACATCAAAATTCTATTCATCACCATATTTGCTCAAATCTAGAGACTTATACACTACATTGTTTTTTTACAAATATTGCAACTCCACCTTTTCTCATAATAGATCTTCAGTATTGTGCAGCTAAACTAAAGTTTTCAATTTGTAGCATGTGAATTTCACTCATAACATGATGTTCTCTTATGAGTGGCTTTTTTCAGTACACTAGTTAATATTATTGCTTGAGGTGTGGAAGAGGTGTATTGAACATACGACAGAGATGTTTTATGCATTGAATCCTCTTCTCTCATGTTACTCACCATAAAAAAATGCTGGGTTTGCTTTGTGTTGTATGTAGGATGGGCAATAGTTTCTGCTGCATGTGTTGATGTTTCAGCTGTTAGTCCTGCCACTGATGATTCTCCTGCTTTTGACGATGCTGCTCTTCACTGCTGAGACTGGTCCCATTCCTGTACATGGAATTTTGCTGTTCTCTCTCTCCCTGTTCGCAATGATTTCATTTGTTATTTTACACACAAAGCTTTTTCCTTCATAATTTAGATGCGTACCATGTTTGGTATGCTGATACCTGTCCAATTTTCCTATATCAAGGACGCTATATTTTCCAAACAAAGAACACATTTGTTTTATTTTAATGTTAGTTTTTCGAATTTCTTTGCTGACACATGTGTGATACATTAGGTCATATCTGTTTAGTAAATTTGCAACTATTGTATTTCATTGTTTATTGTGTTTCAGGAACTTTTTTAGTTCCATTAGGCAGTTATTTGCTTTGTTTTTTGCAATCATTTGCACCCACTATACACTTGACATAGTCATTTTTTCCTGACATTTTATCATGTAATTCAACACCAATAATGTTTTTTGTTGTTGTGCCTGGCTTCACTCTTTGAAAAGTCTCATGTTTTTCACAAGACTGTCTGTTATAAATAATACACTACTTTCATGTTTGTACTGTTGTACGTTTTTGTATATATTGCCTTTCTCATTCATCCCATTACTTCATGCAGTAGATGGCATGCTCAATTTCTCAGTGTCACTGTTTACCTTAATTCTGAACTTAAATCTGCATCACCATTCTGTTGGTAAGGTTTATTCAAAAGTTCATGTTCCCTTAGCAATGTCAGGCCTAAATTCACCTCTTCACTCACAGAAAGAACATGAAATTTGTTTTCAACTGGCAAATGTTTGTGTTTTCACCCCCTGTTCATGTTTCAGTATTTACATCTCTGTTTTTACATGGTATTTTTGTCCACTTGTTAGAGTTATTTTGGGGAAGAGAAATGGACTTTTGTTTGACTAAAGGCTCACTTATTTCTTTTCGAAATTTAGACATCTCACTACTCAATACACTGGTGATTTGCTGAAGGCTAGAAGTATGCTCATTTAGCTTCATAATTTCGTCCCTACAATTTACACACACTGTATTTTTACCAACATTATTTTCATTTTTCGCAAGAACACCACTCACTTGTACACACGTCTCTGCCATCTTGACCTGAATCATAGGTGACTGCTGTACATTTGACATCTCTGTTGGTTCAGATAGTGGCCATGATGATGTGCCATCACTTTCAGGCAAGTGATGCCTCACTTGTCTGCATAAAGCAAGGAGGTAGGTGTGCAGTGGGCTAACTGTTGGCAGTGCTGTACTTTGTGAAGTTGTGGATTGTCATCAGTTGCCATTCCTGCAGTCTCTCCATTAATGGAAAACCCTGTACAGTTTTGATAAGGATACTGTCAGTTGTATTGTGACTGATCTGTGTTAACAGCAGTTCCTTGATACTGATGAAATTTCTGCTTCTCTCTTCTTGAAACTGATTGGTCTAGTAACCTGAGTGTTAAATAACTGACACGTCACCATTGCGATAGAGTTGGAAACTTTTCCCTTTTATTACCTTCAAAAAACATTATCCATTGTGATGATCAGCTCTTTTATGGAATTTGTATATAGTTCACACACTAGAGACTATCAGCAAATTTTAACAGTGTTAAAATATTTAGTCTCCAATTTCAACGTCAAACTTAGCAGCTGTTTCTCTGTACATCTTAAATGTCCATAAACAACAATTTAAATGATTGTTGCCAATTATTAATTGTTTGGCGAGTGAATCACTGAAGTTTTACAAAATAATTTGGCATGGAGATGTTAATGAACTAAATCCTAACCATAGATCCACTAAAACATTAGAACATAGATGTTTGCATGTTCGTACCTGAACAAGGACTCTTTCACATTACATTTTAATTTATAACAGGGAAAAGATCATAATTAGGGGTGATGCAGTTATAGTGAGCCAACTAGTAACGTGGTTTAATTATGTGCTAGATAACTGGAAAAAGGAAGTAGTTACATGGACTCCATTGTCAATACCATGTATACCCCCATGGGGAGTTTTCTATGTTGAGTTATTAGATAACTAATATGTTCTCAGAGATCAAGTGGACATTGTTGTAATCACCAAAACCAGGGCTATTAAACTAGGTAAGCACATCTTAGAAGTAAGCACTCTTTAAGAATGGAACTTTCTAGATTATGAAAATTTTAATTATGATTATCTTTTGAAACAAGACCTTTTTGGAAAAAGTAAGAAGTTTACTGGTCACGGGAACTGTGAGGCTTTCAAATGAGGTAGGTCAATACATTTAATGTTATTATTCCAATTCTGCATGGTTTCTTAGAGTCCTGAATCTGATATATCTGTTCACACAAATCGTCTCCAAGTGAGATTATTATATTATTGTCATCCGTAATTGAGAAATTAACTATTGAGTAAAAGAAATTGATAATCTATGCTTAAATACGAAAGTAACTTTTTACATTGTGATCATGTATGTATCATTCAGGAAACGAGATGGAAATAAGGAAAAAGATGTTATTTTGGGAATGGAATAAGAACAAGTGGATGGTTCAAGATGCTCTGATGCACATGCTGAAAGTACGTGGGTTCCACAGTATCAAATGTTGGTCCAGGGTTCATGGGTAGATAGGAGAGCGCATCTGGATGTGTGTGCTGAGACAGTGGCTGGTAATGAATGTCACAGTCGTGCTTACTTAGAAAAAGGGACTAGTGTTGAAGTCATTGGGCTGTTTTATTGGGCTGCTTGGATTTAGGTCATAATAGAGCAAGGAGCTTTCATATAAGAAGGTGTAGAATTCTGAAGAAGGTATAGAGTCCCAAAAATAATGTTTCAAAGCAACTTTCTCAATCTTAATTCTTTGTGAACACAACCAACAATATAGTAATTCAGAGTGTGAATCTGCATTGGATTTATAGTTCTGACTGACAGCTCAGAATCATAACATTCATTTATCTTATAAAGTCTGTATACAGCCATTGTTTGAGTTCATCATTTCCTCCTATGATGACCCATTTCTCCAACTTAGGTCAGCAATATATGGAGCATAAATATCACACCTGTGCAGATACTTCCTCATGCAAAGTTATTGTGGTGGCCATCCCACCTTGAACACAAATGTCATCCCTAGACATGGCCCATCACAAGAAAATAAATAATAAGCTCATACAGTATTTGTGCTCCTACATATAATAATTTATTATATTGTTTTATCATTTGTATTATTTATTGAAAAGGTAAATTTAAAGCTACATATCACTCTTCTGAAGTGATGTGTTACACTACTTTTTCCCCCACTCACAGTAATGATCTCATGACAGAATCATTTACTGTGCTTTAGTCAGATGTTAATTTCTTCAAATAAGTAATGGCTTGAACAATTACAGTCAACCACACACACAAAACTTTCTACCTACTGTTATCTTAGAAGATAATGTTTTCATTTCAGGACTGTAGTATTAGGATTGTTGCTTTCTCTCTGTTTTTCTTACTACAGCTAAAAATCAGTGATCATTGTTCGGTCATCATGAAGTATAGTGCTTTTAAATGTGTGCATAATGTTGTCTTAACATAGGTTACATACCAATTTAATGCTTACTGCCAAGTACTTATTTTACGTACATTTGTATTTAATATCACTTCATCTCCATAACCTTTTCCCCTCCAAGCAACTGCAACACAGTTTTAATAATGCTCTTTTCAAAACACAGTTATAAGATATATTTTTTAAAACTTGTAGCTTTTATGGTGCACCTCCATGGCTCAATGTTCATTGTGTCTGGCTACTACACAAAGGACATGAATTCCATTTCTGGTAATGCCAGGGATTTTTTCTTGGTTGAAGGTCTGGACCAGGATGCACTTAGCCTCATGAAGCCAGTTGAGGAGCTACTTAGGTAAGAAGTAGCAGCACCTTTTTCAAGAAATCTGACAATGACCAGGAGAGCAGGAGGTTTAGGATTGGGAGTTTCATTGGAATAGGGATTGATAAGGATATTCTGTAGGTGTGTTGCATGGTGGAACACTAGTTTAGGTGTTGTGGGTAGGATTTTTGGTAGGAACACCTCATCTTAGGGCATGATGAGAGATAGATAGAGCTCTGGTGGAGGATGTGGTTGAGCTTTTCAAGGCCATGGTGGCACTGGGTGGCCAGAGGGGTGCTGGTTAACAGGTTTACTTGTGTCAGAGGAGCAGCTGGCATGGGAAATTTGTTTATCAATAAGCTGGATAGGACAGTGTCTGCCAGTAAAGGCTCTGGTAAAGTTATCGGTATGTTTCAACAACTCCTGCTTTCCATTGCAGATGTGACATTCACAGATGGTGAGGCTGTAAGAAAGAGACTTCTTGATGTGAAATGGATAAAAGTTGTCAGAGTGGAGGTACAGTTGGAGGGTGGTGTGCTTGATAGGGTTGGATGTATTTATGGAGTTATATGAATGGAGCAGATCAACATCCAGATAGTTGGCTTGATGGGTTGTGAAGGAACTAGTGAAGAAAATTTTAGAATACCTCTTGAGGTTATGGAAGAAGAGCAAAGCCTTTCCTTTCTATGAGTCAAGGTCATGAAAATGTCATCAGTGAATCTGAACCAGACAAAAAGTTTTAGGTGTTGACTGGATAGGAAAGATTCCTCCAGATGACACATAAATAAATTGCTATAGAATGATGCCATGTAAATACCCATGGCAGTACTGCAGATCTGTTCACAGATATGGTCTTCAAAAGTGAATAATTGTAGCTCAGGATGTGGTTGACTGGGAGGGTTAGGAATGAGGTGGTGGGTTTGGTATCAGGATGATCTTGGGAAGGTAATGTGCAATGACTGTAAAATGGTGGAAAAGCTGTGAAGAAAGTGAGCAGTGTCTTGAATATCGCTTGGAAGGTTACAAACAGTAGTCTGGAGGTGTTGGTCAACAAAGACAGAGTTTCATTCAGTGGAAGCACTGTATTTGACTTGTTTCCAGTACAAAAATCTTTGATTTGTAATTGTGCATTATGAGATGAATAAACTACACATCCAGCCTCAAAGAGATGATCAATAGGGAGAGCGATGGGGTTGGGTTTGTCGAAATCAGGGTGAAGGTAAAAGGTAGAAGAGTGGTGGGTTCCTGGTGTGAAGAGGGAGACGTTTTCTGGTGTCTGGTTATGAGGTGCTCCTAAGGTCTTGAGGAGCTGCCTGAGATCATGTTTGACTCTTGGGATGGAATTGTGGTTGAAGGTTTGTACGCTTTGGAAAGTTGGCGTAGATCATCAGTGACATAGTCTCAATGATTCATGACCACTGTAGATAAGCCTTTGTCTGTGGGAGGGATGATATGGTCTGGATTGTGTTTCAGGTTTTGGATAGCAATGCCCACAGATGTGGTGCTGGACTCATAAGGAGGGACTTATGAAAGGAAGTTGTAGCCAGGGTAGAAGTGAGGAATATCTGAAAAATTACCAAGGCGTGACTGGGTGGAATAGGAGGAGGATCACAGTTAGAGGGATGCCAGAACTGTTTTAAATAATGTTCTATTTGCGGTTTTGATTGGCTATTGTCAGTGAGGTATTTGGGGGAAGAAGATTTTTCCACTGCAAAGAATGAGTAAAGGATACTCAGTTAATCACATTTAAGTGCCTGGCAGAGGGTTCATTGAACCACCTTTAAAATAATTCGTTATTACTTCACTCTTAAACAGTGCATGTAAAAAACAAACACCTACACAATGTGATCAAAAGCATCTGGACACCTGACTGAAAATGACTTACAAGTTCGTCGCGCCCTCCATTGATAATGCTGGAATCCTACTTGGTGTTGGCCCACCCTTAGCCTCGATGACAGCTTCCACTCTCGCAGGCATACTTTCAATCAGATGCTGGACAGTTTCTTCGGGAATACAGCCCATTCCTCATGGAGTGCTGCACTGAAGAGAGGGATCGATGTTGGTCGGTAAGGCCTGGCATGAAGTCAGCGTTCCAAAACATCCCAGAGGTGTTCTGTAGGATTCAGGTCAGGACTCCGTGCAGGCCAGTCCATTACAGGGGTGTTATTGTTGTATAACCACTTTACCACAGGCCATGCATTATGAATAGGTGCTCGATCATGTTGAAAGATGCAATTGGCATCCCCAACTTGCTCTTCAACAGTGGGAAGCAGGAAGGTGCTTAAAACATCATTGTGGGCCTGTGCTGTGATAGTGCAATGCAAAACAACAAGGGGTGCAGGCCCCTTCTATGAAAAACATGAACACACCATAACACCACTGCCTCCAAATTTTACTGTTGGTACTACAAACACTGGCAGATGACGTTCACCATGCATTCGCCATACTCACACCCTGCCATCGGATTGCCACATTGTGAACTGTGATTCATCACTCCACACAACATTTTTCCACTGTTCAGTCACCCAATGTTAATGCTTCTTACACCAAGCGAGGCATCATTTGGCATTTACAGGCATGATGTGTGGCTTATGAGCAGCCGCTCGACCTTGAAATCCAAGTTTCTCACCTCCCACCTAACTGTCATAGTACTTGCAGTGGATCCTGATGCAGTATGGAGTGCTTGTGTGATGGTCTGGATAGATGTCAGCCTATTACACATTATGACCCTCTTCAACTGTTGGCGGTCCCTGTCAGTCAACAGACGAGGTTGGCCTGTATGCTTCTTTTGTTCTGTACGTGTCCCTTCACATTTCCACTTCACTATCAGTGTTCTGCCAATAAAACACATTCTTTGGTTCACCTTCCCTAAATCTTTTCTATGGATTTATCCAATTTAAGTTGTTTGTAATTGTAATTCCTAGTTATTTAATTGAATTTATGGATTTTGGATTTGATTGATTTATCAGTAACTGAAATTTAACAGATTCCTTTTAGAAATCATGTGGATGACCTTACATTTTTCATTATTTGGGATCAATTTCCAATTTTCACACCATACAGATATCTTTTCTAAATCCTTTTGCAATCTTTTTGAACTTATAATGAATTTACTGGATCATAAATGACAGTGTCATCTGCAAACACCCTAATATGGCTGCTCCGATTGTCTCCTAAATCATATGTATAGATAACACTACCTTAGGGAACACCAGAAATCACTTCTGTTTTACTTGATGACTTTCCATCAGTTACAATGAACTGTGACATCTCTGAAACAAAATCATGAATCCAGTCACATAACTGAGGTGATATTCTATAAGCATGGAATTTGATTACAAGCCACTCATGGGGTATGATTTCAAAAGCCTCCTGGGACTCTAGACATATGTAATCAGTTTGAAATCCCTTGTTGAGAGCACTCAACACTTTGTGTGAGTAAAGAGCTAGTTATGTTTCACAAGAACTAGGTTTTGTAAATCCATATTGACTTTGTGTCAGTAGGCCATTCTCTTTGAGGTAATTCATAGTGTTTGAACACAATACCTGTTCCAGAATTCTGCTGCGTATTGGTGTTAATGGTATGGGCCTGTAATTTAGTGGATTACCCCTTTTGCTTTTCTTGAATGTTGGTGTGACTTGTGCAACCATACAATCTTTGGGCATGGATCTTCCATCGAACAAGCTGTTGTATATGATTATTAAGTATGAAGCTATTGCATCAGCATACTCTGAAAGGAAGGTAATTGGGATACAGTCTGGATTGCATACCTACTTCTAAGTTACTCATGTTGGCAGCTGTGCTTGATTCAAATTCTGGAATATTACCTATATTGTCTTTGGTGAAGGAATTTCAGAAGGCATTGAGTTTGTGTTCCTGCTAGCGTACTTAACTATGACCAGAATATCTTTGGATTTTCTGCCAGGTTTTGAGACAAAGTTTCATTGTGGGAGCAGTTATAAGTGTATCTCACTGAAGTCCGCACTAAATTTCGATCTTCTGTAAAAAATTTCTGTCTTGGGGATTTTGCATTCATTTAAATTTGGCATGCTTTTGCCACTGATTCTGCAACAGTGTTCTAACCTGTGTTGTGTACCATGAGGGATCAACTCTGTATTTTGTATAAATCTCTCAATTGCTGTTAATACTATTTCTTTGAATTTGAGCCACATCTGGTCTGCTCTTACATTGTTAATTTGGAAGATTGTCTCTCAGGAAGGCATTAAGCATATTTTTATCTGCTTCTTTGAACACATATATGAACAGATATATTTTTTAATTATTTTTGGAGAATTTGAGAGGCACAATATTCAGTTTTGGCATGACAACCCCGTGTTCTTTAATCCTTGCATCTGATTTTATGGTTGTTATTAGCTCAGGATTATTTGTTGCTTAGAGATAAACTGTGTTTTCACAAGCATTTACTGTTTGAGTGGGCTCATGAAATAATTACTCAAAATTATTTTGAGAGAACCTGTTTAGCACAATTTTGAATGATGTTTTATGTGTACCTCTGCATTTAAACATGTACTTTCGCTAACATATTGAGAGTAAATTGAAGTCACCACCAACTATAATTTATGAGTTGGATACATGTTTGAAATTAGATTGAAATTTTCTTTGAAACTTTCAGCAATTGTATCATCTGAGTCAGGAGATCAGTAAAAGGATCAAATCATTATTTTGTTCTAGCTGCCAAGAATGACCTCTACCCATACTGACTTTATAAGTCCAGCATGATTGAAATTAGGCTTGAGACTAAAGGTTAGGCCTTTAGAAAGTAGTGACTTCTGCACGGGTCAAAGTTTGATCCATTGTGGAATTTCCATTATTGTTGTGCAGTGCTGATTCAGCTCTCTTCCTTTCAATACACTTTGCCTTTATTACTGTCTCTTTATTCTTTATTCCTTAATATTTCCATACATCGTTCTTCTCTATGTAAAACACACACCATGCCTCGCTCTGTCATGCAATTGATGGACCACCACACTCAATAGTGCTGTGCTATAACTCCATACTCCTCTAGTGACAATACCTTTTCAAACATTTCATTTCAGTGTGGTTTTTAAGATATCCTATTCATGCTGCCCAACTTGACTGTTAGCACATTGCATGTGTTTATTTAGAATCTCATTATAGATTGTACATCTTCATTTACAATTCACCACAATGAAGCACAACACTTTTAGAACTGAAAATAAGTATTTTATTTCTGACAGCAGCATACAGTCAGAACAGAACTGATCACCTGGATGGAGAGTGAAGCTATTAATCCAGACACAAATTATTGGAGAATGCTAGATTTATACAAAAATGAAATATTTCATAATATACAAATGTTACAAACACGAGATATTTCAAGAAGCTTCCAGAAATCGTAAATACAAAATAACAAATTATTGCCAGCTTGAAATGGCAACACGCAGCATACCAGCCAGCATTGCTAACCATCATGCAACACTGCATGCAGTGCATTTTGTTGCATGGAGAAACCATGACCTGCCCTTTCAAAAGTTACCATTGGAGACAACTGCAGCAGCATGGATCTAGATCTTGTCAGTGGGCCTCTGGATGGTGATGCTGATGGATCATCATGTTCTGGTCATGATGTTACATCCTCTTCACTATGATGAACATAAAAGGTAGACCCTCCCCATGAAAGCTTCACAATCATCAGGTGGGTCTTCAGTTTCCTCGAACCTCCCATTGTCATTCTGTGTGCGTGGAGTGTAGTAGGGCTTTGTACAACTCTGCTCTTTGTCTTCTTGATGAAGGGTCAAAATTATAAAGGAGAGGCTGCAGAAATTAGAATAAACAGCAGTAGTTTTAATAGAGACCAGGGAACACACTTTTCAGGATTGTGGGTAGGCTCTGCTATCACATTTATATAAGCACAACTCCCTGCCAGCCCTAGCTGTCCATAATTTTAACTCCTGATGACAATGTCAGAGACAGTGATTGAAGGCTTGGGTTTTTCTTCTAAGTGATACCGAGAAGATTTTAGTCAGTTGTAATCCTTGACTTCATATGTCATGTCTGACAAACAATGATACAACCTAAAGTAACACTTAAGTAACTTTTCTGGTCGCCCTACTTTCTGCAAAGGTCTAAAAGATCTATACCGAGTCACCCGACCTGTACCTTACTGGCTTTACAGCACTCTTTGTATTTCTTGTGGATGTCCAGGGTCAGCATGTGGTTGAACTGTTTTGTTTTGTCAGTCCTGGTGATGAAGTGTTTCACATAGTCATCCTGGGTATCATCCGGTTGAAATGATAACAATATATCCATTGTTGTTTCAGCCTCATGACTGTTGAGAAGAAAGAACTGTGTGAAGCCTGTGATGTCAGGCTTCACTGTATTTCATGCAAATGTCACAGTGGGCAGTATTCTATTTCAATCTCTCTGTTCAGTATCAGAGTACATCTTCATAAAGCATACTGTGAGGCCGTTCATCAGTATGATTGCAGAAGCTATTGAAAAAAAAGAAAAAAAGAAAAAAAAATCACTGGTAACTGCCTTAACAGATATGGTGGCCTACAGCTCAGTATGGGATCCAGCAGTCACAAAGTTGAAACGAACACATCAAATGCAGATTGAATGTGTGCCCGTATATGAGGATACTGCAGTCACCAGTGAAGTCACAGCCAGCAGCTAGAGTATATAAGGAATACCGGCAGTCTGTCAGCAGTCATTCCACCTGACAAAGGCCAGGGAGTGTTTGGTCAAAAGTTAGTGGTATTTTAACCACCTGATGCAGCTGGAGGTCCAACAACATTTTACTCATTAGTGTGATCTGTTTTGTGTTTGTGCTACTAGTCTATAAATACAAGGACCTCCTTAAGCCTATTACGGACAACTTTTCATTTATAGGTCAGAAAGTCACTAGGCTATGTGATGCCTTTTACGATCTGTATTAATCTATATCTTTATGATCTGAATCATTTCCATAACTGTTTCTTCCCTGTGTAAATTTGTAACACCATGGTCAGTGCAAATTTGTGAGTCAGGTCTTATTCTTGATGACGAAGAATTTATATGGTTATATTTAAAGTACTACTAAAGTAGTTAAAGTCCCCTCCATGAACCATGGACCTTGCCGTTGGTGGGGAGGCTTGCGTGCCTCAGCGATACAGATAGCCGTTCCGTAGGTGCAACCACAACGGAGGGGTATCTGTTGAGAGGCCAGACAAATGCGTGGTTCCTGAAGAGGGGCAGCAGCCTTTTCAATAGTTGCAGGGGCAACAGTCTGGATGATTGACTGATCTGGCCTTGTAACACTAACCAAAACGGCCTTGCTGTGCTGGTACTGCAAACAGTTGAAAGCAAGGGGAAACTACAGCCATAATGTTTCCCGAGGGCATGCAGCTTTACTGTATGGTTAATGATGATGGCGTCCTCTTGGGTAAAATATTCCGGAGGTAAAATAGTCCCCCATTCGGATCTCCTGCCAGGGACTACTCAAGAGGATGTCATTACCAGGAGAAAGAAAACTGGCATGCTACGGATTGGAGCGTGGAATGTCAGATCCCTTAATCGGGCAGGTAGGTTAGAAAATTTAAAAAGGGAAATGGATAGGTTAAAGTTAGATATAGTGGGAATTAGTGAAGTTTTGTGGCAGAAGGAACAAGACTTTTGGTCAGGCGAATACAGGATTATAAATACAAAGTCAAATAAGGGTAATGCAGGAGTAGGTTTAATAATGAATAAAAAAATAAGAATGCGCGTAAGCTACTACAAACAGCATAGTGAACGCATTATTGTGCCCAAGATAGACACGAAGCCCACGCCTACTACAGTAGTACAAGTTTATATGCCAACTAGCTCCGCAGATGAGGAAGAAATTGAAGAAATGTATGATGAAATAAAAGAAATTATTCAGATAGTGAAGGGAGACGAAAATTTAATAGTCATGGGTGACTGGAATTTGGTAGTAAGAAAAGGGAGAGAAGGAAACATAGTAGGTGGATATGGATTGGGGGTAAGAAATGATAGAGGAAGCGGCCTGGTAGAATTTTGTGCAGAGCATAACTTAATCATAGCTAACAGTTGGTTCAAGAATCATGAAAGAAGGTTGTATACATGGAAGAACCCTGGAGATACTAAAAGGTATCAGATAGATTATATAATGCTAAGACAGAGATTTAGGAACCAGGTTTTAAATTGTAAGACATTTCCAGGGGCAGATGTGGACTCTGACCTCAATCTATTGGTTATGAACTGTAGATTAAAACTGAAGAAACTGCAAAAAGGTGGGAATTTAAGGAGATGGGACCTTGATAAACTGACTAAACCAGAGGTTGTACAGAGTTTCAGGGAGAGCATAAGGGAACAAATGGCAGGAATGGGCGAAAGAAATACAGTAGAAGAAGAATGGGTAGCTTTGAGGGATGAAGTAGTGAAGGCAGCAGAGGATCAAGTAGGTAAAATGACGAGGGCTAGTAGAAATCCTTGGGTAACAGAAGAAATATTGAATGTAATCGATGAAAGGAAAAAATATAAAAATGCAGTAAATGAAGCAGGCAAAAAGGAATACAAACGTCTCAAAAATGAGATCAACAGGAAGTGCAAAATGGCTAAGCAGGGATGGCTAGAGGATAAATGTAAGGATGTAGAGACTTATCTCACTAGGGGTCAGATAGATATCTTTGGTGAAAAGAGAACCACTTGCATGAATATCAAGAGCTCAGATGGAAACCCAGTTGTAAGCAAAGAAGGGAAAGCAGAAAGGTGGAAGGAGTATATAGAGTATATAGAGGGCGATGTACTTGAGGACAATATTATGGAAATGGAAGAGGATGTAGATGAAGATGAAATGGGAGATCTGATACTGCGTGAACAGTTCGACAGAGCACTGAAAGACCTGAGTCGAAACAAGGCCCTGGTAGTAGACAACATTCCATTAGAACTACTGACGGCCTTGGGAGAGCCAGTCCTGACAAAACCATACCATCTGGTGAGCAAGATGTATGAGACAGGCGAAATACCCTCAGACTTCAAGAAGAATATAATAATTCCAATCCCAAAGAAAGCAGGTGTTGACAGATGTGAAAATTACCGAACTATCAGTTTAATAAGTCATGGCTGCAAAATACTAACGCGAATTCTTTACAGATGAATGGAAAAACTAGTAGAAGCTGCCCTTGGGGAAGATCAGTTTGGATTCCGTAGAAATATTGGAGGCAATACTGACCCTATGGCTTATCTTAGAAGCTAGATTAAGGAAAGGCAAACCTACGTTTCTAGCATTTGTAGACTTAGAGAAAGCTTTTGACAATGTTGACTGGAATACTCTCTTTCAAATTCTGAAGGTGACAGGGGTAAAATATTGGGAGCGAAAGGCTATTTACAATTTGTATAGAAATCAAATGGCAGTTATAAGAGTTGAGGGGCATGAAAGGGAAGCAGTGGTTGGAAAGGGAGTGAGACAGGGTTGTAGCCTCTCCCCAATGTTATTCAATCTGTGTATTGAGCAAGCAGTGAAGGAAACAAAAGAAAAATTCGGAGTAGGTATTAAAATCCATGGAGAAGAAATAAAAACTTTTGAGGTTCGCCAATGACATTGTAATTCTGTCAGAGACAGCAAAGGACTTGGAAGAGCAGTTGAACGGAATGGATGGTGTCTTGAAGGGAGGCTATAAGATGACAAGACGAGGATAATGGAATGTAGTCGAATTAAGTTGGGTGATGTTGAGGGTATTAGATTAGGAAATGAGACACTTAAAGTAGTAAAGGAGTTTTGCTATTTGGGGAGCAAAATAACTTATGATGGTCGAAGTAGAGAGGATATAAAATGTAGACTGGCAATGGCAAGGAAAGCGTTTCTGAACAAGAGAAATTTGTTAACATCGAGTATTGATTTAAGTGTTAGGAAGTCGTTCCTGAAAGTATTTGTATGGAGTGTAGCCATGTATGGATGTGAAACATGGACGATAAATAGTTTAGACAAGAAGAGAATAGAATCTTTTGAAATGTGGTGCTTCAGAAGAATGCTGAAGATTAAATGGGTAGATCACATAACTAATGAGGAGGTGTTGAATAGGATTGGGGAGAAGAGAAGTTTGTGGCACAACTTGACTAGAAGAAGGGATTGGTTGGTAGGACATGTTCTGAGGCATCAAGGGATCACCAATTTAGTATTGGAGACCAGAGTAGAGGGTAAAAATCGTAGAGGGAGACCAAGAGATGAATATACCAAGCAGATTCAGAAGGATGTAGGTTGCAGTAGGTACTGGGAGATGAAGAAGCTTGCACATGATAGATTAGCATGGAGAGCTGCATCAAACCAGTCTCAGGACTGAAGACCACAACAACTACAACAACATAGTTAAAGTACTCTATCATGTTAGAATACCAAATATAAGACACATTATAACTTAAAGCATATATTTTCAATTCTATTATTATTACTATTATCTACTTTTTACTTGTTGAGAGTTTGTCAAGAAGTTCTGTTAAATGAGAGAAGAATTCATCAACATTACTGTTTGGGGCTTGTATAGGCAAATTATTATTAAGCTTTTATTTGCTTTTCTTTATTCTTACTGCTGTTGACTCACATGCTATTTACATAGCAAGTTCACCTAACAAATCTTTTTTTTTTTTTTTTTTTTTTTTTTTTTTTTTTTTTTTTTTTTTTTTTCCACACACACTGAATGTTATTTCAATCAAGTGCTTACACCACCAACCTTGTTTACCTCTCTACAGTATATATTAAATTTTATAATTATTTAATTCTAATGGAAGCTATAGCATGGACATGTATGTGTTCTTCAATATAATAAAAAAGATTGAAGCATTGGTTTGTTCCTAAGGAGCTGTTATTACAGTTTTTGTTAAGTCCAAAGCTTTCTCAGAATTTATGACTCCTAGATGTAATGGTAAGTCATATTCGTTACACCAATTTCGTTACTAGTTTTCTTTTTTATTTCTCATATGCCAGCTTCCTGGTGGTGGAGTCCAGTTACAATGTTCTTGCAGTGTTCAGGAATTATCTTCTATTCCAAACATTCTGCACATAATAGAATATCTTTTGTTTATATTTAAACAAATCATGGTCTTCTGTCTGAAAGTCCTTTCATGTCCATGGTAATCATCATGTTTACAGTAATATTTACATCAGAATTCTCTCCATGCTCTGTCCCTCAGTAATAATACACATGATCTTATTTTCATTTAGGTTGCTTTCTTTTAACATCCCCATAATCATGATAACTTCAACCAATTTGGCTACGCTATCTTATGAGTCTAGAGTTTCGAAATTTATTGTTCCTAAATGGAAAGTAGTAGAAGCATTTGATTCTCTACGAACCATATTATGGTCTATCCACCCAAGCATAGTGTATGAAGATGCAAGCTTAAAAGTATCTTGGCCTGCCTCAAGCCATTGCTTGAGTTCCCCCAGTCCATTCCTCCCAGTAATCTTTCACTCAGGCCATAATACCGCTTTTCCAGGAATTTGTTGAGACTGTTAAAGTTCTCATCTGTTCAAACTTCCTGAGATATAATTTAGTCCAGAATATCAAGGGCACCCTTCTGCACCTACAAAGGCTGGGGAAGTTAGTGTCTTTCTGTTGGAAATCAGAGCAAATAAGAATTTAGGGAGATGAATTGGCAGGTATAGCAGCCAAGAAGGCATGTAGCTATAATCGGGTGATTCAGTGTGCCATCACCCCACATGCTATCACTTCACTCTTGAGGTACAGAGTCATATGTATGGGAAGAAGAGTGGCAGCAAGTGCCAGACAACAAACAACATCTAGTAAAGCCAACATCACAACTGTGGCACAGTTTCTTCCAGCATCAGAGATAGGATGAGGTCCTTTTCACTTGTTTTCACATAGGTCCCAGCCCTCTGACACACACCTTCCTGCACCAGCGAGAGTATCTTCCAATGTATGGCACTTGTGGTGTACAGATCATAGTGTGCCAAATTTTAATTGTCTGTGTTTTATTTTCGGATAAGAGGGTAGTGGTTAATTCACCTGCTGATTTGTCCTCTACTTTAGATGACAATGGGAGGAATGTGGCATGACTTCTAAGATTCTGTGAAATGTCCAACTTGCTCCCAAAATATCAGGGATGACTCTCTAATGTTTTATTTTAAGGTTGGCTGCCTCACCTTTGTCTTTCATAATTGATTAGCCATTCACATATCTTTCACATTTATGTTAGCCTCCTTGTATTATCTGTGTTTTAGAAGAACATTTGACCAAAATTGCAGTACATTAAAGGATGTATGATAATGTGATTGTATAGTCACAGATATGGAAAAGGTAAATTTAGGTGGATATAAGCTTTCAGTGCCTGCAACTAGAGACACTGCGGAGATAGGAGTTGCCATATATGTTAAAATTTATGATAGTGTGAAAAATTTCGATACTAAATAATGGTACTTTTATAATTGTAGCTATGTACAGGTCCCTATTCTGAAGTTTTTAGCTATTTTTGAAAACCTCGGATTCTCTGTTGTGCTGTCTATCAGACAGAGGAAAGCAAATTTTTGTTTATGGGGATTTCAGTGCAGATTTTCTGAAAGACTCTGATAGAAAGCTTGCCCTTGAATCATTACTGGTTTCTTTCAATTTGACATCAGTTATTCGTTTTTCTACTCAGGTAGTACAAGAAAGCAGCACACTGATAGATAACGTTTTTATAGGTGAAGATAAATTTAATCAAATAGAACTTTTCTTTTTAAGAGCATTCTGTCTGGTCATGATGCACAGCTAGTTACAGTATATGACACAGTTCCGTACAGTGACGCAAAACAGTCCTACAAAATAGTGTGTTTATTTCGTAATTTAACAATTGCAAATTTTAGGGAAAGAGACTGGGATGATGTATACAGGGAACCTGATGCTAATTTAAAATTTAACCCATTTCATGATACATTTGTGAGTGTATTTGAACACAGTTTCCCTAAGAAGACAATGAAACATAATTGTAAGAAACCATCTAAAACTCCATGGCTCACTAAAGGGATAAGAAGTATATTGTTAAAAAAAAAAGGGCAAGTGTATCTTATAGGTAGAAAGAGTAGTGATCCGGAAATAGTCAAACGTTATAAAAGCTACAGCACTGTATTAAAAAAAATTATTAAAAAGTCCACAAGTATGTGCATTATGTCTGAGATTAGCACCTCTGATAATAAAATTAAAACAATTTGTAATATTGTTAAAAGGGAAACAGGACAACCGAGAGCAAAGAAAGACTGTTTTTCTCAGTGAAAAGCTTGTTAATAAACAGTCAGAAGTAGAAAATATGTTTAATATTCATTTTTAAGTGTTGTAGAGAAAATAGGATCCAGCTATTTATTAGAAAGTGCAAGGCAGTTTATGGAAGAGACATACCTATCCAGTTTGATAAATTTGAAATTCAACCCACCGCTCCTAGTGATATTAGGAAAATAATAAATTCGTTCAAAAGTAAAAGATTGCATGGAACAGATGGCATTTCCAACAGAGTACTAAAAGGTTGTTTGCAACGGATAAGTAAGATTCTCAGCCATATATGAAGTAGCTAACTGAAGCAGGACATTTTTCCAGATAGACTGAAACATGATATTAGTAAACCATTGCATAAAAAAGGGATAGGTTTGATGCTAACAACTTCCATGCAATCTCAGTTTTATCCAGAATTGTTGAAAAAGTAATGTATTCAAAAGTAGCTTCACATATTTGTAAAAATGAAGTACTAATAAAATGTCAATTTGGTTTTCAGAAAGGCATTTCAACTGAAAATATTACATATGCTTTCACATATCAAATATTGGATGCTCTGAATAACTGAACTTTTGACCATGTGAATCATGAGCTTCTTCCAGATAAGCTTAAGTATTGTGGTATGTGTGGGATAGTGGACAAATGATTTAATTCAGAAGGTTGAAATCAACAGTACAGATGGCCTGCAGAAATTAGATGAGTCCTCTGACAGGGGAGGTATCACAGAGTTCAGTCTTGGGTCCCTTATTGTTCTTAATATATACTAATGACTTGCCACTCTGTATTCATGAAGATGCAAAACTAGTTCTTTTTGCTGATGAGACAAGTATAGCAATCACAACCAAGAAATAAGAATTAGCTAAGGAGGAAATTGTAAATAATATCTTTCAGAAAATTATTAAGTGGTTGTCTGCAAGCCTTTCAAGAAATTATTAAGTGGTTCTTCACAAATGGACTCTCACTAAATTTTGAGAAAACACATTATATACAGTTCTGTGCAGTACATGGTGTAGCAGCATTGGTAAATATAGACAATGAACAAAAGTTTGTTGCTAAGGCAGAACATTCAAAAATTCTGGATGTGTGCATTGATGTGAAATTTGACCAAAATTGCAGTACATTAAAGGATGTGTGATAATGTGATTGTATAGTCACAGATATGGAAAACGTAAATTTAGGTGGATATAAGCTTTCAGCACCTGCAAGTAGAGAGACTACAGAGATAGGAGTTGCCATATATGTTAAAATTTATCATAGTGTGAAAAATTTTGATACTAAATAATGGTACTTTTATAATTGTAGCTATATACAGGTCCCTATTCTGAAGTTTTTAGCTATTTTTGTAAACCTTGGATTCTCTGTTGTGCTGTCTGTCAGACAGAGAAAAGCAAATTATTGGAAGAAACGCATTGATGATACGCTGAAACGCTTAGGTTGAGCTACTTATGCTATGAGAGTTATTGCAAATTTGGTGATAAACATCTCAGTAAATTAGCCTACAATGCTTATTTTCATTCACTGATTTCACATGGCATTATATTTTGGGGTAATTCATGACCAAGAGAAAAAGTATTCTTTGCACAAAAGTGTGTAATCAGAATAATAGCTGGAGCCCACCCAATATCACCTTGCAGATATTTATTTAAGGAACTCAGGTTATTTACAGTATCTTCACAATTCATGTATTCACTTATGAAAGATGTTATTAATAACCATGGCAAATTCAAAAAAATAACAAAGTGCATAGCTACAACACAAGAAGAAAGGATGATCTTCACCATTCTGGGTTAAATCTCACTTTGGCTTGGAAAAGGGTGAATTACACTGCCACAAAAATCTTTGGTTATTTGCCACACAACATTAAAATTGTGACAGATAGCACGCAAATTAAAAGAACTTCTGAATGACAACTCCTTCTCTGCAGTAGATGAATTTTTAGTGAAGTAGTAATTGAAAAAAAATTTATATCATTTAAAGAAAACTTGTGTTAAACTGACACATTCCACATCAGTACAAAATGTCGTATTCATGGTCTATGGAACAAGTATTAATGTGATATATGAACAGGAGAGAGACTGGGAGTAAAGGTCCTGCTAACCTTGTCATTAAGAGCCCATAACCCATCACCCTCCTCCAAACATGCACATACACACACACACACACACACACACACACACACACACACACACACACACACACATATACCGTATATACTTAACAATAGTTGATCCAACAACCCTAATATGGATGTAAGCCTACTAGTCTTGGAGAAAGAGGGTGACCTATACACCTGGCTGTAAATAATATGAATCAGTATATGACATATCATTTTTCACAAACATGAGGTATGCACAAAAGTGTAGCTTGTTGTCGAAGACCAGAAAGTATCATGTAACTGACTAGTGATGAGTATATTTTAGTAAATATCCTGTTTTCCATTTGGAACATTTTAAGAGTTTAGATGGAGGCCAGTAGGTCATGTAAAATTTAATAGAGTCATTTTACACATTAACTATTGTTTTTCAGATTCTGATGGCCTTTAAAAAAGGTGGACTTCGTAAAGGTGACTCCGTACTGATCCATGCAGGTAGTGGTGGTATTGGACAAGCTGCCATCACCTACTGCCTGTTTCATGGCTGCACTGTTTTCACCACTGTTGGAACACAACAAAAGAAAGAATTTATTCTCAAAAACTTCCCACAGGTGAGTCTTATATTTCAGTTACAATCATTTGGCTACGTCATTTTCAGTCATACTTGGAATGTGGTCAAGTTTCCCTCTGTGATACATCTCCAGTGACCTCTTCATTGATCTTCCATCATTTATTCCTTAATTTCAAGACATATGGGACAATATTTTCAAAAGAATGCAATGCCAAGGGCCACAACATTTTCTTGGAGTTGATCGTCATACATATGAATGTTCGGATATATAACTGTTTCTAGGGAAAATGCCAATCATTATTTAAAAGAGTTAATAAGGTGCAGCAAGCTGAAAGTACCCATACTGAAAAAAGTGTAAATTTGTATTAAAGTACATGAACCAAAACAGAAAAAAATACATAATTCAAACCACAAAGTAATTGGGGGATGATGTAAAATGAGATATAAATGAATGAATAAGAGAAAACAGAGAAAGAGGTCACTTGTTATTGCTTTCAGTCTGAGAGATACTTCTTAAGAAAGACAGAGTTAGACAAGTAGACTAAAGATCCATATTCAATTGAATATTGATATTGTACAAAGTAAATTATCTGATGATTGATGACAATCAGGAGTGGTAACTAAGTGTGATAAGTTCACTCTCCACAAAACTAATGATTTATTAGAAATAAAAATTAAAAAGAAGTTCAAAAGTAGCCTTCTTCCTGTAGCTTATCATTCTGTATATTAATTGGTCCAGTTTTATCACACAGAAAAAAATTACGCAGATGATAACGGACAAGTCAGAAAAGCGTAATCCATATAAATGGAAATGGAAATGTTTATGTGTATAAAATGATAAATCTCTGGAAGTTCTTCATCAATTGCTTTGGAATTTTGACACAACATTGCAGTCATGTATGAACGTATTTTTATATAAGAATTTTTAAATGTATATAATATATGCAGATTTGGAATACATAAATGTGAAAAGTTATTAGCAAACAGGAAAGTTGTATTTATGGCTAATCAGCTTATGATTGGAGTACCACTACAGAATGCATTTGCATCACGATAAACAAGGATCAAGATCAACGAGAGGGGGTAAGAGGAGATGCACTGAGGGGTGTGAGGAAATGAATGTAGAAAATGGAAAGGAGGAGATGGACAGAGAGAGGGATCAGGAAGAGATGGAGAGAAGGGAAGCAGAAGATGGGCATAGAAAGAGGGTGAACTGATAGAAACAGTGGACAGATAGAGATGGACAAAGACAGGGTATAAAAGGAAATGAGGAGATATATCCAATTCCTATACATATTAGAAACATTTGCTTTCTCTTTTCCTTCATTTCCATCTAAGCAGAATGAGCCACAGCAATGCACTGCCAAGAACAACTTGTAACTAATAAAGAAAATATGTAAATATTCTAATAATATGCATTTAGTTTATGAGTCTGCATGTTCAGAATTGTCACACAAACAGTTTATTCTGTGTTATTTGGTCCTTGAAGAAACTATCCATTCTTCTTGTATGCTTTTGTATAATGTATACCAGAATTAATTACATATTTCAGGCAAAATGATGTTCTCTAAATTTTTTTGGGAAGTCTTGGCTGTATTCCATTGGAGCAGAACTAATTGTGCATAAGCTTATTCTTCATTAATGTATAAGGTTTCATAAAGTAGAGATTAATGAATCAAACAATGGAAAATCCAGGATGGAATGTAACAATACTGTGAGAAGGAACATTGCTACTCACCATATAGCGGAGATGCTGAGTTGCAGATAACTGTAACCTCACTGCAAGTAGCAGCACGAGTGCATGATGGGAGTAGTGACTGGGAGTAAGGAGAAGGGTGGGGAAGGGGAGGGATAGTATGGTGGGGCTGGTGGACAGTGAAGCTCTGCAGGTTAGACGGAGGGCAGTGGAGACGTGGGGAGAGGGGGGGGGGGGGGGGGGGGGGGGGGGGGGAGTAGCGAAAAAGGAGAGAAATAAAAATACTAGGTGTGGTCGTGGAATGATGGCTGTGTAGTGTTGGAATGGGAACATGGAAGGGGCTGGATAGGAGAGGACAATGACTAACAAAGGTTGAGGCCAGGAGGGTTACGGGAACATAGTGTATTGCAGGGAAAGTTTCTACCTGCACAATTCAAAAAAAGCTGGTGTTGGTGGGAAGGATCCATATGGCACAGGCTGTAAAGGAGTCATTGAAATGAAGGATATCATCTTTTTCAGTGTGTTCAGCCTTCACTGACCATAATTATCCTCCCAGCCTTGTACAAAAGACTTGACATTAAAATAATGCAAAAAACCTGTACTAGCACACATTTTTCATGCAGTTGTTGACATTGTTATATTCCTGTATGTTGTTGAAAATAATAATAGTATACAGACTTTATTTTAAGAAAAATGTCTTATTTTAATATTTGTGGTTTTTTGTTAGTATGTAGCAAGCCTGTTTAGCTAATAAACTTTGTCTACAGCCCCTTTCATTGAATTATAATTCAAAATCATTTTTAGGGTCTTATCAACAATGTCACTGATTTCATCATAATGCTAGAGCGTGTTCAATAGAACAACATTCATATTTCTGTATGGAATATAACTGGCCACAGCAGTATGCCATTTATGAAGTAGAACGAAGAGCTACGAACCATCTTCTTGGGTATATTTGTGAAAGCTCTGGTTTATTTTTCTGTATTAGTTCCCAATACTGTTAATTTCCTTTTCAGGAGCAGTTGTTCCAGGTTGTATGATGTAAAAAAAATGTCACACATGGTATTCTAATCTTGAAACTCAGAAATGAGATCAGAAACTACTCTCATTCCTGGATTTTTGGTGCCAATCCATTATCCTTTGCTGTATAGGTTCTGGCTTTCAATATGTACAAAGATTTGCTGTCACACAGAGTCCATATTTTGATCCCATATAGTGCTGGTTTGCTTGTGATATGGTGTCTGAATGGACAGCAATCTCTAAATCCTACTAATTGCTCATCAACAGTAATATTTTCTCCTGGATTATACCGTTTAGAAGGGACTTCTACCCACTTCTCAAAAATACTATGAACTACAGCAAGTTTGACATCATGTTATCTTTCCTCTCTTCTTAATTTTTTATCAAGTGGCAGAGCAGATGGTATGTACAGAAGTTGCATTGGGAATGTTTGCTTGAAATATGTTCAACTGGTATCCATATCCCACAATCTTTTTGTACCCTTCCCATGTTATCGATATACAGTCACAAGGAATAAGAGTCCTAAGCATGCATGAAAAACAGAATCTTCAATGTTTGTCCATGTTGATGATAAACTCACTTCCCTTCAATGTTTGATATTTTTATTCTTTCATTTACAAACTCTGAATAAATTCCACTTCAGATGAACTTTTTGCATCACTTATTCAGCTTTTTGCATACCTGGTAATTTCTGATATACTCTTGGTGATATTTGAACCTGATAGGCAGCCATTTTGTGCTTGTGGGTATAACTGAGATTATGTATTGTGATTTTTAGAAAGAAAAGACTGTTTCCTATTTTGTACAGGCTGTGAATTGTCATCACTGATAGAACATTTGCTTTCATATGCATTAGTGTCATTTTCTACAAACTTGGAAAGTTTTCATGCATCTATGAGGAATTTACTAATTCCTCCAACTCAATGTAAGCCAATGATTTAATTGCCATGCTGTCACCAAACTCAACAGAAACAATATAGATTCAAATAAATGAGAAGTTTTAAACAACTTCTTGGCAAAAGCAAGAAACTAGCCCATTGTTATAAGCACAAAGTTTAATTGTTTGGAGTAAGATGGGGTGATAAAAGTTGTTATTATCATACGGTATAACAGAAAACTGAAAAATACTTTCATTAGAGCAATCATGACTACCTCTTCAGTTGAGTGGTCAACATAAATGTCTGCTCTACAGAGAATCTGGATTCAGTTCCTGGCATTGCCAAGGTCCTTTTCTTGATGAGAGAACTGATATTGGATGCACTCAGCCTTATGATAGCAATTGAGGAGTTACAATGTCCAGTAACATTAATGTGACCACCTGTCAGAAGCCAGAATAGCCACCTTTTGCAGTGCGGACTGCTGTGAGATATACAATAGAGATTCAGTGACATTCTGGTAGGTACCAACAGGGATGTGCAACCATGATGACTCCAGTGTCATGGCCAGCTGCACTAGCCTAATTGAGGTGGTTTGACAGATTCGCAACTGTGTTTAAATCTGGGGAGTTTGGTGCCCAGGAGAGTACAATAAATTCACCCTGGGGCTCTTTGCACATGTACACTGTGAACTGCATGACATGTTGCAGTGTTCTGCTGGTACATTACATTGTGCTGACGAAATATGAATTTCATGTAGAGGTGGACATGGTCTCCAATGATAGATGCATACTTGGTTGATCCATTGTGCCTTCTAGATTGACCAGATCACCCACGGAATGTCCTCCTTCCTGGACCCTTCCAATGATTGTTGTAGGAAGTTTGCTTTCAGACTTTCATGGTGTACACACCAACAACCATCCTTAAGACAGTGCATAATACATGATTTATCTTGAAAGGTCACCTTTCACCACTCAGTGGACATCCAGTTGCAGGATTGGCATACACATTCCAACCTTTGTTGCTGATGAACAGCTGTCGCTTGACTGGCCCTAACTGGAGTGCAAGTACATTGTCTAGATGGAAAAGCTTGGAAAGACACTGGCAGCAGAACACATTGCATAAGGATGTATTTCCCAAGAACAGAAGACTCTCTGAGAATGGGCCATGCATCCAAAGCCCAGAAGGGTTGGCAAGTGTGTCAGAACCAGGAACAATAATAAAACCTGCTATATGTGCATGCCGTAAGTTATTTCCAGCAAGCAATAACAATAAAACGAGCATGAACCAGGCACCTGCTGTGGAGGCCCATATGCAGCAACATTCTTGAATAGTCATTGAGGAGACACTGTTGGTAGCCCCTAGGTTTGTCAGAGTGGTCAGTTACTCAACATATGCATGTCTATTTACCAGTACACACCTCTGCAGCCAGCCATCATTCACCCCTATCATCTATGGCCCATGATCCACAACAGTTACCTCGGTGTCGGGTTTGGATAGCGCCATTTTGCCATCCATGGTATAAGTTAAGCATGGTAGCATCCAAACAGTTTACAGACTTAGCTGTTTTGGAAATATTTCCACCATTGACCTGAAAGCCAGTGATTGTGCCCTTTTGGATGTGGGCAATTTGCTCCATTTCCGTGTTACGACAATGACTGCACTGTTCCGCAAGAAACCCCACCCACCCGCCCACACAACAAGATTTGTACACCCTCCACTGCAAGTGCTGCCACCTTCCATCTGTGAGTGGTTATTACATGCTGATGTTTTAATTTTGTAACATATGGTGGTGGTCACATTAATGTGTATGTGACATTCCGGTCTTAATGATCAGACATTAATGTGAATATTATACAAGCTCCTTGTCCAGGCCATGAGGACCCAAGGAGTGTCAACCAGCCACCATGTCATCCTCTGCTTTGCTGCATCATGCAGATGTGCTACAGAATGGCATGTAGTCTTCACACCACACTCCCGGTTGTTACACTGACTTTCCAGACCATGGAGCCATTACTAATGAGCCAAGTACACGATCCAGTCACATTAATGTGGCAAGGTGTTGAAGGTTGAATAACCACCATTTGCATGGCAGATATGTAGGAAGAGAGTTCATGAGGTTCTGGAAGTTACCGACAGTGATGTAGAGGCATGCGCACTCCAGTGCCGTGGCAGGCTGTGCTAGGTTTCCCGGTTGGGATCCTTTGCACAAACAGCCCAATGGAGGTGGCCCCACAGGGCCCATAGCCATACCCTTGATTTGTTTGTAGGTGGGTTAGAATATGGTATGTCATGGCAATTAGGAAAGAGGTTGTAGCTTTGGCGATTAGGAAGGAGGGTGTAGG
Organism: Schistocerca piceifrons; assembly: GCF_021461385.2. Classification (NCBI taxonomy): domain Eukaryota; kingdom Metazoa; phylum Arthropoda; class Insecta; order Orthoptera; family Acrididae; genus Schistocerca; species Schistocerca piceifrons. The sequence continues at coordinate 372,904,593 of NC_060145.1, read as the reverse complement.
TTTGGAATCCATCGGTCTTTGGGAAAGGTAGTGTTCAATAGCAGTAAGGCCATGGGCATTATGGATGTTAGAGTAAAGGGAGGTGGAATCAATAGTAATGAGCAGGCATTGTATGGTAAAGAAACATGAACTGTGGAGAGTGATTGGATGAAATGGTTAGTATCTTTTATATAGGAGGATAGGTTGCAGGTAATAGGATGAAGGTATTGGGCTACGAGAGCAGTGTTTCTCTCAGTGGGGGCACAGTAATTGGCCACAATAGAGAGTCTTGGGTGGTTAGACTTTGTCCTTACTCTTAGTCTTTGTCCCATTACAGCATTACACAGTCCTCTGTTCCAGCAATGCACCCACAGTCTTTTTACCTCTCTTCCTCTCCACTAACCCCCACCTTCCATTTAACCTCATGACTGCACCTTGCTGTCCTATCCTCTCTCTCCATCTCACTCCTGTATGCTCCCACAAACACAACACTGCAAATATTGTTGTTTCTAGATGACTAGATACTAATGTCTGAAAGTGAAAATAATTTCAAAGATATGCATAATGTAAAAATTTCAGAAACTATGACAGAGAGAATGGCTGTAACTGGGAGGAGTCTTTGAAGAGTAAGTACTTCAGTCTATTTAAAGAAAACAATAACAACACTCAGCATTCAATAACCACTCAAATTATCATAAAAATTATTACAAAAAGACAATAATTATGAAGGGTTTCCAAAAATCCACTTGGCTGTATGAAGATGCTTTATTCACAATTACTTATTTCATGACAGTGTAGATGCATCTTCAGGTTTATCTCTCAAGAATACAAGTGAAGTTTTTGAAATGGTAGGAATACAGAACCATACTGTTGGCATTCAATAAAAAGCCAGGATGAGTACTCACAATGGTTATATTTCCATAATCTAGTTGGACCAATATGGAGTCCCAGCTTTTAGGAAGTTATCCTCTTTGAGAGCCAAGCCACAGTGGTGGGTTGTCATAATAAAATTCACCACCAAAAGATGCTTTCCAAAATGCACAAAGCAGGACTGCCAAATAAGTCAGGCCTCTAAAAATGTGGAGGAAAATTAATAATTGGGATAAAATGCCAACAAATTAACTAATGTCTTGGGAATGTACCATAAGTACATAGGAAATATCATTAAAAAGAGTACACTCTAGTATGGGACCAAAATGTCAAGAACGAAAGAAATCTAAAAAATAGCTTACTAGACAACTCCCCATAGAAAAAGATCCAGCAGATGCCAACTATATAAAACCAATGAAGTAAAACTTGCAGCTGCTCATGTGTTTATTTTGTTTTCCTTTTAGGCACCATGGCCTTTGGCCTTCCAGTCTACTGCTAGCTTCCATCGGCTGCTTACAACACATCATCCTGTTAGCAATACAGCAGAAATATGTACATTACCCAGGATTTTAAGTTTTACTTCATTGGTTTTATACAGTTGGTGTCTACTAGATCTTATATTGTATCATACAGGGTATAATCCAGTAAGCTATTTTTCAGATTTCTTCCATTCTCGATGTTTCGGTTCCATACTAGAGTATTATTTTTTGGATGATATTTCTTGTGTACTTGTTGTAATTTCCCTATATATTACTTAATTTTTAGGCATTTTATCCATGTTCACAGTAGTGTCCCATTCATCATTAGTTTTCCCCCTGCTCTGTTTTTTTTTTTTTTTAGGCATGGCTTATTCAGCAGTCATACTCTGTATATTTTGACAAGTGTCTTTTGGGCGTACTCAATTTTATTATGGCAACCCACAATTGTGATTTGACTGTTCACATGGATAACTTACCAAAAGCTGGAACTCAGTGATTGTCCATCTACATTATGGAAGCATGGAGAGCTGCATCAAACCAGTCTCTGGACTGAAGACCTCAACAACAACAAGTACTCGTCATTGATTTCTGTTGAATGCCAACACTATGGTTCTGTATTTCTACCATTTAAAAAATTTCACATAGTAATCTGTATTCTTGATAGATAAACCTATACTGATATGAAACCAGTAGTTGCAAATTAAGCACCTCATCATTCTTGAATTTTTAATTATTATAATTTTTATGATAATTTGAATGGCTATGAAGTGTTGGTATTGTTAGTTATAATGTCTCTCATTGTGATTGTCCTCCCCAGGAAGTTGTTTGCATTTAAAAAATTTGAATAGAATAAAACACATATTTTGGTAGTGACATTTCGCAGTTTGCAAACTAGACATATAGAAGAATTTAACAAAATACAATCAATGAAATAGAATATCATTTTAGGCTTTGGTACACAGATTAGAAAATAAATACAATGCAGGTTCCACAATGTCACAGCAAAACAGGCTCTTCTGTATGGAAGTGAATGTTTGATTCTTTGTGAAAGTTATAAAACTAGAATAAATGCACATAGAGGCAAAATGTTGTTTCCTAAAATTTTGGAAATGAGCAGAAGTGCATAGATTTTATATATTATGTTTGTTCACAGGTGCCTGAATCTCATATTGGCAACTCTCGAGACACATCTTTTGAGGAAATGGTGATGAAGGAAACTAAGGGTCGTGGAGTTGATATTGTTCTGAACTCCCTTGCAGAGGAAAAACTCCAGGCATCAGTCCGATGTCTGGCAAGGGGAGGACAGTTTCTTGAAATAGGAAAATTTGATTTGGCGAATGATAGCAAACTAGGTAAATATCCTCACAATTGATTTATGTTAGTAAAAAATGATAATATAGTACATTAATCAGTTATTTCTATTAGCATTAAAACTGTTTTCTATTGACTGCATGTTTTTTGCATTGTTGGCTGACATTTGATTTGTTTAACTGCTTTTGCTTATAGCTATACAACAAAAGTTATACAAGAGTGAAAATGCTGTTTTATGAAAACTATAAATGTATTTGAGAGGTAATGTAAATAAGGGTTGTTTACATGTCATACACATAGCACCTGCAAGCAAGTTGAATGCCACTTCTCATTTGATTTCATGTTAATAAAAATCTGCCCATCATTTTGCTCCTTGTTCTTTTATATATTTTCTTAGAAGTCGTGTATTGAATTTTTTGAACATGATTCAACATCAAACCACCTTCCTGACCTCCCCCTGCTCTGTCAGTGACTTTGGCATCCCACAAGTGCATTACTTAGTTTGAGCTAAATGTTCTTCCATAATTGTTTGATGGTAACCAATAAATTATTTATGGTTTTCATGGTCATTATAAATACTATGTTTCCTCTTCAACAGTTTTTTACTGCTTTGCTGTTGACAGAATATTTATATGTAGTATTTTTATTTGTGGTCATTCCTCTATTGTCTCTTTTGGGACCATTCACTCTAAAAAGACCATTTAAAAAGTCTGGAAACAAAACACATGCATCATACACAAAACATAAAATACTTCTAAGAAATATAATTAAACAAAATTGTCTGGAATATTGTTAAATAAAAAGGTGCGACAGTAATTATGAGATACTGTGGTCAGAGGTAGTGTATTGGTAATTCCTTGGCTTTCCCCAAGTATATTTACCTTATGGTACAATTAAACAATATTCTTATTGCTCGTGTTTGTTGAATAACTATATTTACTTTGATTGCTTTGTGTGGAAGTTAATGTGGTTGGACAATAGAAAGCTCTCTCTGATACATCCTTCTTCATCTTTACTCTGCCTTGTCCTCTTAAAAGGTTGGTCCCTCTCATCCAGAACTCTGAGTAGATGCTCGTAGTTAAAGGATCTGAGGTGGAAGTGGTCCAATATATATATTGAAATACATTTATCAGTAATATATAACAGAACTGAAATAATCAAGACTCATTTTGAATATTTCCCACGGATTTAAACAATATCAGTCAATCTTTTTGGAACTGTTGATTCAAGTGATGTTTTCAAACACTGAAATGCCAGAGCTGTTTTAGATAGATTACTGTTTCTAGAATTGACAACTCTATCTGTGATAGAAATAAATTTATAAATTTCTCGCTAGGATGCACTGGGATATGCTGACGTAATTGCCATCACCTAGAGAGTGTTTCACAAATGAACAGAGGAAATAAGTGCACAAAAAATGTCCTTTTAATGCCTCAATTGGCATCGATCATCACTGGAGCAGGAAGAACCAACTGCAAAATGACGACATTTCACTGAATCAAGAAATGTGTGTGTACAAGATGTCCATGGCCACATAAGTGAACGATTCAGTTTTAATGATCACTCATTTGTTGCACAGCTACTTGAACCGTCACCACGTTTGAAACATCAAATTCTTTTCCCAGCAAAAGAACTGAGAGTAGCTGTTAATTTGTTTAACTTATGGTCTTCACATGTATATTACACACTCAATGTGTTATACAAATGAAAGGACTTCAGGAAAATATTAGGTGCTGTGAACTTACTGAACTTTCTTTATGAGACAACTTGGCAAATGCTTTTCTTTCTTTTTTTCTTTATTTCTTTTGCTTATGCCATAGTCCCACAGCGATCGCAGGGTTGGCGTCATTACAACGGATTTGGCAATGTTAGTGTTAGGGATGGCCGGATGCCCTTTCTGCTACCACCCCATACTCCCCAGGAAGGAATCAGTGTACCCTAACTATTTGCGTCTAGTGTAAATCGTAAAATAGTGCGGACATGTTTCAAATGTCTGCGACGCGTGTAACTGAGGCGAAAAGTGGGGACCAGCCCAGTATTCACCTAGCGGGATGTGGAAAACCGCCTAAAACCACATCCAGGCTGGCTGGCATACCAGCCCTCATCATTAATCCGATGGGTGGATTCAGTCTGGGTCTGGCACGCCTACCCAAATCCAGGAAGCAGCGCGTTAGCGCTCTCGGCTACCCTGGCGGGTTTGGCAAATGCTTTACCTGGAAGTTTTAAAATACTGCCGATAATAGTGACCTTCCTGATGAGGAAGAGACAGGTAAAACACTGCTTCTCTGTGTTAAGAGTGAAAACATTTAAAGAAAATACTTTGTGTAAGGACAGACTTCATGTGCTTGCAATGTATTTCCTTGGAAAAGTGCTAGTGATTTGACCAGATTTAAGTGAAAAGTCCATAGACTGTTTTTAAGTGCAGAAGGGGAGATTTCATTTACAAAAAATGAATTAAGGTAACAAAACATGCATTAATAGGTGATAAGAAGCAACTCCTTTACTGTAGCTACCTATTTATGTACTAAATTAAGTACTTAAAAATGGGTGGTAACATGTTTTTACACTCCACATTTTCAGCCTTTAGCAAAACAAATACAAGTGTAAATACAAAAACCAACAAATATGCTATATTAGCTTTTCAGATGGTTAAATCAACACAGCAGCTGCTCAGTTTGCTTCTGTCAGCCAATCATAGCACAAAACATGTGATAACATGAAAACATCACGTGTCATCTTGCAAACACATAACCACTGTGGGTTGAACAAACTGAATACACATGAAACACCGTGAATTCAGAAAGCCAATGTACACTGCATTAAAGACCTCTCCAAAACACGTCTTTTAGATGTTGTGATACTTTGTCAGGAAAAGAGATGTTGGCAGATACATATGCCACCTGTGGCTCTAGTGTTAGTTAGCTTTCAGTGTTATTTAGTAGCTGATAAAGAAATGGAAAGGACAGACACCAGGTATACTTTTGACCAGAGTGTGATATAGCCCCCGCTCCTTCCCACACTGAAACCTTTGTTGTGGTGACAGACTAGGCTGTAACATAGCCCAAAGTCTAGGTCAACTCTGGCTGATAAATGTCACATCCTTCCACAGTATGGAAAACACAAGCCAAGTGTGGTTTTGAATGACCTGGTATTCCTTCCTAGTATTCCTCAGCCTATCCTTCTTTCCTCCTTAAGGAAGGAACTAATAGTGTTGGAAGCTATGATTAGTGTTTCCACACTTAAATGTGTTATTGGCTACACTGGAATCTTACTTGGTAAATGCAATTACTGGCCAGTCATTGCATCAGAATATTGCTTAAAACAGATAACCAGAAATCTTGCAAAGGCCTCATCACATACCTTCAATTTCTTAGATTGACTTCATAGCACATTTACTCCATAATGATTCTTGGGCACTGTCTCAAAAACACTGCAATTTACACAGCCATAATTGAAGGTACGAAAATATTTTCCTTGTGATCTTCATGTTTTCTGTTTGTAGTTTGGTTTGGTACTGTGGCACAAATGTCTTTAACAAGTTGCTGGGAAACATAACCTAAGAAATTTGGAATTCTTTCACTAAAATAACTTAAAACATATCTAACAATGGAATATCCAGGATGGAATGCAACAATACCAGAGAAAGAAAGTTGCCACTCACCACACAGTGGAAATGCCGACAGGCACAATAAAAAGATTCACGCAATTAAAGCTTTTGGCCATTAAGGCCTTTGTCAGCAGTAGACACACATACACACACGAACACACACATACTCACATAAATGCAACTTGCACACACATCTGCAGTCTCAGAGAGCTGAGACCACACTGCAAACAGCAGCACCAGTAACCGGCCACAATGGGACGTCCTGGGTGGTTGGGTTTATGGACTTTAGGAAGCATGTACAAGGTGTGAGTGCGGGGAGTGGTAGGGGTAAGTAGAGAGATGGACTCTGAGGAGAGGTTCTGGGATGGGCCTAAGTATTTGAGTAGTGACTGGAGATCCTGCTGGATTACTGGAATGGGATCACTGTGGCATGGCACGTAATCCTTGCGGTTCAAAACAATGGTGGAGGAGCCTTTGTCAGTAGGTAGGATTGTAAGGTTGGTATCAGTTTTTAGATGATGGACTGCGGTTCTTTCTGCGGATGTAAGGTTAGTTTGCATGTTGAGGGATTTGGGAAATGATGTTGAGGCAAGGTTCGAGGTTAAGAAATTCTGGGAAGTTAGCATGGGGTGGTTTGGAGGCAGTGGCGGTGGATCACGGTTGGATAGAGGAGTGAACTGAGTTAGGCAGGGTTCAATATTGGTCATTAGTTGAGTCTGATTGGTCGGGTTGGTAGCGAAAAAGTGTTTCCACTGTAGGGACCAGAAGAAGGAGAGAAGGTCTTTAACTAGTCCTGCATGGTTGAATTTGGGAGTGGGGCAAAAGGTGAGGCCTTTGGAAAGGACTGATATTTCTGTGGGACTAAGGCTTCTGGAGGAAAGGTTCATAACTGTGTTGCGGATCTGTTTAGGTTCTGGGTTCTGTGTGGTGGTGGAGGCAGTTTTCGAGGGTGGGGTAAATGTAGTAGGTCTGTGAGACAGGGTTTGTCAGCTATGAGTAGGCATGGGGGAGGTTTGGAGGTGGTTGTAGAAGTGGTGGATAGTGGTACTCCGAGGTGGGAGTAGGAAGTGAGTAGGATGCAGAGCTTTTTGAGGTGGCATTGCGCATGTTGCTCAAGTTCCTGCAGGGCAAGGGTTTCATTGTGTGTTATGGGTTCCAGGAATTTGGGATTGTATAGCAGGAGAAATCTGCCGATGGAGAGAAGGTACTGCAATGAGTATTGGGCTTGGTTTATATGGTTTTGCAGGACTATGTTGGTGAGGGCTAAGGATTGGCGGAATCTGAACAGGTGGAGGTCATTGTGGAAGGAGGGGTGGCAACCAGAGATGGGTAATTTGTGATGGTAAGGCCATTAGGGGGGGATTTCATGAGCCAAGCAACAACGCAGGAACAGTATGTGTGACTGGGATCTGGCTAGGAATAAGGAAACTTTTCTGTATTAATGCAGATGGAAGGAGCATGAATCCATGGTGGTGCAAAAAATGTGAAAAATTACATAAGAAAGTAGTATTACGTCCGAAACATTATGCAAAAATAAAAAATACACCCAAATATGAGTGAAAAGTACGAAAAGGACAAAATGGATGCGCAAGATGGGGGGGGGGGGGGGGGGGGGGGGGATGAGATGAAATCTGAGGAAGATGACGATAGTGGAAGTCGAAAACTCACTAAAATTTGCGAGAAGTCACAAGGGTCAAATTAGAAAATAACTAATCAATAATAAATATATATATATTACTGTGGATAGCAGGTTTAAGGGTGGATAAGTGTAAGGAGACGGCAGATGTGACTGGAAGAGGTGGATGTAGTGGGTGCGAATAGACATAGAATGGGGAAAGTGTTGGGGGTGGGGAGAGGTTCGTAGTTAGAGATATAAGATCATTGGCACCGGGAAAGTGCAGGAAGTAACACGCAAAAATCTAGGAATTGACATAGGGAGCGTGATCAGTTTGAAGGTATAGGCTTCATTATATTGGCGGGAGTAATGTGGGACCTAAGATGCTGCACTAACAATCAGCGTGGTCTTGAGGCCGTCTGTTGCGGGCCGCCGAGACGGTTGATACAGTGGGGCTCATAAGTAGATCGTGCAGTGTGAGTCGTAAGCCAACAACTAGAAACACAGGAAAGAAAAGAAAGAATGAATGACATTGAGTACAGCAGATGCAAAAGAATGTAGTTACAAAGGAAAACACCACAGGGTTAGGATTGAAGAAGAGCCGTCAGGCAAACATCAAACCATGGAAAATCCAGGATGGAATGCAACAATACCAGAAAGGAAAGTTGCCACTCATGACACAGCGGAGATTCTGAGTCAGGAGGCACAATAAAAACATTCACACAATTAAAGCATTTTGGCCATTAAGGCCTTTGTCAGCAGTAGACACACATACACACGCACACACACATACTCACATAAATGCAACTTGCACACACATCTGCAGTCTCAGAGAGCTGAGACCACACTGCAAACAGCACCATCAGGCATGATGGGACTGGCAACTGGGTGGGGGTAAGGAGGAGGCTGGGGCGGGGAGGGGGACGGATAGTATGGCGGGAGTGGCGGACAGTCAAGTGTTGCAGTTTAGACGGAGGGTAGGAGAGAAGGTGCAGAAGGGGGAGGTGGTAAGTAGTGGAAAGGAGAGAAATAAAAGAAATTTAAAAGACTGTGTGTGGCAGTGAAATGACAGCTGTGTAGTGCTGGAATGGGAACAGGGAGGGGGCTGGATGGGTGAGGACAGTGACTAATGAAGGTTGAGGGCAGGAGGACTACGGGAACATAGGATGTATTGCAGGGAAAGTTCCCACCTGCGCAATTCAGAAAAGCTGGTGTTGGTGGGAAGGATCCATATGGCACAGGCTGTGGAGCAGTCATTAAGATGAGGGATATCATGTTTGGCAATGTGTTCAGCAACAGGGTGGTCCACTTGTTTCTTGGCCACAGTTTGTCATTGGCCGTTCATGCAGACAGACAGGTTGTTGATTGTCATGCCTGCATGGAATGCAGCACAGAGGTTGCAGCTTAGCTTGTAAATCACGTGACTGGTTTCACAGGTAGCCCTGCCTTTGATGGGATACATGATGTTAGTGACTGGACTGTAGTATGTGGTGGTAGGAGGATGTATGGGACAGGTCTTGCATCTAGGTCTATTACAGGGGTATGAGCCATGAGGTATGGGATTGTGGGTTGTGTAAGGCTGGACGAATATATTGTGTAGGTTCGGTGGACAGCGGAATACCACAGTAGGAGGGGTGGGAAGCATAGTGGGCAGGACATTTCTCATTTCAGGGCATGACGAGAGGTAATCGATACCCTGGCAGAGAACGTAATTCAGTTGCTCCAGTCCCAGATGGTGCTGAGTTATGAGGGGAATGCTCCTTTGTGGTCAGACTGTGGGACTTTGGGAGGTGCTGGCAGACTGGAAAGATAAGGCACAGGAGATTTGTTTTTGTACAAGGATGGGAGGATAATTACAGTCAATGAAGGCTTCAGTGAGACCCTCGGTATATTTTGAGAGATACTGCCCGTCACTGCAGATGCGATGACCACAGGTGGCTAGACTGTGTGGAAGGGACTTCTTGGTATGAAATGGGTGGTAGCTGTCGAAGTGGGGGTATTGCTGGTGGTTAGTAGGTTCGATATGGACTGATGTAGCCATCTCTGAGGTGAAGGTTAACATCTAGGAAGGTGGCTTGTTGGGTTGAGTAGGACCAGGTGAAGCAAATGGGGGAGAAGTTGTTGAGGTTCTGGAGGAATGTGAATAAGGTGTCCTCACCTTCAATCCAGATAGCAAAGATGTCATCAGTGTATCTGAACCAGGGGAGGGGTTTACGATTCTGGGTTTTTAGGAAGGATTCCTCTAGATGGCCCATGAATAGGTTAGGATAGGATGGTGCCATGCACTTGCCCATAGCCATACTGCAGATTTGTCTGTAGATAATGCCTTCAAAGGAGAAGTAATTGTGGATGAGGATATAGTTGGTCATGGAGACTAGGTAGGAGGTTGTTGGTTTGGAATCCGTAGGGCATCTGCAAAGGTAATGTTCGACAGCAGTAAGGCCATGGGCATAAGGAATGTTAGTGTACAGGGAGGCGGCTTCAATAGTGACGACCAGGTCACTGTGCGGTAAAGGGACAGGAACTGTGAAGAGTCAGTCAAGGAAATGGTTGGTATCTTTTATATAGGAGGATAGGTTCTGGGAAATAGGTTGAAGGTGTTGGTCTATGAGAGCAGAGATTCTCTCAGTGGGGGCACAGTAAATGGCCACAATGGGGTGTCCTGGGTGGTTAGGTTTATGGACTTTAGGAAGCATGTAGAAGGTGGGAGTGTGGGGAGTGGGTGGGAGTGTGGGGAGTGGTAGGGTTAAGTAGAGAGATGGACCCTGGGGAGAGGCTTGTGACTGTGTCTCCCTGAAAATAATTTAGAACACAAAATATGTTCTTAAGATTTTATTTTGTAAGTTATATAACCGTTAGTAACTTTTAACAATTTTTTCTGTTTCACATACACTCATACATAGGAGATAAGCCAGTCTAATACTTTATTTTACACTGTAAATGTGAAACCAAGGAAGTTCTTCTACATCATCATCGTTCACATTATTTCCAGCACATGACTGAAAAAAGCTTTGATATGCTGCAGGTATGTATGCCATAAGAGACAGTACATCATCAATCTTTTTTTGATTAATTTGTAGTGGCTTTCTGTATTTTATTGGCTTCTGAAGTCTTGTCTGTGCATTTTCGTCACAATGAAATATTTTGGACTAGCAGATTTGACTACTTCTGCCCATTCATGTTTCAAGTATACTATTGGACGTCCGTTTCTCGCATGAATTTCAGTGCAACCAAAATCATGATCACAAGGAAGTCTAGTATGAGCTACCACGGGGAAATAATGCTGCACAGATTCAAATCTTCTGGTGGCAATGAGAGTCCTTTCCAGGGCAATAAGAGACCAATTCTTTGCCTGGCCCTTACAGTTATCTGTGATTATGTGGAGATTTTTGGCTTGAGTGTTAGTTATCTCCAAGTATTTTAATAAACAGCTCCCAACTTCATATGAACCCCTTCCTCTGTCCTTCTCACTCCACAGAAACATGTATTCCTTAATTGACCCACAATCATGGATACCATAGTTATACGTCCATCTTTTTCTCTTGTAGAATACTGGGCCAACTGTTAGTTTTGACGTGGAAGTGTTTGTTGCATGTCCATTGCTATTATGAGATGCTCTTTCACATTCTCTTTAGCTAGAGAAGTTAAAGACACGATCGTATTTTGCCTGCTATCAGCCTTTCTTAGCCGTAACTCATGTTGTGTTTTCCTTTGTGTAATTCTTTTGGCACACAATTCTGGGTTACTTGTTGCTGTTAAAAAGGCATCTGATGTTGAACAGGTGTCGCTTTTTGGTAGTTTGGAGCTTATGTTAAATTAAGACACAAAAATTGCCCTGAATTTGCTTGGTTATACAGTAGGAACACCTTTTTTCTTGCAGTATTCAGAGTATTTGTCCAAAATAGGGATGAAATTGTGAGATCACATCCAAATTATACTTTGTTGGGATTCTGCTGTCTGCTATAGTGACTGTTATGTTTTGGTCTCTGACTGTTATGTTTTGGTCTCTGACACCTTGCACAGCTTCATCTTGAAATTTATGTGGATAATTGCCTTGTTTGCCTGAAAGAAAAGAGCACATGAGTTGATACTTTACTTCGTGTTATTGTTATACTTCAACATTATTTTATTTGGTTAGAATGGATACCTTATAGTAAAATATAATATACAAACCTCTTCCAACTTATTTTGGAACTGCGTGACCCAACTTCACTCTTCTTGTGTGGTTCTGTAAGCCATGAACCCTGAGCAAAGCTTGCTTGCAAATCATGACTTCCATGCCATTTACTTTGACATTGTCTGAAAATGGCACAGCTCTAGATGTAATTTGCTTCTTAGTCTTTTTGGATAGCTGCGAAAGAAAGAAATGTGAAGCAGAACAAGGTAAAGTAAATTTGTGACAATTGGTTTTAGAAGACACGTACTGCTGACCCACGTTACATCAATGTTTGGCCTTAATTTTATTCCACTGATCAATATTATGCTTTCTTTTTCTTGAAGAGCTTTATTTCTGGGGTTATACTTCTTTTGTTCTACTTACTTCAAGCTGTAATATGAATAGAAAAATAGTCTCAGGGTGTCTGTGAGATATAGTCACAAGCCACACAAATAATTGTATGCCGCTGAAATGGCATTGATAATAAAAATATTCTTACAAGTTTGTAGCCATGAAAACTATATTACTACCACAATCAGTGGTCATTAAAATTAGGCTATAAAGGTTTCTCATTAACACAAAATATGACAATCAACAGTGAGAAAAATGCTACAAGAAACAAAGTCATAAGCCACTGAACTCTGATCACCAGTAAAAAATATTTTGGTATACTTACCGAAACATCTTCTGAGCTTGATAGACACCAAGACTCATCACCATCACTGTTTCTTCTGTAAAAGACACCAGGTGGCAGAGTACAGAACTACACTATGTCATCACCTTCCACCTGTTGGAGAAAGATGGAACTTCTTCAATGAAAGATGAGGAGGGCATCATTAATAATGTGATAGTATGAATATCTTAATTTTGAGAAAAGTGTGGCTTGTGACTACATCTCTCTGACCCCTTCAGTTATTAGGATTTCTTCCTGTTCCTTTGACACATGGAGCACAGGAACAATGATTGTTTGAATGCCTTTGTGCATTCAATAATTGTTATTATTTTACCCTTATGATACCTATATGAGTGATACACAGGGATATTACTAGAGTCATCATTGTGATACTTCTCACATGTATCTAGTTGTTTTGATTTGTAAGTTGGCTTATGCTAAAAAGGTTTTATTAGAATTATCTGGAGTTGTTTCCAGCTTTATTTATTCTTGATGCCAGACTGAATAACCTTGCTATTAAATGTTATATCAATTTTAGGAAACTGAGGTATACACGAGAGTTGGAACTTAAATAGTGGCAACTATTTATTCACAACCAATACAAAAGAGTTACATGTCTGCACCTGTTACTGCCCTTCAAAGTAGTCACCAGTATTGTGTAGTGATGTGGAAGGCATAGTATACCATTGGCAGAGCCTGTTCTGTTGATGGTTGATGGTGTGAATGGAGCGGTCCACTGCCTGTCAAATCTCTGGAACAGTTCTGAAGTGAATGCCACAAAGTGGTTCCTTTATCTTCAGAATCAAATCAAAGTTACAAGGACTTAAGTCCGGGGAGTATGGTGGATGGTACAGTATTTCCCAGTCCCATTGACAGCACAGAGCTTGCGCTGCATGCGCCCACATATTGTCATGCAAAATGATGGGTGGGTTCTGCAGAAAGTGTTGCCATTTATTTTGCAAAGTTGGTCACAAGTGGTGCTCCAAACACGAACAGTAATACTGTGCATTGATGGTCTGCCATGGAAGAACATAATGCGTTAGGATAACACCATCACAGTTGTACACAAGAAGCACCATAACTTTCACCATACTGGGGCTCTGATGCACTTTCAATTGTCGCAGCAACCCATAACGACGCATTCATTGGATTGGTGTTTCAGTTTTGGCTTGTACGATGTGGCCCATGTCTCATCCAGTGTTATGATATGGCATAAGAAAGCCTCTCCTTCGTGCTCATAGTGCTCCAAGTGCATCTGAGTGGCATTGTAATGCATCCATTTCTGCATTTCCGTCAAGTAATGCGGAACTCATCATGATGCAATTTTTCTCATGCCCAGGTGTTCCTTCAGGATGCGAAGCACAATCGTATGTGCTAATCCGGTTTCATGGGAGAGCTCACGAGTCGTATGGCACCGATCACTGTCCACTAAGGTGGCACTGGTCTCATCATTCTGGTGTGTGATGGAGGTAGAGCACAGATTATAACTGTGTTCAGTGTTGTACAAATCTTGTTTTATTAACAGGTGTATTCATTCCTTCCAGTTTTGAATCATAGACTGACTCTGAATTTTGTCCAGAAAAACTTGTTACTGAATGTTATTTGTGATATGTGCATCTATACTCTCTTTCTGATAAATGCAAAGTAACTAATACCACTTTAATGTTCAACATGCGATGAGATAAATTTCACATGTCCCACCTTAAGCTTGATGCACTTTCATCCTTGTTGGACACATTCCTGAGATTTTATTGGTGCTTTGCAGCTTTAAATGCCTCGCACCTTTAACTTTGAGGTAAAATAGCTTGAACATTGACATAAATAATAATGTCTTATGGAACTGTCAGCAGCAACTTTAGACCAACTGTTCTTGACATACACTGAATGTGTTGACTCCTCTTTTCCGTGCTTCCAAAACTAAAAATCATCAAAGGAAATGAAATTCAGTTCTTCATACCTAAGCCATATTTCACATGCCAGTGCTAAATGTTCTGACAAACTTTTTTCTATAGGCTCTTTGTCATTATACAGGCAGCAGCTCAGTGATATGTTTCCACCAACATCCTCATCATGAGACCTTGTTGATGGTGTCTCAGGTTCTTCTCATAACTGAAATTTTTGCTGCAGAAATGACCCTGCAATGTTAAGTATTTGGCTTCCTAGAAGAGGTGCACCATGTTCAGCTTCCCTGTATGTCCCTTAGGGGCATGTTGCCTCAAGTTTTGTTGTATATTTGCCTTTCTGGACATTCAAACTGCTTAGTTTCACTCACGGTGGAAGATCCAAGTCCCTATGGACGCAACTATGCTACAAGCAGAAAGCAAAAACCAAAGTGCATCAATTTAGTCTCCCCATTGCCAAGCATTGGCTTCACAACATTTCGGCTACTGACAGTAGCAACCAGAGTGAAGCCTCCAATTAGCTTCCTGTACCTAAGATTAAATCCTTAATGTGCATGGCTATTTGAATGGGTATCAGTAGTAGGTACTGGAGTGCAAATTATTTCCTACAGTTTCCCTTGTTTAGTCAATGAAGAAACCTGGCTCTGACAGAAAGTTAAATAAAGTCCACAAGATGAAGGAGAATGGGACACTAATCTAAGAAATTAAAAATAAACAAAGGATGAGATCAATTATAGATTCTAGTGACAAAAGGGATAGTTAAAAGTGTTGATGATGCTCCGGTAAATGAAGAAAATAACCAAGGCTGGTGAAATAGACGCAAAAAGACGTGTACAAGAAGTAATTAAAAGTTCAATAACTGACTACATACTGGAAATTATTGACTTAAGTTGGATTGGGAGGGGAGCAGTAGCTAAATAAAATGTACAGTTCAAATGGAATGAGGAGAATAAACAGCCAATATTATAAGAGAACAAGGGAGTATGAACATTAAAGAACACAAAGTCAGCATACAGCTACAACATTAATTTAAAAAAGCAAAGAAGATCTATGCTGAAGGAAAGAAATAATTATCAATAATACGTAGGTTGGAACTTAAATAGTGGCAACACTGCTGTGTAGACACTATGCAATAGAATCAACTATTGTCGCTGATAGCACATGTTGTTGACATACCTACCTTATCTCCGAGCAAATGGACTCACCCATCCCATGTCACTGGCATGCATACAATCAAGGGGAACCCAGTCACTAGTGAGCAAGCAGTCTAACGGAATGGTGTCACTACGTTTTTGAAACAGGAACAATGGAGTTGGATCAAGACTGAATGTGCCAGAGATTGTACAGCATGACTATGTCATCAGGGTCTTCAAGATTCATGCAAGAATCAGCATTGCCGTACAGAACGGTGGCACATTGGGTAAAAGCCTTCAACAAAGGTCAGCAAACTGTGGCAGACATGCATCGGGCAGGTCATCCTAGTGTCCCTGAAGAAGAAGTGCACGCTGCTGCCACCTTAGTGGACAGTGATCGGTGCCATACGACTCGTGAGCTCTCCCATGAAACCGGATTAGCACATACGATTGTGCTTCGCATCCTGAAGGAACACTTGGGCATGAGAAAAATTGCATCATGATGAGTTCCGCATTACTTGACGGAAATGCAGAAATGGATGCATTACAATGCCACACAGATGCACTTGGAGCACTATGAGCACGAAGGAGAGGCTTTCTTATGCCATATCATAACACTGGATGAGACATGGGCCACATCGTACAAGCCAAAACTGAAACACCAATCCAATGAATGCGTCATTATGGGTTGCTGCGAAAATTGAAAGTGCATCAGAGCCCCAGTATGGTGAAAGCTATGGTGCTTCTTGTGACGTGTGTGTATTGATGGACTGCAAGGACATAGTAACTATGGTTTTGAGGTCATGTTATTACTAGTATTAGATGATATGAGACAAGGATTCCCATGTGCCTTTCTGATTTCCAGTAGGAATGAAAGTCAAGTGTTGCCCTTTCCTTTTGCAAACATCATAGCAATTTTATACAATTTTTGTACAAACAGTAGGAATTTGCAATTCACATCTACAAGAAGCCACTTACGGGTGATACACTTGGCAATATATGGTACAGTAGTTCATAATGCAACATGCAGTTGTTACATAGTATAGGAATTTGAATTTACAGCATGTTTTTACAAAAATAATATATATTACAATCACCTCAGAATAGTACATAGTATAGATAGAAGAGTTAGGCCTACATTTAAGTATAGCTACATTTTAATATCAGTATTCATTCAGTGAGCATAAAAATTTGAGAGTTAAGAAATGATTTTAATTCCCTTTTGAATACTTTACTTCTGTGGCATCTTATAGCACTTGGCAGTTTGTTAAACCGTATCTGACCATTAATCCAAGGACTATGATCTGTTGTCTTTAGTTTAGTTCTGTTTCTGAAGAATCAATCTTTTTGCCTTGTATTATGGGTATGCACATCAGAGCACTTAGTTTCATTATTTTTATGGTCCACAAAGAATGTTATTAATTTGAACAGATACAAGGAATATAATGTTAGATATTTATGTTGTACAAAGGTTTCCCTACATGAATCTCTGTATTCTAGTTGATGCATGGTCCTGATTGTTCTTTTCTGCAGTGTTATGATTTTGTTCATGTGTCTATCAGCAGCACTACCCCATACCTCTATTCCACAATTAACATATGCAAATATTGTCCCATAATAAGCAGTTTTCAATGTTTGTTCAGAGACTAATTTTGATAGTTTGCTAATTAAGTGCAGTGAACTGCTGATTTTATTGCATACAAAATTGATATGGTCTACCCATCTAAGATTTTCATCTAGTTATATCACCAAAATTTTACATTTGTCAGTGTCTACTTTTTTGATTATATTATCAATATCATTACCATTAGTTTGTTTGCAAAAGAACAAAAGTGAGGTATCATCTGCATAACTTAATAATTGGGAGTACAGAGGTGCCTCTAAATCATTAATGTAGACCAGGAAAAGGAGAGGGCCCAATACAAAGCCCTGAGGTACACCTTGTTTTACTGTTTTATAGTTGGATTGGAAATGTTTGATCTGATCATTAATTCACTAATTCATAGTTGTTTCACATTTTTATCTTACACTACAAAAGTTTACATGTCTTTTGTGCCTTTGTGATGCACTTCCTCCATTAACAACTCAGCTAATATGTATTTCATGACATTGTGGCAACTGTTGGTAGTGTTCTGAGTGAAGTTACCAGTTGCCCTCCTGTCACTAAGACTGAGTCACTAAAGTGACTGCTCCAGGACATGGGAAGGTGTACTGATACTGGTCTGAATCAGCCTCACAGATTAATGACGTGGGCAGGGGTGCCGACTAGTGTGGAAGTGGATTTTAGTTGCTTTTGCATATCTACTTAGGTAAATAATGAACTGATTACCAAGTTCTATCTCAGTTAAATCATTCAAAAGTACTTGACATAGACAGAAGGGGCACATGGATCTCCTCTTGGATGAGATGAGGGGTCAGGGAAGAGGAGCTGTCAGTAGTTTTAAAGTGCCTTTGGGAGTGGTAACCTAATTGCAACAATAGCCTATATACTAATATGATTCTCCTCAAAGATGGAGAAATACTACACCAATCATGCACTGGCCCTGATTGGATACAGGGCACTGGAATGGATGGATATTTAATTACTGAATATTTTTTAAATGATGACATGCTATTCTCATTTGTAGATAATCATTCATTGGTAGTGATTAGTGAAGAGTGTGTGCTATAACTAATTGAAACCCAACACAAGTCTTCAAAATCCATTCTTCTGTTTGTTTCATTACAGTTGCTGTGTCTTTTCCCTCCCCACCGTAGTTTTCCATATCCTATTGGCATCAGCTTTTCATCTTCTTACCTTAATGTTGTAATTGCCTGAATTTCATCATCTATTTTTTGTCAAAGTTTTGAAAAAAGTGTCCCTGTATTGTTTATAATAACTCAGTTTCCTGTTCATAATATTCATAATGATTTCCATCATTAGTGAACTAGGTGCTAATTATTCTTAAATTCCTTAGTAGAAATCATTTCCTCTTTCCATTTTACTATTGTGATCACACTATGTTCATATCTATCTTCAACAGTCTGTATTTGAACATTTGAAAGTTACCTTGGTTCATTCTTCTCCCCCCCCCCCCCCCCCTCCAAACCCCCCCCCCCCCCCCCCCCCGGCCAATCCACCACCTCACTCCCACCCATCCCAAAGAAGAGTGTATTTGCAATGGGTAAATTTGGTGTTTGCTGTAATGAAGTGGTTTCTATAGTGTTCTGCAACTTCATGCTGTTCAACATTTTCTGGAATGATGCAACTTCAGGGGTGGTTTCACATCTTTGTCTGCTTATCCAATGCCTGACTATAAGGCATGATGACTGATACTATCTTGTTCTACACTGTGTTTTGGAAACAACATGTGTAAGTGTCACAAGTGTGTGATCTGTTCTGCTCAATTCTCAAATGTAAATTCATGAGACAGAATAGTATTCACATGTATGTATTTTATTCCTATTCTGTTTGTAGGAATATTTTTAATGAATCTGAAGGCTGCAGAATTTGATCCACAGTTACATTGTCTTTGCATACCACTGTCATCTTACTAGGTGTATGATTCTGATCATAGGCAGACTTTGATTATTGGTAGAATACTAAGATAATGCAGTCTACACTTTTGAAACCTATCCTAAAACAATGTCATGTGGTTGGGGCTCATAGCAAAGATGATGAACAGGGCATGTTGAATGTATACAGAGAAGGGCAGAACAAATTGTCGTATATTTGTCTGACTCATGTGAGAGTGTCACAGAGATGCTGTAGAAATGGAACTGGCAGGCACTTGACGATAGATTCTAACTACCCTGAGAAAGCCTACTTACAAAGTTTGAATACTCAAATTTAAATGATAAATCTATGAATACATTACTATCCCCTATATATTACTCCTGAAGGGATCATGAGGACAAGGTCACACTGATTGCAGTATGCACAGAGATCTTGAAACACTTGTTCCTCCCATGCTCCATAAATGAATGGAACAGAAAGAAGCCCTGATAACTTGTACAATGGGAAATACTTAACATTGGTTTGTAGGGTGTGTCTTTAATATAGGTGTAGATGTTAAACCAGTTGATAGTTGCTGTTTCCTTTTTTATTCTTTTAGTCACCACATGCACAATTCAATGTAGCTTTCTGGTTAATGCCGAGGGCACATTAAATGATACTGAAATGCACTACATTTGAGAGCAGAGTGCCCATGACTTTCTTACAGAAACAAAAATTGTCATGCTGCTGTGAATCAGAATGTCGTGGTGCAATGAAAATTCCAAATTCTCTGTATGCTCACCATGAATACCTGCACCCATTCTAGTAATGTAGAACTAATTTAACACCAGAATTCATCTGTTTACTGAGGTCAGCATTTGTAAAAGTGTCTGATTCAAATCATAATGAGGAAAAAATGAAATAAATAAATAATAAAGAAGTTCATTATTTATTTACAGAAACATAACATTTAGGTTTCTCTGTCTGTTATATTTAGCCTTGGTGATTTGGTAGGAGTTGGGCAATGTCTTGGTACTTGAAATGGCTTAACTTTTAACAAATTGAGAAACTCTAAGCCTGTAATAAATTGTTTGTCCCAGGTTGGCATTTAGAAGGTATAGAAATGAATCTATCATTTGTCTGAAGAATTGGTCCATTTGAACAATAGTCTTGGTGTTACAAAATTTGTAATTTGAAGTAATTGAACTTCCCAAAAGAAAACCAATGACAAAATCAACACAAAATAATAAAATGACTCTTAGATGACTAATTATGAGTGCATATTAAATCAAGTTTACACTTGAGAAATAAATAAGGTTTTAAGCATTTATTAACTCTTTTTCATCACAGACATGAAATGATCTTATATTTATGCATCTAAAATTATTTTAATGAAAGGTTAATTCATTGACCATGTATAAAGACATTACAGATTGCACAGAACTCCTAGCTAAAATTATCTATATCTACTTCTATACTCTGCAAACCACCATCAAGTGCATGGCAGAGGGTACAACCCATTGTACATGTTATTAGGGTTTCTTCCTGTTCCATTCATGTATGGAGCATGGGAATGATCAATTGAATGGCTCTGTGTGTGCTACTGTTCCCAGTGTTCCAGTAATTCCCAATATAAAAAATATGAACTTAATCACTTCTTATTGGTTCTCATAATTCAGTCTCTAACCCCAATCACCAACATCTCACAGAATGGCCTTGAGCATAACACAACACCTTTGGAAAAACAGCCCTGGGATGAGGATTAAATATAGTGGAGTGAAGTTAATATTCCTCCTGGACATATAAAATAATTATCATTGTTAATTGCAAATGGGGATTTTCGTCTTACAAAACAATACAAGTTTTATATATTATTTTCTTTTTTATTGTTAATTTTTAGACAAAAACACATTTGAAACATACATTTATTATACAGTAATTCCATCACAGGGCAACTCATGGGGAAGATGATTCTACCTGGTAGCTGTTAGGCATCTCTTACATCACATATAAAGTTTGCAGCACAGGGAAGTGTTTCTTGTGTACTGAATATGTACTGGAAAAAGAGAAAGCAAACTTTTAGTATTTTTTCTTATCAGCTATTGTAACTGTTGTAAAATGTTGTGATATTGCAAAAAGGAATAAAAAACATTGCTATTGGTACCCATTCAGTTGTATTCACTAGCACATGAAACAACAATGAAATGATAACATAATAAACCATAATATATACTAATAATAAAATTGTAAAACCATCGTGTCTGTCTGTTTGAACATATTAATCTGCCAAACTACTAGATGAATTTTCATGGAGTTCTTGCGAGTAATTCGAGAGTAGCATGGGGCAATTATAGCCTTTATTTCATCAAAATTGGATCACAAGGAAAAAAAAAGATATTGTAAATATATAGTTATCATGCTAATCTCCAAAACTACTTGACAAATTTTCATGGGGTTTCCACTGGTTACTTGAACATAATTTCAGACAATGTATAGTCTTAATTCATCAAAATTGGATCATGGTAAAAAAATACATCATGAGCTACAGCCTTATTTAAAATCATTTTGGCCATCTGTTTGAACATGCTTATCTCCAAAACTACTAGACGTATTTTCATGGTGTTTTCACAGGTAACTTGAGTGTAGTTTGGAGCGAAATATAGGCTTTATTTGATCAAAATTGGAACATAGGGAAAAAAAGAAATATCATAATTTAAAATTTTATCTGACTCATCTGTTCAGCTTAGTAGTTCTGATGTTTAACACCAAAGAACCAATAGATGGTGTTGCTACTGTTTTTTAATTCAGTGACAGATGTATTTTTGGAAGTTTAATTTAGTGACAGAATTAAGTACTCCAATCTTATATCTGCAAATAAAACTAACAGTGAATTTTCTTGGCTAGGAAATATGGATTTACTCATTTCACTTTGTATATTAAAAACAATGACTTGTTTTGCTTCTTTTGATAGATTTTATTTATATTATGCAGTAGGTAAATGAATTTATTAAGTTTGGCATGTGACTTGGGTGCCTACTCATTACATTTTTGTGTTGCTCTATTTATGAATAAAAATGTCTAGAAAATAGTCATATCTTTCTGAATACACCAGAATGGTGAAAAGAGTGAGGGCTATGCAGTTACAGCAATTCATTGAAGATCTTGAGATGAGACTGGCTGCAACTCAAGGACAGACAAGCTCTTCATTCGTGTCTCCAATGATACTACTTCATACACTGTATACAAGTCAGACTTCAGCAACAGGCATACTGTTGTAATTCATTACTTCTTTCCTATGAACTCTATTCACAACACAGTTTGCAAAGTTTCCACGTAAACCACTGAATGTACCTGAAAAATTATTTATTTTTATGACATATAGTTCAGGAGATTATGACATCATAAACTTTTAGATATGAGAAAAATGAAGTTATGCTGAAATTGGTGTGTAGTAGAACTTTAGCATCAGGCAGGATGTTTTAATTTAGCACCTCTTTACTACTAATGCTATTTGCAACACATTTTAGACACTATCTACATATGCTACTAGATGCACCTGCAATATTATGGTACTTACAACACATAGTTCAGGAAACGTGATTTCATAAACATTGAGGTGCATTAAAAACTACCTTTTAATTAAAATGGAGTGAAAATTACCCTACATCTACATCTACACCTATGCTGTGCAAACTACTTGAGGTGCATGGAAGAGGGTACAACCCATTGTACCAGTTATTTGGGTTTCTTCCCATTTCATTCATATATGGAGCACAGGAAGAATGATTGTTTGAATGCCTCTGTGCATGCAGTAATTATTCTAATCTTATCTTTATGCTCCCTATTTGAGTGATAGCCGGTTGCAGTATATTCCTAAAGTAATTATTTAAAGCCGTTTCTTGAAACTTTGTTAACAGATTTTCTCAGGGTATTTATCTATTTATTTATTTATCCATCTGTAGACAATAAATATTGTATGGTGTTGTCCAAAAGTACATGTAAATCTATGGCAAACAATCTGTGCAAAAGTAACATACAAAATTTCACATAAAGTACTACAAACAATAATACATACAAAATTGTACAAAAAATGAACAAAAAATAGTACTTGGTCATACAAAACACAGTAATACAACTTTTTGTACATGTATACTAACAGTATTATAACTGCATAGTCTGTCTGCCCTAAGGCTTTACTTTTGTCTTCCCTAAACAGGAAGTCCTTGTATTCAATACAATAAGTCAGTAAAGATTTTACCACACTCAACAGCTGCTCACCAGATTTAAAAAATTAACAGAAACTTAGGGGATGAAAGACAGTGTTTTCAGTTTTGCCTTAATATAAACATTATCAGAATCATTTATTGGCCTAAATAGTCATTTACCGAGTAAAAACATTGTTCAAGTACAAATTCTTTAAATTTTACTTTAAATCTGTTTTCATCTTCTAACTTTTTGATGTTGCCTGGCAGCATGTTGTAGAGTTTTGTACCCATATGGCTCATATGCCTTTGTGTGTGTGTTCTTCTTGTTCACTGAGTATGGAGTGCTGTGCTATTTCGGGCATTGTAGTTACACAAGTCAGTATTTGTCTGAAAATCTGCAAGGTGGGGGCTAACATATAAAACACATTTGTATATATATAAGGAAGGTATTGTTAGAACTTTAAGCTTGTTGAATAAGGGTTTGCATTGTGACTGTGGATGACTATGTGTTATTATTTGGATAGCCCTCTTCTGTAACACAAAGATTTGTTTTAGTCAGCAAGTGGTGGAACCCCAAAATATTATTCCATATGTTGCAAGAGACTGAAAATAGCCAAAATATGCCATCCTGAGACCCTCTGCAGTACAAACATTAGCAATAATTCTAAGAGCGAAACAAGCCGAGTTAAGTTTCTGCACAAGTTTCATTACATGATCATTAAAATTAAGATTTTCATCTACATAAATTCCCAGAAATTTTGTTGATGCCACTCTGTCTATGGCCTTGTCACCCTACAACAGATCAAGAGTTTCATTTTGACATAGTTTTCCAAACTGCATATAATTTATTTTATTTGCATTTAATGTCAGATGGTTTGCATTGAACCAAGTGTGGACATTCTTTATTACTTGATCAGTAGTTGTTTGTAGTATTTGCGTTGGTGCACCTGTTATCACACTAGTGTCATCTGCAAATAGTATGGCCTTTGCTGCTCCATCTGAGATGTGAAAGTCATTTATGTAGACAAGGAATAATAAGGGACCTAGAATACTGCCTTGCAGCACTCCTATTTCCACTTTTTTTGCATCTGATGCTAAATTTATTTGTGGTTCGAGTAATCTGACATCAGTCCTACAATCTGTGTTCCATTTTGTACGTATGATTCAAACCACTTTTTCCCTTTCCCATGAATACCTGTCAAGAGTTTTCCAGTTCAGGTCTTTCAGTATCTCTGTGACACTTTCCCATTGATTACACAAATCTGTGAACATTTGTGCTGCCATTCCCTGTATACATTCAACATCCCCTGTTAGTCCTATCTGATACAAATCCAACACACTTGAGGAATATTGTAGAATTGGCCATATAAGTGATTTGTAAGCAATCCTCATTGTAGATAGGGTGATTGCAATCCCCAGTAATGTACCAATAAGTCGAACTCTACCACCTGCTGTACCCACAACTGATCCTATGTGATCATTCCATTTCATACCCCTACAAAGTGTTACACCCAGGTATTTGTATGAGTTGGCCAATTCCAGTTTTGACTCATTGGTATTATAGTCATAGGACACTTCATTTTTTCATTTTGTGAAGTGCAAAATTTTACATTTCTTAACATTTAAAGCAAGTTGTCAGCCTCTGCACCACTTTGAAATCTTATCAAGATCTGATTGAATATTTATGCAACTTCTTTCAGATGGTACTACAGCATCTCCAAAAAGCCGAATATTTATGCAACTTCTTTTAGATGGTACTGCAGCATCTCCAAAAAGCCCGATTTTACTATTAATTTTGTCTGCAGGGTGGTTAATATACAACATGAACAGCAAGGGTCCCAACACACTTCCTTGGGGTAGTTATCCCTACATCTGACAGTGACTCTCCATCCAAGATGACATGCTGCACCCTCCCTACCAAAAAGTTTTCAATGCAGTCACAAATTTCACTTGATACTCCATATTTAAAATTTACACTTTATTTGAAATCAAGCAAATAGTGAATACTGACAATATTTCAGACAAAAGTGATAGATGTATTTATTAGTTTGTTTTTAAATTAAATGTTAAGACTAGAGCCAACAAACACATGAAAGTAAAATATATGATTTATTCTTTATCTTTCAAAATTTCCATTCCATTTCATCAATTAGAAAGTTATGAAAGTTGAAGAATTTATAAGAGGTACAGTTATTGGAAGCGTAAAAGTTGTGTAAAACCATTCCATTTTATCTTGTTTTCCCTCGAGTAACTTCTTTTTCCCCTAACCTCTGCTCATGTCACACTTCCTGTTTCTTATTTCCTTGCAACCTGTCCACAGTTGTGGAGATATCTTTTAGAGGTTCAGTCAAGTCATAATTGTTATACACTGTCAACCTTGCTCTGTTTCCCTTTTCATACACAGTAAGGAAATGTTTCTCTTTCTTCTCACATGTTTGCAATCATATAATTCTGCATCTCAAGTTGTGACAAATGTATTTTTTGCCAAAGATTTTTTTTGTCACTTTGGCAATAAAATATAATAAAGTTCTGATTTAATGCTACTCAGAATCTATACCTACAGTTAAATTTGTTATGAATATAATTTTAAAACAATCATTTTATGTTGTTTTACAGCTATGGACTTTTTATCCCGTGATATCAGTTTCCATGGTGTAATGTTGGATGCATTGTCTGACAATATGGTCGATGATCTTATAGCTCTTGGTAAAGATTTTCAAAATGCTATTACTGAAGGCTCTGTGAAACCACTCATAAAAACTATTTTTAAGGTGGATGAAGTTGAGCAAGCATATAGGTATGTACCTAACAGATATTTTGATGTATTTTGTATAATATTGTGTAAAACATCATGTCCATACGTGTGCTATAAATTAAAGTTCTGTCAGCTGTCAATGATGATTTCAAAAATGTGTGTTTCTGTCTCTCTGTGTTTTCTGCAAGTATTCAACTCTTTGAGTTTCACACATTCTTAGTACCAAAATACACTTCCCCTATTACTAAATTTTAAACTTATCCTGAACATTCTGTATGTCACCTCTCTATTTTCTGTATGAATAATTAATCAGTCTAGTTTTATTTGGTGCACTACAGGGTCATGTTGTTGAGCAACCCTTCACCTAAGGTAGACAAATGCTGCACAAAACTGAGTCAAAGCTGACGTTGTGGCTGTTATTGTGACACTCATGGCCATGACCATATGTTGTTGCTCCTTCTTTACTGGTGCACATGTTGTAGCATTTGCTCTGCCAAAATTCATCCTGCTTTTGTGTCTGTTTGCTGATTCAAATAAGGTTTAGACCAGGGCCTAATATTTTATTTTGATAGGTCAAATTTTTCATCGGAAGCACCTCTAGCAGCTTTTCTGGCTGATGCAACTTTGGGTGCATAACTTTTAACTTGGTCTCTCCTATAACAGTGGCTGATGGGTGAAATGTTGGCCCAGTTGCATTAAATCCTGTTCTGCTAACCATTTATACACTGCCATGTAGTTCTAAATGCTTAGCCTCTGACAAGTGGCAGCTTGGGAACAGGGAGCTGCAATCATTCACTTCTACCGCCTTTGGAAAGGTCTTATACCCAGTAGACATGGAAAGAAACATTTAAATATCTTATTAACATACACTGAACACAAAACTGCAATGCTACACCCACACACACAAAATGAAAAATAAATAAATACATTTCCCCAAATCTTCCGCTAACAAATTCTGCAATATAACCACACAGTAGCTTCCTGACACCCAATAGCATATTGTAATTGATATTGCAATACAACCTAAGCCCTTAATTGTACACAACATAATACTCAATATTAAATATTCTTTCCTAATTCCTTGAAATCAACTCATATGTTATTACATGCACTGCTTGTGCATGGGTTTTGCTCACACCCTTCTTCCTACTGCCATTCACTTTCTCCATGGTTGATGGTGATACTTATGCCCATGCATCTGGAGTGCCTTGAAATGATCATAGGTATTCAGTGTGAACTGTTTTTATATGAATCGGTAATTTAAGTTTGATGTTAACAAGTGATGTCATTTCAGTTACCTGATATGGTCCCTGCTAACAAACATTTGGGCTTACTATTCGGGATATAAGAACTCCATAACACTACCCACTGTCTTGTCCCCTGTTGTGTTAATTTTCCCATGTGGTTTCCTACCTGCACTTTATGTTTCAGGGCTTTGGCATTTGGAACATGCCTCCCTACCTTTCCCAACATTTTGGCAAAATGCTTAATATATACCTGACCTTGTCAAACGGTGAAGCCATCTTCCTTCCAGTGGTCCTTCAGATTATATGCTGCCACAACAAATGATAAGTACATACACCAGTCATTACAGTGCGAGTGCATGTAGTGATCCAACATCCCACCAGTAGTAAAAAGCATATATTTCATTTTACCATTAGTCTGTGGGCACCATGGACTTTCTTAATTCCTCACCCGTAACAAATGACATATTAGTTCTATCAAAAACAACATAAAATTTGTCCCTTGGTCAATTATTATGGTTTCTGGCCACAAAATTTAGCAAACAGCTGTTGACCAATGCTTGTGCCACTATTGCTGCTTATTGATTAAGGATAGTGATCAGTTCTTTGTACTGAGAAAAGTGATCAAAAATAGTCAACACAAAACAGTTCCACACGGAAGTCTGGTTACATGGTCCAAGGATATACATCCCAGTCATTAGAGTAGATTTAGTCACTTCTGGCAACCTTTTCAGTGTTTGCAATGTTTGCTTATGGCTCATATCTGCTCATTGTCCACTTTGAATACAATTTCTTACATACTAGCCCACATCTTCTTAACACTCATTGACCAGTAGCATGCCTTTCCCTTCCTGTTTGTTGTTCTACAGCGTTCATGGCCAGACAGCATATGATCATGTACTTCCTTCAGATCTTCTTCCTTCAGCTTTGCTGGCACTACCATGTGTGACTTCAGTCTTGTCATCTTACATAAAAGGCCATCACATACAATGAACTGAGGCTGTTCCGCATACAGCTTGCAGTTGTCATCATGAAAATACATAATCCCATTGAACAAGCTGTGTCTTTCCTTTCCTGTTGTAGAGTAGTTCCTCTCCACTCTATTCGACTGCTGAGCAGCATATGATAAAAGATATTCTCCACCATTTACTACCTGATTCAAAACACATCCCAGTTTCTGATTTGAAGTACCTCATGAAGCAGAAACTTTTTCTCACAGTCTAGAAAAAATTAACACTGGACTTTATGTTAATGCTCTCATCAATTCCTTGAATCTGTCCTGGCTTTCCTTTGCCCTCATGAACTTCATGCCTTTCTTTAATAGCTGTGTAAGTGGCCTCATCATGTCTGCAAACCCTTATACAAATATCTACACTACTGGCCATTAAAATTGCTACACCAAGAAGAAATGCAGATGATAAATGTGTATTCATTGGACAAATATATTATACTAGAACTGACATGTGACTACATTTTCACGCAGCTTGGGTGCATAGATCCTGAGAAATCAGTCCCCAGAACAACCAGCTCTGGCCGTAATAACGGCCTTAATGTGCCTGGGCATTGAGTCAAACAGAGCTTGGATGGTGTGTACAGATACAGCTGCCCATGCATCTTCAACACGATACCACAGTTCATAAAGAGTAGTGACTGGTGTATTGTGATGATTCAGTTGTTCGGCCACCATTGACCAGACGTTTTCAGTTGGTGAGAGATCTGGAGAATGTGCTGGCCAGGGCAGCAGTTGAACATTTTCTGTATCTAGAAACGCCCGTACAGGATCTGCAACATGCGGTTGTGCATTATCCTGCTGAAATGTTGGGTTTCGCAGAGATCAAATGAAGGGTAGAGCCACAGGTCGTAACACATCTGAAATGGAACGTCCACTGTTCAAAGTGCTGTCAATACGAACAAGAGGTGACCAAGACGTGTAACCAATGGCACCCCATACCCTCACACAGGGTGATATGCCAGTATGGCGATGACGAATACACGCTTCCAATGTGCGTTCACTACGATGTTACCAAACACGGATGCGACCATCATTGAGTACACCGTCGCAGGTGCTCCTGTCTGTGATGCAGTGTCAAGGGTAACTGGAGCCATGGTCTCCGAACTGATAGTCCATGCTGCTGCAAACGTCGTCGAACTGTTCGTGCAGATGGTTGTTGTCTTGCAAACGTCCCCATCTGTTGACTCAGGGATCGAGATGTGGCTGCACTATCCGTTACAGCCATGTGGATAAGATGCCTGTCATGTCGACTGCTAGTGATACTAGGCCGCTGGGATCCAGCACGGCATTCCTTATTACCCTCCTGAACCCACCGATTCCATATTCTGCTAACAGTCATTGGATCTCTTCCAATGCGAGCAGCAATGTCACAATACGATAAACCGCAATCGCGATAGGCTACAAGTCGACCTTTATCAAAGTCGGAAATGTGATGTTACGCATTTCTCCTCCTTACACGAGGCATCACAACAATGTTTCATCAGGCAGTGCCAGTCAACTGCTGTTTGTGTATGAGAAATCGGTTGGAAACTTTCCTCACGTCAGTACGTTGTAGGTGTCGCCACTGGCACCAACCTTGTGTGAATGGTCTGAAAAGCTAATCGTTTGCATATCACAGCATCTTCTTCCTGTCCATTAAATTTCACATCTGTAGCATGTCATCTTCATGGTGTAGCAATTTTAATGGCCAGTAGTGTATAACTATTTGCCAGACTCAAGAACGATTGTAATTCTTTACTAAACCTAAGAAACGGAAAATCTTGCAGTGCCTGTACTTACCTTAGATTGTTTTGACCACTTCAGTACCAGTTACATGCCCCACATATACAACTCCCACCAAAACAAAATGACACTCCTTAGTACTTTGTGTCAAATGTGCTGCATGCAACCATTTAAAAACCCTCATAATATATGTATGTGCTGTGTCATGTTACTGAGGTATAACATACGTTGCTGAGGTTTCAGCCCACATAGTAACCCATCCAACAACAACTGAAATGTTTCTGGCACTTTTTTTAAAATCCTGAATGGCGCCCTTTGATATTGATGATGAGCCCAAGGAAAGAAGAATGCTGTCTTCATCAGTCACCAGGAAACATCCCTAATGGATGGAACTTACTCCTTAGATCTGTGGGAAAGAAATACTTACATTTCATCTAGTTAAGGCCTGCACTTATTATTTTTTAGAATAGAGAAATTCCCTCGCAGCCCCAAAAAGATGCATTTTGATTCAAGACAGGATAGCATTCATCATAGCAGATCAGAGAAAGAAATTGTTAATATAGCATTAGTTAACTGCAGGAGTGTCTATGAAAAGAACCCAGAACAAGTCTTGTTTATAAATGGGAACAGGCCCACATAGTGCTACTGCTGGGGAGAAAAAGCTGATTAAAAGTTGTTGTCAGTAGCAAAGAAATTCTCAACTCCAAACTGGAATGTATATCACAGAGATAGGTTGAACACTGGTGATGTAAGCGTGTTTGTAGCAACAGAAGACAGGATGATATCTAGTGGGATTAGTACAGATGTAGAATGTGAAACAATTTAGGTGAAGGTAAATGTTAGATGTGGATCGAATATGGTCAGCAGATGCTTTTATAAACCTCCTGCCTCAGCAGCAGTAATGGTGGAATGTTTTAGCAGAAACTTGCTGAATATTTTGCATGAATTTCATTGTCATATTATAATTTTAGGTGGAGATTTTAACTTACTGTCTATACATTGGGAGATTCAAGTGATTAGGGTGGATAGTAGGGACACAGAATTGAGTGAAATTGTTCTAAGTACTTTATCCAAAATTGATCTTGAGCAGTTAATCATAAAATCAGCTTGTGAGGATAACATCCTAGACTTGTTGGTGACAAACAGACATGAACTTTTCAATTCAGTTAGCACAGAACAAGGAATCAGTGATCGTAAGGCCATTATCAGTGATCGTAAGGCCATTAAGCATCATCCAGCTTTAAATAGGAATAAAAAGAAAGGTAAGAAGATCTTTCTGTTTAGCAAGAGTGACAATAGATTAATTTCTTACTATATTTCATCACCAGCACTGACAATCTTGAGCATCAATAGACAAAGTTCAAGAGCACCATACAAGCAAAACTATGAGGGATGGAAAAAACCCACCATAGTTCAACAACCAAGTTAAAAACCTGCTAAAAAACCAAAAAGAGCTTCTCTGGATATTCAAACATAGCCACAGCCTCAGGGCAAACAAAGTCTAAATGAAGCCAAAATTAGCTTAGAAGGGCTGAAAGTGAAGAGTTCAATGAATTCAAAAGTAAAATTCTACCTATCTACTTGACAGATATCCTAAAACACTTTGGTTTTTTGTTAAATCAGTAAATGGATCAAAGCCATCTATCCAGACATTCTGTGACCATTACAGCATTGAAACAAAAGTTGCCACAGAAAAGACTGATTTGGTTTTATGTTAAATCAGTAAATGGATCAATGCCATCCATCCAGACATTCTGTGACCATTACAGTGTTGAAACAGAAGCTGCCACAGAAAAGACTGAAATACTCAGCATCTTTTTCCAGTACTGTTTAATAAAGGAAGGTCATACTGTAATTCATCCTTTTAAATCGTCACTTAAATGGAAAAATGATAAATACTGAAAAATGTGACCAAGGGAAAAGCAACAGAAATCAATCAACATAGGAAAGGCTACTTGACATGATGGGATACCAGTTTGATTCTACACAGTGTATGCGAAAGAACTTGTCCCTGTTCCAGTAGCAGTGTACTTCAGGCCTCTTGAAAATCAAAGTGTTCCTAATGATTGGAAAAAAGCACAGGTCACTCATGTTTTCAAGAAGGGTCGTTGAACAGATGCACAAAATTATAGGTCTATATTTCGAACAACAGTCTGTGATAGAATTTTGGAACATGTTTTATGCTCTTGTTTATGATATTTCTAGAGACTTAAAATCTCCTCTGTAGGAATCAACATGAGTTTCAAAAATATCTATCATACAAAACCCAGCTCATCCACAAGACTTAGAAAGCAGTAGAAACATATGTCCAAGGAAATGCCGTGGTCCTTGACTTCTGGAAGGTATTAGATACTGGACTTTTGGAAGGGGTTCAATACATTCCACCCTTACTGTTAATGAATAAAATATGATCTAATGGAATATCAGACAAACTGTGTGATTGGATTGAAGAGTTTCTAGCAAACAGAACACAGCATGTCAGTCTAAAAGCAGGGAAGTATTTAAACGTAAAAGCAACTTAAGATTTGTCCAAAGAGAGTGTTGTAGGATAATTCCTTTTCACGGTATATATAAATGGCCGAGTAGATAATGTCGGAGGTTACATGAGGCTTTTTGTGGATGATGCTGTATACATAGAAGTCATAATGCTACAAATTGTTGGGGAATGCAGGGAGACCTGCAGATGATCAACACTTAGTACAGAGAGTGGCAAATGACTCTCAACATCAACAAATTTAATGCTAGTTGTTCAACTGCCCAGGTCTGTCTGTTTTATCTTCACTTAACCATGCTACCTCATTAAGGATGGCTGCATAGCCTCTGTGTTTGCCATTGAGGATCATTAATTTCCAATACACAGTATGTGAAACAGAACAACAAACAACAATAGGTTATACACTATGATGCATCAGTTACAACCCATGTCTCATCATGAGCCATTTTGCTTCTGTGTATTGTGTAGCCAAATAATAACTTCTATGACAATTAAAATAACTAATGCCACTTAATCAGTAGTATATAGTGCAGGATGATGTAGCAAGTTATGCTGGGTACATTTCACAGATTGCAAATATTGCTCCCTTGTATGACCACAGAAGTGACAACATCACCTGGTTCTGAGTGCTGCACTAAAATTACTGTCAAATGCTGGTAAATCTCTTGCCTAGACCCCACGTTCTCTATACACAAAAACAGGAAGAACTACCAAAACAGTTCAATAGTCTGTTCACTCACCCCACTGTGTGAGGATTGTACATGGTGCAGTTGTGCTGTCATGTTGCATGGAGAGTGACTCTGCTGGTACCAGCAGGTGGGCGACAAATTCTGAGACCAAACTATAGTCACCTAAAGGTAAGAGGCTTCTATGGTGCAGGTGTTAAGATGGAGACAACTTTTATTCAATTTGTGCTACACCATTTTCAGTGCTGTGATGCCGCAGACAGACCCCCTAAGGCATGAACGTAGAGGCCTCTCTGGTTGTTGCAGATGCCTGCTGCCAGTGGGGTGGCCGGCTGTGATATCTGTACCTAGCAATGCTGACAATTATTTAACTGTTTCAGCAATGCACTCCCAAGTTTGCACACTGTGAAATCTTGTGGTAGTGCGTACAACTGCCAGAATTCTCATGGAGACCGTAAGGACCCAGAAGAAGAGCATGACACAGCAGGTGATGATGGCAGTTACAGGAGTGCTTGCCCCACTGTCTGTGTGCAGCCAGCTGCACCAAGTTGCATGTGAACTGCTGCCCTATGAGGCAGAAGTTCATCTGTGGCTGTAGAGAGCTTAGAAGTGGCTCATCCATCACAAGTGCTTAGTCCCCAGGTGGTGGATTTAATACTGGTAATTGGTCTGGCAGAGATGGTGGCCCACATCGGTATTGGCTGCTTGTTGACAAATCACCAAGTAGTGACTGGCGTGGCCCTCACATTATTGTGGGTGCTGCCAGAATGTTCATACATCTTCTAAAATAAATGAGTATTTATATCGGTTAATGGAAAGTTTGCCAAGCCAGCACAGTGCTCCCAATCACTAATGAATCAACAACCTCCATGGCTCAGCAATGTGCAGCTGGCCTGTCCAGCAGCTGCACAGTGCTTGTGCTACATCACCATAAGTGTGAGGCATGGCCTAGCCTGCCTCATGGCAGGTAAACAGGAGTGTTGATGAAATTAACATACCGATGTCCCAGCATCTGTCAACTGCCCACAGCTTTCAACACAGCCATAGCAGAGCTGCTATTTCCAGAATAACATCCACAAAATAGTGGTGTCACTACAGTACCCACAGACTAAGCACATGCTATGTTGAACTCGTGACTGATTCACATGCAGTTATGTCTTGTGGAATGAAAACCATGAACAACTGTATGTAAGATCCTCTGTTTGGGACCACAATCAGTTCCATAGCTTAAAGCTACATCTTCAGGGGGCTATCTGAATATCAAAGGGAAATATCTATTAAAAAACTGCATATAATACCAATCCCAAATAACAACAATAAAAAATAAATACTTGTATAAACTACATCATATGGGACCCAGATGTGAGGATAGATAGAAGACCCGACATTCATTGACCAAATAATTCTAATAAGCCAAATGTGTGTAATGTCAAATTGTACACTACTGGCCATTAAAATTGCTACACCATGAAGATGACATACTACAGACACAAAATTTAACCAACAGGAAGAAGATGCTGTGATATACAAATCATTAGCTTTTCAGAGCATTCGCACAAGGTTGGTGCCGGTGGTGACACCTACAACGTGCTGACATGAGGGAAGTTTCCAACCGATTTCTCATACACAAACAGCAGTTGACTGGCATTGCCTGGTGAAATGTTGTTGTGATGCCTCATGTAAGGAGGAGAAATGCGTACCATCACGTTTCTGACTTTGATAAAGGTCGGACTGTAGCCAATCGCAATTGCGGTTTACTCTATCGCGACATTGCCGCTCGCGTTGGTCGAGATCCAATGACTTTTAGCAGAATATGGAATCGGTGGGTTCAGGAGGGTAATACAGAATGCTGTGCTGGATCCCAACGGCCTCGTATCACTAGCAGTCGAGATGACAGGCATCTTATCCGCATGGCTGAAACGGATTGTGCAGCCACGTCTCGATCCCTGAGCCAACAGATGGGGATGTTTGCAAGACAACAACCATCTCCAGGAACAGTTCAATGACATTTGAAGCAGCATGGACTATCAACTCGGAGACTATGGCTGCGGTTACCCTTGCCACTGCATTACAGACAGGCGATGGTGTACTCAACGACAAACCTGGGTGCACGAATGGCAAAAGCGTCGTTTTTTCAGATGAATCCAGGTTCTGTTTACAGCATCATGATGGTCGCACCCGTGTTTGGTGACATCACAGTGAACGCACATTGAAAATGTGTATTCATGATCACTATACTGGCGTATCACCCAGCGTGAAGGTTTGGGGTGACATTGGTTACATGTCTCGGTCACCTCTTGTTGACATTGACGGCACTTTCAACAGTGGACGTTACATTTCAGATGTGTTACAACCTGTGGCTCTACCCTTCATTTGATCCCTGTGAAACCGTACATTTCAGCAGGATAATGCACAACCGCATGTTGCAGGTCCTGTACGGGCCTTTCTGGATACAGAAAATGTTCTCCAGATCTCTCACCAATTGAAAACGTCTGGTCAATGGTGGCCGAGCAACTGGCATGGGCAGCTGTACCTGTACACGCCATCCGTTTGACTAAATTCCCAGGCATATCAAGGCCATTATTATGGCTAGAGGTGGTTGTTCTAGGTACTGATTTCTCAGGATCTATGCACCCAAATTGCATGAAAATGTAATCACATGTCAATTCTAGTATAATATATTTGTCCAGTGAATTCCCGTTTATCATCTGTATTTCTTCTTGGTGTAGCAATTTTAATGCCCAGTAGTGCAAATAGGATGAATTGTGTCATCAACATTCCCTTAAAATTGAACTGGAACCTACAACATAATGAGACAAAATGTAAAAACCACCGAATGTACCCACAAAAACCACATCCTCCATGTTGACAAAACTTAGCAAAATTCAAGACGAAGCTCTCATCACAACATATGAGCTCCAGCAGCAACATGTTAGTACTGAGCCTTCAGGAACAGAAAGCATGCTATCAAAGTGTGGCACATATGGGACAGCCAGACACAAGCCACACCACTGTAGTATAGGACAAGAACCACATGTAGCTCACCCAACATGCTCCTGACCTGACATGGAAAATTGGGTAGCTTTTTAACAGAACCAAATTCTTTATCTCAGATAACGATAACAGTCCAAAGTAGCATAGTTACTGCTGGACACAGTTTCACACGTTATTGACATACAATATGGAATAACTGAATAAACATCTCAACTGAAATATCAAGTGTAAGTTCATGCTAATAATATAAAATAATTCAATGGTTTCTAATAAAACTCTTCCTCCTCCCATCACCACCTCCTTGCCTGCTCTTAAAAAGACTGTTCACACCTGAAGCCAACAAGTTGAAAACCGTAAGTGGCAGTGGGTTCAAGTCAGTACATAGGAACCAGAAACAGATTACTATGGTGGGAGGATAGGTCCACTTTGTAAAAACAATCTGTGTCAAAGCCAAATAGACCTTTAAATACTATTATTGATGACTTTTTGTAAAATATTGTTACATTTTAGTAGTTTTCCTGCCACCTTTCCTAGGCTTAGTTTTGGTTACTTTTTACTTTCGGTGTTTTCTGTCCTTTGTTTCAATATTTATACGAACTGTTTCATATTTCTGCTTCTGCTGAACTTCCAAAGCCATCTAAAAATTGTATAAAACTTGCTCAGTCTACTTTCTACATCAACTCATGGTAAAACCATGATCTTTCGACAGTTACCTCCACCTTTTTCATCAGGAGCAACCGTCAGCTGCTCCTGATGAAGATAATGGAAGTAATAATGAAAAGTTCGAGGTTTTGCCCTGAACTAAAATGGCAAGAAGTTGGAGAATGTTTTATACAATAGTGCCATTGTGAAAGACTTCATTCTCATACAACCATCTAAAAATCGCTAAAGAAACAAAGTTTTCCATATCAAATAATTACTGAACTAACAAGTTTTGCTAGAAGAACTGGTCATTTATGTAATAAGAAAAATGGAGGGCTGCTAAACTGTGAGACTGAACTTTGCAAATAATCAGAAGTTGAAATGAATATTTCTTTATTCACAAGTTGAAATTTGAACATTCTTGAACATGAGAATTTTATGAATAATTTTTGAAATAGAAAGTATTTGGAAAAAGAAAATGCTTATGGAGAAGAGGAGAATGAGGGTTTTAAAATGAGCTATGCCAATTTAGCCAGAAACATCCATTAGATCACTGTAAGTTTCATCTGTAGATGTTCTTGATGAAACTTAAATTATGAATATTTCTTTATGAAAATTATTTCCTGTTAAACCAAATGTCATTAGTGTTTGGGAAATTACCTGTTGAATAATAAAATCTTGTGAGTTCCTGGATGGATAAGAAAGTAGAAACTTGATGTCAGGAGTGGTCCAAGAAAAAATAAGGTGATCCCACCTCACTCTGTTACAATGTCTGAAAGTAATAGTGAAACACCTGAGGAAAAATATGTATTTTAAGAGCAGATTCCATGAGAAAAAATCGATTTTCAACTATTTACTATTGTGTCTAATGACTGAGCTTCAGATCACATGTGTCAAACAGGGAACACTTTAAACAATTTATCACTTTACCTGATATTTTTGATGGAAAGATTAGATGAAATGTACAGCATATCACATCAGTCAATGTGGCAAGGTGAATGAATACAAGATTTAAGAAACTTCATTCCAAAAATTAGCATTTATTGGTCAAGATTAATTTTTGGATGCTATGGTTTCCTGTGAAATATGCTCACTATTTTTATTTACTTAAATTTGGCATATTTTGTGACAGTACCTTTTCCGTTAGATGTTTACAAGGCGATATTGGTCTTGGCTTCAGTTGTCTAGTGGAAGTATGATTCCACAATGCATCTTTGTTGGCTGCAGAAATGACCTGGTTCAATGCGTTTGCTTCATTTTTGGTGCTTCAAATACCATTTCTTCGAATGTGGTTTCTTCTTAAAGTTTATATAAAAAAATAGTAACATAATTCTTTTTTTTTTTTTTTTCACTAGCAAATTATTTATGACGGCGACCTGCACATTGTTCTACTGTCAACACACACCAAGAGTTCACTGCCGACTGACTACAGTCAAAGACGACTCCAGCGTCAAAGACATTTTACACAACACACAAGCTTCCACTTGTAATCAGTCCCTTTATTAACATAAGATAAGGCAAATAACAATAAAAAATTCTGACAAAAAATATAAGAAAACATTTACAATTTGGTATCGACCAATCCGGAAGAAAATAACACATCTCCCAGATCCATTACACCTGGGAAATTATTTCCTTAGATCCTTTTGCATTGTTCTTGTAAATCCTTCCTTCACTTCAGTGACTATTCTGGTTTATTCAAAATTAGGAATATTCTCAGTAAAATTTGTGCCTTGTTCCACAGCGCATTTCAGTTACAGTAAAGGAAGATTACTTTTCGGCCCATTTAATCAGTCCAGATGACATGATGTGCAATAATGATCATTTGCATCAAGTGACTGTTACAACTCTTTACCTCCCATTTCATTCTGTGTACATGTACAACAGCAACAATCAAGTTACACAATTTGGGGGAAATTTGGTGATATTTGGAAATGTCATATATGCTCAATTGTGACAGGTGGCTTTTGTGCACAGACTTCTTTTTATATCTTCATTACTATGTTTACCTCAAGTGCTGCAACAAAAGAGAATATTGTTTCTCATTTACCTGTTACCTCACAGAAATGCTTGATATGGAAAAGACTGGTGAAAAGGTGAAGGAAGCGGAGTGTGTTGGTAGGACACAGCTCAAGTTTTGGAACAGTTTGCTACTCCTACGGGCTCCTTAACTCAATCAGAATAGTATTTAAGGCTATTAAATGGTACAAGTTTTTTTTTATGTTGTGGAGGTATTCATTCTCTCCATAGAACCACAAAGGAGTGAATAAGTTCAATAGTAGAGTTTCATTTGTATCACATAAAAAAACCATAGGCATAAGAACACTGAAAACATGGGAGAGAAGCATGCACTGGTGTTAAAAATCCTCTATGATTTATCAGGATGCATTTTCAAAATGTTATTCCAAGTAAACACTCCAAGATGTTCTTATCCGCCGGGCGGAGTGGCCGTGCAGTTCTAGGCGCTACAGTCTGGAACCGAGCGACCGCTGCGGTAGCAGGTTCGAATCCTGCCTCGGGCATGGATGTGTGTGATGTCCTTAGGTTAGTTAGCTTTAATTAGTTCTAAGTTCTAGGCGACTGATGACCGCAGAAGTTAAGTCGTATAGTGCTCAGAGCCATTTAAACCATTTGTTCTT
Source organism: Schistocerca piceifrons (assembly GCF_021461385.2). NCBI lineage: Eukaryota > Metazoa > Arthropoda > Insecta > Orthoptera > Acrididae > Schistocerca > Schistocerca piceifrons. The sequence continues at coordinate 372,865,001 of NC_060145.1, read as the reverse complement.
ATCCATAGAATCACTGTTCACTCAAAACAAAAAATATATTGCAGAAACCAGATACACATGCAAAACATGCTGTTATGAGCCTTGAGACACACAAAGAAAAAGAAACTAATCATCAGGAGCTGCAGAGGAAATAGTATTAAACTGCTGCTTCCCTAAACCAGTCTCCCTGTAACCACAGGAGGGTGTGTTTTAGTGAGAAAGAGCAAGTACTTGAAAACTAGTGTGAATAGTGTTTCCTGCTATGTCTTTCTGTGTGCCATGCATTGGTCTGCTATAGGCGAGCAGTTACCTTTCCCTTATTTTGCATATGATGCTTCTCTAAGATTTATTAATAAAAAGTACATACAAAATTACAAGCAGCTTGTCTCATGAGGATGTTGTAAGTTATATAATAAATTATGAGTCAGAATAGCTTTCCAGCTTCAGAAAACAAGACAGATAATACTGCCTATAGACTCATATGAAAGTGAAAATAATAAACTGCCCAGCTTTCAGAACTAATAATACCTGCCTTCAGAAGAAGACAGGGATGGGATGCTTGGAGAAGGTTAGAAAGCAATGGCAAGTCACTCAAACACCAGGATGAGGGGATTCTGTAAATAGTCTCTGGCACCAGGATCCAGCTAGCTAGACTGTGTTTATTTACTAACTCCTATGTGGACTTCAGTTCTGAAATGCCAAATGCGTCACCTCTTGGCCCCAGCAAGTCTGGCTGGTGGCCTTTTCTGCTGACCTGATTAAATCCAATAATAACCTATATAAGTAATAAACTGCGTTTAGTTTTAAAATTCTACGTCTTATGGTTTAGTGCCCCTTAAAGATGCCCACACCTTGGCTGTCCTGACCAGGCTCACTCTGCACCTAAACAATAGGAAGAAACTTTAATAGATATAGTGAGTACCCTCTGACATGCTCTTTGCAATGGTTTCTTATGTGTAGATGTAATAGATGTAGGTGTAGAAATAGGAGCTGCTCTCCTTCCAGGTAATATATTTTCTTCTAATTTTATTATGTTAGATGTAGCTTGAATGAAAACTAACAATTTTTATATAGTGACAGTTGATTATCAATGAATGCTCTAACTAATGCTTTGATGTATATTTTGATTCATGCCATATCTCTCATGCTTGTCTTTCTAAATAAACTAATGAACGATTCACCTCTTATGTTAGATTCTGATTGATTTTCAGTACACTAATTATGTTATTGTGCTAATTACTATATCGTGAGAATTTACATAGCTATTATTTGGTAGAAAGTTGTTGTAGTGTAATTGGTAGAAAGTTGTTGTAGTGTAACAGTCTCTGACATTTCTTCTTTTTTTTAATATCAAATTGAACATCTCTTGGATTATTGTTAGAATAATGTGTTGAAATGTGCAGTGGAATTAAACTACCACTCCATTGTAAGAAATTGAACTGGTCCATGTTATTTCACATCTATAGAAATGACAGCATTTTGTCAAACTGTTGAAAAAAATTTGGGAAGGAAAGTTGCTACTCATTATATAGCGGAGCTGACGAGTCATGATAGGCACAACAAAAAGATTCGCACAGTTATAGCTTTTGGCCATTAAGGCCTTTGTCAGCAATAGACACACATACACACACGCGCACACACACACTCACGCAAACCCCCATTTTTTATTACATATTCATGTGGTATGTAAAGAAATATGTATGTTTTAGTTGGACCACTTTTTTCACTTTGTGATAGATGGTGCTGTAATAGTCACAAACCTATAAGTACGTGGTATCACGTAACATTCTGCCAGTGCGGACGGTATTTGCTTCATGATACATTACCTGTGTTAAAATGGACCATTTACCAATTGCGGAAAAGGTTGATACCGTGTTGATGTATGGCTATTGTGATCAAAATGCCCAACAGGAGTGTGCTATGTATGCTGCTTGGTATCCTGGACGACATCATCCAAGTGTCCGGACCATTTGCCTGGTAGTTATGTTTTTTAAGGCAACAGGAAGTGTTCAGCCACGTGTGAAACGTCAACCACAACCTGCAACAAATGATGATGCCCAATTAGGTGTTTTAGCTGCTGTTGCAGATAATCTGCACGTCAGTAGCAGGCAAATTGCATGAGAATGGGGAATCTCAAAAACGTTGGTGTTGAGAATGCTACATCAGCAATGATTGCACTCGTACCATATTTCTATGCACCAGGAATTGCATGGTGATGACTTTGAACATCGTGTACAGTTCTGCCACTGGGTACAAGAGAAATTACAGGATGATGACAGCATTCTGTTTAGTGACGAAGCATCATTCACCAACAGCGGTAACGTAAACTGCCATAATATGCACTATTGGGCAATGGAAAATCCACGATATCTGTGACAAATGGAACATCAGCGACCTTGATGGGTTAATGTATGGTGCGGCATTATGGGAGGAAGGATAATTGGCCCCCATTTTATCGATGGCAATCAAAATGGTGCAATGTATGCTGATTTCCTGCGTAATGTTCTACCGATGTTACTACAAGATGTTTCACTGCATGACAGAATGGCGATGTACTTCCAACATGATGGATGTCTGGCACATAGCTTTTGTGCGGTTGGAGCAGTATTGAATAGCATATTTCATGACAGGTGGATTGGTCGTCGAAGCACCATACCAACACCGCATCTGATGTCCTCGGATTTCTTTCTGTTGGGAAAGTTGAAGGATATTTGCTATCGTGATCCACCGACAACGCCTGACAACATGCGTCAGCGCATTGTCAATGCATTTGCGAACATTACGGCAGGCAAACTACTTGCTCTTGAGAGGAATGTTGTTACATGTATTGCCAAATGCATTGAGGTTGACGGACATCATTATGAGCATTTATTGCATTAATGTGGTATTTACAGGTAATCACGCTGTAACAGCATGCATTCTCAGAAATAATAAGTTCACAAAGGTACATGTATCACATTGGAACAACCGAAATTAAATGTTCAAATGTACCTACATTCTGTATTTTAATTTAAAAAACCTACCTGTTACCAACTGTTTGTTAAAATTGTGAGCCATATGTTTGTGACTATTACAGTGTCATCTATCACAAAGCGTAAAAAGTGGTCCCACTAAAACATTCATATTTCTATACATACTATATGAATATGTAATAAAAAATGGGGGTTCCTATTTAAAAAAACACAGTTGATATCCATTTGACCTATGGTAGCGTCATCTAGCGAGCCAACCATAGCGCCATCTGGTTTCCCCCTTCAAGCTAGACAAGTTTCGTTCTTTGTAGTTTTTTCGTTTGATGCTTATTTCGTGAGATATTTAGCCCGGTCACGATCAATGGAGCACCCTGTATACTAAATGTATATTATGTAAGGGAGTGTTAGTGTACCATTACTTTTCACAGTCTATATAAATAACCTAGTGGATAACATAAGAAGCTTCATACAGACTTTTTGTGGATAATGCTGCCATACACAGAGAAATCCCAATGCTAAAAAAGTGTAGTAAAATAGAAGAAGACCTGAAGAAGATCAGCACTTAATGCAGAGCTTGCCAGTTGTGCCCCTACATAAACAAATGTAATGCATTGTGCATAAATAGGCAGAAAGACTCATTATCGTGTGATTATACAATTGTACAATAATGACAGAAAGCAGGCCACATCCATAAATTATCTAGGAGAACACGTATGGAGTGATTGAAGCGGTCCAACAACATAAATCTAATCGCAGATCAGGCAATACTGAGATTTGTTGGAAGAATCCTCAGGGAATGCTTTCCACCCACAAAGGAAGTAGCTTACAAAACCATCATTCAACCAATACTTGGGCATCCGTCTGCTTAGCTGGGTGGTAATGTACTCACCTCCCATTCAAGTGGGACTGGGTTCAAATCCCAGCCGGGTTGGGGGACTGGGTGTTGTCTTGCCCTCATCATCACCGGTGTGCAAGTCGCCCAATGTGGCGTCGAACGTACTAAGACTGGCACTTGGCGCCCAAACTTACCTGAATAGGGGCCTCCTAGCCAACAATGCCTTACGCTCATTTCCATTTCAACCAATACTTGAATATTGCTCATCAGTCTGTGATCCATACCATATAGGACTGATAGAGGAAATGTAGAAGAGCAGTGTATTTCATTACAGGTTCATTTAGTCGGTGCAGAAGTGTCTTGGAGATACTCGGCCAACTCTAGTGCCAGACACTGCAAAAGAGGCATTCTGCATCATGGTGTGGTTTATTGTTAAAGTTCTGAAAGCATATATTCCTTTAAGAGTTAACTGATATATTGCTCCCTCTTACATACTGTATATCTGACAAAATACCTGAAAAGTAAAATTAGAGAGGTTTAAGTTCACATGGGCACTTACTAGCAGTCTTTCTTCCCTCAGACCATTCAAGACTGGAACAGAAAAGAGGAAAGTGGCCATAGCACACAAATTACCCTGCGTCATATATCATAATTTGTTTCTGGAGTATAGATGTAGATGTGGAAAAATGTATAAATTTTAATGGCATATGTTTTAAGAAACAATCAAACTGTTTATTAAAGAAGTTTATTCATTCACCGTTGTAAAAACTTAAGAGACTCGCTCAAAACCACTCAAGATTACCACCACTGCTAGCTTTGCCTCCCATACAGCCCAAACTCAGATTTCCACACCATCTTCTTAAGCTTCTGACCCTCACCCACTGCAAGGTAACATGCATGGGGCACTTTTAGAAATTGAACTGTTGCCCTCAGTTATTCAATGCTACCTCTGTCAGTAAAGGTCCCTCTGGCCGAAGCCACATCTCCAATTGTCACAAAGCTGTTGGTGGAGATACTAGTCTCCCCTGTTCCCCACATTACCTGTTCCACCCCAGATATTACCACACAAATGGGTGGAGGATGCAATACCTTGCCATGCGAATGATATTGAGATGGACTTAGAGAGTGGCAGTAGTAGCAGCAGATGCTGAGCCAACAGGATGCCCTGTAGTGGTAGCACCTGCAGCAGTTGACTGATACACAGTCATTTAGTTTAGTTTCCATTTTTTCATGTACTTGTGTGAAGAAATACACTGTACCTGTGTATTTTACCATATAAACTAGTTTTTATGAAGTTAATCTAAGTTATTGATTTTCCATAAATCTTAGTACATATCTTTGTGTGAGATGGCTTCTTCATATACTTGTCCACTGCCAGAAATCCCACACCACAGGTCACATGATTACATTTAAATCTCTTGTTAGTACATGATGTATAGTTTAGATCATTGCTTTGGAGTTTGCATATTTATTTTGCAAGATACTTTTATGTAAGCAAAGTTTCTACTAAAAAGTAAGTGTTGATATATCCATGTTCAGTAGAAAAATTTATTTCTGGTTTAAGAGTTTGCAGATCTTGCAGTCTCAGGCTATAGTGAGAACTCTGCAGAGCAGATTTTAGTGTTTGTTTATTCTGCTTATTATATTTTGTGTGCACTCAGTAGCACCACAGTCAGATAATGTTCTCTTTTGTCTTCTGATACACAACATTTGACTGATTCATCCTCACTCGAGTGGCAGATAGTGGTGGGTTTTCTGTTCATTCTACAAAAGGTGAAAGAGGAAAAAGGCTGCACGGTGGCTCCTTACATCTTAGGAACAGGTACTAGGTGCTACCCAGTGCTGATAATACTTCTGAGTCAACCAGCATGGGATGCCTCTCCAGTTGCGCCATTGGCCTATTTTCCTGCCCAGTCCTTAGAATTGCAGAGGGCAGATATACCAGTCATTGGGAGCTCCAACATCAGGCAGGTAGTGGAGCCCCTCAGGGAATAGCATGTAGGGCAGGAGAGAATGTCATTGTGCACTTGCTATCTTTGCCACAGGTCTCACCTGTGATGCAGAGTAGGATTTACAGTGTCTATTGGGCACACTGGGTGCAACCAGCTGGGAATAGTGACATATGTTGGCATGAATGACGCCTGCTGCTTGTGTTCTGACACCATACTTGGTTCCTTTTGGTGAATGGTGAATTAGGCAAAGGCAATGAGCATAGCATACAGGTTGCATGCTAAGCTGACTATGTATAACATCACACTCAGGGTTGATCACAGTCCTCTGGTTTGGAGCAGAGTGCAAGTCTAAACCAGAGGCTCTGTACGACTCTGTGATAGTATCTGAGAAAATTTCTCAATCTCCGATACTGGGTGTAAAATTATAGGGTTCCCATTTGTAGGTGAGCTGCAGCTGTGCACTGCACGCAGAAAGCACCTATTAGGATAGTTAGTTAGAGAATCTACCTCCCCCCCCCCCCCCTCCCAGTTTGGGATCAGAGATTAATTGCCTGCTAAAATAAAAGTTACACCAGTCACACTATTCTCAGAGAGTCTCCAAACAGAAATCTTTCATAACTAAGCTCACTCTGTCCATCCATGAGATGCACAGCACTGTAAAGAATGGTGCTCAAGTTGATCACTGCCACTTAATGAAAAATATGTGAGCTTACCAAGTCTTCCTTGCAGATAAAACTCAACACATACATAATGGAACATAATCGGCACATGGAAATGTAATTTACAGGGTATCTCAAGGAAGTGTGATGTGCCCATTACTGTTATAATGTATATAAATGATCTAGTACAAAGTGTTGGAAGTTCTTTAAGATTGTTCACAGATAATGCTGTTGTGTATAAGAGAGCAGCAGTGTCAGAAAACGATACTGATTTGCAGAATGACCTGCAAAGGGTTGATAAATGTTGCAGGTCCTGGTAGTTCACCCTGAATGTAAATAAATGTAACATACAGCACATACAGACGAAAAGAAATTCATTACTATACAATTACACTATTGATGACAAATTGCTGGAAACATCTACCATAAAATATGTAGGAGTAATTACCCAGAGTAACATTAAGTAGAGTGACCATATAAAACATGGTAGGAAAAGCAGCTCCCAGACTGAGATTCATAGGAAAAATCTCAAGGTAATGTAACTCATTGGAATCCTTGCCAAATAGAACTAATCCAAAAGATAGAGAAGATCCAACAATGAGCAGTGCAGGAGCGTGACAGGTTTGCTCAAATAAATCCAGTTGCAGATGCTACGAGAGAGGTGTTGTACATCACAGAGAGATTTGCTATTGAAATTTTGAATGAGCACTTTCTGGGAAGAGTCAGACAACATATTACTTCCTTCCACATACACCTCATGAAATGATGGTGTTGAGAAAATTTGAGAAATTAGAGCTAATGTAGAGGGTTATTGACAATCAGTCTTCTCACACACCATGCATGAGTGGAACTTGAAAACACGGATCAGTTTGTAGTGCCAGGTGTACCCTCCACCACACACTGTTCTTAGGCTTGCAGACTATGATGTATATTTAGATGTGACAGTTATATTATTTGTAAGGCTCACTGTTGTGCCTTCAGCTGTCTTGAGCCTAGCGGTTTCACCAAACACACCATGTGCGGATGTCTGTTAGACCTCTGCAGGGAATAATTACTCAGTATGGCTGGCAGATCAGGCCACTAATATTTTGTTATCGAAGTAATAGTTAAGCTGATCTCCAGTGCAACTATTCTGGAAGTGAAATTTCATTTAAAACTATGTTTGGTGATATGTCACTGTGTAAGGTATTACTTAAAACACTTGCAGTCCTTTGTAGCGCCGTTTTTATAACTGTAATTACGAGGGTGGTTTGAAAAGTTCTCATAATGGAATAGAAAAAAAGTACTTGCATCACAGAAACTTTTTTTATTTTTCAATGTAGTCTCCTTGTAGATTAATGCACTTGGTCCAACAATGTTCCAGTGTCTTGATCCCATCTTGAAAATGAGTTTCTTCCAGGCCTGCAAAGTAGTTGTCAACTCTGGCTATCAATTCTTTGTTTGAAGTGAATATTCGTTCACCAAGAAAAATTTTTAGTTTTGGGAAGAGATGAAAGTCTGATGGAGCCATATCAGGTGAATAAGTCGGGTATGGCAACAATTAGTACCTTAGTTTGCGTAATTTTACCATGGCGATGGCACCTGTGTGTGCCAAGAGTCATGGCATCCATCTTTCAGATAATTTTTTCATTTCCAATTCTTCAGTTAAAATGTGAAATACTCTTTCAGATGACAACAGGCAAGCATGAGCAATTTCACGCACTTTCAATCGGCGATCCTCCATGACCATTTTGCACTCTTTCACAATGATTTCTGGAGTAGTGATACATCTTGGCTGACCACTGCGCGGATCATCATCTAAGCTCTCCCAACCAAATTTAAATTCATTTGTCCACTTGATAACAGTTGAATATGAAGGAGCAGTGTCTTCTGGAAATCGGCATGAATGTCCTTTGCTTTTGTACATTTCTTTACGAAGTACTTAGTCACTGCTCGAATCTCGATTTTTTCCATCCTCGCAAATCACTATGTGGGAACAACAACAGAGCCACCTCACTGCCACAGATCTCTTCCAAAAGCACTGGCATGCCACATGTTTGCAGGCAACAGACCAATGAATATCATGTGAACAACTCATTGCACTAGCACTGACTTCTCACGGTGATTCGGAGAACTTTTCAAACCGCCTCATAGATGCTGGATTTCACATGTTGACATGTTCAGTAAAATGCAGAGAATGAGACACTCTGGGGTAATAGTTGCTGAGAGTTTTAGCTGTCAAGGAATTCATCAGTTTTCCTGAGTTGGTACTGAAAAGCAGCACCTACCATCGTGGTCTCAGCCAGAATGTTGCAATGTCTCAATGTAGCAGTGCTTCATGTCTTATTATCTATATTTTTATAACACTGTTCGTCTTTCAAAATATACTTTACTCTTTTTTATTTCTTTGTCTCCATTTTAAGTAATAAATTAACCGTAACTTTATGAATTGTCAGTTACTGTTTAAGGACTTTGTCATGAGGCTCTTGGAAATTGGTTTGTTAATATCCTACACATCTAGAGTGTTAGTAAAACTTCATTGAGTTTTAGTGTGCATGTGTGTGTGTGTGTGTGTGTGTGTGTGTGTGTGTGTGTGTGTGTGTGTGTGTGTGTATGTGTGCGTGGGGCACCAGTGTTGGTTTAATTTGAATGTTATGCTCTGGCATCAGGAAATACACTGTTTCATTTCCAGTGTCTTTATAGCTGAACTAATAACAAGAAAGATAAGATATGCAGAGTCAGAAAGTTTTCACCAATTACTTTAATACACAAAAGTAAAATCTTTATAATAGACACCCAGAGTAACACCTATCCTTCTATTGTCAAAAATCATGATGCAGATCTTAAGAAACAACATTACAAACATTTTATTACTTGCCACATCTTAATCTAAACTCTTCATTTACTGCTTGTGTGTCTCTTACTTTAAATTTCATCAACTCCATTTAGAAACTGACAGTAGAGTAATTTGTCATTGTACAGGTATATGGCAGCTGCAAAGCACATGGGTAAGGTGTTGGTGGCTGTGCGAGAGGAAGAACAAGAAAAAGTGGTTCGTCCTGCAATTCTCGAGATAGATGCTGAACCACGTTTTTATTGCAAGCCTGAATTCACATACATCATTGTTGGTAAGTAAAAGTATCATCACTTAAAGCTTGAAAATGTCAGTCATTTTGTTTAAATACTGATCTACTGTCCTAGTTAACCAGAACTGAAAATGTAGAACAGTTGATGTATGTTTGAAGTAGAGACACATGATCCCTTGTATTGGAAGTGACAATAAATTTGATCAGTACAATACTGAAAAAAGGTGCTCAAGTTAACAAATTCCCAAAGTTTTGAAAGCTAAATCACACTATTCTGCAAAATTTGAATTTATTAGTGGACAATCCAAGTGACTGACTATAATGATGATAGTCACTGCATTGCCAGATGCTCAAATACTGTTCTGCAAAATTGGAATGTAGTAGTGGACAAGCCAAGTGATTGACTATGGTGATGGCAGTTGCTACATTGCAGATGAGAGAATATGAAAATTGAGAGAGGACAAGGGAAGTTCTACACTCTCAAAGTCAATGGTAAGGAAGAGAAATATAGTTGTACCTGATGTAAGTTACATGTAGATAATGCAAAAATATTAAAGAAGGAATTGTGGTTTATTCATCTTATGACTACATTTGCAATCGATGGGACAGAAGATATATCAAAAATTTATAATATAGATACAGTGATTTTTACACTTATAAATAATAGTGCTAAAATAAATAAAAATGCTGTAATGATATTTCTTGAGATATGTATCACACTGTATCAAGCTCAAATTTCCAGTTTGTTCTGCATGAATTCATCCACTGAGTAATAACATTTTGGTGTTAGTGCTCCTAACAGCTTTCTTCTAAGTGTATCTAAATTGATCTACATTAACTTGTTCCATTTTAATTTATTATAAATTTTCATCCACGGTTCAAAACAACAGCATTGATGCCTTTGTCCACAGGTAGGATTACAAGGTCAGATTTTAGGTGATGAACTGTGGTTCTTTCTGCAGATGTATGGTTAGTTTGCATGTTGAGGCATTGGGGGAATGATGGTGAAGCAAGGTTCGAGATTAAGAAATTCTGGAAAGGTATTGCAAGGAGGTTTGGACTTGATTGGTATGATTTTGCCTGACTATGTTGGTGAGGGCTAAGGATCGGTGGAATCTGAACAGATGAACATCATTGTGGAAGGAAGGGTGGCAGTGGGAGATGGGTAATTTGATGGTAACACCATTTGGGGGGATTCCAGGAGTCAACAACAACATAAGAACAGTATGCGAGACTGGGATCTGGCTAGGGATAAGGATACTTTTCTGTATTGATGCAGATGGAAGGAGCAAGGATCCATGGTTGTGGAAAACACGCGAAAAAATACATAAATAATGTAGAATTACATCCAAAAAAATTCACTAACATGCACCCAAATATGTGGGAAAATTCAGGAAAATGATGAAATAGGGGCATGCAAGATGAAACCTGAGAGAGTGGGAGTAAAGTGAAAGGCGAAAACCCACAAAAAATGCGTGAAGTCATGATGAGATCAGAGAAAAGATATAAATAAATAAATAAAGTAAATAAAAATATTTTACTATGGGTTGCACTCTGAGTGTGGATAAGTGTGAATAAGGGGCACAGTAAATTTGACTGGATGAGGTGAAATTAGTAGTTGAGAACTGGGATGGAATGGAGAAGAAGTAGGGGCTAAGGAGGGGTTGGTAGGATGAGGTACAAGATCATGTGGAACTGGAAAGGTTCAGGAAATAACACACGAAAATATGGGAGAGTGACGCAGGGAGAGTGATCAGTTTGAAGGCATAGGATTAATGATATCAGGGGAGTAATGTGGAACGTAAGATGCTGCAACAACAATCAACATGATCCTGCAGAAGTCTGTTGTGCACGGCTGAGACAGTTGATACAGTGTGGCTTGTAAGTAGAGCATGCAGTGTGGTTTGTAAGGTGACAAGAGAAACACAGGAGAGAAGAGAAAGAAGGACCGGGTTGAGTCCAGTAATGCATTAGGAAATAATAACAAAGGAAATCAGCACTGGGCAAGGATGGAAGACGAGCAGTCAGAAAAAATCAAACAATGAGAAATCTATGTCATGTCATGCAAGCTGAATTCAACTTGATGACCAGCAGGGTTAGAGCTGTTATAAAATTTCATGATTTGCTATCTGTCCTGGTGTTGCAAGTTTAATGGCCAGCAGTGTACGATATGAAGTTCATGGTTTAAACAACTTAATATTGAAAATTCTTTGAAGTCCGAGACATCAATGTTGTCTGCATGAAGGCTGATTTCCAACATCTTTCCACCCTCTGCACTAGCACACACCCTATGCAGCCAGTAACATTTGTTATAAATGTACAAGGTGTCGCTGTAAAAGAATGGGGCTGATGAATGTTCAATAGCTATGAAGTGTGGTGTCTTCTCTTTCAAATGTGTCAACTCTGGTGTCAGTAGACAAATCACTGTGGGTATGGACTTCGTGTAAGAGCTGTTATTTTCCTTTTCTGGGAAAATAATAACAGAGCAGTGAATTGTTTGAAGTTTCAATGAAGCTGGGAAAAACTGCTACTGAAATGTATCTGATACTAAAAGAAGTGCATGAAAAAGACTGTTTACCCCCTACGCAAGTTTTTGAGTGGTTGAAGCATTTACAAGATGGCCAAGAAAATATTGAAGATTACTCATGACCAGGATGACATTCAACATCAAAAATGAATGAAAATATCAAAAAGCAGGTAATCTGATTTGATTTGAGCATTAGTTGAGTATTTGGCCTACTGCTGAAACTGTAGGAACTGACAAAAATGTATAAGCAAATTTTGCATAACGAATTTGGCATGAGAAAATTAGGTGCAAAACTGTAGTAAAAAAATTCTCACACTCAAAAAAATTTATGCTCATGATAATGTTTGAATTGACACTTTGAATAGCATTGAAAATGATCTTAATTTCTTGGAACTCTTTTCAAGAAATTAGGATCATTTTCAACATGTGAGAAATCTTGGTTCACTAATGATCCAGAGACTAAGCGCCAATCCATGCGTTCGAAGGGCCCAACTTCAGCAACAGTGAAAAAAAGCTCAAATGAGGAAATCAAGATTCAAAGTGTTGATTTTTTCTGAAATTTATGGAACTGTGTATTGTAACTGGATTCCTGAAGGTCATCTATTAATCGACATTACTGACTAGATGTTCTTGATCAACTCCATGAGAAAATAAATAGAAAATAACCTGAATTGTGGAAGAGCAAGTCTTGCATACTGCATCAAGACAATGCACTAGCTCATACTACATTGTCTGTTGTGGAGTTCCTAGCAAAGTAAAGCATCCCAGTGTTAAACTGCCCACCCTATTCATGTGACATCACAGCATGTGAGTTTTACCCATTCCCCATGATCAAACCTGTGTTAGAAGGAACAAGATCTCAGTCTGTTGAAGCAGTGAAAGAAAAAATGGCAGGTGCCATCAAAGAGCTTACACAAGAAGACTTCCAGCACTCTTTTCATGTATGGAAAATTCACATGGAGCATTGTAGGGTTAGAGAAGTATTGAGGGTGACAATAACTAAGTATGTATGTTTTTGAAATAAAAAGTTTTACAGCAATAGTCCTGTTATTTTATAGTGAAACCATATGTTGTATTGTTAGCAGGAATCACTGGTATAATGTTAACAAATGTAAAGCTGTTATTAAATACAATAAGTACTCAAAAATAAAACAATGGTATTGTGAGTATCACATGCACAAATACACAACAATTATGAAATAAAAGAAGTAACAAAAATAATTACTTGTGAGCATTGTACTCTCATATTTTGCATCATTCTGAAAGAACTTTTAGTAACTAATCATTAATTTACAACAGTGTTATACACCCAAGGACAGCTGGGAATTCTTTAAAATTCTGGAGCTTTCTCATTGTTTCTGTTTGCTGTTAAATTTTTTATAATTTTGAATGGTAAGAACTGATAATCTAATTAGCACTTTACTGCAGAATAATACTGCAGCAATAAAACATAACCAGAGAATAACATTGGAATAAAACATTGGTTGCAAAGAACATATGCCATTTACAGCAGCAAAACACAGTGCACACAAGTGTCTGTTGACAGCAAAATGTGTCAAAGGCTTTAAGATGAAAACTGTGCAATACTCCATAACAACAAACTGCTTTCCTTAAGTGTGATGTCACAACTGTGTACATTTCTAACAGATCGCAGGAGAATATTGGAAATGGTGGTTCAAGAAGTGTTGCTTTCACGGTAAATTTCCTTTCATGCAAGATGAATTATGCTACATATGAGAATGTGCAATGAACTTCTTAAATCATGGGACATTTGACAGCCAGCCTTAGCTTTTCTTGTAATTATGCTGTATGTATATAAATTTAAACCATTAGCTTTTCCTATTTGTGTGTTCATGCTGCTTAACAGTGATGTCGCTATGGGCCGACTACGTCACATGTCCTCTGAATATCTGCTGTCAGCGGCTGGAGAAATCACATGACATGAGCTATGATTGGCTTACAAAAGCTCATTGCGCAATTCAATCACAATATCAATGCTTCAAAAGCTGCCATGCTGTATTTAGTGGAATTCATATTTAAACTTTCACAAAGTGAAAATATGCAATGTACATGTGGCTGTGCATCAAATATCCTTCCGAAACAAATAATTTCTTGCTGGGTTTCATTTCCTAAAGTGCCAGGAAGTTCTACGCCAGTGTATAAAACCTTTATCATTCAAATCACTCATAAGTTTCACAGTTCCAATGGAAAGTATGTTGTCACTTAACACAGAAAAAATGTATGTTCGCTTGGGGTATAGCATATTATCATATGGGGAAAAAAACATGTTTTTAACTGGGAAACCTGGGAAAAATTCAAGATTTTTTTGCTTGCCTGCAGACACATCTGTCCAAGTAATTCAGCCATTCAAGGGTGGTGAGAAATATAAAGAACAACAATAAAATGAAATGTAAAAAATTCATTGAATATTTTAAGATTACAAAGAATTTTTAGACAAGGAAGATGTGTTTTATTTATTTTCCCTTTTTGCTGATAATGATATTAAAGAACATTCCCATATGCAATTAGCTGCTCACCATTCAAAGCTAATAATTTTGTGAAGAAATTTTCAGCATAGCAGTTATTCTGCAACTAATTCTTGAGGCCACATTGAATCCATCATGCAAGATTATCAAATAGAATCAATTAATAAGAAAATTAAGTCGAAAAAGTGATAGGAACTGCACTGCCTGATAGAAACGTGAAAGAACAAGGGCGCTTTCTAGTTGTTGCTAGCAACCTGTCCCAGCTTTGCCCGGGTACCACTAAATGTCTACAACCAGCTGACTTGTCTGGTATAGCAGTAATAAAATATAGACACAAAACTTCCTTGAGAATCAGACTATCTTTTACTGAAAACTGTATCCAATTCCCTACAGTATTTCCTGAGATAAGTCCTCATATCCTCATGTACTGACAGTATGTAATTTATAATATGTGTAGATGAAAATAATTTATATGGATGTGTAGATTCCACTGATAGTAATTTAATGTGGCTTATTGACCTGGTGCAAATATTTCACATGGATGTCCACAGTGACTTGTGTGCTCCTAACCTATCCCAGTTGTCCAACTGAAGAGAGAGGATCTACAGTTTAGTGTGGCATCCAAACCATGTGTCATTTCTGGCAAACATACAAGTCATCGATGGCTAATGCTAGGTTAAAAGGCATGTTAAAAAGTCCATGGTCTGACTGGGATTTGATCCCCAGACCTTTCATTTTCGAAGCATGTAATTTACTGCTACGCCACCAGGCGCGACACAGATCTGATAAGGCTTCGCAGCTCTCTTGAGTTGCGGTGGCTTTTTACTGCTTTTCCCTCCTCTGTATGTGACTAGTTTGTAGCTCCTATCATTGCCATGTGATGTCACTTCAAAAGTCAATTAAATATGTACTAAATAATAATACATATATTATATATTCATCATTATTTAGTGATAATAAATTATACACATGGACCTTCCTCATGAAACACCATATAAATCCCTGCAGTAGTTATTGGGATTAGCCCTCACATACAGCCAGAAAGCATAGCACAGGACTTTAATTTATTATATGTATATATTGATTATGGCCTTGCCACAGTGGATACACCAGTTCCTCGGAGATCACTGAAGTTAAGTGCTGTCTGGCATGGTCGGCACTCGGATGGGTGACCATCCAGGCCCCCATGTGCTGTTGCCATTTTTTGGGGTGCACTAAGCCTCGTGATGCCAATTGAGGAGCTACTTGACAGAATAGTAGCGGCTTTGGTCAAGAATACCATCATAACGACTGGGAGAGCGGTGTGCTGACCCCACACACCTCCTATCTGCATCCTCCCCTGAGGATGACACGGCGGTCAGATGGTCCCAGTAGGCCACTTGTGGCCTGAAGGCAGAGTGCTTTTTATATAGTGATTAACTGGAAAAACCTCATACAGAAATATGAAAAGTATACAAAGAGATAGATGGCCGGCTTGTATTTAGCTCAGCTCAGTACACCCACAATAGTCACACATAACCGATGTTTCCCTCCCTTTTTTCTTCTCCCTGATGATGGAAAAACTCTCCAAAAACTAGGTTTTATTTATTTTCACTGGTTTTGTGTGACTGTGGGCTATACTGATCTAAGATAAGTACTGGCCAGACCATGTGCCCTCAGTTTGTTTTTCACAATATGTGTAGATTAGAAATCAGTGTATTTATGCTACAGATACAAAACAAAGTTTCTGTCTCTACCTCTAATGACCTCATTGTTGATTGGAAGTTAAACCCCAGTCTTCCTTGCTTCCCCCTTCCCCCAAATGAAAAGTTCATGCTTATATACACATTGTTATGTCTTCTTCTTCTCTTAGGAGGTCTTGGTGGTTTTGGATTGGAGTTAGCTGATTGGCTAATCCTGAGGAGAGCCAAAAAGCTTGTACTCACATCAAGGAAAGGCATCAGCAATGGATACCAAGAGTCAAGGCTCAGATTATGGCTGAGTTATGGTGTCAAGGTAATTGTATCCACAGAAGATGTTACAACACAAGAAGGATGTTACAAACTTTTGACGGAATCAAACAAATTAGGTCCAGTTGGAGGCATTTTCAACCTGGCAGTGGTAAGTCAAAATGAAATTTCATTATAATGAACATTTTTGGTAATTGTAAAATAATTAAATAATATCAACATCCAACTTTAAGCAATGGAAACTCCAGGTAAGAATATCAACAATGTAGGAAAAGATGGATTGCTACTTACTGTAAAGAAGACACATTAAGCTGCAGACAGACAGAATTAAAAGACACTTGCATAAAGCTTTCGGTCACAGCCTTCGTGAGTAAAAGAGAGAGCATGCCATTCATACACACAAGCAAGCACACCTCACGCACACATGACTGCCAACTCCAGCATCTCAGGCTGGAATGCAACTTTCACAAGGGATGCAAGCAGCAATCCACAGGGGGCAGGGAAGGGGAAAAGATAGTTAGTTAGTTAGTTATGTGTTCCATTGATCAATAGCATGGAAAAACCGTTATGATGTGGAACGTGTCAAATGCACAACAAATGCGTACAGACCATTCCCTTAAATGTCACAAAATCCATATATTATATCTCCAGATTTATTTACTCATATTCAAGAATTCATCTATGGTATAGAAGGAGTTGTCAAGGCGGTATGATTGTTTTTGAAACTATTACTGTTGTCTGTCAGACATTTTATTTCATCTGATAATTTATCAAAAAGTTTTATAGCAACATATTTTAGCCCTTTCTGTGCCAAAGATAGGTTAAGTAAACGACAGTGTAGGTCTTTCTTTTTTCTGGTATTGTAATCATGAATGTCGCTGTTGATTTTAAACAGGTCCATGTTGTTGAGAAAAAATTTCATTATGGAGAAGTGTACTGTGAAGCAGTTGTAAGAATTCCTAACCTTTTAAACAGATGCCTACAAGATGTGTGACTATGAACCCCACACATTATTCTAACTACTTCCTTTTGAAGAGTGAATACCTTTTGCCTAAGTGTTGATTTGCCCCAGAATATTATTCCGTATGACATCAGAGAGTGGAAGTATGCAAAGTATGTTAGCTTATTAATTTCCACATCCTCAAAATTGGCAACTATTCTGACTGCAAAAGTTGTTGAACCTTGTCGCTTTAGGAGATCCAAAATATGACTTTTCCAATTAAGATTCTCATCTAATTGTACACCCAAAAACATAGTATGCTCTACCCTGGCTACTGTCTTCTTTTGCTGTGTTATGTTTATTGAAGGAGTTATACTTTTTGCAGCAGAAAATTGGATGTACTGTGTTTGTTCAAAGTTCAGAACAAGCCTATTCGCAGAAAACCAATTAATAACTTATCCAAAGACCTTATTTGTATCTTTTTCTATAGGACTTTCTTTTAGTGGATTAATAATTATGCTTGTATCATCAGCAAACAGTGTCAGTTCAGCATCTTGTTTCACATAAGAAGGGAGGTCATTCACATATATCGAGAATGGGAGGGGACCCATGATCGAACATTGTGGAACACCTAATGTAATTACACCCCAGTTAGATGAAGTGACAAACTCCTTTGAATCACTTGAAGCATATAAAGAGACTTTTTGCTTCCTGTTGTGTAGATATGACTTAAACCATTCATATGCTGTTCCATTTATACCATAGAATTGTAATATCTCTAACATAATGTCATGGTTCACACAGTCAAATGCTTTGGATAAGTCACAGAATATTCCTACTGGTGACATTTTACTATTTAAAGACTCTATTATGTGGACAGTAAAATTGTATATTGCTGCCTCAATAGAACAGCATTTCTGAAATCTGAACTGTGATTTACTAAGTATCCCATTACTGTTGAGATGACTAACCACTCTTGAGTACATTACTTTCTCAAAGATTTTTGAAAATACTGTAAGTAAGTATACTGGCTGGTAATTATTGACATCTGTGGTTTCCCCTTTTTGTAGAGAGGCCTGACAATGGCATATTTTAACCTGTCTGGAAAAATACCCCGAGTCAGTGATGCATTACATATGTGACTCAAAACATCATCTGTAATTCCTCCACATTGTTTTAATAACTTGTTAAAGATGTCATCTGCTCCAACACAACATTTATTTTTCAAAGATTTAATAATTTTCCTTATTTCACAAGAGGTTGTTAGATGAAACTTAATCTGACTAAATTTTTTTCAAAAATGTCTCTTCCACATACTGCCTTACTTTTTCTTTTGAATTATTCTCACCAATTTTTTCTCCTACACTTAAGAAGTGATTATTAAATACATTGGATACCTGTGTACTGTTGGTTAAGATGGTCTCATTTTCTTTAATAGTAATACTACATACCCCAGTGGTTACTTTTCCTGTCTCCCTTCTTACAACATTCCATATTGATTTGATTTTATTGCTGGAGTTGTTAATTTCTTCTCTAACACACAAATTTCTTGATTTCGTTACAATGTTTCTCAGTATGTTACAATAATTTTTATAGTGTAAAACTACTTCTAGTAGTTTTCTTTTTCTTTCTGAAGACACTTTAATACCTGTAGTAATCCAAGGTTTTGAAAAGTTTGTGGTGTTACATTTAGTAATTTTCTTTGGAAAGCAATCTTAAAAAGGGATATAAATCTATCAAGAGATATGCTGCATTTATCATTAGCATTTGGCTCATTATATACATTTTCCCATTTTACATTTCCTAAACTTTCTCTGAAGTGATCTATAGATACCAAGTTGAACACCTCACACTTTTACTTAATGGTCTCTGAAGTGTATGCCCTGTTAGGTTTTGTAAGTTAATCAGTTGTGCATCATGGTCAGATAATCCATTTACCACAGGGAAAGTATGTGTTTGTTCTACATCCTCTTGCTGTACAAATACATTATCTATTAGAGTACAACTGTCCTGAGCTACACTTGTAGGGAAATTGATCACTGATTCTAAGTCATATGTTGTTAACAACACTTCTAGTTCACTTTTCCTATCAGAATTCCTTAGAAAGTTAACACTGAAATCACCATCTTTATGTCTGACAGACAGCATAATAGGGAGTCAAACTTTTTTATGAATAGCTCCCAATCTCCTAGTGGAGTCCTGTACACTGTTGCTAATATCAACACAACATTATCTAGCTGAAGTTCACATGCACAAACCTCAAAGTGCTGGTCAACACAAAATTTGCTTACTTCAACAGTTCTGTATTTATACCTTTTTTTATGAAAATGGCAACTCCTCCTTTATCCATACTAGATCTGCAAGTGTAAGATGCTAAATTATACTCACTTATACTGACATTTTCCATTCCTACAGTTACATGGTGCTCAGACAGACAATGTATATCAATCTCATTCTTATTTTTGAGATCATCTAAACATATCATCAGCTCATCTACTTTATTTTTTAATCCCCTGATATTTTGGTGAAGTACGTTGATACCGCCCTTAGCTTTATCCCTATTTGCTGTTCATGAAATTTCTTTTCTTCTATTTTCCGTGGTTGATAGCAGAATACGGGTGGGGGGAGAGACATATGCTGTCTGATAGAGTAAGCAGGGTCTAGAATGCCAACAGACACAGTGTCAGAAGGGTGTGGGGCAGGGAGATGGAGAAAAGGGAGCAAAAAAGGAGAGGATCTCGGAAGACGGTAGACACATTGACAGAGAGCAACAAATGAACAGGATGGGAGATGAGAATGGGGAGGAGATGATAGGACAGAGGGGGGGAAACTGTTGGGTGGAGGATGTGGGAACAGTATGCTACTGTGGGTTGAGGCTGGGATAATTATGGGACCAAAGAATGTGTTGTCAGGATAACTCCCTTATGCGCAACTCAGAAAAGCTTGGGGTGGAGGGAAGTATCCAGATGGCTCTGGTCGTGAAGCAGCCATTGAAATCAAATGTGTTACATTCAGCTGCATGTTGTGCCACAGGGTGGCCTACTTTGCTCTTGACCTCAGTTTGGTGGTGGTCATTCATCCTGATGGACAGCTGGTTGGTAGTCATATAAGCAGAGCTGGTAAATGACATGACTGTTTTCGCAGGTGACCTGGCCCCTGATGTGGTAGAATAAAACCATGACAGGACTGGGGAGAAAGTTAATGTTCAGTGGATAAGCAAGAGAGCTAAAAAATGCAGATCATGTCACCCTTCAACTGTACTGAATGAAAGAAACTGTCTATGAGACTAATCTGTGCATCTAACATAACAGTCTGAAGATAAGATGGTACACACCAAAATTAACTGTCAGTGTGAGACATTCTTATCCATAATTTATCAAGATAAACCTATGACTTAGATAAGAGCAGTCTGAATTTTTCTCAGGTGGGATATGAGCACATGTTGACATTCCAAAAAACTAGTAATGTTTGTTAAGGATTAGTACTAATTAGAAGTTTAATATAAGTGATTGCATCCCACCTGCAACTGTCAGTTTTAATTTGTTTGTTGTATTACATTAGACTCTTGCTAAACCAGCCAATCCTTGCACATATGCGTGCCAGATTAGCGGAAGTGTCAGATTGTTGAGATTGTCTAAAATTTAGTATAAACACACAGGGATTGTACTTTATCAAATCAAAAGATGCATTCATTTTTAGTCCTTGAGTGTGTACACGCATATTCGTATCACTCAACATTCAGTATGAAACATGTCCCAAAAATGACGATACGCAATGGTAGTATGCATTATCACACAACGGCTCTACAAGCATTACATAGATCCTGCCATGTTTCTGATTGTTACATAATATATTCCAGGAAGACATCTCTAGCTTCAGCATCAGCAGTTTGATATATCCTCATGTTCCTCCTTCTATGTCGTTTCCTTCATAAGTTTCATCATAACTTTCCTGTGAACTTATGATTATCTCTTTTCTGCTGAAGTTTTGTCATAAATAGTTGTTTGTCTGACAATGTTGCAAGCAACAGTGGTTTTCTGCAAAGAACCTGAGTTCAGTTTATATCTAATTTCTAATTTCTGCTTGAGGTCTAGCATAACGTGTTTCCTTTTAGAAGCCATGATAATGATCCGTAAGGAAAGCCATAATTTCAAAGTGTACAGGAATGTTGAACATCATAATTAACTAACAACATTGTTGCAGACGAAATTTCATTATTGTAGGTGTCATTTCAGGTTGAATGACTAGAAGCTGCAAGTGTGTCAGATTACTGAGAGGCCGGACTACTGAGGGCCATATTAGCAAGAGTTTAGTGTACTATGTAATTTAGGCCTTTAGTCGTTTTCAAGTAGTCTAATAAAAATATTTAATAAAGGTGCTGTGTATCAAAACTAATTTACACATTAAACACAGTGATAAACCAGCTCACAAAATATGTTAAAATTAATAGACTTACTGAATATTTGTAGACAATACATTTGTTGAGAATCAGCCATGGCACATTATGTCATATTAGTCTCTTGAACATGTATTTAAAGGGTGGTCACAGTCATGGTACTTATTAATGAAAATGCCATAGGTATAATAAAAAACCTGTACTGCAAGCACTAGTCATGTGCTGCCACAACATATATTTCTTCAGCAAATAAATGTTAACCTTTAAATCGGAGCACTTAGATTGATGGGTAAATATTCTTGGTACAACATTATTTAAATTTACATACAGTGCTTCCTTTTCTTATTTCTTCCCCCATTCTCCTCACCACATAATAAATATCTTTATATTTAAATCTGAGCACTTATATTGATGGGTAAATATTCTTGGTATGACATTATTTAAATTTACATACAGTGCTTCCTTTTCTTATTTCTTCCCCCTT
This sequence comes from Schistocerca piceifrons, assembly GCF_021461385.2. Taxonomy (NCBI): domain Eukaryota; kingdom Metazoa; phylum Arthropoda; class Insecta; order Orthoptera; family Acrididae; genus Schistocerca; species Schistocerca piceifrons. The sequence continues at coordinate 372,842,757 of NC_060145.1, read as the reverse complement.
CCTCGTCACAACATAATAAATATCTGTATCTGTTCTTGAGGAATGCTGACAAGAAAGTGAACAGCTTAAATATGACATATAATACAACATAATATTTCCTATTACATTATTTCTTTTTTTTGCAACTGAAATTTAATTTAGGCAATTAAATCAAAGATCAGCAACACAAAATGGCAGTGTGTTGGCTGTCATGTTTATTGTGATGGTGGCCGGGAGCTGCATCAAAATACTGTGATTATGTATTCCACATGAAGCAGAAGGAAGTGGACATGTATTAAATATTTATTCCTCATAATAATGTAACATACAAATAAAAATTGTTAAGTCAAGAATAAATTTCCTTAACATAAATATTACCTGTTATTTAGTTTTGTAACCTATAATTGCTTAGGTGGAAATTACAGCAGTGTGAAAACTCACATAGATCATCATACAACATTATACTTCCATAATTCAAATATTATTTCCACGTTTTCACATCCCTTTCATTTAAAGTTACTTGTATGCCTTGTTCTAAAGTTGGGCTTTGATTTTTTGCTGTTGCTGCCCATTTTCAGCCCTCATTCTGTTTCCTGACTTGTCAGTTGTCATTTCTGTCATTTTAATCTTATTTAATTTTCAAATCCAATCAATTGCTATTTGCCATTGCTTTTGTAGTGGTCTTCAGTCCAAAGATGGGTTTCATACTGCTCTCCATGCTACTCTATCTTGTGCAGGCCCCTTCATCTCCAAATTTACTGTTATGTGATTGATGTTGTTATGCACAGTAATGCCTTTCATTGGCTGGTATTGTTTGTTAATGAGAAAAATATCAAGCTACACTTGGTTCTATGTAATCATTCAACTGTAAGTCTTTTATGTCTCCATAAATTGCTAGAAAGGTCTGTTATAACCTTTAATCACTAATAAAGTGCGTGGATATACAAAAGTAGAAACACTGGCGGGTTACATGTTACTAAATCCGTATCTGTCATTCGACTGCCGTGCCGTGACATGCGGCCGGCGCCGTTCATAACCAGGTGGCGCTCCCGCGCTCGGCCGAGCTGCGGAGCGCCTCTATCGCCGTGTTCGCGTACTGACGTAGCGGCACTTTTGAATGTCGTGGCACTGTCACAACACTTTTCCCCCCTTGAAAAAAAAACTCTCACTTCCGTGGAGACACGGACAGTGCGGAGACATCCATGGCCTCTTGGGAGGTCCCGAGAAGATCTCGCGGAGAAACACGAGAGTATGGTCGAAAATGTCCAGGACAGAAGCTTGCGCGTGGAACGTGCCTCCTGGATGAGATGATGGGTGAAAACTCCGGAGCAGCATCCATAGGTGTCGTGGACCTGGGGGTGTGCTCCAGCGAGATGGGTCCCGGAGAAGGCGGCGTCGCGACTGGGGCCGGTTCCGGCGTACTCGGAAGCGGTAGCGACGGCGGCGGCAGCAACACGCCCGGAAGATCAGCAGCAGCGACAGGACTGGCTTCTCGGGCTGGTGGAGACGAAAGAAGGGGCGGTGGTACCGGCGTGGCCACCACTCGTGGGCGCATCTGGTCGTAATGGCGAACAACCATGCCGTCGTCCGTACGTATTTCACAAAGCCGGCGGCCGCGAAGAGCCTGGACCACCCCTGGAACCCCTGGAATCCATTTAGGGCAAGATCCATACCCCCGTGCCCACACGTCGGCGCCCACCGGGTATTTTCGATTGCGGATGGAAGGGCGGTGCTGTAACATGATGAATCCCTTGTCCAGTACAAAAATCACGGAAGGCCTGCGAAGAGAACTGAGGGCCATTGTCCGTGACAATCGTGGATGGAAGACCTTCTAGCGCAAAGATTTTTGACAAAGCCAGCGTCGTCGCCGCAGTGGTGGGCGACGGACATTGAACAACAAACGGAAACTTCGAGAAGGCGTCAATCAACAGTAGCCAATAAGTGCCGAGGAAGGGGCCTGCAAAGTCAGCGTGCACCCGTTCCCACGGCTGCGCCGGATCAGGCCACGGAGAGGGCAGAGTACGAGGCGCAGCCAGTTGTTAAACACACTGATCACACGCAGCGACCATGAGGGCGATGTCCGAATCAATACCGAGAAATCCCCCAATGGCCCTCATGCAATAGTTTGAGAACATCTTTGCGAAGAGAGGCGGGCACCACAACCCGTGGAGATGCGCCATCCGTGGCCAGGAGAACAACACCCTCACAAACAGACAGACGAAGGCGCAAGGCATGGTAGTTGCGAAGGGGATCCGACGCCTGGCCCTTGGTCCTGTCCGGCCAACCCCGCTGAACAAAATCGATCACCTGACGCAGGACCGGGTCCTGCGCAGTAGCCGACGCGACCTGCGAACCTGTAAGTGGAAAACCCTCGACCGCACGACGTTCTTCCTCATCAATGTGGAAACAGAGGAGTTCATCTCGATCGAAAACCGGGTCGGGGCCCATCGGCAAACGCGACAACGCGTCAGCGTTGGCGTGCTGGGCCGTGGGGCGATAGTGAATCTCATAGTGAAACCGGGACAAGTATAAGGCCCAACGTTGCAGGCGGTGAGCTGCCTTATCCGGAAGCGACGCCGAGGGGCTGAACAGAGAGACCAGCGGCTTGTGGTCGGTGATGAGGTGAAACTTAGAACCATACAAAAAAACGCTGAACTTTTTCAGAGCATAAATGATAGCGAGCGCCTCCTTTTCTATTTGAGAGTGACGCCGTTGGGCATCGTTGAGGGTCTTGGAAGCGTAGGCGATGGGTCGTTCCGACCCATCCTCATACCGATGGGCGAGAACAGCCCCTAAGCCATACTGCGACGCGTCAGTCGCCAGAACCAAGTGCTGACCCGGACGGAATGTGGCAAGACAAGGCGCCGACTGCAAATGAGCCTTCAGGCGGACAAAAGCCTGCTCACACTCGGCGGACCAACAGAAAGGAACGTTTTTGCGTAACAGCTGATGCAGAGGATGAGCCACCGCCGCCGCGGAGGGAATGAATTTGTGATAATAAGCAACCTTGCCCAGAAACGCCTGAAGTTCTTTGACCGTAGACGGCCGGGGTAGAGCAGTAATGGCCGCAACGTGCTGTCGTAGAGGACGTATACCCTCACGGGACAAGTGGAAACCAAGATACACAATGGAGGGTTGGAAGAACTGAGACTTGTCCAGATTGCACTTCAACCCTGCTGAATGCAGAACCCGAAACAGTGAACGCAAATTGCGAAGGTGCTCCTCAGTGGAGGCTCCTGTGACAACAATGTCATCCAGATAGTTGATGCAGCCGGGAACGGAAGCCGTGAGCTGTTCCAAAAACCGCTGAAAAATGGCCGGCGCCCTAGCGACGCCAAATGGTAACCGCTGGTACTGATACAACCCACAAGGAGTGTTGATGAGAAATTCCTTGGAAGATGCATCCAATGGCAACTGATGGTACGCCTCCGATAAGTCAAGTTTGGAAAAGAACTGGCCCCCAGCGAGCTTGGTAAATAACTCCTCAGGACAGGGAAGAGGATAAGTGTCAATGAGGCTTTGAGCGTTGACAGTGGCTTTAAAATCACCACACAAACGCAGACTCCCATTTGGTTTAGAAACCACCATGATGGGCGATGCCCATTCGCTGGAGGTAACAGGAAGGAGAATCCCCGAAGCTGTTAACCTGTCTATCTCAGCTTTGACAGGCGCACGCAACGCCATCGGAATAGGGCGTGCCCGGAAAAACTTAGGGCGAGCCGTAGGTTTAAGAGTAATGTGGGCTTCAAAATCCTTGGCCCGACCCAGACCAGCAGAGAACACGGACGAGAATTCAGAACACAAGCCATCCAGCTGTTGATACGGAATGTCCTCAGATATGAGGTGCACATCATCATCAATGGAAAACCCGAACAACTGGAAAGCATCATAACCGAACAGGTTTTCAGTGCCCGCATGATCCACCACATAAAACGTGAGGGGCCTAACAACAGACTTGTAGGCAGTGGAAGCATCAAACTGGCCAACGATAGGAATTTTCTGCTTATTATAAGTTCGTAGATTTCGCGTAACTGGAGACAAGGAAGGGGAGCCTAACTCCAAATACGTGCGAGAATTAATGAGAGTTACTGCAGAGCCAGTGTCCACTTGCATGTGAATGTCTTTATCCAGAACACGAACAGTAACAAACAACTTATTCGTTTGAGAAAGCACACAGTTAACATCCATGTCCGATGCCTCGTCCTCGTCGACAGGAACTTTAGGGGACTGACACACAGAAGCAATGTGGCCTTTTTTCCTACATGAATTACACGTGGCCCAACGTTGTGGACACGCGGCTCTGTCATGCTGTACGAAACAACGTGGACAAGAAGGAAGGGCGGAACGAACCTGCTTCCGTGGTTGCTGTTTTTGCTGCGAGCGTGGCGGCCCAACGCGACGTTGTTGATGCGAGTGCACCGCCACCACATCGTCGTTTCCCTGTGAAACAGGCCCATTGTCTGCGTCGAAAGTGGTTTGTACAGCGCCTATATCACACCACGCGTCTATTTGCGCACCAGCAGCGTGAGACACTTCAAACGATTGAGCGATGCTGAGAACTTCCGACAACGACAGGTTTGGCAATTGTAAGGCACGTTGCCGAACTTCTTTATCAGGAGCAAGCCGTAAAATAGCGTCCCTAACCATTGAATCAGCGTAAGACTCATGATGAGTGTCTGTGACAAACTGACATTTCCGACTCAGACCGTGTAGTTCCGCCGCCCAAGCCCGGTAAGATTGATGGGGCTGTTTACGACACCGGTAGAAAGCCACGCGGGCGGCAACGACATGGGTGTTTTTTCGGTAATAGTTAGACAATAAGTCACACATTTCTTGGAAGGACAGAGAGGCAGGTTCCTGCAGAGGGGCTAACTGAGATAGCAGCTGATAGATCCGTGGGGAAATCCAAGAGAGAAATAATGACTTACACATAGGAGCGTCGACAACGTCGAAAGCCAAGAAGTGTTGCCGCAAACGCTTCTCATAATCCTCCCAGTCTTCAGCGGCCTCGTCATAAGGAGGGAACGGAGGCGGAGAAGAGGAAGACAGACGATGAGTAAGCGACGTCGACAACGCCTGAATAGCAGCCGTCAGCTGTGTTTGTTGTTCAATAAGCGCTTGCATAAGCTGTTCCATGTCTGCCCCGACACGAACACACAAGTCCACAACGGAGGAAAAAAAATATCCGACCTCGTCGCCAAAAAGTGTTATAACCTTTAATCACTAATAAAGTGCGTGGATATACAAAAGTAGAAACACTAGCGGGTTACATGTTACTAACTCCGTATCTGTCATTCGACTGCCGTGCCGTGACATGCGGCCGGCGCCGTTCATAACCAGGTGGCGCTCCCGCGCTCGGCCGAGCTGCGGAGCGCCTCTATCGCCGTGTTCGCGTACTGATGTAGCGGCACTTTTAAATGTCGTGACACTGTCACAACAAGGTCATTCCACAAGTCAGAGTAAGACAGCAACATACAATCTCCAATAGGGGAAGTGAATATCTAGAAACATTCTTCAACCTTGTGCATATCACACCCCAACCGGCCATGGAGACGATATCACACTGATTACAGCATGCTCAGAAGCATCTAAATAGTCATTATTCCTACATTCCCCATGCAACTGGAATGTGAAGGAACCATAACATGTGGTATCATGCTAAACTTCCTCTGACATGATGCACTTCACAGTGCTTTGCAAAATATATGCATAGAAAGGACCAAGCTTAGTAAAGAAAGCATTGTTATATTTAAACTAACTCTCAGATTGATGACAGCTTTACTTTTTGTTGGTAATTAATGTAATTTTTCTTCTTTTTTCTCATTATAAGATTGTTGTAGCTGTTGTCTTGTTTGATTTAGCTTCTGTATAGTACACAATTTATATTATTGCAAATAAATAAAATTAAAATGAAATAATTAACATCCATTACTAAGATTTCATAATTCATTACCCTCTTACCCTATTGTGGTGTTTCCCCTGTGGCACTTGGTTCTTGGTGACATTTTTTCTTAATCCTTGAATACATGATTCTTCCATCATTTTCCTCTCTTTTGTATATAAAGGAATCTCTGGCTCTGTCATGTAGCATTCATATGACATTTTATTTGGGCTTTTGCTGTTCTTCAGTGGAAGTCATTCTCATGATGATGTTTTATGGGAAGTTAGGCACTGGAAATTTATTGTTGAAATGTAAGTCATATGCATTGGTCTTTAGTCTTTATTCTAATGTATGGTGATACTGTATCCAGTAAACCAAAAAAAGGAGTTAGAGAAGTGAAAGATCAGTGTGTGCTCTCTCTCTTTTTCTTTATTTGTGTGCATGTTTGTGTATATGTGGGAGGTGGAGGTGGATTCAGAGAAGAATGTAACACAGCAGCTACAGGCATTCGGTCATAGCTATTTAACTGCTGGACTTCTCTTTACATTTCCCAGTTCTCTACTGCTAGATGCAGAATTGCTATTGGTTTTGCTATTGTTTTTCATCCTGAATTCAGTTGCAGTGCTTATATCACTATGTCTTTTCATAGTTATGTTAATTACAGTTTCACATCTAATATTTTTTTTTTTTTTTTTTTTTTTTTTTTTTTTTTTTTTTTTTTTTTTTTTTTATGGCACAGAAAAGCCTCACAATAATCGTGAATGTGGCAGGAATATACCACTAGTGAACCATTTGTTTGTTGTAGTCAGTTCCTGACTCAGTGCAGAATCATTACTGTTCTTACCTCAACTAACATAATTGTGTGTGTAACATTGTAATTATCATCTTTAATATGAAGAATGTCATCAGCGTGAAAAGAATGTTGTAATAAATACCCCCTAAATTTCTTGTATGTAATGTGTGAACATTTTCATACTATACGCAGGGTTTACTTATAATAACAAAGCAGACATTAAATTGAAACCTGGACTGCTGCTGAGCCATAAGGACTTTCTTCTTGCAGCTGAGTTTGCTTCACTTTCTAGAGTACCTTTAATACCATTGATACAGTAAAATAATATTCAGTAAGCTGAAATCACATATAATGAGAATTTGGAGAAGAATGGAGGATTTCGCAGAAGAATAGTATCCATCCAAAAAATTGAATACATTTTCCAGAATTACCAGTGACTGAGCTGATGATGTCTAAAAGTGTCAAAAATATAATGGAATACATCACTGAGCTTTGTGGGTTGCCTTGATCTGAACAGAATATTCCAGACATGCTCTGAAGTAGAACATTGGCTCCATTGTCAGGCCATGCTATAGGAAACACATGAGTTATAACTCAGACAGTTCAAGAAAATGTCAATGTCTTTGGGATGTAGTTATATTATTTTCTGCTAGACAAGCTCAAGTATTGTGGCATGAGTGGGGCAGTGCACAAATGGTTTAATTCGTACCTAACTGGAAGAGTGCAGAAAGTTGAAATAAGCAGTTCTCATAATATACAAAGATCAGCACATTCCTCAAACTGGGGAACTATCAAGAATGGGGTTCCACAAGGGTCGGTCTTGGGTCCTTTGTTGTTCTTAATATATATTAATGACTTGCCGTTCTATATTCATGAAGAGGCAAAGTTAGTTCTCTTTGCTGATGATACAAGTATAGTAATCACACCTGACAAACAAGAATTAACTGATGAAATTGTCAATAATGTCTTTCAGAAAATTACTAAGTGGTTCCTTGTAAACGGACTCTCACTGAATTTTGATAAGACACAGTACATACAGTTCCGTACAGTAAATGGTATGACACCATTAATAAATATAGACCTTAATCAGAAGCATATAGCTAAGGTAGAACATTCAAAATTTTTAGGTGTGTCCATTGATGAGGGATTAAATTGGAAGAAACACATTGATGATCTGCTGAAACGTTTGAGTTCAGCAACTTATGCAATAAGGGTCATTGCAAATTTTGGTGATAAACATCTTAGTAAATTTGCTTGCTACACCTATTTTCACTCATTGCTTGCATATGGCATCATATTTTGGGGTAATTCATCACTGAGGACTAAAGTATTTATTGCACAAAAGCATGTAATCAGAATAATAGCTGGAGTCCACCCAAGATCATCCTGCAGACATTTATTTAAGGATCTAGGGATATTCACAGTAACTTCTCAGTATATATACTCTCTTATGAAATTTGTTATTAACAACCAAACCCATTTCAAAAGTAATAGCAGTGTGCATAACTACAATACTATGAGAAAGGATGATCTTCACTATTCAAGATTAAATCTAACTTTGGCACAGAAAGGGGTGAATTATACTGCCACTAAAGTCTTTGGTCACTTACCAAATAGTATCAAAAGTCTGACAGATAACCAACAAGTATTTAAGAAGAAATTAAAAGAATTTCTGAATGACAACTCCTTCTACTCCATAGAGGAATTAAGAAAAAAAAGGAAAAAAAATATAAAAAAATTAAAGAAAAACAAAAAATAAAAAAGTTGTTATATTAACTTAATTATGTTGTTAAATTAACTTAATTATGGCATGTATTGGAAAATTTGACTCGTTCCACATCATTACGAAATATCGTATTCATGATCCATGGAACTAGTATTAATCTAATCTAATTTAATCTATAAAAATATAATAGAGGGAAACATTCCACATGGGAAAAATATATCTAAAAATATATCCAAATTGAACCCTGCCTGGAACAGTTCCGTCCTCCGTCACAGCGGGACCCACCTCCTCTTCCTCAAAATCACCCCCTCCAAACTTTCCAGGAATTTCTCACTTCCAGCCTTGCCTCTCAATCCTTCTTAAAAAACCTTAATCCTACTCCCAACATCACCACTGCTGAAGCCCAAGCTATCCGTGATCTGAAGGCTGACCGTTCCATCGTCATTCTTCCGGCGGACAAGGGTTCCATGACAGTGGTACTTGATCGTCGGGACTATGTGGCTGAGGGACTGTGTCAGCTTTCAGACAACACCACATACAAAGTTTGCCAAGGTAATCCCATTCCTGAGATCCAGGCGGAGCTTCAAGGAATCCTCAGAACCTTAGGCCCCCTACAAAACCTTTCACCTGACTCCATCAACCTCCTGACCCCACCGACACCCCGCACCCCTACCTTCTACCTTCTTCCTAAAATTCACAAACCCAATCATCCCGGCCACCCCACTGTAGCTGGTTACCAAGCCCCCACAGAACGTATCTCTGCCTACGTAGATCGACACCTTCAACCCATTACATGCAGTCTCCCATCCTTCATCAAAGACACCAACCACTTTCTCGAATGCCTGGAATCCTTACCCAGTCTGTTACCCCCGGAAACCATCCTTGTAACCATTATGCCACTTCCCTATACACAAATATTCCGCACGTCCAGGGCCTCCCTGCGATGGAGCGCTTCCTTTCACGCCCTACCTAAAAACCTCTTTCCTCATTACCTTAGCCAGCTTCATCCTGACCCACAACTTCTTCACTTTTGAAGGCCAGTCATACCAACAATTGGAAATGGAAATGTCGTGTGGCTAGGGCCTCCCGTCGGGTAGACCGTTCGCCTGGTGCAGGTCTTTCGATTTGACGCCACTTCGGCGACCTGCGCGTCGATGGGGATGAAATGATGATGATAAGGACAACACAACACCCAGTCCCTGAGCGGAGAAAATCTCCGACCCAGCCGGGAATTGAACCCGGGCCCTTGGGATTGACAGTCTGTCACGCTTACCACTCAGCTACCGGGGCGGACATACCAACAATTAAAAGGAACAGCCATGGGTACCAGGATGGCCCCCTCGTACGCCAACCTATTCATGGGTCGCTTAGAGGAAGCCTTCTTGGTTACCCAGGCCTGCAAACCCAAAGTTTGGTACAGATTTATTGATGACATCTTAATGATCTGGGCTCACACTGAAGAAGAACTCCAGAATTTCCTCTCCAACCTCAACTCCTTTGGTTCCATCAGATTCACCTGGTCCTAATCTAAATCCCATGCCACTTTCCTTGACGTTGACCTCCATCTGTCCAATGGCCAGCTTCACACGTCCGTCCACATCAAACCCACCAACAAGCAACAGTACCTGCATTATGACAGCTGCCACCCATTCCACATCAAACGGACCCTTCCCTACGGCCTAGGTCTTCGTGGCAAACGAATCTGCTCCAGTCCGGAATCCCTGAACCTTTACACCAACCACCTGAAAACAGCTTTCGCATCCTGCAACTACCCTCCCGACCTGGTACAGAAGCAAATAACCAGAGCCACTTCCTCATCCTTTCAAACCCAGAACCTCCCACAGAAGAACCCCAAAAGTGCCCCACTTGTGACAGGATACATTCCGGGACTGGATCAGACTCTGAATGTGGCTCTCCAGCAGGGATACGACTTCCTCAAATCCTGCCCTGAAATGAGATCTATCATTCATTAAATCCTCCCCACTCCACCAAGAGTGTCTTTCCGCCATCCATCTAACCTTCGTAACCTCTTAGTTCATCCCTATGGAATCCCCAAACCACCTTCCCTACCCTCTGGCTCCTACCCTTGTAACTGCCCCTGGTGTAAAACCTGTCCCATACACCCACCCACCACCACCTACTCCAGTCCTGTAACCCGGAAGGTGTACACGATCAAAGGCAGAGCCACGTGTGAAAGCACCCACGTGATCTACCAACTGACCTGCCTACACTGTGACGCATTCTATGTGGGAATGACCAGCAACAAACTGCCCATTCGTATGAATGGACACAGGCAGACAGTGTTTGTTGGTAATGAGGATCACCATGTGGCTAAACATGCCTTGGTGCACGGCCAGCACATCTTGGCACAGTGTTACACCGTCCGGGTTATCTGGATACTTCCCACTAACACCAACCAGTCAGAACTCCGGAGATGGGAACTTGCCCTTCAGTATATCCTCTCTTCTCGTTATCCGCCAGGCCTCAACCTCCGCTAATTTCAAGTTGCTGCCGCTCATACCTCACCTGTCTTTCAACAACATCTTTGCCTCTTTACTTCTGCCTCGACTGACATCTCTGCCCAAACTCTTTGCCTTTACAAATGTCTGCTTGCGTCTGTGTATGTGCGGATGGATATGTGTGTGTGTGTGCGAGTGTATACCTGTCCTTTTTTACCCCTAAGGTAAGTCTTTCCGCTCCCGGGATTTGAATGACTCCTTACCCTCTCCCTTAAAACCCACATCCTTTCGTCTCTCCATCTCCTTCCCTCTTTCCTGATGAAGCAACCGTTTGTTGCGAAAGCTTGAATTTTGTGTGTATGTATGTGTTTGTTTGTGTGTCTATCGACCTGCCAGCGCTTTTGTTTGGCTAATCTATAAAAAAATATACAGCAGTATTCATTGTGTCTTTCCTAAGAATTTTGTTTGATGTGTCATCAGTTGGGTTTAACTATAGAATGTCTGTGCCAATTGCTAGACTGATTCACATTATTTCCATTTATTATTGCTCAGAAAAAGAGTAGCAAAATTTAAAAACATAAAATTTGTTGTTAGGACAATGAGTACTTTAGATGAGTTTCATGATGCAGAGTAACTTGCCATGGCTTATGACCATAGTACCAGATATTGTCCTTGGGTTTTTGGAAGAGCAACAGTTTGCATGCCTATCCAACCATCCAGATCTATTTGTAAGGTCTGACACTGTCAGGTGTAGGAGATACTGCAATCTGGATTACTTGTTAACTAATAATAAAAAATAAAATTAAAATTTCAGGTGATTAACAATCATCTTCAGATGTATTAAAGTAAATGGAAAATTGTCTTTCAGTCTATGTGAATACATCATAATCTTTAATATACACATTACCATAGATTAAGTGTTCACATTAAGTGAAGGGTAATTTTCTGTTTACTGTCATAGATCTGAAGATGGTCATTACTGAACCAAAACCAGTGATCAGTAAATTGTAATTCTATTTCTTATTGAGACTAAGACTGTTAAAATTTTTACATCCACATTTAAGCTTTCCAAACTTTCCTTAAATTTGCTCAAGTCAAATGTTGATCTGCATCCTTTGAAAAGAGCACTGCCAATTTCCTTGCTCAATCTGAGCATACAAAATGCTAACACCAGATGGATTCCTTCCCCCCACACCACCATTCACCCACTTGCTCCCCTCTCCAACCCCAGAGGGTGGTACAACTTTGAACAGGCTCCATGTGAAATTACAAGTCATACTAATCAGTAGTTGGAGCTGTAACCATCTGTCTGAATGACACACAGGGTGAGTTCTTGGAAATGGAAAAAATAGACTATCATGAGTGATAAAGTCTTTTTCTAAAAAGAAATTTGATGCCTACTAGAATTCTGTTAAGTTCCATAAATGTGTATAGTTACTCTTTTCCTTCAGTTTCTACTGTGAAGAAATATGCAGCCAAATTTAGGAATTTTTGAGAAAGTGTGTGGTATGATATTGCATTATCAGCATAGAAGTTGAGTGAAATTACGAAGACTGTGAGGGTTTCAAAAGAATGTGTAAGCTACATTTTGCATCAAAAACCTTTGTGCAAGATGGGTGCCACATACTCTCACAGTGGATCAGAGAATATGACAATTTCCAAATGGTTTTTGACTCAAGTTCATAAAAGTGTAAGTGGTTTTCTGCATCAGTATATCACAACAGATTATTCATAGGTTCACCACTACACACCACAATCAAAACTACAACTGAAAGAGCAGGAAAGGTCTGGCACTGGTTTTATGGGATGCAAAAGTAATTCTGTTAATTTTCTATCTCAAAAAGATAAAACAATGATTAAGAAACATTATTCTAACCATATAACAGATATGGATGCAAAAATTCCAGAAAGGACATAGTTTGGGGGGAAAAACCATTCATCAGGATACTGTAACTGCCCACAAATGTGTCTTGGAGATGGTGAAATTGAAGGATCTACACTATGAAGTGGTGGAACATATGCCCTTTCTCCAGATTAGGTCCCCTCAGGCTTTCATATTTTTCCAAAACTCAATCTTCCTTGCTGGTCAGTGTTTTTGTTTCAGCCAAGATGTGATTACAGCTGTCAATGAGTATTTTGCAGCACATTCACAGGAATGCTACATAGATGAAATAATTTCACTGGAATACCACTGGATGAATTGTATTAATGTTAAAGGGGCTATGTCAAAAATAAGTACAGAAATTCATATTTTCACTATTAGACTGAGAACTTTCCAGATTTCCTTCATAAGCAATTACCTCGTCATTAATGGGGCACTAAATCCTAAGCTTCCTTCCTTGTACTCCCTGTTTGAGTAACAATCAAGCACAACAAGGGCACCACACTCAATCAGTGGATTACTATATCGGACACATGGGGGAATTCATTTAAAAATATATGGAGGCATATTGCTTTTCATGTGCTACTATGACAATTTTTTGTGAACATAATACTTCAAAAGTCAGCTATCTTTGATAACAAATGTTGACAACAGGTATTATTATCAGCTAGCTTGTTGTTGTTGTGGTCTTCAGTCCTGAGACTGGTTTGATGCAGCTCTCCATGCTACTCTATCCTGTGCAAGCTTCTTCATCTCCCAGTACCTTCTGAATCTGCTTAGTGTATTCACCTCTTGGTCTCCCTCTATGATTTTTACCCTCCATCCTGCCCTCCAGTACTAAATTGGTGATCCCTTGATGTCTCAGAACATGTCCTACCAACCGATCCCTTCTTCATGTCACGTTATGCCACAAACTCCTCTTCTCCCCAGTTCTATTCAATACCTCCTCATTAGTTATGTGATCAACCCATCTAGTCTTCGGCATTCCTCTGTAGCAACACATTTCGAAAGCTTCTATTCTCTTCTTACCCAAACTATTTATTGGCCATGTTTCACTTCCATACTTGGCTATACTCCATACAAATACTTTAAGAAACGACTTCCTGACACTTAAATCTATACTCGATGTTAACAAATTTCTCTTCTTCAGAAATGCTTTCCTTGCCATTGCCAGTCTACATTTTATATCCTCTCTACTTTGACCATCATCAATTATTTTGCTCCCCAAATAGCAAAACCCCTTCACTACTTTAAGTGTCTCATTTCCTAATCTAATGCCCTCAGCATCACCCGACTTAATTCGACTACATTCCATTAGCCTCATTTTGCTTTTGTTGATGTTCATCTTATGTCCTCCTTTCAAGACACGGTCCATTCCATTCAACTGCTCTTCCAAGTCCTTTGCTGTCTCTGAGAGAATTACAATGTCATCGGTGAACCTCAAAGTTTTTATATCTTCTCCATGGATTTTAGTACCAACTCCGAATTTTTCTTTTATTTCCTTTACTGCTTGCTCAATATACAGATTGAATAACATTGGGGAGTGGCTACAACCCTATCTCACTCCCTTCCCAACCACTGATTCCCTTTCATGTCCCTCGACTCTTATAACTGCCATCTGGTTTCTGTACAAATTGTAAATAGCTTTTCACTCCCTGTATTTTACCACTGCCACCTTCAGAATTCAAAAGAGAGTATTCCAGTCAACATTGTCAAAAGCTTTCTCTAAGTCTACAAATGCTAGAAACGTAGGTTTGCCTTTCCTTAATCTAGCTTCTAAGATAAGTCGTAGGGTCAGTATTGCCTCACGTGTTCCAATATTTCTACGGAATCCAAATTGATCTTCCCCAAGGTCGGCTTCTACCAGTTTTTCCATTCTAATGTAAAGAATTCATGTTAGTATTTTACATCTGTGACTTATTAAACTCATAGTTCGGTAATTTTCACATCTGTCGACACCTGCTTTCTTTGGAATTGGAATTATTGTATTCTTCTTGAAGTTTGAGGAGGGTATTTCACCTGTCTCATACATCTTGCTCACCAGATGGTAGAGTTTTGTCAGGACTTGCTATCCCAAGGCTGTCAGTACTTCTAAAGGAATGTTGCCTACTCCCGGGGCCTTGTTTCGACTCAGGTCTTTCAGTGATCTCTCAAACTCTTCACGCAGTATTGTATCTCTCATTTCATCTTCATCTACATCCTCTTCCATTTCCATAATATTGTCCTCAAGTACATCGCCCTTGTATAGACCCTCTATATACTCCTTCCACCTTTCTGCTTTCCCTTCTTTGCTTAGAACTGGGTTTCCATCTGAGCTCTTGATATTCATACAAGTGGCTCTCTTTTCTCCAAAGGTCTCTTTAATCTTCCTGTAAACAGTATCTATCTTACCCCTAGTGAGATAAGCCTCTACATCCTTTCATTTGTCCTCTAGCCATTCCTGCTTAGCCATTTTGTACTTCCTGTCGATCTCATTTTTGAGATGTTTGTATTCCTTTTTGCCTGCTTCATTTACTGCATTTTTATATTTTCTCCTTTCATCAATTAAATTCAATATTTCTTCTGTTAACCAAGGATTTCTACTAACCCTTGTCTTTTTACCTACTTGATCCTATGCTGCCTTCACTACTTCATCCCTCAAAGCTACCCATTCTTCTACTGCTGTATTTCTTTCCCCCACTCCTGTCAATTGTTCCCTTAAGCTCTCCCAGAAACTCTGTATAACCTCTGGTTTAGTCAGTTTATCCAGGTCCCATCTACTTAAATTCCCACCTTTTTGCAGTTTCTTCAGTTTTAATCTACAGTTCATAACCAATAGATTGTAGTCATAGTCCACATCTGCCCCTGGAAATGTCTGACAATTTAAAAGCTGGTGGCTAAATCTCTGTCTTACCATTATGTAATCTATCTGATATCTTCTAGTATCTCCAGGCTTCTTCCATATATACAGCCTTCTTTTATGAATCTTGTACCAAGTGTTAGCTATGATTAAGTCATGCTCTGTGCAAAATTCTACCAGGTGGCTTCCTCTTTCATTTCTTACCCCCAATCCATATTCACCTACTGTGTTTCCTTCTCTCCCTTTTCCTACTATTGAATTCCAGTCGCTATGACTATTAGATTTTCATCTCCCTTCACTACCTGAATAATTTCTTTTATCTCATCATACATTTCATCAATATCTTCATCATTTGCAGAGATAGTTGGCATATAAACTTGTACTACAGTAGTAGGTATGGGCTTTGTGTTAGTAGGCATGGGCTTCATGTCTATCTTGGCCACAATAATGCATTCACTATGCTGTTTGTAGTAGATTACCTGCACTCCTATTTTTTTATTCATTATTAAACCTTCTCCTGCATTACCCCTATTTGTTTTTGCATTTATAGCCCTGTATTCACCTGACCAAAAGTCTTGTTCCGCCTGCCACCAAACTTCACTAATTCCCACTATATCTAACTTTAACCTATCCATTTCCCTTTTTAAATTTTCTAACCTACCTGCCCGATTAAGGGATCTGACATCTACACTCCGATCCGTAGAACACTAGTTTTCTTTCTCCTGATAACGATGTCCTCTTGAGTAGTCCCCACCTGGAGATCTGAATGAGGGACTATTTTACCTCCGGAATATTTTACCCAAGAGGATGCCATCGTCATTTAATCATACAGTAAAGCTGCATGCCCTCGGGAAAAATTACAGCTGTAGTTTCCTCTTGCTTTCAGCCATACACAGTACCAGCACAGCAAGGCCATTTTGGTTAGTGTTACAAGGCCAGATCAGTCAATCATCCAGACTTTTGCCCCTGAAACTACTGAAAAGGCTGCTGCCCCTCTTCAGGAACCACACATTTGTCTGGCCTCTCAACAGATACCCCTCCCTTGTGGTTGCACCTATGGTATGGCCATCTGTATTGCTGAGGCATGCAAGCCTCCTCACCAACGGCAAGGACCATGGTTCATGGAACTTATAATAGAAATGGTTACAGTTGAAAAGATCACTTGCCAATTCATTACTGATTACCAAAAATATGTTTCCACCAGCATTGATGTACAGAATTGTCCCTTTCAGTGTGATACTGATGGCACTGAGCCACACTAATAACTCCATAACTCACAAGGCATAGGGATTTTGCCTGATTGTAGCAACACTGCCATTCAATGCTCAAAGAACAAAGCACCACTTGCACTCTATAATTGCATCAGAAAGCAAACACAGTTTTGGACCAGTGGTGATACTTTCTGTTGGGGAATATTTACTTGTGCATATTTGATCCTACTACAATGAGTCTCTGAATTTTGGACAGAATGTTGAGCAGTCATGAATAAAAATGGCTCCATAACACTTCTTTTATGATCTGTAGTTAGTGGCATGAATAGTCAAAGCAATTATGATGGAGAAAGGGGTTGCTTAGTGCTATTGGCAATACATCTTTGAAGTAAATCTACATCTACATCTACGTGGATACTCTGCAAATCACATTTAAGTGCCTGGCAGAGGGTTCATCGAACCACCTTCACAATTCTCTATTGTTCCAATCTCGTATAGTGCATGGAAAGAATGAACACCTATATCTTTCTGCATGAACTCTGATTTCCCTTATTTTATCGTGGTGATCATTTCTTCCCTATGCGGGTCAGTGTCAACAAAATATTTTCGCATTCAGAGGAGAAAGTTGGTGATTGGAATTTTGTGGGAAGATTCTATCAAAACGCTGTCTTTGGTTAGCCTTCCCCACAACATTTTCTTTGTGTTCCTTCCAATTTAAGTTGTTTGTAATTGTAATATGTGAGTATTTAGTTGAATTTACGGCTTTTAGATGAGACTGAATTATTGTGTAACTGAAGTTTAACGAGTTCCTTTTAGTACTCATGTGGATGACCTGACACTTTTTGTTATTTAGGGCCAACTGCCACTTTTTGCACCATTCTGGTATTTCTTCTAAATCGTTCTGCAGTTTGTTTTGATCATCTGATGACTTTATTAGTTGATAAACAACAGCGTCATCTGCAAACAACTGAATACGGCTGCTCAGATTGTCTCCCAAATCGTTTATGTAGATAAGGAACAGCAAAGGGCCTATAACACTACGTTGGGGAATGCCAGAAATCACTTCTGTTTTACTCTATGACTTTCTGACAATTAATCCAAACTGTGACCTCTCTGACAGGAAATCACAAATCCAGTCACAAATGCTGATTACTGTAATGAAATTGCAAAATACAGTATCAGTTTCAGGTTTTCATGTAACACTAATAATTCTGTAGAAAAGGTAATATCTTCCACAATTCCTTTTAGTCTTTTATTGGATGCACTCTTCATTTGCAAAATCACCTCATGGGCAGAGATTAATGCCATATTTCATTTCATTGACAGAACTAAATAATGTCCACTTGCTTTGTCATGACTGATTGATAAAAACTATAAAATCAGACTGATTCATTCATATCAGATCTTCACAGAAGGATAAACTCCCCTCCCTCCATGAAGATTTCCTTTGTAGAAGAGGATGAAACATTGTGTTTCTACAAAAAATTCATCTGGACTTGGCATAGTAACCTGGAATTATTTAATAATAATATTTAATAGTTTCTTGTACTTTGACAATTCCTTTCACCTTTAATTTTTCAGATTGTGTGTATGGCCATTTTGTGCACTTTGATCCATGAAACTCAAGGCTAGCAACTGCCTCCTCTCCCCTGCTTTACATAATCTTAGAATATCTTACTAAGAGCTTACACAAGTTCCTTCTTGTTAAAAACTAATTTTTATTATTATCTTATTTTAGTTTTTTTTATTCTCTATATTATTTATAATTTCTCTCATGTATAATGCTCACTTACATATACCTCCTACTTTATATTTGTATGTAGGACCTCCAAGATGGTATACTGGAGAACCAAACAGTTGAAAGTTTCCAGAAATCAGCTGGGCCAAAAGCAGTCGCCACCGGTCTATTGGATGTATTCTCACAAAAGCTGTGTCCACAGCTGCATACGTTTGTTGTTTTTTCAAGTGTATCCTGTGGTAGAGGCAATGCAGGACAGTCAAATTATGGTTGGAGTAATTCAGTGATGGAACGCATTTGTGAAGAACGTCACTCTAAAGGATTACCTGCTCTCGCCATCCAGTGGGGGGCTGTTGGTGATGTGGGCCTTGTTGCAAACATGCAAGAAGATGACAAGGAAATTGTTATAGGTTCGTTCATATGTAATCTTTCAGTGTACCAGCATTATTCTGTTATTCAAAACAAACATAAACCTTCTTGATGTACAAAAGTAGAATGAAAAATCTTCCAGGTATTGTGTATCAAATGGTGGCTTACAAATAATATTATTTAGAAAATATATTTAAATATAGTGTTAAAAAAGAGAAATTTCTGTTATATTAATTTCTGCTTTTAATTAATCCAGACATACATCAAACTTAGTAATAAGGTGACAGTGGTTAATTAAAGTGCTTTAACATGAGGGTACACAAACTGTTGTATTTCTACCTTGATCATTATAAACATCCGTAATTATTATATTGTAATCATTATAAACATCCGTAATTATTATATTGTAATCAGCTGCAAAATGTTCACAGGAGGTACACTGCCCCAGAAAATTACATCCTGCTTATCACTGCTGGATACATTCTTTCTCCAGCCATGTCCTATTGTGGCCAGTATGGTTGTAGCTGAGAAACGTGGAGGACTGTCTCAGTCATCTGGTATACTCGAATATGTTGCTAATGTGTTGGGTAAGTTGTCTACCTTACCTGTATCTACAGTATTATTAATAAATGTAACACAATCATTGAGTATTAAGGTGCATATTGAAAAAATACACAGTCAAACGGATACCAAGTTTTCTGATAACTATGGAATGTCCATCATGGTCCTCAGCCATTCCAAGATTTGCGGAGTACAAAATAGTTTTCTAACCGTTATATGTTGTTATTTATTCATACACATATGATGTTCTGTAAAGCCCATCATGAAGGTGAGCCTACAGGGGTCAGTTTTACAAAACATTCTTACTGCTTGCTGGCATTGAATAAAAATTTTGCTGATCTCAGCTGTTTACTGCAGAAGATTATGTCAAAAGGATAGTAATATGTAAAAGTATGCCAGAAAACCATCTTCAGGGCAGCACATTGAGATAGTTTTTTAAGAGCAAAGCAGACATAACTGAGCTTTTCAGTTAACTTATCAATATGTTGGTGCCACCCCCATTTGTTACCTATCTTGATAACATAGAAATTTCACATGGAGTATCATTCAGTGATATCCATTTATCTCCTGTCATTAAACCTTTGTCCAACATAAATATTAACAATATATGCCTTATATTTGTACAACTTAAATTCTTGTATGAACAGTAAAAGCAAAGTAAATAAATGCAGTGATACAGATAATTATTAAACTAGAAGTAAGGTAACTCGTTCAGGCAGAGGACAGAGTTAAAAATAACTGACAATAGTTCTTATATTAATGGGCAGATATCATTCAACAAGCTGCCACATATTTTGAGAACTTGTGAAGCAAAGCTGTTCCACAGGGACTTAAAAGGATTCCTAGCTAGTAAACATTTGTATTCACTCAGTGAATTCTAAGCTACACATCCACTGTTACAGCATGTAATATATTTACTATAGTAAGATGAACGTATGTACCACTGCTATATGTAAGTATAATTTATATCAATTTATTGCTCAATTTGTGTATGACATTTGCAAAACCTATCAACTTGATGGCTACATTAATTTTTTTAAGAAAATAAGACTTTGTTGCAGACCAGTTGTAAGCCCTTTGTCAGTACATTTGTGTCATCAGCAAACATCACAGCTCTGAATGTGTTCAAGCCCTGTATCAGAATATTTGAATCAGTAGCAGGTATCATCACTGTTAAGAGATCTCCAATATCCATGGTGACATAGGTCACAAACAAGATTGGGTTGCATTATTCCCCCAGCCAAAATTCATTTTCATTTCTGTCATATTCTATGTTAATGTGACCAACTACTTTCTGTGGCTAAGATATTCCCTATTTTTGGATTTAGGCTTGATTGTGTTTACAATTGACAGTATGTCTCCATTCATGCAAGAGAGATGCCCTTAGTACCATAACATTTTAGTTCCCCCTTTTATTATTGACATTATGATAGGTCTTTACAGAATTGTAGAAAATACATACAGTATAGTGTTCTTTGTTTAGATCCACAAGAACTGAGTTTGTCACATCACATATTGCTTCCTCTGGCAAGAATATATTTGGGGCCTCAAACTGGGCAGTTGTTATTTTAGTCTTTCATGAAAAGCATCTTGATTACCTTCAAGGATTACGAAGGTAATTAGAAGAACCTACAAGCTTTCAGTACTTCGGTTGAAATATCATTATTGCCATAAAAGTTCCTCATATGCAGTGATAAAATGATTTTTGTTCTCTCTTAAACAGTTGATTTGTTGACGAAGAATGGAGAATGGAATGCCAGTCTAAGCAAATATAATGTGGGCTGCCTTCAGCGGTCCTTTATTTGTTGCTGTGTTTTTTTTTATATAGAAGAATTCATTGAATAACAATCAAAAACCACTCAGCATTCAACAAGCATTCAAATTATCATAAAATCTACAACATTAAAAAAAGTCAAGAATGGTGGGGTGTTTCCAAAAGCCAAATAGATGTTATTCATAACTATCAGTTTCATGTCAGTGCAGACACATCTTCAGATTTATAATGGTTATATGTTTATAATGTAGATGGAAAATTGTGGAGCCCAGCATTCAGGAAGTAATTTGCATTAAGAGTCAAACCAAGTTGGTGGATTATCATAATAAAATAGATTACACCCAAAAAATGTTTGTAAAATTGTACAAAGCATGACTTCTGACTGAGCCTGGCCAGATAAACCCTGTAGGATATATCACAGGATTCACTAGACATCAGCATATAAAACTCATTTGAGGAAAACTTAAAACCCTGTGTAATGTGTGTACGTCTGCCTTTTTCAATTGTTATAATTTTTATGATAATTTTAATGGTTATTGAGTGTTGAGCATTTTTATTGTTACTCAGAATGTCTCTGAACTGTGGTTGCTCTCCCTAGAAAGTTTTTTGGTGAGTTAATTGACTTTACTTATGAAGAAAATGAATTTAGCATTTGTCTTTGAGTTACTCTCATCAGGAAGTTGGATAGATTTGCCTTTCCAACCTTATTCATTTTGTGCATAACGATACTCAAAATTTCCTTTGCTTTGTTTCGGAAACTTTGTATTTTTATGCATAGTACATGATTTTTCCTTTTTTCTGTCATGGAAAAGGATTTTGCAGTATTGATTTAAGTCTTAGTTATAACTCATGCTCTACATTTGTATTATACTGTGCAAGCCACGGTGAACTGCATGGCAGTGAGTACATCCCATTGTTTCCTTTCTTTCATTCCATTTGCATGTGGATTGCAGGAACAGTGATTGCCTAAATGCCTCTCTGCATGCTTTAAATAGCCTAATATTGTCTTTTCAGTTCATGAGAGCAATACATAGGGAGTTGTGTAATTTATTGCTAGATTCATCATTTAATGTTGGTTCTAAAAACTTTCTAAGTATATAAAACTGTGTATATAAGTATATAAACTGAGTATATAAAATGAGTATATAAACTGAGTATATAAGTATATAAAACTAAGTACATAAAACTGACTTTATAATTATTTCAAGGCCGCAATTGATTCTTCAGACCAAGCATTGTCTTTGATGCCAATGAGCATGGACTGTCTTTATCAGGCTGTGTCCCTCCTAAAATGCATTTTTCTTTTTAAATGCATCCCTATGAAATCAGAAAGAAGTTAACTTGCAATGTCTTATGTGGGAAATGTGAAGTCAAGTCCACTTAAAACATGAAGTCCGCTCTCCACTCTGGATGTTCTAATTTTTGTTCCAGAACTTCTTTTTCCTTCATAAATTCAGCAGTAGTAAGTTTTAAATCAGAAAATCACTCTGGGCATGCCCCTTGATTTATTCAATGACTTTGCATTAATATGTGAAGTCTCAATACTCTTTCTTCACATTCATTGAAAACTGTTGCAATTGACAATGGAATAATGCACAAGGCTTCAGAAATTTTACTATTCGTATCATCAATTTCTTCACGTCTGCAAATTTAGCACAAAGTACTTTTTGATGTACAAAACAATGAATCCCATCTGTCAATCATTGTAACGGTTTGTTCTCTCATTGTCAACTAAATCTTTTAATTCTGTCTGCATGGTATTGTAATGTCATTTCATAGCAAATATGCAGTACCTGTTGCTTGTGTGAATTATGAATACTCACCCCTCTCTTCTATCATTCCATTCATTTTAAAGGATTGTGGCGATGGGGTGCTAGACTTCCCCTTTTGTGCAAACAGCCACTGGATCTGTGAACGCCCTTCATACCACAAACAAGTAGCCAAAGTTAAACTGCACTGACAACATGATTCTGTTGAACTCAGAGAGGTCTACCAGTTTAAAAATGCTGCACTGCAATGCTAAATGAAATGTCGAGAAAGGCGAACAAAGCTGAGTAACAGGTTGGGTTTGGCCTGCCTATGGCCAGCACACACGGCACATTTGAAGTTTGGCATGCCATGGCCAGCCCTGCTCTACATACTCGTGTCCTGAACTAAAAGATTCAAGTTCCTCATTGAGATATGCCCTTTGTATTTCCATAATCAATGTTCTACAACTGCCTGATAGCCACTTATACCAGTTTCAATATGGACATATACCAATAGATGCCTAAAGCAGATTTGCATATATAGTGCTGTGACATTTCATATGTATAAAAGAGGATGCATATCAGCTAAGTGGTAAAATCCATGCAATTTGCATGTTCATTTACTTATACTTAGTATACAGGGTGTCCCGTTTATCTTGACCACCCTAAATAACTGTTTTTCCAGATCCAACCTACAAAATGTTTCAAGCAAATGTTCTTTAGCCATCAGGGGGACATCAATCAACATGATTGCCTTCATTGTACCTTTGTTTTTTACAAAGATATCAACAGAAGTATGACTTTTTTAAATTGCACCTTGTTATTTTTATTCACTAATTCATATCCTCTCCTAAAGATCTATTCAAAAATGTATCACAGTGTACCATTCACTGAAATACAATGTTATTAATTACTTAACACAACACTGATGTTGATGATCCCAGCGCTTACTGCAGGTATTCGGGGTAATGGAACACATCCACATGCTGACATTGACAGAGGACAAATGTAAACATAAGTAGAATGCACACTCATCATTCTGTCAACCATTGTCAGTTGAAGAGTTGTTTGAGTACAATTTACACCAATGAAGAAAAGGTAGAAATGCTACTCATCTATGGGGGAATGTAAGTTAGCACAACAGTAATTGTAAAACTGTTTTCTCATGTACAGGTACATTTAGTGCAGTTGTTTAGCCCTTTTAAATACTGTTGTGTAGAGTAGGCATACAGTAAAGGCTGTTCTTCCTACAAACTGCATTAACATGACGTTTCTTTTTTGTTGTTGTTGAAGGTAAGCAAAATGCTATGCAGGCAGTGTAACTGTACAGAAAGTGATATCCTGACAGGAACCCACCTTCCCAATGGATGTTTTCTCGTCTTGTTGTGATGCTTCAGGAAATTGGAAATTTCAACCCATGACAATGCAATCATCATCACACTCGCACAGACAAAGCTGCCAAAGTTGCTGTTCTAGCTTCCATTGCTATGAATCCACAAGTGAGCACACAACAGCTTGAACATGAGATTAGCATTCCTGAAACCTTTGTACATCATATTCCTACATGTCTCCGGTTTCATCCTTACCATGTACAGCTACATCAAGAATTGCATGGGAATGATTTCCAGAATCATGTACGATTCTGTCATTGGGCACAGCAGCAAATCCTCCCCAACCTGAACTTCTTCTCCAGTGTTCTATTTACCGATGAATGTTCCTTCTCAAACAAAGGACAGATAAATACAAGAAACATGCATTATTGGTCCAGCGCCAACCCACGCTGCATCAATGGACAGTTAACATCTGGTGTGGGATGCTTGGTACTACAATTATTGGCCCTTATTTCATCAACAGTAGTCTAAATGACACAGCGTATGCCAACTTCATCAGACAAATTCTTCCTACTCTTCTGAATGAAGTGCCGCTAAGAACCAGAATGCTTATGCGGTATCAACACAATGGATGTCCAGCACATAATGCTTTGTTTGCAGTCTTGTTCTGGACCAAAGGTATCCTGCCAGATGGATTGGTCAAGGAGGAACAGTTACTTGGCCTGCTAGGTCTACTGATTTAAATCCTCTGGACTTTTTTCTTTGCGGATGCAATAAAGACATTGTCTATCGCAATATTCCAACAACTCCAAAGGACATGTGGGAACATATCGTGCTTGCTTGTAATTCTCTTCAGCAGGCAACATTGGAAGCAATAAATAATTCTTTCATTCAACAAGTGCACAAGTGTATCGGTGTCTAGGTCCTCACGTTCAGCTCCTTTGCAAATTCAGCAAGTGGGCGAGTTTGTGATCCCGGGCTCAGTCAATCTTGTGTTATGTAATTAATAATGTTTTGTTTCAGTGAATGCTACACTGCAATACATATTTGAATAGGTCTTTAGGAGAGGAAATGAATTACTGAATAAAAAATACATGGTGCTATTTAAAAAAAGTCATACTGCTTTTCATATCTTTGTAAAAAACAAAGGCACAACAAGGGCAATCATGCTGATTGATGACCCCTTGATGACTAAAGAACATTTGCTTGAAACATTTTGTAAGTTGCATTTGGACAAACAGTTATTTAGGGTGGACAAGGTAAAAGGGACATTCTGTATAAGTTGACCCCCTTTATTTCCTGTCTTAGAGTAAAATCACATGCGTTATATAAGCTCACTTTGAAAACTTAAGCACAAAAACTTGACATAAAATTTAAATGTGGTTTTTATGCTGATTTTATCAAAACTCATGCTTTTCAGAAATCTTGGCCACAATGTCTCAATTCGCAACAGTTCCCATTTTCTGTTATATATTTGTGTGAGAAAGGTATACTTTGAGAAGTTTTGGATGCTTGTAAAGATTTTTGCAATTTACAAGCTTTTTGTATAATCTATTTCATAATAAATCAGGGTTTTGATTTACAGTTAATGTGAATAAATAACATATCATGTCATATTAGTTCTCCCTTTTAATAGGAGTGTATATTACCTACATTTATTGTAAAATAACGCTACTGTTGAACTTTCTTACGAACCATAAACTGAAAAATGCCTTGGAGAAGTAGTAAAACTTATACCAAGTTTCTGTTGTTGTAACAGATATATCATTTTTGGCTATAAATTAGTTAAATTCCAAAAGATTGCTGATAATATTTATAGCATATCAAACTTATAAGTTAAAAGAGAATCAGGAAGCTTAGTATAAAGTTATTTTTTTACTATCCTGAAAAATACTGCACCAGGCATAAACTGCTTACTGTTTTATAAAATATTGCACCAGGCATAATGTAGTGTTTGCTGTTCTCAGATAGGGGATGAATTGGTTACTATTCATAAGCAGCTAGAAATCTCCCTGATAACTGCCAAGCGATTGGAAGCTGCTGCAGATGGGTGCATTGGGGGAGGGCTGCTACCAAGAGTTGTGTATCAGAGATACCAAAGATAACTCAAGTAGTATCCTTTCCTGTGGATACCATCTCTCTTGGATGAAATACAAGCCTCATCATTACCCATCATTTGACTGTGAGTGGCTTGTCAGTGTGGGGTTTAGGTATTTGCACAAGGTAGACAGGGATCAAGGAGGATTCACTGTGCTTACTAATCCCTTTTAACATGCAGGTTCAAGGTGCTGTCTTTGGCTGAAACTGAATCTGAGCCACTGGGACTAAGGTCACCTGTTTTGGGGAAACAAAAGGGTTGGAGTCCCCTAATCACTGACATTTCAAACATATAGTAAGTAATGGTACTTCTTAGGGAAATGGCAGCAAGGGTTTGGAAGGAACACCAGGTACACTCAGTGGGTATACCTGGTCACCTCATTCAGCAGGTTGAAGAGACTATTCTGGCAGTCATTAAGGGAACAGGGTGCAATCAGCTACAGCTGCATACTGGAACAAACGATGCCTGTCTCTGGTCTCTGAGGTCATACTTGTATCTCTCCAGTGGCTCACAGAGGAAGCTGAGAATAGCATTCTTGCTCATGGAGTTTCAGTGAAGCTCACAATCTGCAGCATTGTCCTCAGGACATATGTAGCTTGCTGGCTCTTAGTAAAGTGGAACGCTTGAACCAAAGACTCAGAGAGTTGTCGACTTCATAGGATTTCACTGTAGTGTTGAGAGTCCCCCTAAATAGATCAGGTGTGCATTACACAATCAGAGGCAGCTGACCAAGTGTGAGGTGTATACAAGGTCTTTTTTAGACTAGGTGACAGTCCATCCCACCCAGATAATGATAGCTGTGTGAAACCCAGAAGTATCAGAGTAACATCCAAGGAAATGGCTCTCACAGATGAGAGTATCAAAATCCTAGTGATTACTGCCGAAGAATGTGCAACAAAGTGGTAGAGTTTGAAGTGCTCCTAAAAACACTGAATCTCACATAATATTAGTCCCACAAAACTGGTTAGAAGTTCACAGTAGTGAGATATTTGGGGAAAATGCAAACCTATAATAAAAAGATAAGGAAACATAAAATAGAAGCATATTTGTTGCAGAAGACAAGAAACTAAAATCCACCAAACTGAAGTTGAAGTTGCATCTGATATTGTTTGACCAAGACCCAGTAGCAAGGATGGGCAAAAAATTGTAATGGGGGTCCTCCTGATGTAACTGAAAATTTTAGAGGAAACCTCATTTTGCTTAATGAGACTGTAATCATTGGGAGAGACTTTAATTATCCAATGTTCAGTTGGGATAATTATACTCTTGTTAGCAGTGGGCATGACAAGACATCCTGTGAAACTTTAATAAATACCTTCTCTGAAAACTACCTAAAACAGGTAGTGCAGAAGTCTACTCATTATGGAAATATATTAGTTCTAATGGCAGCAAATAGACCTGATCTCTTTGAGGAAATCTACATCAAAACTGTTATCAGTGACCATGAGATAGTTATAGCAACAGTGAATACCAAAACACAAAGGGCATCTAAAACAAGCAAAAAGATTTGTATCTTCAGTAAACTAGACAGAGGAGCAATAATATCATATCACTATGAAGAACTTGAAACTTTTAGCTGAGGACAGGAGCATGAAGAGTAACTATGACTTATGTTTAAAAGAACACTTTACGATGCCCTTAATAAATAAGTACCCAGTAGTGTAGTTCATAATTAGAGAGATCCTCCATGGTATACAGTCACTATAAAAAAAATAAAAAAATAAAAAAAAAAGCATAGGGCTATAAATGGAGAGAGACTGAATGAAACTCATTTGATTATCATAAGCGCAATGTGTGAAGCCTTCAATGACCACTGTAGCAGAATAATGTCAAATGATATTTATCAAAACCCAGAAAAATTTAGAACATATGTAAAGGCTGTCAGTGCATCAGAGTTAGTGTCCAGTCGCTCATATATGAGACTGAAACTGAAGCTGTGATCAGTGAAGCAAAAGCAGAAATCTGATGGACTTAAATTTTCCTTGATACATATGAGTCTCAACATTATCTACAGTAATGATAGGAGCTGAAGAAATGAATTAAAATTTGAGCTATACCAAGGATTTGAACCCATGTCCCTCACTTAGTAGGCAGATGTGATAGCCATTACACCACTGTAACAATACAGGCAGAACCACTGCATAGAGAACCCTAGTCAAGTGCCCTCCTTAACTTGAACTTCAATTCACAGTTTCAGCCTGTTTTCCCTTTCTTAAACCATCAGTATTTCCAAGGCTCTCCGGTATTAAAATAGCATCTCAGCTTTATATGTAATGGGGAAATCCTGCATATACCTCAAACTTAATGTGATCTATAGATCTGATGGAATGAAATTTTCTGTGAGACAATTAAGCAGAGGACCCAGGTTCAAGTCCTCCTGGCTTTAGCACAAATCTCAATTGATTTCTTCAGCTTCTAACATTATTGTAGATGAAGATGAGACTCATATGTCTCAACAAAAATTTCATTCTATGGGATCTATAAATCTTCTGCACTTGAGGTACAGGCTGGATTTTCCCATTACGTACAAAGCTGGGGTGCTATTCCAATACTGGAGAGCCTCAGTGATACTGATGATTTAAGAAAGGGAAGATAGGCTGAAGGTGTGAATTGAAGTTTGTGTTAGGTGAGGCATTGGACTAGCATGGTCTTTGCAGATGTAGAATTGTGTTTTATTCATCTCCTGACACATATTTGCAATCTATTCGGTCTGCATACAGGAGACATGTCAAAAATTTATAATACTGTAACATTCCTTTATAATATAAAAAGCTTTATGATTATGTTGAATGAATTTCTGAACTGTGGAATGGGCACTGAACTTACGTAATCATGTAGCATGTTGTAAGTGCAAGTGGTGTCCTTACCCTGTGCTGTTGTTAGCAAAACCTTTATATGAACTGATTGGGCAGTGCAACTCTCAATACCAATAAAGAAATACAGTCACTGCAAAATACATTCAGCCCCTTAGGCACTGAATCTTCTGTCCCTGTTCAAAACTGATAACCTTGGTTCCAGTGCACATAGCAAATAAATTAAATTGTCTTACTCCTAAAGCAGCAATAGTGAAACACAATATATTCTGGTCTCTCATAAAAAATATATGAATATGCTAACTACAGGCTCAGCAGTGCGCAATGCTGACTGTAACACTTGGAGATGCACATGAAATTGTTTTCACTGGCAAATGAAAACATTTGAGAAAATATCCAACTTCTTAGAAAAACATATGACCTGGACAGGGAGGCGGTTTTTGATTATGGTGAATTACTACCACTGAGATTTTTTAGCAAAATTATATTGCAAGTCTTTGTATTTTCATAAACAACTGACAATTGAAGTTACATTACTCGCAACTGATTCACAATCAATGAGATTTAAACAGCAAGTATTATCTAACCTCACTAATCCAACATAAATGAAAATCATCAAATTACATATAGCTCTATTAACAAATCTTAGCAGCATTACAAAAGTGAAGTATCTAACTAGCCTTTTCATCAAATCATTTTATGTACATTCTGGGGTTGCTCAACAGTTACAAATTAACAGCCAACTCATGTATACTAATGTGCTGGCAAAACAAAAATCATAATTATTTAACATCTTTATCTTGCTTGCATGAAGACTTTTGCTTCCATGTTCAACAATATTGACATACCTACATTAAACTACCACTTGGTGGCTGCACACAGCACACACAAAAACTGACTACTTTCTCTCACAGACAGCTGCATACAACTGAGTGGCCAGTGCTCTCTCACTCCAACACTACAATCTCAGACCAGAAGCAGTATCTTTGGCTCCGTGGTCGTACACAGTCAGCAATCTGCATTATAAAATTTATCAGAGACATACATCATTTATAATATCATAGTTCCAGTTTAGTTTACATTAACATTATTACCATATTTAGGTGCCACATACAAATGTGCCCTTGTAGACTCCTTTCAATACAGTTACAATGATTTTTATATTAATAAATAATATCACTAAAATAAATAATAACACTATCAGGATATTTCTTGGAATATGTAACACATTATATTTGGTTCAGATTTCCAGTTTGACCTGCATAAATTCATCCACTGAGTAATAACATTTCAGTGTCATTGCCTCATGTAACTTTCTCTTAAGTGGACCAAAATTCATCTGTGTTAGCATGTTCCCTTTTAATTTATTACAAATTTTCATTCCCATGTATTGAGATCTCTGGGCATACAGTCTGAGGTGGTGGGTGGGAAGCATAACAGTTTCTTTGTTTCTAGTATCATGTGGATGGACAAAATGGCTTCCCTCAAATAATTTATGTCTGATGTACAAAAATATTGTAATCTCATATTTCTATAGGGATGACAGAGTTCATAATGGATGATGTGGTTCTTTATGATTTGCAGTGCACATATTTCAAATGATTTATTTCTGTATTTTTAGTATCTGCACTATGATTGGCGAGTTACCCCTAAGAACAAAATCATACCTAATGATAGATTCAAAGTAGCTTGTATATGTTACTTTTCATGTGTCCATGCCAGTTGCAGTTGATAATATTTGCATTGCAAATGCAAAGCTGCTCAGTTTGTTTGCTAGGTTTCAATGTTGCCTGCCAGCTCAATTTTCCGTATACATATAAACCTAAGAATTTGACTGAGTCAACTTCTTCTATACCTTGATTGTTATGAACAATCTTAATCTGTTCTCATTTTGACTGTTTGGTTTTAAATTGGGTCATGTGAGTCTTAGATTTGTTTAGATTCAACCCATTTAGCTTTGTTTAGATTCAACCCATTTAGCTGATGGCAAGTCTCTAAAATACTGAGGGTACTGACCACAGATTTGGGAATTTTTTCTGAATCCTGATTTTCAACTAAGACAGAAGTATCATCTGCAAACAGAACTGATTGGGAGCTGATATTTAATGGTAAGCCATTGACATAAAAGAAAAATGGAACTGGACCAACACACTGAGATAATTTTTTTTTCTTTTTTCCATTCAGAAAAATAATATGCGCCATTTAAAGAGATGCCAACTGTTTGCTTTCTGCTTCATAGGTAGGATTTAAGCCATTGCAGAACACTGCTGCTGATGCCATACTTTTCAGGTTTGTAAATAAGTAATGCATGTTTTGCAGAATCAAACACCTTTGTGAGGTCACTGAAAATTCCTGCCATCTTATTTCTCTTGTCAAATGATGTGCTTATTTTCTCAATGAAACTGTTCACTGCAGCTGTGGTGTTTTTCTCCTGCTGTAAACGAACTCGACTGTTTAGAAAAGCTGAATATTTTGCAATGAAATTTTGGATTTGAGCAACAGCAAGTTTTTCATATATTGTAGATATGACTGGGGGAATTGAGATAGGATGATCATTTCCTATGATCTCTCTTGATCCCTTCTTGAAGAGTGGTTTGAGTTAAGCATATTTCAGTACCTCTGGGAAACAGCCCTCTTCAAAGCATTGATTTATTATTTGAGCTAGTGGGATTGCAATTTTACTGTGTACTGTTTTAATAACCTTGGTTAGTATTCCATTCCAACCTGCAGATTTTTTTGTTTCTTAATGTTAGAATAGGGAAACAGCCCTCTTCAAAGCATTGATTTATTATTTGAGCTAGTGGGATTGCAATTTTACTGTGTACTGTTTTAATAACCTTGGTTAGTATTCCATTCCAACCTGCAGATTTTTTTGTTTCTTAATGTTAGAATAGCATTTTCTACTTCCCCCACAGAAACTTCTAAAAATTTTCAGAGTCTTCACTTAGGCCAAAGGGATTTACTTTGTTGTGATAATCTGTAACATCTACATCAGACTGTGCTACATTTGCAAAGAATTCATTAAAGTACTCTGGTATTTGAGTTGAACTTACAATAGTTTTCCGTTCAGTGTCATTTTTTGAAATTTCTTTGTTACAGGCTTTAACACGTAACTCAGATTTAATGACTGACCTCACAGTCTTTGTCTTATTTTTATGATTTAAAATCATCCTGTTATTTGCCAGTTGTTTTGTTGCCTTGACAACTCTTTTAAATATGGTTTTATAGAGTCTAACATATTCCATGAAATCAATGTTTTTATTGTATTACTATGCTGCTACAGTGACATAATGGATCACACAAATGCCTAGTAATCAGGATGCCTGCAGTCAAGTCCTGGCTGTAGCACAAATTTTAATTCATTTCTTCAGCTTCTATCATGATTGTAAAAGCGGAAATACTCTGTTTTCAAATGTTCCTTTACAGAGAAAAAAACCATGAGTATGGCCCCAGCTTAATTCTCATACCACTGAAAAGATGAGTGAACGTGAGAAACAGCTGAAGAGGTTAAAACTTAACAAAGCCCCAGGTCCCAATGGTAACCCTATCAGATTCTATATCCAATTTGCAGCTGAGTACACCCCTCTGCTAACTTTAATCTATCCCAGACCACTCAAATAAAAAGCTGTGCCCCCTTTTTTGGAAGAATGCACAGGTCAAACCTGTCTAAATGAAGGGCAGTAGAAGGGATTCACAAAATTACTGCCCAGAATTCTTGATATCTATTTGTTGTAGGATCTTATAACATATTCTGAGCCTAAACATGAAGAGTTATGGTCTCTCCCTGCCAATCAGTGTGGATTTTGAAAACATAGATCATGTGAAACCCAACTCGCACTTTTCTCACATGACATCCTGAAAGCCATAGACCAACACAGTCAGATAGATAGAGTATTTCTCGATTCACAGAAATCATTTTACTCAGTACCATGGCTATGCTTCTTATCAAAAGTGTGATCATATGCAGTGTAAGATGAAATAGGAGGGCTTATCAACAAAGACTGAGATTGAGTTTTTCAGTAGCTTTTGTGATAGTTTCCTGTCCTCTCACATCATTTGACATACTTGGTATGCACATCCGATCTTCCTCTCCAGATAGTCGGCCATGTCGATATCCAAAAACTTCTTCTCTGAAGAATAAAGCTGGTTAAGGGAATTTACCAGACTCTCTCTCTCCCTCTCTCTACTCATGAAATAAGTGGATACTTGCAGAATACTTTTAGTTTAGTCTTGGTGTATTTCAACTTCCACAAAGAACAAATTCACTATTTCTCACATAAATATAAGAAGGTCAGCAATTCAACCGATTCATCTCACTCGCATTAGACTCGATTAAATACATTTACAATAGCGTATGTTTAACAACCACATAATTTATGAGCATGTCTTGCTTCTAGCAAGTCCAACCCAGGAATTACTTGAAAGTCTAATCTCTTTTCTTTATTTATCCTAAACAACCATCACAGTCACTAAAAGCACAAAATTATATATAAACACTCCTTGTTCTTCTCTGCACATACACTGAAACTCTATGGATTGAACAGCAGGTACTTGTCGTCCACCGTTCAGCCACTGTTTCCACATTTTGCTCGTGACTGTTTTTAGATCTGCACACAGAAACATGCAATGCACAGTATGTTGGATTCACTTCTCTCACACTTCTATTTAAAATTTTTGAACACCTTTAAATTCACATAAAACATAATAATGCTGGTGATATACAGAATTCAAATTTACCAGAATAACTCCTATTAAATGTGAGACTTCTGTCATGATACTGTCCTTTTCACCTAGGATCAGTACCTATACCTTACATGTGGGTTGACCCTATGAGTTCACTTCCTCCTTCCATTCTGGTAGGTGTGCCCCTTTATAAAACAACCCTATTCATCAGGCCACAGGTCGTCCTATCTCTATGTAGGTACACCTGCCCTATATCCTTAGCACATGCCGGGTATGCACCCCCTTATCCTTTATGAGTAGGCCTGACGGTTCATTACCCTAGTACAGATCTTCATGTACACTCTGTCTTCAGGCCACTAGTGGCCCATCGGGACCATCCAACCACTGTGTCACCCTCACTGAGGATGCGGATAGGAGGGGCGTGTTGTCAGCACACCGCTCTCCCAGTCCTTATGATGGTTTTCTGTGACCGGAGCCGCTACTATTCGGTCGAGTAGCTCCTCAATTGGCATCATGAGGCTGAGTTCACCCCGAAAAATGGCAACAGCACATGGCGGCCCGGATGGTCACCCATCCAAGTGATGGCCACGCCCGACAGCGCTTAACTTCGGTGATCGACAGGAACCGGTGGATCCACTGCGGCAAGGCCATTGCCATACATCTTCATGTACACTATAATTAAATATTTCCTGGTAAAATAAAAATCTATTTTATACTTCACTCTCACTTCTTAGCATCTTATTTAATACCCTAGAGTCCTCTACTTTTCAACTTCTATAATCTTAGTAGATACTATGTCTACACGTATTATTCAACTCATGGTAGATACTGTTTCTACCTATATCTGTGTGTGTGTGTGTGTGTGTGTGTGTGTGTGTGTGTGTGTGTGTGTGTGTGTGTGAGTGTGTTGGCTTTTCATGTAAATAGGCAATGTAGAGCCATCATAATAAAAACAATGTGTGCATCTTTCTAGATGTACATATATCTTCTGTGATGGCTATTCATGTAAATAGGCGATGTAGAACCATCATAATAAAAACAATGTGTGCATCTTTCTATATGTACATATTTTTTCTCCCCTAAAACAAAGAGAGGGTGTTCATGTGTAATGTCCATAGGGTGCAGCATTCTCATGTGGACAGATTGGTAGTAATACTGTATTTTTAGGTGCTCTTTGTGTTTCACATACCAAACAAAGGGGGTGACACGAGAGAGCAGTATGGCACAATAAAATTCTGTGTTCATTTGTACCATACAGTCATTGAAACTTACAAAAAGCTCCAGCAAGTGTATGGAGATGATACACTACCTCAGACAACACTGTTTATGTGGTTTGAGGACTTCAAAGAAGGCCAACGTGTCTGTGTTAAGCAATGTAGTCCTGGTGTTTTGGCTTCTGCTGTGACTGATGTCATCATTAATACAGCTACTGTGATTGTTGTCCTTGAGGGTTGGCAGATAACATTAAGTAAACTCAGTGAAGTGTTGAGAATTTCATATGGCAGTGTCTTTATGACTGTGAAGGTTATCTCCATGTGAGGCATGTTTGTGCCCATTGGGTACCATGTCTGTTGACTCATGAACAAAAGTCTGTACAAATGGAAACAAGCCGTGATGTGCTGCATCTCTTTGCTTATGGGTGGATGCATTAACTCAATTGATTATCTATGGTGATGAGTTGTGGCTGCATCATTATGATCCTGATGGAAAATGGGCACAATGTAGAAATTGCCAGGTTCTCCAACACCAAGAAGCGAAAAGTTGTTCCATCTGCAGGAAAAGTGATGGTGATCACAATCTTTGACTGACATGAAATGAGTTACCAACATGCAGTTCCCCCTCAAACTACTGTTACAGAAGCATCCTATGCATCATTATTGGCCAAACTGATGAACGATATTCCAAGAAAATTATCAAATTATCACAACTTCCTCAAACTGGACAGTGATTTCTTCGTGACAATGGCAGTGCTCAAGAAAAGCGACTCAGTTCTCAAGGACCTGAGAAAAAAATGCCCTGTACCTTGTGTTGGAGGACCAGCAGATATGCTGCAAAAATTGCATAGAGATGCTGTAAAAGTGCATTCAAATAGGAGGGGTGTACATCGAAACAGAGTAATTCACATCTGTGAAAAAAAAGAGTCTGTCTTTGTTGATCAGTCCTCATATGTGACTGGACTGAGGAGTTTTTGGTACAGAGGATGCAACATCTTATATTGGATATGGAGTCATCAACAATTGTAGAAATTACTTCAGGGAAGGGAGGCATGTTGGGTACCTTGCTCTTCATATTGCAAATTTGATGATCTTGCAGTCAATACTAACAGTAACCTGAGACCTTTCACAGATGATGCAGTTATCAACCCTAAACACCATCTGAATGAAGATGTACAAGCACTCAGTCAGACCTGATAAGATTTAAAAGTGTGCAATGATTGGCTGTTTGCTTTAAGTGTTCTAAAATGTAAAATTGTGCACTTCACAAAAAATTCATAAATAAAATATTATCATGTGAACATAATATTAGTGAGTCACAACTAGAATCTGTAAACTCATACGTATACGTACTTGGTTGTAACACTTTGTAGGGATATGAAAGGAATAATCACATACGCTCAGTCATGGGTGAAGCAGGGAGCAGACTTCAGTTTACTCATAGGATACTAGAGAAATGCAATCAGTCGACAGAGGAGATTGCTCACAAATCACTCATGCGACCCATCCTAGAATGTTGTCTATGTATGTGGGACTGATACCAAATAAGACTGGCAGGGGATACTGGAAGTACAAGGAGAAGGACAGCACGAATGGTCACAGGTTTGTTTGACACATGGGAGAGTGTCACTGAGATGTTGGAAGAACGGAATTGGCAGTCTCTTGGAGATAGACTGAAACTATCCCAAGATTGTCTACTAACAAAGTTTCAAGAACTGGTTTTAAATTATGACTCTAGGAATACACTGCTACCCGCTACATATCACTGCCATAGTGATCATGAGGATAAAATTTGATCAACTACAGCATGCGCAGAACCATTTAAACAATCATGTTTCCCACACTCCATACTTGAATGGAACAAGAGAAAGTCAAAATAACCGGTACAGTGGGATGTTCCCTCTGCAGTGCACTTCACAACAGTTTACAGAGTATAAATGTAGATGCATATAAGATGTAGATGCCCTCAAAGTGGTCAGGTCTATTTGTTGTAGTTAGGTCTAACATATTTCCATCATGATTGGGTTCTGAACTATCTGTTCTAGACAGTTTTCAGGGAAGGCATTTAGTAATGTTTCACAGGATATTTTGTCACACCCACCACAAACAAATGATTACAGTATCTGTGTTAAAGAAAGCCCCCTCTTCATAGCGCAAATGACTTTAATCGCAGATGTTAGTCACCCTTTCACTCAGCCTCCTCTGCATTTTCTCCTGACACATCATGAAGGAAAATTGGATTCACAGTGTTGTACAAACAATTTTTGAAATAAATTAAATTCCTCATCTAGTGTGTGCCCTTGATAAACTTCTTCCATAATTTGCCAAGTAAATTCTCTCAGAACAGCATAACTAAGACTGTATTTTTCGTTTCTTATCTGAATCTGATTAACAGGGATGCCTCATAATGACAATTTCAAGTTCATTGTGAGACAAAAAATTTATTATGTGACCCACATCTATTTTACAAAAGACAATTGGATTTAGAAATAAATTATCAACTGCTGTTATAATATGTTCTTATATTCTTGTTGTGAATGTGACTGTAGGGAACAAACCAAAACTGGACATCTGTAAATCTAGATGCTCTCAATTAGTACCATCATAGATTAAATCAGTTTTGAATTCTCATTCTACTTTGACTTTCCAGTTATTTGTACTAAGTCTTATCAGTACCCTTTCTAAGTGACATGAAATTTAAAATGTTTTTTCTTTTTTGTATGGTAACTTGATATTGGCTTATATTTCTCTTCATGGACCTGTTCAGTTTTTGTAACTTCTGAATATCTATAGGAGTATCTTCTGATTTTTCAGTTCTCTCTCATGATATGGAAAGTTCATATTCCTTATTTAATGGGCCTCTTATGTTTCAATGAAAAAGTACAAAAGCATTTTGATTTTTTACTGTCCTTGTCATATGGACAGTTGTCCTGCTGCAAGATACCATTGCTGTCACTGAAGACATCAGGCAAGAATGGAGGCAGGTAGTCTACAATAAAATGCAAGTACTCCATAGCTGTTATGATGCTTTCAGTTAATACCACAAGTCCCATGAAAGCCCAAGTGAGTGTCTCCCATGGCATAATACTGCCACCCTTTGTCTGCATCTTTGACACAGGGCATATTTTGAGCAATAGTTTGCCAAGATGATGGCATATCCATATCCAGATATGACTATCGACTTGATGTAACTAAATTCGTGAGTCATCTGACCAGGTGACACATTTCCATCGATCCACAGTCCAATCTCAGTGATCCTGTGCTCACTGCAATCATAATAGACAATGTGGGTTGATATAGCAAAACACAAGGATTGTCTACTGCAGAGTCCCATATTCAGGAATGTGCCAGACTGCCCGCTAACTATCTTGCTTTGTGGAATGAACAAGTCTCTGACCTGTTTTGAGATGAGTAGTGGCTGTCCAATACCGTGTTGCCTACTGATGGTTTCATCATCCATCACCATAGATGCTACAGCAATAGCGCATGAACAGCAGACCAACTTTGCAACTCCTGAAAAACTCATTTCAAGTAGCAGGGCTATAATAATTTTCTTTATGCTAAAGTCATTTATATCACTGAATTTCTCTATTTGCAGATCATATAATCTCTAGTCTGATCCCCACTCACTTCTTCTATGCTTAAATACTTTTATCTAGTTGTCTGTAATGCCACACCAGCTGGCATTCAACCTCATGATGGACAGTGGTCCTAATGTTTTGGCTCATTCGTGTATAATCTCTTGTGTTTGTAACCAAAATGCAGTAAACTATTCCTACAGTTAACATTAAAATTCACACAATTTATGTGCAAACATCTGTAATATATGCATTCTTACTGTGACCTTGTTATATGTGTTATAGTTATAGGCTACAGAAAATCTGAAGATCAGCATGTGCGTGCACACACACACACACACACACACACACACACACACACACACACACACACACAACACATACATAGATTGTTTCAGGATCAAAACTAAAAGTTATATCAAATCATTTTTCTTTTTATTGTTACATATTTTTCCTAGAGTTAAAAATATTTATCTCAGTTTCATTTGTTTTAAGATGTGGAAGCAGTTAGCATGAGAAAGAACAAGACATGTTGTACAGTAGAAGTTTCTATTACACCATAACCTTTTAATTTATAAGAAATATATGTGTTCTTTTGGGCCTTTTTCCCCAACTTATTAAAACGCCTTTTTGCATATAATTATTATAATATACCTGAGAGTAGAGAGTTTCAAAAATATTCATTCCTTTACATCAAGGAATCAAGGATTTGAAAACTGTAAATCACAACGCACCACTGGCAGAGTTGGGAATGGATTCCATCATGGCTGTAGAGATCAAGCAAGCTGTGGAAATCACATTTGAAATATTCTTGACTGCAGAAGAAGTCCGAAATTTAACCCTTTCATCAATTGTAGAAATGGCCAAAAATTCAGCAGCTAAACCAGAAGTAACAGTTCCTGTAGGTAAGTGAATAACACTTCAAACATTTTAATATTAAATCATTTCCATTCATTCATCAGCAGAAACTAACTTTTGGAAACTGGTGCATTAGTTTGTATATCATGCTTGGAAGAATTACAAAAAAGAACTAACTTTTGCAACTGTTCATTTCACTTTATAAATGTATTAAATACCATTTACACTTACTAACTCCAGCAGCTGTCATCTTGTCTATACTAACAGCCAGTGTAATTACCTTTTTACATAATAGGCTGTGTCCTGCAAACCTTTAAATCTTGAAAACCTGGAAAAAGCTGAGAATTTTCAAAATTGAGAAAAAAAAAAAAAGAAAAAAAAAACAGAAAAATCTTTAAATTTTATTTAAAAACCTAAACTTTTTTAATTTTTTCAGAACAGCTGGTATATTATCAGTTTAATCCGTCTATGGATACCTGTTGGTGATCCAATGTTTACACAGTGATTGGTAACTGTTTTGTACTTGTCAAGCTGTTGCGTGAGGGAGAAATCTGAGGAAACTGATTGGTGCTACTGTTTGAGAGGTGGAAGAGATGGGAGAATTCATTGCTTTGAAGTCTGGCATCAAGTACAGATAAGCTACTATAGTAGAAATACACAGAAGTAATAAGTTTTGTAAAAGCATTTTATACAGATGTTCGTATCCAGTTTAATAAAATATTTGAAATTACATTAAGCCTATTGTAACACTTACTATATCAACCGTTAGCTTGTTGTAGTTGGCAGCCATAAAAAACAAGCTGTCACAATCATGAGGAGTAATAACTTGCACCAATATGTATCAAACAGATCTATGGAGGTGAACAACAGTTTGATGGCAACAGACTGACATAATATTATGAATGAAGAAGTTAAAGCTAGCTGGTGGTTTTACCATGGAGTAATCCACAATCTGGTGTCTATAAATCTGTAGTTTATGAGTGCTTGCTTAGCGTTTTCATCGAGCAGAGTGGCAATAACCTTGAGTAATAATGAAATAAATTTAGGCTGTTGTAACGCAATTATCTAACCAGAGGAAACGAATGACATTTTACGCATTTGTAATTGTGTCATTTTGCAGCATTTATACAATTATCAGTATTAAGTGATTATTCACCTTTTTTATGTACTCTTCTGCTTACATTTTCTTCTGTTCACAACATTACGGGAAGTTTATAATAATTTTTCTCACTTCACCCTGTGTCATTGACATTGTGGATACGGATGGGCCAGAAGTAGCTTCTTCATTCATCATTTTTTCCACTTGCACACCTGCGTGAAAGAAGTTAAAACAAGTGACTTTTTACTGCTTAATAGCTACTTACTACAATGTCACACACTGTTGCTTTGCATTGCTGGGCAGTAGTTCCAGGCAGCAAGACAGTCCAATCGAATTTTGGTACAAGAAGTGGACTGAAAAAAGTTAAGAATGGATCTGAAGAGGAAATATTGTTGCTAAAGGAAAACATGTATACATGCATTATTGGCATAGTAGAGAAGATGCGAGAAAGAACACCACTCAAATACAACTTAACACACGCAATTTTCTGCTTGAATCTAGAAATCACATTAAATCAGGAAGCAGCTCGAAGAAGATTGATGGCACGTCTTCAAATTTTAGTGTCAAATGGAAAAGTGTTGGGTTCAAAGACAAACCATGCCAGACTTGAATTTGTGGAAATATGCAGAGAAAAAAGAATTGAAGATGAGGCAAAAAGTAACAAGCGAAGTGAAAGCCGTGACAAATTCTGTATTAATTGTCTTCAAAGCCATGTCCAAATTTCCAAGATTTTGTGGAAATTATTTTAATATGCTCACGTGGAAATGCTTCTGTTGAGTGAGGCTTTCCTGGAAACTCCAAAATTATAGTTGAAATTCAAACAGATAAAGTCTTATGGCTAAAGATATACATATGACAAAATCCAAGTGCAAATGGAGTTGACAAGTTCAACATTGACAAAAGTCTTCTACACTGTTTTTGCAAAGCACATTCTTTGTATAAAGATGATGTGAAACATAAAGCAAAGGAAGGTAATAGAGAAAAGGAGAAGTGGTTATTGAACAAACGAAGGCAAGCTAAAATCACAAAAAAAAAACATTGTTGATAAAAGCCTCAAAGATTTTTGCAAAGGTACAATATTTAAAGGAGTGATTTACTCATAATTACCATAGTAGATTTCTACAGTTTGTTCCCCTGTATCAGCAGGTTATTATGGATATCTCTACATAAAAACAGAATTTGTAATTTTTTATTTTTCATTTTTTACTTCCTGTAAATTAGAATACAGTATTTAATATTTTAAAAATATTTTAATTTGTACCTGTGATTTAACTAATAAAGAAATAACTTGTGTTCAATTATGCGTATTCTAATAATTATCAATATAAAGCTTTGAAAAATGGATTTTTTAGTCTCAAATTTAATAGAAAAAGTAAAATAGAATTTATTTGCCTTGAAAAACTTGGAAAAAGCCTTGACTTTGAAATTTGAAAATGATCAGTCCCCCGACACCCTGTAAGAAAAATTAAGCCAGTCCACATTAAATCCTAACAGCATTATTTTATTTATGTTTATAAAATTTTTTGAATGTAAAATGGGAAATATGTATGTCACCTCACCATTTCTGCTCATCTCATAAATTTTAGTATAATTGAGAGATGCTTGGAACTGTATTTATGGCTTTCAGTGGGAGTAAGTTGCTGTGCCACTAGATGTAATAAATTTTACTGTATATTTACATTCTCAAACAAAACACATGTGAGAGGAAGTAAAAGGAAAACATGTGTATTTGGTTTTCATTACTACATTTAAAATCACATAACAAACATATGGTAGTGTATCTGCTACACTTTGTTAGACATAAAACATCGACTGAAGCTATACTTTAGTATGGGGAAGCTTTGACAATGATGTAAGGATGATTGTTAGTGTCATGTCAAAGACTGCTACTACAATATGGAGATTTTGATCTGTTGCTTACATAACTTTGTACAGCTGATCTGCAGAAAGTATTTATCCAAGCTAAGCTATGTGATTTTTAAATACTGTGCAAATTTGTTCATATTGAGTACTAAGCTCTATGTCTGAAAATATTTGCATGTGACTTTATGTGATTCCTACCCACAGAATTGGCAGAACAGACATTACACTTTCAGTTAACAAATATGACTGCTCATGCTAGTGATGAATCTGAAGATACATGCACATAAGTAGTGTCTACCCAAAAGCATGTGATTTCATCATTACTGATAAGCAAGGGAGGTGGAAGTGTAACTACCAAGTCTACATGCACTATGGGACAAGTTGACTGCAACAGGTTTATATGGAGCATCTCTTGTTAACTGCTTACTAAACATCATAATGCTCTACTAAACAATCTCAGTGGATGTTCATGAGATGTAGAGTGTAGTTACATGAATGGTGCTGGTGTCAGAGATTTGGAAATTGTGATGCATTATGGGCTAATGATCCTTCCTGACATAAAAATGGAATTTCAAATGACTATCACTGAAGACCTGTTGTTCAGACCATGAGGCTCAGACAAACTATTGAGCAAGTTTGAACAGTGACTAAGGTGTAGTAGTTTGAGGTTGTTTTTTGATTTTAAAAATGCTTTCCCCTCCTGTAAGTGTCTCAAAGAATTGATGTGCACATTATCAAAATTTCTTCCTCAAATTAACGACTATGTTTGACAGTAGTAGACTTCATTTGGCCAGGAATGCCAATTTTGCCAATCCTAGTCTGCTTTTTGTGTCCTCCTTGCTCTTCCATCATAGGTTATATTGTTGTCTAGGTAACAGAACAACTTCATCTACTTCATGATCTCCACTTCTGATGTTAAGTGTCTCACTGTTGTTATTTCTGCTACTTCTCATTTTTTTTCATTTTTCTTCAATTTACTCTCAGTCCTTATTCTGTACTCATTAGAATGCTCATTCCATTCAACAGATCCTATAATTCTTCTTCACTTTCACTGAGGATAGCTGTGTCATCACCAAATCTTATCATTGGTATTCTTTTACCTTGAATTTTAATCCCCATCTTGAAAATATCTTTTATTTCCATAATTGTTTCTTCAATGTATAGACTGAACAGTAGGGGCTGAAGACTGCATCCCTGTCTTGCACTCTTTTTAATGTGAGCAGTCCATGATTGGTCTCCAAGTCTTATTGTTCCCTTTCAGTTCTTGTACATATTGTATATTACCTGTCTGTCTCTAAGCTTGCCCACATTTTTCTCAGAATTTTGAACATTTTGCACCACTTCACATCATCAAATGCTTTTTCCAGGTTGACAAATCCTATGAACATTGCTTGATTTTTCTTCAGTGATTCTTCTGTTATGAAATGAAACATTAGAATTGCCTCTCTGTGCCTTTACTTTTCATAAAGCCAAACTGACCATCATCTAACAAATCCTCAGTTTTATTTATACTACTCTGCAACTTTGATGTATGTGCTATTAAGCTGATTGTGTGATAATTTTACACCTGTCAGCTCTTGCTGTCATCAGAATTGTGTGGATGATATTTTTCCAAAAGTCTGATGGTATATTAATGCTATTGATCTTTTCTGCCTTATTTGGTATTAAAGCCATCCAAAGCTATTTTAAATTCTGATTTTAATACTGTATCCCCTATATCTTCCCCACTGATTCCTGTTTCTTTTTCCACCATGTCATCAGACGAGACCTCCTACTCTTGGGATCTTCAGTGTACTCTTTCCATCTATCCCCTCCCTCCTATGCATTTAAAAGTGGAATTCCCACTATACTCTTAATGTTATCGGCCTTGCATTTAATTTCACCAGACGTTATTTTTACTTTTCTGTATACTGAACCAGTTCTTCCAACAATAATGTCTTATTCAATTTCTTTACATTTTTCATACTGTCGTTTCATTTTAGCTTCC
Organism: Schistocerca piceifrons; assembly: GCF_021461385.2. Taxonomy (NCBI): domain Eukaryota; kingdom Metazoa; phylum Arthropoda; class Insecta; order Orthoptera; family Acrididae; genus Schistocerca; species Schistocerca piceifrons. The sequence continues at coordinate 372,798,273 of NC_060145.1, read as the reverse complement.
CTGCACTTCATACTTATTTCATTCCTAATTGACTTGTATTTCTGTATTCCTGAATTTCCTTGTACATTTTTGTACTTCTTTCTGTTGTCGACGAACTGAAATATTTCTTCCGCTACTCCTGTTTTCTTCACAGTTACCTTCCTTGTACCACTGTCTTTCTTTCCAACTTCTGTGATCGCCGTTTTTACAGATGTCCACTCTTCTTCAACTGAACTGCCTACATAGCTAGTCATTATCACAGTGTCTGTAGTTCCAGAGAATTTCAAGTGTGTCTCTTCATTCCTTAGTACTCCTGTACCCAACTTCTTTGCACATTGATTCTTCCTGACTAGTCTTGTACTCTTCAGCCTACTCTTCATCATTACTAAATTGTTATCTGAGTCTATACCTGCTCCTGGCACCTTATAATCCAATATCTGATTTCGAAGTCTCTGCCTGGCCTTTATGTAATCTAACTGGAATCTTCCCATATCTCCCAGCCTTTTCGAAATATACCTCCTCCTGTGATTGCTGAGCAAAGTATTTACTACTAATAACTGATGTCTGTTCCAGAATTCACTTAGTCTTTTTGCTCATTCCTACTTTCAAGCCCATATTCTCCCATATCCCTTTATTCTACTTTGCCCTCGTGTAATTTCCCTGTCTCTTTATCTTCTGCTTACAGCATCAGCATTTATACCTGAACTATTGTTGTTGGTGTTTGTTTGCTGCTGATTCTGATGAGAACAATTCTATCACTGAACTGTCCACAGTAACTCACTCTCTGCCCCACCTTGCTATTTATAATGAACTCTACTCCTGTTATATTATTTTCTGGTGCTGTTGGTATTGCTCTATATTCACCTGACCAGAAATTTTTGTCTTATTTTCATTTCACTTCACTAACCTTCACTGTATCTAGATTGAGCCTCGACATTTCTGTTTTCAGATATTCTAGCTTCCCTACCATATTCAGACTTCTGACATTCCACATCCCAATTTGAAGAAGATAACTCATAACATAGTCAACTTTTTTCTCATAGTCACCTCCCCATTGGTTATCCCCTCCCTGAATGGGGGACTAATCTGTAGCCTTTCACTAATGCAGAGATCATCATGACACTTTTTCAGTTACAGCTGTCATGTCCTGCATCCTCATTCCATTGATCATTGCTGATTTTTCCCCTTTAGGGGCAGTTTCCCACCCCAACAGCAAGAGAGTGCCCTGAACCTCTGTCCAGTCCTTTTCCCTCTTTGACAGGGCCATTGGCAGAATGAAGGTGACTTCTTATGCCTGAAGTCTTCAAACCGTAATTGCTGATGATATGATTTCTATTCAAAATGTAAGCAGTGGCAGGGTTCAAACCAGGGTCCCAGGATGTTTTGATTACTGGTGAAACACACTACCCCTAGATCTTGAAACTCTGTATGGAGATCAATTTCTGCATGTGAAAACTGTGTTAGCAGTAAAGGCACAGCTTAAGGTTAATGTAAAAGACAATGATGAAAATAATCAATATGTTACCATACTTGCTCAAAGATACTGTATTTGTAAATTAACCGATACATAATAAAAGATCATAGTTAAAATTAATGAATAACTAAACACTCATAGTCATGCTTATCTGTCAGAACACCTTTTTAAAATAATTTTACCAATATTTGTTTATTTATGTGACAATTTGTCATTTTTTGTCTTAAGGAGATCAGGCAATATCTTCTGACATCAAAGTACCAGCTGCTCTCGTGAAACTGGAATCAATGAAGACATGTAAACCACTTAAACACCCGTGCCTGCCAGGAACCCACAATGTATATGTATTCCCAGGAATTGAAGGAGATCCAGAAACTATGCCTATTCTCTCATCAAAGATTTGTGCAGCTTCCCTGAAATGTTTTCAGCATGGATTCTATGAGGAAAATGAGTACAGGAGTATACATGAGATCGCGGAGTTTGCTCTGCCAGTAAGTGCTATCAAGAGAACTGCTTCTTTTACTATTCTCATTTTTCTGTTTATTTTAGTCTTTATCCAGCTAAATAAAGCATCACTTTACATTAGTGCAAAACTTAAGAATCAAATGTATCTGAGGTTCTACCTGCCCCCTGTCTATTATTTACATCTCAAAACTGCTTTCAAATTTACTGTAGTAGCTAATGGAAAAGGGTATATTATTTTCATATTCCCAGGTTTGTTGTTGACAGTGATACAGATTCAAAGAATATCAGTTTTTCTGGTATCATGTTACGATTACAGGTGTCTGCATAATATAATTACCTAGAAAAAAGACAGAAAATAAGCTTCGTTAAAGTGAATATAAATTCCTTTCATACTGCTATGCCCATAATTAATTATAGATATTGTTAGCATTGTTTATTCATTTTATTCATTTATGTAGTCCTTATAATCCTACATGTATAGAATGTTCACAAGGTTACTGGGCATGGTTAAGTCTTTACAATATGAAATACAGTTTGTATTGCATTCTTAGGGAGTAGATATTTAAGTAATTTAGCAAAGAATCATATATACAATAAACATTTGCGACAACATACAAAGTTGAATATTCATAATGGATATTTATTTTTATTATTTAGTTTCTAGGTACTCTGTTAGACTATAAAAGTGATGATCAAATAAATATGCCTTTAGTTCAGCCTTTAAACTATTGAGTTTACTTATTGATTTAACATGGTTAGGCAGATTATTGTAAATTTTTATCCCAATATGAAGAGTGCCTTTTTGGCACGGCAATGTTCTCACGTGCTTCATATGAAGATCAGATTGTCTTATATTTTTTTGTCTTATATTTTATGCATGTGTATCTCCATTTTTAATAAGATAATGGGGTGCCTATCAAGATATTGTTTTATGAAGGTTGACATTTTGTAGATAAAAATGCTAGGAAGAGGAAGAATTCACTTTGTTTTGAATATCTTGTCCATGATGTCCTATTGTTTACCCCTTCAATAATCCTTAATATTATCTTTTGCTTCCTGAAAAGTTTAATAGTTGTTCTTACATTGCCCCAGAAGATAATGCCATGTTTAATTACAGAATGCACATAGGAGTAGTATACATTTAACAGGCTGGTTCTGCTGCAATAACTTTTTAAGATCCTTATCAAGTAACGGTTTAGTTTAGTTTTCTTTGCAGATATTCAATGTGCATCTCCCATTTTGTGTTTTTCTCGAGCCAGAGGCCCAGAAATTTTGTTGTAGCTGAACCACTGTTCTATGCTGTTAATTGTTTGGATAACAGAGTCTTTTAGTTTTTCTTCTGTTTTCTCACTAATTGTTTGCAAATTCGAGGGTAGTTTGGCAATACTTGTTGAATGTAAGTAAGATCATTGACATAAATGTGAAACAGAATGGGTCCTATTTCTGATCCTTGAGGGACACCGTATTTCACATTTTCATATCCTGAATACTCGTAGCTGATTTTGTCATGGTCAGAACATTGCACTTCAGCCACCTGTTTGTGTCCACAGACGTATGACCTGAGCCACTCATTGGTCAAGCTTATGCAGTAGGGCATTATGCTCAATGATGTTGAAAGCTCTGGATAAATCAAGACAAACACCTGTCACAAACTCACCCTCATCCAGTTTAGCATAGATTTTATTAAGACATTCAAATATTGCACTCCCATTTGAATAGCCTTTCCTGAAAGGATGCTGTGAGGGAGAGAGAATTTTATGTTTACTTAGGAAATCAGACACTCTCTTATGAAAAACATTTGTAAAAATTTTTGAAAATACAACCAGTAGGTCTATTGGCCTATAATTTCAAACACCTTGTGGATTTCCTTTTTTGAGCAGCAGTTTCAGTTTTGCTATTTTAAGCATGAAGGGAAGGTTCCTAATGCCAGTGAGCTATTGCACAAGTGTGTCAAGGATTCATCTAAGGCAAAACACCATTTTTTAATAATCAATCTGGTATTTCATCAATTCCACATGACTAACCTGTCTTCAAGGTTTTTATAACTGATAAAGTTTCTTCTGTATTTGTGGGTGAAAGGAACAATGATGTAGACACATTTCTTATGCTATTGGATGATGGAGGTGATATTTTGTTGAGTTCTTCCAGTCCACTCACTAACTGTTCACTCATGTTTGTAAAATACTTGTTGAAAGTTACTGCAATTTTTGTTGGGCAAGAAATCATAATTTTAGGTTTTTATATTGTTTGGTTTCACTTCCTGATTGATTTCTGTTAACTTCCCTTACAGCATTAGATTTGTTTCTCGAATTTTCAAAGTATTTGTCATTTGTCATTGTTTTAGCTTTCCTTACAGCACTCGATCTTACATCTCTAACTACGAACCTCTCCCCACCCTCCCACACTTTTCCCACTCTATCCCTGTTCAGACCCACTAAATCCACCTCAACCAGCCACAGCCACATCTGCCATCCACCCTTACACTTATCCGCCCTCAAACCTGCTACCCACAGTAATATACATATATTTATTATTGGTTAGTTATTCTCTACTTTTACCCTTGACTTCTCGCCAATTTTAGTGAGTTTTCGCTTTACACTATCACCATCTTCCCCAGATTTCATCTCGTTTTTTCCCCCCTTGTGCATCCATTTCGTGTTTTCATACGTTTCACACGTATTTGGGTGTATTTTTGTGTAATTTTTCAGACGTAATTGTACTTTTTTACGTAATTTTTTGCATTTGTTGCACCACCGTGGATCCTTGCTCCTTCCATCTGCATCAATATATAAAAGTTTCCTTATCCCTACCCAGATCCCAGTCCCACATACTGTTCCTGTGTTGTTGCTTGGCTCATAGAATGCCCGTAATGGCTTTACCATCTAATTACCCACCTCTGGTTGCCAACCCTCCTTCCACAATGACCTCCACCTGTTCAGATTCTACCAATCCTAAGCCCTCACCAACATAGTCCTGTAAAATCATATCAACCAAGCCCAATCCTCCTTGCAGTACCTTCTCTCCATCCACAAAATTCTCCTGCTATGTAATCCCAAATTCCTGGAACCCATAACACACATTGAAACAGGAACTTGAGCAACATGCACAATGCCACCTCAAAATGCTCTCCATCATACTCACCTCCTACTCCCACCTCAGATTACCACTGTCCACCACTTCTACAATAACCTCCAAACCTCCCCCAGGCCCCCTCATAGCTGACAAACCCTGTCTCGCAGACCTACCACACTTACCCCACCCTCCAAATCTCCCTCCCACCACCACACACAACCCAGAACTTAAACAGACTCGCAACACAGTTATGAACTTTTCCTCCAGAAGCCTTAGTCCCACAGAAATATCAGTCCTTTCCAAAGGCCTCACCTTTTGCCCCACTCCCAAATTCAACCATGCAGGACCAGTTAAAGACCTTCTGTCCTTCTCCCGGGCCCTACAGTGGAAACACTTTTTTGCCACCAACCCAACCAATCAGACTCAACCTAAGACCAATATTGAACCTCGCCTAACTCAGTTCACTCCTCCATCCAACCATGAGCCACCCCCACTGCCTCCAAACCACCCCCTGTTAACCTTCCAGAATTTATTAACCTCAAACCTTGCCTCAACATCATTCCCCAAATCCCTCAACATGCAACTAACCTTACATCTGCAGAAAGAACCCCAGTCCACCATCTAAAAACTGATCCCGACCTTATAATCCTACCTGCTGACAAAGGCTCTACCACCGTTCTTTTGAACCGCAAGGATTATGTGGCAGAAGGACTCTGTCAGCTGTCAGATACTTCCACCTACAAACTATGCCACAGTGATCCCATTCCAGTAATCCAGCAGGATCTCCAGTCACTACTCAAATCGTTAGGCCCATCCCAGAACCTCACCCCAGAGTCCATTTCTCTACTTACCCCTACCACTCCTCGCACTCCCACCTTCTACATAAATCCTAAAGTCCATAAACGCAACCACCCAGGACGCCACATTGTGGCCTGTTACTGTGCCCCCACTGAGAGAATCTCTGCTCTCGTAGATCAACACCTTCAACCTATTACCCGGAATCTATCGTCCTATATAAAAGGTACCAACCATTTCCACGACCGACTCTCCAGTTTCTGCCCCTTTACCACACAGTGCCCTGCGCGTCACTATTGATATCTCACAGTGCGGTAACATTCCTAATGCCCATGGCCTTACTGCTATTGAACACTACCTTTCCAGATGCCCTTTTGATTCCAAACCAACAATCTCCTTCCTAGTCTTCATGACTAACTATATCCTCACCCACTATTACTTCTCCTTTGAAGGCATTACCTACAAACAAATCTGTGGTACGGCTATGGGCACCCACATGGCACCATCCTATGCTAACCTATTCATGGGCCATCTAGAGGAATCCTTCCTAAAAACTCAGAATCCTAAACCCCTCACCTGGTGCAGATTCACTGATGACATCTTTGCTGTCTGGATTGAAGGTGAGGATACCTTTTTCAAATTCCTCCAGAACCTCAACAACTTCTCCCCCATTTGCTTCACTGGTCCTACTCAACCCAACAAGGCACCTTCCTAGATGTTGACCTTGACCTCAGAGATGGCTACATCAGTACCTACTTCCATATCAAACCTACTAACCACCAACAATACCTCCACCTCGACAGCTGCCACCCATTCCATACTGAGAAGACCCTTCCGTACAGCCTAGCCACCCATGGTCGTTGCATCTGAAGTGACAAGCGGTCCCTCTCAAAATATACCGAGGGTCTCATTGAAGCCTTCACTGACCGTAATTATCCTCCCATCCTTATACAAAAACAAATCTCCCATGCCTTATCTTTCCAGTCTCCCACCATCTCCCAAAGTCAAACAGTCCGGCCACAGAGGAGCATTCCCCTCGTAACTCAGTACCATTTGGGACTGAAGCAACTGAATTACATTCTCCGCCAGGGTTTCAATTACCTCTCGCCATGCCCTGAAGTGAGAAATGTCCTGCCCACTATCCTTCCCTCCCCTCCTACAGTGGTATTCCATCGTCCACCAAACCTACACAATATACTTGTCTATCCTTACACAACCCCTGCTCCCAATCCCTTACCTCATGGCTCATATCCCGGTGATAGACCTATATGCAAGACCTGTCCCATACATCCTCCTACCACCACCTACTCCAGTCCGGTCATTAACGTCACCTATCCTGTCAAAGACAGGGCTACCTGTGAAACCAGGCCTGTGATTTACAAGCTAAGCTGCAACCACTGTGCCGCATTCTATGTAGGCGTGACAACCAACAAGCTGTCTGTCTCCATGAATGGCCACCAACGAACCATGGCCAAAAAACAAGTACAGCCTGTGCCATATGGATCCTTCCCACCAACACCAGCTCGTGGCCTCAACCTTTGTTAGTCACTGTCCTCACCCATCCAGCCCCCTCCCTGTTCCCATTCCAGCACAACACAGCCTTTCCACTACTTAACAGCCCCCCCTCCCCCCTCCTTCACAACTTCTCTCCTGCCCTTTGTCAAAGCTGCAACACTTCATTGTCCGCCACTCCCACTATACTATCCCTCCCCCTCCATGCCCCAGCCTCCTCCTTACCCCCATGCTTCTGCACATTCTCACTGCACTGTTTGGAGTGAAACACCCTAAGTCTTTGCTGTTGCAGTCTGTGGCACCAATATGATTTTGTGTCTTCTACCTGTGCAAGAAATTTCAACACCTCATCTATGACTTTCTTTGTTTGGCACTATGTATCTTTATTTATTCTAAGTCAGATTTTTTTCCAATCTTAATCTTTGACCCCAGCTGACTGCACAAAGGACTGTCACAGTAACTTATAGTCTGGCGTAGGAATAATTATTAAACTTTGTTATTACATTTTGGTTTATAATATGAATCATGCTGAAAATAGTTGCAAATGACAGCACAGATAAATAAATAATAATTTGGTTTATCTATGTGTTAAGTTACTGCAAAATTAATCAAGTCAGCCATACTGTTTAGTTAACAGACTGAATGCCTCTGCTGGGATTTACTGATTTTCATTGAGATTTTTAGGTGTGTAATTTTCTCAGACTGCTTAAAATTTTAATTCAATCATTATTCTATTAGCCAATGTGTTTTTCAATTCAAGAAAGTAATGCTAATGACTGACTGTTCCATTGGTCCTTGGTACAAAATTTTATACATTACACATGAAACACACATGACACTGGTGAAATGTTGTAGAGTATTGTAGAATATTACACCATTGTCATATGTGTTTCATTCATAAAATAATGGTAATATAGTTACTACATGATTTCTAAGAACTATTCATTCTTAAAACCCACAATAGCACCATTACCTTGTAGGAGGTAGAAATTATAAATATCTTTTTAAATAGGAAGTTTTTAGAAATAATGAACTATTTATGGAAAGAATTACAAGTAATTACATGGCTGTAGTATAATGTAGTGTACATGTATGTAATGCAAATCCAAAACCAGAAGTTATATTTGTCGTCGTTCTGGTCTTCAGTCCTGAGACTGGTTTGATGCAGCTCTCCATGCTACTCTATCCTGTGCAAGCTTTTTCATCTCCCAGTACCTACTGCAACATACATCCTTCTGAATCTGCTTAGTGTATTCATCTCTTGGTCTCCCTCTATGATTTTTACCCTCCACGCTGCCCTCCAATACTAAATTGGTGATCCCTTGATGCCTCAGAACATGTCCTACCAACCGATCCCTTCTTCTGCTCAAGTTGTGCCACAAACTTCTCTTCTCCCCAATCCTATTCAATACTTCCTCATTAGTTATGTGATCTACCCATCTAATCTTCAGCATTCTTCTGTAGCACCACATTTCGAAAGCTTCTATTCTCTTCTTGTCCAAACGATTTATCGTCCATGTTTCACTTCCATACATGGCTACGCTCCATACGAATACTTTCAGAAATGACTTCCTGACACTTAAATCAATACTCGATGTTAACAAATTTCTCTTCTTCAGAAACGCTTTCCTTGCCATTGCCAGCGTACATTTTATATCCTCTCTACTTCGACCATCATCAGTTATTTTGCTCCCCAAATAGCAAAACTCCTTTACTACTTTAAGTGCCTCATTTCCTAATCTAATTCCCTCAGCATCACCCGACTTAAATAGACTACATTCCATTATCCTTGTTTTGCTTTTGTTGATGTTCATCTTATATCCTCCTTTCAAGACACTGTCCATTCCATTCAACTGCTCTTGCAAGTCCTTTGCTGTCTCTGACAGAATTACAATGTCATCGGCGAACCTCAAAGTTTTTATTTCTTCTCCATGAATTTTAATACCTACTCCGAATTTTTCTTTTGTTTCCTTTACTGCTTGCTCAATATACAGATTGAACAACATCGGGGAGAGGCTACAACCCTGTCTTACTCCCTTCCCAACCACTGCTTCCCTTTCATGTCCCTCGACTCTTATAACTGCCATCTGGTTTCTGTACAAATTGTAAATAGCCTTTCGCTCCCTGTATTTTACCCCTGCCACCTTTAGAATTTGAAAGAGAGTATTCCAGTCAACATTGTCAAAAGCTTTCTCTAAGTCTACAAATGCTAGAAACGTAGGTTTGCCTTTCCTTAATCTTTCTTCTAAGATAAGTCATAAGGTCAGTATTGCCTCACGTGTTCCAGTGTTTCTACGGAATCCAAACTGATCTTCCCCGAGGTTGGCTTCTACTAGTTTTTCCATTCGTCTGTAAAGAATTCGTGTTAGTATTTTGCAGCTGTGACTTATTAAGCTGATAGTTCGGTAATTTTCACATCTGTCAACACCTGCTTTCTTTGGGATTGGAATTATTATATTCTTCTTGAAGTCTGAGGGTATTTTGCCTGTTTCATACATCTTGCTCACCAGATGGTAGAGTTTTGTCAGGACTGGCTCTCCCACGGCCGTCAGTAGTTCCAATGGAATATTGTCTACTCCGGGGGCCTTGTTTCGACTCAGGTCTTTCAGTGCTCTGTCAAACTCTTCACGCAGTATCATATCTCCCATTTCATCTTCATCTACATCCTCTTCCATTTCCATAATACTGTCCTCAAGTACATCGCCCTTGTATAGACCCTCTATATACTCCTTCCACCTTTCTGCTTTCCCTTCTTTGTTTAGAACTGGGTTTCCATCTGAGCTCTTGATATTCATACAAGTTGTTCTCTTATCTCCAAAGGTCTCTTTAATTTTCCTGTAGGCGGTATCTATCTTACCCCTAGTAAGATAGGCTTCTACATCCTTACATTTGTCCTCTAGCCATCCCTGCTTAGCCATTTTGCACTTCCTGTCGATCTCATTTTTGAGACGTTTGTATTCCTTTTTGCCTGTTTCACTTACTGCATTTTTATATTTTCTCCTTTCATCAATTAAATTCAATATTTCTTCTGTTACCCAAGGATTTCTACTAGCCCTCGTCTTTTTACCTACTTGATCCTCTGCTGCCTTCACTACTTCATCCCTCAAAGCTACCCATTCTTCTACTACTGAATTTATTTCCCCCATTCCTGTCAATTGCTCCCTTATGCTCTCCCTAAATCTCTGTACAATCTCTGGTTCTTTTAGTTTATCCAGGTCCCATCTCCTTAAATTCCCACCTTTTTGCAGTTTCTTCAGTTTTAATCTACAGGTCATAACCAATAGATTGTGGTCAGAGTCCACATCTGCCCCTGGAAATGTCTTACAATTTAAAACCTGGTTCCTAAATCTCTGTCTTACCATTATATAATCTATCTGATACCTTTTAGTATCTCCAGGGTTCTTCCATGTATACAACCTTCTTTCATGATTCTTAAACCAAGTGTTAGTTATGATTCTGTTGTGCTCTGTGCAAAATTCTACCAGGCGGCTTCCTCTTTCATTTCTGTCCCCCAATCCATATTCACCTACTATGTTTCCTTCTCTCCCTTTTCCTACACTCGAATTCCAGTCACCCATGACTTTTAAATTTTCGTCTCCCTTCACAATCTGAATAATTTCTTTTATTTCATCATACATTTCTTCAATTTCTTCGTCATCTGCAGAGCTAGTTGGCATATAAACTTGTACTACTGTAGTAGGCGTGGGCTTCGTATCTATCTTGGCCACAATAATGCGTTCACTATGCTGTTTGTAGTAGCTTACCCGCATTCCTATTTTCCTATTCATTATTAAACCTACTCCTGCATTACCCCTATTTGATTTAGTGTTTATAACCCTGTAGTCACCTGACCAGAAGTCTTGTTCCTCCTGCCACGGAACTTCACTAATTCCCACTATATCTAACTTCAACCTATCCATTTCCCTTTTTAAATTTTCTAACCTACCTGCCCGATTAAGGGATCTGACATTCCACGCTCCGATCCGTAGAACGCTAGTTTTCTTTCTCCTGATAACGACATCCTCTTGAGTAGTCCCCGCCCGGAGATCCGAATGGGGGACTATTTTACCTCCGGAATATTTTACCCAAGAGGACGCCATCATCATGTAATCATATAGTAAAGCTGCATGCCCTCGGGAAAAATTATGGCTGTAGTTTCCCCTTGCTTTCAGCCGTTCGCAGTACCAGCACAGCAAGGCCGTTTTGGTTATTGTTACAAGGCCAGATCAGTCAATCATCCAGACTGTTGCCCTTGCAACTACTGAAAAGGCTGCTGCCCCTCTTCAGGAACCACACGTTTGTCTGGCCTCTCAACAGATACCCCTCCGTTGTGGTTGCACCTACGGTACGGCTATCTGTATCGCTGAGGCACGCAAGCCTCCCCACCAACGGCAAGGTCCATGGTTCATTGGGGGGGGGGGTTATATTTGTAAGGAATACAATTGTTGTATGTGGGTCCATCATCCCTCCTGCCCCCATAGTGCTACATTCGAAGTCACGCTTACCTTACACAACTTTGCATGTATAGTCATTCCTGATTTGCCATTTTGACTCTGTGAGTTTAATTTCATTCTTTAGATATCTGTATTACCTCTTGTCTGCTTCATTTGATGGAATTCTATATGCTCTCCTTTAATCAGTTAAATTAGCTCTATTATGTCCAATGTTCATAATGGACTTCGCCATTTTACCTATATGTTCCTCTCTTGCCTCCCAGTATTTCATCTGTTGGCTGGTTGGCAGCCCTGTGCCAAGCGAGACATCTGAGTTTTTGTGCTCTCATAAAAATAAGTTATTTAGATTGTAATAACAGTTAGTTTAGTGCAAGTTAAATATGCATATCAGTGTCCTTTTTAAGCTTGCTGTTAAAGATATCACTTTCCTTTCCGTATTACCCAGAAAATAAGAAAAGATGGTAATGTTGGGTTGTAATAGTATATCTGTTTACGTTTTGACAGAATTAAATTAAAGAATCCTGCCTAATACATCTGTTTTTTCTTTCCAACAATTTATTTTGCGCATGTCTGTATACTGTTAAGTTCATATTTCTGGAAAGTAGTGTAAACCTTAATTTATTTGATTTAGAATCTGTGGGACTGGTCAGTTGTTTACATGCATTTTGCTTACAATAAAGTTACATTCTGTTGTAATTAAGATAACATAATGAATACTACAGTTGAGTGAGCGCTAAGTTCTTGTTGTGAGTAGAAATACTTAACTTTTTATGTTATATCATATATCTGAAGCGCGAACCTGTAGACCTAATTTTTGCTACTCATAAGTAACAAAACTGTGTGTAGTGTAAATTTTGTTAAGCAATTTAATTGTATTTTTAAGCATGTAACCACTGTTGCAGTACATAAGTGTGGGTGTTGCTGTAGGATAGTCAAAGAGGGCGTGGTGTGTGTAGACTGTGGGTTAGAATTTCTCTGGAGTGACTGTAGTTGGGAACTGAGTGGGGAACCCAGTGAGACTCTTCCAGGCTTTGCAAAAATATAAGAGAATCACTGAGCAGGAGGCAAAGATTTGTGTCCTTCAGGCTGAATTATATCGCGTGAAATTTGAACTAGACAGGTTGAAGGGAGAGAAAGATCTTGGGAAAGGTAAAGGCAATGAGCTGTGGGCAAAAGGAAAACAGCTCTTCAACTCCATGTACATTTCAGCTAATAGTGTCAAATAAATTTCACTTGTTACCTGAAGTAGGAGGGGAAGAGCCTGCCTTCAGCTGTATGTCACAGTAGCGTGCAGCAGACATCCGGCAAAGACAATATAGGTAGATACCGAAAGAGAGTAGGAAGAAAAGAGTCTTGCTCCTGCTAGGTAGTGGTCGTGGGGGGGGGGGGGGGGGGGGGGGCATTCCCTCAAAAATAAAATGTCATGTGATTTTATGGTGTTTCCAATAGAGTACTAAAAATTTGTTCACATGTAATAAGCCCAGTCATCTCCAAAATATGTAATGCATTACTAACTCAAGGCAGTTTTCTAGAGAGACTGAAATATGCTGTTGTTAAACCCCTCTTTAAGACAGGTGATAAGAGAGATGTCAAAAACTACTGACCTGTTTCACAGCTAACACCATTCTCCAAAATTTTTGAGAAAGTGATGTATTCTAGAATAGTGTCTCACCTTAGCAATGATAGTATCCTTAGAAAATCACAGTTTGGATTTCAGAAGGGTTTCTCTACAGAGAATGCCATTTATACATTCATTCACCAGATTTTACAAGCATTAAATTATAAAATAGTACCAACTGGTACTTTCTGTGACCTCTCTAAGACATTTGACTGTGTGAATCACAGTATTCTCATAGATAAATTGACATTTTTCGGAACTGATGATATAGCCAACCAATCGATAATGTCAAATCTAACTAAAAGAATGCAGAAAGTTGTACTTAGTAATCCAAAGCAATCTAGTCCAGAGACATAATTCTGATTGGGGAGAAATCACATATGAGGTTCCCCAAGGTTAAATCTTTGGTCTGCTACTGTTCCTCATATCTGTAAATGATCTTCGTCTAGTATACAACAAGCAGAATTAGTTCTTTTTGCAAATGACACTGGTGTTGTAATCAGCCCAAGCTTGCGTACAGAAAGAAAAGAATTTGTAAACAGAGTTCTTAAAAGTACCAATTTTAAGTTCTGCACATTTTGAGGTACTATACCAATGACAAGTGTAAACATGGTGAGGAAATAATAAATTGGGTGGAAACTTCAATACTCTTAGGGATCCATATTCCTGAGAATTCACATTTGAAGAAGCACATTGTGGAACTCCTAAAACAACTGTGTAGAGCCACATTTGCACTTAGGAGCACTGCAAATCTTGGGGAGAGATAAATCAGTAAGTTTACACTTTGCATATTTTCATTCAATAATGTCATAAGGAATAATGTTCTGGCGTAATTCATCTTAAAGAAAGAAATTGTTGATTGTGCAAAAATGTGCTGTAAGGATAATATGTGGTGCTCACCCACAATCATCTTGTATGCATCTGTTTACGGGGTTTTGCATTCTGACCATTGCGTCACAGTATGTTTATCACCTCATGGAGTTTGCTCTAAGTACTCACTACTGTTCAAAATCAACAGTGAGAAACATAATTACATCACCAGAAGGCAAGATTATATTCCTTACTCCAGATTAAGATTGTCTTTAGCATAAAAAGAGGTGCACAATGCTGCAAGAAAAATTTTTGATCACTTACCCAGTGATATAAAACGACTGAAAGATAGCAAAGTAAAATTTGATAACAAACTGAGAAATTTTTTCTGTGACAACTCCTTCTGTTCCATACCAGAATTTCTTTACTGTATTGTGATAAGTAGGAATTACTCATTCAAATCTATATCTCTTTCCTTTTTGGGGAAAAAAAAAGAAAAAGGAAAGGAACTTAGAAATGTTCAGAATGTAATCATAAGTACAAATTAATTTGTGGTATGAATGACTCATTCCAAATCATGGAACATGTAACTAACTAACTAACCCTTTCAAAGCTATCATTCATCTGCTATCGTATTCCTTTCACCCATTTCAGTCAGTCACTGCATTTGAAAAATTCAACAACCGGTAGTTGTTTCAGCTTACCTAGAACCCATCTTCTTAATTTCCTACCTTTCTGCAAAGCTTTCAATTTTAATCTGCAGTTCATAACCAGAAAATTCTACATCTACATCCATACTCCATATGCCACCTGATGGTGTGTGTCGGAGGGTACTTTGAGTACTCCTGGAAAGCAGCTAAAATGCCATTTTTCTGGTATCTCAGGTTCTCTTCCATAATTCTGAAACCAAATGCTTGGAAAGAATTAAAAATCTCTTTACCCACTTCTTCTTCAAATTACCTGAGAGTCAACAACTGAAAACAGCTGCTCATACTTAGACAGATAACAGTGTTAGTTGTAAACAGGCCTCCATTCCTGCAACATGTTTCGGCAATTATTAGTGAGCCATGTAAATATTTAACAGTCAGCATTAGATAAATGGTACTGACTTAGTATAATTATTGGTATTAGTTGTAGCTTTTCTGCCAGTTTTCTTATGTTCATTTTTAGCTTTTGTAAGCACAAAAAATAAATAAATAAAAAAAATAAAAACACAGCAATCTAGTGATGTAATTGTTAGTATAGCCTACAGAGTTTGTTTTCAGGAGCTACACCTCTCTTGTAATACATAACTTGATTACTTCAACTTAATGTTAATTAATTCCATTAGAAATAATATTAAAGTTCATGTAAATAATATATCAGTTTTGTGTATCTTATGAATAACCTCTTGGTGATTTTCAGTCTTATTTGCCACTAAATGTTTCTCTGTTTCTAATTTCAGTATATACTAGACGATTTGTCAAGAGTGCCAACATTTGCAATTGTTGGGTTTTCATTTGGTGGTCTAGTAGCGCTAGAACTAACAGCACTACTGGAATCAAAAGGGTACAAAGGTACCTTGGTTTTGATTGACAGCAGTCCCGACTTCATAAAAGCAACTATAGTGCGAATGGGAAAAGACTATTTTCTCTCATGTTTTACGGGCTTTCTGCCCAAAACTTCAATAGCCAAAGTAAGTTCAATAGAAATTCTTAATTTATACTAATAGCAGTCATATGAAACTAGCATATATTATATTTGACAATATTTTCTGTCTCTGTTTATAATGCATGTTTAACAACACTAACCATTTTCTGAACCCAGAGATCCAAAAATTTTGTCACAGTTACATTTTATAGGGAACAACATTTTTAATCTTGCTTGAACAGAAGTTTAACTAGATGGTGGAAATAAATGAAGGTTGACACATGCAGTTTTTTCAGTATTAACTGTGAGGTTTTTTTTTTTTCTGAACCACTCTGAAAGTCTTTGCTTAGAACTTTCTGTTGTTGACTGTAAGGTTTATGGACTAGATCCAGTAGCAGTATGCTGGTTTCATGAGCAAACAGCATAGATTTTTGGGGGCTCATGTATTCAACAAAGTCATCCATATAAATCAAGAAGAGAAGTGGTCCTGGAATGGAGCCCTGAGGTACATTGTATTTTATTGGTAATTTGCTGTAGAGGACAGAGTTGTTTCTTGTCTTATTCATAGTGTTGAACTCATAATGAAGTAATATCTTCTGCCCAATAAACACAACCTCCAATGTTCTACACCTCTTACTCCTCAACTGTTTAATTTTTCAAGTGCAGTTTTGCAGTCCAGGCCACTGAATGATTTTGAAAGGTCTAGGAAAATAACTGTAGCTAACTTATGTTGATTGTGGAACTTTAAACCACTCTAAGAATTCAGAAATTGCTGTTTGTGTCAATTTAGACTTTCTAAAGTCATGTTGGTTTACGGTAAGAGGTGAATATTTATTTATGAAACTTATAAGTCTATCATAAAAAAGTTCTAGAATTTTTGAGACAGAACTTGACTGTGACAAATGTTGATAGTTTTATATTTTATCAGAAGAATCTTTTTTGGCAACCGTGAAACTTTTGTTATTTGCAAAAAGGGAGATGAAAGTCTATACACCAAATCTTAAAGTCAGTTACAGTACTCTATGACCATTGCACAAAACACAAAAAGAATCCAATTAGCGCAGAAATTATTTCCAGTTCCCATTTCAGCACACCAGTTATGATAACGCTGAAGATCAATGAAGTTTGTGTTGGATCCTAATGTTAGTAACTCTGAGATGCATTTAAATACAGTTTCAAGAATATGACTCTGCCAACGTCATAAAATGGTGGCATATTTACCTGTTTTGAATTCAGCAAGTCTTATAAGCTAGTCCACCTGAGTAAGCTTCACTTCTTGCCAATAACACATTAACAAGGGAAACTATAAAATAATATTGTTTGAAAAATTGTTGCAGAGTGTTTGTTTTTCTAGATTTGCCTCCTGATTATGATAAAGAATGGATCATATAATTTCTCATTATATACCTTCAGTTTAATTTAAGATAGATGATATGAATAATAATTGTGCTACATTGTTTGCTACATTTACAGATAGTGTGTTATGTAATTCTGTTTACCCTGATCTGAGAATTCCCATACCTCAGTGACTGATAAAAATATTGCTGCTGTGAAAATGCAGGCCACAAAGAAACATAGCAGTGCAGCCAATAATTCATCAAAGATAGAAGCAGTGGGTGTAGTTAAGCAGGCATTAAGTGCGACTTCTGCTTATATCCAAGTAAAAGGGATGGATATATCATTTAATACAATTCTGTGCTGCATGCTTTGATTTGGACAAAATTGTGATTAGTTCATTATTACCACAGCTGACTAAATTCAATAGAACATTATGATGCAGAAGTAAAACTGTGTTTCAAAAGAGCCTCCACCATAAACAGATATGAGGGCAGAGCACTTAGTTACTTTACGATCACACATACACTACGTGATCAAAAGTATTTGAACACCCACAAAAACATATGTTTTTCATATTAGGTGCATTCTGCTGCCACTTACTGCCAGGTACTTCATATCAGTGACCTCAGTAGTCATTAGACATCGTGAGAGAGCAGAACTCATGGACTTTGACCATGGTCAGGTGATTGGGTGTCACTGGTGTCATACATCTGTAGGCAAGATTTCCACACTCCTAAACATCCCTAGGTCCACTGTTTCCTATGTGATAGTGAGGTGGAAATGTGAAGGGACACATACAGCACAAAAGGGTACAGGCTGACCTCATCTGTTGATTGACAAGAAATCGTCGGCAGTTGAAGAAGGTTGTAATGTGTAATAGGCAGACATCCATCCATACAATCACACAGGAATTCCAAACTGCATCAGGATCCACTTCAAGTACTACGACAGTTAGGCAGGAGGTGAGAAAACTTCGATTTCATGGTCAAGCGGCTGCTCATAAGCCACACATGATACCGGTAAATGCCAAACAACGCCTTGCGTGGTGTAAGGAGCGTAAACGTTGGATGACTGAACAGTGGAAAAACGTTGTGTGGAGTGACAAATGACTGTAAACAATGTGGCCATTCAATGGCAGGGTGTGGATATAATGAATGCCTGGTGAACGATGTCTGCCAGCATGTGTAGTGCCAACAGGAAAATTCGGAGGTGATGGTGTTATGGTGTGGTTGTGTTTTCCATTTGTGTGTGTGTGTGTGTGTGGGGGAGGGGGGGAGGGCTTGCACCCCTTGCTGTTTTGTGTGGCACTATCACAGCACAGGCTTGCATTGATGTTTTAAATCACCTTCGTGCTTCCCACTGTTGAAGAGCAATTTGGGGATGGCGATTGCATCTTTCAGCATGATCGAGCACCTGTTCATAATGCACAGCCTGTGGCGGAGTGGTTACATGGCAATAAAATCCCTGTAATGGACTGGCCTGCACAGAGTTCAGATCTGAATCTTAAAGAAGACCTTTGGGATGTTTTGGAACGCCGACTTCATGGCAGACGTCACCAAGTCACATCGGTACCACTCCTCAGTGCAGCACTCCATGAATAATGGGCTGCCATTCCCCAAGAAACCTTCCAGCACCTGATTGAAGGTATGCCTGCAAGAGTGGAAGTTGTCATCAAGGCTAAGGGTGGGGCAACACCATATTGAATTCCAGCATTGCCGATGGAGGGTACCACGTACTTATAAGTCATTTTCAGCCAGGTGTCTGGATACTTTTGATCACACAGTTTATGTGCAATAATGACATATAGTAAATTTCATATTAAAAGGACATACCATGTGATGATAGTTTTATGCCATACTATAAGAAATTAATCATAGCATGCTTCTTACCTACTTCCATAAACATCTACTTGCTTTAGCCTCCATTGTTGGAATGCATGGGTGCACATGTTGATTCAAACATTAAGTCCTTGCATGGCAGTTTAATTCAAATGCTGCAGCAACTTGATCGGTTGTAATAAAAGGCTGTTTGCAAATGGTATGAATTATATGCCAAGATACTTAAAAAATTAATTCAGTACAGACTGTTGGCTTTTGCTCATCCACTACAGATGAATAAGTAAAGTTATTTTGTCGTTGATTGTAGCACAAACCTTCTTATTTTTAAATTAACAATATTATGGAAAGGAAAGTTGCTATTCCCATATAGCGGAGATGATGAATTGCAGATAGGCACAACAAAAAGACGGTCACAAATAAATAAATAAGGCTTTCAGCACACACACACACACACACACACACACACACACACACACACACACACACACCCACACACATACACACGTGCAAATGCAACTCACACACAGGACTGCATGATGGGAGCAGTGACTGGGTGGGGGTAAGGAGGAGGCTGGGGCAGGGAAAGGGAGGGACAGTATGGTGGAGGTGGCAGGCAGTGATGTACCACAGCTTAGACACAGAGTGGGGGTGAGGTGGGAATTTAGAGGGTGGGGGGGGGGGGGGGGGAGAAGGAGAGAAGTAAACATATGAGTGTGATGGTGGAATGACGGCTGTGCAGTGCTGGAATGGGAACAGCAAAGGGGCTGGATGGGTGAGGACAGTGACTTACAAAGGCTGAGGCCAGGAGGGTTACGGGAACATAGGATGTATTGCAGGGAAAGTTCCCAGCTGCGCAATTCAGAAAAGCTGGTGTTGGCTGGAGGGATCACAGGCTGTGAAGCAGTCATTGAAAGGAAAGATGTTATGTTTGACAGCTTGTTGCTTGGCTCATGGAATCCCCCCTAATGACCATACCATCAAATTACGCAGCTCTGGATGCCACCCCTCCTTACACAGTGACCTCTGTTTGTTCAGATTCCACCAATCCTTCGCCCTCACCAACATAGTCCCGCAATACCATATCAACCAAGCCCAAACCTCCTTACAGTATCTTCTCCACATCCGCAAAATTCTAATGCTATGCAGTCCCAATTCCCTGGAACCCATAACAACACTCTTCCCCTGCAAGAACTTGAGCAATATGCATAACGCCACCTCAAAAAGATCTACATCATGCTCACTTCCTATTCCCACCTTGGAGTACCACTATCCACCACCTCTACAACAAGCTCCAAATCTCCCCCACATCCCCTCATAGCTGACAAACCTTGTCTCGCAGACCTCCTACACTTACACCACACCATGATTCACACCCATTGCCCCCGAATCACCCTCTGTTAACTCTTCAGAATTTTTTAACCTCGAACCTTGCCTCACCATCATTCTCCAAATAACTCAACATGCAAACTAACTTTAAATCCACAGAATGAACTGCAGCACACCATCTAAAAATTGATCCCGACCTTATAATCCTACTTGTAGATAGAAGCTCCACCACTGTTGTTTTGAACCGCAAGGAGTACCTGGCAGAAGGACTCCGCCAGCTGTCAGATAAACAGTTCAAATGGCTCTGAGCATTATGGGACTTAACTTCTAAGGTCATCAGTCCCCTAGAACTTAGAACTACTTAAACCTAACAAACCTAAGGACATCACACACATCCATGCCCGAATCAGGATTCAAACCTGCGACCGCAGCGGTCGCGTGGTTCCAGACTGTAGTGCCTAGAACCGCTCAGCCACCCTGGCCAGCCAGCTGTCAGATACTTCCACCTACAAACCTTGCCACAGTGATCCCATTCCAGAAATCCAGCAGGATCTCCAGCTACTACACAAGTCCTTAGGCCCATCCCCGAATCTCTCCTCGGAATCCATCTCTCTACTCACTTCTACCACTCCCCACAATCCTACCTTCTACATGCTTCGCAAAGTCCATAAACATAACCACCAAGGATGTCCCATTGTGGTTGGGTACTGTGCCGCCACAGAGAAAATCTCTGCTCTCGTAGACCAACAACTTCAACCTATTTCCTGGAACCTGCCCTCCTGTATAAAAGATACCAGCTATTTCCTGTCCCTATACCTCACGGTGCCCTGCTTCTCATGATTGATACCACCTCCCTTTACACTAACATCCCAAATGCCAAACCAACAACCTCCTTCCTAGTCACCATAACTAATTATATCCTCACCCACAATTACTTCTCCTTTGAAGGCATTACATATGAACAAATCCGGAATACAACTATGGATACCCATGTGGCACGATCCTATAACAACCTATTCATGGACAACCTAGAGGAATCCTTCCTAAAAGCCCAGAATCCTAAACCCCTTACCTGGTTCAGATTTAACGATGACATCTTTGCGATCTGGATCGACCGTGAGGACACCCTATTCACATTCCTCCAGAACCGAAACAACTTCTCCCCCATTTGTTTCACCTTGTCCTACTCAACCCAACAAGCCACCATCTTAGCTGTTGTCCTCCACCTCAGAGATAGCTACATCAGTACCACTGTCCATACCAAACCAACTAACCACCAGCAATATCTCCACTTCAACAGTTGCCACCCATTCTGTACCAAGAAGTCCCTTCCATACAGCCTAGCCACCTGTGGTCATCGCATCTGCAGAGACAGGTAGTCCCTCTCAAAACATACCGAGGGTTTCACTGGAGCCTCCAGACCGTAATTATCCTCCCAACTTTGTACAAAAACAAATCTCCCATGCCTTATCTTTCCAGTCTCCTTCCACTTCCCAAAGTCACACCGTCTGGCCAGAAAGGTGCATTCCCCTCACAACTCAGTACCACCCGGGACTGGAGCAACTGAATTACATTCTCTGCCATGGTTATAACTGCCATTCATTGTGCCCTGAAATGAGAAATTTCCTGCCCACTATCCTTCCCATCCCTCCCACAGTGGTATTCTGCTGTCAATTGAACCTACACAACATACTCGCATACTCGTCCATCCTTACACAACCCCTGCTCCCAACTCCTTACCTCATAGCTCATACCCCGGTGATAGACTTATATGCAAGACCAGTCCCACACTTCCTCATACCACTACCTACTCAAGTCCAGTCACTAATAGATCACCTATCCCATCAAAGAGATGACTACTTTTGAAACCAATCATGTGGTCTACAAGCTAAGCCACAACCACTGTGCTGCATTCTATGTGGGCATGCAACCAACAAGCTGTCTGTCCGTATGAATGGCCACCAACAACCTGGTATAGGCATGCGTATTCAAATATGCCAAGAAGCAAGTGGACTGCCCTGTCACTGAACACACTGCCAAACTTGGCATCCTTCATCTAAATAATTGCTTCACAGCCTGTGCCATATGGATCCTTCTTACCAACACCAGCTTTCCTGAATTGCCCAAGTGGGAACTCTCCCTTCAATACAACCTACATTCTCGTAATCATCCTAGCCTCAACCTTCGTTAGTCACTGTCCTCACTGCTGTTGATATACTTTCCGGGATGTGAGGTCGTGGTCCAAGAACTTTTCTGCTCCTTACGTTTCGTCCAGAACTGCGCTGGACTTCCTCAGAGGCACTGCTCCGCTGAGTCTTGCCGACTGTCCTCACCCATCCAGCCCCTTCCCTGTTCCGGTAACAGCACTACACAGCTGTCATGCCACCATCACACTTAGTTTTTTTTACTTCTCTCACTTTCCACTACTGCCCCCCCCCCCCCCCCCCCCGCCCCCCCAACCTCTCCCCTACCCTGCATCTAACGTGCAGCACTTCACTGTCCACCACTCCCACCATACCATCCCTCCCCCTCCCTGTCCCAGCCAGCTCCTTACCCCTACTCCATCGCCACTCCCATCATGCTCTGGTGCTACTGCTCGCAGTGTGGTTTCAGTTGCCTGAGACTGTGGTTGTGTGTGTGAGCTGCATTTGCATGTGTGTTATTACCTCTATTGTTGATGAAGGCCTTAATGGCCAAAGACTTTATTTATGTATTTCTGACAGTCTTTATGTTATACCTATCTGTGACCCAACACCTCCCCCATATGGTGAGTAGCAACTTTCCTTATCATAATATTGTTACATTCCATCTTGTATCTTGCATTGGTTGATTTTATTTTTGATTCAATCAGGCTTCTGTGGAAATTTACATGCCTTAATTCAGTAGATCATGATAAGTTGATAACAATTTGAATCTGCCATGATCTGTTTTCATCATACCACATAGCTGAATTTCTTTTTCACTGCAAATTTTTCTACACATATCTGTTGATTCTGTGAAGATCAAGAAATCAATTCCTCTTAATAAATATGTTAGGATCTTTTACGTAAGTACATTTTCATATACCCTAAAATAAATAATTATGTTGTATTATATAAATGTTTTACAAAAATAAAATATCAGAGCATCTCATACAGGATGCATTCATCACTCGCAACCAACCCATGCAAACATAATATTTCCTTAAAGTTCCCAGATAATCATCTTAATCTGAATGCAAAGTCTTCCCACAGGAATGAGTTTGAGTAGGTGTTATATTACTTCCCACGAGGGAAGAATACCTGTTCCATTATACATTCCCTAAAGCTTCATACTTTGACTTCACACTGTACTCTAAAGTGATGAAAATGCTAGGATAATAGTTTGTAACAGTGATACCAACTGCTCTGCTCTGTTGGCATATGACAAGCTGCCTGCACTTGTCCATTTGTATGAGTCAGGGAGAGTGTCGATGCCAGCTGTGGGTGAAGCATGGAAACTTCTCTTGTGGTTTCACTGAATTTACATAATCATAGCAAATCATTTCCATAATAATGGGAAGTTGGCTGTTCTATTAAAAACAGTAGTGAAGTGATTGATATCTGTTAAAGGTGTAAAATTGATTTAGTATACGGATGTGTTATACAATCATCTGCAGAAAAAGGGCAACAATACGGCAAAAAGTAAAAGATACACTGAAGCACCAAGGAAACTGGTACAGGCATGTGTATTCAAATACAGAGAGATATGAAAACAGGCACAATACAGCACTGTGGTCTGCAATGCCTATATAAGACAATAACTGTCTGGCACAGTTGTTAGATAAGTTATTGCTGTTACAATGGCAGGTTTTCAAGATTAAAGTGAGTTTGAACATGGTGCTATAGTCAGTGCACGAGTGATGGGACACAGCATCTCTGAGGTAGCAATGAAGGGATTTTCCCAGACAACCATTCCACAAGTGTACCGTGAATATCAGGAATCTAGTAAAACATCAAATCAATGACGTTGCTATGGCCAGAAAAAGATCCTGCTAGAACGGGACCAACTATGACTGAAGAGAAATATTCAACGGGACAGAAGTGCAACCCTTCCACAAATTTCTGCAGATTTCAATGCTGGGCCATCAACAAGTGTCAGGGAGTGAACCATTCAAAACATCTCCAATATGGGCTTTCGGAGCCGAAGGCCCACTCATGTACCATTGCTAACTGCACAACACAAAGCTTTATGCCTAGCCTGGGCCCGTCAACACTGACATTGGACTGTTGATGAGTGGAAACATGTTGCCTGGTCAGACAAGTCCCATTTCAAATTGTTTCAAGCGGATAGATGTGTGCAGGTATGGAGACAACCTCATTAATCCATGGACCCTACATATCAGCAGGGTCTGTCCAAGCTGGTGGGCACTCTGTAGTGGTGTGGGGCATGTGCAATTGGAATTATATCGAACCCCTGATACGTTAAGATATGACTCTGACAGGTGACATGTACGTGAGCATCCTGTCTGATTACCTGCATCCATTCATGTCCATTGTGCATTCTGACGGCCTTGGGAAATTCCAGCAGGACAGTGCGACACACCACATGTCCAGAACTGTTACAGAGTGGCTCCAGGAACATTCTTCTGACTTTAAACACTTCTGCTGGCCACCAAATTCCCCAGACATGAACATTATTGAGAATATGTGGGATGCCTTGCAACATGCTGTTCAGAAGAAGTCTGCATCCCCTCATACTCTTAATGGATTTATGGACAGCCCTGCAGGATTCATGGTGTCAGTTCCCTCCAGCACTACTTCAGACATTAGTCATGTTGCAGCACTTCTGTGTGCTTGCAGGGGCCCTACACAATATTAGGCTGGTGTACCAATTTCTTTGGCTCTTCAGTATATATTGGAAATGTTCCAAAATGTGTCCAAACAGAAAGATGAAATATGAACAAAGTAATACAGGAAACTGAACATGTTATGGCAGAACTGACATTGAAAAGAAAGAAAATTGAAAATGACAAATTAAACCACCATGAGAAAATAAATGTCACATCAAATGATGGAAAGATTTTCATGTATAAATTTTTAATCTACTGTGTCTTTCTCTGATGCTGAGACCTTTGTGAAAATATGAAAAATGATTACTTGTTTTATTGATCACATGGGCAATAGAAGCATAACAATTTGTAAGGAAGGAACTCTGAAGAGAGTGAAGTTATTTTTAACAAGTATAACGATTAAGACTACGTTGACATTGGCAATGGTCTTCATATACAATGACATTTTTGGAAGTATATAAAATTTCAGTGAAAAGATTATTGATTTGTTTGCTTTGAAGAAAGACAAATGAATTGACTTTGTGTACAAGACTTGCACATAGGTATATTTTTCCATCATGTGAAAATGATCACTGGTGTTACTTTTGGTCAATTTCTTTCTTTTTGTAGTTATATTTTGTTCTTAGTTGCATTCATTTTATATGAACTTCATAATTATCTTCGTATGACTAGATGATTCTAAATTTTCCTGCAAAATGCAAGTTATATTAATTCATGAGCACCGCTCGATGATAGTTGTTATTTCAGAGACTGGGGCAAAATGGTAGCATTAATATTAATTTCCACAATTGGGAACTTTCTGTAGCTATGGGATGTCTGATTTTTACAAGCTCAAAAGGAAACTTCATTAGACATCTGTTGACAGTTGTGACATGTATGTGGATCTGACATGAAGAGAGACAATATAGTCGGATAATGGTCAGGCACTTCACTGTAGGTCAAGCAAATGCCCACAACCAAGACTGTAGTGGATGTTCTATCCTGGCAATGCCAGAACTGATGCTAAGTAAGGGCAAGCACTTTTGCAGAACTGGAGCTTCAGAATTTTGGAATGTTCTGGTCAACTCCCCAAAAGTCTTATTCACTGCTATATGAAATCTTCATCTGATGGCCTGGTTTTCATAATGTGTGTACAAGATGCATATCAAGGCAACTGAAAAATCAACACAAAACCAGATATCTGGCCACACCATTACTATTGCTCCAGTTGTATGAAGAGAAAGGTGACAAGTTTCTGACAAGTGAAACTATACCAAAAGGTCTGGCTGTTTTTACCATATTCAAACAACTTCAACTCTTCAAAGATTACAAATGTAGCACAACAACACTATTGATAATTTCCACTTTCTAGTTTAATGGCAATGTAATATTTTGTTCTTGTATTAAGATAAGGTAAAGCAATTTACTGACAACTTTGTTTTTAAAAGAAGGAAAAACTGGTCACAACTACATTCTCTAATTTTTCAGAAACCAATTTGATTATGTTGCATGAAATATGAGGCATGTCCAGAAAGTAAACACCATTTTGGAAAAAAAAAACATAAAAACATTTTTTTCAAATGAAAATGTGTTTTTGTGAGAAACTATTTTTCTACATAGTTTCCACCATTGCTCAGCCATCTGTCATAGCAGGAAATGAATATTTTTATGCCCTCTTCATAGAGAGATGCCACCAGGGAAGACAGCCAAGGCTGAACACTGTCTTTTATGTTGTCATTGCTTTCTTAAAAATCACACTTCAGGTTTAAAAACACATGTTAGAAGGTGTGAGATTGGGGCTCTGTGACAGGTGACTGAACTGCTCCCAACCAAATTGTTGAATAAGGTTTTGAATGACACCAGCAACACAGTGCCTTGACTAGGTATTCCATGCCTTTTGTTTTGAATTGCTCTGAACTCACACCTTCTTACAACCACTTATTCTTGAACTTGATGCGTGATTTTGGAGGATGGGCTTTGACAGCTATGACAACACAAAAAAATGATGCTCAGCAGTGGCTGTTTTCAGAAGTGCATTTTCCTATGAAGAGGGCATTGAAAATTTGGTTTCCCTCTATGACAGATGCCTGTACATTGGTGGCAACTACGTAGAAAAATAGCTTAAGAAATCCTCTTTCTTATCCTCTTTCTTAACAAAATAAATTTTTGTTTGAAAAAAGTTTTATGAGGTTTTTCCAAAACAGTAGTTATTGTCCAGACATGTCGTAATTTAATAATGAAGTCTTACATACAATTTCTATGAAAGATGTGTGTGACAGATTTCACATCATGGTAATTTGCAATGTGCTACATTACATTCATTACAGCAGTAGACTGTGCCTTTGCATTGCACATTTCCATTTAATTTTTCATCTCTCTGAGAGCACAATACACATTGTTTTAGGGTCTGCATCTCCCTTATTTCTTGTCTTCGATCTTTGAGGGAATGGTTCCCAGTTGATAGCCTGCAGACTCCTGATGTATGGGTTCATAGTTTGAGATCTTGGATTTTTCCAAGGTGTCCACACACCATTGTCATATAGTGTGTTGTTGCTAGGCATTTTCCTGATATCAGTATCAATTATGTAATCAGTTGTCATCAAACCTTCCTCAGAGTCCATACAGTGTAAAATTCTCCCCTCTGCGTTTGGTCTTCCAAACCCTTTAGTCATGACATACTGAGGAGTAATTCCATTGTTTATCTCTGTAGTGTTTGGAGGATGCTCTACTTTTTTAATTCTAGCACAAAATTTATTTCTGAATTATGAATTGAATGCTCATTCAATTTAAATCCAGATAAATATACCAAGTATATAGTTATCAGCATTCTTCACCTACAACCTCCCACATTTGTTTTTGATTATAATCCACATCATCCTCTGTCAGTCCTGACACCATCTTCTGAAAAATCAACATTGGTTTCTTCAGACTTGCAAATTTACTTGTGAGGAGCTGTATCATTAGTTAAACTTCACCTCACGGAGTTGATGTAATTGAGTCGGTGCAGCCCACTTAAAAATGTGGAAATGAGAGAAGGGAAACATCCAGAGAGCACATCTGTAAAAACGTGGGTTGTGGGCTGTTTGGCAGGCTATCAGAGTCTGCACTTTATGGGCTTTGCCTCCAAAGTGTTAATAATGGTGACAACTAAGTTGAGAAGCATCTAGAGAATATTTATAAAGACTGAAATAAATATTTATTACTTATTATGAGTCATTATTTCTCCCCAGTGAGTGTTAGGTAGGAGTTGCTGCTATTTACTTAAAAAATGCCTTTGGGAGTGGCAACACTTTAGTAATAATAACCTGTATATAGGTGCAGTCAGTCCTCCACACAACTGGAGAAGTACTATACCAGTCCTGACCCTGCATTGGCTGGGTAAAGGGCACCAGGACACCGGGATGAATGGATATTGGTCATCAGAATTTACTTTGTTGATAGTAGTGGTATAACCATACAAACTATTATAGGAGCTGCTAGAAGACTGTTTGGATTACATTCTTTACCTGGAATGCATCCTCTGTAATACATAATGCTGCAAGGAATAGTTTAGAAGCACACTGAAGACTTGTAGAATTGAATTTTTGATGCCACTTGCCAGTAGTTGGGACTCTGTGATCATTAGAACACCAATGAAGTCTCTTGCTTACTTTCACCTGATTTAGAGAAAATGAATGTTTTGATTATACACTCCCTGTTGCAGTGTTTCCATAGATATTGTGTACTGTAGAAAGCTATTAAATTCAGAATCCCTGCTAAATTTATGGCTGTTGTCATGATGCACAGAATAAACAGGGACTGATAACTTGCCCAGTATTTATATTAGTATCAGGAAGCAAACTCTAGAAATGAACCATCCTGTGCAAAGTGTTTATCGTTGTTTATTGTTTTATTCAGCCTCTGCAAATTACACAAGTATTTGTGATGTCAAAAATATGGGCACAAAAATATATTTGATTGATATTGCAGTTACAGACTGAGGCTGCTGGCTTGGAAAAATTGGAACAGGTGGAGATTGCTATGAAACTGTTTCCAGATAGTCAAATTCAGAACAGTCTTCAAGCACGTGCATTTTGCTCAACAATTGCCAGTCGTTTGTCAGAAATTGTCAATGGAAGTGATCCATACAAAACTATTCAGTCTCCAGTAACCCTAATTAAGTCGACAGGAGGTGCCATCCTTGATATTGGTGAAGCATATGGCCTGGAAAAGGTGAGTTATCTTATTACATTCTACCATTTCTTTAGCTTATATTTCCTTCTCATTCAGTGATCTCTGTATTTGTAAACAATTTTGGGGCAGACTGCCTGTGTCTTTCAAGATATTATTTTTAGATATGAGACATTTTACATCGAATGCCTTATTGAAAATTTAGTTTTGATCAATTGTTATACAGCATATACATGGTGTTAAATGAAGGTTTTAAAAAATGTTTCTTCTCCCATGAATCAGCAAGCTGAAAGATATTGGCAAAATCTGTCCATTAGTCGGGTGCCAACTTAAATGCAGAAAATTTTTTTGTCAGTACTTAATAGAGAGGGTAACAACACAACAACTACGACAACAATAATAACAATAGTTTTTATTCATGTTTTATACAGTTACTCATCACTTTGAAAGGGGCATACAATACAGAGGTGTAGATAATATAATGAGAAAGCAAATTTACAACAAAAACAATGAAATCTTATATTCTGATTCTACCATCTATATTATAACTCCTAGATTCATAAGCAACAGCAGAAACAGTCTTTATTTGAAAGGCATGGTGAAATGCATTATGCAAACCAGTATTCTTGACGAAGTGGCAGGCCTGTATTAATGTGAATAATTTAATAGACAGTTAGTTAATGTCCTGTAGTTATATATGTGAACTACAATTTTTGGCTTCAGTTTATTATTTAGAAAGAGAAGAAAATTTAGATTTCAGCATTTTTTGTAACCCTCATTTTACGGGCAACGCACATTTATTAAACATTCTGTAACACGAGATTAACTGAGAGCAATACAGCCACCAGATTGTCTTACATCAGCCCACTAAGGAATTTCATGTGATCGGCCTGCTATATTGGCAGCTTGCCAGGATTTGGATGATGTTACACATATCAATACATCCATATCTTCCATTAGTACTTTTGGTGGAGTTACTAAATAGCTGGTGAAACCAGATCAATGTACATGGGTGTGCCCCTTAGCTTGCAGGAAGAGAGAACCAGGTGGCAGTCGCCCAAAATTTGGTACAGAAGAGTGCAGAACATTTGGAAAAAGTTTATATCGATAATGCAATGGATTAGAATCAATGTGCAAGTGTGTATTAACTGTTTGCTTGAAGTTTCCATACAACCATAGAGACACCCAAGGCTTCCTAACTACCACTGACAGTGAGCCCGACATCTGTAGGAAACAGGGTTGGGTTGGGTTGTTTTGAGGGAGGGGACCAGACAGCGAGGTCATCAGTCTCATCAACTTAGAGAAGGATGGGGAAGGAAGTCAGCCGTGCCCTTTCAGAGGAACCATCCCGGCATTTGCCTGGGATTGAACCATCATCCTCCTGAAGGCAAGTCCAGTGTGCTAACCATTGTGCCACCTCACTCGGTAGGAAACAAAGGACAAAACATGTTGTTCTAGTCTGTCTAGTTCAATCCTAACCTCACCTGTGTCTACATCTATACTCTACAAACAATGGCAGAGGATATGTCCCATTGAACCAGATATTCCATTCACATATGGAGCATATTGAATAATGATTGTATGAATGCCTCTGTGTGTGTAGGAATTAATCTAATCTTATCCTTACAGTCCGTATGTGAGCAGAGGGGGGATTGCAAAATATTCCTAGAGTCACTATTTAAAGCCTGTTCTTGAACTTTGTTAGTAAACTTTCTCAGGATAGTTTACATCTATCTTCTAGAGTCTTCCAGTTCAGTTTCTCCAGTATCTCTGTGCCACTTTCCCATGGATCAGTCAAACCTGTGGCCATTCATGCTGCCCTTCTTTGTATACATTCAATATCCCCTGTTAGTCCTATCTGGTACAGGTTCCAAACACTTGAGCAATATTCTACAACTGGCTGCACAAGTGATTTGTAAGCAATCACCTTTATAGAATGATTGCTCTTCCTCAGTATTCTACCAATAAACTGAAATCTACCACCTGCTTCATCCATGACTTAGCCTATGTGATCATTCCATTTCATATCGCTACAGAGTGTTACACCCAGGTATTTGTATGAGTTGGCCAACTCCAACAGTGAAACATTATCAGTCATAGAATACTACTTTTTTCACTTTATGAAGAGCAAAATTTTAATTTTCTGAACATTTAAAGCAATATTTGCATCGCTTTAAAATCTTATCGAGATCTGACTGAATATGCAGTTTCTGTCACATAGTACTTCATTATAGGTAACTGCATCACCTGCAAAAAGTCTGAGGTTACTGTTATTAGTGTATGCATGGTTATTAATGTAGAACATAAATAGCAAGGGTCCCAACAACTTCCCTGTGTCACACCTTATACAATTAACAATGATTCTCCATCCAAGATAGCGCACTATGTCTTCCCTACCAAAAAGTCCTCAATACACTCACAAATTTCTGTTGATACCCCATATGATCATACTTTTGACAATAAGCATAAGTGTAGTACTGAGTCAAATGCTTTATGGAAATCAAGAAATACTGCATCTACCTGACTGCCTTGGTCAAGAGTTTTCAGTATGTCATGTAGGAAAAGTGCAAGTTGGGTTTCACGTGATCGATGTTTTCAGAATCCGTACTCATTGGCATTGAGGACATTCTGTTCAAGATACCTCATTATGTTTGAGCTCAGATTATGTTCTAAGATTCTACAATAAATCAATGTCAAGGATATTGGACACTAGTTTTGTGGTTCACTTCTACCACCCCTCTTTCAGACAGATGTGACCTGTGTTTTTTCCAAAACCTGGCATGTTTTTTTGTTTAAGGGATCTATAATAGATTCCAGTTAGAAGAGGTACTAATTCAGCCACAAAACCAGTACAGAATCTGACAGACATTCTATTGGGCCCTGGAGCTTTGTTCAACCTGGACAATTTCAGCTGTTTCTCATTCACTAGGGACTGGACACTAACTTTGGTGCCACTAACAGACTTTACGTATGACCAGAATTTCTTTGGGTTTTGTGAAAGATAATTTGACAATATTATGCTGTGGTAGTTACTGAAGACATCACCCATTGCTCTCTTGACGGTCAGATGTGTTTCATTCAGTGTCTCTCTATAGGCCTATGCTTCATTTTACACCTATTATGTAGTTATCTCTGGTTTTTTTATAAGTTTCTTTACAGTGACTGATGCCATAGAGGTTATCTAACATTATGAATTTTTCTACTGGCTACATATCTATCCAGTGCATGGTCAACTATTTTTTTTACTTGAGCCACAGTTCCTCTACATGCTCCTCCCTTGTGCTGAAAGTTCCAAGTTCCTCATTGAGAATGGCACTACTGATTTTTTTACCTATTTTACTGAACACACATAACTTTCAGCTTGTTTTAGTTGTCCTTTGTACATTGGTAATCATTGTTGACACAACTGTGTCATGGTCACTGATACCTGTTGCAGTGTAGACATCCCCAAAGAGGTCAGGGCTATTTGTTGCCATTAGATCCAATATATTTCCATCATGAGTGGGGTTCCTAACTATCTGTTCTAGGTAGTTTTTAGAGAAGGCATTTAGTAGTGTCTCAATCCATGTCTTATCACACCTACCTCTAAAAAAACTGTAATTTTCCTGATTGATAGTTGGATAATTAAAGTCACCAGTGATGATAACAGTATGGTTGGGGAACATACATACACGCGAACTGAGTGTTTCTCTGAAGTTTTCAGTGAAATCAGAAGTTGAATCTGGTCAGTAATGGAAGGGTCCAATTACCATTTTATACTCACCCCTGATACTGAGTCTTGCCCAAATAGTCTCACATGCAGCCTCAATTTCTAATTCAGTGGATTTGAGTTTCTTGTCTCTTGTGACAAATACACCACTTCCATTTCCCATTAGTCAATCCTTTCAATATACACTTAAATTTTTCCCAAAAATCTCACTACTATCAATTTCAAGTTTCAACCAGCTTTTTGTACTTAGAATTACGTGGGCTTCACTGCTTTTCATGAGCACTCAGAACTCTGGCACTTTGCTGCAAATGCTTTGGCAGTTAACTATTAGGATTTTAATACTCCCACCGGTGGGAGACATTTCTTTAAATCTTCACTGATGCTTCTGTGCTTCTACAGCAGTTCTCAATCCTATGGCCCAAGTCCAGGAAGTCACAACCTATATTGTCACAGAACCATCAAAGCCTCTGGTTCAGTCCTTCAATTCATCTCAGAACCAAAGGGCCACTATCAGTTCTGGGAAGAATGGTGCAAATTGTGAGCTTCATTGAAACTCCATGCACAAGGCTGGTCTTCTCAACCTTCTCTGCCACTCGCTGGAATGCCCCAAATATGACCTCAGGGCCCAGACAACAAACATCTTTCCACAATCCATGGTTGATTGCACCCTGTTCTCTCTGTGGCTACTGGAGTAGCCTCATTCATGTTGAATGAGGCCCCCAGCATAAACACTGAGTGTTCCTGGTGTTGTCCTTTCCTATTTCTTGCTGGCATTTCCCTAAGGGATACCATCATTAACCATATATTTGAACTGCTGACAATTAATAGACCCCCCTACACTTTTGCTTTTGCCTCCTCTAGACACCAGTCAAAATAGGTTTCCCCAAAACAGGTGAAGTGAGTCCCGCTGTCTCAGTTTCAGTGAAAGGCACCACCTCAAACTTGTTGGTTAGGAGCTCAGCATTACACCCTGAATCCTTCCTGGTCTCTGTCCAGCCTGTACAGGATGCCTAGATCTACCATTGACATGCCACTTGCAGTCAAGTTGGTGAGTAACGACAAGTTCTGTGCTTTCTGCAGAGGAGACAAGATCCACAGGATAGGGCAGTACTTAAGGTATCTCTGGTACAAGTATCACAGGTAAAAAACTCTGGGAACTGCTCCAACACACCAATTCACAACAGCTGCCAATCATTTGTCAGTGGTCAGAGCAGTTTCCAACTACTTATGAACATCAAACAAACTCATCCCATGTTTGAGAAAAGCATTCACAGTGGGGCTCACCCTCAACAGCCAAAAGAATCAGGCAAGATTTGTAGTGTTGAAAACTTGCTGTTGGCTTCACCAAAGTTAAAATAGGGTGCAAATTGCATGCAAAGTGTATCAATGGCTTCACAGTGTACTGATGAGCCCATGAAAATCCAAAGGCAGAATGCAAATTTAGACAAAAAATTATGATGTACAAGACACATCATTATAAGTGAATTGTCAGCTACACATGACCTAGTAATTCCACTTCATGACATGTTGCACTTGACTGAGTAAGGCAGCATCCACACTAAAATATGCAGACTGGCTAATGGTTGAATCTGAGGCACTGGTATCAAACAGAAGAGTCACTGGAATGCCTCACACCTTCACAGCATGTAACAATATTTTGATGTTGGCAGCATTTGATCATCTCCTGAAATGTTTGAATTGGCTGGAGCTGATGCCCAGTGCCACCATGCTGCAGTACAACATCTACATAAACACTTATAATACCCATCCTCTTAATGTGGACATTCCCATCTGAGATGCATGGAAAAAAGTATGGATAACTTGGAAACAAAGTATATCGCCATGAACAATGTCCACATTTGTGGAGATGGAGGCTGCTCAGCTGCCACTGAATGAATCTTGTTTACCACTTTTGAATCTATTACAGAAACCCATTGTACGCCTCTGGTCCATATGTGAAATGGCAAAGTCTGCTGAAAAATTTGTTGCACAGCTTGCAATACTTCAGATTCATGAACAATCTGTGGCTAAGCAAATAACTACATCATGTATGAAACTTTCCACATATTGTTGACCACATACACACATCTTCTACTCAACTACTGCAAATCTGAAATCAAATATGCATAACTTACGGTATCTGACCTAAGGTGTTCAAGAATTATCGCCTTTCTGCTACCAATACATTTTGAAGGAAAAATGGTCGCATAATAAAGAGGATATATTGGACAATGGTAACACAGAGAGAATTGATGTGGAGCTAATGAGAGAATGGATGTGGAGCTAATGTTTGAACCAAGTAATATAACAGTGGATTCATAGAAAGGAAAAAGGCCTGCTGATGATCCATCTATTTGATGTTAATTGCCTGAAAATGTGTTGTATTTTTGATATACTTCCCAGTCTTCCTGATCCCCATTAAATTACTAACATGCTGGTACAGCTTGCAATGCCTGTGACTGCTGCAGTGTAGAACCAGTAAAGTGCTTTTATTCCTGGTACTAATTTAGGTATTGTTGCCAAAGCTCAAAAGAAAATCATCCAAAAATAGCATATTGTGACAACAGATTAAATTTTCCATTAGTTCCCAAAACAAAACAATAGTATTTCCTTATTGAAACTAATGTAAGTACAATTGTGAATTGTGCCCAAGTATCACTACGTCATTGCACCATTATAATATTACACACAGTTCCAAATAAATCTTACAGTGGTGCAAACCACAGACTCATCAAATTTCAGCTTTATACAGAAATGCAATACCAGCTCATGGAGTATAAATAACAAGCCCATCTCTCTAGTCAGACAGTAAACGAAAAAGTACGGCAGTCACTATCCACACACCAAATTTGAGCACTATACAGAAACACTATACTGGCTCATGGAGTATAAATAACAAGCCCATCTCTCTAGTCAGACAGTAAATCAAAAAGTATGGCAGTCACTATCCACACACAAGTCCAATACAGTCTTGGTTGTCATAGTTCACTTCATAAAGGCAGTGTAAGATGATAGTAGGTACCGAATGGGAAACTGAGAGTGAGCTAGCTGTGAGGTGTCCTCATATTGGGTTGTTATGGAATTTCTTATGATCAGTCTGTGATATCAGCAGCTTCCCTGTCAGAGGTGTGCTTTCCAGATGTGTGCAATGTTACGCATATCAGTATGTCTGTTTCTTACATTTTCATGTTCACAGGGGTTACTAAATTTTTGTTTGATTATTATTTTATCCCATAGGATTACATTGTATGTACATTTAATACAGCGAACATCAACAATATAAAACATTAAGTTTCTCACATTTATTAAAGAGCAACACAACTGTATTTAATTTTTCTTAGATGAAGAATTATATAGAACATTATTTAGAGATTGAATTTATTAGGCAGAATAGTAGGAGAATATATATTGTAATGAAAAGTCAAGCTATATATTTTGCACTTAGCACAATTCAGTCATTGCTAATTCAGTCATTGCTAACAAGAAAGAAGGATGTATATGTGGTAAAGACCTGGCGACACTGGCGAGATTCGGACAGATTATATAATGCTAAGATAGAGATTTAGACACCAGAACTTAAACTGGAAAACATTTCCAGAGATAGACATGTACTCTAACCATAATTTATTGATTGTGAATTTTAGATTAAAGCTAAATAAATTGCTGAAAGGTAGGAAATTAAGGTAATGAGATGTTAGGAAGTTAAGGTAATGAGAAGTTGATAAACTGAAAGAAACAGAGGTTGTTGAAAGTTTCAAAGGGAGTTTTTGACAAAATTGACTCGAAAGAGAAAGGAATAGAACAGAAGATAAATGGGTAGCTTTGAAAGCCGAAGACAAGGCTTAGTACAAAAGTCATATTAAATGTGACTGAACAGAAAATATAAAAAGGCAATAAATGTAACAGGCAAAATGGGATACATGTATCTAAAACCTGGGACTGACAAGAAGTTCAAAGTGGAAGAACAGGAAAGACTAAAGGAGAAATGCAGAGTTGTAGAAGTAAGGATGTTTACGGACAACGTAGATGACAGATGTAGAAAAATGGAAAGAATCTTTGGAGAAAAGAGAAACAATTGTATGGATTTTGGGAGCACAGTGAAGGAGAAAGAAGAAAATGCTGAAAAATGAAATGAATATATAGAAAGGCTATAAAAAGCAAGAAACATGAAGAGAAAAATTTGACAGAGCACAAAAAGACATAAGTCAAAACAAGGCACCAGGTGTAGATCACATTAGAATTATTAATATCCATGGAAGAGTGAACCATGACAAAACTGTTCCATCTGAGCACTGGCTATATGAGACAGTTGAAATACTCTCAGACTTCTAGAAGAATGTAATAATCCTGACCGAGCAACATGGTGCAGTGCTTAACACACTGGACTCATATTTGGGAGGATGACAGTTCAAACATTTGTCCAGCCATCCTGATTTAGGTTTTCCATGATTTCCCTACATTGCTTCAGGCAAATGCTGGGATGGTTCCTTTGAAAAGGCACAGCAAATTTCTTGCCCATCCTTGCCTTATCTGATGGGACCGATGTTTCCACTATTTGGTCCCCTCCCCCTGATCAGCCATCCAATAATCCTGATACAAAAGATGGCAAGTCCATATATTATCAAACCACCAATTTAACAAGTCATGATTGCAAATTACAAACAAAAAATAGTTTGCAGAGTAGTGGATACACTGGTAGACACCAGCCAGGGAGAGACCAGATTGGATTCCAGAAGAATGTAAAAGCTTGCAAGCCAATACTGACCCTTCCAGTTGTCTTAGAAAATACATTGAAGAAAGATTGTTAGCATATTTACTGGTTTACATTCTTTGTAATCACCCCAAGTTATCAAGGATAAAATAGAGGCAGTAAAAAGCTGTTTACAGCTCGTACAGAAACCAGACTGCTTTTGTTGGTTGTGTTACACAGCTTCGATAAGTCATAGGAATGACGTATTGTAACACATGAAGCTGGTGAATAACTTACTTTTAACTGTATGACCAGTTTCAGTCACTTGTCAAAATATAACGTAATATACCTTTGACAGCTGTTTTATGATATACATGTGACACATGTTATTAACAAAAGCTTTACTGAAAAATGATCTCTGACTGAAACTGATGGTACAGTTAAAAATAAGTTATTCAGCAGCTTTGCTTCTTACACTGTGTCATTTATACTGCAAAAGTTGAAGGCCATGTTAGTGAGCAGTAATTCAGAAGGAGCCGATCTCCCCCTCCCCCAATCCCCCACCCCTCACCGGTGCCTCTCTCTCTCTCTCTCTCTCTCTCTCTCTCTCTCTCTCTCTCTCTCTCTCTCTCTCTCTCTCTTTCTCTCACACACACACACACACACACACCTCTTTTTTCCCACTGAGCAATTAGTAAAGCTAAAAAATGAGTAATTGGATGGAACTGATAGTATCTTGAAAAAATATTACAATATGAACATCAGCAAAGGATATGAGTAATGGAATGAAGTTAAACTGAATCACGTGATAACGAGGGATTACATTATGAAATGAGACACTAAAAGTAGTAGACCAGTTTTGTTACGGGGGCTTGTTGAAGGTTAAAGCTTTTTAAATGATACAAGTGTTTTAAACAGTCTACATATTTATTCTTTATGTCTTCATATTTATTTCTCAACATAGTCACCCTAGTGGTGAACACATTTCTCCCAACTAGAGACTACTCTCATTGCAGAATGTTTCAACTTCTTGATGGAGCCAAAACCTCACATCTGCTTGCACCGCTTCATCACTATCAAAGAGAAGTCCTCAAAGGTGTTTGTTCAATTTTTGAAACAGATCAAAATTAGATGAACCATATCAGGACTGTGTGGAAGATGATTGATGACAGCAAGCCAGAGGCATTGGATTGTTTTTTGTTTATTTATAAACGTTCAGAACAGAACATATATATATATATATATATATATATATATATATATATATATATATATATATATATATATATATATATATATATATACAATGATTACAAAGTATATGTGCATATTTATATTCCATGTGCTGCCCAGAATTCCATTGTATAGACTCCCTTATCATTGGTAAAAACCAGATCATCCATGGAAACAGGTTCTGATAGTTTCGTGCAGTTGAGTAGGTGCAGGTGGTCTTGAGGTTCACCACACTCACACAGTTCATCCCCTGAGAATTATCCCCATTTCTTCATGTTCACTTACACCAAGATACTCCAGCTCTCAGTCTATTGAAGATTTTCCACATCTCATGTGGGAGGTGATCTAGTGTGGGAGGTGATGACCTGATGATCTGCAGCAAGTTCTTATTTTGGGTAGTCCCAGTATTTCTCTGATGATAAGCTATGCCAGAGTTGTATCTGATGATTTGCAGGTGTTGTCGGAATTGGTTGCATAGTCCAGAGGAAACTTTTCCTCAATTTGAATCTTTGTGGTTGATGTTCTCCTCCTAACAGGGGGTGTCTTTGGTCCATCTCATGCTTCTTTCTTTCTATTTCAGCAGCCTTTCTCCTTTGGATGTCTGGAGGTGCTTCGTCCATGAGGTAGTAGATTTTGTTAACAGGGGTTGCCCACAAGCAGCCGGTTACAGTCCATCTTGTTTCATTAAGTGCAATATGTACCTGTTTAGCATGGCTGGAGTTCTGCCATACAGGTGCTGCATACTCAGCAGTGGAGAAGCACAAAGAAAGGGCAGATGTACGGAGGACATGTGGATGTACTCCCCAGTTGTTGCTGGTCAGTTTCCTAATAATGTTATTCCTAGCACAGATTTTCATTTTTGTATCTGTGCAGTGTTCTTTGAAGGTGAGGGAATGGTCCAAAATCACTCGAAAGTATTTTGGGGTGTCACAATGGGTTAGCAGTTGATCTCTCCAGGTTATTCTCAGTTTCCTCTGAACCTCTCCGTTCTGTAAGTTGAATGCACACACTAGTGTTTTTGAGGGGATTGGCTTCAGGCAGATGCTATCATAATAGTAAGATAGTGCCTTAAGACCTGTTGTGAGTTTTCCTTCCACCTCCTCAAAAGTTCAACCATGTACAGCAAGTGCTGTGTCATCTGCATAAATGAACGATCTTGTGATAGGACTAACTGGCTGGTCATTAGTGTAACTATTATACAACAGCGGGTCTAGCACACTTCCTTGGGGGATACAATTTCTCTGTGTCCTCCATCGGCTCCTCTTGTTTTGTAGAGTAACAAAGAAATGTCTGTTTTGTAGTAGACATCTCATAAACTGTGTTAGGTGGAAGTCTTTTGTGGTGGCATAAATCTTTGTTAAAAGTTTCCTGTGATTGATGGTGTCATATGCGGCAGTAAGATCAGCAAAAGGGACACTGGTGATCTGCACATGTTCATATCCATCTTCTATGTGTTGTGTCAAGTTCAAGATCTGTCCACAACAAGACCTCTCAGAGTGGAAATCCGATTGTTCTCTGATCAGTGTTTGGTCAACTTGGTCCGAGATTTGATTCAGGATCATCCTCTCTAAAACGTTATATAGATGGCATAGGAGTGATAGCGGTCAGAAATTTTTTATATCTGTTGGCTGTTTCCCAGGTTTCAGTAGGGCTACAACTTTGGTTTCCCTCCAGATCTTTGGTATTTGCAATCTTGAGACACAGGTGTTCTTCATATCTAGGATCCACTTCTTAGTTGCTGGTCCAAACATTTTTATTTGTTCCATACTCAAGTCATCTAATCCAGCAGCTTTATTGTTCTTTGTTGAGCATGAGCATATAGCAGTTTCTAATTCTTCCAGTGAGAAAGGTGTGCCAGTATAGTTATTCTCCTCAGTATTTCTCTGGATCTTTGGAGTTACACAGTTTGGATTGTTGCAGATGTTGCAATGCTCATGTGCGGTCTGACATTCTCATGCTGAAGGAGAGAATCTCTGTGGGTGGACAAACTCTTTGAATTCAAAACTCAATTAGAGCTCACTGTTTCTCACGCACTGACATAGTTATGTTACACACCACCATATTACACGCTGAATTCAAAACCCTATAATGGCAGAGGGCTGCAAATATGTAGACATGAATAATAAAGATGTAGAATGTTCGTTTTATTTTTAAAAAACTTTCGGCATTTACACATTAAAAATTGAGAGGCATTACTTTTCAGCATGTCCTCAAATTTTGGTTGAAAAATAACTTATGAAGGCAGAAGTAAAGAGGATGTAAAATGCAGATTTCCAAAAGCACTGAAAAGTATTCTAACACCTAATATCAATCTAAGAGTTAGGAAGACATTTTAGATATTTTTTTTTTTGGAGTGTAGCCTTACACGAAAGTGAAACATAGTTAATAAAACTGTTTGTGTCATACAGAACTGCTGTGTCAGACTGATGAGGTGCTCAAGTTTGATGCAGCTAAGAGAGTCATCTGCCAATAGCAGAATAATGAAGAGAAGTTTTAATTTACAGTAAAGAACAATCACACTTGGCTTCATGTGACTGGACCAGTACACCAATTGGAAAGCAAATGGCATAGCTTATAAGGATGATTCCCCAGTAAACTACAGTGACAGTTCTGTTCTCTTGTTTCACACAATGCCTTGAGACAAAGGGATTTGTCAGAAATTTAATGGATTTGCAACACAAGGCATTGAGGAAGAGAAACTGTTAAATAATAATTATGACTCACAAGTTTAATTTCAAGATATAGATTTAGAATGCAAAATTACTTCAGTGCAAAACAAAAATCACAGAAGAATGTAGTTATAAACACATCTATAAAATTCTGTTTATATCATCAACTGTTGAAATACCCACTACCTACTGTAATACATATTGGTAGTTACTGGCACAGTGATTTCTGGATAGACTGAAGAGATTTCTTCAATATCATTCCATATGCTGTAACAATGTGATGTTTTAAATTCTGTTGGGTCACTGCAATTTATGCATTGATTTTGCCTTTGAGTTATACCAAAGAAAAAATAGTCCAGTAGCATCAAATCAGATAAACCTGGAGGCCAGCTGACATTGCCTTCACATCCCGTCTGATGAGTTATTTCCTAGCCCCAAGTTACTAGTAAGCCAGGCACTCATCACACTGTTACCACACACCTCTACATATTTTAAGTTGCATTTTCTCTGGGAGAGATGGTGGCACTTTGGTATGAAATGATATTTTATCTGTTAAGGTTTATTCTGTGAAGTTCATAAATGTAGCATCACCAGTAGAGAGAATTCTTTTAGGAAAGGGTTTGTTGTCCTGATATCACATCAAAATCGAGTGACAGAATTCCATGTGTGTTTTGCTGTTCCACCGGTTAATCTTGTGGTGAAGTGACACATGATACAAGTGGACGCTGTTTGTGCTCAAAATGTGGACAACACTGGACTGACTTGTATCAGAGGCACTCACTATTTCTGTGGAGCTAACTTGTAGATAATGAGCAATAGCTGCCAGAACATCTATTTTGTTCACTCTGCTTGTTGCAGGCTTGCTCTATATCCTCTGTTTAGTATTTCAGTCCCCTTCCAATAAAAATTTTTCGCACATTCACTGAAATGTCATACTTGGTGGACATCATCCTGGAACAGAGGAGATATTGTATTTAATTGATGAAAGGAGAAAATAAAAACAAATGAAGTAAATGAAGCAGGCGAAAAGGAATACAAATGTCTCAAAAATGAGATCGACAGGAAGTAGACAACATTCCATTAGAACTACTGATAGCCTCAGGAAAGCCAGCCATGACAAAACTCTTCCATCTGGTGAGCAAGATGTATGAGACAGGTGAAATATTCTCAGACTTCAAGAAAAATATAATAATTCCAATCCCAAAGAAAGCAGGTGTTGACAGGTGTGAAAATTGCCAAACTATCAGTTTAACAAGTCATGGCTGCAAAATACTAACACAATTTCTTTACAGATGAATGGAAAAACTGGTAGAAGCTGATCTTGGGGAATATCAGGTTGGATTCTGTAGAAATGTTGGAACACACGAGGCAATACTGACCCTATGACTTATCTTAGAAAATAGATTAAGGAAAGGCAAATCTGCATTTCTAGCATTTGTAGAGAAAGCTTTTGACAATGTTGATTGGAATACTCTCTTTCAAATTCTGAAGGTGGCGGGGGTAAAATACAGGGATTGAAAGGGTATTTACAATTTGTACAGAAACCAAATGGCAGTTATAAGAGTCGAGGGGCAGGAAAAGGAAGCAGTCATTGAGAAGGGATAGAGACAGGATTGTAGCCTATCCCTAATGCTATTCAATCTGTATATTGAGCAAGCAATAAAGGAAATGAAAGAAAAATTAGGGGTAGGAATTAAAATCCATGGAGAAGAAATAAGATCTTTGAGGTTTGCTGATGACATTGAAACTCTGTCAGAGACAGCAAAGGACTTGGAAGAGCAGTTGAACAGAATGGACCGTGTCTTGAAAGGAGGATATAAGATGAACATCAACAAGAGTAAAATGAGGATAATGGAATGTAGTTGAATTAAATCAGTTGATGCTGAAGGAATTAGATTAGGAAATGAGACTCTTAAAGTAGTAGATGAATTTTGCTATTTGGGAAGCAAAATAGATGATGATGGTCGAAGTAGAGATTATATAAAATGTAGATTGGCAATGGCAAGGAAAGCATTTCTGAAGAAGAGAAATTTGTTAACATCGAGTATAGATTTAAGTGTCAGGAAGTCCTTTCTGAAAGTATTTGTATGGAATGTAGCCTTGTATGGAAGTGAAACATGGTCAATAAATTTTTTAGGCAAGAAGAGAATAGAAGATTTGAAATGTGGGGCTACAGAAGAATGCTGAAGAGTACATGGGTAGATCATGTAACTCATGAGGAGGTACTGAATAGAACGGGAGACAAGAGGAATTCGTGGCATAACTTGACTAGGAGGAGGAATTGGTTGATATGACACATTCTGAGGCATCAAGGGATCAGCAATTTGGTACTGGAGGGAAGTGTGGAGTGTAAA
Source organism: Schistocerca piceifrons (assembly GCF_021461385.2). NCBI lineage: Eukaryota > Metazoa > Arthropoda > Insecta > Orthoptera > Acrididae > Schistocerca > Schistocerca piceifrons. The sequence goes on along the minus strand of NC_060145.1, from coordinate 372,754,349 downwards.
AATTGTAGAGGAAGACCGAGAGATGAATGCACTAAGCAGATTCAGAAGGATGTAGGTTGCTGTAGCTACTCAGAGATGAAGAAGCTTGCACAGGCCATTGGTCAGGATACCTTTGTGCATATAACTCAGCTGTTCTCTTCACCTTCCTTCTGTATTCTCGGTAGAGAAGTTGCATACCTATTGTCGCTTGATTTGTGAAAGATATTTATTTTTTCAAACTGACCAGTATTTGACACACATGTACCACATAGAATGAAAGCTTTGTTCTTCTGTACCTTTTTAATAACATTATTTGGGTGGTGGAACATTCTGTTTCCTCCTTATCCAAAGTGCCATATTTCCTTATTTGAGTATATAACCATGGACATTCGTATAAAACAGCAATCAATTTCACATTCAAAACAGATAAATCCTAAGTTCTAAATACAGTAATTACTCTGAAACTACTAATTGGATTTTGAAGAATCTGTCGATGATACTAACAGTGGAAAAAACCATAGTTCCATTTGAGAAAATGGAATTGATACCAGTATCTTTGTAATTAACCCTTGAGTGGGCATGCTGACTGTCGTAACATATGTGCCACATGGCATACTTTGTACATGTGTAAAGAATAGGTGTCTTTATGATACCAGGGTAAAAAAGTAAGAGGAAAATCATTGTTTAAACCTAGTCTGATTAAATAACAATAAAATAAACGTACATAATACGCATTTAAGTGCTGTTTAATTAAACAACAAAGAAATAAATTTTCATTACACAACTCTGTTGCCATGGACAGATGTTAGTCCACAGCAATTACACACTCGAAGCATTAAACAGGGCAGCTGCATCAGATCCGATCCAATTGCATATTCGACAGCTTGTTATCTCATGGACAACTGTCTCATTGTGGGATTGTGCTGCTAGCTCATAATGTGGGTCATTTTCTTGTATGGATTGTAAATTTTTTCTGACCTAGCTTGCTTGATATATTATATTACTGCTGCTTGCTTGGACGTATAACAACATAATTTATCACTGTGTTTGCTGAAACAGTAATGAAGGAATAGGTATGGTCTCACAACGGTGAAGCAACAACGGAACTGTGAAAAACAATTTTATTTGTCTGTGGCATGCTTTATACGTAATCATGCCCACTTGAGGGTTAATATAGCTGTGAAAAGAGACTTCACTCTCCCATAATTCATCTAATTGAAAACAGTATTACAAATCTTAAATGGTTCCAGAAATATATAAGGTGAATAGCTTGGCTGAATCATCCCGTCTTTTACACGTACTCTCATACAACCACATTTTGTAACTTTTTTGAAATTAAAAGAAGACAGAAAGAGCAAGTTGGCCTTTCGGTAAGGCACTGTACTTGCATTCAGGAAGAACAATTCCCATCTGACCATCCACATTTAGGTTATCTGTGTTTTCTCCACACTGCTTAAAGCAGATGCCAAGACAGCTCGTTTGATAAGGGAATGGAATGAAATGATCATCTGGCATTGGTCATTGGGTTTCCCAGCCTGGGGAAGTTTGACCGCCAAGTTGCAAGTCTTTTTTAGTTGACACCACATTGGATGACTGGGGTGTTGATGATGAAATGATGATCAGGACAACAACATAACATGCAAACCCCGCACAGGGAAAATCTCCGATGCAGCCAGGAATCTAACCCTGGCCCTTTGCATGGCAGTCAGGACACACTAACCACTCAGCTAAGGAGAATTTCCTTCCAAGCCTTAGCCATTTCATTTCTTATGGCAGGGTTACCAGCAAGACCCTGGCCCATAATCTTCCTTTGTTCTTTTCTAAAATGGATTTCCTATATCACGTTTCATTCTTCTTCTCATCTTTTTTCTTTTCTTTTTTTCCTCTCAATGTCTACTATTTGGCACCTCTACATAAAATTTTATATTTGTGTAGTAAGACTGCTGGAGTAATATTGACTCCCTATACTCTCCTCACTGGAACTTTGGTGATATTTAAGTGGTTGACTGGAAGATGTTTGAAACAATTTATAGTGATGGACTTTTATTCTGTAAGAGCTTTGTGCGAAACACACTTTTATGCAGAATAAGGATAGAGATGTATATATTTGACCACTGTTTGAAACACTCACTTACCTTAAGCAAAATAGTTTTAAAACATTAAGTGACCATTAGTTTCATTTTTTCTTCATTTCAATGTTTCTTTTTTATGATGACAAATAGATGCTGTATCCTTAGCAGCCTTCCCAAGATATAGATTAAAAGCTAGCTTATGTTTCTCTTTTACATTTCAGATATGCAAAAATATTGTTGGAATCCACACTATTACTGGAACACATTTCTCTATTGTAGAAGAGGCTGAAACTGCAAATATAATCAACAATGAGCTAGAGAAGTTAAATAAACATTGATACTAATACAGTCATCAGTTTATTTAGTATGTGTACAATCATTTGACAGCTTCAACAATTGCAGTCATAATGATGTTAATGAGATATGTATTTGCTTTGAGTAAAGGCATGTTACCAATAACTGGTGTGCTTTCATTATTATTTATATTAAACAGATTGTACCTTACCTAATGCACACCAGAAAACTAAAAGACTGTTTTAGATCAGTCACCCATTATCACATATCATGATCATGTCAAAACAACCTTTTGATTAGCCATTTCTCTGTAAAGGGATGGCTCTTAAATTATAGAATATTAAATCACTATTGTATATTGTAAACTCATGCCATTAATTTAAAATACAATTCTGAAACAGTAATAACAGGTTTGTTTTATTTTTCCATTGAACCACTCTGAGATAAACCATTCATGGTAAGATATCAAAATGAAACTGTACTGTATAGTGTTGCCAACAAATGTGAAAAGTGATCTGTAATTATTTTTCGAGAACCGTAGGCACTCATCCACACATGGCATTAATATTATCATGTTTGTGACATCACATTAACAAGTGCACCACCAATGGGATAAGATATAAATATACACAAATTGTATTCCTTAACTTAGTTATATGTGATAATTCACATCGTAACTGCCTTTTAACAGCTGCTAAGATCAGAATGTGTCTTCTTCCATTTAAGCTGTGAGTTTGTTTGCATTAGGGCTAGTCACTTTTCTTTTTATCTGTCTGTAATGAATCTCTCCTTCTGTCCTATATTGTCCATCAGCAGTTCAATATGTTTCTGCCTGGGTCTTTCCCTGCTGTTCCATTCATTCAGTACTTCACATATTGCCATTTTAGTCAACATAGAGTCAGCATTTTATGGCAGCATCAAATTTAGAAAGCTTTAGTTCTTTTCGACAATGTTCCCTGTGTCCTGGTCTCAATCCTATACAACAGCATACTCCATTCAAATATTTTCATTGTTCTCATCTTCTTGAATGCATTACTAATACAATTTAAATTTTGCTTTTGTTCCTATCATCAGGTGTGCATCCGCATAATCAAATTTTTGTACAGTTTCCAATGGTGTCTTAGTCAAAATAATTTTTTACTAACAATGAAACTTTTGATTTAGTTTTGTTTAGCTGTAAGCTACTGCATAATAAACAGAAAAATGTATGTTATCAGGTGCCAGTAGACTTCCAGATACTTATTATCTGTGCTCTAATTTTTTTTTTTTTTTTTTTCGTCCTTAATCATGAATAATGCTATTTGTCTCTTGACTCATGAATAATAAAAAATGGAAAGATTTTTGACAAATTATGTGTTTTCCAATTTATACAGTCAAACAGTTCTGTAGTGCAGTAGCAGTCACAGTGCCTGAGTCTAGCACTGCATTAAATATTTGTGAAATTCTTAAAATTGGTATATCTTGTGCACAAACATAATCATCAACTAACAGTGAAGATGTTCTTGTATCAGATATGCTGTGAATTAAAGGGTATATTAATTGAGCCACAGAAAGTCAGCTTCATAGACATATTTTGTCTAAAATAGAGTCAATGGAGAAAAAATTAAGTCTCTCAAATGTTGCATGATTGGTCACATCCTCTTGATGAGTTCATGTACTCCACCAGACAAATTTTGAAGGCACTACATGCACCCAGGTCTATCGACAGTAATGTTACTACATAACAGAAATGTCTATTGTAGCTCTAAGAAATTATCTGATAAGCACTGATGAATTTCAAACCACACTCTACAAATGAATCATACAGCAGAGATGCTGTGTCGCACTATCCTTTTCATAATATTGTTACATTCCACCCCAGATTTTCTATTATTCAATGTTGTACAAATGAGTCATTAGATGTAATTCATAATTTTCCACTATTTCAACTTTTTTTCTATTGTAGATCAGGTATAGAGATGTGAAGTAATAATATTGTTCAGTTGTGATAGATGACAAAATGAAATGTGTAGCTTTACTTGGAGCAGCATGAATAATACCATCAATTGCCTTTCGAACAGTGCAGTGGACAATTTGTGGTGTTATGACTCATAATAGATGATGTGGCACTCAGATGGGCACAGGAGCATAGGTATGCGAGATGAATATGTCAGAGAATCATTGCTAGTAGTAGGTCCTAGAAAAATAATTGCTATGGATTTTTTAATATTAAATAATACAGTCTGAAAAAAAGAAAGGAAAAAAGAAAAAAAAAATGTTAATGTTATTGTCACCTATTGTAAAGGCTTCGGCAATGGCCTTGCTTCAGTGGATACACTGGTGCCCGCCAGATCACTGAAGCTAAGTGCTGCTCATGACCTCATAGGCAACCTAACATTCAAGTATCGAAATCTCCTATTGTTGATCTATGCCTCAGCACTATGATACAGCCAATGTCGTGCTGTAATAATATTTCCGAGAGCCAACCCTTCTGCACAGGTGTAAAAATTAACGTTAGGCAACCTGAGTTGTAGCAGCCAGGTTGCTTTTTGGCATTGTTGTGCTGACTGTCCTCAACTTATTGTGCAGATTCTGTATGCATACAATCTGAATTGCATTTTCTGTTCTGATGGTGGTCTCTTTTATGTAATCATCATCAGCGTTACCCGATTGAAACAAAATCAAAGTACACATTGTTATTTGAGTTTCTTCATAAGAAAATGAAAAATTGTGACAAACCTGTAATATTTCGCGTTCCTGTCTTGTATCTGAATTTTAGTACAGGCAGCTTTGCATCCTAGTCTCTCTGACTGATGTCCAAGTACAGAGATTGTATCTGTCAATGTCTTATTCAGATATTCCATGGCCCCATTCATCTGAGAATTGCAAACAGTTGTCATCCTGTGAACAATGTTGCATTGTAAAATTACTTCTGATACCTGACAGACTAAGTATACTGCCAAACAAGAAAAGCAAATCACACAGATGGCATGGTCAGATGTCAATGTGACTTCATACATGTACACACCATTGATGGGTATGAGTTGCAATTCTCTGTGACAGGTAAAATGGCTATTACTTTCCCACAAATATGGTTGGGAGTAAATAAATTTTATGAGGAACAGTTAACGTGAATTGAGAAGAATTACCTCATGACTAAGAAAGGGTGCCATGAAATCGAGTGGTCCATCAATAAAATTTAACCCTGTTTACTATTGTAAGACAGACCATTCACTTGTTGTTATGATCAGTATTCTTTATACTGACTGACAAGCCAGAAGAATCTACCAAGATGATTGGTAAGATGGCCACTAAGTCTCAAGAGGAATTACAATCAAATGGAACAGAAATAGGTGCTTGTCATCCCAGCTCATTCATTACCAGACAGACTAAGTACACTGCCCGACAAAAAGTGACGCACACAGGTGGCATTGTCAGATGTCAATGTGACTTCATACATGTACACACTATTGATGGATATGAATTGCAATTCTCTGTGAAAGGTAAAATGGTTATAGATGTGTAGGGCATTTGAATGTGACAGTGATGCAGCATTGGACTGCATGGGTATGTAAGAGCAGGTGTACTCATTGTCAAGGTTCTGGTCAACCCCATCTGACCACCACAAGGAAGAATCACCATATAATGCATCAAGAACATCATAACCCCTTCACAAAAATAAGTAATGGACTCCTTGATACATCGTGTGTCATCATGCACCACTGGTCAAATACCAGTGGCAGCAGGTGGAATAGGGAAATACAACCCCATAAATACGCTGCCATTAACATAACAAAACAAATGACTGTGCTTCAAATAGTGCCTTAATTAGGAAGCTTTGCATTGTGTTCAGTGATAAATCATGGTTCTGTGCCACACTGGATAAAGATTGTTGGTAAGTACAGCAATGGCCTGGGGAGAGGTCCCATTCTTTCATAGTTTAGGAGAAGCATAGCAGTGTTACTATCGTCATCGTGACATGGGGAACCATCAGGTATGGCTCCAGGCCTTGAGTGTGTGATGTTCACATGCTTTATTTCTTCGTTGATGGTCCACAGTGTTGACATACAGCGTTGCTATACTGGCTGAAAAAGGGGGCGGGGGGGGGGGGGGGTGGCAATTCAACACAGACTACATTACATGATGTAGCCAACAGGCGCACATTTGTGTTTCACAGTTCTTTACTTTCACAGTTAAATGGCCAGGTCACTATTGCTTAACTTTCGATGTGCTTCATTAATAGTTTGCAGGAAAACATCCACATACTGCTACAATAGTTTACTGTTGAACATCTACAAGCAAAGAAAGCCAAACCACACATTTCACACTTCTTGAAGAATAAAAAGGTATGTGTAGAACAGACACTTATCATTATAGGTTTCTCGTCTGAAATTCAGCCATGGACTGACAGTCTGGTGACCAAAAATCAGGCCCTTATATATCCTCACAATAATAGGCACTGAAACTATAGATTGTTTGATGTTTAATTTACAGAAATTACAATTAAAACTTTACTCATTAAATTAACTGAATACATCGAAAAATTGATTCTTTTTAATAGTTTCTTCTACTACAAGAGTTAGGCCGAATTATTTGTTTAAATGATGAAATTAACAGATATCGTTATGCAAACAATACTTTTGACAAAACTGTTAATTACTTTGGAATTAATTAAGGGCTAGCTTTGCTAACACATTTTTTAATAGATCTAAATATATCCTTTAAGGATACTATTTGTTGTTCAAATGTTTATAATTAGTACAGAATTTATATTTGTTTATAAGTCAACAATAGAATTTAAGTTGTGAAACAATTACTGATTTCATTCTATAACAAAAGATACTAAGTAGGCATAATCAAAATAAATTAGAAAATCTATTTCATACATAAAACTAAGCACAAAATTAAACCTAGTATTATATTTTTTTAAACTGAGGGCCAAATTATCTGTTTTAAGAAAATGCAGATTATACTCATATCTGTTAATGGTAATTAGTTACAAGTGAAAAAATTAACTTTAAGGAGGCAGATGGCAAAATAAGAGGGGATGTAAAATTATCCCAGCTTGCTTCATCACGTCACCCCCTCATTGTACTGACCAAATAGATATAGCAAATAGCTAACTGGGCAATTAAATGATCACAAATGACCCCAGAAATTGGGTTTAACAATCTACACACACAAAAAATATTACATTAGAAATCTCCCTATCAGAAATTGCAATACATATGTATTTTCAAATTTATACTTATATGAACTGGCTAAATGAAAATCCCCATAAGAAATATTTACGTACAGTGTATTATACAACGTCACAAAATATTCACAAGTTATATTTTTAACAAAAATTATGCATCTTCATCGTAATTGATATCCTTTTTGGGTAAACAAGGATTACATTCAGAGATACATATCATTTTATACAAGTCCTATCTTGCTTTAAAAAAAAATCGTCATGGGTTCCAAAAAGTTAAATTAGACTGTGCATTGCATTTCACTTTTTAGACAGAAAATTTCACTTGCTCAATGTTTAGTATTTTTCACAAGCAGTTTGACATTTTCACGTATTTTCTCACCAAGTTGGCCACACCTTCATCATTTCCAAGTGGCAGTTAGTAAGGAAATGCACTGCTATCAGTTCCCTTAGAAGTGGTTCTCCTCCACCACAGTACACGAAAAAATTAGACAAAATACCCTACTTTAGTACATTTACTTTTACTTCCAACTTAAGTATAAAAAATGTTTCACACTAAAATTGATAGTCATTACTTCATAAATAGATTCATTACACAGTTCTCATAACATCACAATAGTTATCACTAAAATTGACTATAATACAAAAGGTGGGGAATAGTAAAAATTGGAAAATCAAGTACACATTATACTACAAAACATTAATCTAGGACATAACTCTGTCTGAAACTGTTTCTTTCCCATTTGCAAAATAGCAAAAACTCAAGATGTGCAGTAGCACAGATTTACTAATCATTACATTATGAAAAAGAATTGAGTCATGAATATAATAGAGGGAAACATTCCACGCAGGAAAAAGTCTGCTTGTATCTGTGTATGTATGGTTGGATATGGGTGTGTGTGCGAGTGTATACCTGTCCTTTTTTCCCCCCAAGGTAAGTCTTTCCACTCCCGGGATTGGAATGACTCCTTACCCTCTCCCTTAAAACCCACACCCTTTCGTCTTTCCCTCTCCTTCCCTCTTTCCTGATGAAGCAACCGTTGGTTGCGAAAGCTAGAATTTTGTGTGTGTGATTGTGTTTGTTTGTGTGTCTATCGACCTTCCAGCGCTTTCATAAAGAATTGAGTCACCATCACATAACTTAATTACTACTCAAATAAAATTAAGGGGATGGAAGCTGTACCAAATCATAGCCCCGTTTCTCTACTCAGCTCTGAGCACTACTCTCATTCAACCAGAAAATTAAATCCTCACAAAATGCTACCAAATAGTTTATCAGTCAGAATGTTCACATAAGTTTAGCACCACAGTTATCAGTAAATCAGCAATATTACTTTTCTTCATTACAGTATTACCACTTCTAGCTCATAATTCCTCAGAACACAAATAGAAGTTTTCAGATAACCTTTAGATCCAATGACGCAGCATTATATAACTTGTACCTCACTAAAATATTGCTCTTTCTGTTAAGCTCTCATCCCCACCTGCAGTGTCATGAACTGCACAATACACGCAGTACCCAATGTAGCCTAGTTTAAAATTTGATCACCAGTATGGTTACACAACATTTGTTTAAAAAAAAATCTTACTGCAGAGACAGGCTACCTAACCATTAAGACCCTAACATTATTCATTATTATATTATTTCATTAGTGCTTCATTATCTAATAAATAAACACCTACTGTGCTTATCTAATGCAAAACTGACTCTACTGAAAAGCACACCATAGTAACAGATCCTTATGCTAAGGCATACTTAACCCTCATTACTGATCAGACAAAATTATCACTTAGAAGAACTATTATTTCACAGTATTCCATCAAACTTCCCCTCATGAACCATGGACCTTGCCGTTGGTGTGGAGGCTTGCGTGCCTCAGCGATACAGATGGCCGTACCATAGGTGCAACCACAAAGGAAGGGTATCTGTTGAGAGGCCAGACAAACGTGTGGTTCCTGAAGAGGGGCAGCAGCCTTTTCAGTAGTTACAGGGGCAACAGTCTGGATGATTGACTGATCTGGCATTGTAACACTAACCAAAACGGCCTTGCTGTGCTGGTACTGCGAACGGCTGAAAGCAAGGGGAAACTACAGCTGTAATTTTTCCCGAAGGCATGCAGCTTTACTGTATGGTTAAATGATGATAGCGTCCTCTTGGGTAAAATATTCCGGAGGTAAAATATTCCCCCATTCGAATCTCCGGGTGGGGACTACTCAAGAGGACGTCGTTATCAGGAGAAAGAGAACTGGCATTCTACAGATCAGAGCATGGAATGTCAGATCCCTTAATCAGGCGGGTAGGTTAGAAAATTTAAAAATGGAAATGGATAGGTTAAAGTTAGATATAGTGGGAATTAGTGAAGTTCGGTGGCAGGAGGAACAAGACTTTTGGTCAGGTGAATACAGGGTCATAAATACAAAATCAAATAGAAGTAATGCAGGAGTAGGTTTAATAATGCATAAAAAAATAGGAGTGCGGGTAAGCTACTACAAACAGAATAGTGAATGCATTATTGTGGCTAAGATACATAAAAAAATAGGAGTGCGGGTAAGCTACTACAAACAGAATAGTGAATGCATTATTGTGGCTAAGATAGACATGAAGGCCATGCCTACTACAGCAGTACAAGTTTATATGCCAACTAGCTCGGCAGAGGATGAAGAAATTGATGAAATGTATGATGAGATAAAAGATATTATTTGGCTAGTGAAGGGAGACGAAAATTTAATAGTCACAGGTGACTGGAATTCAAGAGTAGGAAAAGGGAGAGAAGGAAACATAGTAGGTGAATATGGATTGGGGTTAAGAAATGAAAGAGGAAGCCGTCTGGTAGAATTTTGCACAGAGCATAACTTAATCATAGCTAACACTTGGTTCAAGAATCATAAAAGAAGATTGTATACATGGAAGAATCCTGGAGATACTAGTAGGTATCAGATAGATTATATAATGGTAAGACAGAGATTTAGGAGCCAGGTTTTAAATTGTAAGTCATTTCCAGGGGCAGTTGTGGACTCTGACCACAATCTATTGGTTATGAACTGTAGATTAAAACTGAAGAAACTGCAAAAAGGTGGGAATTCAAGGAGATGGGACCTGCATAAACTGACTAAAGCAGAGGTTGTACTAAGTTTCAGGGAGAGCATAAGGGAACAATTGACAGGAATGGGGGAAAGATATACAGTAGAAGAAGAATGGGTAGCTCTGAGGGATGAAGTAGTGAAGGCAGCAGACGATCAAGTAGGTAAAAAGACGAGGGCTATTAGAAATCCTTGGGTAACAGAAGAAATATTGAATTTAATCAATGTAAGGAGAAAATATAAAAATGCAGTAAATGAAAAAGGCAAAAAGGAATACAAACGTCTCAAAAATGAGATTGACAGGAAGTGCAAAATGGCCAAGGAGGGATGGCTAGAGGACAAATACAAGGGTGGAGAGGCTTATCTCACTAGGGGCAAGATAGTTAATGCCTACAGGAAAATTAAAGAGACCTTTGGAGAAAAGAGAGCCACTTGTATGAATATCAAGAGCTCAGATGGAAACCCAGTTCTAAGCAAAGAAGGGAAAGCAGAAAGGTGAAAGGAGTATATAGAGGGTCTATACAAGGGCGATGTACTTGAGGACAATATTATAGAAATGGAAGAGGATGTAGATGAAGATGAAATGGGAGATAAGATACTGCGTGAAGATTTTGACAGAGCACTGAAAGACCTGAGTCGAAACAAGGCCCTGGGAGTAGACAACATTCCATTAGAACTACTGATGGCCTTGGGAGAGCCAGTCCTGACAAAACTCTAACATCTGCTGAGCAATATGTATGAGACAGGCGAAATTCCCTCAGACTTAAAGAAGAATATAATAATTCCGATCCCAAAGAAAGCAGGTGTTGACAGATGTGAAAATTACCAAACTATCAGTTTAATAAGTCACAGCTGCAAAATACTAACACGAATTCTTTACTGACGAATGGAAAATCTGGTAGAAGCTGACCTCGGGGAAGATCAGTTTGGATTCCGTAGAAATGTTGGAACACGTGAGACAATACTGACCTTACGACTTATCTAGGAAGAAAGATTAAGGAAAGGCAAACCTATGTTTCTAGCATTTGTAGACTTAGAGAGAGCTTTTGACAATGTTGATTGGAATAATCTCTTTCAAATTCTGAAGGTGGCAGGGGTAAAATACAGGGAGCGAAAGGCTATTTACAATTTGTACAGAAACCAGATGGCAGTTATAAGAGTCAAGGGACATGAAAGGGAAGCAGTGGTTGGGAAGGGAGTGAGACAGGGTTGCAGCCTCTCCCCAATGTTATTCAATCTGTATATTAAACAAGCAGTAAAGGAAACAAAAGAAAAATTTGGTGTAGGTATTAAAATCCATGGAGAAGAAATAAAAACTTTGAGGTTTGCCGATGACTTTGTAATTCTGTCAGAGACAGCAAAGGACTTGGAAGAGCAGTTGAACGGAATGGAAGGAGGATATAAGATGAACGTCAATAAAAGCAAAACGAGAATAATGGAATATAGTCGAATTAAGTCTGGTGATGCTGAGGGAATTAGATTAGGAAATGAGACACTTAAAGTAGTAAAGGCGTCTTGCTATTTGGGGAGCAAAATAACTGATGATGGTCAAAGTAGAGAGGATATAAAATGTAGACTGGCAATGGCAAGGAAAGCGTTTCTAAAGAAGAGAAATTTGTTAACATCGAGTATAGATTTAAGTGTCAGGAAGTCGTTTCTGCAAATATTTGTATGGAGTGTAGCCATGTATGGAAGTGAAACATGGACGATAAATAGTTTGGACAAGAAGTGAATAGAAGCTTCCAAAATGTGGTGCTACAGAAGAATGCTGAAGATTAGATGGGTATATCACATAACTAATGAGGAGGTATTGATTAGAATTGGGGAGAAGAGGAGTTTGTTGCACAGCTTGACAAGAAGAAGGGACCGGTTGATAGGACATGTTCTGAGGCATCAGGGGATCACAAATTTAGCATTGGAGGGCAGCGTGGAGGGTAGAAATTGTAGAGGAAGACCAAGAGATGAATGCACTAAGCAGATTCAGAAGGATGTAGGTTGCAGTAAGTACTGGGAGATGAAGAAGCTTGCACAGGATAGAGTTGCATGGAGACCTGCATCAAACCAGTCTCAGGACTGAAGACCACAACAACAACAACAACAACATTCCATCAAATTGCTTAAGATTCTGGCCTGAAGGCAATATACATACAACTCTTGCTTATTCTTTCCACATCCATTACTCCGGGCAACTATGTTTAAATTTGTAATTCCTTAATGTTAGAAAAGGCTGTACCATGACACATTTTTATAGGGACATAGTTATCTCAATATACTGACTGCACTGAACACAGACACTTCTGTCATACCACAATTAATATTAATATATGGTTTAATATTAATATATGGTTTATACTACATCTTGCCTCTGCTGCTGCACTCATGACCTCATTACTTCAGATGTTGATTATAGTTTTTAGATAATCTGCTCCTTCTCCTTCACATATGCTTACACCTTTCATATTCTGTTTACCTTACTTCATTGTTTGTCAGAAATTCTTTGACCGTGGTACCACTTTACTTTCTTCCATCCTCTTACTTCCTTACTTATCATTAACATAACATAATATAACATATATATAGATAACACTGGAGAAACCTTTTCCAGAATATTTCTATACTAAAGTATGTTGCTGTGCCAAATCACATGAGAGTCAAAGAAAGAAAGCTTCTGACTCACTTATAAACTAGGATAGGAGAAGAGTTTGACTGCCTCGGGAAACATGAAAAACAAGACAGATAGCTGGGGTAAGCATTATCACCACATAATGAATCCAACACAGAATGTTGAACCTTCTACTTGCTATTTGCACAAGAAATTAGTTCCAAATATTACATCAATTCTGAGGTTTTGAATCACCAAGAAATTGCACTCCTACAGCTGTCCTGCCATATTTACAGAGGGAATGTAAATAAAATTTAATGGGGTCGTTGTGGAGGTGTTGTGAGGGAGACATGGTATTAGAAGGTGGAAAGTGTAACATGAGGCTGAAATGAAAATGAAAATAAAAATAAAAATATATAAGGAGAGGTAAAGGTGAACTAGAAAGCAACTGGAGGTCTGGAGTGAAAAAAGGCGAAAAAGTGTTGGTTAAAGCTGGGTTATGTTGATCCTGTGCTGAACTTGGGTTGGTAGACAATGATGTGCACATAGGTTAGGTCGTTGTGTTGCCGCCAAAACACGTTAAAGGGTGAAGAGATTCGGGAAAATTCTGAAAAAACTGCGTGTAAATGTATTAAAAGGAGTGGTGGCAAATTATGAAAATGAGGCTAACAATTGTCTGACGAAGAAATAATGGCATTAAAGCCCGTGGGAAGCGACTAAAAATGATCAGTGATGTGGGAAAAACGGAAATGGAAATAAAGCAAAAGTTATTAGAACTAGCCAAAATGGTTGTTTAATAGGTGAAAGGAACTGTTTGTGAACTAGGAATGGTGGATTTTATAGCAGCGGTAGTGTTGAAAGTGGAATTTTTTTAATTTTTTTTAATTTTTTTTTATTTTTTTATTTTTTGTGGTTTGGAAGTGGGTTGCATATTATTGAGTATAAATAGGCGGGATAAAATTGTATAGTAGATTACGGTAAAAAGGAGAAGGTGAATACAAAGTGAAACTAGTGGCAAAAACAGAGAGACAAAATAAGATGACAGAAAAGATTTCGAAATGCAACAGTGACAATAACAAACGTAATTGTTGAGTTCAAATTAATGATATGGATATAATAGAGGGAAACATTCCACGTGGGAAAAATATATCTTAAAACAAAGATGATGTGACTTACCAAACGAAAGCGCTGGCAGGTCGATAGACACACAAACAAACACAAACATACACACAAAATTCAAGCTTTCGCAACAAACTGTTGCCTCATCAGGAAAGAGGGAAGGAGAGGGAAAGACGAAAGGAAGTGGGTTTTAAGGGAGAGGGTAAGGAGTCATTCCAATCCCGGGAGCGGAAAGACTTACCTTGGGGGAAAAAAGGACGGGTATACACTCGCACACACACACATATCCATCCACACATATACAGACACGAGCAGACATATTTAAAGACAGAGAGTTTGGGCAGAGATGTCAGTCGAGGCGGAAGTGCAGAGGCAAAGATGATGTTGAATGACAGGTGAGGTATGAGTGGCGGCAACTTGAAATTAGTGGAGATTGAGGCCTGGTGGGTAACGGGAAGAGAGGATACATTGAAGAGCAAGTTCCCATCTCCAGAGTTCGGATAGGTTGGTGTTGGTGGGAAGTATCCAGATAACCCGGACAGTGTAACACTGTGCCAAGATGTGCTGGCCGTGCACCAAGGCATGTTTAGCCACAGGGTGATCCTCATTACCAACAAACACTGTCTGCCTGTGTCCATTCATGCGAATGGACAGTTTGTTGCTGGTCATTCCCACATAGAATGCATCACAGTGTAGGCAGGTCAGTTGGTAAATCACGTGGGTGCTTTCACATGTGACTCTGCCTTTGATCGTGTACACCTTCCGGGTTACAGGACTGGAGTAGGTGGTGGTGGGAGGGTGCATGGGACAGATTTTACACCGGGGGCGGTTACAAGGATAGGAGCCAGAGGGTAGGGAAGGTGGTTTGGGGATTTCATAGGGATGAACTAACAGGTTATGAAGGTTAATCCTACTCCCAACATCACCACTGCTGAAGCCCAGGCTATCCGTGATCTGAAGGCTGACCGATCCATCGTCATTCTTCTGGCGGACAAGGCTTCCACGACCGTGGTACTTTATCGTTGGGAGTATGTGGCTGAGGGACTGCGTCAGCTTTCAGACAACACCACATACAAAGTTTGCCAAGGTAACCCCATTCCCTATGTCCAGGCAGAGCTTCAAGGAATCCTCAGAACCTTAGGCCCCCTGCAAAACCTTCCACCCGACTCCATCAACCTCCTGACCCCACCGACACCCCGCATCCCTACCTTCTACCTTCTTCCTAAAATCCACAAACCCAATCATCCCAGCCGCCCCATTGTAGCTGGTTATCAAGCCCCCACAGAACGTATCTCTGCCTACGTAGATCAACACCTTCAACCCATTACATGCAGTCTCCCATCCTTCATCAAAGACACCAACCACTTTCTCGAACGCCTGGAATCCTTACCCAATGTGTCATCCCCGGAAACCATCCTTGTAACCATTGATGCCACTTCCTTATACACTAATATTCCGCACATCCAGGGCCTCACTGCGATGGAGCATTTCCTTTCACGCCGATCACCTGCCACCCTACCTAGAACCTCTTTCCTCATCGCCTTAGCCAGCTTCATCCTGACCCACAACTTCTTCACTTTTGAAGGCCAGACATACCAACAACTAAAGGGAACAGCCATGGGTGCCCGGATGGCCCCCTCGTACGCCAACCTATTCATGGGTCGCTTAGAGGAAGCCTTCTTGGTTACCCAGGCCTGCCAACCCAAAGTTTGGTACAGATTTATTGATGCCATCTTCATGATCTGGACTCACAGTGAAGAAGAACTCCAGAACTTCCTCTCCAACCTCAACTCCTTTGATTCCATCAGATTCACCTGGTCCTACTCCAAATCCCATGCCAATTTCCTTGACATTGACCTCCACCTGTCCAATGGCCAGCTTCACTCGTCCGTCCACATCAAACCCACCAACAAGGAACAGTACCTCCATTATGACAGCTGCCACCCATTCCACATCAAACGGTCCCTTCCCTACAGCCTAGGTCTTCGTGGCAAACGAATCTGCTCCAGTCCGGAATCCCTGAACCATTACACCAACCACCTGAAAACAGCTTTCGCATCCCGCAACTACCCTCCCGACCTGGTACAGAAGCAAATAACCAGAGCCACTTCCTCATTCCTTCAAACCCAGAATCCCCCACAGAAGAACCACAAACGTGCCCCACTTGTGACAGGATACTTTCCGGGACTGGACCAGACTCTGAATGTGGCTCTCCAGCAGGGATACGACTTCCTCAAATCCTGCCCTGAAATGAGATCCATCCTTCATGAAATCCTCCCCACTCCACCAAGAGTGTCTTTCCGCCGTCCACCTAACCTTTGTAACCTGTTAGTTCATCCCTATGAAATCCCCAAACCACCTTCCCTACCCTCTGGCTCCTATCCTTGTAACCGCCCCCGGTGTAAAACCTGTCCCATGCACCCTCCCACCACCACCTACTCCAGTACTGTAACCCGGAAGGTGTACACGATCAAAGGCAGAGCCACATGTGAAAGCACCCACGTGATTTACCAACTGACATGCCTACACTGTGATGCATTCTATGTGGGAATGACCAGCAACAAACTGTCCATTCGCATGAATGGACACAGGCAGACAGTGTTTGTTGGTAATGAGGATCACCCTGTGGCTAAACATGCCTTGGTGCACGGCCAGCACATCTTGGCACAGTGTTACACTGTCCGGGTTATCTGGATACTTCCCACCAACACCAACCTATCCAAACTCCGGAGATGGGAACTTGGTCTTCAATGTATCCTCTCTTCCCGTTACCCACCAGGCCTCAATCTCCGCTAATTTCATGTTGCCGCCACTCATACCTCACCTGTCATTCAACATCATCTTTGCCTCTGCACTTCCGCCTTGACTGACATCTCTGCCCAAACTCTTTGTCTTCAAATATGTCTGCTTGTGTCTGTATATGTGTGGATGGATATGTGTGTGTGTGTGTGTGTGTGAGTGTATACCCGTCCTTTTTTCCCCCTAAGGTAAGTCTTTCCGCTCCCGGGATTGGAATGACTCCTTACCCTCTCCCTTAAAACCCACATCCTTTCGTCTTTCCCTCTCCTTCCCTCTTTCCTGATGAGGCAACAGTTTGTTGCGAAAGCTTGAATTTTGTGTGTATGTTTGTGTTTGTTTGTGTGTCTACTAAAATGTTCCTCCTGACTGATCTCTGTCACAATTTAACACTATAAATAATTGCACTAATCAGGTTATCTGTGCAGACATTTAGAGCATGTTTAAGCTAACACTAATTAAAAGAAGACATAACACAAATATTCATAAACAAAAGAGAAATTCAATCTTATTCTTATAACTAACTACTTCTACACTAGTACATTATCTCTACAGATCACACATCATTAATGTTCATTCATTTTCAAAAGAATAGTGTACCTTTTTTTTACGCATAACACATAGGACTATTAGTCATTTAGTGTAGGAATATTTTCACATCCTTACGCAGATACAGCCCCCGTACTCTTCCTGAGTGGGGATCTGCTAAGAGATAGCTACTATTTCCTTCTTGGACTAAGTAATGGAGTATGAGGCTCGACAGTAGGTTTTGTGAGGCTTCACCTCGATATTGTATTGATATCCCTTAACAATTCCTGTTCGTTCTGAAAATACATCTGCATAGTTAGATAATAACTGCACCAAATCCTGCTGTTGCATTGAGTTCAAATTTTCGGACTGTGATACTTTGTTCACAAGTGTGTCCACATTTGCTTTTAATTGATCACCTTGTACGTCTGGATAATAGCGATTTTGTCCTAGAGAATGATTGTCTAAATGTAGTATCCACTGATTCCTACATTTTATGTTAATAGCATTACAATTAGGCACAGGTACCTCTTCAGATCTGAGCATGGACAATTCTATCCTCCTACCTGCGTTCATCAAACTTAATTTTCCCCGAGAAAGGTCGATTACTGCGTCCCTTTCTCTCAAAAAATCTACCCCCAAAATGCAGGCTACCTTTAAACTCTTTACTACCAGGAATGAGCATGCTATAGCTCCTCCCCGTATATAAATCTCTACCCACACTTGGAGTTTAATTATCTGTCGCTGTGCACTGATGGCTCCAGTGACTTTGCAATTGTTCAGAGGAAAAGTCAGCATACGCTTTTCTTTCCCCAGTACTCTGAATAAGTCCATACTCATGACACTGACAGTAGCACCTGTATCTACGATTGCTTGCACATCAATATTGTTAATTTTGATCTCTATTATCGCTTGTACTTTGTCTTTGTGCTCCTTTATGCACGTGGGTGGTCCAGTTATTAATTCATGTCCCATCTGTACCCCGTCATTGTACCTGAGGATACAGATTCTTGGTGGTTTGTTCTAGTGTCGGGCTGCTCTCACTCCAAACCTCAGCCGACGATGGAGAGCGTATCTCGGCTGAATGTAGTTTGTTGGATTATTACTGGTGGATGGGTGTGGCTGCTCTGTGTTGCTGACCTCCACTATGCGTAAGTTGTGTTGCGTCGGCCGCCATGGTTGCGCAATTGGCGCATTTTGTGGTGGCAGTCGGTTATTGTCATATCTTTCACTGTTTTGCCGGTCCGGACTGGGCCTGTGGTTCTGTGGCCAAGTTCGGTTTGCATCGTTATAGGTATTAGCGTTCCACGGCCCCCTGGCATTTTTCCATCTACTATTGCTTGGTGGGCCTATTTCAAATCCGTCATCAGACCTCCTTTTCCGGTCATTATTCACCGGCGGACTATTGCCGTTCCGGTCTCTACCTCTATTGCCGTTTTGTACATAATCTTGTCTCCTATTGTTACCTCCGCCGTTTCCATTATTTGGTGGAGGCGTGTTATTTCGACCATTTCTGTAACCATTTCCATTACTTATAGCCTGTTCAGAGGCTGCCTTAACATCCTCCTGAATCAGGTCAATTGAGTCCAGAACAGACAAGAAATGTTCCATGTTGTTCTCCGGTACGTGTATAAGTTTTTCCCTTATGTGTATCAGCAAGTGTGATTTCAAAAGTCTGATCAAATCCCAGGATGAAATCTGCTCGTCCCAGTAACGGGTCTTATTAATGTATTTCTCAAAATATTTTCGCAAATTGCCTAATTGTGGAGAATACGGCTCTGGATTGTATACCTCTTTCCGTAATCTCTCGTGAATACATGTTGACCAATATTTGGCCAAGAATGCCTTTTCAAGTTGCTCATATGTGTCGCAACTGTCAGCTGCTTCGGTTGCCCATAATGCAGCATCTCCTTGTATGTAAGACATAACAAACTGTATTTTCTGTGTATGACTCCAAACGCTAGGCAAAATGTTTCTAAATCCCTTGATAAACACTACAGGGTGAACAGATTTCTTCTCGGTTGTAAAGATCTGAAACTGTTGGTTTCTAATCAGGCTTTCTTCAATCACTATTTTGGAGTGACATTTGTTTGTTTCGCTAACATTGCTTACCTGTTCTGTCTCGCAGTCGCAATTTTTCACTGCTGTACTTATATGCCTATCATTGTTGGACCTGGCTGGCGTGACACATGCCTGTGCATCGCCGTGCAGCAAGCTGTTTTCCAGCTCCGCAAGACGACGGTTGACATTCTGCTGCCACAGCGGAATGTCAGTGTGCACCGCCTTTTTTAGGTCCTGCATTTCCGCATTGGAGCCCACGTCTTTGGCCTCAATCGCGGCGTGCACCTTCTCGTCTATTTTTTTTATACATTCGTTTTCAATTTTGTGCACTTGTTCGGACATTTTCTGATCAATTACTTGACTTGTGTCAATTTCTAATTGTTCTATCCTGTTAGCCAGTACACTAATTTCATCTACGATACTGGCATTAGCCACTTGGATACTATCTACTCTTTCGCTCAGTTCTTGCACCGCTTTGGGTATGGTTTCATAGTTTTGTCTCAAACTAACAATCTCACTTTGCATAGCTTCCAAAGATTGCATTAACTGCAAGTCTCTCTCATGCAGGCGTCGATCACGCTCTGCTTGTTTAGCATCACGTTCTCTATCGCGTTCTGCTTGCATACGTGCAAATTCAGCTTGGAAATTGAGCATGCGCTCGAACATAACCCTTAATGACTGCACTTCTGACACCTCACCACTCTCTAGTCCGTGTCTAGTGCTTGTGGGTGGCACAGCATTTCTACTATCAACTGAATCACTGGCTGGCAGTGGCAACATTTCTTGCCCTTCTGCCCCCAGATTCTTACATTGTACTTCCTGAACTACGCCACTAACATTACTTTGTGCCTCACTTTCTAACTCGGTATCACTACTTGCTAACTGTTGTCCATTATCCATGTTTATATCTTTCTGACTACGCAATCTAACCGTAGTCAACAAAAGAAACAAAATCTGAACTAAGTATCCTAACACTCAGGTTTCACTGACATAATCACACAAGAAATGGTCATTTGTTGAAACACACTTATTATATACTACAATGACTAACTACTCAAATGTCCTGTTATTTTTTAAAAAGAACACTAACAACAAGCACACCACTGATGATCCGAGAACACTGCACTGAGGCTACTTTACTACCCACAGGACAACTACACTGTAGCTTTACCTTATGGTGATCTATCTTGGGTGCAGCTGCCCCCTGGTATTGTGGTAGGTAATTAATTTTTCGATATAATGAGCTCTCTTCTTCAGCTTGCCTCTGGGTATATAGTGTTCTCATGCAATATTGGTTAGGCAATACATACAATACATGAAAAAATATTAGTTGTTCTCCAACAAAGTTCGACTACAATAATTCCCAAGTTATCTCATGGGTATTTTGTGGCCACTGCATATTCGAGCCCTGCGTTATTGGGCGCCAATTTAATGAAATTACTAATTAAAGAAAAAATAAAATAATCATCATAATCAACAGTTACCCTTTTCTTTAAATTTGTTTTTAGTTAATTTGCCTTTCTTTCCTTCTGTACGTACGAACTTTGTTGTAGAACCTCTTATTTACGTGTGGTAATAAAAATTCATTTACACAGAATTAAGTACATTTAAAATTATGTGAATTCATATTAACTGATTAAGAATATTTAGCTGAGAATTAAATCCTTTATATAATTCGGCCTTGGCACACATTTTCTAAATGCAGTGGTTTTTTTTTTTTTTTAATATTTACTGAATTCCTTCCCGGCATTAGCTATGGAACACAAGACTGTCTCTATTAGCAGAAAATGGTTAAATATTGCCAAGCTGACATTTAATTATCACTGATAAAACACACTTCACTATACATTTAAGTTATTTGAAAGAACCAAAATTGTTAAATTTCAACATTAACTATCCGCCTATGAATGCACAAATGTGAAACTAGTAATAAATTCCATCAGTCTCAGGATCCCTGTAAAAGAAAAACATTTTCTTAAATGCAGTGCTAATTTTTATCTGCTCCCGATTTATGGGTTTGGTTAATTTTTCCTAGCGGGACAATTTTTTAAATGTGCCGCCACTGCAAATTGTTCGGTCGCGGCACAGCCCAGCAACACCGCTAAAAATGCTGAAAATTCTTTAAAGAATATTATAGATGACATGGGCAAGCTAATTTACATTAATAATACACACTTTTGATAAATTATAATGTATTTAGACCACTACAATAATTCAACTTACATTAGTTTGTAATTTCTCCTCTAATGGCGGCTAAATCTAGATACAGACGAAAGAAGTCTACCCATTCATAAAATGCTACGTCACAGGTTCCTCTCACTTTCAGCTCTACAGGGAGACGACAAAGAATGCACACTAAGTATTCCTATTTATACGACTTTCAAACGTTAATGTCTCTTTGCAATCTGCGGCTGTATTTTACATTTTTCTTATCGCAGATATTGACACATTTCGTAATTACATTATGAGTATAGAAATATTACAATCATAAATACATCGAGAATATTACTACAGAAAATATTACAATAATAACGAATGTCCTTTACACAAAATTAAATAATATTTTTTGTTAAATAATTACAGTATATACAAATTGCTTCATAGCAGCGTATATAGTACAATTAAATTTTAGTTTATTAATAGTGTGTGTGTTGCCAGGGAATGTTACAATCACTACCTGCTCTAGTGCAAGACAAAACTGGAGCATTATCTAGTTTAAATGGTTTGACCCAGAATGAAAGTCATCTCCTCCATTTCTGTAATTGAATTTCTCCTACCATTTCTGTGCCATTCTAGCTATCCTCCACACAACCATTCTTAGAATTTATACTGTAATTAGTCCTATTCACCCCATTTACCTGAAATTATCTCCCTAGTTATTGTCATCAAAATTTCTCCTACAATCTTCCACTGAGGGATTCGCCCTCTCCACCTTATCAACATAATTCATGTACATGCAATTCTCTAACTTTCTGAGGCAACTTAGTTTCTAAACCTGTAATTATTGATTCGCTACCTAGCTCTTTGTCCAAATATTTCAGTTTGTTTATTCAAAGCTGACAGAAACCTTTCACAGTACCCTTCCTAGAGCCAAATCTCACTCCTCCCCAAAATCTACTCAAAATTCTCTGCTGCTTCTCTTTGGACCAATATTCATCTAAAAATGCCTTTTCAAAGCTAAACTACGAAGTACAACTATCAGCTACCTGAGCTGCCCATCCATAAGCATCCTCTTTCAAAAAACCTCTCACAAATAACATTTTTTCTTTGTCATTCCATGTTTCAGGCAAATCATTAAATTCCCTGGATGTACTTCCCCATATGGTTCAAAATTATTAAATTTCTTGCAACTAACAAATGAAGGACTGTCTGGGACACTACATACTGTATGCTTTAGATTTTGTACCTCTTCCACCTTTTTCTCTGTTTCAGCCAATTTTGAATCTACATTTTTATTTACTTTTATCAGTTTTTCCTCTACCACTACTGCACACTTGGTTTCTACCTCCATCTCAAAATCATTTTTAATCTGGTTCTCAAGTTTAACCCTGTTTTCAACACAAAATTTCCTGGCAGCTTTGACTTCATATTTACCCTGTTTTTCGGAAGCATCTACTCTTCTACTGTAGTCATCACAAAGCTTCTTTCTCTCTTCTACACATTCACTACTCATTAATGTTTATTTCTCATTCGTATACTGCTCTACTTTCTTTATCTTTTCATCACAATCGTTCAGTACTACCTTATCTCAATCTCCTTTTTAATTAGTTTCTTCACTACATCCTTTAAACTAACCACATCAGTTCTAATGCTGTTAGTTTTCTTTTCCACTCTATTAATGTCACCCTTCATACTATTTTCCACCCTATTAATGTCTTCTTTCATACTATTTTCCACCCTATTAATGTCTTCCTTTGTACAGATACTACTCAAACTACTCATTATATGTCTTAACATCACTTCTAATTTTTCATCTGCCATAAACTTTTGCCCTTGCTGACTTTCGCTACTAGGTTCCTCCTCCTTAATCATAGCAATCTCAACCACTTCAGTACTGTTTTCATCCATTTCACTCATATCCCCACACAATGTAGATGACACTTTAATCATTTCATCTACAATAGGATTTTCGTCCCCATTATTCAAGTTACATTCATGTAACCATGGACCTTGCTGCTGGTGGGGAGGCTTGCGTGCCTCAGCAATACACATAGCCGTACCGTAGGTGCAACCACAATGAAGGGGTAGACAAATGTGTGGTTCCTGAAGAGGGGCAGCTGCCTTTTCAGTAGTTGCAGGGGCAACAGTCTGGATGATTGACTGATCTGGCCTTGTAACACTAATCAAAACGGTCTTGCTGTGCGGGTACTGTGAACGGATGAAAGAAAGGGGAAACTACAGCTGTAATTTTTCCCCGGGGCATCCAGCATTGCTGTATAGTTAAATGATGATGGCGTCCTCTTGGGTAAAATATTCCGGAGGTAAAATAGTCCCCCATTCGGATCTCCGGGCGGGGACTACTCAACACGACGTCATCATCAGGAGAAAGAAAACTGGTGTTCTACGGATCTGTGCGTGGAATGTCAGATCCCTTAATCAGGCAGGTAGGGTAGAAAATTTAAAAAGGGAAAAATTAGTGAAGTTTGGTGGCAGGAGGAACAAGACTTTTGGTCAGGTGAATTCACGGTTATAAACATAAAATCAAATAGGAGTAATGCAGGAATAGGTTTAATAATGAATAAAAAAAGAGGAGTGTGGGTAAGGTATTACAAACAGCATAGTGACACAAAGCCCACCCCTATTACAGTAGTACAAGTTTATATGCCAATTAGTTCTGCAGATGATGAAGAAATTGATGAAATGTATGATGAGATAAAAGATATTATTTGGCTAGTGAAGGGAGATGAAAATTTAATAGTCACGGGTGACTGGAATTCGAGAGTAGGAAAAGGGAGAGAAGGAAATGTAGTAGGTGATTATGGATTGGGGGTAAGAAATGAAATAATTTTGCACAGTGCATAACTTAATCATAGCTAACACTTGGTTCAAGAATCATGAAAGAAGGTTGTATACATGGAAGAAGCGTGGAGATGCTAGAAGGTATCAGATAGCTTATATAATGGTAAGACAGAGATTTAGGAGCCAGGTTTTAAATTGTAAGACATTTCCTGGGGCAGATGTGGACTCTGACTACAATCTATTGGTTATGAACTGTAGATTAAAACTGAAGAAACTGCTAAAAGGTGGGAAATTTAAGGAGATGGGACCTGGATAAACTGACTAAACTAGAGGTTATACAGAGTTTCAGGGAGAGCATACGGGAACAATTGACAGGAATGGGGGAAAGAAATACAGTAGAAGAAGAATGGGTAGCTCTGAGGGATGAAGTAGTGAAGGCAGCAGAGGATCAAGTAGGTAAAAAGACGAGGGCTAATAGAAATCCTTGGGTAACAGAAGAAATATTGAATTTAATTGATGAAAGGAGAAAATATAAAAATGCAGTAAATGAAAAAGGCAAAAAGGAATACAAACGTCTCAAAAATGAGATCAACAGGAAGTGCAAAATGGCTAAGCAGGTATGGCTAAAGGACAAATGTAAGGATGTAGAGGCTTATCTCACTAGGGGAAAGATAGATAATGCCTACAGGAAAATTAAAGAGACCTTTGGAGAAAAGAGAAACACCTGTATGAATATCAAGAGCTCAGATCGAAACACAGTTCTAAGCAAAGAAGGGAAAGCAGAAATGTGGAAGGAGTACATAGAGGGTCTATACAAGGGCGATGTGCTTGAGGACAATATTATGGAAATGGAAGAGAATGTAGATGAAATGAAATGGGAGATACGATACTTCGTGAAGAGTTTGACAGAGCACTGAAAGACGTGAGTCGAAACAAGGCCCTGAGAGTAGACAACATTCCATTAGAACTACTGACAACCTTGGGAGAGCTAGTCCTGACAAAACTCTACCATCTGGTAAGGAAGATGTATGAGACAGGCGAAATACCCTCAGACTTCAAGAAGAATATAATAATTCCAATCCCAAAGAAAGCAGGTGTTGACAGATGTGAAAATTACTGAACTATAAGTTTAATAAGCCACAGCTGCAAAATACTAACGCGATGGAAAAACTGGTAGAAGCCGACCTCGGGGAAGATCAGTTTGGATTCTGTAGAAGTATTGGAACATGTGAGGCAATACTGACCCTATGACTTATCTTAGAAAATAGATTAAGGAAAGGCAAACCTACGTTTCTAGCATTTGTAGACGTGGAGAAAGCTTTTGACAATGTTGACTGGAGTACTCTTTTTCAAATTCTGAAGGTGGCATGGGTAAAATACAGGGAGCGAAAGGCCATTTACAATTTGTGCAGAAACCAGATGGCAGTTATAAGAGTCGAGGGGCAGGAAAAGGAAGCAGTCATTGAAAAGGGAGAGAGACAGGATTGTAGCCTATCCCCAATGCTATTCAATCTGTATATTGAACAAGCAATAAAGGAAACGAAAGAAAAATTTGGAATAGGAATTAAAATCCATGGAGAAGAAATAAGATCTTTGAGGTTTGCTGATGACATTGAAACACTGTCAGAGACAGCAAAGGACTTGGCAGTTCAGCAGAATAGACAGCGTCTTGAAAGGAGGATATAAGATGAACATCAACAAAAGCAAAATGAGGATAATGGAATGTTGTCAAATTAAATCGGATGATGCAGAGGGAATTATATTAGGAAATGAGACACTTAAAGTACTGAAGGAGTTTTGCTATTTGGGGAGCAAAATAACTGATGATGGTCGGAGTAGAGAAGCTATAAAATGTAGACTGGCAATGGCAAGGAAAGCATTTCTGAAGAAGAGAAATTTGTTAACATTGAGTATAGATTTAAGTGTCAGGAAGCCGTTTCTGAAAGTATTTGTATGGAGTGTAGCCATGTATGGAAGTGAAACATGGATGATAAATAGTTTGGACAAGAAGAGAACAGAAGCTTTCAAAATGTGGTGCTACAGAAGAATGCTGAAGATTAGATGGGTCGATCGTATAACTAATGAGGAGGTATTGAATAGAATTGGGGAGAAGAGGAATTTGTTGCACAACTTGACTAGAAGAAGGGATCAGTTGGTGGGACATGTTATGAGGCATCAAAGGATCACCAATTTAGTATTGGAGGGCAGCGTAGGGGGAGTCCAAGAGATGGATACACTAAGCAGATTCAGAAGGATGTAGGTTGCAGTAGGTATTAGGAGAGGAAGAAGCTTGCACAGGATAGAGTAGCATGGAGAGCTGCGTCAAACCAGTCTCAGGACTGAAGACAACAACTACATTCATGTCTTGATTTATAACCACAATCGTCTACAGAACCAGTCTCCTGGTGTCCCTTGTCTCCCATCACACTGTTTTGTTTGTTAAGGCCACTCATTATATCTCACTTAACAGAAAAGAGCTTTTGCTATGAAATTAGCTTCTTCTCATCCACTCATCTCCTGCTGCGGTGCTGCTGCTGCTGCAAGTTGTAATTCTCTCGGCGGGCGTCTTGTTTATCCCGGTCAGCTGTGTCCACCTGCTTGCTGATTAGCTGCTCATGTACTCAGCGGCTGCTTCGACAGAACCCACTCACTGATTGGCTGCTGTCGTACTGTGGCCACGAAACCCAAGTGCTAATTAGCTGTTGCTTCTCCTCCATTTAAATCATTGTAAACCACTTGAGTTCACTGTCAAAGTTATTGAGTCCTAGTTTACTGCACCCACATAAAATAGTCCTCACTCGGGACACCATGTGTGACGTTAGCCTGTTTTATTTCTTCTTGATGGTCCTCGGTCAACGTACTGTGTTGCTATACTGGCTGAAAAATGGGAGTGGAAGTTCAACACTGACTACTTTAAATGATGTAGGCAACAGGCACCCAATTGCGTTCCACAGTTCTCTACTCTCACTATTCACAACCCCCTAAAATACAGAGTTATATGGCCAGTGCACTATTGTTTAATTTTCGATAAGCCTCATTAATAGTTTGCAGGCAAACATCCACATACTGCTACAATAGTTCAATGTTGAACATCTACGAGCAGTAAAAGCCTAACAACACATCTCACAGTTCTTGAAGAATGTAAAAGGTACATAGGGAACAGACATTGTCATTGTTTTAACACATGGCCTAATTGTGTTACACTTATTTCACAGTTAAGCTGATGCATTGTTGTTGATCTAACCATTACGGGTTTCTCATCTGAAATTCAGCTGTGGGCTGACTCAAAAATCAGGCCCTTATATATCCTCGCAATAATAGGCACTGAAACTATAGATTGTTTGATGTTTAATTTACAGAAATTACAATTAAAACTTTACTCATTAAATTAATTGAATACATCGAAAAATTGGTTCTTTTTAGCAGTTTCTTCTACTACAAGAGTTAGGCCGAATTATTTGTTTAAATGATGAAATTAACAGATATCGTTACCCAAACAATACTTTTGACAAAACTGTTAATTACTTTGGAATTAATTAAGGGCTCGCTTTGCTAACACATTTTTGAATAGATCTAAATAGATCATTTAAGAATACTATTTGTTGTTCAAATGTTTATAATTAGTACAGAATTTATATTTGTTTATAAGTCAACAATAGAATTTAAGTTGTGAAACAATTACTGATTTCATTCTATAATAAAAGATACTAACTAGGCATAATCAAAATAAATTAGAAAATCAATTACGTACATAAAACTAAGCACAAAATTAGACCTGGTGTTATATTCTTTAAAACTGAGGGCCAGTCTTTCTGTTTTATGAAAATGCAGATTATACTCACGTATGGTTCAAATGGCTCTAAGCACTATGCAACTTAACATCTGAGGTCATCTGTCCCCTAGACTTACAAATACTTACACCTAACTAACCTAAGGACATCACACACATCCATGCCCAAGGCAGGATTTGAACCTGCAACTGCACCAGCAGCATGGTTCTGAACTGAAGCACCTAGAACCGCTCAGCCACAGTGGCCGGCATACTCATGTATGTTAATGGTAATTAGTTAAAAGTGAAAAAAATTAATTTTAAGGAGGCATATGGCAAAACGAGAATAGAAGTAAAATAATCTCAGCTTGCTTCATCACAAGTGGTACTGATCGAGGGTACTCTGATAGTACAATAGTATGTTATGAACATCCTGTGTCCTCATGTCTTACATCTCATGAAAAAGTATGTATAGTCATTGGGATTGACAAGGGTATGGGCCCTCAATATGGGTAGCTTAAAATACAAGCAGGTAAAAAATTTTATAATATTTTATACAGGCAACATTAGGGCTCTTGTGGCTTAGACTATGGGGGCGTCTGCCAGTCTAGGTAATAGTAGAATGAGAAAACAGGAATAGTGAGAGAAGGCAGTTTACATATGGATTAGTTAGTGACCAGTCAAGAACAGAGCCAGAAACAGATGGCTTAAGCCATCTACTGAGTAAGAAGGCTAAAAGACAAGAGAGTCAGAAACAAATGGCATGAAGAAATATGCTCTGTAACAGAGTTGAACCAGTTTTGACAGCAAAGTAATGGAAATGGTGGTATCTGGTGACGCCACAGTTGTACCTAGCGCATTGTCACTGTGCGAACTTAAACTGCTGACCTGGCTGGAAGGCATGTGAAGGAATTCAAAATAAACTTTTGTAACAGAATTGTAAAATTTACCCAGACTTTCTGGGCATCCTACCCACAATTGTGGAGTCATTTTTCAGAAGGACAATGCTTGTACACACATAGCAAAGGTCTCTATGAACTGTGGGCATAATGTTGAGGTACGCCAGTGGCAAGAAAGTTCCCCAGATCTGTTCCCAATAGAAAATGTGTAGGACCAGCATGGATGTCAACTCCACCCCATTACCAGTATCTAGAGTACAAGAACCAGTTACAATAGTTGTGGGCTAATTTGCCTCAGGATAGGATATTATGGCATTGTGACATCCTTCGCAACTAGAGCAATCCCTGAATCCAGATCAGAGGGTGTGCACCATTCTGACAAATGGCTTCATATTGTCAAGTAATTTTCAAATTTGACTTAGTTTTGTATTCACCTAAGTAACAACACATACCCACTCAATTAATGAAGTTTCACTTTGTTTCCTGTCCCCCCCCCCCCCCCCCCCCCCTCCCTCCGAGTGATTTGCATGTTTTGCAGGCAGTGTGTTTTAACAATCATCAGATCATTTGGGATTTGAGGAGACACTTATAGTATCTAAAGCAGGTACCTACATCTACACCTATACTCTCCAAACCACCATAAGGTGCATGTCAGAGGGTATCCCATTGCATCAATTATTAGGGTTTCTTCCTGTTCCATTCATGCCTGGAGCACAGGAAGAATGATTGTCTGAACGCCTTTGTGCATGCAGTAATTGTTCTAATCTTATCTTCACAACCCCCTATGTGAGTGATACATAGAGTAATTATTTGAACCCAATTCTTGAAACTTTGTTAATAGACTTTCTCAGGATGGTTTATGTATATCTTCAAGAGTCTGTCAGTTCAGCTCCTTCAGTATCTCTATGACACTCTCCCATGAATTAAACAAGCCTGTGACTATTCATGCTGTCCTCCTCAATATACTGTGTTAGTCCTATCTGGTATGGGTCACACACATTTGAGCAATATTCTAGAACTGGTCACACGAGTGATTTGTAAGCAACCTCCTTTGTCGAGTGATTGGATTTCCCCAGTATTCTACCAATAAACCAAAGTCTACCACCTGCTTTACCCATGACTGAAACTATGTGATCATTCCATTTCATATCCCTTCAAAGTGCTACATCCAGGTATTTGTATGAGTTGAGCGATTAAAACATATGATTCATTGATATTATAGTCATAGGATACTATGTGTTTTTCATTTTCTGAAGTGCACAATTTTGCATTTCTTAACATTTACAGCAAGTTGCCAATCTCTGCATCACATTGAAATCTCTTGAAGATCTGACTGAATATTTATGAATATAATGAAAATAATCAATTTTTGACAATATAATGTAATTCTATAGATACAAAATCTTGTCACCAATCTGTGGCAGGAGAACACGCACTTACAAACGTTTAACTTATGCAAGCTTTAGGAGCCAGTGGCAACTTCTTCCATTAGCAGAGCTGAAGGGTAAGGAAGGGGGGTGAAGAAAAATGACTCGAGAGGTTTAGGAAAAAGATAGCAGTTCGGAAAAATCACCCAGAAACCTGGGACTGGGGAGACTTACCTACAGGATGAGAAAGAAAGGCATCTTACAGCTTCTCTGAGATAGTACTTCATTGTAGGTAACTGCATCATCTGAAAAAAGCCTGATTCAACTATTAATATTGCACGCAATGTCATTAATATACAACAGGAACAGCAAGGGTCCCAAGACACTTCTTTCTTGGGGCACACACAAAGTTACTTCTACGTATGACAATGACTCTCCAACCAAGATAACACGTCATTCCTAGCAAAAAGTCCTAAATCCACTCACAAATTTCACTTTGTAACAGAACATCCTCCTCTAGCAGTACTTTTCCTCAACAGTATTTGTCAATACCAGTATTATTTTTCGAATTTTGGACAGGTCAATATTATCTCAGTTGCTTCTCTGAAAACTTTCAAGCTAAAATTTATGAAAAGGAATAACGTTATAAAATATTTTAGTTTCAGTGCTGTAAATGTACGTACTAGTTCTGAATGTACAATTAATTTCTTTTTACTAAGGGAATGAAAAATAGTAGAAATTCATCTGTTAAGACAAGTTATAAATCCTTTGGAATATTGTTATTTCCACAGAGTGTGGGAGTCGTAAGCTTTCCTCTGATGTTATTGGATGTATTTTTGTGTGAACAATGTAATTTCAGCTTTGTTAATGTGAAAAATCATAATTACTGTATGATAAACTGTTGTTGTTGTTGTGGTCTTCAGTCCTGAGACTGGTTTGATGCAGCTCTCCATGCTAATCTATCCTGTGCAAGCTTTTTCATCTCCCAGTACCTACTGCAACCTACATCCTTCTGAATCTGCTTAGTGTATTCATCTCTTGGTCTCCCTCTACGATTATTACCCTCCACGCTGCCCTCCAATACTAAACTGGTGATCCCTTGATGCCTCAGAACATGTCCTACCAACCGATCCCTTCTTCTGGTCAAGTTGTGCCACAAACTTCTCTTCTCCCCAATCCTATTCAATACTTCCTCATTAGTTATGTGATCTACCCATCTAATCTTCAGCATTCTTCTGTAGCACCACATTTCAAAAGCTTCTATTCTCTTCTTGTCTAAACTGTTTATCGTCCACGTTTCACTTCCATACATGGCTACACTCCATACGAATACTTTCAGAAACGACTTCCTGACACTTAAATCAATACTGGATGTTAACAAATTTCTCTTCTTCAGAAACGTTTTTCCTTGCCATTGCCAGCCTACATTTTATATCCTCTCTACTTCGACCATCATCATTTATTTTGCTCCCCAAATAGCAAAACTCCTTTACTACTTTAAGTGCCTCATTTCCTAATCTAATTCCCTCAGCATCACCCGACTTAATTAGACTACATTCCATTATCCTTGTTTTGCTTTTGTTGATGTTCATCTTATATCCTCCTTTGAAGACACTGTCCATTCCATTCAACTGCTCTTCCAAGTCCTTTGCTGTCTCTGACAGAATTACAATGTCATCGGCAAACCTCAAAGTTTTTATTTCTTCTCCATGAATTTTAATACCTACTCTGAATTTTTCTTTTGTTTCCTTTACTGCTTGCTCAATATACAGATTGAACAACATCGGGGAGAGGCTACAACCCTGTCTTACTCCCTTCCCAACCACTGCTTCTCTTTCATGTCCCTCGACTCTTATAACTGCCATCTGGTTTCTGTACAAATTGTAAATAGCCTTTCGCTCCCTGTATTTTACCCCTGCCACCTTTAGAATTTGAAAGAGAGTATTCCAGTCAACATTGTCAAAAGCTTTCTCTAAGTCTACAAATGCTAGAAACGCAGGTTTGCCTTTCCTTAATCTTTCTTCTAAGATAAGTCGTAAGGTCAGTATTGCTTCACGTGTTCCAGTGTTTCTACGGAATCCAAACTGATCTTCCCCGAGGTTGGCTTCTACTAGTTTTTCCATTCGTCTGTAAAGAATTCGTGTTAGTATTTTGCAGCTGTGACTTATTAAACTGATAGTTCGGTAATTTTCACATCTGTCAACACCTGCTTTCTTTGGGATTGGAATTATTATATTCTTCTTGAAGTCTGAGGGTATTTCGCCTGTTTCATACATCTTGCTCACCAGATGGCAGAGTTTTGTCAGGACTGGCTCTCCCACGGCCGTCAGTAGTTCCAATGGAATATTGTCTACTCCGGGGGCCTTGTTTCGACTCAGGTCTTTCAGTGCTCTGTCAAACTCTTCACGCAGTATCATATCTCCCATTTCATCTTCATCTACATCCACTTCCATTTCCATAATATTGTCCTCAAGTACATCGCCCTTGTATAGACCCTCTATATACTCCTTCCACCTTTCTGCTTTCCCTTCTTTGCTTAGAACTGGGTTTCCATCTGAGCTCTTGATATTCATACAAGTCGTTCTCTTATCTCCAAAGGTCTCTTTAATTTTCCTGTAGGCGGTATCTATCTTACCCCTAGTGAGATAGGCCTCTACATCCTTACATTTGTCCTCTAGCCATCCCTGCTTAGCCATTTTGCACTTCCTGTCTATCTCATTTTTGAGACGTTTGTATTCCTTTTTGCCTTTTTCACTTACTGCATTTTTATATTTTCTCCTTTCATCAATTAAATTCAATATTTCTTCTGTTACCCAAGGATTTCTACTAGCCCTCGTCTTTTTACCTACTTGATCCTCTGCTGCCTTCACTACTTCATCCCTCAAAGTTACCCATTCTTCTTCTACTGTATTTATTTCCCCCATTCCTGTCAATTGCTCCCTTATGCTCTCCCTGAATCTCTGTACAACCTCTGGTTCTTTTAGTTTATCCAGGTCCCATCTCCTTAATTTCCCACCTTTTTGCAGTTTCTTCAGTTTTAATCTACAGGTCATAACCAATAGATTGTGGCCAGAGTCCACATCTGCCCCTGGAAATGTCTTACAATTTAAAACCTGGTTCCTAAATCTCTGTCTTACCATTATATAATCTATCTGATACCTTTTAGTATCTCCAGGGTTCTTCCATGTATACAACCTTCTTTCATGATTCTTAAACCAAGTGTTAGTTATGATTATGTTGTGCTCTGTGCAAAATTCTACCAGGTGGCTTCCTCTTTCATTTCGTAGCCCCAATCCATATTCACCTACTATGTTTCCTTCTCTCCCTTTTCCTACACTCGAATTCCAGTCACCCATGACTATTAAATTTTCGTCTCCCTTCACAATCTGAACAATTTCTTTTATTTCATCATACATTTTTTCAATTTCTTCGTCATCTGCAGAGCTAGTTGGCATATAAACTTGTACTACTGTAGTAGGTGTGGGCTTCGTATCTATCTTGGCCACAATAATGCGTTCACTATGCTGTTTGTAGTAGCTTACCCGCATTCCTATTTTCCTATTCATTATTAAACCTACTCCTGCATTACCCCTATTTGATTTTGTGTTTATAACCCTGTAGTCACCTGACCAGAAGTCTTGTTCCTCCTGCCACCGAACTTCACTAATTCCCACTATATCTAACTTTATCCTATCCATTTCCCTTTTTAAATTTTCTAACCTACCTGCCCGATTAAGGGACCTGATATTCCGCGCTCCGATCCGTAGAACGCCAGTTTTCTTTCTCCTGATAACGACATCCTCTTGAGTAGTCCCCGCCCGGAGATCCGAATGGGGGACTATTTTACCTCCGGAATATTTTACCCAAGAGGACACCATCATCATGTAATCATACAGTAAAGCTGCATGCCCTCGGGAAAAATTACGGCTGTAGTTTCCCCTTGCTGAAAGCAAGGGGATGATAAACTAAACTGTCAGAAAATATATTTACTTAAAAAAATGCTGCAACAACAATCTTCAGACTTATTTAGTACAAACTAACAGGAGGACCTGATGTGAGATTTTCAGCTTCAAGAATCAGACCCCTAGACAAGAAGAACTGGAGCCATCTCAACATGATAAGGTAAGTAAATTAGAAAGTTTATTGTAATCTTCACTCCTCTCAAATCTTCGTAAGAGACTTTGCTTATTAATTACTTGGACTGGACATTGTTTAATGTGGACAATAGATGGAAGTAGGAAGAGGTGGGGGGTGATTACAACTTGATACCCCATAAGATCATACTTTTGACAATAAGAGTAGGTACAGTACTGAGTCAAATTCTTTTCAGAAATTGAGAAATACTGAATCCTCCTAGCTGCCTTAATACAAAGCTTTTGGTATGTCATGTGAGAAAACTGTGAGTTGGGTTTCACATAACAGATTTTTTTCAAAATCCATGTTGGTTTACATTGAAGAGGTCATCCTGTTCAAGATACCTCATTATGTTTGACCTCTGAATATGTTCTATGATTCCACAGCAAATTGATGTCAAGTATACTCCACAATAATTTTGTGGACCACTTCTGCTACCCTTCATGAAGACAGGTGTGACCTGTGCCTTTTTCCAAGAACTGGGCACTGTTTTGTGTTTGAGGGATTTATGATGGATTATAGTTAGAAGATGGGCTAACTCAGCCGAAAATTCAGTATAGAATATAATTGGGATTCCAATGGGCCCTGGAGCTTCGTTCAGCTTTAACAATTTCAGCTGTTTCTCAACACCACAGATGCTAATACTTATTTCATTCATCTTTTTGGTGGTACAAGTATTAAATTGGGGCAGTTGTCCTGGGTTTTCCTTTGTACAGGAACATTTGTAAACAGAGTTAAGCATTTCTGCTTTTGCTTTGCTGCCCTCAACTTCAGTTCTTGTCTCATTCACTAGGGGCTGGATAGTAACTTCATGGCAAACTTTACACACGACCTGAACTGCTTTGGGTTCTGTGGCAGATAACTTGACAGTGTTCTGCTATGGTAGTCAATGAAGGCATCAGACATTGCTCTCCTGGCAGCCAAAAGCATTTCATTCAGCATCTCTCTATCTGTGGCCCTATGCTATATTTTACATGTATTATGAAGTAATCTCTGTTTCTTTAGGAATTTCTTTACAGTGGATGAATACCACTGAAGTTTACTCTCATTATGAATTTTCTACTAGGTACATACACTGAAGTGCCAAAGAAATTGGTATAGGCATGTGTATTCAAATGCAGAGATGTGTAAACAGGCAGATATAGTGCTGCAGTCGTCAACACCTATATAAGACAACAACAAGTGCCTGGTGCAGTTGTTAGATCAGTTACTGCTGCAACAATGGTAAGTTATTAAGATTTAAGTGAGTTCGAATGTTGTGATATAGCTGGCACACAAGTGATGGGGCACAGCATCTACAAGGTAGTGATGAAGTGGGGAGTTTCCCATATAACCATTCCATAAATATCAGGAATCCGGTAAAACATTAAATCTCAACATCGCTGCGGCTGCAGAAAGATCCTGGAGGAACAAGACCAATGATGACTGGAGAAAATTTTTCAACATGACAGAAGTGCAACCCTTCCACAAATTGCCTCAGATTTTATTCCTGGGCCATTACCAAGTGTGAGCATGTGAATCATTGATATGGGCTTTTGGAGCCAAAGCCCACTCGTGTACCATTGATGGCTGTATGACACAAAGCTTTATGCCTTTCCTGGGCCTGTCAATACTGACATTGGACTGTTGATAACTGGAAACATTTTGCCTGGTCAGACGAGCCTAGTTTCAAATTGTATCAAGTGGATTATTGTGTTCGGATATGGAGACAACATCATGAATCCATGGACCCTGGATGTCAGCAAGAGACTGTTCAAGCTGGTGGATGCTCTGTAATAGAGTGGGGCATGTGCAGGTGGAGTGATATGCGACCCCTGATATGTCTGGATACAACTCTGATGAGCGACATACATGTAAGCATCCTGTCTGATCATATGCATCCATTCATGTCCATTGTGCATTCTGATGGACTTGGTCAGTTCCAGCAGGACAATGCAACACCCCACAACTCCACAACAGCTATAGAGTGGCTACAGGAACACTCTTCTGAGTTTAAACACTTCCACTGGCCACCAAAATTCCCAGATTTGCAGATGAGCATATCTGGGATGCCTTGTGATGTGCTGTTCAGGACTCTTATGGAGAGCCCTGCAGGATTCATTGTGTCAGTTCCCTCCAGCACTACTTCATATATTAGTTGAGTCCATGCCACATCATGTTGCTTGTGGGGGCCCTACATGATAATAGGCAGAAGTACCTGTTTTTTGGCTCTTCAGTGTATCTACCCAGCACATGGACAACTATTATTTTAATCTTGAACCAGAGTTCCTCTTATGCTGCTGCCCTGTGCTGGATGAAAGTTTCAAGTTACTCATTGAGCTGTGACACTACTTACTTTTTTATCTAGTTTACTGAACATATACATCTTTCTGCTCGTTTTAGTTGTCCTTTGGTAATGATTGTTGCCACAACTGCACCATAGGCACTGATACCAGCTTCACTCCGTTTCAACTATGAATTATGAAGGGACCAGTTTTGGTGCGGACAGCCTCAAAGGGGTCAGGCCTATTTGTTGCCACTAGAGCCAATATATTTCCATCATTCTTCTAGGTAGTTTTCAGAGAAGGCATTGAGTAAACTTTCACAGGATGCCTTAGCATTCCCACCAACAACAAAGCTTCCAAATTAATTGTTGGACGGTTAAAGTTTTCACCCATGGTTGCAGCATGATTGGAGAACTTACATACAAGCAAAATGAGGTTTTCTCTAAAGTTTTTGGTCACATTAGGAGATGAGTATGGTGGTCGATAGAAGGACTGCAATATCATTTTATGCCAAACCCCGATACTGAGTCTTGTTCAAACAATCTCACATGCAGCTTCAATTTGTATCTCAGTGCATCTGAGTTTCTTGTCTATTGCAATAAATACACCACCTCCATTTCCCATTTGCCTTTCCTTTCAAGATACAGTTAAATGTTCACCAAAAAGCTCCCTGCTAGTAATTTCAGGTTTCATCCAGCTTTCTGTACGTAGTATTACATGAGCTTCACTGCTTTCTATGAGTGCTTCAAACTGTGGCACTTTGTTGCAGATGATTTGGCAATTAACTATTAGCATTTTAATACTCTTACCAGTGGGAGGCATTTTTTTCTGTCTTACGCTGATACTTCTGGGTTTCCTACAGCTGTTGTTATCTGGATTGGAGGAAGAGGTACCTAATCAAAAAGAACCTTGTGTGCACCACTCACACAGTCGGCTTCTTTAGTTGCAGTGTCTGATGTGTAGTGCACACCTGTCCCATTTAGGGTGACCCTATAGTTCTCTACTGTACAGCCTAAGTCCACGAAATCGTAACCTAGCTTGTCACAGAACCTTTGAAGTCTCTGGTTCAGTTCTTCCACTCACCTCAGAACCAAAGGGCCATGGTCAGTTCTGGGGGTAAGGTAACTGCAGGACCTTCCATTCTTATCAAATCATTCACGCCCAATGGTAAGCATGATAACATGTCTGGAATTATATTTTGCAAATCCTTTATCTACTTAATTTCCATTTGTTATTCTTACAAGAATAGTATCCAACATATTAACCTGCTATATAGTAGTTGACTTTCCACAAGGAAAGCTGGTGCTTGGTGATCAGTATACAGTATTGTTTTAGGTCCCCAAATTAGAGTTTGAAATGTTTTATACTCCACGCTATAGCAAGTAACTCTTTCTCTGTTGCTGTGTAGTTCAACTCATGTTTGGTTAGCACCCTGATCACAAAAGCTAGTGTATTATGTTCTCTGATGCTAATATCCTAATCTCCGTGAAACAACTCATATGTTATGCAGTTCTCTCAGGTGTCAGTACTGAACTTAAAAGGTTTATTCATCTGTGGGCATTTTAAAATGGGTGCCTCTTCTAGAGCTAATTTAACCTCATTAAAGGCCGTAGGCTCTTTGTTACCCCAAATCCATTTAGTTTTCTCCTCAATAAGTTTAATAACTTAAGAGTATTCATAAGTTGACCATAAATATATTTCTTATAGAATCCTGCTAGTTCCAGAAATGCTTTCAATTGTTTAATTCTTTTAGGCTCTGGACATTCTGTTATGGCTCTTATCCTGTGTGGATCTGCTTTTATTCCATTTATGTGTGGCAAGTGGCCAAGAAACTTAAGTTCTTCTCTTCTAAAAATTGACTTTGACAGCTTATAGTGATTCCTTTAATGTAAAACCTTTCTAATGTTCTAACTTGTAAATCACAATGTTCTTTCCATGTCTTGGACACCAGCGGTATGTCATCTACACTCCTGGAAATGGAAAAAAGAACACATTGACACCGGTGTGTCAGACCCACCATACTTGCTCCGGACACTGCGAGAGGGCTGTACAAGCAATGATCACACGCACGGCACAGCGGACACACCAGGAACCGCGGTGTTGGCCGTCGAATGGCGCTAGCTGCGCAGCATTTGTGCACCGCCGCCGTCAGTGTCAGCCAGTTTGCCGTGGCATATGGAGCTCCACCGCAGTCTTTAACACTGGTAGCATGCCGCGACAGCGTGGACGTGAACCGTATGTGCAGTTGACGGACTTTGAGCGAGGGCGTATAGTGGGCATGCGGGAGGCCGTGTGGACGTACCGCCGAATTGCTCAACACGTGGGGCGTGAGGTCTCCACAGTACATCGATGTTGTCGCCAGTGGTCGGCGGAAGGTGCACGTGCCCGTCGACCTGGGACCAGACCGCAGCGACGCACGGATGCACGCCAAAACCGTAGGATCCTACGCAGTGCCGTAGGGGACCGCACCGCCACTTCCCAGCAAATTAGGGACACTGTTGCTCCTGGGGTATCGGCGAGGACCATTCGCAACCGTCTCCATGAAGCTGGGCTACGGTCCCGCACACCGTTAGGACGTCGTCCGCTCACGCCCCAACATCGTGCAGCCCGCCTCCAGTGGTGTCGCGACAGGCGTGAATGGAGGGACGAATGGAGACGTGTCGTCTTCAGCGATGAGAGTCGCTTCTGCCTTGGTGCCAATGATGGTCGTATGCGTGTTTGGCGCCGTGCAGGTGAGCGCCACAATCAGGACTGCATACGACCGAGGCACACAGGGCCAACACCCGGCATCATGGTGTGGGCAGCGATCTCCTACACTGGCCGTACACCACTGGTGATCGTCGAGGGGACACTGAATAGTGCACGGTACATCCAAACCATCATCGAACCCATCGTTCTACCATTCCTAGACCGGCAAGGGAACTTGCTGTTCCAACAGGACAATGCACATCCGCATGTATCCCGTGCCACCCAACGTGCTCTAGAAGGTGTAAGTCAACTACCCTGGCCAGCAAGATCTCCGGATCTGTCCCCCATTGAGCATGTTTGGGACTGAATGAAGCGTCGTCTCACGCGGTCTGCACGTCCAGCACGAACGCTGGTCCAACTGAGGCGCCAGGTGGAAATGGCATGGCAAGCCGTTCCACAGGACTACATCCAGCATCTCTACGATCGTCTCCATGGGAGAATAGCAGCCTGCATTGCTGCAAAAGATGGATATACACTGTACTAGTGCTGACATTGTGCATGCTCTGTTGCCTGTGTCTATGTGCCTGTGGTTCTGTCAGTGTGATCATGTGATGTATCTGACCCCAGGAATGTGTCAATAAAGTTTCCCCTTACTGGGACAATGAATTCACGGTGTTCTTATTTCAATTTCCAGGAGTGTACATGGATTATTAGTTCTTTCAGTAAATCCTTATCCAGCACTGTAGCCAAGGCTTTTATGAATACCAGTATTGAGATATTTAATCCAAAGGGTAACTGTCTAAATTGGTATGAATTACCCTTACACAAAAAAGCAGTAAATTTCTTTCAGGTCTCATCAAGTTTGATTTGACAGTACCCATACGTGAGATCCACAGAAATAAAATACTTTGCTTGCTCAAACTTCATCAATATTCTGTCTATACTGACTGGTTGATCTCTTTCAGGTTCTATGTGCTTATTTAGAGTATGTGCTGCAAATGCTGTTGCTTTATGCTCTACTAATAATGATTTATTGTGTACATGAAAAGTCCTTTCTAGTTTTCTTCCATCTAACATTTTAATAATCTACTCTTGTACAGCTGGTTGAACACTTAATGGTACTGGATAGGGTTTACAGAAAAAAGGTGATTCATCTTTGATCTCCAAACTACATACAAAGTTACCCAGTACTCCAGGTTTACCTGAGAAAACTTTACCGTACTTTATCAATCTGTGGTATAGATAATTTTTTCTGTACCTCAGTTAACAGATCAAATTCATAAACTTTTTTCTATTTAGTTCTTACATCATACTCTGTGTAGCCAAAGTGTTCTCTAAATCTGTCATTGTGCTTGCTTCTATAAGGTGGGTGTTATATGTCTTGGTATTACTAGTAATTTTCCAACTAAATGGAAAGACAAATACACACATCAAAAGAAGTTTTGCATCACCCCAGTTCCCAGAACTCCTGAAGACAGATGTTGACTGTGGATATTATATCACAAACACGGTCTCTTTGACTGTTCAGAGATGCCACTAAACTCATCCAAAGATGTAAACAACCATGCATGAGCAGCACCTATTAGACAGAGGGGGTCCGACAGCTGATCAATTCTAGTCATTCCACCAGGAAGGAGGTACATGACTCGTGTTGTCTGTAGTTCAACCATGCCTAGATGGTCAATACCATGGTTTGATCACATCTGCATTGTTACTTTGTGCCAGGAAGGGCTCTCAACAATGGAAGTGTCCAGGTATCTCGGAGTGAACCAAGGTGATGTTGTTCGGATAGGGAGGAGATACAGAGAGACAGGAACTGTCAATAACATGCCTCGCTCAGGCCACCCAAGTGCTACAACTGCAGTGGATGGTCACTGCCTATAGATTATGGCTCAGAGGAATCCTGACAGCAATGCCACCATGTTGAATAACACTTTAC
Source organism: Schistocerca piceifrons (assembly GCF_021461385.2). Taxonomy (NCBI): domain Eukaryota; kingdom Metazoa; phylum Arthropoda; class Insecta; order Orthoptera; family Acrididae; genus Schistocerca; species Schistocerca piceifrons. The sequence continues at coordinate 372,712,625 of NC_060145.1, read as the reverse complement.
ATGCAGCCACAGGACATTGTGTTATGACTCACACTGTGCACAATAGGCTGTGTGATGCACAACTTCACTCCCTACGTCCATGGCAATGTCCATCTTTGCAACCATGACACCATGCAGCGTGGTACAGATAGGCCCAACAACATGCCGAATGGACCGCTCAGGTTTGGCATAACATTCTCTTCACCGATGAGTGTCGCATATGCCTTCAACCAGATAATTGTTGGAGATGTGTTTGGAGGCAACCCGGACAGGCTGTACACCTTAGACACACTGTCCAGCGAGTGCAGCATGGTGGAGGTTCCCTGCTGTTTTTGTGGTGGCATTATTTGGGGCCAACATATATCGCTGGTGGTCATGGAAGGCGCCATAATGACTGTATGATACATGAATGTCATCCTCTGACTGATAGTGCAATCATAGCAGCAGCATATTGATAGGCATTCGTCTTCATGGACGACAATTTGTGCCCCCATTGTGCACATCTTGTGAATGCCCTCCTTCAGGCACCAACTATCTTGATGGATCCATGCCGAATCACCATTGAGGAGTGGGACAATTTGGACCAACAGTGCCTCGATGAACTTGTGGATAGTATGCCCCAATGAATACAGGCATGCATCAATTCAAGAGGATGTGCTACTGGGTATTAGAGGTACTGGTGTATGTAGCAATCTGAACCACCACCTCTGAAGGTCTCACTGTATGGTGTGGTTTTCATAAGCAATAAAAAGGGCAGAAATAATGTTTATGTTGATCTCTATTCCAATTTTCTGTATAGGTTCTGGAACTCTCAGAAATGAGGTGATCCAAAACTTTTTTTGATATGTGTACTTGGTCTTAATAAGTACATGTAATATCTGTGCTAAAAAATCTAATATTACTTTAAATCTTATCGGCTGATCAATAGCTAGTAGCAATAGCAAATGTACATTGGGCACTACAAAGCATGTCAGCATAAGTGTAAAATTGTATAATGCTGTTGGTGACCACACTTCATGCTTAATTTGTCTTGCCTTGTTTCCAGTTATTCCTACTACGTATGCCCCAGTAAACAGTAGTATTGGATACACTCTCTTATATGTTAGTACTTCAAACAAAGACTCGGACACAATAGAAATTTCACTCCCAGAATCTATGTACACACTCACTTCCTCATCATCAATAATTCCCAAAACTATTGGTTTAGTAAACTTGATAAATGTTTCTTTATCTTCTTCAGCAAGTAACCAATTTTGTAGTGGTGTTATCTCACTAAATGCAACAAACTTTTTTTCATATGGGCCTATGCTTAGTTGGACACATTGAATCATGACCCCTTCCTTGACCAGTACATCAATCGTTTTCCATTACTATTGTTATTTGGTTTCTTGGAAAAGGTTGCACTATTCTAGTGCCTTCCTTTATGCCACTATTGTGTATCGATGCTTCATTCTCCTAGTTATTGATGTTTAGATTTCCTATCCTGATTTTTTTTCTCCAACAATAATTTACCTCATTTTTTCTGGTATTCAGGGTTAAATTTATCTCCTTCCTGGCACATATCTTTGTGACTGGGACTATTGTACTCATCATCCATTGTATATAGATTTTCAACAAACAACACCAATTCATTCATGGTACACCAACTTCTATATAAAATTTCCTTTCTTACATTGTACAGTAGATGCCATATGAATACCTCTGATAGATGTACTTTCTTTGTTGGCTTATCTAAACACCTAGAACTTTTAAGTGCCATTCTATATACTTTTTGAAACTACTCCATGAATTGTTAAAATGTTTCAGGTCTAGTCAATTTCAATTTCTCCTGTTTTGTTGTAGACCAATATTTACACTTGAATTCCTCCTGAAAATCGTCTCGCAAGGTAATCTCTTCCAAGTTGGTACTTTCTCACTCAGCAGCATCCCCTGCAAATAACTCAAAAACGAAATCTGTCTTTCTAGAAACTTCCCACTTTTGTGGTAATGACCAGGAAAATTCTCACAGTAAGTGCACTGGATTTACTTTCCCATCTGGTTTAAACCATCTGGTTTAAAATTTGAAAAATGATTATAAAACTTCATTCCATTTTCCCAACTGTAATTTCTCTAATAGTATTGCTGTATCAAAAGATTTACCTTTACCTTGACTTTCTGTTAATTTCCTTCTAGTCCCATAGTCTTTTGAATTCATTGGTATTGTTAGTGACTTCCTTCATGGAAAGCTGCCCATATCCTAAAATTTGTGACGTCTCCTGAAATTTCCCCCCGCAAACCTGAATGTATCTTGTGCAAATACATAGAATTTCCATTGTCACTTCTCTGTTCTAGACTTTTTATGTGCATTTGTGCATCTGACATCTCATCTTTTACCAACTTTTATTCTGTTCCTGCAAAGTTACATGAACTATCTATGTCCATATGCAAATCATTAATATGTTCATGTACCTCTTCCTGAACTAAGTTACATTGTTTCAGAACTTCAGTGTGTATTTCTTCTCTCAGCACACTGAGTCTTTGATCTAACTTATGTCCTAAATACACCTCTAATGCTTCATGAGTGTCTTTAATCTGAGTTTATAACTATTGTCGCATCTGTTTTGGTTTTCCATTACTTACCCATGAGAGTCTTCAATCTGATTTCCTAAGTCTTGACGTATTTGCATGAAGTTATTACTAACACTCTCTTGAAATTTACCATGACTGTCTATTACTTGTATGAATCTCTTATATATCTTCAAAAAATTTGCATTGGATTGTTCTATCATTGTGAAAACTTTTCATTTGACTGTCTCTGTATGTCTTACAGTTTTTTTAATAATACTTTCAAGTTAACATTTGCCTATATTTTCATTGTTATCTCCAGTGTAAACAGACTCACAAATAATACTCAATCACTGCACTACACCCACAAAAACAATTTTAAAGTGAAATGCTAGTGTAGCTTACTGTGTGCTGACAATGGTCAGGTTGTTGATGAATGCCTGGTGACACAGTGGTGTAGACTGCGTGCTGGCATCCTGGTGGTGTAGACTGCACTCTGTGCAATGGATCAATCAATGGCAGCTGCGTGCTGGCTGGATGTCTCTTGGTGGGTTGTCTGTGGCTGCGTTTTTCATCAGTTGATGGATGCTCTTAGCTCAAGGACATTGACATCTTTGTTTATCATCCCTATTGCCATTGCCAACATCTCTTCTCTTTGCTGATTTATTACAATATTTTTTTCCTTTCAGTCTCATTTTTATCTGTCACTTCCCACATATAACCATACGGTCACCACATGGTGTGTTTTTTAATGGCTGATGACTGCTGTATTTAGCTCATGTGGTGATGTTTTGACTGCTTGAGCAACGTCTGTTCTAGACCTATTACTCTGCGCCACTACTCCTAACACCACCACCTTAACATTCCCTTATTAGATTGGTGTAGAGATTCAATGTTGTCAACTCTTGTTATTTATGTCAGTGTCCAGCTATGCTGTACCTTGTTCTTCCTCACTATCAAACTTCATTCTTCCATGCAGATATCTATAAGTGATGTGGCTATAAAACAAAACACTTCTTCTCTACTTAAATAAAGTGTAGATTGAATCCAATTGACTCTGTATAGTGTCACGAATTTTCATAAACAGTTACACTCCACATAGGAAGTTACTACCCACAGAATGAACTAAAATTACTTTCTCAAAGACCTCTCATTAACCTGTCTGTAAATAGTATAAAACAACAATTGCTTATATATATCTTATTTGTCTTTCTTGGTGCCAGAGATCTTCCATGGTACCAGAACTCCTTGATCCCTCCTTGCTCCATGGAGATTAAAAATGCTCTCTAGCAGGTAGACTCCACATCTATCAAGTAATACTTTCCCACAGTATGTGACCCGAAGTTTTCAAACAAATTGAGATCATGCACATCTTTCCCCTGAGCTCTATATCTGGCATTCATGATACATGCCCTTCCATGAATGGCATGCATCACCACAAGTGTACTACAGGATATTTTGAATAACTTAACTAAAAATGTGGAAGAAGATTTTGGGCAAACATCTCCTTGTCCATGGTAGTGCACCAAAGTACGCCATGCTTGGAAACCTAACTTTGAAACGTACTTAAATAGTAACACAGTCTGTGTTGGATATGAGTGCATACACCAACATTTATAGTGATTTTTATTGTTTTTGTGTGAATTATTTCAATAAGAATATGTATGTGACTGGAACATTATTCTATGAAAGGGATTTACAAAAGCTATTTTGCAATTTATTATCTGTAGAATGAGTAAGCTTTATTAGTAGCATATGTTGCTTAATTTTAGGCATTCTACTTTATGGAGATGCTGGGTGCCAAACAGTAAGACGTGTACTGTTCAGTGAAAGTGTCAGAATCCTAGATTTGAGATGTGTCTATTGCCCAAATCCCAGAGGTGGTTTGGTTATTTTATGCTGAGGACACCACAATGAATGTCTGATGTGCTGTGCCTCTCAAAACATGTATCTGAACTGGTAGCACTTTTATTTATTTTGTGATATTGGTTTAGTTTTTTACAATTCTATTTATTCTTATTTATGTATCTGATGCAGTGGCATTATCTGTACAGTTATTTTTTTTATTGTTGGAGGAGAAAAATCATGAGATTAGTGTTAGGATTAATTTGTGTCATTTTGTAATGTCAAAAAATGAAAAAAGGGACAAAGTATTAGATTAAAGATAAGTTCATCCCTTATAGGTTTTAAAGCTAATGCATGTTAATTCACGTACTTACTAGAATCATATTTAATATTTATTGGTATATCAATGTAGAGAAGGAATTTTTCCTAGTGTGTAGGTTGAGAACATAGTTTGAAAGCATGCATCCCTAGTTTTAAACACAGTTACATGATACTAAAACGACATGATACTCGAGCAAAAAACATGTTCCAAAATTCTGCAACAGATCGACGTCAGAGATATAGGTCTATAGTTTTGCGCATCTGCTCGACGACCCTTACTTTAACGTCTGTAGATGTCTCTCCATTGATAACAACATGCCGTGCTCTGTTTGCTAAAAACTCTTCAATCCAGCCACACAGATGGTCTGATATTGTGGAGCATTCCACTATGTAATGGTACTAATGAGAAGAATTTGTGAATTGTGGTTTATTTTTCTCATAACGTACATAATCTGAATCATTTGATTTTACTACAGGAGATACGTAAATAGGAGCATTATTGCTGTGGAGAACTAATATAATTAGAGAGACAGTCTTTCTGTGGAAAGAGGTGTATCTTGATGGTGACTATGTAAGTTGGTATTATTAGTTTCTAGATTCCTCCGAGGTAGTAGAGTAGATTAATTTACCTAATTTGGTTTACATGTTCCTTATGCTAATTTCAAAGGTGCCATAATCAGAAGACAAATGTTTGAGTTTTGTGTAATAATTTACAGCTTTGGAAAGAGGTAACAGATTATGGATTGCTCAACAACAAATCCACAGTAATTGTTTGAAACATGTAACTCTTCTGGTTCAGTAGCAGTTTATAAAGGATGAAGCCATTTGATGATGAAACTAGCCTTGCAACAATCAATGTGGAATTCCCCATATCAACTACACAGGGCAATATCCCACTATAGCTCTGAGAGTTTTGTAGAATCTCATATACTTCTCTTAGAGAAATCTCTATTCTTTTTTAATTTTCTTGTCCAACATGTAGTACACATCCAGTGATTTCCAAAAAATTTATGAATAAGGCTATAAAAGTCTGAAATCTAAAAATAAGTATTATCAATTAGATGAAATAAGGACGATTAAAATAAATAGCTACTGGACAGTAGCTCCTAGAAATGAGTGGTGCATGAGAGAAAAACCACAAAATTTTGTAAATATTGTTTAATTATCCTTCTGGATAATGAATATTTGTTATCTAATGCCCCATGTCCACCGTAAGAGTGACTACCTTGTAGAAATGTTAAGAAACTTAAAGTGCAATATATACCTATGATAATGGTTTCCAACGTATTGTGGAGCATTCCACAATGTAATGGTACTAATGAGAAGCCTTTGTGAATTATCGTTTATTTTTCTCATAACATACATAATCTGAATCATTTGATTTTACTACAGGAGATATGTCAAATTCTGGTAAAATTTCACCATAAACAAAGAACAGCAGATGTTAACAGTCAGAATAATAATAATAATAATGGAAAAAACAGATGCCTATAAATATCTAGGATACAGATAAAAAATAGGGATAGATAATACAAATATTAAAGAAGAACTAAAAGAAAAATATAGACAAAAACTAACAAAAACACTGAAACAGAATTGACAGCAAGAAACAAGACAAAAGCTATAAATACCTATGCTATAACAATATTGACCTAGTCATTTGGAGTAGTGAAATGGAGTAACACAGACCTAGAAGCACTCAATACACTTACACGACCACAATGCCACAAATATAGAATACATCACATACATTCAGCAACAGAACGATTCACATTAAGCAGAAAGGAAGGGGATTTGTTGTTGTTGTTGTTGTTGTTGTGGTCTTCAGTCCTGAGACTGGTTTGATGCAGCTCTCCATGCTACTCTATCCTGTGCAAGCTTCTTCATCTCCCAGTACCTACTGCAACCTACATCCTTCTGAATCTGCTTAGTGTACATTCCACTCTCCGATCCGTAGAATGCCAGTTTTCTTTCTCCTGATAACGATGTCCTCTTGAGTAGTCCCCGCCCGGAGATCCAAATGGGGGACTATTTTACCTCCGTAATATTTTACCCAAGAGGACGCCATCATCATTTAACCAGACAGCAATGCTGGATGCCCTTGGGAAAATTTACGGCTGTAGTTTCCCCTTGCTTTCAGGTGTTCGCAGTACCACAACAGCAAGGCCGTTTTGGTTAATGTTACAAGGCCAGATCAGTCAATCATCCAGACTGTTGCCCGTGCAACTACTGAAAAGGCTGCTGCCCCTCTTCAGGAACCACACGTTTGTCTGGCCCCACACCCACAAATCCACTTCACAATGGAAATGGAAAACAACAAGAAACTAAATTTCTTGGATCTTACAATCACAAGAAACAACCACCAACAGAAAACCCACATCCACAAGAACTGTTATTCAAAGCTCATCCAACCACCTGACAGTGCATAAATACGCCAGTTTAACACCTATGCTCCACAGGATAAACAGAACACCTCTTAAACTAAGAAACTACACACAGGAACTAAACATAATCAAACAAATTGCTGTTGAAAACGACTACAAAACAGACATCATAAACAAACTCAACAAAAAGGTAAAACCGAAACATGCAGCACACACAGACAACACAGCAGACCACACCACTTCAGAAAAAATAGAGATGATACACACTAACATACAATAACAAAATATCACATGGAATAGGAAACATCTTAAAAAAGCAAGGGATCCAATAACATTCAGAACAAACAATACAGTTCAGAAAAGACTAAGACCAGTCACAAAAACCTCGGACAAATTCAGCAATGCTGGAATATATCATCTCACTTGCAACTCTTGTCAGGCCCACTACACAGGACAAACAAGCAGAAATTTCTGAACGAGGTATACAGAGCACATGAGAGCTCTAAGAAGTGACAGCATACATTCAACTTTTGCAGAACATCTAATGAACAAAAACCATAACCCCACTAATATAGAAAACGATCTACGCATTCTGAGAAACAGCAACAGTCTATACCAACAACTAACAATAGAAGAAAATTACCACATACAAAAGGCTATAGTCAAAGGGGAAAATGTAATAAATGAAAACACAATACTCTGCAACAACGCACTATTTACCACTCTGAGAGAACTGACCAAGGACACAGAACAGAAAGCACACACACGCAAAAGAACCACTTCCCCATCACACACAGAGACACAAATAATGAACAGAAGTTGTCATAATTTGCGCTACAGTTTTTCATAGCCTTTCTCGGTTCGCTAAGTAAAAAGATGGCAACAGAAAAAAGAGCACAGAAAATATGTCACAAACAGCGCCAATAGTTGCTTAAAACATGCTGTAGCATACAATAAATAAGGTAGTATGAAAGAATCAATATAAAAATATATTTCAAAAGACGATTTGTAAAAATGTAATAATGTTTTACTGTGTTTGTACAACCATACCATTTTCTGCATGTTTTAGATTAAAAAACCCCACTGATGGTGGTGACATTTGTCACAGAAACTAGTCTGGGATAATAAAGAAATAAACGAATAACAAGGTGTTTTGCATCAAGGCAGACTCAATTTCTCATATTACTGTTTTTCTATGCAAACATGGACCAAATGGAAGAGTTTGAAGATAATATTATTGCTTATGGTTGATCGTTGTTTCATTTTTGTTTTTAATAAATATTAACTTTACGATATCCTGCGACCCCATGGGACCATGTACCTACACAATCGCAAAGATGTCATCAATGAATCTGAACCAGGTGAGGGGTTTAGGATTCTGGGTTTTTAGGAACGATTCCTCTAGATGGCACATGAATAGGTTGGCATAGGCTGGTGCCATGCGAGTGCACATAGCCATACCCCGGATTTGTTTGTAGGTAATGCCTTCAAAGGAGAAGTACGTGTGAGTGAGGATAAAGTTGGTCATGGCAACTAGGAGGGAGGTTCTTGGTTTGGATTCCGTTGGATGTTGGGAAAGGTAGTGTTCAATAGTAGTAAGACCATGGGCATTAGGGATGTTAGTGTACAGGGAGCTGGCATCAACAATGGTGAGCAGGGTACCCTGAGGGAAAGGGACAGGAACAGTGGAGAGTCAGTGGAGGAAATGGTTGGTATCTACATGTACAATTATACTCCACAAGCCACCCAACGATGTGTGGCAGAGGGCACTTTATGTCCTACTGTCATTACCTTCCTTTCCTGTTCCAGTTGCATATGGTTTGCAGGAAGAACGACTGCTGGAAAGCCCCCGTGCGCACTCGAATCTCTCTAATTTTACATTTGTGATCTCCTCGGGAAGTATAAGTAGTGGGAAGCAATGTATTCGATACCTCATCCAGAAATGCATCTCGAAACCTGGACAGCAAGCTACACCTCGATGCAGAGCACCTCTCTTACAGAGTCTGCCACTTGAGTTTGCTAAACATCTCCGTAACACTATCACACTTACCAAATAACCCTGTGACAAAACGTGCCACTCTTCTTTGGATCTTCTCTATCTCCTCTGTCAACCCGACACTGATGAGCAATACTCAAGTATAGGTTGAATTAGTGTTTTGTAAGCCACCTCCTTTGTTGGTGGATTACATTTTCTAAGGACTCTCCCAATGAATCTCAACCTGGCACCTGCCTTACCAACAATTAATTTTATATGATCACCCCACTTCAGATAATTCCATATGCATACTCCCAGATATTTTACAGAAGTAATTGCTACCAGTGTTTGTTCCACTATCATATAATCATACAATAAGGGATCCTTCTTTCTACGTATTCGCAATACATTACATTTGTCTATGTTAAGGGTCAGTTGCCACTACCTGCACCAAGTGCCTATCCACTGCAGATCTTCCTGCATTTTGCTGCAATTTTCTAATGCTGCAACTTCTCTGTATACTACAGCATCATTCGCAAAAAGCCACATGGGACTTCCGACACTATCTACTAGGTCATTTATATAGATATATTGTGAAAAGCAATGGTCCCATAACACTCCCCTGTGGCATGCCAGAGGTTACTTTAACGTCTGTAGATGTCTCTCCATTGAGAACAACGTGCTGTGTTCTGTTTGCTAAAAACTGTTCAGTCCAACCACACAGCTGGTCTGATATTCCATGGGCTCTTACTTTGTTTATCAGGCGACAGTGCGGAACTGTATTGAACGCCTTCCAGAATTCAAGGAAAATGGCATCTACCTGGGAGCCTGTATCTAATATTTTCTGGGTCTCATGAACAAATAAAGTGAGTTGGGTCTCACATGATCGCTGTTTCCAGAATCCATGTTGATTCCTACAGAGTAGACTCTGGGTTTCCAGAAATGATATGATACATGAGCAAAAAACATGTTCTAAAATTCTACAACAGATCGATGTCAGAGATATAGTCCTATAGTTTTGTGCATGTGCTCAATGACCCTTCTTGAAAACTGGAACTACCTGTGCTCTTTTCCAATCATTTGTAACCTTACATTCCTCTAGGGACTTGCGGTACACGGCTGTTAGAAGGGGGGCAAGTTCTTTTGCGTACTCTGTGTAGAATCGAATTGGTATACGGTCAGGTCCAGTGGACTTTCCTCTGTTGAGTGATTTCAGTTGCTTTTCTATTCCTTGGATACTTATTTCAATGTCAGCCATTTTTTCATTCGTGCAAGGATCTAGAGAAGGAACTGCAGTGTGGTCTTCCTCTGTGAAACAGCTTTGCAAAAAGGTGTTTAGTATTTCAGCTTTATGCATGTAATCCTCTGTTTCAATGCCATTATCATCCCAGAGTGTCTGGATGTGCTGTTTTGATCCATTTACTGATTTAATGTAAGACCAGAACTTCCTAGGGTTTTCTGTCAAGTTGGTACATAGAATTTTACTTTCTAATTCACTGAACACTTCACGCATAGCCTTCCTTATGCTAATTTTGACATCATTTATCTTCTGTTTGTCTGAGAGCTTTTGGCTGTGTTCAATTTTGCAGTATCTTTCATATAGCATGGTAGGTTCCAGGTAATAGTTTGAAGGTGTTGGTATATGAGAGCAGAGATTCTCTAAGTGGGGGCACAGTAACTGGCCACAATGGAACATCCTGGGTCATTAGGTTTATGGACTTTAGTAAGCATGAAAAGATAGGAGTGTGGGGAGTGGTAGGGATGAGCAGAGAGATGGACACTGGGGAGAGGTTCTGGGATGGGCCTAAGGATCTGAGTAGTGACCGGAGATCCTGCTGGATTTCTGGAGTGGGGTCACTGTGGCAAGGTTTGTAAGTGGAAGTATCTGACAGCTGGCAGAGTCCTTCTGCCGGGTAATCCATGCAATGGTGGAGCCTTCGGCCGCAGGTAGGATTATAAGGTCAGGATCAGTTTTTAGATGGTGGACTGTGGTTCTTTCTGTGGATGTAAGGTTACTTTGCCTGTTGACGGATTTGGGGAGTGATGGTGAGGTGGTGGGAGGATGTATGGGACAGGTCTTGCATCTAGGTCTATTACAGGGTACGAGCCATGAGGTGAGGGACTGGGATCAGGGGCTGTGTACGGATGGACGAGTATATTGTGTTGGTTTGATGCACGGTGGAATACTGCAGTGGGAGGTGGGAAAGATAGTGGGCAGGACATTTCTCATTGCAGCACTACACAGCTGTCATTCCACCACCACACCCAGTCTTTTTATTTCTCTCCTTTTCTGCTACTTCCCCTCCCCCCCTCTCCACTTCTCTCCTGCCCTCAGTCTAACCTGCAGCACTTCTCTGTCTGCCACCCCCACCATACTATCCCTCCACCTCCCCACTCCAGCCTTCTCCTTACCCCACCCAGTCTCCACTTCCATCATGCACTGATGCTGCTGCTTGCAGTGTGTTTTCAGTTGTCTGAGACTGCAATCGTTTGTGTGTGTGTGTATGTGTGTGTGTGTGTGTGTGTGTGTGCGTGCATATGTGTGTTTATTGTTGATGTAGATCTTAATGCCAAAAGCTATAATTGCAAGAGTCTCTTAGTTGTGCCTATCTGTGACTCAGCATTTCTGCTATGTGGTGAGTAGCAACTTTCCTTCTCATAATATTGTTACATTCCATCCTGGATTTTCCATTGTTTGATTTTTGCCTGACAGCTTTTCTTTGAACCCAACCCAGTGCCGTTATCACTTTTTACTATTTTCTTTCACATTACTTTACTCAATGTCTGTTCTTCTTTCTCTTCTTTCCTGTGTTTCTCTTGTTGCCTTAAAAACCGCACTGCATGGTCTACTTATGACCCACACTGTATCAACCATCTCAGTCGCGCACAACAGATGGCTACAAGACCATGCTGATAGTTGGGGCAGCATCTTATGTCCCACATTAGTCCCACCGACATAATTAATCCTATACTTTAAAATTGGTCACTCTCACTGCATCATTTCCCACTTTTTGCATGTTAACTCCTGCACTTTTCTTGTGCTACACACAATCCTATAAACCTGTCCCCCCCCCCTTCCCCAGCCCCCCATTCCCCTGATGACACTTTCACCATTCTATCCTGGTTCGCACCCACTAATTCCACCATTCAGTCACATCAACCATCCCCCTTCTTCACATTTTTATCCATCCTCTGATTTTTTTTATATATATATATATATATATATATATATATATATATATATATATATATATATATATATATATATATATATATATATATATATATATATATATATATATATATATCCCACATCCTTTCGTCTTTCCCTCTCCTTCCCTCTTTCCTGATGAGGCAACCGTTTGTTGCGAAAGCTTGAATTTTGTGTGTATGTTTGTGTTCGTTTGTGTGTCTGTCGACCTGCCAGCACTTTCATTTGGTAAGTCACATCATCTTTGTTTTTAGGTATATTTTTCCTTCGTGGAATGTTTCCTTCTATTATAACTATATATTTTATTAGTTATTCTTTACTTTGATCCTTGTGACATGTTGCCAATTTTATGTATTTTCGCCTTTCACTACTGTTGAACCCTCAGATTTCAACTTGTTTCCCCCTTTTGCATCCATTTCATCTTTTTCGTGATTTTTCACATGAATTTGTGTATATTTTTGCAAAATTTTTCGAACGTAATTCTACATTATTTACGTAATTTTTCGCATTTTACCATCACCATTGATGCTTGCTCCTTCCATCTGCATCAATACAGAAAAGTTTCATTTTTACCTAGCCAGATCCCAGTCCCACATACTGTTCTTAAATTGTTGCTTGGCTCATGGAATGCCCCCTACTGGTCTTCCCATCAAATTACGCACGTCTGGCTCCCACCCGTCCTTTCACAGTTTCTGCCAATCCAGAGTCCTCATCAACATAGTCCTGCAAAACTATATCAACCAAGTTCAAACCTCCTTGCAGTACCTTCTCTCCACCTGCAAAATTCTCCTGCTATGCAATCCCAAATTCCTGGAACCCATAACACACATCGAAATTCTTGCCATGCAGCAACTTGAGCAACAGGCAAAACGCCACCTCAAAAGTTCTCCATCCTGCTCACTTCCTACTCCCCCTTGGAGTACCGTCGTCCACCACCTCCACAACAACCTCTAAACCTCCCCACATCCCCTCATAGTTGACGAACCCTGTCTCACAGACCTATTAAACTTACCGCACCCTTCAAAACTCCACCTACTCCAGTCTGGTCACTAATGTCAGCTATCTCATCCAATGAAGGGCTACCTGTGAAACCAGTCATGTGGTCTACAAGCTAAGCTGCAACCACTCTGCTGCATTCTATGTAGGTATGACAATCAACAAGCTATCTGTCCACATGAATGGCCACCGACAAACTGTGGCCAAGGAACATGTGGACACCCAGTTGCTGAACACACTGCCAAACACAATATTCTTCATTTCAATGCCTGCTTCACAGCCTGTGCCATATGGATCCTTCCCACCAACACCACCTTTTCTGAACTGTGCAGGTGGGAACGTTCACTGCAATACATCCTATGTTCCTGTAACCCTCCTGGCCTCAACCTTTGTTAGTCACTGTCCTCACCCTCCAGCCCCTTCCCTGTTCCCATTCCAGTATTACACTGCCATCATTCCACCACCTTACCCAGTCTTTTTATTCCTCTCTTTTACCGCTACTCCCCAGCCCCCCCTGCCCACAGTCTAACCTACAGCACTTCACTGTCCACCACCGCTGTCATACTATCCCTCCCCCTCCCCACCGTGACCTCCTCCTTAACCCCTCCCAGTCACAACACCCATCATGCACTGGTGCTGCTGCTCGCAGTGTGGTTTCAGTTGCCTAACACCGTAGTCAGGAGTGTGTGTGTGTGTGTGTGTGTGTGTGTGTGCGCGTGCATGCGTGCGTGCGTGGGTGTGTGTGTGCTCGTGCATGCATATATCGTCTGTCATTGACGAAGACCTTAATGGCTGAAAGCTATAATTGTGAGAGTCTTTTTGTTGTGCCTATCTGCGACTCAGCATCTCTGCTATATGGTGAGTAGCAACTATCCTTCTCATAATATTATTACATTCCATCCTGGATTTTCGATTGTTTAGTTTCATTATGCATACATACAATAAAATCTAACACTTAATTATCCCTCTGCCATGGTTCACCTTCTTTATTTCTTCGTTTGTTGTCCTAGGTGTCAACTTAGTGCATTGTCATACACTACACTCTCGCTAATCCAGCCCTCAGTAGTTCAGCCTCTCAGTAATCCAGCACACATCCATGCACAATGAATTATCAAGCAAAAAAATGCATAGTTAAACAATGCTTTATATACTGTATTTGAAATTGTAGCTTTCTTGACAGTTCATGTCTTCTAAAAGGAAACACGTTACACTAGACCTCAAGCAGAAACTCAAAATTTTAGATAGGTTAAATGGAGGTTCTTCATAGAAAGGCATTGCTGCTGAGTTCAATGTTGGACGAGCAACTATTAATGACATCAAAAAGAAATAAGATATTATTTGAAAGAATGAGAATGAAGAACTGGACGTAGCTGTTTATAGATGGTTCATACAACAATGCAGTAAAGGAATCCCAGTCAGTGGTCTGGTTATAAAAGAAAAAGCAGCTGCATTTAACAAACAACTTGGAGGTAGTAACTTGATTGCAGCGAATGAAGGTTGGCTACCAAACTGGAAAATATGACATGGCATTCAGCAGCTGACATTCACTGGAGAAAGTTGCTCAGTTAACAATAAGGATGCTGATGAGTTTGTAAGCAAGATAATAGAGGAAGAACATTTAACTGCTGATGCCTTGTATAATGCTAATGAAAGAGGACTCTTTTACAAGATGCTTCCTTCAAAAACATTAGCTGCCTTGAACAAGAAGGAAGCTCTGGTTACAAGCAACAGAAACAGCTTGTAGCATTAATGACATGTTTTAATGCAAATGGGACTCAAACTGCCACTTATGGCGATTAAAAAATCCCAGCATTCACGTTGTTTTCAACTCACTGACGTAAATACTCTACCAGTGCAGTATTGCACTCAGAAGAAAGCGGGGATGGACAGGCACATATTCTCTCAGTGGTTCCGTGAAACGGTTGTACCAGCAGTGAGAAAAGAGCTAAAGAAGAAAAAGCGTCCACTTAAAGCTATCTTTATAATTGACAGTGCTCCCAGTCATCCTTCAGATGTTTCTCTGAAGTTCGATGGTACACAAGCACTCTTTCTCTCACCCAATGTGACAGGCTAAATTCAGCCCATGGACCAGGGAATTTTGGAATCAATTAAATGACATTATCAACATTCACTTCTCATCTCCTTGCTGAATGAAAGTGAAAACAACTCTATCAAGATTATGGTGAAGGTATGGAAAGCAATTAACATACGAGATGTTGTGTTCCAAGCAGCCAAAGCGTGGGATAAAGTGGAGAGCACTACCATAATGAAGAGCTGGAGAAAACTGTGGCCATCCATTGATGCCGAGTTGGATCCAGTACTGAGTGACAGCGATGAGCCAGTCAGTTCAGAATTATCAATTACTTTGTACACTGACATGTTCCACAACCTCCCACGAGGAGAAGAAATTGATGATGAAGATGTTACAAAGTGGTTGAATGAGGAAAAGTGTGATACGGACCAAAATTTAACAGATGAAGAAATAATCAACAGTGTGCATGAAAGTGATGATGAAAGTGATGAAGACGAGGGCACAGGAGAAGAGAGCATGAAAATTTCTGACACTGCTGGTGCTGACACCACCGACATCTTTCTGGGGTACATTATGCAACAACCAGATCCCTGCAGTACCAAAATAATGCTTGTAAAGCAGTTGCATGATAAAGTATATCATGTATCAGCACTGTGACAGTTAAAAATTAGGGACATGTTTCATAGTTAGTGATACGACTGTATAATTACGTACACTATACACTCAAGGACTAAGTTTTCTTTGAAAATTAATGTATTTTTGGATATAATAGAGTATATCCTCTATGTTTTAAAATTGTATCCTTCGGTTTAATGAAGTACAGTAAAATATATCCCCTATGTTTTCAAAATAAATAAAAAACTAAATAAACGAATAAAATAAATTTCAGACACTCAATAATCTGGCACTTCTGTGAATCTGGCACCGACATGTGCCAGGTATGGCCAGATTAGTGAGAGTCTAGTGTGTTGGCTGAAAAATGGGGAGTGGAAGTACAACACTGACTACTTTAAGTAATGTAGCCGACAGTTGCACACTTGCGCTTCACAGTAGTTAACTTTCACCATACATAGCCTCCCCCAATAATATGCAGTTACATATGGCCAGTGCACTATTGTTTTAACTTTCCATAAGCCTCATTAATAGTTGCAGGCAAACCCTGACTTGCTGCTACAATGGTTTACGATTGAACATCTATGAGCAGTCATAGTTCTTGAAGAATAGAAAGGTATATATGGAGCAGACACTGTCATTGTTTTGACACAAGGCCTGATTGTGTTACACTTATTTCATGGATGGATTGTTGTTGATCTAACCAACACAGGTTCCTCGTCTGAAACTCAGCCATGGACTGACTGTCTCGTGACCAAAAATCAGGCCCTTATATATCCTCACAATAATAGGTACTGAAACTGCACATTGTTCGAAGTTAAATTTACAGAAATTGTAATTAAAACTTAACTCATTAAATTAACTGAATACATCAAAAAATTGGTTCTTTTTAACAGTTTCTTGTACTACAAGAGATAGGCCGAATTATTTGTTAAATTGATGAAATTAACAGATATCATTATGCAAAAAATACTTTTGATGAAACTGAAAATTACTTTGGAATTAATGAAGGGCTGGTTCTCCTAACATGTTTTCAAAGAGAGCCAAATAGATACTTTAAGAATACTAGTATTTTGTCGGCCAAATGTTTATGGTTCAAATGGCTCTGAGCACTATGGGACTTAACATCTATGGTCATCAGTCCCCTAGAACTTAGAACTACTTAAACCTAACTAACCTAAGGACGTCACACAACACCCAGTCATCACGAGGCAGAGAAAATCCCTGACCCAGCCAGGAATCGAACCCGGGAACCCGGGCGTAGGAAGCGAGAAAAATTTTTATAATCAGTGCAGAATTTATATTTGTTTATAAGTCAACAATAGAATTTAAGTTATGAAACAATTACTG
Organism: Schistocerca piceifrons; assembly: GCF_021461385.2. Taxonomy (NCBI): domain Eukaryota; kingdom Metazoa; phylum Arthropoda; class Insecta; order Orthoptera; family Acrididae; genus Schistocerca; species Schistocerca piceifrons. Next base: position 372,695,376 of record NC_060145.1, on the reverse strand, counting down.
ATTTCACTCTATAATGAAAGGATTAACTAGGAATAATGAAAATAAATTAGAAAATCAATCACCCACAAAAACTAAGCACAAAATTAGATCTGGTATTGTTGTTGTTGTTGTTATGGTCTTCAGTCCTGAGACTGGTTTGATGCAGCTCTCCATGCTACTCTATCCTGTGCAAGGATGTAGGCTGCAGTAGGTACTGGGAGATGAAGAATCTCCCAGTACCTACTGCAGCCTACATCCTTCTGAATCTGCTTCGTGTATTCATCTCTTGGTCTCCTTCTATGATTTTTACCCTCCACGCTGCCCTCCAATACTAAACTGGTGATCCCTTGATGCCGCAGAACATGTCCTACCAACCAATCCCTTCTTCTAGTCAAGTTGTGCCACAAACTCCTCTTCTCTCCAATTCTATTCAATACCTCCTCATTAGTTATGTGATCTACCCATCAAATCTTCAGCATTCTTCTGTAGCACCACATTTCGAAAGCTTCTATTCTCTTCTTGTCTAAACTATTTATTGTCCATGTTTCACTTCCATACATGGCTACACTCCATACAAATACTTTCAGAAATGACTTCCTGACACTTAAATCGATACTTGATGGTAACAAATTTCTCTTCTTCAGAAATGCTTTCCTTGCCATTGCCAGTCTACATTTTATATCCTCTCTACTTCGACCATCAGCAGTTATTTTGCCCCCCAAATAGTAAAACTCCTTCACTACTTTAAGTGTCTCATTTCCTAATCTAATTCCCTCAGCATCACCCGACTTAATTCGACTACATTCCATTATCCTTGTTTTGCTTTTGTTGATGTTCATCTTATACTCTCCTTTGAAGACACTGTCCATTCCGTTCAACTTCTCTTCCAAGTCCTTTGCTGTCTCTGACAGAATTACAATGTCATCGGCGAACCTCAAAGTTTTTATTTCTTCTCCATGGATTTTAATACCTACTCCGAACTTTTCTTTTGTTTCCTTTACTGCTTGCTCTATATACACATTGAATAGCATCGGGGAGAGGCTACAACCCTGTCTCGCTTCCTTCCCAACCACTGCTTCCCTTTCATATCCCTCGACTCTTATAACTGCAATCTGCTTTCTGTACAAATTGTAAATAGCCTTTCGTTCCCTGTATTTTACCCCTGCCACCTTCAGAATTTGAAAGAGAGTATTCCAGCCAACATTGTCAAAAGCTTTCTCTAAGTCTACAAATGCTAGAAACATAGGTTTGCCTTTCCTTAATCTTTCTTCTAAGATAATTGATAGGGTCAGTATTGCCTCACATGTTCCAATATTTCTACGGAATCCAAACTGATCTTCCCTGAGGTCGGCTTCTACCAGTTTTTCCATTCATCTGTAAAAAATTCGCGTTAGTATTTTGCAGCTGGTATTATATTCTTTAAAACTGAGGGTCAATCTTCCTCTTTTATGAAAATGCAGATTACACTCACATATGTTAATAGTAATTAGTCAGACATGAAAAAATGAATTTTAAGCAAAATCACATGAAAGTCAAACATGGAATGTTTCCGATTCACTTATACAGTACAGATAGGATAGGAGAAGAGTTTGACTGCCTCAGGAAACATGAAAAATGAGGCAGACAGCTGGGATAAGCATTATCGCTACATAATGAATCCACCACAGAATGTTGAACCAACTGCTGTCTAATTGCACAAGAAATTAGTTCCAAATATTACATCAATGCTGAGATTTTGGATCACTAACAAATTGCACTCCAACAGCTGTCCTACCCAGTCCACAGTTAATAGTACATCTTGTTTCACACTCTTTGATAGCTTACCGGTGGTACCAATAATTTTTATTCCAGACACCTGCAGCACTACTATACCCTCTGTGTTCTTAATAGATAAAAAAAATTCCTGTGAAATGCCATTCAAGTCACTACCACTGTACAGTAATGCTTAACATGTATACCTTGTACACTTGCTGTTATTAAAGGGTGCCACACTTCCTTTTTAACATGTGATCTGCATACAACAAATCCTCATTAATATTTTCCCTGGAAAAGCTATCTTCCTGCTTACCAAAATGATTATCAAACCCACTGTCACTTCCTCTGTGCTTTAGCTTTTATACCTCTTCCACCTTTTTTTCTATTTTAGCCAATTTTGAATCTATATTTTCATTTAATTTTTTCAGTTTTTCCTCTACCACTCCTGCACACTTGGTTTTTAACTCCATTTCAAAATCATTTTTAATCTAATCAATCTGGTTCTCAAGGTTAACCCTAATTTCAGCACATTGTTTCTCGAAAACCTCCACCTTCCTACTATTGTCATCACAAAGTTTCTCTCTCTCTTCTACACATTTACTACTCAATGCTACTTACTCATTAGTATTAAGTACTACTTACTTTATATTATTTCCCCACCTCCTAATGTCTTCTCTCAAACTATTAATGTCTTCTTTCGTACCTATATTAATCAAAATACTCATAATTTGCCTTAACATCACTTTCACTTTTCCATTTGCCATAACCCTTTGCCCTTCCTGATTTTTACTACTAGATTCCCCCTCCTTAACCTTAATTATCTCACCCACTTTAGTACTGCTTTTATCCAATTCGCTCACATCATCACACAATGTAGATGACACTTTTTTCATTCCATCTACAATAGGACTTTCGTCCACATCATTCAAAGCTACATTTATGTTGGATTTATAATTACTATCGTCTATTGAAACAGGCCCCTGTTGTGCCTTGTCTCCCATCACACTGTCTTGTTCTTTAAGGTCACTCATTATTTATTACTTAATAAAAAATAGATTTTGCTATGAAATTACCTCATTTTTAATCACTTGTCTCCTGCCGCTGCTGTTGTCATCTCGACTCATCATCCACACATCAGTTGCAAATCGTAATTCTCTCGGTGAAGGGTCTTGTCTTGTTTATCTTCCATAGAACCCACTTGCTAATTGGCTGCTGTTATACTGTGGCCATGAAATCAAAGTGCTGATTGGCTGCAGCACCTTCTTCATTAATACCACAATGTAAACCACTCAAGTCCACTGTTCAAAGTTCGTGAGTTCTAGTTTATCGTGCCCACATACAATAGTCCTCACCCGCGGCACCATACGTGACAGTTCACCTTCTTTATTTCTTTGTTTGTTGTCCTAAGTGTCGATGTACTGTGTTGTGATACTGACTGAAAAATGGGGTGTGGAAGTACAACAGTGTACTTTAAATAATGTAGCCGACAGGTGTATAGTTGCGTTTGACAGTAGTTTACTTTCACTGTTCACAGCCCCCCAATAATACACAGCACATATGGCCAGTGCACTATTGTTTCAACTTTCCATAAGCCTCATTAATAGTTTGCAGGCAAACCTCTACATACTCCTACAATAGTTTATTATTGAACATCTACGAGCAGTAAAAACCTAACCAAAAAGTTCACAGTTCTTGAAGAATAGAAAGGTACGTATGGAGCAGAAACTGTCATTGTTTTAACACAAGACCTAATTGTGATACACTTATTTCATGGATGGACTGTTGTTGATGTAACCAATACTGGTTCCTTGTCTGAAACTTTGCCATCGACTGACTGTCTCGTGACAAAAAATCAGGCCTTTATATATCCTCACAACAATAGGTACTGGAACTACATATTGTCCGAAGTTAAATTTACAGAAATTGTAATTAAAAGTTAACTCATTAAATTAACTGAATACATAAAAAAAATCGGTTATTTCTAACAGTTTCTCCTACTACTAGAATTAGACTGAATTATTTGTTTAAATGTTGAAATTAACAGATATCGTTACGCGAACAATACTTTTGATGAAACTGAAAACTACTTTGGAATTAATGAATGGCTGGTTCTCCTAACATATTTTCAAAGAGAGCCAAATAGACACTTTAATAATACTAGTATTTTGTCTTCCAAATGCTTATAATTAATACAGACTTTATATTTGTTTATAAGTCAACAATAGAATTTAAGTTATGAAACAATTACTGATTTCACTCCATAATGAAAGTATTAACTAGGAATAGTCAAAATAAATTATAAAATCAATGACATACATGTAAATAGGCACAAAATTAGATCTGGTATTATATTCTTTAAAACTGAGAACCAACTTTTCTCCTTTATGAAAATACAGATTATACTCATGTATGTTGTTAGTAATTAGTTAAAAGTGAAAAAATGAATTTTATGGAGGCAGATGGCAAAACTATAGGGAAAGTAAAATTATCCCAGCATTTTTGTCACAGCTTGCTCAAATGATCATTTCATCCTCTATGAATTCTTCTATTGAATAGTAGCATTTCTCCCACAGAATCCTCTGTAGCCTCATTTTTAAAATTTCCGGTCTCATATTCAATATGTTTTTACCCATCACTTTATTATATATTGCCATCCCCATATACTGTGGAGTCCATGCATATAATTTCAACTGGTGTGTGGGTAGAATAAAATTATTTTTATTTCTTGTGTTACATGTATTTTTAAAATGATTCTCCTCAAATATTTTTTGTCTGCTGTGTAGGAAGATTATAATTTCATAAATGTATATGGAGGGAACAGTTAGGATTTTCAGTTTCTGAAGTAACGGGTGACACACATATTGGACAATTTTCTTTTGCAGTTTCAGTGTTTGAGATACACTACTTCCCCAGAAAATTATCCCATATCTAATGACAGATTGAAAATAACTGTGATAAGCAATTTTTCATGTACTCAAGTCAGTGGAATTTGCTACTATTTGTATTTCAGTGCAAAACTGCTTAGTTTAAAGGTTAAAGTAGTTTTGAATTTTGAAGTGTAATATATCACTCTGGTTGAGTGAGGTGTTACTCAAGCATTTTTGGAATTGATTAATGATGACTGCCACTATAAAAGGTTTAGTTTCATAATGAATTGAATAATTTACTGTTTGATTGTATGTGTTACTTATGTGTATGTATCGTGAATGGATGGCTGGAGCATACCTCCAAGCAAGGATAACAACAAACATCATACCATGTTTGCAGCACCTGCCGGCTGAGAAGTTTATTCAGGGTCATCAGTTCCTGCCTTGGAGGTATGGTGCAGACTGTAGGTGAAGATCGACCATGACAATGCCTACAACATCTCAGGACAAGAGAAAACTTGTTATATACATACAGTCTATTGGAATTTGTTGTTTAAGACAGAATGTTGTTGAACTTTGTCCTTAACAACGTTTCTGCGATGTTCCATATAATGTAAAAACTTTTAATGCGCCGTTATTGTAAACAAGAGTAGAATCAATGAGACATTGTTAATAAGAAGTCTCACATTTATTTTGGGAATTGAATGGTGGACTTGTACTCTTAACTTCTAGCAGCAACTGCAGTACTTCAGGAAAACAAATTCAATCAGAAGAAGTCGGCAAAGGTATTGAAATAGTAAGGCAAGCAAGTTTGAATAGCTCCTGATCAGACTTAAGCTTGCCACTCAATATCAAGGTAAAAGAGCAGTGGAAAAATACACCATATCTATACCACAACTAACATCAGTGTGTAGTTCTGTCTCAGCATTCTCTTGTATCTTGCTTACAGCTCCAAGAAAATTTGCCATTTCATTGTTGCAGTTCTTGTAGTGACCATGTCTTGCAACTAAAAGTCTTTAGTGCTTTACATAATGTATGGTCAATGATAACTGTTTCTGATTCTATCAATGGTCTTCACAAATCACAGATGAAAAGATTTCAATATGGCTGGCCATTTATGAGCTTGAATCATGAGCAACAATTCCCATCCCATTTGGTCATAAATCCTTTTATGCACATTACATCTAGTAATGTGGATTCTTGTTGCCAGATTCTTCCTTCTATAAGACCACCATGGCTTCCGTGATGCAGATCATTCATCTGTTCAGTTTCAATGTCTATTAGTCTAGCGATGACTGGAATGACACCAGCTCTTAATGTTCCTTTGATGGATTCAGAGTAAAGCAGTTGTCATCCTTTTGTTGGTGTCTGTTTTTTATGTTACTGTGACTTCATGAAGCTTCAGTCCTCATCAATATTTCATGGACCAGTATCATAATGAATGTTTGTCAGTCACAACAGTGACTAACTTGTCATATAAATAAGATAGGAACTTCTAGACATTCATTCGCAGTCATAGAGTACTTCTTGAACCTGAAGGTGTACTAAAGTAATCATGCTTTCAGTGTCTTCCTGGGTTTCCATTTGAACTGCACCTATCCCATAACCACTAGCAACAGTGAGTAATTTCATCTGAACATTCTTGTCAAAAAAATACAACAAATGGTGAAGAGGTCAGAGCCTACTTAAGGATACAAAGAGACCTTTCTTGCTTCTCATTTCAAGAAAATTTGAAATAGCTATGCTGCAGATCTTTTAATGGCAAAGCCTAGTAACTGAAATTCTTTATCAAATGTCTGTGGTAGGAGGACATTCTGAGGAAGCCTCTCACATCATAAATGTGCTGAGGATTTGGAGCATCTGTGTTATAAAATCTTTCTGTTTCCCATAAGCGTTGTCAACCACAGTCTGCTAATAGCCAGTCTGTATCCATTGTGGATAATTTCTAAGGAACAGAAACATTGTTGGATAGGAACAAACACAGGCAATGATGGGTGACACGAAACACAGTACATACAAAATACAGGTGGAGTGGTATATTTGTAATGAAAAATGGTACAGATTTCACCACATTTGAAACCAACATAACAGACATAAGTAATTTTTGTGTTTGACACAGGTCAGACTCCCAACAGCAAAGTTGATACCAGACTCACAGTATGGAATATACTCTCCTCAAGCACTAATGCACATTCACACCTGTTATTCATGCTGGCTACCAAATTCTTGAAGAGTATGATGAGGATATTGTCCCTCTCTCAAGTTGGTTTCCAATTCTTGCAAGGTTTGACGAGGGTATGTTTGTTGAGAAACACATCTGCCAAGAGCATCCCAGGCATGGTCTACAGGGTTAAGGTCCAGGGAGAATGCAGTCCATTCCATAAATTCAGCAATTTTCCAGTATGTCCGTAATCTCACCAGTCCAGTGTATCATCCATAAACAGAAGGTTGGGACCTACCACACCCATAACAGATGGACACAGTCCAGAGTAATCTCCCTCCTATACTGCTTTGCTGTAGCAGTACCTTGCACAAATATAAGCCTTTTGGCCTTTTGTGCATAATGTCTGCCCACACTATAACGCTTAGGCCATAACAATTACCGATGACATTCATGAATATTCTGTGATGTATAAAGTGTTTCCTCTCTCTCTCTCCACACTAACTGGTGGGCATAATTACTTGCTACAGTGAATTGCGATTCCTCAGAGAACATCAGTCTGGACTTCTCTTGCTGACCCCACCCTTCGTGCTCCCTACACCAATGAACTCTTTCCTGATGGCGGCATGGTTGAAGTGGATTGCATTTAACAGGCATCTGAGCATACAAACCAGCCTGATGTAATCACTGCAAAATGGTTCTGGCAGAGACACATGGACCAACAGCTGTTGCAAGGTTTATAGCAATCTGCCTCGAAGTTAGGTGTCTGGTCCTTTTGCCACAAGGGTTACACATCAATGCTCTTGCAGTGGGGTGGTCCATATATGACCACCAACATGATTTTGCATAGCATTTTGACATTCACTGGTTTTTAATTGTGAGATGTCACTTTTGGACACACCTATTACTGTGGGCACAGTAGTCACACTATGATGAACTCTGAGACGTCCAATTGCTCATCCACAATTGTAAGCACTCAAATGGGGTCTTGCAAACATGTTGCCATACTATAATGAATGCCACACTAATTGATTCTACAACAACCTTCACCACACAAACTATTGCATGAACTCTGAAATGCACACAGTGCATCCATGCAAAAGTTTTGTTGCAGTTATCATGTCTCTCCCTCTACATTTACTTTTAATATCAATGTCAGGCGTTCCATAGCAATTGCCAGTTGTTCTGTATCAGTCAGCAGTTGTTACTTATCAAGTGTCAGTTGTTGCTTAGCAGTTGTCAAGCAGTATATTTATTTATTTGTGAGAGTGATGAGTGTCTGCTTGTCTGTATGATACAGACAGAGTGAGGTATCATTAACTAATGACAAAGAGTGAACATCCCTTGTGGTGCTTTTGTTTGGCCATTGGTAACCAATGCAGAAATGCTATGAGGCGTATTTCTTCCTCCCCCCAGAGGAGGACCAAGGACATTCAGACAGCTAAGTGATATCTTGTAGCATCTTTTCCACTTGATTGTAAATTATCCGTCATTTATTTAGAGCCCTCATATGAAGGCACACTGATGGGTGAATGATCCCAAGTGTTGAAATGGTGCTTCACATTCAACTATCTGGTCTGGTTGTCTTCTCTCCAGACTTAAATGCTCCCAAAATTCTCGAAATGTACAACAACTACAGACATTTGTTCTCAGTGAGTAAAATCTATTGACAGCTCAATAGCAAAGTCCTCAAATGAGTAGTTATCAACAATAATGGGCTCCTTGCCCAGGCCTTGAAAACCCAAGACATGTTGACTGGGACCTGTGTCATCCTCTGCCACCACGTGTCATACAGTTTGGAGTGGCATATTGTCATAACATGGCTCTCCTAGCCATTTCGCCAACTTACCAGACCTTGGAGCCACTACTTCTCATTCAAAGAGCTCCACAGTTGGCATCACAAGGCTGACATGGCAACTTTATATGCTGACCACTCAACTACACAGGTGGACAGAAGTTAATGATAGTACCTTAGAATTCTCTATTGATAGCGTTGGGCTCATCTTCCTGAACTGGCTTGAGTTGTTTCTATGTACATATCTGGAGCTCTCTTTGTCCAGTTGTAATGGTTATGATCATTGTTAGCATATTGATTTTTTGTGAGTGATTTTTTTTCCACTCAGTTAGGTTCTTTAATGCCACTAGAGCTCACCTCATTGGCTAAGATTTGATGAATGTATTTTCAGTGATAGACAACCAAGCAGAGAAACCATTGGTGTGTGACCTGTTGGAGTAAGTTAGCCTTATGTTCCATGAATCATTTGTATGATTAATCATAATAATGTATAATCCACAAAGAAGTCATTTCACATTGGCTTGCACGTTCATATGTAAATATGGATATGTGCTGATCTTTTACATGCTCTCTCTCTCTCTCTCTCTCTCTCTCTTTCTCTCTCTCTCTTTCTCTCTCTCTCTCTCCTTTTTCTTTTATACAATACAAAAATAGAAAAGAAATTCTTTTATAGAATAGAAGGAGTTGTTAAGGAGAAACTTCTTCAGAATATTTTCAAAGTTTACTTTGTTGCCTGTCAGACATATCACACCATTGAGTAGGTGATAAAAAATTTTGGTGGCAACACGGTGCTTCCCTTTTTGTGCTGTAGTTGGAATGACGGATGATGGCAGGTGAGTTTATACTTGTTCTGCCTACCTACATTATGTATTCTTTGACAGTCAGTGGGCATTCACTAGTGTTCTGAGTGCTTTGCTGTGAATGTCATACCCAATGCAAGGTTTATATGTGATCATAGTGTGTTGCTTGAAACTGGCAACAATGGAAACCACGTCAATGCTTCAGCCTGTACAAACTGTTATTGTTCAATGAATCAGATTATAGAGACAATCTTAATGTGGAGTAATGAATGCCATTTTCTCTTCTGGTAGAAGAAATTTAGAAACCAACCATTGGCAATTTCTACTGGTATGAGGAAAGTTCAGATGATGGGGTTCAACTTATAAACTTTGTAATGACAAGTGATCTCATACCAGACATCCCAAAAGTGCAATACAAGCAGAATCATTTCAGATCATTGATATCACCAGATGGAGAATTAGTGACTCACACTGCCCATGTAGCTATCCAAAAAATATTCCAAAACAGTATTAATGATATGAAACTTCCTGGCAGATTAAAACCGTGTGCCGGACCGAGACTCAAACTCGGGACCTTTGTCATTTGCGGGCAAGCACTCTACCGTCTGAGCTATCCAAGCACGACTCACACCCCATCCTTTGAACCTTTCAGCAACTGTATCATCTGAATTGGGAGGTCAGTAAAAACATCCAATTATTATTTTATTCCAGTTGCTAACAGACCTCTGATCAAACTAACTCACAGGATCTATCTACTTAAATTTCATGACAAACTACTTCTAAGAGCAACAAACGTGCCACCACCAACCATGTTTAGCCTATCCTTTTGGAACACCATTAGGTTCTTCTCAAAAATTTTCACTGAGCTTATATCCAGCTCTAGCCAGCTTTCAGTGCATATTACAATTTGAGCATCAGTGCTTTCTATTAGCACTTTGAGCTCTGGTACTTCCCAACACAGCTATGACAATTTACAACTGTTATACCAATGGTTCCTGTATCTATGTTCTTCCTGTGTTCGGCCTGTGCCCTTTGTGACTGAAGCTCTTCTTGTGTTTTCCCGAGAACATCTAACTTAAAAAAACTGCCCAGTCCATGCCACACCGCCCCTGCTACCCATGTAGCCACCTCCTGCATACACTGGACACCTGACGTATTCAGCAGAACTTGAAACCCAACCACCCTTTGGCACCAGTCAAGGAATCTACAGCCTACATGCTCGCAGAACCATCTGAACATCTGATTCAGACCCTCCACTCGGCTCTGTACCAGAGGTCTGCAATCAGTCCTGTTGACTATGATGCAAATGGTCAGTTCTGCTTTCATCCTACAAGCAAGACTGGCAGCCTTTACCACTTCTGTTAGCCACTGGAAACCAGAGAGAATCTCTTCTGATCCAGAGTGGCACACATCATTGGTACCAATGTGAGCAACTACCTGCAGTTGGCTGCACCCTGTGCTCTTCATGGCATCTGGGAGGACCCATTCCACATCTGCAATGACTCTGCCCAGTATGCACACGGAGTGCACATTGGTTTTCTTTCCATTTTTGGCAGCCAAGTCCCGAAGGGACTCCATAATCTGCCTAACATTGTAGCTCTCAATTATCAATAATCCCACCCTCTGTGATTGTATGGATCTTGCAGGCTGAGAGATTTCCTCTGAAACATGACAGGAGACAACATCTGGTTCAGCAACAGTGTCAGCCACAGACAGCACCTGGAACCTGTTTGACAGACAAACTGGGGAGGCCTTACATGCAGCTGCCTGGGAAGGCATTCACTGCCTGCTAAGCCCTGAGGTAACCTCCTACTCAACCACAGGTGAGGGGTCAACCTCAGTGTGAGCAGTAACTGGGCTCGCCATTGGTGAGGATCGATCAGAGGACTCGAACGTGCTGGACATCCGTTGGATCCCCATGGCTGGCCCACAACAGTGGTGCCCATCCACTGCAGCCTAATGCTGTGTAACCGAAGCCGTCACAGTCTGAAGCCAAGAGCGAAGTGTCACCAACTCGGCTTGCATCTGCACACAACAATCGCAGTCTCTATCCATACTAAACACCATGGAAAACTAAACTATGCAAATAAATGGACTATCAGCATGTGCTGTGCAACTCTACTGTAGACCCTGACAAAAATGCAGGAACTGTATCTAATAAATTAGATTAATATGTGTAGATTCAAAAACCTACCTATCAAAGTACTCATGTGAAACTAAATAATTCACCCCTGATTAGGAATTGGTAATATGTCACAAAATTGGTTTACTTTCTGATGCAAATGAAAACACGAGAACTGTGGTTATTAGAAATTAAATAAACATGCAGAAACTAGACTATTGAAGCACACAGATGATATTATAAAATTCACTCCTGGTTAGGAACATGTAAAAGTCACAATATCGGTTACTTTCCTGAAAGTAACACTGCAAAAACGGGACTGCTTCATAGGGAACAGCAAGATATGGAAAGCAGATGCAGACACCTGAAGAACAGTATTCAAGAAGTAACTTCCAAACTTATAGGAAACAGAAAATGACCTAACAAAATTTGGTTTAGCAAAAAATGCCAAGAAAAAGTGCTGGAGTGAAGAAATAAAGAGGAAATAATGAATTCAAGAAAGAAATAATATTACACTGAAGGAAAGATTTTACAAAACCCACCATGAAACACAATGAATCATAAGATGAAAAAAGGGAGTAGTACAATTACATGATAAGAGAAGTAGAGGATGATATCAAGCACCACAGGGCAAGATAGATGTATCAAAGTACAAAAAAAAGTCCATTGGTAAATTCATTAAAAGGGACAGTTTATAAAGGATCAGTTTGGGAAAATACTGTCCAATGAGAGTGACATATACAAAAAATGTGGCAGATATACTTATCACAATTACTGAATTGCAATGATCCACAGTCTTACTTTAAATGTGAATAATCTGATACAGTTGATGTACAAGACACCGCCCTAAATGAAGTACAGCAAGCAATAAAGAAATTAAAGAATAACAAGGCATGTGGTGAAGACCAGATATACATTGAGTTATTAAATAAATAGAGACCCACAACTGGAATCATGCTCTTTAATATAAACGATTTGGGACACAGAAACCATACATGCTAATGTGAAAACCACAATTATATGTTCCATATTTAAGAAGGATGATCCCCTTGAGTGAGATAACTACAGAGGGATTGCTTTACTGGATGTCACTTATAAAATAATACTGACTGAGCTCCACAGAAGTTGAATGCCCAATAGTAAAAATGGACCTAGATAACTGTTAGAGGACATAGTATTGCTGAAAAAGTGGGCTTGCATAACAATTGTGTCACCCTTCTGCCACATGAATACCCCTGCCAAAAATGTTCCTTGCAGCTGGTGTAAATACTGTCACCCAGAAAATGGTCAGTCATTTCTAGACTCGTGTCTGATACTGTTTGTTACTATCATTGCTGTATTACTGACTATTCAATAAAAACTTTCCTTGGCACTTGGTTCTTTTGTAGTATGTCTCTCTATGGCCATGGCCTGGTGAAATCGTGTAAAGGTTTCCTTTTTGTACCTTGGTGCTGCAAATGTTGTTTTGGACTTGTTCTTATCTGTGTCTTGTCTGCTGTCAGTCAGCTATGTTTAGTTTGACTACTGCTTAGTATTGTGTTCTCTTCAGGAGGTGACTTTTCTCCCCTTATGATTTCAGCCATTTCTCTGCTGGCTTCTGATGTGCACTGATATCTGGCTATTTGTGGGTACAGCACAGGTAACAAGGAAAATAGGACACTCTTAAGTAGAACAGATGCTAAATTGGTCTGCCTGCTGACACAACAACAGCAGCTAATACAATAGCAGCAAATACAGATAGACTTGTTACAAAAGTTACTTCAGCTTCAGGTGGCCAACCTCTGAATGCACAAAACATCTTTGCTGTAGGCCCCAGTGTACCTAAATTTGATGCTCCCAAATGTCCTCTGGTGTTTCCACCATTCAATGATGCTATGGAGGACTGGAACACATATTTGCATTGACTGAAGCAACATCGTGAATTGTGAATTGTGTTTTATTCATCTCATGATGTACTTTTGCAATCCATTTGGTTTGCATACAGGAAACATATGAAAAATTTATAAAACAATTACAATGATTTTTACATTAATAAATAATAGCACTATAATAAATAATGACACTAGAAGGATAACACATTGTTCCCGCTCAAATTTCCAGTTTGTCCCGCATGAATTCATCCACTGAGTAACAACACTTCAGTGTCAGTACCTCATATAGCTTTCTTTTAAGTGAACCTAAATTCATCTGTGTTAGCATGTTCCCTTTTAATTTATTACAAATTTTCATTCCCATGTATTGAGATCTCTGGGCATACAGTCTGAGGCAGTGGGTGGGGAGCATAAAATATTCTTTGTTTCACATATCATGTGAATGGACAAAAATGGTTTCCCTCAAATAATTCATGTCTGGTGTACAAAAATATAATAATGTCATATATGTATAAGGATGACAGAGTTAATATTTTAAGGTTTTTAAATAATGGTTGACATGGCTCTTTGTGATTTGCAGAGCACATATTTCATATGATTTTTTTCTGTATTTTTAGTATCCGCACTATGTTTGTTGGGTTACCCCAAAAAACGATACCATACCTAATAATGGATTCAAAGTAGCTTGTATATGTTACTTTTTGTGTGTCCATGTCAGCTGCAGTTGACAATATTTGCATTGCAAATGCAAAGCTGCTCAGTTTGTTTGCCACTTATTCAATGTGTGCCTGCCAGCTCAAATTTTTATCTGCATTTAAACCTAAGAATTTGACTGAGTCAATTTCTTCTATACCTTGGTTGTTGTGTACATTCTTAATCTGCTCAAATTTTGACTGTTTAGTTTTGAACTGCATCACGTGAGTCTTAGATATGTTTAGATTCAACCCATTTAGCTGAAACCAAGTTTCTAAGGCACTGTGGATACTGATCACAGATTTGGGAATTTTTTTTTCCGAGTCCTGATCTTCAACTAAGACAAAAGTATCATCTGCAAACAGAACTGATGGGAAGCTGATATTTAATGGTAAGTCATTAACATAAAAGAGAAATAGGACTGGGCCTAATATGGAGCCTTGTGGAACACCCTGAGATATTTTTTTTTTCCAGTCAGAAAAATAATGAAACTGTTTACTGCATCAATGGTGCTTTTACCCCACTAAAAACCAAATTGATTGTTTAGAATAAAAGAATATTTTGCAATGAAGGTTTGGATTTGTGCAACAGCCAAGTTTTTCAGATATTTTAGACAGGACTAGGAGAATCGAGATAGGATGATAACTTCCCATGATCTCTCTTGATCCCTTCTTGAAGAGTGGTTTTATTTCAGCATATTTCAGTACCTCTGGGAAACAGCCCTCTTCAAAACATTGATTTATTATCTGAGCTAGTGGGTTTGCAATTCTGTTGTGTACCACTTTAATAACTTTGGTGGGTATTCCATCCCAACCTGCAGATTTTTTGTTTCTTAATGCTAGAATAGCATTTTCTACATCCTCCACAGAAACTTTTGAGAATTTTGTAAAGTTTTCAGAATTTTCGCCTAGGCCAAATGGATTTACTTTGTTGTGATAATCTGTTACATTTACATCAGACTTTGCTACATTTATAAAGAATTCATTAAAGTACTCTGGTATTTGAGTTGGATTTATAATAGTATTTCCTTCAATGTCAACTTTTGGAATTTCTTGGTTACAGGCTTTAATACCTAACTCAGATTTAATTACCTAACTCAGATTTAATGGCAGACCACACAGCCTTTGTCTTATTTTTAAGATTTAAAATTAGCCTGTTATTTGCCAGTTGTTTTGCTGCCTTGACAACTCTTTTAGATATAGTTTTATAGAATCTAACATATTTAATGAAATCAATATCTTTATTATATTTTAGTTCTCTGTGCAGTTGCCTTTTCCTTACACTGAAAATTTTTATGCCCTGGGTAATCCACTTTACTGTATTTGTCATTTTACTGCTGCAGAGTCTGGGTGGAAATGTTTCATGAAAGTCTCCAAGAAAACTATTTAGGAATTTCTCAAAGTTTTCGTCACTTCAGTTACATTAATCAAAAGGTCATGTTTTATCTCTTAGCTTCTCACTAAATGTTAGTAAGTTTTCTTTGCTAAAGTTCCTGCTCATATGGGTTCTCATACATGAAATGTTCCTCTCTGGCTGTGGCAACTCAATGAACAATGCACAATGATCTGAAATACCTAGATCTAGACAAAATTTATACACATCTTCATACACATAGTTAGTTAGAACATTGTCAATGCATGTTGCTGATTGCCCATTGTCTCTGGTAGATTCAAAAAAATTCAATTTGAAACCATATTTCTTTACTAAGTCAGTGAAACTTGAAGCATGGCTACTATCACATGTTATATCAATATTAAAATCAGCAGCTATTGCAAAAATGGTTCAAATCGCTCTGAGCACTATGCGACTTAACTTATGAGGTCATCAGTCTCCTAGAACTTAGAACTGATTAAACCTAACTAATCTAAGGACATCACACACATCCATGCCCAAGGCAGGATTTGAACCTGCGACCGTAGCGGTCGCTTGGTTCCAGACTGTAGTGCCTAGAACTGCACAGCCACTCTGGCCGGCAGCAGCTATTACAACTTTTTTTCTTTTTTTGTCTGCAAAGATCTTCTAGCATAATTTGAAGCTTAGATAAGAATAGTTTTATTGTTGACGTCCCTGGAATTCTGTATATTGAGATTATTACAACATTTGCTAGTGAATCCACTATTTCTACACAACAGCTCTCAAACACGCATTTAAATAACACATATTTAAATAATTAAAACAGTTTCTGGTCTCATAATTTACATCACTATGTAGAAGTATACATGAGAGTCCATGTCACTTGTTTCTTCTGCAAAAGCTACTTGCTAATCTGAAGTTCCCTATTTTGTTTAGAATTTTGATTGTGTCTTCAGTAAACCAGTGCTCATTTAAACAAACAACTTTAACATTTGCGCATTCTGACAGAATGATTTCCAATTCATTTATTTTGGAGCTTTTATTGTTAGAAGTGTTCAAGCCATTTATATTCCAGTGGATAACATACCTAATTTGACTATCACTTACAGGCTTTAGGACATTTCCTGCCAGATAATGAATGGGTTCTGTCTTTCTTAATGCTACACAAGTTTTTTCACCCCCATCACTACTTACAAGTTTCCCTTATTTTTTATGATCTGACAAGTATCTATGAACATCTTACTGAATGTTTTTGAGCCCAACCTATTCAGATGTAGACCATTTTTCACAAGACACTTTGCACTTAGAAATTTTTTGGGACCAATGAAAACGACTGCTACTTTATTGCACTGTTCTTTAACATTGCCATTTATTCTCTACACATAGTTGTCACTCACCGATCTTCTGTACACAGTGCCACTTATTATTATTCTGGAATTTGGGTAGAGTCTTCTGGCCAGTCGGATGAGGTTGATCTCTGCACTGCATTTTCATCTGCATTTCAGCTGGATTTGGGGTGTGCCTCAGACTTTCAGGCACACATCACACTTTAACTGGACATGACCCTTGTTTTTACACACCAGACCAATTCCAGCTACTTTATAGGCTGCTGAGAAGCTGCAGCTAGATGATGTCCAGGTCTACTGAGCTGGAGAAATCTAGTACATGGGCCACTCCACAAGTCATCGTCAGAAAGCCCAGTGGTTCTTTCTGATTGCATAGAGATTTCAAGGCAATCAATGCCCAATCTCAGGTCAAAACTCATCTTGTTATCCAGAGAGAAAGCCTCATTAAACTTGCTGCTCCAAAATCAACCTTGTTGAGGCTTACCTCCAATTGCCCTTAGATGAGGAATCCAAGAACATTATTGTCATTAATACATCTTTTAAATTATATAATTGTAAGCACCTCCCATTTGACATTGCCATATCCCTGCAATTTTCCAAAGGTTACTGGAACAGCTAACACAACATATCCAGCTTGAACGAATTATCTGGATGAATACATCGTTATAGGTCCTTCCTGCCAGGAGCATTTGCAAAACCTCTGTATCCTTTTTATGACCCTATGGGATGCAGGCCTGCATTCGCATTTGGGGAAGTGCAGGACTTTTTGGCCAGAAGTGGAATATCTGGAGCACTGGGCAAACAAAGAGGGAATCAGAACAGAATAGATTCCTTGCACTGCCTGAAGAACTTAACTGAATTGTAGGTGTTTTGGTGCAAAATCAACTCTTGTTCCAAGTTCTTACCCCATCCAGTCCATATTGTTCAATCCACAATCAATTTTGTAAAGAGTGAGTGCCTTACAACTGGAGCCCTGCCTGCAAGCAGGTTTTTAGCCAGTTGAAAATAATGCTGAAATCCACCCCTTGGCTCTTGCCATTCTCTCCCAGTCACTCACTGATTCTGGTGTCCAATGCATCTGCCTAAAGCATCATGGCAGTCTTTGCACACAGGAATGAGAATGGCTTCAAACAGCCTGTAGCATTCAAGACATTGAACCCTGATCAGTGCAACTATTGCCAGATTAGAAAGAAGGCATTGGTGATAGTGTTTGCCATTAAAAAATTTCAAGTCTACATTTTTGGAATGAAGAGCTTTCTAATTATGGATCACAAACCTTTGGTGGCACTATTCGGGTCACACTCTTGCTTCCCATAGCAGAAAGCCTGCTCCCAGTGCTGGGCACTGTTTCTGAGTTATACAATTATAATATCCCGTATAAGCGCATGGCACAGCATTACAGTACTGATGCATTGTCATGTCTCCTTGCTGCCCAGGCACTGATTTCGCTCAGTAGGTGGTCCTCTACTTCTGCATCAGTACAGAGCAGCAATGTGTGTTGGACTGTTTCCCCATTATGGCCACTCATGTCGACACCACCATGTTCCGGTTCCCCATCTTGTGGGCAGGTCCTTTGCTATGTGACCCATGGCTGCCAAACGTACCTTATCCACCACCTGGTGACAGGGCTCAACTTGTGGAAACACATTTTTCTTAGGCTTTTGGTCACAGCATGTCATTCTGCACATCAGTTGGTCATTCCAGCAGATGTACATGAACGGGTGTTGAGCTTGCTGCACTGGGGACATGGCGGAATTTCTCACATTAAGGTGTTAGCTTGTTGACATGTGTACTGGCCAGGGATCAGTAGCAGCATCAAAAGAATGGTCTGTGGCTGCACAGCATGCACCCATCATGGCAGCTCCCCTACAATCTTTATTCCCTGGCCTATCCCAGCCCCAGACTCCCTGGGAGCATAACAGTCTTTGCAAACCTGTTTTTGGGATTGACATAGTTGCTCACTGCATATGCTTGCTCAAAGTACTCATATGTTGCAGAATGGCATCCACCGTGGCCAACACCATCTTCTCTGCTTTGGACCTGGTTTTGGCAATCGAAATGCTGCCTCGTATGTTGGTCTCTGATAATAGGCTGCAGTTCATGGCATCTGCTTTTACAGATTCCTGTGAGGTCAATGTCATGAAACATATTTGCAGCCCTCTGTTCCATCCATCCTTAAATAGTGAAGTGGTACATCTATTTTGGAATGTTATGCAGCAAATGAAAAAAGCTGTCTAATCCTCTGGCATGACATCAGTCTTCACCCTGGTTTTGAGTTCTTATCAAACTATACCACTTAACAGGCAAAGCCCTACTGAGTTATTCCACAGGTGGCACCCATTGACCGTACTTCATCTTCTGATGCCACCCCCTTCAAATCCCTCAACCCATCCCTCCCAGTGTTATGTGGCTGATGCAGCTGTGTGGGACTGCTTCTACAGGAGTACTGAGGTTTACCGTATTTACTCGAATCTAAGCCGCACTCGAATCTAAGCCGCACCTGAAAAATGAGACTCGAAATAAAGGAAAAAAAAATTCCCGAATCTAAGACGCATCTGAAATTTGAGACTCGAAATTCAAGGGGAGATAAAAGTTTTAGGCCGCACCTCCAAATCGAAACAAAGTTGGTCCATTGTAATATGAGACACAATTTAGGTCGAATGAATGACGATACAGCTACAGTAGTTTGGTTTGAGTCATAAGCAGTTAAGCTTTACCAGGTAGCCATTGCTATGCGTCAGGCGCTCCTTCCATATTTATACGGGTACCCTTCCTTTTTCACGTGCTTCATCTGATTTGAGTCGATTGCTTATTTTGCTTTGATCTGATAAGTGCCGTTTTCTTTGTTATAGGTGTTTACGTCACTCTAAGCTGAAAATGCATTACTGTACTGTGTCATGCATTGTTTGTCGCATTCTGATAGTGCGCGTTTACAGCCTGTCGCCGCTCGCGGCATGGCTTGCTTTTGTGCGCGCTGCCGCCGCTTACAATTATATATATGTAAGAGGAATCGTCTCATTAGCGAAACAATGGCAAGGGTCTGCTATTTGTTGTTACCTACACTGCTGCTTTCTTTGATAATGATCAACAAGAACCAAATAATAGACTGCGTATGATAGATGATGTTCTGAACGAGAGTTAGGCGAAAATTTTTCTCCGTTTGAAAATCTTTGCAGCCGCTTCTTTAGTACATCAAATTCTGCACAGAAATTAGAGTCATCTTAGATTTAAAAATCTAGTCAGTTGCCATGCTTCATTTCTGACTGTATCACTATAAGGCATAAGAATAATACGAATATAAACATGGCATGATATGTATATTCTTCCACGTTTGCTGTTGTCTCACTCTAGTTTCGTAGTTTATTAGGCAGACAGGATTTAAATGAGATAGCAGCAAACATGAAAGACTACATGGCAAAATGTTTATATTCGTATTATTCTTATGGTGAAGACAATACTCCATGTGATTCACATTTCATCAGGTTCCTATTAGCAACCATCTCTTCTCACAGGTAGGAAAAAATTCAGAACGTAGAGTTGGCCATATTGACAAACATCCCAACCAATCTTGCCATTCGGAATATCGTAGTACATTGAAATTCTGCTACATTCGAAGATGAACAATACTTAATTTGTATTTACTTCGTTGGATAATGTATGAAAATGCAGTGGTCGAAACTCGGGGCGGAGAAAAAAAGCTCGTCTTCCACCTTTTTTTTAATTTATTTACTGACACAGAGATTTTGGCGTCAGTATTTATCTTTGTGCCTACAAAGCATGCCTGTGTTGCGCTACATATATTCGATGGCAGAAGTTAGTTGTGGCGGCACCTGCCAACATTTTTCAGAACTTCCGCTTGCTTTGCACTCGATTCTAAGCCGCAGGCGGTTTTTTGGATTACAAAAACCGGAAAAAAGTGCGGCTTAGATTCGAGTAAATACGGTAGGTGGCTACCCACGGCTGGCAGTCAAAGGGACTGGGTCTTTGCCTGTGCCTTC
Source organism: Schistocerca piceifrons (assembly GCF_021461385.2). Lineage (NCBI taxonomy): Eukaryota > Metazoa > Arthropoda > Insecta > Orthoptera > Acrididae > Schistocerca > Schistocerca piceifrons. Next base: position 372,674,636 of record NC_060145.1, on the reverse strand, counting down.
GTTCCACCCACAAGGTGCTGTCCAGGGCATTGTTTATATGCCAACTTTTTTTTGGGGGGGGAGGGGTGACAGGGATCTCATTTTGGGTTCTAGGGTAGTTGTGTGCCTGCCATGGTAATGGACTGAGATGCCTGCTTGAGGGCACAGTAACACCCAATGACTGGCCGCGGTGGTCTCGCAGTTCTAGGCGCGCAGTCCGGAACCGTGCGACTGCTACAGTCGCAGGTTCGAATCCTGCCTCGGGCATGGATGTGTGTGATGTCCTTAGGTTATTTAGGTTTAAGTAGTTCTAAGTTCTAGGGGACTGATGACCACAGCAGTTGAGTCCCATAGTGCTCAGAGCCATTTGAACCATTTTTTGAACACCCAATGTTACACTCGCATAGTGAGTGTGCCACCCACCTTGTCATGTGAATACACCAAACAATAGTGTTACTTGTGGCCATATAATTCAGTCATCCAGTGAATGGTCAGATAGTTCAATACTCGCAGCTGATATTGTCAGTTACTATCATCATTGTACTATGGACTATTCTATAACAACCTCACTTGAAACTTAGTTCTTCTCTCTACTCACATTTTGGATCATGTCTCTCTTTCTTCTTGACATGTTGCCATCCTTGTGGTGAAGCTTTCTACTTTGCACCTTGTCATTGCACAGGCTGTCATGTCCACTGCCAGTCAGGCATGTTAAGTTCAACTACTGACTAGCATTGTGTTTTCTTCCTCAGGTGGCCCTCTGCCCCGTGGCTTCATCACTTTCTCTCCTGTGTTCCGATGCATGTCCTGATATCTGGCTACTCGCTGACATAGCAGTGTTCCCCGTAACTGAAGAACCTATTGAAGTCTACTGTTTTTCTGCAGAAATAGATCAACATTAGATCCTTTATTCACTCATAGGAAAATAACAGAGAAGGCATGGGAATTCAGTGTTGATGTCCACATATTATTCCTAGATTTCAAAAATGCCTATGATAGCTTACACCCACACACACTCCTAAATATAATGATAGAATTTGAAATACCCTCAAAGTTTGTCAAAACGTATACATATGATATTTCGTCACATAAGGCCATCTATAGAATAAACTGAAAATTTTAAAGTATACAAGGTGTGATTGGAAAGTTTTAAGAATAGATCCACTACTGCTTACTGGTTTGACGGGCAGGTACATGAAGGATGGGGAAAGAGTCATTGCCTTGTCCTCGAATGCCCTCCAACAGAAAACTGCATTTCCTTTATTCAGTTCATTGTGGCAGCTGGTTGAGTGTAGGTCAGTTAGAGCTAGTTGCCGAATTCTGTCTGTGTGAAAATAGACATAAAAATGGAGCAACTAGTTTGTGTGAAACTTTGTTTTAAAATTGGGAAATCAGCGTCTGAGACTAATGAACTATTAAAAACAGCTTTTGGAGATAATAGTATGAGCCAGTCAAAAGTTTTTGGTCTGGTTCAACAGATTTAAAAATGGCCGCGGACCATTTGAAGATGAACTACAGTCCGGCGGTCCTTCCACCTGAGAAACGAATGAAAATGTTGTGAAAGTACATGACTTAGTGGACTCTGATTGTAGACTTACAATTAGGGAGATTGCTGATCAACTTAATTTAAGTTTCTATACAGTTCAATCAATTTTTTACTGAAAATCTGAACATGTGTTGAGTGTCCGCAAAATTCATTCCAAAAGTGTTGTCAAGTGACCAGAAACAATACCAAATTGAATTGTGCCAAGAGCTGATTAATCAGACTAAAAATAACCCAGATTTGTTAAATAGGGTAATTACAGGTGACGAATCATGGGTATATGGATACGATCCTGAAACCAAAGTGCAGTCTTTGCAGTGGAAGACTCCAGGTTCACCACAACCCAAAAAAGCACGGCAAAGTCGGTCAAAGGTGAAGACAATGTTGGTAACTTTTTTTGATTCTACAGGTATTGTGCATCATGAATGTATCCCTAAAGGACAGACAATTAACCAGGAATACCACAAATGTGTCCTTGAGCGTTTGTGTGAAAAGCAGAGGAAGAAAAGGCCTGCATCGTGGAAACATAGTCGTTGGGTGCTACACCATGACAATGCTCCAGCTCATTGTGCCTTCTTCATCGTTGAATCTTTGACCAAATTCAAAATTCCTGTGCTTCCACAATAGCCATATTCCCCTGATTTGGCTCCTGTGGACTTTTAACTGTATCTAAACTGAAATTTTCACTGACAGGGAACCGATTTGACTCGATTGAAGACATCCTGGCAAATACAGAGAGCACCCTTAAAACACTTAAGGAAAAAAAAATTCCACGAATGTTTACAAAAGTGGAAACACCATTGGAGTCATTCTGTTCAGTCAGTAGGGGACTGTTTTGAAGGAGATGCACCACAGTAGCATGTTAGTGCCACCATTGTACAATTACAAGCTCATTCTTAACTTCCCAATCATGCCTCATACACTGGACTAAGGCAATCTATATGAGTAAGAATAGCGGACCTAAGGTTGAGCCTTGTGGAATCCTGTGAGTTATTTCTCCATGTGAATCTCCCTGCCTACATTGGTAGAATTATTAACTACAACTGTCAGTAAAATAAGGGAAAGGCAATCGATCACCCATAGTAGGTCGATTGTGATGCATATATGCATCCATCAGAACAGTATAGACACTAGCTTTCAAGCTCTTGCTAATTATTTATCAACATCTATTGATAGAGAATCCACAAGGGAACCAACTCCAAATGCTGAACATTACTTGACTTGCCTATGCAAATGATACAGCATTAATAATTGGTTCCAAAGGAGAATTAATCAGAATTATGTAAAATTATCACAAAATTGCTGGTAAAATAGTATTATTTGTTAATGAAAAAAGACAGAATATCTGGTTGTTAGCAAGAAAACCAAAGTGATCCTCCCTTGGCTATTAATGGACTTGATTCCTAGACAATTGCCCATTGCACGTATTTAGGGAGCCTTTTTAGTAAAAATAATATAAAATGGTTTATAAATAGATGTCCATCTAGCTACAGTGAATGAATGCTTTTTAGTTTTATCAATATCTTAAGGAACAGACCATCCAGTACTAACTTCAAAATTCTCTTTTATCAGTCAGCTATTATGCTAGTAACATTATATATATGAGAAGCTTTAATGTTTAGAAAGAAAGATGATAAAAAAAGTATTAATATTCAAATGAAAGATACAAAGGAAAATATTTGGATGTGCTTCTGATGAAAATGACATGGAATGGAGGACAACAAAAGATGATGAATCACAGGAGCTAGTACATACACCATAACATCATTGGAGTGTTAAAGAACAGAAGGTTGAACTGGGTTGGCCATATAGCAAGAATGACAGAGAAAATACTTCCTAGAATAGCATTCTGCAGGACAATAGATGGAAAGAGAAAGAGACAGAATTAGGGTGGTGGAATAACATCCAGGAGGGCACAGCTAAGATAAACATCAGCAACAAAAGGAAAAATAATCCACACAACAGAAAGAATGGAAGACACTCATAGAGAAGGCTGATGCTTGACCAGAAGCTTGCCATATGTGAAGTAAGTACTGTTCATTTTGAACTGCATTTCATGAGGGAATAAATATTCTGTAAACCAGTAATCAAAATGAGTAACTCCTTAAACAAATGTCCACAAGATTGTGGGGTGAACACCACATATCTTTCTTACAGAATGTTTTTTAGCAATGGCAACTTTCTTTCATAAAAATGAGTTACCTCAGAAGACTAATCCATATAATGGTACGGTAATGAATGAAAATATGCAAAATTGCCAAATTACTGATTTGTTTCTCCCCAAAATTTGCAATGATTCAAAGTGCAAATTTGGTTGTGAGGGTGCCCATACCATGGAGTAATGGGGGTCACAACCCCCCCTCCCCCTGATTCGCAACACTCAGGGAAAGAAAAACAAATGAAGTGTAGTCAGATGTTTTTCTTTCAAAAAATTATTTAAAAGTCAGCACTACCCTGGTTTTAACAGGGTCAGAACTGGAACTTTTTATGACTACTTACAAATATGAAAAATACTTCTTACCCCAAGGTCTGTCTCCTTCCCTGCCCCTCTCTACAAACAATTGTATGGGCAACATTGTGTGGTTGAACTGAATTGTCTTAAGAGTTCCAAAATGCATTTATCTCCTATTTAAATTTCCATCAATAAAGAACCCAAAATTTTTTTAGTTTTCACTGTAGTTGTTATTTCCTCACCATTTTTTACACCGATCATTGTAATAGTAACTCTAGATGTGCAGAACTGAATATGTTTGGCCTTTCTGAAACTGAGAATGACCCCATTCACAGAAAATTGCTCAATAATACTTATAAGAATATATTTACCATTTCTTCTCTTGCTGTATGTGTGTCTGAAATGAATGCAATGCTAGTGTCATCCACAAAAATAAATAATTATGCTTCTTGTAAATGAGACCAAAGATCATTTACATATATGAGTAAGAATAGCGGACCTAAGGTTGAGCCTTGTGGAATCCTGTGAGTTATTTCTCCATGTGAATCTCCCTGCCTACATTGGTAGAATTATTAACTACAACTGTCAGTAAAATAAGGGAAAGGCAATCGATCACCCATAGTAGGTCGATTGTGATGCATATATGCATCCATCAGAACAGTATAGACACTAGCTTTCAAGCTCTTGCTAATTATTTATCAAAAGTAAACACATTCAGACACAACTACACAGACATAGAAATGCATATTCCTGCAGCCTCAGTGGGAGCGAATTTTGATTATAGATCGTCAAGAGCAGCTGCCTGGCCAGAGTTGTAGGGAAGAACACACGAGGCAAGAAAGATGTAGTAGTATAGTGAAACTTTTTGCATTCTTGCAGTTGGGTTAGACATCCTCCATTGGTTCCCTATAGCATCAATTCCATAAAACTTCAGTTAATTTAGGAGACTATCATGATCCACAGCCAGATGCCTTAGATAGGAAGCAGTAAATATCAAGAAGTGCTTTTTTGTTAATTGTTGTTGTTGTTGTTGTGGTCTTCAGTCCTGAGACTGGTTTGATGAAGCTCTCCATGCTACTCTATCCTGTGCAAGCTTCTTCATCTCCCAGTACATACTGCAACCTACATCCTTCTCAATCTGCTTCGTGTATTCATCTCTTGGTCTCCCTCTATGATTGTTACCCTCCACGCTGCCCTCCAATACTAAATTGGTGATCCTTGATGTCTCAGAACATGTCCTACCAACCGATCCCTTCTTCTAGTCAAGTTGTGCCACAAACTCCTCTTTTCCCTAATTCTATTCAAAACCTCCTTATTAGTTATGTGATCTACCCATCTAATCTTCAGCATTCTTCTGTAGCACCACATTTCGAAAGCTTCTATTCTCTTCTTGTCCAAACTATTTATTGTCCATGTTTCACTTCCATACTTGGCTACACTCCATACAAATACATTCACAAACGACTTCCTAACACTTAAATCTATACTTGATGTTAACAAATTTCTCTTCTTCAGAAATGCTTTCCTTGCCATTGCCAGTCTACATTTTATATCCTCTCTACTTTACCATCATCAGTTATTTTGCTCCCCAAATAGCAAAACCCCTTCACTACTTTAAGTGTCTCATTTCCTAATCTAATTCCCTCAGCATCACCCAACTTAATTCGACTACATTCCATTATCCTCATTTTGCTTTTGTTGATTTTCGTCTTATATCCTCCTTTCAAGACACCGTCCATTCCGCTGAACTGCTATTCCAAGTCCTTTGCTGTCTCTGACAGAATTACAATGTCATCAGCGAACCTCAAAGTTTTTATTTCTTCTCCATGGATCTTAGTACCTGCTCTGAATTTTTCTTTTGTTTCCTTTACTGCTTGCTCAATACACAGATTGAATAACATCGAGGACAGGCTACAATCCTGTCTCACTCCCTTCCCTACCGCTGCTTCCCTTTCATGCCCCTCGACTCTTATAAGTGCCATCTGGTTTCTGTACAAATTGTAAATAGCCTTATGCTCCCTGTATTTTACACCTGCCACCTTTAGAATTTGAAAGAGAGTATTTCAGTCAACATTGTCAAAAGCTTTCTCTAAGTCTACAAATGCTAGAAACGTAGGTAAGCCTTTCCTTAATCTTTCTTCTAAGGTAAGTTGAAGGGTCAGTATTGCCTCGTGTGTTCCAACATTTCTACGGAATCCAAACTGATCTTCACCGAGGTCGGCTTCTACCAGTTTTTCCATTCGCCAGTAAAGAATTCGTGTTAATATTTTGCGTCTGTGACTTATTAAACTGATAGTTTGGTAATTTTCACATCTGTCAACACCTGCTTTCTTTGGGATTGGAATTATTATATTCTTCTTGAAGTCTGAGGGAATTTCACCTGTCTCATACATCTTTCTCACCAGATGGTAGAGTTTTGTCAGGACTGGCTCTCCCAAGATTGTCAGTAGTTCCAATGGAATGCTGTCTACTCCGGGGGCCTTGTTTCGACTCAGGTCTTTCAGTGCTCTGTCAAACTCTTCACGCAATATCATACCTCCCATTTCATCTTCATCTACATCCTCTTCCATTTCAATAATACTGTCCTCAAGTACATCGCCCTCGTATAGACCTTCTATATAGTCCTCCCACGTTTTTACTTACCCTCCTTCGCTTAGAAATGGGTTTCCATCTGAGCTCTTGCTATTTATACAAGTGGTACTCTTTTCTCCAAAGGTCTCTTTAATTTTCCTGTAGGCAGTATTTATCTTACCGCTAGTGAGATAAGCCTCTACATACTTACATTTGTCCTTCAGCCACCCCTGCTTAACCATTTTGCACTTCCTGTCGATCTCATTTTTGAGGCATTTGTATTTCTTTTTGCCTGCTCCATTTACCGCATTTTTATATTTTGTCCTTTCATCAATTAAATTCAATATTTCTTCTGTTACCCAAGGATTTCTACTAGCCCTCATCTTTTTACCTACTTGATCCTCTGTTGCCTTCACTACTTCATCCCTCAAAGCTACCGATTCTTCTTCTATTGTATTTCTTTCCCCCATTCCTGTCAGTTGTTCCCTTACGCTCTCCCTGAAACTCTGTACAACCTCTGGTTTAGTCAGTTTATCCAGGTCACATCTCCTTAAATTCCCACCTTTTTGCAGTTTCTTCAGTTTTAATCTACAGTTCCTAACCAATAGATTGTGGTCAGAGTCCACATCTGCCCCTGGAAAAGTCTTACAATTTAAAACCTGGTTCCTAAATCTCTGTCTTACCATTATATAATCTGTCTGATACCTTCTAGTATCTCCAGGCTTCTTCCATGTATACAACCTTCTTTTATGATTCTTGAACCAAGTGTTAGCTTTGATTAAGTTATGCTCTGTGCAAAATATCTACCAGGCAGCTTCCTCTTTCATTTCTTACACCCAGTCCATATTCACCTACTATGTTTCCTTCTCTCCCTTTTCCTACTCTCGAATTCCAATCACCTGTGACTATTAAATTTTTGTCTCCCTTCACTACCTGAAAAATTTCTTTCATCTCATCATACATTTCATCATTTTCTTCATCATCTGCAGAGCTGGTTGGCATATAAACTTGTACTACTGTATTAGGTGTGGGCTTCGTGTCTATCTTGGCCACAATAATGCATTCACTATGCTGTTTGTAGTAGCTTACCTGCACTCCTATTTTTTATTCATTATTAAACCTACTCCTGCATTACCTCATTTGATTTTGTATTTAAAACCCTGTATTCACTTGACCAAAGTCTTGTTCCTCCTGCCACCGAACTTCACTAATTCCCACTATATCTAACTTTAACCTATCCATTTCCTTTTTTAAATTTTCTAACCTACCTGCCCAATTGAGGGATGTGACATTCCACGCTCTGATCCGTAGAATGACAGTTATCTTTCTCCTGATAATGACTTCCTCTTGAGTAGTCCCCACCTGGAGATCCAAATGGGGGACTATTTTACCCCAGGAATATTTTACACAAGAGGACGCCATCATCATTTAATCATACAGTAAAGCTGCATACCCTCAGGAAAAATTACGGCTGTAGTTTCCCCTTGATTTCAGCTGTTCACAGTACCAGCACAGCAAGGCTGTTTTGGTTAGTGTTACAAGGCCAGATCAGTCAATCATCCAGACTGTTGCCCCTGCGACTACTGAAAAGGTTGCTGCCGCTCTTCAGGAACCACATGTTTGTCTGTCTTCTCAACAGATACCCCTTTGCTGTGGTTGCACCTACAGTACAGCTACCTTTGAGGCACGCAAGCCTCCCCACCAACGGCAAGGTCCATGGTTCATGGAGGGGGAGGGGGGGGGGGGGGGTTTGTTAGTTAATTCTTGTAAAATATGTGAGTGAATGCAAATGCCATTCTCAGGTGAACAGATATTCTGAAATCCAAACTGCAATTTATTGATATTATTGCTGCTCATGTGTGATCCTATCTCAGAAAACCATATCTTCAGTGAAATGGGTCAGTAGTTATTGACGTCTCTCCTATCACCTCTCTTATAGAGGGGTTTAGTAATTATGTATTTTAATCTCTGGGACAATGCCCTGAGTTTGTATTGCATTACATATTTCAGGAAAGACAGTGAATATTATATGGAAACAACTCTTTAGTACCTTGTTGATATCACCATCAAATACATATGAGACTTCCTGGCAGATTAAAACTGTTTGCCGGACCGAGACTCGAACTGGGGACCTTGGCCTTTCGCAGGCAAGTGCTCTACCGACTGATCTACCCAAGCACGACTCACGCCTCATCCTCACAGCTTTAATTCCGTCAGTACCTTGTCTCCTACCTTCCAAACTTTACAGAAGCTCTCCTGCGAACCTTGCAGAACTAGCACTCCTGAAAGAAAGGATATTGCGGAGACATGGCTTAGCCACAGCCTGGGGGTTGTTTCTAGAATGAAATTTTCACTCTACAGCGGAGTGTGCGCTGATATGAAACTTCGTGGCAGATTAAAACTGTGTGCCGGACCGAGACTCGAACTCGGGACCTTTGTCTTTCGCGGGCAAGTGCTCTACCGACTGAGCTACCCAAGCATGACTCACGCCCCGTCCTCACAGCTTTAATTCCGCCAGTACCTCATCTCCTAGCTTCCAAACTTTACAGAAGCTCTCCTGTGAACCTTAAATAAATATGAGCTTTCATTTTTGAAGGAATATATAATTTTCTTTGTTTCAGAAGGAGAAGTTGGTGAGATATTCATATGATTGAATTTTATGTGAGTTTCTTTTTCAACATACTGCTTTGACTTTTCTAGTTAACTTTTTTGAGTCTATATCTTCTACCATGCTTAAGAAATGATAAACAAACCTACCTGCTACCTGTGTCTGATCATTTATAGCCTTTCTGTTTCAATTAATAGCAATGTTATCCTAATTCTGTGGCTTGTTGCCCTATCTCTCTTTTCAATAAAGTCCATAGAGACTTAATTCTGTAGTCAGAATTACTGATTTCTGTCATAATGTGCACTTCCTATATTTTTTAATAACTTAGTAATTTTGAGTATTTCTTGTAGCATACAACAATGATAGGATCTTTACTTGATTTTGATAACTGATAAATGTTCCTTTTCCTATGGCAAGATACTTTAATCTATTAATCCACAGCTATTTACATGGCTGTTTAATGTCTTTTTTGATCAGCTTATGCAGAAAGCTCTTTACAAATAATGATATGAATTGATCATGGAATATATCAGAATTTTAAGTCAGCATTTGGACTACTGCAGGACCTTTGTTTGTTCTTGCGAAATGATACATGTCCCTGTTCCATCCACAAAATATTCTAATTTAGAAATCCATCACTATTTACATGGCAGTTTAATGTCCTCCCTGATTAGTTGATGTGGAAAGCTATTTACAAAATATGATATCAACTTATCATGGAATAGGTTGAAGTTTATGTCAGCATTTGGTTCCTTATAATTTCATCCCAGGTCATGTTTTGTAAACTATTCTTAAAAACGTTTGCCCTGAAGTCATTAATTATTCTAACTGATTTGCAATGAGGAACATCTTTACTGTCAGGCACCATCTTATTTACCTGATGTAACTGTGCATCATCATCATCAGCATCAGATATAGCATTTATTACTGAGTACACCATTATTTTATTGCTTTGAGCTTTACCAGGAAACATTATCAGTTAGAGTCCTACTGTGTTTGTTCACCTATAGTGGAAATTTAATTACTGAACTCAGATTGCACAATCCAAACCAGATTTCTAGATTACTTTTCCTGGCAGAATCCTTTAGAAAATCTAGATTAAAATAACAACAGAGTATTAATCACTTGCAGCTGTCTTGACAGATAGCATTGTAAGGAATCCATATGCCTTATGAACAGTGCAAATTTCCTTGTGGGAATCTATACACAATTACAATTAAAAGTTAATTATTTTTCAATATTAATTCACGAACACACACTGTCATGTATGGATCACTAAAAATATACTTGTTTTAATATTTTAGAACTTGTGTTCTCTCACAATATATGCAACAGCTCCTTCATTTCCCATATTAATTCTATATGAGCAAGATGGTAGGATTTAATCTTCTCTTACCATGTGGTTATCTATCACCCTCATAGGCACATGATGACTATCTTTTCAGAGCTCCCTAAATTTTTCAAACAGGCAAGAAGCTCTTGTACCTTATTATTCAATCCTCAGATATTCTGATGAGATAACTAACCTTACTTTTCTGAACATTCTTAACCATTTTGTGGAGCATGTCTCATTCATGACTCTAACCTAAAAAAAGGTGCCCGTCTGAGACCAGTAACTACAGGTATTTTGCTGTGTGACAGTGACCACAGGGATCTTGCTTTGTGTGATGGTGAGCATCGTACATTTTCTGCAAGAACCTCAGTCACTCTATCTTTTCACCTCTCATCAATCTAGAGCTCCAACTTCGACAGCTTATGAGTGCTTATGATATTTGCAAGAAGTCCCATCCAAAGAGAACAGTGAGGCTGCACCTGGCAAAATGTCAAATTTGAAGGTCTGTGTTCTCTCATTGATAGTTCTTCTCACAACATAAGTTCCTGTTGGCTGGGCATGTATTATTGGCGGGTTGTGAACAGTGAAATTAAATTACTGTGATGTGCAACTGTGCATTTGTTGGCTACATTATTTAAAGTAGTCAGTGTTGTACTTCCACACCCTATTTTTCAGCTAGTATCATAGCGCAGTACATCAACACCAAGGACAACAAATGAGAAGGCAAACAATCACATCCTGGGAGAGTGCTTTTAGAAATACGTAACATTACAGAACACACTTTTATTAATTTAATAAGAAAGTCTAAGAATCTTTCAGAAAAATGAACACTAAGAAAAGAAATATTAGAAGTAGCAGGATGTGAGCCAGTGCACCAACTATATTTCTCTTTGTAACCCACTATCCATGCCAACCACACAATCATGAATAGTTGGTTACAATGAGGCCAGTTGAGCATCTGCAACCAATCTCTCTGCATGCTAGACACACTGGACATACACTGGGAGTTGTGTGGGGTGTGTTTTCATATGACAGCAGGGGCACTCTCATGATATTAGGAAATCTCTAAATTCTTGTGGATGAATGCTACAGGGATAGAAACATCTTAATGTATCTCATATTTCTAGGAGTCCTGTTCAAAATCATGGTTAATATACAATTTCTTTCTGTGATAACACATTTATGAATACATGTGAGCAAGCACATCTGCAACATTAGTAGAAAGTGGTAGTCTTTGAGAATTTCCTTGCAAATCTTGATTAGCACTAGTCTAACATGGATAACTAGCCCAAGTGCTTACAGAATAGTTTCTTCTGTGTCCTGTTTACATTGATAAAAGTTTTTTACTCATGGTTAATGAGTGTTCATATTTAGTGTTCATTTTGGTTGAGTTCCTCAGACACAAAAACATAACTAATTCAGACATTTAACAATTAGCTATGATGACATTGGTGACCCCAACATGATGTCATCCAATGTGCACAGCCTACAAAGACCAAAAGGAGGAGTGCAAACTCTCAAGAGTGAAAAAAGAATTTTTTCATGAAAATACAAAACTCAGTGCCCATTGAAGGACCATCAATGTCAAGACTTGCTGTGAGATTGCATCCATTCTCATCTCAAAATCCAGCTTTTTGTCTTGTACAGGTAGAAGCAAGCTTCCATTATGCATATGTACCTACGAATTCAACCACATTGGCTCCAGTGGTCAGTAAGTTGAATCAGCACTGGACAACTAAAGCACAAGACATAATTATTTTTCCTCCTGCACAAGATTCCTAACAGAAACTCAAGACAGAATTGATTTACAGAGTTTGCCGCCTCGGAAGGAGTATCTGTCCATTGAGTTCTAAAATAGAGAGATGTCGGAAATAGGAAGCCATCACAAATCTGAGACAACTAAACAGCAATTGATGTAGGAACCATACTGACATCTTGCTACATATGCTTTGGAGTAGCCATGTTCCAGACCAGGTTAAAGCTGTAATAGCACCTCAGATGGAAATACCATTAGTTGCCATCACAGATCTGGCTGACAGAATTCAAGCTGCAATGCTGCTTCAGTAAGTCAACACAGCAACAGTACTGTGAAACAATGCTTTGTCACTGACAGTGATGTGTACAGATTATGAATGCCTCTCAGATTTTATTAGATTAGATTCTGTTTTTGTTCCATAGACACAAAATTAGATGATTCTTGTGGAACATGTCACAAAGTATAACATAAAACATTTGAATATAATACTTACTATCCTGATCATTCGTCAGGAGATTGTCAAAATAGGTGAATACAATGCAGTAAACTGGAGCAACTAATATTTACAGAATTAACACGCTGTCAGAATGAAACATTGTTCTGCACTATTAATAAATTTATCATACACAGAGTACCTAATCTTGACTGTTGTGACCAAGTGCTGTCAAAACTGAAATCTAATAAACATTTTTACTTAAGCTGGCTAACAGTCTCTGTTAAGATCAAAAAGTCTTTCAAACTCTGTTTCAATCGTGCTTTATCTGAAACCAAGTTTTTATTGGTTGCCGGCAATTTATTGACAATGTATGTTCCTGGATATTGGACCCCTTTTTGGACCAAAGTAAGTGATTTTAGGTATTTATGTAAATTGTTCTTATTCCTAGTATTGATACTATGTATTGAGCTATTGATTGGAAAAAGAGATGTATTACTTGCAACAAATTTCACAAAGGAATATATATACTGAGAAGCAGTGGTTAGAATACAAAGGTCCTTGAAGAGGTTTCTACATGATATTCTTGAATTTACACCACAAATGATTCTTATCACACACTGTTGCATCCTAAAAACATTTGCTCAGTTTGGTGAGTTGCCCCAGAATATGATCCCATATGACATAATAGAATAAAAGTAAGAAAAGTATGCAAGTTTGTTATGACAGTGACGACAGTGAAGTAACTTTAAACCACTTATTAATGTCAATGAAAATTTTATTAGCATCTATTTCTAAGTCTGTACTTGATTTGCTAGTTATTGCAATGTTTGTATCATATGCAAACAAAACAACCTTAGCATCTGGCAATGTAACAGATGAGATCATTAATGTACACAAGAAAAGCAATGGACCCAAGATGGAACCTTGAGGAACACCACATGTAATTAATTCTGAGTCAGACGAAGACTGACTGCTTAGTGCACAGGTATTTTGCAACGACATCCTTTGTTTCCTGTTAGGCAGATAAGACTCAAACCACTTCACAGCATTGCCAGTGACACCAGAATATTCTAATTTACTTAAGAGAATACTGTGGTTCACACAGTCAAAGATTAGATTTACTATCATTCCAACTGATCTGTAGCGAGGAGGTCCTCCAGGATGTAGAACATGTCATAAAAACAACAATACGTGACAAATATTTACAACTCAAACAAAAAAGCTAATGTACCATTCCACAGGTCCCAAGTGGAATGATTGTCATTTTTTAATGAGCACTATATGAAAGAGTCATTTTACAAATACTAATGCACTGAATTTAAAATAAAAAAGGTTTTTATCTATTTATAAGGTGATAAACGTGTAATACAACTACTGTAATACTTATTTGCAATGAACACATTACTGCACTGAAATGGTGCAGAAATTAGATTGTTCTCACATTCACACACACACACACACACACACACACACACACACACACACACACACACACACACACACACTTATTTACAATGAACACATTACTGCACTGAAATTGTGCAGAAGAGTTGGCCACCAATAAATCCTTTAGGCTTATCTTAAACTGAATTTCATTGGTTGTTAAATTTTTTATGGCTGCTGGCAAGTTATTGAAAATGTGTTTTCCTGAATAATGCACACCTTTTTGTACAAGACTAGGTGACTTTAAATCCTTGTGAACATTATTCTTATTTCTAGTATTGATTCCATGAATTGAGCTGTTGGTTTGAAAAAGTGATATATTTTTAATGACAAAGGATTTTGAGAGGTCACAGAAAATGCCAGTAGCCTCTAATTTATTATCTAATGAATTAAATATTCTCTCACTGTAAGTGTAAATAGCTTTCTCTATATCAACACCCTTAAGGAATCCATACTGTGACTTGGACAATATATTATTTGCAGTCAGAACCTTAAGGAGATGCTTGAACAGAACTTTTCCAAATATTTTTGAGAAAGTCAACAAAAAAGAAATTGGTCAATAGTTTAATGATATCTCTTTATCTCCCTTCTTGTAAAAAGGCTTAACTTCAGCATATTTTAGCCAGTCTGGAAATGTTCCACTGATAAGAGATTGATTACACAAATAACTTAAGATAGAACTCAACTTGCATGAGAACTCTTTGATTAACACAGCAACCCTTAGATTTTAAGGATTTTATGATGGCTGCTACTTCTTTGGCAGATGTGTCATTTCAATTTTACTGAAGCTGTTTTTAAAGACTGGTCTCAGATACTCCATTGCACTATTCACCAAACCTGATAACCCCAAGCTGTAAGTAACAGAAATGAATTGCTTGTTTAAGAGGTTTGCAGCACGACATGCACTTGTTACCAGAGTCTCATTTATTTTTAGCGATATTGTTCCTCTTCCTTTTGGACCTACCTGTCTCTGTCTTCACTATATTTATTTTGTTGCCTGATGTAATTATCTTTTTCTCATAATAAAGGTGCTTCAGTTTCTGGATTACTTGCTTCAATATTTTGCTGCATTCTTTTTAATGCATTACAATTCTAACATCAGAACTGTTCTTAGACAGTAGATACAGTCTCCCCATTGTCCCACATGATATTTTTATTTCTTGTATAATCCACAGTTTATTTTTTGACTTCTGTGTGATTTGAGTTAACTTTAGGGGAAAACAATTTTCAAAAGTGGTGGTAACTTTATTAATGAATGCTTTGTAGTTTCCGTTTGAGTCAGAAGTGTTGTAATAAGGTTGACACTCTAGCTAAACAGATAAGTGAACCGCTCACTCACTGCAGCTCGAAGAATGACTGAGGACATTATTGCAGCAGAGTGCATAGTCATATCACAAGGAGTGGTATCCTGGTATCACCGAAAGTTTGGAGATCAGGTGCACAAGTGAAACTCACCTTGCGCCCATCCAAACACCAGTAGCAGTTGGACATAGGCGCATCTGATTGCCAAATGGTATCTCAATGTCTTTAAATTAGTGATCTGAAGAGTAGACATAAATTGTTTTTGGTTGCTATAAAGGGCAGTTAAATGAAAATGAGACACAGATAAAAGCAAGTAATCTGTTTATTATTTTAAAAGTAATTGCCCTAACTGTTAATATATTTGACTGTGAACAAGATGGTCAATGCCTCCATGGAAAAGTGTTTGTGGTTGCCTATGGAACTGAAAAAGGTCATCATGACTTTCCTGAAGCTGGTGTACCTATTGTTTCAACTATGGTGCAGAGGTTCCATTAGAAAGCCCTTACAGATTCTCCATACAGTCCCAGTCTCTCCCCAAGCAATTTCTATATTTTTGCACCCCTGAAGAAAGACGTTTATGGTTGTCGAGTTGCTTTGGACAGGTGAAGGTCTCAATACAATCAAGTTTCTTTAGGCAACTGCAAACATTTTTCCATGAAGGCATTGCCCATCTTGTTTCACAGTGGGATCTATGTATTAACAGCTATAGTATGGAAATTGCATGGGGAGAAATAAGGACTGTATGGAGGATCTCCAAAGTCTTTCTAACTGCTGTGGCCACCCACTTCATGCATTGTAGCACCTACTGAATTGGCATCTCCCTTCAGTCCAATCAACACGGGATGCCTGCCACACAGGGCGTATATTCACCAGGACGTCCTACATCGTCTGCGTTGTCAAAACAAATACTTACTGGCCACCACAACACAACACAACACAACACCAGGTCATCACTAATGGCTGCCAGGGAGCACTACCCATTCGCGAAGTCTGCAAAACAGCTTCACCAGAGGTCGCAGCTAGCCCAGGAACTACTTTGATATGCCAGGCACATGATCACAAATAGTTCCGTCAGATATTAGATACTTTACAAGGCATCGCACTGCTGGCAAAAGTCAGTTTGACGCACTGCTAGGAAATATACAGAGCTGCCGCCCTGGCAGCAATGACCAGACGCCTCTTCTAGCTGGCCGATCTCTTGTAGATGGACATGATATAGTTGATGAACCTCTTAACATAGTAGAATTGTTTATTGTGTTTGCTCCCCATGAAGAGTCAGGTCTTTTCTATTATTATTATTTGTTATTTTATATTTGTGTCGATCCGCAGTTGGGATCGAGTCCATTGTACTTTTAGAGATTGTATTATTGTCTCGTTTTGGTGAGTCCAATAAATTATTTTCGGTCTTATGTTTTTTGCATTTCTATTTCGCTGGTGCAGATATCTCAGTGGCAACAAGTTGGTTTACAAGTTTCCCGTGTTTGCTCGGTTGTTGTCCACTGTGGCAGATGGTATTCTACGTATTGATGAACCCTCAGCATGAGTCATGGCGCTACTGGAATGTATTCAACAAATGAACAAGCTCATTATTCAGCATTTACAGATGATATCCACCCCCCACTCCCTTGAGGTGCCTATGCAGGGGTCTCACCTAGATTCCCTGCTTCTGGGACTCTGTGCCGCACCCCTTGTGTTTCCCTCGTTTCACAAATCTGTTGAACCTTGGAACAATTATGTGGCTCATCTGGAGCATCATTTTATTCCTCATGTCACTGGCGACATCCAGTGTTGCGCATTTTTTCTCTCCTAGTTGGGCCCAGAAGTTTATCACCTTCTGCAACAGTTGCATCCTGATACAGACCCTCATTCTCTCTCCTATGAGGCATTGACTTCTAGCCTATTGGATTATTTTGACTCTCAGGTCCATGTGGTGGTGGCACATCACAAGTTCTTCTGTTCACAGAAACTTCCCATGCACTCAACAGGGAATTGATTGCTACGCTGCAAGGTCTCTCCCATGACTGTCATTTTTTTCTGTGGCAACCCTAATTGCAAGCAGTCTTACGGTTTGGCACTCATTCATGATATGATTCTTGTCCATGTCCCGGATGATACCTTAAGGACAGAATTTCAGAAGTAGAAAGATCCCTCTTTTGACACTTGGATATCCATTATCCAGTCTTTCCGCTCTGCGTCCATGCTGCTGTCCCTGGAACTGGTCTTCACTGCCCATTCCCCTCAGTGCCAGTTCACATCTCTGCAGCCGCCACAACAGTGGGGAGGGGGGCCTCCTGAGGCTGCACCAGCCCTCCAGGACCAGGGCACGAGTCCCCACCTGTGTCAATGGTGGCCACAGTGACAGCAGCAAAAGAGACAATGGTTGCCCTCCTGTAGTCAATGCTTTGTCACACATCAGAGGGAAGATTACCATTTCTGGGGGGATGACCTGTTTGTCCTGTGGGAAGCAGGGTCACAAAGCTGAGGTCTGTTGGTCAGCATCGTTGATGGCTGTGGACCACACTGCTGTGAACACCTCCGAATTCACGGTGGACGAGATGGACCCATTGCCGCCATTTCCTTTGTGCAGTCGGTTTTTCCTTTTCAAGTGGATACAGGGTCCTCCGCCACCATCATTAATGTGGATTCCCACCATCACTTAGGTTCACTGCCACTTCGTCCATTCCATACTTCCAAGAAGAGCTACAGTAACGATGTCATCTGGCTACAGGGGTGGTTCTTGGCTTGGGTCCAGTATCTCATTCACGATGTCACAGCCCAGCTTTTGGTCCTTACCGCCCCCAAGGCAACCAACTAATTGGGAATGGATCTTTTCCCCTTATTGGGCCTCAAGACACATGACTTGGGCCTGGCGTCCAGTCGTTATTGGCAGACAATCACTTGCAGCAGCTTCTGCATGACTTCCCGAACATGTTCTCTGCCACATCTGTGAGGGTATCTCCAGGTTTGAAGCCCATATCGAACTCCTCCCCTTGGCGGTCCCAAAGTTCCACAAGGCTCACTCAGTACTATTTGCCCTCCATGAAAACTACACAATGAGCTTTGTTGCCTGGAGGGCATCCTGACCCCAGTCCACCACAGTCACTGGGTTACGCCCATCATGGTCCCTGAAAAGCCGAATGGATCTCTTTGCATTTGTGGGGATTTTAAGGCCACTGTCAATGCCGAGTCTATTATCGACTCCTATTCCATCCCCAAGATTTATGACTCACTGTCCCAGTTGGCTGGCGGCAAGGTGTTTGCCAAAATTGACCTGCAGTATGCCTTGCTCCAGTTGCCTTTGGACAAGTCGTCATAAACCATCTTGGTAGTCAATACCTCTTTTGGGCTCATCCATTACAACCACCTCCCATTTGGAGTCACCAATGCTCCAGCCGTCTTCCAGTATGATTTGGGAATATTGACAAGAGACATTCTGGGGACAGCTGACTAGCTTGGTGACATCTTAGTCGCTGGCAACTCCACCCTGGAATTGGCTCAGAACCTCTGGCATCTCTTCCAGGTTCTTCAGGGTGCCAGCTTACGTTGCAACAAGGAGAAATGTCTTTGTTTTGTTCCTCAGGTGATGTACCTCAGCCATGTTTTGAGTGCTAATGGCATTCGACCAACGCCCCAGTATGTCGAGGCTATTCAGCAGCAGCCACCCCTGAAGGGCATCTCACAGCTCAAGTTAGCCCTGGGTCAACTCAATTACTACTACTGTTTTATCCTACATGCCACAGCTCTGACGGAACCTCTTCACTGCCTTATCCATAAGAATGTTACCTGGGACTTGTCGCAGGCTTTGTTATAGGGCTTTCCGCTCTCTGAAGCCTTCTCTCTTGATGCCAGCATGCCTTGTCCAATATGAGCCCACCAAACCTCTCACCTAGGCTGCCGATGCATCAGATTACAGTGTGGGGGCTGTCTTGTCTCACATCATCAACAGAGTCGAGTGCCAGGTTGTCTTCATGTCCAAAATGCTATCCCCAGGTCAGTGTAACAACAGCCAAATTGAGAAGGAGCCCTTGACCATCATCTTTGGGCTTAAGAAATTTCACGATTTCATCTACGGCCATTGCATCACCTTATACACTGATCACAAGTCTCTGGTCTCATTGTTTAGCACT
This sequence comes from Schistocerca piceifrons, assembly GCF_021461385.2. Taxonomy (NCBI): domain Eukaryota; kingdom Metazoa; phylum Arthropoda; class Insecta; order Orthoptera; family Acrididae; genus Schistocerca; species Schistocerca piceifrons. The sequence goes on along the minus strand of NC_060145.1, from coordinate 372,655,086 downwards.
ATGGCTACCATGCCCATGATGACTGCTTGCTGCTTCCAGCACTGGGCATTGTTCCTCATGGAATATTCCTATGACATCAATTTTTGGACCACAGCTCTCCATGGTAATATGGATCTTCTCTCTCATCTCCCAGTGGGCACTAACCCAGAGTTCGGTGCTGACCCAGTTGCCTATTTCCACCTGGAAGATGGAGCTGCCAAGGCAATTGCTGATTTGCCACTGGATGCCAAGCTACTCGCACATCACACGGCCGACAAGCAAACCCTCTGGGTGCTGATAGACCACGTTCAGCATGGGTGGCCATCAGACAATCATCAGCTGCTGCAGCCAGAGGTCCGGGCCTACTGGCACCACTGCCAGGACCTGGCTGTCAGAGATGGGGTCCTCCTCATCTTGGGTTATAATGATCGTTGGTGGCTGGTGCTGCAGCCCTCCTTCCACCAGCGGGCCTTGGAGCTCCTGCACATTGGTCATTGGGGGAGTGTCCTGACGAAACGGCATGCCCATTACCATGTCTTCTGGAGGGGGATCGACACCGCCATCACCCGCATGGTGGCCTCATGTCCCTCTTGTCAACAGCACAAATTGGCATACCCTCACCTTCTGCTCTCGTGGCCTCCTGCTCCTTCTCCTTGGTCCTATTTGCACTTGGATTTCACGGGGCCATTCCCCGGCTCCTCCTGGCTTACCCTTGTGGACGCAGGCTTGGGGTTCCTTATGTCTCCTGTATGTCCTCCACAACCTCCATCCATCAGGGGCACCGAGTTATAAAAAATATTGGGGTGGGGGGTGGGGAGGGGCATACTGGGTGTCTTGCCTCGGAAATTTTCTACATTTTAGATGAAGAATAGTGAGTTTTAAAGTTTTTTTAAGCATTTTAGAGTAATATGATCAATATTAGAACCCCAAAAACTGGACTCTTGATAACTCGACACTCCAGGAAACTCAACAAGCCTGACACATTTTTTGGCTTTGAAAAAAGAAACAAATCAAACATGCACTGTATTTTCGCAAAAAGCTAATTTAATTTACAGTAACAATCATGCTTACAGACTATTACAGCGCAGTGAATGTATAGCTCTGAAAAGACTGAAATTATACTTAAATAAATCCTAACTATCATTAAAAGAATAAAATATATCTGCATCTACATACATACTCCACAATCCACCATACAGTGCATGGCAGATGGTACCTCGTACCACAACTAGCATGTTCTCTACCTGTTCCACTCCCAAACAGAACGAGGGAAAAATGACTGCCTATATGCCTCTGTACGAGCCCTAATCTCTCTTATCTTTGTGGTCTTTCCGCAAAATGTAAGTTGGCGGCAGTAAAATTGTACTGCAGTCAGCCTCAAATGCTGGTTCTCTAAATTTCCTCAGTAGTGATTCACAAAAATAACGCCTCCTTTCCTCTAGAGACTCCCACCTATGTTCCTGAAGCATTTTCGTAACACTCGCGTGATGATCAAACCTACCAGTAAATAGATCTAGCAGCCCGCCTCTGAATTGCTACTATGTCCACCCTCAATCTGACCTGATAGGGATCCCTAATGCTCAAGCAGTGCTCAAGAATAGGTCGTATTAGTATTTTATAAGCGGTCTCAGATGAATCACATTTTCCCAAAATTCTACCAAAGAACCGAAGATGACTATCTGCCTTCCCCAAAACTGCCATTACATGCTTGTCCCACTTCATATCGCTCTGCAATGTTATGCCCAAATCTTTAATCGACGTGACTGTGTCAAGTGCTACACTACTAATGGAGTATTCAAACATTACAAGATTCTTTTTCCTATTCATCTGCATTAATTTACATTTATCTGTATTTAGAGTTAGCTGCCATTCTTTACACCAATCACAAATCCTGTCCAAGTCATCTTGTATCCTCCTACAGTCACCCAACGACGACAGCTACCCGTACACCACAGCACCATCAGCAAACAGCCACATATTGCTATCCACCCTATCCAAAAGATCATTTATGTAGATAGGAAACAACAGCGGATCTACCACACTTCCCTGGGGCACTCCAGATGATACCCTCACGTCCGATGAACACTCACCATCGAGGACATCGTACTCGGTTCTATTACTTAAGAAGTCTTTGAGCCACTCACATACTTGGGAACCAATCCCGTATGCTTGTACCTTAGTTAGGAGTCTGCAGTGGGGCACCGAGTCAAACCCTTTCCGGAAGTCAAGGAATGCGGCATCCATCTGATACCCTTCATCCATGGTTCGCAAGATATCATGTGAAAAAAGGGCGAGTTGTGTTTCGCAGGAGTGGTGCTTTCTAAGGCCGTGCTGGTGCATGGACAGAAACTTCTCTGTCTCAAGGAAATTCATTATAGTCAAACTGAGAATATGTTCGAGAATCCTGCAACAAACCGATGTTAAGGATATTGGTCTGTAATTTTGAGGATCCGTCCTTCTACTCTTCTTATATACAGGCGTCACCTTATAAAATTAATAAAATAAAATAAAATAAAATATTAATTATTTTATCTGTATGATTGTCTCTCCTATGAGTCGTCAGGTTTTAATTATTCGGTATCAGACGCTTGACAATGGCTTTTTCGTAAAGGCAATGTTACTCGTATTTGACCGTGAAATAAAACTGAAATAATCGGACTTCGTAATTAAATCGTTTCCAAAGACTGCTGCGGTAGGTGCGGACTCATAAACTAAATCTCAATATTACAATAATTTGCCAGCCATGCCAAAACGTCGTACAGAGGTGATTGTCTACTAAACAAAAAAATTACACAGTTAGTTAAATCAGATATATTCAATGAATAAGCCTACAGTTCATAATCCTACTTACTTTTATAAATATAAATTCTTTTCAGAATCGAGTGCCTAGTATGGTTGCAACTCGCAGTAATTTTCTATAACATGAAATATGGCGGTGTGCCAGACAATAAACTAAAATACGTGCTTCTCGCACCACTTCAACCAGAGCTCTCCTTTCGTAATCAAACATACGAGTAACGTAATTGTGCTTTTGTTTTATCAGCGACACAGCGCTGCAGTTGTGTGCCATAGGCTTTATTTATTTGTCACTGATTATTTATTTAATTAATATCTCGCATTTCCGAGGAAACTCACGCTCGGCATGCAAATGTGCCTTTATATTGCCCCCTGAATTGCGAGGCGAAAGGACACACCTGCAGGCGAGCAATTCACCTAAAGGCACAAGAAAATCTAAGTTATCTACAACTATTTACATGACCTACATTATACACATTATATACAAAATTTGAATGACGCGGGTGCGCCGTAAAAGATCTTATGTTGGCAGATAGAGTGCGCGCATGCGCAGAAGCGTCTGTGTGACTGCCGTTATGTCGTACAGTTAGATCACGCGGCACAGTATTGCAGTTCATATTGTTCGTGTGCGCGCGTTTCTCAGTCGTTGCACAAAGAAAATTTTCAACCAAGATTACATATGAAGACTACATTCTATGACAGGTAACTTAGTTTTAAATTTACAATATTCGTTATAACACAATACAACTTAGATTGTTGAATGTTCTTAGTTACATAGTATTGTTTTGAAATACTTCAAAGAAAAATGTCCGTATGTTTCAGGTGCGTTGACCTATACACATCGTGTCGTTATGACAGTTCATATTCATCTGCTGCACAATAATTTTTTACAGGTTAGTATTGTCGTGGTAAAGTTTTTTGATCAGAGTAACATCGTTGTATAACAACGTGATTAATACATAAGCGTGTCCATTTCCTATTTCCATTATAGTCGTTGTGATGCAGTTCGTTGTGAGTAAAAGCATTGCTTATTACAGATCAGACGTGACCCGTCGAGTAATTGGACCACGTGCAGTTCGTTTTTTACATTCCGTGGAAGCTTGGTTGCAGAACCTCGGACGGCACATCGCTGGCGTCGATCCTTGGACAGTCCAGGTAAGAGTGTCCGTCACATTTCGAGAACATTTCATTCCCTCAAGTTCCAACCAAAATTCTTCCACCCGTCGTGTTGTTTTCTGGACAGGCACTTTGTGTCCATTTAATCCAGTTAACATCTTGAAGTTGGGTACTGTAGTAATGTCACTAGACGATGCACGAATTATACACTTCACATTTTCAGTTTTTTGCTGAATATAGCTCACCTAAATGTTCATAGTTATTAACCAAGGAAATCGTTCATCGCGTTTACATAGGTACGATGCATAATGAATGGCATTAACCGTTTCCTTTACATAGGTTTCTGCGTAGTTGCAGAGTTAGTAATGTTCGTTAATGTCCGTGAACAGAGGTTCACTATGCAATGTCTTTTTGGCACTCGTTTTGTTCAAATTTTTACATGATACATCAGTTAAAAAAATAAGTAATTATACATACACACGTCACATATTTTCTTAGTATAAACATAATACAGTTGCACATAAACATGTTTACATCATCATTACATCGCTATAGGTTATTACATTGTGTCACATTTGATTACATGAATTGCAGATATTTACATCCTCTTTAGCGGTTTTGCTGGGATATTATCGATGTTTTTTGTGATGTCATCTGAAATTAAGATAGGTTAGACACAACATTCATTACATCAGTAGGCAAGACCAGGCGTTTTCACTACTCAATAAATATTCAAAATAGTAAGAGAGAGAAAATGTTCGATTCCTCGCGTTTTGTGCGTGTGTGTAGAGTGTCTGTGTGGCCTTGACTACTGATAGATGCTTTTCGTGTTGAGAGATGTGCGTCTAATCTATTTCTCAAAGTAAAAGATCGCTTCACAGATGACGTCTGTCAGTTCGTCAGGTGTCATACCAAGTCAGTGGTACCTACAATAACAAATGTTCCGTGAAAAATTAATATGTCATTCACTGCTACGTAATCATAAATTTTACTTTAATATTCAGTCTTCTCGGTGGAGCCGCGGCGTTGAAAGAAAAGTTCTTCTGTCTTCAACTGCGACTCTGGAACGCTGAAATGAAAATTTCTATACTACTTATTATCTGTGTTGTAGCAACAGAGTTTTTCGAGTTGCTTAGCAATATTTTGATGGGTATGACTTTGACATTATTCAGCATGAAATGCTCTAAGATCTCGGTGTGCGTATAGCCCTATAATTTTGTTAGTTCTACGATGTTGTAACAGATACGCACCAGGGTGCGGTATGTTAACAATTATATAAGGTCCTTCATATAGCAGACGCCACTTAGCGTTGTGTCGTTTGAGTGCAACAGATTTATGATGAGTACGAAGTAGTACAAGCATTCCTACCTCGAATTTTTGTTTTCTTTTTATTATGTTTCTGTGATGTTTGTTTCGTATTTGTGCGTGATGTCTCAATGTAGTCAATACTTCTTTTATTTTCTGTTCAGGTGTGATTTCCTTGTCTGACAACTTAGGTAATGGTTCTATCCACTGATCGTTCTGTTTGCAATTGAACATGATCTCGTTAGGTGTGTAATTTGTATCGTAAATATTTAAGTTATTGTGTACGTCTTCGAAAAGACTTAGGTAGGACACCCAATTAGTATGTTTTGATGAAATATAGGTCCTCATGAAACGGTTTAATTCTCGGAAAAGTCTCTCAGTCGCGTTACATTGTGGACTAAACCTCGAAATAAATATACTTTTAATGTTATTGTCCTTCAAGAAATTTTTCCATTTGTACCCAGAGTAGTATGCTGCATTATCTGATAGAATTGCTTTAGGTTTTCCCACGTGCGTCAGGTAATCACTTGAGAATCTTCGTATTATAGCACTTTCAGTGGCGGATTTTAAAGCATAAAGTTTAACATGTTTAGAAAATATATCGTAAAAAGCTAAGATATATTTGACGCCTCCAGAGCTTGCTGGATGCGGTCCACTGATGTCAGTACACAGAATTTCCAGGGGTTTACTAGGTAAAATAGAATGTAAATCTGTTTTTGTGGATAAATTCTGAGGTTTTGATTTTTGACATATGACACATGTTTTCAGTTCCCTGTAAATTTTTCTTCTCATATTGCTAAAATAACAGTATGTACTGAGCTTCGCTAAACACTTTTTTGTCCCATAATGACCCCAAACTAAGTGCGTGTGCCAAATTAAATTACGTTCAGACTCTTTGGGAATGCATACACACCAGTTAGTAGCATTTGGATGTCGGCGGTAAAATAGCACATCATTGTGTAACTTGTAATACTTAGTCAAAGGATGATTGTGTTTTTCTACCAGTAATTTTATACCAGTGAGGATCAGATTTTTGTAATTCAGCCATGTTTCTGCACATATCAATATAATATTGGTGATACTGCTTGTCTTGCATTAAGAGAATCCTGTAGTCATTTATATTTTCTAAGTCACTGTTGGTATCATTCATACCTTGTGGAAGTCTAGACAAAGTGTCTGCAATGGTGTTGTCCTTACCTCTTATGTACTTAATTTCAAAAGAGTAGTTCTGAAGTGTAACTGCCCATCGTGATAGTCTAGGATGTACAAGTTTACAAGTTAACAAAAATGTCAGGGCCTGGTGATCGGTGTAAATTACTGTATGTTTTCCAAATAAATAATAATTGAATTTCTTGAATGCCCATACTATGGAAAGTGTTTCTAACTCAGTAGTGGAGTATGTGCGCTCACATTCAGTTAGAGTACGACTTGCAAACCCAATAATTCTTATCTGTTCCTTTTCTTTATTCTTTACAACTTGAAATAAGCAACAGCCCAAGCCAGTACGTGAAGCGTCACAAGTCATACAAAAATCTAAATTGAAATCTGGATGGCTCAATATGTTAGCATTCACTAAAGCATGTTTAATTGTATTAAAGTCATTCTGGCACTGTTCCGACCAGATCCAAACTTGATTCTTTCTGAGTAGATTTAGCAGATGTTTACTGTTCAAAAGTGGTTGTGGCAAAAAACGTCTGAAAAATGAACATAGCCCAAGGAATGATTTTAACTGCTTTTTAGTTCGAGGGCTAGGAAAGTTTCTGATAGCATCTAATTTACTGGGATCCGGACGTATGCCCTGTGAATTAATGATATGTCCTAAATACTTTATCTCACTGCAACCAAACTTTGATTTTCTAAGATTGGCTGTGACTCCAGCTTGTGCAAATTTTTCTAAAATTCTTTGAAGTGTGTCAACGTGTTCATTCCAGGATTGTGTAGCTATCAGTATATCATCTACATAGTGTGTGACTGTCTCAACTAAATCGTCGCCAAGCACGGTATCCAGGGCTGTAATGAATACCCCAGAGCTGACATTCAGTCCGAAGGGTAGAACACAAAACTGATAGGTTCGCCCCCCGAACATAAATGCAGTATATTTCCGAGAATCAGGAGTGATACCCACCTGCCAAAACGAATTAGCGAGATCTATTGTGGAAAAATATTTTGCATCTAGAAATTTCTGTAATTGCTCTTCTAAATTTTCAGGTTTTGTGTGAACCGGTAAAATTATTTCATTAATAGCTCGTGCGTCTAACACTAACCTAATGCTTCCATTTGATTTTTTGACAACAAGTAGAGGACTACAGTAAGGTGAGGTGGATGGTTCAATGACCTTCCAGTCTAACATTTGTTTTAATTCTAGCCACACAGCAGGTCGTTGAGATAACGGTACGTTATATGTCTTATGGTAGAAGATCTTGTGAGGCTTAACTTCAATCTTGTACACATACGTGTTGATAACACCTAATCGTTTGGTAAAAACTTGTAAATACACTCCTGGAAATGGAAAAAAGAACACACTGACACCGGTGTGTCAGGCCCACCATACTTGCTCCGGACACTGTGAGAGGGCTGTACAAGCAATGATCACACGTACGGCACAGCGGACACACCAGGAACCGCGGTGTTGGCCGTCGAATGGCGCTAGCTGCACAACATTTGTGCACCGCCGCCGTCAGTGTCAGCCAGTTTGCCGTGGCATACAGAGCTCCATCGCAGTCTTAAACACTGGTAGCATGCCGCGACAGCGTGGACATGAACCGTATGTGCAGTTGACGGACTTTGAGCGAGGGCGTATAGTGGGCATGCGGGAGGCCGGGTGGACGTACCGCCGAATTGCTTAACACGTTGGGCGTGAGGTCTCCACAGTACATGGATGTTGTCGCCAGTGGTCGGCGGAAGGTGCACGTGCCCGTCGACCTGGGACCGGACCGCAGCGACGCACGGATGCACGCCAAGACCGTAGGATCCTACGCAGTGCCGTAGGGGACTGCACCGCCTCTTCCCAGCAAATTAGGGACACTGTTGCTCCTGGGGTATCGGCGAGAACCATTCGCAACCGTCTCCATGAAGCTGGGCTACGGTCCCGCACACCTTTAGGCCGTCTCCCGCTCACGCCCCAACATCGTGCAGCCCGCCTCCAGTGGTGTCGCGACAGGCGTGAATGGAGGGACGAATGGAGACGTGTCGTCTTCAGCGATGAGAGTCGCTTCAGCCTTGGTGCCAATGATGGTCGTATGCGTGTTTGGCGCCGTGCAGGTGAGCGCCACAATCAGGACTGCATACGACCGATGCACACAGGGCCAACACCCGGCATCATGGTGTGGGGAGCGATCTCCTACACTGACCGTACACCACTGGTGATCGTCGAGGGGACACTGAATAGTGCACGGTACATCCAAACCGTCATCGAACCCATTGTTCTACCATTCCTAGACTGGCAAGGGAACTTGCTGTTCCAACAGGACAATGCACGTCCGCATGTATCCCGTGCCACCCAACGTGCTCTGGAAGGTGTAAGTCAACTACCCTGGCCAGCAAGATCTCCGGATCTGTCCCCCATTGAGCATGTTTGGGACTGGATGAAGCGTCGTCTCACGCGGTCTGCACGTCCAGTATGAACGCTGGTCCAACTGAGGCGCCAGGTGGAAATGGCATGGCAAGCCATTCCACAGGACTACATCCAGCATCTCTACGATCGTCTCCATGGGAGAATAGCAGCCTGCATTGCTGCGAAAGGTGGATATACACTGTACTAGTGCTGACATTGTGCATGCTCTGTTGCCTGTGTCTATGTGCCTGTGGTTCTGTCAGTGTGATCATGTGATGTATCTGACCCCAGGAATGTGTCAATAAAGTTTCCCCTTCCTGGGACAATGAATTCACGGTGTTCTTATTTCAATTTCCAGGAGTGTATTTGGATAACACTTCCTGTAGTTTTATACGTTCATGTACACTGAGAGCTGTAGCTTCACTTATCTTATGATCAAGCAATGTTTTCAAGTCCATTAGCTCTGCGTCAGATGAGTGTGTTTGCATGTCTTGAATGTCTTTGTCAAGTACTAACTGAACCTTGTACCCTGTACAGTGTTTGTCATGCTTTAGAGTTCTCCTGTCCAAATCAATAATAATTACCCTGCTTTTATCATTTAAAATACATTTACCTTTGGAGAAGTCTATAATGCAATCCTTCTCGCTCATAATATCTATTCCTAATATGCAATTAGTCACAAGGTTTTGTACAACCAGGAATGGCCATTGTACGGTTCCATTACCTATTTTAACGTTTACAAAAACTTGCTTCGTAACCCTACATGACTTGTTACCTAGTGCAGTAGTTATTTTACAGTTTTGGGCAGGAAACTCAGGCACAGGTTCCAATTCACACATCTTTTTATAAAAATTAAAAGACAAAACGCTCACAGCTGCACCTGTATCTAGGATAATAGTAGTTGGAATCCCACCTACTACACCAGTAGTGGATGCTAAAACAATTTCATTTGTGTTTAAATGACATTGTGTACTGTCTTGTAAAAGTTCATCTGATATATTGTTATTGTGGTTGTATCTTATAAGTAAAACAGGTAGTTTTTGTTTAGAATTACTCGGCATATCATTATTCTGTTGTTCAAGTGTGGTGTCAAATAACTGATTAACATTGAAGCCGCCCCCCAAGAATTCTTCAGCCACGACCTGGGGCAAAGTAGTGACTGTTTCTAGTTTGTTGGATTAGCATTTGTACTAGGTACTGACACAGATTGAGGTTGTGCATCAGGTGTCATTTCTATTATATTCACATTCGGATATTGCCTATTATGATCTCCAAACTTTTGCGGTTGTTGTTGCTGTTGCGCATTATAACTTACCTGTCGGTCGTAAGGTATGCTCCAATTTTGACTTGGTGGCTGCTGTGGTAAAGCAGAGTTTGAATGAAAGTACTGATCGTTACGAGTCCAACCTTGATGCTGTCTTGGCTCGTAGTTATTATTATTTCTATTTCTGTTTGTGTTTTTGTTATTACCTTTGTATCCGTTGTTACCGTTGTAGTTATTACCGCGGTGCCTTTTGTATGGATTGCCGCATGAAATGTTATTACTGTTGTAACTATTGTTTGTATTGGAATACGCGTGTTGATTTTGATTTCCGTACTGAGACGGCATGTGAGTTTGCTGTTTTTGTTGTACCGCGTATCCAACTGTGGGCGCGCCAGAATTGTGTTGGCAAGCCAGCATGTTTTGCATACCACTAGTGTAAACATTGTGGCTGCTGTTTTGCCTCGCGAAGCGCTGATCTTCAAGTAACATGTCAACCGAATCTAAAGCTGTTAAAAAATAATCTGAATCGTCATCCGGGATATGTAGGAGTTTCTCTTTAATGTTGAAAGGCAATTTGGCCTTCAACGCATGAAGTATATCTCGCGTTGCGACTGGTTCGTCTAAAAAGTGTCCCATGTTCAAGTATTTTTCAAAATATCTGCGTAAGTTACCATTTTTACTGTTAAAAGTTTCAGGTTCTAAAATTTGTCTTCTGAGTCGCTCCTGGACGGATTGCGACCAGAATTTGTTCAGAAAAGCACGCTCAAACTCACTGTACGTGGTACATACGTCAGCTTGACTGTATGCCCAGACAGCTGCATCGCCTTGGATGTAACCGACAATATATGAAATCTTTTTCCGGTCACTCCAAGTGCGTGGAAATGCGTTACTAAAAGATTTGAGAAAAATCACCGGATGAATGGTTCGTTTTTCTGGGATAAAAATCTGAAATTGCCTGTGTTTCATTAAGCTTTCGTCTTCCTTTGCATTATGATATGGATTTGTCCCATTGTAATTACTGCTATGTCCAGCTGGCGAGTAATTACGATAATGTTGCTGTGGTTTACCATGATAATAGCTTGTGTTTGTGTTTGCACATCGTGGTATGTGTTGTAGTTGTGGTGTGTTTTGTTCTTGTGTGTTTGTCGTGTGCGGTATGTGTGTGTCATACTCGAATGTATATTGGTTCCTGAACTGTGCATTTTGACTGATATTTTCGTTACATTCAGACTGTGGTCGATCGGTGAATTGTCTCATGGGTGCAGTGACGGATTGTACTGCGTCACTGATCAGCTGTTTGTTATTAGTAATGTATTGCGCTACGGAGTCGTGCACCATTGTTGGTAAATTTTCACGTAAGCATCTATCCAAATGTTTGTCTTTGTTCACTACCCAATCATGAAATTCTTTATTAATATTTTGAAAATGAGCTGTGGCATCAGATTGTAATATGTCAGTCAGGTGTTGTTCAACATTATCAAATTTATTCTGCACGTCAGTAATTCGTTTTTCAAGGTTGTCATGTACTGAAGGATATGTTTGAATTTGTTCAGTAAGAACTTCACACGTGACATTAAGGTTTTTTACTTGTGTCTGTAAAAGTGCTACGTCAGTTGTAGTCTTTTCTTGTCTCGTATTAAGCTGGGAAAATTTAGCACTGAGTTCAGTCATCTGTTTGGTCAGTGTGGCGTCTATAAGTTCCACACGCTTACATAAAGTGTCATTACCTGTCTTGAGTGCTATGAGATCAGATTTGATTCCGTCATTTTGTGTCTTTAACTGTTCATTTTGCGTCAGTGAGGTTGCCATGTTTTCGGCGTTTTGTTTCATTAGCATTTGTAACATGTCGGCAATGTTTACCGTTTGCAAGGTCTCTGCCCCCGCCGTGTCATTAGACGTGACGTCATGCATTAACATGGGCTCTGATTGAGACTTTGAAATTTTTGTGGTGGAAGGCCTATTGTCAAAATTTTCGTCAACACTTGCGTCAATGTTTGATGAATCGTCACTACCGGTTGCTGTCGTAAAGTCATTTTCTAACATTTGTCTCTCGTCCGAGTCGGATTGCGTCTGAATAGTACGTCTTTGCTGTTCCATTTTTGCGTATTGTTTTCTAGTTATTACCATGCCACACGTGATATATGTTTCAAGAAAATATTTGACACTGATTTTAAAATAAAATGCAGTTGAGCATGACTCGGTCGTAGCAACAATGGCTGTCTGTTAATTTAAAAATATAAACTGAATTTGAGATTATTGGTAATGGCTGCTGGCCATGTTACATGATATCGTACAGAAGTCGGCCATATTGTACACTCGTGTATTGGTATTGTTGCATACGTTATTGTTTAGGGAAAAGTACTGAGAATGAAATTTATCACTGAAACTGTTATGCGGAAAAGAAACACTACAGAATTTTACTGAAAAGCTAATACACTGAATTATACGTTTGGTCAAGCCTGCTAATGCAAAGATGCTGCGTCTTACCTTATTTTGCTGGAAGCTTCTTTGCGTCTTCCCGCAAAATTTTATAATTGGCAAATATCTTCTGATTTTTGTTATTTCTCATATAGTCAAGTCCAGGTCCAGAAAGTTGATTTTTCACATGAAACAAAGAGAACAATGTAACAAATGACAAAATAACAAGTCCTGTCACGGTCGCCAATATAAAATTAATAAAATAAAATAAAATATTAATTATTTTATCTGTATGATTGTCTCTCCTATGAGTCATCAGGTTTTAATTATTCGGTATCAGACGCTTGACAATGGCTTTTTCGTAAAGGCAATGTTACTCGTATTTGACCGTGAAATAAAACTGAAATAATCGGACTTCGTAATTAAATCGTTTCCAAAGACTGCTGCGGTAGGTGCGGACTCATAAACTAAATCTCAATATTACAATAATTTGCCAGCCATGCCAAAACGTCGTACAGAGGTGATTGTCTACTAAACAAAAAAATTACACAGTTAGTTAAATCAGATATATTCAATGAATAAGCCTACAGTTCATAATCCTACTTACTTTTATAAATATAAATTCTTTTCAGAATCGAGTGCCTAGTATGGTTGCAACTCGCAGTAATTTTCTATAACATGAAATATGGCGGTGTGCCAGACAATAAACTAAAATACGTGCTTCTCGCACCACTTCAACCAGAGCTCTCCTTTCGTAATCAAACATACGAGTAACGTAATTGTGCTTTTGTTTTATCAGCGACACAGCGCTGCAGTTGTGTGCCATAGGCTTTATTTATTTGTCACTGATTATTTATTTAATTAATATCTCGCGTTTCCGAGGAAACTCACGCTCGGCATGCAAATGTGCCTTTATAACCTGCACTTTTTTCCAGTCGCTCCGGACTTTACATTGGGCAAGAGATTCGCGATAAATGCAAGCTCAGTAAGGAGCCAATGCAGCAGAGTACTCTCTGTAAAACCGAATTGGAATCCCATCAGGACCTGGTGATTTATTTATTTTCACCTCATTCAGCTGCTTCACAACCCCAGGGATGTCCTCCATATGGGAATCTGTATGAGACTCAAACGGTGGTATGTTTGTACGATCCTCCTGCGTGAAAGATTTCTCAAATGCTAAATTTAAAATTTCATCTTTCGTTTTGCTGGCTTCCGTTACCAGGCCAGACTGATTAGTGAGTGACTGGATGGAAGCCTTTGACCCGGTTACTGATTTTACATAAGACCAGAATTTCCTTGGGTTTTCAGCAAGATCTTTTGCTAAGGTATGACGGTGGTAGTGGTTGAATGCTTCGCGCATCGCTCTTTTTACAGCAGCACGAATCTCTACTAACTTTTGCCTGTCCTCATTCTCCCGATCTTTCTTGTACCACGAGTGCACCTACCTTTGCTTCCTGAGCATTCTCCGAATTGTGCTGTTAAACCACGGTGGGTCTCTTCTGTCCGTAACCCACTTTTTCAGCACATACTTGTCCAATGCGTGATTTACAATGTGTTTAAAATTTGCCCATAATTCTTCCACGTCCATCATACCAGATGTAAATGAAGTCGATTCATTTACTAAGTGGGATGCTAACAACTGCTTATCTGCTCTTTCTAGTAAGAATACCCTCCTAGCCTTCTTGACCAACTTTTTAAGTTTTGTAACCATAGTCGTAGTGACAACATCATGATCACTAATCCCTGTCTCAACACTGACACCGTCGATGAGGTCTGGTCTGTTCGTGGCTACCAGATCTAAAATATTTCCATTACACATTGGCTGTCGATTTAGCTGCTCAAGACAGTTTTCGGATAATGTGTTCAAAAGAAATTCACATGATGGCTTGTCTGTACCACCTGTAATGAATCCATAGACATCCCAGTCTATACTAGGTAGGTTGAAGTCGCCTCCAACTAATATAGCATGATCCGGGTACTTCTACGATACAAGGTGTAGACTCTCTTTGAATGATTCTAGAACTGTCACGGTGGAACCTGGTGGCCAGTAATAACACCCAACAATTAACTTTATTTCTCCTAGCCCTGTTAAACCGGTCCAGATAACTTCACAATCACACTCTACTTCGACCTCAGTAGACACAATATTTTTGTCAACTGCAATGAAGACACCACCTCCTACGGTGTCCAATCTGTCTTTCCGATACACATTCCAACCCTCACTAAATATTTCACAACTTCCTATCTCAAGGTTCAGCCAGGTCTCAGTCCCGAGCATAATTTGCGCGCCACACACTTCCTGGAGGGCGGTAAATTCAGGAACTTTATTCCAAACACTCTGAAAATTTACTGCTATTATCTTGATAGCTGAAGTGTCTTTAGACTGAGCGCGTCCTAACTTCCCTGGGTGCACGTCGACTGGTGAGTGTTCATCAGGACACCTCGCACTATTGCCTAGCCTAAAAATCCCCCATGTGCATGCCACAAGTACCCTGCTACCCGAGTAGCCGCTTACTTTGTGTAGTGCACCCTTAACCTATCTAGGGGCATCCTACAATTCCCCACCCAATAGCGCAAGTCTAGAAATCTGCAGCCAAGAACATCACAGAGTCGACGAAGCCTCTGGTTGAGACCCTCCACTCGGCTCCAAACCAAAGGACCCTGATCCACTCTGGGAACAATGCTGCAAATAGAGAGCTCTGCTTGCACCCCGCGTGCGAGCCCAGCGGTCTTCACCAAATCCGCCAGCCGCCTGTATGAACTGAGGATCACCTCAGAACCCAAGCGACAAGCATCATTGGTGCCGACGTGAGCAACTACTTACAGACGACTGCAACCCATACGCTCAATATCCGCAGGCAAGGCCGCCTGCACATCTCAGATGAGGCCCCCCGGCAGACAAACCGAGTGCACGTTGGATTTCTTTCCAGCCCTGTACGCTATTTCCCTAAGGGGCTCCATCACCTGCCTAACGTTGGAGCTCCCAATAACCAGCAAGCCTTTGCCCCCGTGTGCCTGCTCGGGCCCTGCTGAAGGAGCGACCACCTGCCCACTGACAGGATGAACGGGCGAGGCCAACTGGCCAGCCTCCACATTGGCCCTCTGCCTCAAGCGACACGAACGCGTTGCAGTCCGCCACTCACCGCTCGGCGGCTGAGTCAGCGGACGCAGCAAGCGACACCTGGGGTGTCTCAAGCACGCACCAGACCCTCCACCGTTGCTGCACCTCGAGGCAGCAGCTTGAAGGCAGCTGACCATGGCCAACAGCACGCTCAGCTGCTCACGAACAGTGGCCAGTTCCTCCTGCGCCCGTACACAGCACGCACACACCCTATCCATCCTACTGCTAATGTCTAACAACTCTGTGAATTTATACTCTATGGCTATCAACAAGCAATATTACTCCTCTCAAATACGAGAATACGCAAGGATTTTATGTAGTTAAATATGCAAGCACACAAACACACGGAAAGAAATTAAGAATCAAACTACAAAACAAATGTGAAAGCTAAATATGCAACTTGCTACTGCACTGCTGCTGCACTGATACTTCACCAGCGGCTGCTCAAGGCTCACTGAGCTGTGTCAAAAGCATACTGGCTGCCCAAAACAAACAACTGACTAACGACTCCGCGAATTTATACTCTACAGCTATCAATAAGCAATACTACTCCTCTCAAATACGAGAATACACTAGGATTTTATGTAATTAAATATGCAAGCGCACAAACACTCGGAAAGAAATTAAGAATCAAACTACAAAACAAATATGAAAGCTAAATATGTGACTCGCTACTGCACTGCTGCTGTACTGAAACAGCTAATTTAAGCTTACTTTGAATAAGACTCAGGGTTCGGTAAATAAAAACACCACGAAGGTAATGCTTTAATATAGTTAATAAAGTTAATACAGTATGCCTAATACTTTCAGTGAAAAATATGCAAATAGGTTTTAGTTGAGTCTTCAACCCTAAAAATACTTAAATATTTGTAAATAACTAATACAGTACTATAGTAATACAGCACTTAACTAGTACTAACATTTTGAAACTGAAAATTTAACATTATGTACGTATTTAATTCTCTATTTTATAAAGATTTTTAATAGTGCTCTAAATGCCATTATGAGGGCTAGAGCCTCTTTAGAAAGGTGCAAATGTCAACCATCTGGCTGGATAACTGAGTATGAAGTCGTTGATGACTGGTCAATCCAATTCTTGCAAAACATCTCAGTGGGCATGAAGAACAACCAAGTTGTTCAATCACTTCTGTCCTATTGTTGATTGGAGATATGACTTCAAACATCTAAGGGCACTAAACGACCATTCTGCTGTTGCTGTTGTGATTTGAACTACTTGGAGAAGCTTAATGCATTTCACTACTTCACATAACATTTCTCTAACTGCAGGCTCTTGTGTAATGTACTTTCTTACATCACGCACGTTTTTTAAGACTGGTTGTTTTTTTTATTAGCGATATTGGCTAACATATTCAAGTTTAAGCACAGTCTCTCAATGTCAGGTCATTTTTGAAACACTCAGTTAATTTTTCTAAATTTGTTTCACCTCTGTTTACTAAAAGCAAGCACTCTTGTTCAGCTGCAATGACCTGTGTGAGCCCAGTTGAAGCAAACCACTCAGTAATGGAAGATAGCATCATTTCACAAACTTCAATGTAAATAGCTTTGTAGTATTCCTTTGGGGTTTTGAAAGTGTGCGGTGAGCTGGCTTCGTTGTTTTCATACTTCTTTCGTAAACTTTGATTCTGAGGAAGTGAAGGATCATCAACTTGTGACGGTTTTTCTTTTAAACACAACTCCCAAAATTCTTCAAAACTATCATGCCTTCCATTCAATATACAAATCAAGCCCTCATATATTTTTTTCAGATCAGCAACACTTAGATGAGGGCATTGAATTTTTCCATTGACTTCCTCTACTGGGTTCATTGCATAGCAATAAAGACATAAAAAGAAATAAGTCTTGAATTGTAACATTGGCTCAAGGAAGCCTGCACATTTGTAACCTGCCTCTGTTTGTCCTCTGCAGAAAATGTTTCAAAAAACTCTAGAAGTTCTTCAAAGTTTTTCAATATTCTCAAGATACTAGAAGCTCACATAGTGAGACAAAGAGGTCATAGATCAGCTTGGTCATTGGCTCTCTCATAGCGTACGCTTCTGATAAGTTCCATCCTTTTGTTGGATTCCCATACAGTGTTTATTAATAAATAATGGATAAAGCCATAATATCCCTCATAGACGTAAGATGCTGGAGACTGTCTACAATTGCCAAGTCTAAACTGTGAGCAGTGCAGTGCACATAACATGCTTTTGGTTGTGTATCCAAAGCTAACTTTTTTAGTCCTTTGAACTTACCTCTCATATTCGAGGTACCATCATAACACTGTCCTCTTAAGTTATCCATTGACAAATGAAGATGACCAAAAACGTCTTTTAAAATACCAAACAGAGATTGTGATTCAGTGTTGGTGGTCTCGTATAAGCCAATAAAGTCTTTTTTGATGATTAAGGAATCATCGAAAGTACAAATACAAAAGACATTTGTTCGTGAATCGAAGAATCATTTTTCATCAACCATATTTGAAAAAGATTGTCTTCTTGACTGAAGCCAATACCTTTCTCAACACAGACTTTCCTAGTAGATCAGTGATCTTTTGAATATCGTGGGACGTTGACTTATACCCCAAATGCCCTAACCAATCCTTAAACTCGGGTATGTCACTCTTTTGGAGTTCCAACAATTGAAAAAAATTTGAGTTTACATCTTCATACCCTCTAATTGCTAGTCCTTGTTGGCATAGAAATTGCATGGTAGTAAAAATTGTCTCAAGAGCTAAACGGCCTTTGTTCATATCACTAACTGTTCGTTCAATTGGAGGCCACACTTTGGTTAGTGATAGAATTTAGTTTCAGGACACCTTCTTTATGCACATATGTATATTCATGAAGACAGAATTTTTCCAAAGCCTTTTCCCAGTCAGAAAATCCTACAGAAGTATATGGATCTTCTTTTTTTGAAGAAAATTGTAATAGACTTGTAGCATCCACCTCTTTACAGGTTTTGCAAAAAACTTTTTTGGTAGATGATTCATATTCTAGCTATGTATATTTGATCAACCAAGACTTCTGAAATGATCTTCCCTTACCATATTGTCCAGGTTTCAGCTGTGAACAGTTCTCGTCTGAAGTCGACAAAGCAATTGACGACACAATAGTTGTTTGGGGTTGACTTGCAGTATCATCAACGTCCAAGCGCACCTTTTTGGAAACAAATTTATCCACTGCAAACTTAATTCACAATACACTAAGAGACTAAAATAAATGAATAAAATAAAGCCATATAAAATAGTCCACTAGACACTAAAGTCGGAACATTAAACACGTCTGCAGCATGCACTGAATGAAACTATCCACACTGAATGACTGCGACAGCAGGGTGGGTTTTATCTAGCTGTGGCATCGTAATGTCTCGAAGCGTCAAGGCAATGCAAGGCAGAGGGTTCCAGGTGCTTCTGCTCCAGTCTTTTTGATGTCGCCGCGGCTGCAGCACTGGCCCGTCGACACCAAGAAGGTTCGTGCACCAGGACAAATTCTAAGTGTGCCCACAGCACTGTAACACTATCATGATTCACACCACTCATTTTCAGTTAACCTGCTTACTACCATAATAATTATTTGTTTTTACTCATTACTGAATGTATTTTAAAAGGTAACTATCATCAAACAAAGAAAATAAAAAATTCCAACAAAATTTTGTGATTTTACGAAGCATAATAATATAATTAATAATTTTCTTAAATTATTGGGAGGGCTCAGCCTCCCCCCCCCCCCCCCCCCGCCCCCCAAACACGAATTTGTGAGGGGGCCTGAGCTCTCTCAGGCCCCATGCAGTCGGCACCTGTGCCACCCATACCATACAAGCTCTTTCCCACATATTTGCCATTGAGGGCCTTCCGGAGACGTTGGTGACAGACAACGGCTCTCAATTTACATCTGTTCAATTTACCTCCTTCTGCACCTACAAGGGCATCCAGTTGATTCATACCGCTTCCTTGCATCGTGCATCTAATAGATTAGCCAAACAGTTTGTCTGGATTTTTAAAGCTCAGATGTCAAAACTGCGTCCCCAACACTCCCTTGAGGATGCCCTTACCATCTTTCTTTCCTCCTACCAAACCACTGATCAGGATGGAGCATCCCCATCTGAAAAACTTCACGGCCCCTCTCATAGGTAGCCCTTGTCCTTGCTGTTTCTGTCTTCTCTCCACCCAGCTCCTCCACGTTTGACATGATCTTGTTATTCTCTGCAGGATCCAGCCTGGGAGATGGTGTTCACCTAGCATCATCCACGATGGGTCCCCGCCATTTGTCATCACTCTTTGGCCGCCTTATGGTGGCACTCACCTCAGCGACAGCACAGTGTGCTGGAAGCACACCAATCAGCTTCACCCCTGGTGTGGTCCACAGCTGGCTCCTCTGCCGTCTCCAGGGCTGTCGGCCCTCAGCAATGGTGGTGTTCCTCTCCCCACCCCACCGCTGCCACCACTGGTCACACCGCAACAGGACCCTCCAGCAGAGGGCCCTATGCCCATGGAGGTGGATCCTGCATCTGTGACCACCCCCGGTCTCCAGTTGCCCATGGCCCGACATCGAGATGGGCCTTCCTCACCCCTGGGTGGGGGGTAGGGGGGTGGGGCAGTTGGTGGGGGAGGTCTTCTGTGGCCACCCACTTCATACGTCATAGAACCTACTGCATCGGCATCTCACTTCATGTCCTACCAACACGGGATGCCTGCATCACAGGGCATATATTCACCAGGAAAACCTACATCGTCTGCTGTCAAAACAAATACTTACTGGCAGCCACAACACAACACCAGGTCTTCACCAACAGTGGCCAGGGACCACTAGCCATATGCAGAGCCTGCAAAACAGCTTCACCAGAGGTCACAGCTAGCCCAACAACTACTTCGACATGCCAGGCACGTGATCAAAAATAATTCTGGCAGATACCTCTGGCAACGGGATTTATAAGGTGGTGCACTGCTGGCAAAAGGCAGTTTGACACACCACTTGGAAGGGTATAGAGCTGCCCCCCTGGCAGCCATGGCCAGATGCTTCTTCTAGCTGACCAATCTCTTGTAGATTGACATGGTATATTCGACGAACTTCTTGACATTGTAGAATTGTTTATTGTTTCACTCCCCGTGAAGACTCAGGTCTTTTCTATTATTATTATTTGGTATTTTATATTTTTGTCAATACGCAGTTGGGATCAAGTCTGTTGTCCTTTTGTTGATGGTATTATTGTTTCATTTTGATGAGCCCAATAAATTGTTTACGGTCTTGTGTTTTCCGCATTTCTATTCTACTAGTGCAGATACTTCACTAACAAAACTTCTGCAGCATAGTTTAAACAATCATCACACCAGCTTTAGGAAAGTCATGATGACTTTTTTCATTGACTGTGAAGGCCTGCCTCTCATTAACTGTCTGGAACATGGCACCACAGTTACAGTTGAGCACAAAAAAAACAGTTGCATCATGTAGAGCATAGTTGTGATTTCTTAACAAGGGTAATGGATATCTTTCTGGGATTATTCCTGCATTAACTGCACAATAATCACCAAAAGGCTGCCAATGACACTCTTCTTGGGTACTAGATGGAGAGATGACGAGCAGTAACTGTTAGAATTGTGAATAATACCTTCCCTGCTCATTGAGTCAAATTGTGCTCTTGTCATAGCAAGGTGATCAAGAGTTAAATGCCTATGATGGCATGAAACTGGTTGACCACTGCTCATTTTGATGTAATGCACAGTGTTGTGATGCTCCTCCCTCAGGGTGCCTTGTGGTCACTCTATGGCTGAAAACGTGTCAGGCAACTCGGTGTACTTGCTTACTAACACCTGTATGACCTTGGTGTTGTGTATCACTGAGCTGCATCGGATTCCAACAGTCAAAAGTCTAATGATGCTGCCAACAAGCCTCTTATTTGCCACATCAGGTAGAAAGTGGTAGCATGTCAGGAGGTCAGCTCTGATTATTGCTCTGTGACATCAGTAACTGTAAGATTCCAAATGAAGACTCATTGCAGCCTCAAGTCCAGCTCAACTCATTCTGTACCATACTTGACTATCAATGAGTTGTTCATAGCATAAAGGAAGAACAAAGCTGGTAGCCAGCAATTATACATATGAGTTCGAGGGTATGATGTTCTTTTCAGTTGCTGCAAAATAGCACCAGTAACAATTGGTGAAAGTTTCGAAATGCTTAGAGCAGCATGGTATAGCTTTGAATACTGCAAGTGTGATTATAGTGAACCACAGATTATCTTCTACGTTATCTAATTTTGTCAGCAGGGCCACTGCCACTACCTAAGACAGTAGAAGCCATGATGAAGATCACATGGCCTGAAACCATCAAACAATCAACCATTTCTTGGGAATGCTGAATGTTTTCCAGTGTCATCTGCCCTGCTGAACTGAGTTGTAAGAACTCTGACTGCAGCATTTCTTGGACTTAAAACTACATGGAATTCACTAGTCCAATTGACAGATATGAAGAGCTCAGCTTTTGAGGCAGAAAAGCAAACTGTAGCAAATACTGCACTCCTGGCACACCCTGCATCAATGCACCTCTTGTATTGGTGGTCAATGCTAGCCAGACTATTGGTGCAGCAATGTAACAGCAAGTCGTTGCTGCTTAGCAACCACTCACTTTCTTCTCACACAAGATCTCTCTTTTACAACAAAAATAGAGTGTTTATGATAGTGAGCTTTCTGCTGTCTATGAATTAATCAAGTACTCTCACCTCCAGTTGAATGCCAGGGAGTTCACAAGATTTACAGATCACAAGCAACATGTTTGTGTCTTCAGACATAATAACAACAAATGTTCACCATGAAAAGTATAACCATTTGGAATTTATTGCACAGTTCATACTGACACCCACCGTATTTCAGGTATTGGCAATATGGTCCCCAACACTGTCTGTATTTAGCAATACAACAAATGTTATTCATTTTATCCAACTTGCAAAGGCACAAGAATTAGATTACAAACTCCAGAAACTACTGAATGATCCATCGTCCAGTATACAACTGTAACTGATCAACGTTTGTTGTTCAGATGTGATGTTACATTGCAACATTCCAAGTGGAAGTTTTCATGCTTTTCTGCCACTTGCATTTCACAGATGTGTTTTCAACAGCCCCTGCCATCCTGCTGTCTTATCATCAGTTCATCTGGTTTCAAAATGCTTTGTCTGGCCTGGTATGCAAAAGGATTGTCATAGATGGGCTCTTGTGTGCCTTCATTGTCAGGGCATTATGATATCCCGTTATGTGCGTATGCCAGCTGGTGGTTTTCCAGAGATGAAAAATGCTTCACGCATGTCACATCGACATAGTAAGTCCACTTCCATTCCAAATGATCAGTGCTATTCATTAACTGCAACTGATGGTTTCACTCCTTGGCCAGAGCCTACGCCAGTCGATAACATGTTATCAACAAAACCCCAAGCCTTTGCCTTTGTGTCAAATTGAGTTGTGCATTTCAGTTGTCCATTGCACATCACCATGCACCACAGCTGGCATTTCCAGTCAAAGTTATTCACTGAACTTAGTAAATTCTGCGGCACTCTCCATCATTGGACAACCAGCTACTACACAGCAAGCAATGGCATGATCAAATGTTGCCATAATTATTTAAAGGTTGCAATGATGTACCAAGACACTAGTTGGACAACTGCCTCACCAATGGTCTTGCTTGATCCTCACACGACATAGAAACTGGATATGGATTATTCATCAGCAGATCTTGTGTATGTTGAAGTGCTTCAACTGCCTAGTGAGTTAATCGACCCACGTTTTATACAGCTATCTGACCATGACCAATCAAACTACATTTGTTACCTGAGGGAACATACTGCATGCCAATTGGGCACAGACTGAGATTTTTATACTGTTCTCCACAATATGTCAGAGTTGAGAAATCCCAATCAGTTTGCACACAGTCTTACATGTTGAAGAGAGTAAGTTTTGTATTGTTACTGTTTATTTGTGTGTTCTGTCAAGCTTGTTCTTTCTGTTTGACATTAATAATGCCAGACTATGCTGTGGCTGCATGTGAAAACTAATCAGAAGACTAAACACAGTAGTATTACCTATCGTAAATTTCCCGAAGATCTTGAAACATATGCTCTGTGGATTCAGATCAGGAAGAACTGGTATTATTAACATTAAAAGTGCTGCTATTTTAAATACATTTATGATTATTTGTGGGATCTACAACCTGAATTAATGAAACTTTAGCCAAAGAAAATGTTAAAGCGACTGCAGTTCCTATATTGAACCTTATATCAGTATGCAGGGTTTAAAGTATTTTGTAAACCTAGTTTACACACATGTAGTGATTTCTTCCTTTTTCCATAGTGGGTTGTCCTTCCTTCATGGCAACTGCTACACCAAATACTCCACTTTGCGTTCATTCTTTTGATCTTTTATTATACCATCCACTTGCAGCTTTCCTTTTCCTTTGGCTCATGTAACACACTAACTGAATTTAAAGCAGTAATTCCTGTAACAGGAAATGGTTTATGTCTGTTCAATACATTTCAGTGTTTTTCGTAAGACCTGTGTTTTAGGGGAACCACTCTTAAATTGGCAATATCTGTATTTGATGGTATTGTGGAGAACATGATCCTAGCTTGAAAGAAATATGTTTCTCCAACTTTAATATAAAACTTATGTATAATACTTATATTGTATTTGTGAGAAGTCTGTGTAAACAATTTCCACATAGTTTATAGGTAAATAATTAACATGTTAGACAAACAGATCATAATTTATAATATTTTCCCAGACTGAATTTATAGAAGATTTACTTGCACACTAGTCAACTTACTGTCCCAGAAGACAAACTGCAGAACAATGTAAAACACAACACAGCAATTGTTCTGTAAGCTATCCAATAGTTTACATCATGCAGAAGTGATTGGCAAAGAGTTCAGCAGTGCACATTGTAAATACTGTTTGTTTGCATTTTATACACTTAGTCTTCCTCAGATTCAGACACATCATCCACTCTGTAGTAATAAATCATATTTTCCAGTCTGATTCCTCACACCTCTCCCTCTCCTTTCTTGCCATATGCATATGACAGGTGGATTCTGCCAAGATGTGTTCTGGTGGACTGCCAAATCCAGTTAGAGATGGGAAAGTTTGTTAAGTTAAAGGAGGAAATGTGTGGTGCACAGGATATCCATAATTACAGTTCCAGTTTCAAAACACTGCAGAAAGAGAATCACGGCTCAGAATGATGTCAAAACACATATAATTGATGCAAGGGAAAAGATCATTTACCAAATAAAAATTTATGAAAATTTTGCCAACAGATGGCACTGTTAAGGACCAGAACACACCAGTAGATGTGCATCACACAGTTGTTACTCAGTTTGCATCCGAGAAACTCAACATCATCACTGTCTCCGTGAAGGACCGCGGGCTGCTGCTAAAGCTCCATTACAACTATGGTGACTGTGTGCCAGGAGCCCTGGAGAAGTTTTGGACACTCACGGATATGAAAAAAGGCAGTGGACTGATGTCTGCTAAGGGTCTGAAGAAAATGATTACAAAATTAAAAAAGACAGGTTCTTTTGAAGTGCAGTGTGGCAGAGGGGGAAAAGCAGTTCATCCAACATCTATTAAAGATAAGGTCACAGCATTGCAGGAGGGGTCAAGCAATTGTGTGGTAACATGCAGTCCACACAGAATCACCCAAACATTGGATATGCCTGTCAGCATGGTGCATAAAACCTTACAAGACGCCTTGCATTGCTATCCATACAAAATCACCCACGTTCAGGAGTTGCTTCTTACTGACCTGCCAGCAGGAATGAATTCTTTTTCAAAATAAGGAAATACCAGTTAGTAACTATTTTGTTGTTTTAGGGGTTGAAAATTCAGAAACTGCAGTCACTAAATAGAGATCAGTTTGTATACTCTGTTCCCTAATAACACGGCCCAAATGCTTCACTTGAGTCTGTGTAAAATTACATTTTTCAGTACTTACCGGTAAGACGCACTACCCTTAGCCTACTGAGTAATTTTGCCAAACATTTAACATGCTTTCATATGTTTTGAAAAGACTATATCATAATTGAGATATACCATGCATTTTCTAGGTTCTAGGCCACGCAAAACCACACCTTACAGTTTTAGATCTGTCCTCAGGCACTACCTCTATCCGGTGGTAACTGCTCTGCAACTCTATTGTGGAGAAGTATCTGCGTCTGCCTAAGTTATCAAGCATGTCTGTGTTACTAGGTATCAGATGTGCATTGTTGGCGGTTTTAACATTCATATATTTACAGCTGCAACCAAAGCAATATTTCTTGGTGCTCCCTGTTGATTTTTTTTAAGAACAGTACTACGGATGCCCCATAGGCCTTACCACATGGTTCAATGATGCGTTCTACCAGCTGTCAGTGGATGAACTCTTTTCATGAGTAGCTGCAATTGCTTTAGTATACAGGGTGTCCCATTTATCTTGACCACCATAAATAACTGTTTGTCCAAATGCAAATTACAATATGTTTGAAGCAAGTGTTCTTTAGCCATCAGGGGGACATCAGCATGATTTCCTTTGTTGTAGGTTTGTTTTATACAAAGATTTGAACAGTGATATGACTTTTTTAAATGGCACGCTGTATTTATGTTTAGTCCGTAGCTCGTGGCCTTGCGGTAGCGTTCTCTCTTCCTGTGCACGGGGTCCCAGCTTCGATTCCCGACGGCGTCATGGATTCTTCCTGCCTCGAGATGACTGGGTGTTGTTGTGTTGTCTTCATCATCATCATTCATCCCTATTATGGTCGGAGGAAGGCAATGGCAAACCACCTCCACTAGGACCTTGCCTAGTACAGCAGTGCGGCTCTCCCACATCGTCCCCTACGCTCCTCGGAGTATGGGATCTCATCATCATCATCATCATCAATTCATTTCCTCTCCTAAAGACCTATTCAAAAAAGACCTATTCAAAAATGTATCACAGTGTACCATTCACTGAAACACAATGTTATTAATTACATAACACAACATTGACTTTGAGGCGGGATCACAAACTCGTCCACCTGCTGGAGTTGTCAGAAAACAAATCAAAACCAAGTAAAAACATAACAAAATTTGACTTTGGCTCTCCTGTACCATTGCCCAGGAGTAGAACATTTAAAGGTGCTCAAGATGGTGATCCTGGACACCGATATACTGGTGCACTCATTGAATGAAAAAATTGTTCACTGCTTCCAGTGTTGCCTGCTGAAGAGACATGCAAGCAAGCACGATACGTTCCTGCATGTCCTCTGAAGTTGTTGGAATATTGTGATAGACAGCGTCTTTAATGCATCCCCACAGAAAACAGTCCAGAGGATTTAAATCAGGAGACCTAGCAGGCCAAGTAACTGTTCCTTCTTGACCAATCCATCTGGCAGGATACCAATGGTTCTGAACATTACATGCACGCAAGGCATTATGTGCTGGACATCCATTGTGTTGATACCACATAAGCATTCTGGTTTTTAGCAGCACTTCATCCAGAAGAGGAGGAAGAATTTGTCTGAGGAAGTTGGCATACGCTGTGCCGTTTAGACTACCACTGATGAAATAAGGGCCTATAATTGTAATACCAAGCATCCCACAACAGACGTTAACTCACCACTGACGCTGATGATCCACCTGTCTAAGACATTGTGAGTTGGCTCTGGGCCAATAATGCACGTTCCTCGTATTCACCTATCCTTTGTTTGAGAAGGAACATTCATCGGTAAGTAGAACATTGGAGAAGAGGTTCGGGTTGGTGAGGATTTGCTGCTGTGTAGGGGTCTGTACAACTGGCCCTTACAAGTGAAGCAGTCTGGCCAAAAATTTTCTGTCAAAATTTCATTTTATTGGATACACTGAAATGAAATGAAATGTCATGTGGCTAGGACCTCCTGTCGGGTAGACCGTTCGCCTGGTGCAAGTCTTTCGATTTGACGCCACTTCGGTGAATTGCGCGTCAGGACAACACAACACCCAGTCCCTGAGCGGAGAAAATCTCCGACCCAGCCGGGAATCGAACCCGGGCCCTTAGGATTGACATTCTGTCGCGCTGACCACTCAGCTACCGGGGGCGGACTTGGATACACTGAGAAAATAATACGTAATCTTTCTTACCTGTTATTCCTGTTAGTCGTTTATTCCCACACTGATAGTCTGAATCTACGGAGTTCGCAGGTAATTATTACAACGCTGATCATTCACAAACCCAGTCAACACATAAACAAATAGCGATTGGCATTCACCCATTCGGTTTTATTCCACTGAGCTCATATAGCCCCACCCCCTTCTGTCTGCAGGAAAGCTTATGCCCCGCCCCTTCTGTCTGCAGGAAAGTTTATCTCTAGATGTGACAGGGATTCCCCTGGCACAGACATGCACGCATTCAAAAATCAACTTATGATTCGTTCAGAAATAAACCTAGAATATGTTTAAAGATGTTCAAAAACCAACAGGGATGCATTTCAAAATCGAATGAATGATTGATACAACAATGTGCGCTGGATAGTAGGCGCTTTGTGAGACAAGTTTTTTTTTCCTCAAGAATATAAATTTGGCGGCCTCCCCCCTGTAATTGCCGCCAAGGGTTTGCCCCCAGTGAATCTGGCAGCTTGTGCGCGCCAGTAAAATTTTTCCAGGTAGCATCTTGCTGCTACTGCTTATACAGCTAACAGCCACAGTTCTGTAGCCAGAAGCTGGAGAAGGTGCTACACATCCACGACTCAACTGCGCATACGCATGAGCCCGCTCACAACTGCTCAAATGAATCTAATGTAAACAGATGTGATGTCACACATATCATAGGCAATTTGCTGTTATGAAGCATTGCATAGTATTCCTAAGCCTTTGATTAATTTTGCTGTTGGCAGGCGCTTGTATGAGCACTGTGTTTTGTTGCTTTATATGGCACATTTCCTTTGCAACTTAAGTTTCATTTCTTTTTTTTTACCGTTCATGCTTTATTGCTGCAGTATTGTTCTGCATTAGTGGGGTACAGTAATATCCTTTATTAGAGTATTGTTTCCTACCAGGCAAAATTACAAAAATTTAACTGAAAAAAACAAAAAAAATTCCCGGAATTCTAAATTATTCCTGAGATTTTACCAGTTTTCTCTCGGACGAAAAAATTTCCGGGTTTTTCTCAGATCCCCCAATTATCCCGGGTCGTATACACTCTGTAAACAAAGGAAATAAATGTGTTTGCATGTACTTAAACAGACTTTCCCATTACTACCAATAAAGTATACTGCGGAGTTTCTTTGGGGAATAACACTGTCGTTTGCTTGCAAAACAGGCATATAGCTCATAAACATATGGCCACATTGCTCGAAAACTAGGCACTTCCTTAACAGGGGGATCTTCACAACAGTATTCACCAGATCAAAATGAGCCTGACAGATGAGTTTTACCCAAATATGGCTCATACAGCTGAAACACCTTGTAAGATCTTGTGAGCCAAAATGTTTGTGAATGTAGAGAAAAGAACCAGTGAACATAGTGTTGTATCATATTCACTTACTGGTCTTGTAATAAATCTTAACAAGGATAGAAAAATATTTCTGTTTAACAAATGTTATAAAAAGACTGACAGCTATTTATTTCAGCAGGCAACTTTCCTTATGAATGAGTGCTAATTTATTTTTCAAGTTATAGGAAAGAGTTTCGGATCTGGAAAGAAGCCATAACTCTCAAATATCTATAAAAGGAATGCTTCTGATGGAAGAAGCATCTGGCTATGGAGAGGACACCAATCTTTCCATGCGTCTGTAGTAAAAAAGGAAAATTAGCAATTAACATTTAAGAAGGTTGTTTGAGTTGGAGCAATAAAATAATAATAATGATAATAATAAATGCATTTAACATCCAGCATTGTAGTTTAAGACTGAGAACAAATTCAGGTTGAACAAAAATGGAATATGAAATTAGCCACGTCCTTCTCAGTTAATTACACTGTCATTCACTTTAAAAAAAAAAAAAAAAAAAAAAAAAAAAAAAAAAAAAAAAAAAAAAAAGATAAACCTGTGATCAACCCAAAAGTTGGTTTAAACACCACATGTGGTATGTCGTTGCCTCCCTCTGAACTTTTGATCTGACTAACCCAAGCAGTTACAATGAAATCCACAGTTTAATGTGGACTCAGACTCATGGTGTTCCTCAGCATTTTTCACATTACCAAACAGTGACAGAGATGACAGAAGTGATAAGTGACTGATTAAAAGCCTAGTGCTGACCAGGAATCAAACCCATTACATTTGGATTTGACTCTGGCATTTTTCAACTGAGCCACCAAGATCCACTTCATCAAAAAATGTATCTCCCCCACCTAAAGTAATTTAGGGAAACCAAAGAAAATCTAAATCTGGATAGTGATTTATATCTGGCTTCTCC
Source organism: Schistocerca piceifrons (assembly GCF_021461385.2). NCBI lineage: Eukaryota > Metazoa > Arthropoda > Insecta > Orthoptera > Acrididae > Schistocerca > Schistocerca piceifrons. The sequence continues at coordinate 372,625,154 of NC_060145.1, read as the reverse complement.
CAAATATAAATGCATTTACTTAACCATGGTGCTGCACCACTCTGTGGAAATCTGCAGAGAAGACAGACAGAGATACTTAAGTAGTTCTTTACATCTATGAGTCAGGTGATGATATTATCACTTAAGACAACATATGACTACACAAGGCATGTGTAGGATAAATACAGGCAGTGGACAAAAATACAGACACACCATGAAAAATGCATGTCTGAACATAAATGCAGATGTTAGCCATGCCTACAGGTAGTGCTGTGCAATGCCCTCAATATGTTGCAATTGGCAATCATGGTCAGACCAGTGTTCTGTGTAGCTGTGACTGTGTTATGTTGGAGCTAAATGAATTTGTAAGTGGGCAAATTATTGGTGGCAAATTATTGGTGCTCATAAGGTGAGTGCTCCCATAACCACTGGACCCAAAGCGTTTGATGTTTCAAGAGGCATTATATGAAAGATTGGTAAAACATAGAAGAAAGTCAGAAGAACAACCACCAGATCACTACGTGAACAAAGTGAATGTTGAATGATCATGACAGATGGTCACTGAAGAGCATTGTGGAGAAAAATAACAGGACAAAAACTGGGAAAGTCACAGCAGAACTGAAATGTCACCCATATTGCCTGTCATCACAACAACAAAGATTACTACAGTAGCAGGGAATTGCACAGCCAGCTGGAATTTCAAACCCACACATCTGTGATGTAAATGCATGTAACAGGAAAACATAGTGCCAAAGCTATAAAACCTTAACTATGGAGCAATAGAAGAAAGTCATTTGGTTGGATGAATCTTGTTTTACGCTGTTTCCAATTTCTTCCCAAGTGTGCCTATGGCATACACTGTCCAAGCTTGCTGCCAACGGTGTAATGTGGCAGGAGTTTAGTGATTATTTGCGCAACGACATAAAAAATTTCATGGGACCCACGGTTACTCTGCAGAGCTGTATTATTGCCAAGGATTATGTGACCATTTCAGCTGATCAGGTCCCATGGTTCACACTGTTCCCTGATGGTGATGCTGTGTTCCAAGACGACAGAGGCCATGTTTACATAACTTACAACACACAGGACTGATTTTGTGAGCACAAGGACAAATTGTTGTATCTCCCCTGTGGCCACCACAGTCACCAGATCTCAATAATATTGAGTCTTTGTGGTCTAGTTTTGAGAGAAGGGTGCACATTGCTGTCCACTATACCATCGTACCTAACTGCCACTATTTTGCAAGCAGGATGGTATAAGATTCCCCTTGAAAACCACACAGGCCGTGTATTAATCCATTCGAAGATGACTGGAAGCTGTTTTGAATGACACCCAATGTATCTTCAATAGTGCATAATTCGGCACATGCAGTGATTAGCTCAGCTCCCTCTGTCAACACAGAATCCCACAGCAAATGTTTGTGTGTACATGTCCTACCTAGTCCCCTGTCATACTGAGAGCAGTTTGCCAAATGAATGGTACTTGCTTCCTGTGCTAATGTTAATGGTGCCATCTGTATGTGTACTGTTCAGATTTTATGTGCAAAAACATTCACCCTTAAATAAATCTGGACTGGAGCAAGACTGATGGTCAAATTTGGTCCACCAGTGAATCGGATCTCAGTCTATGACAAGTTTTAACCATTTGGAAAAATCTTGCTTCATTTTGTTTTTACATGCAAAGAACACATATTTTTTTGAAGGGGTGTGCCATTTCTATACTTTTAACTTGAACAAATTGAATCAAACTTTTAATGAAGGTAGATAAATGGATAAAGCAAACAACACTTTTTTATCATATAATAAGTTTTAACAGTGTTTTAAAAATCTTACTTTGCTTGGTTTATACTTGGGGGAAAAAAAAGAAAGCATGTCCCTTCTATACTTTAAACATGTATTAAACAGTTCAAACTTTGCCAAAGGTAGATAAATGCAAAAAGTCAAAAATAAGTTTCTTTTATCCAATTATCTTTATCTATTCTTGAGATATGATGGTCTAAAGTTAAGCTAAAGGTACATACATATCAGTGATGGCAGACCCTGAAAATCTTCAGCTGACCTGACAATGTTCCTCCATAGATGACAGTCTTGTGCACTTTGGATCCAGTTGTCATGGAAACACAAGTGCTGAAGGTCCTTCTGCAGTTCATCCTCCCAAGGCTTCCTTGGTCTTCCAATTGGAGAAGTCCCTCCAGGTTTTTCCATAAGCACAGCCCAGCTTGGCACATTTTTGGCCTTCAGGCCTTGCCAGGCATATTCTCCACACTTAAATTTTCTGCACAATGTTCGATTGTTTCATTATATTGTACAGTTCTTGGTTGTTTCTATGTCTCCAAGTGTCTTGGATAGATCCAAAGAACTTTCTCATGATTTTCTGTTCAAGGATCAGCATGTTCTCTTCATCATGTTCTTGTAATGCTTGTTGTTTCTGTCCCATATAACACCACTGATTATGTCTTGTTTTAAGTTATTATGCCCGTGAACCAGGTGCTAAGGTATTTAAAATTTTCCATTCTCATTATATTCCATGTTACAACCTCCCTGGACACTTCTATCATTTCAAACTTTTCCATATTAATCCTCAGTTCAGTCTTTTGACAGCATTATTTGCTAAGTCCTCTACAGTTTCTTCCCTCTCTTCCCCTGAGTTGGCTATGGTTGCTGTGTTGTCCACATATCCCAACAGCTGTCTTTCTCCATTCAGCTTCATCCCTTTACTTTCACTTTTCATTTCGTCTCCTCCCGGATCAAATTAAAAAGCAGCGGTGCAATGGCCTCACTTTGTTTCCCACCTGTCCTCATGTTAAATTCCTAGGATAAACTGCCCCTGGTATTTCACCTTGGCTTTTGTTTCTGTTGCACACATCTTCACCAATTTAATTAATTTCTCTGCTATGCCAAGCTTCCTCAGGATGTTGTACATACTTAATCTGTGTATAATATCACAGCCCTTTGAGAAATCTACAAATGTTACCAGTTGCGAAATGTTCAATTTGAAGCAATCCTTCCAGATTTGTCTCATGGTGAAAATTTGATCCATGGTTGACCTTCCTGCCCAAAAATCTATCTGGTACTCTCAATCAATATCTTCAGCAAAAGGCTCCAGCTTTTCAAGAATTATTAATAATAATGCTTTGTATGGTACACTTAGTAGAGAAATAACTCTACATACTACCTTCTTTTAAAAAAATGAGTTTTTGGTACTATGATCTTCCAGGGAATGTTTTTGAAATATAAACTTGTTTAAACATTATTTTAATGCTTTTCTGAGTGTTTTAAAAGTGTGAATACATTTATTTTACATAACTTCAGCTGCAGCAAAAGTTCTATAATACCACCTCTTAAAATCTGTGGTTCTGATTTTTCTTTCCATCAGAGGTATGGTCACAGTGTACAGGTGTATACCATAGCAAATCAAGCATTGCTTCTATAATTACTACAGTACCTTTCACTGTTCTTTTTACACAGTGGGCTGACTTACACTCTTTTGACCTCCTCCTTTTCCATATTCCTCCTGGTGTCTTTTTATTCTTCAGTTTCTTAATTATTCTCTCTACATCCTGATAAGTTACTTCAATTTCTTCTTCCTCTACATCTTTCGCAACTCTTCCTTCTGGGAATACATTTTCAGAATCTTCAGCATACGACGCCTGCTCAAAATATTCCCTCAGCCTGTCCAAAATTCTTTGCTTGTCCATTAGTATATTTCCATCCTTATCAATAATAACTAACGCCTCGTGCAGCATGTAAAATTTGTTTTTATGTAAATTAAATTATTATGATAAAATTTAAAAATGCTTACAAAAATCTAGCTTCATTCGAAAACCTTTTTTAACAGCTGTATGTGGACATGCAAAAATGTGCACATAAATTTCTAAGCTCCTGTTTCACATGAACCTTATAAACATGTCTTTTTTATACACAAAAATTCAACAGTTTTGGTTGCATCATAAGCTTATCTTCATAATATAGTCATATCATAAGTTTATCTACCCAATATAAATTATTTTCATACATTATTGTCATAAATTTCATACAGTATTTAATATTATGTTCGGTATAGTATTTATGTTTCCTGTTATTTTGCCCACTGTACTAAGTATTTATGACTACTTGTCATATGTTGGCGTATGCAGTCTATGTGTATGTGAACACAATGTGTGCAACCATAAACAAAAAGTTTAAAAAATTACACAGAATTAAAAACCATAAAAATATGAAAAAATTAACAAAAATAAATAAATAAATAAAACAGAAAATCACCCATGGGCATGTGACCTTGGCATGGTGGTGACGCTTGTGTGCACTGAGGACATAGTAGGCTATACTGGGCAGATTCAATCATACCAGGCCGGTAACCATAGAGGAGCCAGGCTGACTCAAGCAACATGGTTCAAAAGACAATAAAAAACCTATACTGTATCAGTCATCATCACCCGGGTCAACAATAATCTACATCAGTTGCAAAGTTATGACAGTCTAAAGTCAAAATTATGGTAGAGTAAAAGTTTGCAACCAGAATGAAAACTGCTTCTGTCACAGCACAGAAAAGGATGACTATGTCCTGGGCAGAATCAGGGGTGTAAAAGAAGGGAACTAGCTTTTTCACTTATCCGGCAGCTTCAAAGAAATTTAAATCAAAATGTCTTGACATATGCAGTTTTTTTACAAGTTAACCCATCTTCTCAGTGCAGCAAGCTATCTTAGCTGCAATGTGTTGGCACATCTGGTTCTTCGAATTTATTAGCTAAAGTCTTTGATCTTGCGTCAAAAATTCAGAAGATGTCAGCCATAGTAAACTACATATAATATCAATGGCTGAAGAGCAAACATGTCATAGCTAAAAAAGGTTTTTCTGAGGGTACAAAATTTCTGGGGATGGATTTATTCCTGGGCGAACACTAAAACAATTTTTTTGATTTCTGGGTGGCGAGGGTTAACTTCTTTCCCCAAGGGGACCATTTCTCCACCAAACCTACCCCTGTTACTTGTACAGTGAACAAATAAAGACACAAATTTTGTGTGCTTCTAGAAAGTGGGCTGCACCTACAATTGAAAGTACCCAAGAGTGGGGTTGCATCTGCTAATAGAAAGTATCCCAGAGTTGGGATTCATGCATCCTAAACTTTAATAACATGTTGCATCATATTGCACAACATGACAAATGTCATGCAGAATAACATGATGTCATGTGTCATGTTATATATGCCATCATGTATCATGTTACTGTACTTGACATGATAAATTATGTTACGTGATGTGGGTACTAACACTAATAAATAAAAAAGAGTGGATATGTCAAGATATAATTATTAAAATGTCTTTGAAGCTGCCAGATAAGTTGAAAAACTAGTTCCCTTCTTTTACATCCCTAACTCTGCCCAGGATATACTTGCCTTTCTTTGTGCTACAACAGCAGCATTTTTCACTCTGGTGTATTATCATATTTGAATAGTGGATTAAACAAGTACAATAATAAATTATTCCAAATTATAGTTTTAATGGCTTTAAATGCAGAGCTCAAATATATTTTATGGTCCTTTTCCTCCTAAGCAACAACATTCACACTGGCAGTTTACCTCTACATACGTCCTCTGCAAGCATATAACTGTAGCGTGCATGGCAGAAGGTACTTAGCATGGTACCACATGTTAGAGTTTCTTCCCATTCCAGCTGTTTCTAGATAAAGGATTGAATGATTGTCTAAAGGCCTCAGAGAATGCTAATTAATCTAATTAGTTCTGCATGGTGTCAAAGGGAGAGATACATACAGGGCTGAAGAATGTCTCTAGATTCTTCACTTAATACTGATTCTTGAAATTTTTAAATTAGTTTCCACAGGATCACCCACTTCTTCCTTAAAGAATTTACCAACTAAGTTTTCCAAATTCCCATGATGCACTCCCATAAGTCAAACAAACCTGTCGCCATTCACGCTGTCCTTCTTTGTATATGTTCAATATTTCCTGTTAGTCCTATTTAGTATGGAACCCACACACTTAAACAGTATTCTGAAATGGGTTGCAAACTGTCCTAAAGGAGATTTCCTTTGCAGACTCACTGTATTTCCCCAGTTTCCTGCCAATGAATAGAAGTTTGTCATCTGCCTTACCTAGAATCAAGCCTATGTGATCATGCCATTTCATATCCCTACAAATTGTTACATTGAGGTGTTTGTATAATCTGACTGGTCAAATTGTATAATCACAGACTAATATTTTATTTATCTTTTGAGAAGTGCATAATTTTAAATTTCTGGACATTTGAAGCAAGTGCAAATTTTTGCACCACTTGGAAATCTTATCAAGATCTGATTGAGTAGTTCTGCAGCTTTTTTTCTGACAGTATTTTACTACAGATAACTGCATCATTTGTAAAAATCTAAGTTTGCCATTAATATCATCTGCCAGGTCATTAATATCTCTTTGTGGCATATGTCCACCACAGTTTTTTTTTCTATCACTTGAGCCTTGTCTCGCAGTTATGCAGGGTCAGCCATCATTAATTGGATTTGGCATGTCAATGTTTAGGAAGTGGCCAGATTCCCTTCCTGCCGCCACCCTGAACCCACCGGGATGGAATTAGTGTATCCCAACTGTCTGTGTCGAGTGTAATCCATGGAATAGTGTGAAAGTGTGTAGATGTCTGTGAGCCATGTAACTGACCAGCCCAGTATTCACCTAGCGGGATGTGGAAAACTGCCTAAAAACCACATCCAGGCTGGCCAGCACATCGGCCCTCGTTGTTAATCCGCGGGCGGATTCGATCCGGGGCCGGCGCGCCTACCCGAGTCCAGGAAGCAGCGCGTTAGCACGCTCGGCTACAGTTGACAGCTGTTAATGGCACTTCTTTGGAGTTTTCTATGATGCCTGAGGATGCAAATGCACACAGGCACAGCACTGATAAGAAGTGTCTATTTGAGTGGACTGCATACATTTGCAGGCTCAGGACTGATGGAAAACACCAAAAAAAGTGGGTTGCATGCATTGGCAGGCTCAGGACTGACTGAAAACACCAAAAAAATGACATTAACAGTTGCTCACTGCAGTGGACATATGCACCACAGTGATGGACAACACGAACAAGGCTCCCAACACACTTCCCTGGGGTACACTCTTGTATATTCATCGAAAGCTGTCATGGTGCATTCAGCCTACCAAGAAGTCCTCAACATAATCACAAATTTTGTTTAATAATCACGCTCAGTTTAGCAAATGTGATACTGAGCAGGATGTTTTACAGAAGTCAATAAATACTGCATCCACCTCATTTTCTTGATATGCAGCTTTCAGAATTTCGTGAGCAAAACACGAGGTGAATTTTGCATGACTGTTTGTCTCTGAATTCATGCTAAGAGTAGATGGAATGGAAGAGGTCATTTGGTTTGAGATACTTCATTATTTTAACTCTAGAGTATGTTCTAGAATTCTACAAAATATGGATGCCAAGGGCATTGGCCAGTGCTATTAATCATTGGGCACAGTTTTTTGTTGGAAGTATTGTAATTTTTGCATACTGTATGTATACTAAGTACAAAAACTAAATAAAACAATTCACATTTTGTAACAAAAACTGTAGTACATATAATAAGTTCAGCACATTTCACATTTCATATGCAAATGCTTAAAATATTAATGTTTTTTATCCATGGGGGTAACTGAGCCACATTCAGAACATTTTTGGTAGATAAGCTGATGATGACTCTTGGGTTTAAATATCTGCCACATGCCAAAGAGTCCTACAGCCAGCAATGTAGCCTTTGCCACCTGCCAAAGAAAATTAATGTCATTTTATTAGTACAAAACTACTGATAACATTACTTTAATTGATATTATAAGATTACAAAGAGACAGAATGACTGGATATTAAAACAATAATACATAAATAAAAAGCTGCAGAATATCTACCAAGCAAACATTCACTTCATATATAGAAATATCTGCATAGTATATTTTCTTCAAAATACCTGAAGACTCTCCTCCATGTTCAGATTTGTGGAATAGGATTGATGAACAAATGAATGAAAACTTGCAAAAAGTTTTTTAAACAATATTCTTTGTTTTCATTTTTTAATATTTAATTCATACCATACGTTTAGCATAAATATGATAGTTAGTTCATTTGATTTTCACAGTAATATCATTTTTCTTGAAATTAATTAAATGAAATACGGGAAAGGTTGAAAAACATTGATGCACTTAGAATATAACTCAAAAATTTTATCTAATAAAAACAGGAGCCCCAGATACATGATAAGTACATTGTAGAATGTCATCTGCAATGTGATGGTTATAATTCTTGAAAGAAAAACTGTTCATTACAAAACACATTTAAGTCAAATCTTATTTTAGTGCATGAATAGTAGTATCCTTCTCTCATCCTGAGGGACCATCATCAAAGAGCTGCAAGCATTCGCTATGTGGTTTGGAAAATCAGAGAACAGAAATCTTTTGTCACTGACTGTACAACCCCATTAGTTTTTGATAAAATATCCACTCAGCTCAAAGCACTTTGTCCACAATTTTCTTCCGCAGAGATTCACTGGTGCTGCAAATACAATTCAATAAATGTTAAGTTCCATCTTGAATCATCAGCTGGACTGAAGTTTACCATTCTTTACATTTCTTCCCTTAAGAAATGTTCTGCCTATGGAGTCTTCAATCAACTCTTGAGCAGTTCTATAATGTCCATAAGGGATACATGATTTCTCTCACACAAATATACTCTCTTTGTGATCAGGGATATATAAATAAAAAATTCAATGGCTGTGTACCTATATTTTAACCACACTTAAATTGTTTTAGATACCTGCTTATAATGAATGCAGCTAGGAATCTTCTTACTCTGTTGTACATGTTCTTAAGAAAACACCATTTGATCATTAATGTTATATTTGTCAAGCCTAGGGAAAAGACGTACTCCCATACTTAAATTCTACATTAAATGTATTAACAAAATGAGTAATCCATCCAGCCAAAGGACCAAAACATGGTACTGGAGTGACTAAATGCCTACATATCCATTCATACTTTCTGACTGGTCAACGTCATTTAAGCGTCAGTATCCATTGCACTCAATGTATCTAAAATCCATCACATATAGGTTTTCATTTTTCTCGCTTAGCCTCCTCAGTCCCGAGCTTTGTGAATGAAAGCTTTATGTTGATGGTCAATGCATTGTTCTGGAACAAAATAAGACTAAAACACTTAATTAAAAAAAAGAAATGATTGTGGGAGTCATCAAAATTTTAGAACATGTTCAGAATTAATACTATTTAAGTCAGAAAATAACTGAAATACGTACAATTTTCAGACAATCCAGTGTCAGACAGCTAAAGGTTACAAAAACAATGCCACTGGAATGTGGAAGTATATGTTGGTGCTGAATGTAGATCAAGTTTTACATCAGAACAAATATATTGCTGCATTTTAAGGAAAGTTAATGGTCCAGTGTACAATAGAGAAACTGTAAGATGGGAAATAAGGTATAATGAAGATCTGTACTGACATTTTAAGAAAGCTTATATAGGGACACTGATAGAAAGAAGAAGACTACAGTGGGCAGGGTATGTTCTCTGAGCAGAAGGACTCTTGCTAACAAAGTATGAGAACATCAGCCAACTGGCAGGGGTCAAAAGTGGTCATCTGTGAATGATGTGAAAAGGCAGAACTTTAGTGGCACTGGAAGAAGCAGATCCAAAGGCCAGAACTGAGGATGCCTGAGACAGAATTAAATGGGCCAACATATGTAATCAATCTTTGTAATGTTACAATTCTATTCAGTATCAATTCATGCACTAGATGTGTTGGTCATATCATTGTATCATGTTTATGTATTTGCATATTTTGCCTCCTGCCATGGACCTAATTGGTTTGTTTATGTACAGTAAATGATGATGATGATGATGATGACTACTGTGATTAAATAAACAATCACTTATTTGATAGAGTTGGGTAATATTAGCATATTACAGAATATTCTTAACATATTCTAATCAAAAATTACTAAAAAGAAACATAACATAATTTAGTCATCAAAGACATGCACACACTGCGGTAAATAATTAGATTTCTTCAAGCAGATGCTGTCACCTACTGTGAACATGCAGAAACAAAATCAAGTAATGTACAGAAAGCACATGGCACAACAAATTTAGTTTATTCCCTGAGCTACAGAAAAATATATGCTGCTTAAGGACTGATGAAATTAGCACTTAGATGTGGATAGCATCTGTGATTGCTGTGTGCAGACACAGCATGAATTGGATGCTGTCCAGAAGCAGCTGGACACTGTAGTGGACATGCTGATAGGCTTCTGGATGCTCCTTCAGGCTGCAGTGATATCAGGGCACCAGTGGTGAAAATTGTGACACCTCTGGTGCTGTTGGAATCCCCTGGAAATCCCAAAATCTCTGTGTATTCTAATATACATCTCATTGGTTTGTTCTCACCTGAATATTCATGATGAGGAATGGTGGATTCATGTATCTCTAGGAGGAAGATGAATGTAGAACTTAGCCACAGGGATGCCCCCTCATGCATTAGTAACAGGTGCAAGGCACAGCCTACTGTTGATTGCACATCTGAGCCAGCACAGGACACCTCAATCATTGAGATAATGTCTGATTTTTCTCTTAAAGATGGACAAGCGCAGGGGTGTGGACATGCTGATTATTAGTTGCTCCAGCATTAGGTGATAGTGGAGAACCTCATATAAATAGTTGAAAGGTTGCAAAGGAAGACTAGTGTACACTCTGTATGCTTGCTGGAAAGTCTCATCCAAGATTTGGAAACAGCTCTTCAGGTGGCTCCTGAAACCATGGGATAGCACATGTTGGTATGACTGACACTTGCTGCTTGTGTTCAGAGGCTATTATTGGTTTCCTTAGATGGTTGGCTGAACCAGTGAAGAGAGCTAGCCTTGCACATGAGGTGGAAGCATAGCTCTTGTTTGCAGGATCATACTCAAAGTCTGTCATGGCTGTCTAGTTTGGAGCAATGTCGAAGATCTAAACAAGCAGCTACAACATCTGTGTCAATCTGGGATGTAGATTTCTTGATCTACACCATTACACTGGGAATCTATGGAGCTCATCAATAGACAGACCCGCACCACACATGGATTTTCATGCTAGAGGTACCACTCCATAGGCTTGATGATAAATTATGTGCTGTAACTGGAGAAAAGAGCAGATCAAGCATGAGAAAATGTTAATGCAGTAGTAGTTAATTGCAAGATTGGCTAGGATCTCACTTACTGATAATAATTCTGTCCAAGTGGTACTAGGAGGAGGAAGGTGTAAGGTGGCTGAAACTAGCAGTGAAGTGTGCTCATGGAACATATACCACAATGTTAGGCAAGATACCAACGGTGGCAGGCTATTTATTGCTATAAACAATGCTATAATACCTAGAGTGGTTATAACAAGAGCCCCCTTAACAGGTTAGATGCTTGTTGCTCAAATGAATCACCTTCTCAGCTAACAGAGTACATGTGGTGTGCCCACTGTCACTGCAGGTTCATTGATGATATACCTACCATAAATAGAGGGACATCATTGACGCTATTCTCAGAGGAGAACATACATCCTCATAGCTCAGAAAAGAGAAAATATACATGTGGTATGAGTAAAGTGCTCGCATACATCAAAAGAATCTAGAATCAGCTAAACCTATTAAAGGTAATAATGTCCACATTATAGAAGAAACAGAAGTTGGTTTGCAAGCCGAAATGGACAGCAGGGAAATAATTCAGATTAGAATATACAGGGTGTTACAAAAAGGTATGGCCAAACTTTCAGGAAACATTCCTCACACACAAATAAAGAAAAGATGTTATGTGGACATGTGTCCAGTAATGCTTAATTTCCATGTTAGAGCTCATTTTAGTTTCGTCAGTATGTACTGTACTTCCTCGATTCACCGCCATGTTTTCATACCGGATACTCTACCTGTGCTGCTAGAGTACGACACAACATGTGGTTCATGCACGATGGAGCTCCTGCACATTTCAGTCGAAGTGTTCGTACGCTTCTCAACAACAGATTCGGTGACCGATGGATTGGTAGAGGTGGACCAATTCCATGGCCTCCACGCTCTCCTGACCTCAACCCTCTTGACTTTCATTTATGGGGGCATTTGAAAGCTCTTGTCTACGCAACCCCAGTACCAAATGTAGAGACTCTTCGTGCTCGTATTGTGGACGGCTGTGATACAATGCGCCATTCTCCAGGGCTGCATCAGCGCATCAGGGATTCCATGCGACGGAGGGTGGATGCATGTATCCTCGCTAACGGAGGACATTTTGAACATTTCCTGTAACAAAGTGTTTGAAGTCACGCTGGTACGTTCTGTTGCTGTGTGTTTCCATTCCATGATTAATGTGATTTGAAGAGAAGTAATAAAATGAGCTCTAACATGGAAAGTAAGCGTTTCCAGACACATGTATACATAACATATTTTCTTTCTTTGTGTGTGAGGAATGTTTCCTGAAAGTTTGGCTGTACCTTTTTGTAACACCCTATATATATAACAAGGATGGGTTAGATGCAAATCATGGTAGCATATTTATTGCCACAAAGGACTCAATAACATCAAATTGCATTGTAACAGAATCTAAATGTGAAGTAATCTGGATGAATATAAGCGTTAGAGGTAGGTCAAACATATTAACTGGATTATTTTTATAGACAACCTGCTACAGGAGCTGTAGTATCAAAGCACTTCAAAGAAAGTTTACAGCATATTCTGAATAAATTTCTTTATAATGGTACTGTAATGGGCAAAGGGGCAGGGGAGGGGTGGGGGGTGGGGGGGAGGAGGAAGAGGGTGGGTGGTAAGACTGCAATTTGGCAGCTACAGAATGGGGTAGCGGACTGATTACAACTGGTGCCAGGAACAGTGATTTGAGTGAGATTGTTTTGAATGTCTTGTCGGAGTATTTCTTCAGGCAGATAGAGAAGAAACTCTTGAGGGAAACATTTTACAGCTACTACCAACCAAAAGATCCAAACTTTTTCAAATAAGTTAACTTATATCAGAGCATATGTAATCATACAGCTTTGGCAGCATCAACGACTCTGGGTGTTATAAGGAATGCTAAGAAAGGTAAGGAAATATTTTTGCTTAGCAAGAACAAATTCAGAGTATCTGAGAAGTCAACATTACATGTTCAGCTCTGACAAGGATGTGGAGGAAAAAATGGATAAAATTCGAAAGCATTGTTTCAATAGATCTTAGATCTGTATGCCTGATGCAAAGCTGTAATCAATGGGAAGGACCTACCATAGTTCAATAGCCATGGCAGAAAGTTTCTACAAAAGAAAAGACAACTTCATCACAGATTAAAGTGAAGTCAAAGTTTCACTAACAAACAATATCTGAACAAGTCAAAATGAGTGTAAGAAGAGCAATATGAAAAATGTTCAATGAAATCAAATGTAGACTTGCCAATTAATCTTACAAAAAATTCTAAGAGATTTTGGTCCTACATAAAGTCAGTAAGCAGATCAAAATCGTCTACTGAGCTACTCAGTGAGAAGACCAAAATACTGAATTTAAACTTCCAATATTGTTTTGCCAAGGAAGATAGTAATATGATTCCTCTGCTCAATAGTCACACAAATGCCGAAATGGTCAATATTGACATAAGTGATCACAGAATACAAAATCATTTAAATTACTCAACAGTGGAGTGGCATCTGGACAGGATGAGACACCTGAGAGATTTTATAGACATTATGTGAAAGAATTTGCTCTCCTTTTTGCAGCAGTTTACTGTAGCTTGTTTAGGTAACAACAGGTACCAAGTGATTGAAAACAAAGTGCAGGGCATTCCTATTTTGAAGCAGGTTCGTTGGACAAATGCACATAATTAGACTATATCACTACTGTCAGACTGTAACAAAATCATGGCACCTTTTATACTCATGCATTATAATATTTTTTAAGAACAAAAGTCTCCTCTACAAGGAGCTCTTGCAAAACAAAGCTTGTTCTGTTCAGCCAATCCAGAGGGCTGTAGACAAAGATACCCAAGTGGATCCTTGTTCCTTGACTCATAATACATTACAAATATTCTGTACCTATTGTTTAAACTTGGATCCTCAAGTGTGCTGGTGGATTGATTTGTGTGTTAAATCAGTTGTGACATGTTACACAGAGGTTACCTGAATGTAAGAACTAGGCTGTATCCTATGCTAAACTGACAACAAAGGTGTTTGATATTATTTTATATACATTGCACATTTTATTCTGTCTGTGTTTTGGTTTGTTTATGGGTTGCTCGATAATGATTAAGTAGTCAAAATTGGCCAATTGTAAATAAATCTGAAAAATGTAGAGCCCATAGTGGACAACTGTTTTCATTTGGAATAAAAACTAAATCAAATTGTAGGTAAAACGAAACTGGACGGAAGTTTGGTGGTATTTTTTTACTCGTTTCTTTATCAAGAAACTCAACATCAGCAAATTTCAGCCATCAGGTTATTGATAATAAATGAAAAGTTTAAAAAAAATGTAAAACACTTAACTTTTTGAATTTTAAATATGTAATGGTGGACATGGTTTTTTGTGTAATGAGTGTAATATCCATGTTACTAAAGATACTAGTAATGGTGGTCTCAGATATTTCACGGCAGCATATCCTTAGCATGTAGCCCTATTTTAAGAGCTACAAACAGCAAATGCTTGCTAGAGAGAATTGTAGTACTAACCCCATAATAATTCTATGTGATATTATATTTTGTAATTATTATTAATTATTCTTTCACAAGGAGTCTGGCTGGTTACAATACTGTGTATGTGATAGCAGTTGAATAATATCAAACAATTGAACCAGAAAGAAAAGCATTTCACTGACCGTCAAAAATGGGCCATAAAAGAACAATGAGATTATAAATTGCAATAGTGCATAAACGAAAGAAGAAAGTCAGGTAAATAGAGCAAGGAATTCAGAAAATTAAATCAAAATCTGACGCTTACATTCAAAAGTTAAATGACTCCAAATGAAAGATTAAGAGATTTAAATGTGAAGACCAGGGATAAGATCAGCAGACAGAAATGAATGTGACTGGTGAGCAGTATCAGGATTCTAATTTGGAGAAAAAGCTTCTGAAATTAGATGAAGCTAGAAAAGTTGCAAAAACATATAGCTCACCCACTGATGCAGACTCAAGAGGAAAGAGAGTGAGTGTTGCAATTAAAGACAGCTGTGGAGGAAATAACTGTGTGAACACTGTTATTAACAATCTTATGGGCCTCTGTAAATATCGACCATTGATTTTGTAATGTGATTTTGTTCATTAGTATTGCCTATGAAGATAAGATGTGCATTCTACAAGTAATGCAACATGATATACATTCAATAAGTAATGCAACACATCTTTTATTCTCAGCAACTTTCAGTTGAAAACATGCAGACTTTGTAGTAGTACTCATGGAATATTCCTGCTTCAGCCACTATAGTTTCATGACGCTCCAATGGGAAGCAGAACTGTATGTAGCCTTCAAACAAATGTCTGCAACAGACATGCGATCCAAGCAGAGAGCTGTCATTGAGCTTCTTTAGGAGTAACCCAGACATTTATAGGCACTTGCATAATGTCTATGGAGACCTGTCAGTGAACAAAGTCATGGTGAGTCATTGGAAGAAGCATCAGTTATCATCAAACAAGGTCATGCAAACCTGTCTGGTCTCCCTTGTGCCAGCTAGCCGCATGTCTGTGCTACCTCAGAAAACTGAAGAAATGATTTCAGCATGTTTATTGCAACAAAAATAAAATGAAAATGAACTTCTCCTTGTAAATGAGAATGCAAGGCCTCACACAAGTCTGTGCACCTGAGAGGTGCTCACAAAATTTCACTAGACTACTCATCCTCATCCACCCCATAGCCCTGATCCTGAAACTTCTCAGTTCCATCTGGCTGGCTCAATGAAGTATGCTCTCCATGGGAAGCAATATGTGGATGATGAGGAGGCTATTGATGCAGCACTATATTGGCTCTGAAACTGACCAGTAGCGCAGTAGTACTATATGAGCATACAGGGCCTCCCAGTTAGGTGGCAAAGATTGTTACAGTGAATGGAGACTATATTGAAAAATATAGTTTTGTAGACAAAAAGAGTGGAGAATGATATTGTGTACTGAAATGCTGAATAAAACCAATCTTCTTTTAGAAAAAAAAAGTGCTGCATTACTTATTGAATGCCTCTTGTATTATTAATGGCTGTTTTCAAGTTGGTAACCACCCCAATTTGGAAAGTTTACAGTACGAATTAAACTGAATGATAGTATTACTGGCTGGAATAATCTATTACTGGGGCAGTTTTTAAGAAAACATGTGTTAATATCATCAACAAGCTCTATAAAACTTCAATTGGACATGCTTATAAATGCCCTCTAAGAAGAATTTTTTAATATCCATGTTCTTAAATGCATGGCAATTTCTGATGAAAGTTTATATCTTGCTTTCTTGAGATCTGCAGACAAAAGTTGAAACCTGAATCTTGTAATATATTTATGCAAATGAGCATACTCAAAAAGGGGCAAGGAACGATAGCAGCTCCCCTTTCCTTTCTCCCTGCCAAGCGAGTATGTATGTGTGTATCAGGAAAGGAGGGGTGAATTCTGTAAACAAGTAGCAAATATATCAAGAGCAGTTTGCCTTTAAATCTTTGGTAGCTAAAAAATCAGTCTCATTCCTTTTCTCATACACCTCATATATTATATTCCTCTGATAACAGGTTATATAAAGCTGGCATTTTCCAGGAGGAGATATTTCATCCAGATGTGTTTTGATATTTACAATTTGGTACCATTTTTTATTGACATTGCACATTTAATGTATACTTTTGCAGTAAAAGCTCCCAGCTGTAGCTAGTCCTAAAGGATAATATGGTAAACAAGATAAAGTTTTACCATCAGTAGAGACAGATCAGTTAAGTGTTCCACAGACTTAACGTGAATACTGTCTGGTACCAAATACTGTGTAGTAATATAAAAAAAAATATTATAAGTTTCTAAAATTTCTAGGAAATGAGTACATAGCTGGGTACACAGGTGAACTAATGTGATACCTTACCCCTGTGGCAGTACCTTAGGGTTACTGCTGTAGTTGCTCTTTCTAACAGCATTCCATACGAGCAAACCAGTTGCAGCTTTACCTGTTGTTACTCGTACTGTATGTACTTGGGCTATGTATGGGTCTGTTTAAAAAGAATAGCTTGATGTAGTCATAACACCGAACCGCACAGGCTTGATTTCATGCCCACAGCTGATTTGCTGCAAATAATAACCTGTAGCTACAGTCAAATAGTCTAAGCCTTGGCTAGAACTGTGAATTAATAAAACACACAGAACTAAAAAGTAAATGAATAACTAAATCAAAAGGGTTCCATTCTAACATCTGTAGTTGATGTAGGTAACAAAGAAATATGTTGAACAATGTTTATTCAATAAAGGACATCTCAAATAAATGGGAAGTGGTGCTACAATATTCAGTTGAAATACAGACATAAAATACCCTTATCAAATGCAGTAAAGTTACACTGAGAGCATCATGAGAATAGTAGTAAAATCCCCAAACTAAAAAGTCATCAAAGACATGTGAAAACTAAGTCCATTTCATAATCACAATACACAACATTCATCAGCTCAAAACAGTTTAGAGTTCAATATGATTCAAAAATTGGCACACACAATGCAAAGAACAGTAACCTATACTCTTTCTGTCCTCAGTTCTGTAACAAAAAAATAAAAAATAAAAATAAAAAAATAAAAATTAGACTCCTATTCTGAGGCACAGTCAACGCTGCCATGAGTTAAGAGCCCCTTCAAAAGCTAAGAGTATTCTAGTGGCCATTCACTCCCCTGAATCAGTCACCTGTATGTCTGAATGACGCATCTTACCATAGGCAGGTCTGCTGCCTTCAAGCACTATGCATAGAGAGCTCAGACTAGCTCCCTCAAGCTCTTCACTTGAAAGGTCCCATTCTCTACTTGATTCCCATAGTGTTCAGCTAAAGTCTGCTTGTCAATTGGCCAAAGGCCATCCCCACCAAACACACATTGTTCTTACATGCTAGAGGCATGATTTTGACTCATCTTGACCACTTTACCACACTAAATAATACAGGTGTAGGAATTTGATTATCTTATGTATATACAGATCTCCTAGTGGAGACTTCAATATCTTTTTCTCCAAACTTAATCATGTTCTTGACAAGATATCCACTCCAAAGAACCACATTCTCATATGTGGAGACCTAAATGTGGATAAACTGAATCCTGATTCTACATGGGACTCATTACAAAGTCTTGCTCAAAGTTTCAATTTAGTTCCAATGGTTAACAGTGCAACCAGAATAACAAAATACTCAAAGACAGCTGTTGATGAGGTATTAACAGATTTAGGCAAAGAAAACTGTGAGGTGGTGGTAGCAGAACTAGGATTATCTGATCACTCAGCTCAAATCATTAAAATAAAAGTGGCTCCAGAAGAAACAAAGAAAATGCATATTTACAGACGAATTTTTTCAAAAAAAAATAGACATGAGTTTGCCAAACAGATAGATAGCAGGACAAACATGGGACTCAGTATACTCAGAGGTAGATGCAAATGAAAAATTCAAAAATTTCATGACATTGTTTAAATTAAATTTTGAAGAAACATTTCCTAAAGTATTATGTCCACTACCAACAGCAGGAAAAAGCAAGTGGGTCACAAAAGGAATCAAAAAATCATCTGAAACACTAAAGTACCTGAGCTCCATTAAACACAGCCAAACTAATCCCGCTTTCTCACTCTTTTATAAAAGATATAGGAAAACATATAGGAAAATATTGTTTGCAGCAAAGAGAGCTCATAACTCAAAAATAGTGCACTCTGCTGAAAACAAAAATAAGGCAGTATGGAAGATTGTGAAGCAGGAAACTGGTATCAGGAAAATGAATCTGTCAAACTTGAAAATCAAAGAGGAAGGGACTCTAATAAAAGACCCAATACATTTGGCAAACTATATAAATGATTATTTTAGTAGCATAGGAATAAAATTACAGGAAAATTTTCTAACAGCCCCTCAGGTCAAAAAGCCAAATAATGGTGTATCACACTCAATGGTGTTATTCCCTACAACACAGGAAGAAGTCTATAAAGCAGTCAGCAAACTGAAAAACAAAAACTCAGCTGGTCTGGATGAAGTCCCCATTTTTATAATTAAGGACTGTATCAAGAGCCTACTTCCACCTTTAGTTGATATTATAAATCAATCTTTCAAGCAGGGCTACTTTCCAGACTATTTAAGATATGCGAAATTACTACCTCTCTTCAAAAAAGGTGATGCAGGAATAATTGAAAATTATAGGCCAATTTCTCTACTATCATGCTTTGCAAAAATATTAGAAACTATTATGAAAGATAGGCTAATCAATTATTTAAATAAATACAACTTACTGTCTGTTGACCAGTTTGGATTTCGATCAGGGAAAAGCACAGAATCAGCAACAGCACACCTCACAAAACACATTCTAGAAGCATTAGATAAAGGGAACTACACAACAGGTATATTTCTTGATCTAACTAAAGTGTTTGATACAGTAGACCACAACATATTGTTAAATAAGTTAGATGAACTTGGAATTAGGGGACTTGTGAAAAAGTGGTTCCAGTCATATCTAAAAAATAGAAGACATATAACTGAAATCTCACATATTTCAAGTTGCTCAAACTATATTATAAAGTATACTTCAGACCCAAATTATGTAAATATAGGTGTCCCACAGGGTAGTGTCCTTGGCCCAGTACTATTCCTCATTTACATAAACGACTTCCCACAGAGCATCAAGCATGGACAAACAATATTGTTTGCAGATGACTCAAATGTTCTAATCAGTGACAAATCACCAGATGCACTAAAAGAAAAAGCCGAACAAACACTAAACAGTGTACGTGAGTGGGCATCCAATAATAAACTAACACTAAATCTTAAAAAAACAAATGCTGTTAACTTCTATGTCTGCAAAAAACCACACTTTAACAACTTTAAGTTAAACAATGAAACTATAGAATGTGTAGACTACACAAAATTTCTTGGTATGCATGTTGACAGTCAGTTAAAGTGGGAAGAACATATTAAAATACTTAGTAACAGAATCGCTACAGCATGCTATGCTCTGAGAATTCTGACTGCAGTTTGTGATACTACATGTGTCAGATCTGTATATTTTTCTTGTATCCACTCTGTTATTACCTATGGAATAATATTTTGGGGAGTCAACAGTAAAAATATTAAAATAGTTTTCAAATTACAAAAAAGAGCAATTCGTATAATAACCAAGAGTGGCAGTAGGGCTCACTGCCTTGAACATTTCCAAAAGCTGGAAATCCTAACTGTCCCCTGTGAATACATTTTTCAAAGTGTTATGTATGTAAAAAAAAATATTGACTGCTATATGAAAAATTCATTAGTACACAGCTATGAAACTAGAAACCAATTCAATCTGCATCTAGAGAGGAAAAATAAAGTTAAAACTCAGCAGAGCTTGTTCTACAATGCTGTTAAATTATATAATAAATTACCCCAAAAAATAAAAGATATTGACACAATCGGACACTTCAAAACAAAACTAAAATTTTTTTTACTAAATAAAAGTTATTACGCAGTAACGGACTATCTGAATTAAAACATGTAGTGTAATTAAAGTAGCCTGCATTGTAATACATGAGGAAATAATTTTGATATGTAATCAAAAATTGTACAGTACTATAAGAAAATTACAAATTACACAAGGATATAAAACTAATTTAAGATACCTCAAAAATGTGTGTAAATACTAATTTTATGTGTATAATTGCAGGTATATTGTATTGTATATGATTTTGCTGACGAAATCCACACAATGTAAATTGTTACATGGATTAATAAAGAAATCAATCAATCAATCAATTACACCAATATTTAAATAAAGATATGTTTTAAATATTCTGTCACACTCAGATCATTTACAATAATCATAAATAAATAAGCCGGCATTCTTGTGCAAGTGAGCTCATGATAAATGAGAACAGAGTGTCATTATATATTATTTAAACAATAATTTATGTCTTTTTGACACAATGTCTTTTGGTTCTCTTTTCAGTTGTGCTGTCTGCTAACACATGTGACATACCCCTTTTATATTAGCACACTTACAATCAACATTTAAATAAAGTTACTGACAAAATCGTAAACTATTCATTAAATAAAACACAAGTAAGACAAAATGACAGCTATTGATGCTTTGTTCATTTGCTGTGTAAATGTGGAGAATATGATGTTCTGACAAACATTTATGTGTTAGAATGATATAACAGACAGAACAAATCAAGAAATAAAATAGAAACAGATACACATATTTCAGAGCGGATAATATAGCATAATGCTACCATCTGAGATATCATATGTTGAAATTGCATGAAGCAATTAAAAGTTGTTTATTCAGAGGTTGATTCTGAAAATGTTTATTCGCTGTGAGATATTAACTTCTGTAGTTTTACAGATATTGAGAGACTGTTGTGTCACAGGATGTGCCTCATTTTTCTGAGACTGCAGATGTACTCAGATTTGCAGTAATATTTGGCTATAAATTATCATAAACTCTCAAAGAGGACTAAGAAGCCATGATTCAATTGGTCTCAAAGCCATCCATTGCTGGGAGCACAGCTGAACCTCTTAAGTGATCGAAGCATTGTCCAAATTCCCCACACCAGAATTTTCCCAACATCTGGTATTTTGCTCCTCTCTGCACCTGGCTTGCATGGAGAAACCGTTGCATGCACTGAGCCAATGGGCCCACTAGCATACAGATGTACAACAGGTTCATCTTACATCACACCAAAATGGGCAGCTAATTAGCTCACCTAAATATGTGTAACTTTACAACCCATATAACTTTAATTAAGAACAATATTATGAAAAGGAAAGTTGCTACTCACCAAACAGTGGTGATGCTCAGTCACAGATAGGCACAACAAAAAGACTGTCACAAATAAGCTCTCAGCCAATGAGGTCTTTGTCAAAAATAGATGACACACACACACACACACACACACACACACACACACACACACACACACACACACACACAGCTCCAGTACAGCTCCCACACACGCACATGACTACAGTCTTTGGTAGCTGAAGCCACACTGCGAGCAGCAGCAGCAGCAGCATTGCACAGAGGGATAGGGCAGCTAGGTGCAGTTGGGAGGATAGACAGAGGGCAGCAGAGTGGCGGGGGAGGGTAGTGCAAAAGGAGACAAGTAAAAAGACTGGATGCATTGGAGAAATGAGGGCTGTGTAGTGTTGAAATGGGAACAGGGAAGCAGCTGGATGGTTGTGATTCACAGATCGACAGGTGTGAAGGACTATACCCCACCGAGAGAATCTCTGTTTTCATAGACCAACAGCTTCAACCTATTACCCGGAACCTACCCTCCTATATACAAGATATCAACCATTTCTTCCACTGACTCTCCAATGTTTCTGTCCCTTTACCCTGTGATGCCCTGTTCATCATTAATGATTCACCACCCCTTACACTAACATCCCTAATGCCCTTGGCCTAACCGCTATTCAAAACTAACTTACCCAATGCCCGACAGATTCCAAATCAACAGTCACCAGGATCAATTGTATCCTCACCCATGATTACTTCTAATTTGAAGGCATTGCCTACAAACAAATCTCGGGTATGGCTATGGGCACCTGCATAACACCATTCTGTGTCAACCTATTCATTAGCGATCTACACGAACCATTCCTAAACACCCAGAATCCTAAACCCTTCATCTGGTTCAGCTTCATTGATGACATCCCTGCTACCTGGATCGGGGTGAGGACACCCTATCCACATTCCTCCAAAAGCTCAACAGCTTCTCCCCCAATTTGCTTCATCTGATCCTATTCAACCAAACAAGCCACCTTCCTAGATGTTGACCTCCACCTCAAAGATGGATGGATACATCAGTCCATATCAAACCTACTAACCACCAGCAATACCTCCACTTTGACAGCTATCACCCATTCCATAACAAGAAGTCCCTTCCATACAGCCTGGCCACCCACGGTCATCGCATCTACAGTGACGGGCATTCCCTCTCGAAATACACTCCTGGAAATTGAAATAAGAACACCGTGAATTCATTGTCTCAGGAAGGGGAAACTTTATTGATACATTCCTGGGGTCAGATACATCACATGATCACACTGACAGAACCACAGGCACATAGACACAGGCAACAGAGCATGCACAATGTCGGCACTAGTACAGTGTATATCCACCTTTCGCAGCAATGCAGGCTGCTATTCTCCCATGGAGACGATCGTAGAGATGCTGGATGTAGTCCTGTGGAACGGCTTGCCATGCCATTTCCACGTGGCGCCTCAGTTGGACCAGCGTTCGTGCTGGACGTGCAGACCGCGTGAGACGACGCTTTATCCAGTCCCAAACATGCTCAATGGGGGACAGATCCGGAGATCTTGCTGGCCAGGGTAGTTGACTTACACCTTCTAGAGCACGTTGGGTGGCACGGGATACATGCGGATGTGCATTGTCCTGTTGGAACAGCAAGTTCCCTTGCCGGTCTAGGAATGGTAGAACGATGGGTTCGATGACGGTTTGGATGTACCGTGCACTATTCAGTGTCCCCTCGACGATCACCAGTGGTGTACGGCCAGTGTAGAAGATCGCTCCCCACACCATGATGCCGGGCGTTGGCCCTGTGTGCCTCGGTCGTATGCAGTCCTGATTGGGGCGCTCACCTGCACGGCGCCAAACACGCATACGACCATCATTGGCACCAAGGCAGAAGCGACTCTCATCGCTGAAGACGACACGTCTCCATTCGTCCCTCCATTCACGCCTGTCGCGTCACCACTGGAGGCGGGCTGCACGATGTTGGGGCGTGAGCGGAAGACGGCCTAACGGTGTGCGGGACCGTAGCCCAGCTTCATGGAGACGGTTGCGAATGGTCCTCGCCGATACCCCAGGAGCAACAGTGTCCCTAATTTGCTGGGAAGTGGTGGTGCGGTCCCCTACGGCACTGCGTAGGATCCTACGGTCTTGGCGTGCATCCGTGCGTCGCTGCGGTCCGGTCCCAGGTCGACGGGCACGTGCACCTTCCGCCGACCACTGGCGACAACATCGATGTACTGTGGAGACCTCACGCCCCACGTGTTGAGCAATTCGGCGGTACGTCCACCCGGCCTCCCGCATGCCCACTATACGCCCTCGATCAAAGTCCGTCAACTGCACATACGGTTCACGTCCACGCTGTCGCAGCATGCTACCAGTGTTAAAGACTGCGATGGAGCTCTGTATGCCACGGCAAACTGGCTGACACTGACGGCGGCGGTGCACAAATGCTGCGCAGCTAGCGCCATTCGACGGCCAACACCGCGGTTCCTGGTGTGTCCGCTGTGCCGTGCGTGTGATCATTGCTTGTACAGCCCTCTCGCAGTGTCCGGAGCAAGTATGGTGGGTCTGACACACCGGTGTCAATGTGTTCTTTTTTCCATTTCCAGGAGTGTATACTGAGGGTCTCATTGAAGCATTCACAGACCGTAATTATCCTCCCAACTGAGTACAAAAACAAATCTCCCATTCCTTATCTTTCCAGTCTCCGACCACCTTGCATAGTCTCACCGTCTGACCACAAAGGAGCGTTCCTCTCACAACTCAGTACCACCCATTCTGGAACAACTGAATTACATTCTCTGCCAGGGTTTCGACTACCTCTCGTCATGCACTGAAATGAGAAACATCCTGTCAACTATCCTTCCCGTGCCTCCCACTGTGGTATTCCACAGTCCACTGAACCTACACAACATACCCATCCATCTCTACACAACCCATGCTCCCAACTCCTTACCTCACAGCTCATATCCATGTAATAGACCTAGCTGCAAGACCTGTCCCACAGCCTCCCATCACCTCCTACTCAGCCTGATGACAAACATCACCCTATCCCATCAAAGGCAGGGCTACCTGTGAACCCAGTCATGTGATCTACAAGTGGGCTGCAACCACTGGGCATGACAACTAACAAGCTGTCTGTCCGCATGAATGGCCACCAACAAACTGTGGCCAAGAAACAGGTGGACCACCCCGTTGCTGAGAATGCTGCCCAATGTGACATCCTTCATTTCAATGAGTGCTTCACAGCCTGCGCCATATGGATCCTTCCCACCAACACCAGCTTTTCTGAATTGATCAGGTGGGAACTCTCTCTGCAATATGCCATACATTCCTGTAACCCTCCTGGTCTCAGCTTTTGTAGTCATTGCCCTCACCCATCCAGCCCCTTCACTATTCCAGTTCCAACACTACACAGCCCTCATTCCACCAACACATCCAGTCTTTTTACTTCTCTCCTTTTCTGCTACCCCCTCCCCACTCCCCCGCCTGCTCTCTAACCTCCTGACTTCACATAGCTGCACTAGCCTCTCCTCCTGGTCCCTGCTCACTCCTCAGCAACACTACACTGTCTGCCACCCCTACCCTACTGCCCCTACCCCTCACCCCCCAGCCTCCTCCTTACCACCACCCTGTTGCCACACCCATCATGCACTAGTGCTGCTTGCAGTGTGCCTACAGTTTCTGAGACTGCAGTCATGCGTGTGAGTTGCATTTGCGTGTGTGTGTGTGTGTGTGTGTGTGTGTTGTCTATTTTTGATGAAGGCCTTACAGGCGGAAAGCTTTATTTGTGACAGTCTTTTTGTTGCGCCTATCAGTGACTCAGCATCTCCACTATATGGTGAGTAGCACCTTTCCTATCCATAATATTGTCACATTCCATTGTTTAATTATTCCATTGTTTAATTAATAACTGAGGTATATGAGACCAATTAAAATAGATTCAATCATTACCGTGCAGTCTCCTTTACAACACGAAATCATTCATTTTTTTTCCTGCATAACCCAATCTCAGGTTGAGATTATGGTTCTGACATGAAATGACTGAACTTCTGGTTCAATTCCATCCACACTCAGTAGATGAAATGTGTCTTTATCTTCAGTGATCCGTTCAGGGCAGAGTTCCATTGTGATCAAATTACATAAAGATATATCTGTCTGTGCTTCAGTTCGATCCACTATTGCCTCGTGAGTACAACCAAACTGGAAAAAGACTGTGTTCAAGAAACTTCTTAGCTTCTCCTTGCTGCATAACTCTCCACTAAAATAGGAGAAAAGTATACCTCTTTCTATTTTATTCCAGTCTGAATTGGAATAAATTAATTTGCTGCTGTGGAACATCTGATGATTTCATAAGACACAACTTGAAATGAAATTTTTACAAATAAAAGCTTCTCTGATAATTCCCACAGTTTTCTTTCACTACTAATGTATTCCCCATCAACTAACTTCCATATCTTATAGAACTGCTATCTCATTTTGTACACTGTTGAAATCACTGTGACCCTTCAGTGTTTCAAATGCCATTTCTCAGTGAAATGTGGAATATAAAAGGAGAGAGTGAATAATGACACTTATGTTACAAGTTTTGCTTATCAGCCATTATATGTATGGCAAAGCTCATCATCAAAGTTAACACCCACATATAAAGTGTTTGCACAAACCAAACCCAGGTGTTGAACATGAAGGGAAATTTAACTGAAAGATTTTGCTTGTTTCACTGTTCTGACATCTTCTCTCTCTTTTGCAACTGATTCTAAACTGTTGTGACTCGCCGATCATTCAAAGCGCCGCCGGGCAATTACGCACGTCCTCTACGTGCGGCACTGTCTGCCAGCCATGCAGCAGCTGCGCCACCTAAGCAGCCAGCCGAGCAGCGGCCGCTAGACTGGGACTCAGTGCTCATTCGAATGCTAACGTGTACACATGTTTTGCTTGTTAACTTACTCTGTGACTTATATGTATTGTGTCGTTCTGAAATATATGTGTTAAACTTGACGTTATAACATAAACATAGATATTTTCCATCTCTTTTTTTTCTATGATTTAAATCCATCTGTGTACATTGACTTCTGTCTCTCTTTCTGATACTCTTTCAGTAACTATTTCCCTATTTGACTTACTCTTTTTTCTTGTTTACTGCTTTCATTTTAATTCACATATTTGAATTATTTTGATAACAAAAATGGAAATACCTCCAAGCTGTGGCAAAATGCAAACTTGGCCATCCAGCTGCCAACCACGTTGCACACCAAAACACTAATGCCTTCTACAGCTGCTTCGATACATGGGCCATTTGCGTACTCCTTCCTAGCACAAGTTTCCCTCAACTATGCAGATGAGAATTCCCTCTCAAGCATATCCTACGTTCCCACAATCCACCTGGCCTAAACCTCTGCTAATGTGTTTCTCACTGCTGATCTTAACTTTTCCCTTCTCTTTTCAATCCACACCACTCCTTCCCCATCCAGATCATGTACTGCTCTCTCCCACCACTCTTCACCCCCCCCCCCCCCCCCATGTACGCATTCTCACTCTGTCCCTCTTCCTAAACCTCTCCCTTGCCCTTGCCCTTGCCTTTGCCCTTGCCCTCTCCCTCTCCCACATCCTCCATTATCCCCTTTTCTCACCTCTTTTCAACCCTATTTCTCTCTTTCTCTCTCTCTCTCTCTCTCTCTCATATGCTCTATCCTCTGACTTCTTTTCATCTTGTGCAACTGCTGAGGCACCTGTCGAAAGTCCTACCCCCTCCTTGCCTCATGCTTCCTTGCCTGCCCACTCCCCACTTCTATCTGCCCAGGCAACTGCTTTCAATAATCAGTCTGACCTCTACTGCTGGGCTGTATGTTTATTTGTCTGTGTGTTTGTGTCTGTGAATGTGTGTACTTTTACTAGAAAAACAGCAAGAGCTCAAAAGCTAGTTTGAAGAGCAGGTGAGTGGCTGCCTTTCTCTTATTTGATGAGTTAGATAGATAGTTTCAAATGTATAATGAGTCAGTCTTGCAATTATAGTACACGTTCTCAACACAAAAATGGCAACATGCTGACCAGTAAATTCTTAAAGTTTGTGCCTCCCCTCTGAACCCCTCCCCCACTCTTGAATAGAGTTATTTATACTCACCTACTTGCAACGTTTCTCTATTCCTCTCTTAAACACACACACATATCATAATTTGCAGGAAATTTCTGATAAAATGTACATACTTAAAAAAAAAAAAAAAAAGAAATGGATAGCTTTCAGAATAATCTTTTTCTTGAGTTAGGAGACATTAACACACAGAAAACATACTCATACACACCCACACACATGCATGCCTGTGCCCCTACATGGTGCTGGTTGGATGTACAATGCCATTACTGCAATTTGGCAGGTGAACTAAGTGTGGTGAGGGTTGTGTCAGGCAGAATAAATAGAGGCAGGAAGAGGTGCAGGCAGGGAGAGGGGATGGGGACAGGTGGCTAACAGCTTGGAAGGAGGCTACTAGTTTGCCAGGTAGAAATGTGGGAAGGAGGTTTGCCAGGTTCACAGGCTGGGCATATGATGCACAGGTTTCGGAGCCAGTCGGCAGTGCTGCATGCTGAAAGTGATGTGGGGAACTGAATTGGGAGCAGGTGATATGCCGGAGAAATGGGAATCTGTTGGGTGGAGGGTTTGAGGGCAGTGGGTTACCAGGGACTGATGCTAGAATAGTCATGGGGGCACAGGATATGCTTCAAGGATAACTCCAATCTTTGTAGTTCAGATAAACTGGAGGAAGGATCCAGATGGCCTGGGTGGTGAAGCAACCATTGAAATTGAGCATCTTATGCTCAGCTGCATGTCGTGTCACCAGGTAGTCAACTTTGTTCTTGGCAACAGTTTGGTGGTGGCCATTCATCTGGCTGGCAACATAAAAAGCTGTGCACTGTTTGCCACACAGGTGATATATGACATGG
This sequence comes from Schistocerca piceifrons, assembly GCF_021461385.2. Classification (NCBI taxonomy): domain Eukaryota; kingdom Metazoa; phylum Arthropoda; class Insecta; order Orthoptera; family Acrididae; genus Schistocerca; species Schistocerca piceifrons. The sequence continues at coordinate 372,596,291 of NC_060145.1, read as the reverse complement.
CTACTTTAACAGGTGGTGTGGTCTCTCATGTGGTAGTACAAGCCTTTGACAGGACTGAAATAGGAATTTCTGGGTGGCTGGACTGGACAGGTCTAGCATCTGGCTCTTCCACAGCTGTATGATCCCTTTGGCAGGGGGTTGGGAATGGGGGTGGTATAGGGATGGACTAGGATAAACCATCATGCAAGATAGTGCCCAGTGAAAAGTGCAGTGACACAGTGCTCTCAGAAAAAAACAAATTAAACAGTTCGTCATGCAACAAATGTCAAAAACGTGTAGTGAAAGGAATACCATGTGTTAAGTGCAACTTTTGGATGCATGATAAATGTGTGAAAACGTGCCTTAATTTCATAAGTGAAAACTTTAAATGGTCTTGTTTTAATTGCTTACACGAAGAAAACGTTCGTCTAGCATCAGCTGTTAAGACGAAAGACTAAATCATAAAAGTGATGCAAACAGAAATTCACACTCTAAAATGTGAAACATTGTCACTTAAGCAAGGAAGTATGCAACAAAAGAAGGCATGCGAGCCTGCAGGTTATAACTCTAACAAGAGGGATACCGTTAATGTAAACAATCTAAATGTCGAAAACTCAAGCGCCACTGTTTCACCAAATACATCGACAGCAGACTCTGAAAAACCGCTAGAAAATGCAAATTCAAGAAACAAATACCATTGGAATAGTGTTACTTACAAGAAAAACAAGGAAAGTAGTTGTGTTGGCAAAGCCAAAAATGAAAATAATGAATTTCTTATTACTGGCGATTCTATGCTGAAAAACATCATTGTGCTGAATGCAAAGATCGACATACGTCCAGGAATCAGGACACAGCAACTAAACAAACATTTAAATAACATTCAAAACTCAAGAGAAGAATCTCCACAAATTTCTCCAAAAAACTACAAGGGCGTGTTCATTCACGTAGGAACGAATTCTCTTCACAGCTCCAGTGAAGAAGATCTCATCAATGAAACACGAAACTTAATTCAAGCGGCAAGACTGTAATGATCTTGGAGCAATATTTATAGACCCAAACAAGTTCTTATGTAACAAATGCCTGGGGATAGATAGCCTTCATCTGAACAGGCTAGGCTCTATATTGCTTAGTAAAATGTTTATTAATGTATGCCACATCTTAAAAAGTACTAAAAAGGGAAACGAATAAGCAGAGAGGGGGATGCAAAATTACATGTGAGCAAAAAAAACCTAATAATATCAAAATGCTTACCAAACGAAAATCTACTCATGGTAATAAATAAACCTGGAACCATGTATATTATGCATTACAATATAAATGGCCTCGAATAGTACATGTAAAATAGATGAATTGCAAATATTTCTGTTTGAATGCAAATTTGTAAAAATTGTATGTCTGAACAAACACTGGTTGACATAAGACACTCTAAAATTTCTAAATAAAATCCAAAACTTCACCCTAGCTGCTAGCTATTGCAGACAAAATAAATCACGTGGAGGCTCATGTATACTTGTTCATTCTAACATAACGTTTAATATAAGGAATGAGTTTGATCATTTGAATGAGGAATGTAGCTTTGAAAGTTGCTGTGTAGGACTTGTACATCTAGGTATTATTGTAATTTCAATTTACAGAATCCCAGGAAATCAAATAACGAACCACTTCCTATACAAATTAGAAAATATCCTCGAAAGCCTAAATAAAGAAAAAAGTAGTAATAGCAGCAGACTTCAACATCAATGTCTTAAGTGAATGCCATGAAACTGACAAATTCACTGATGTAATAAAAAAATCCGGCTTCAAACTAAACTTCTTAGAATACACCAGAGAAAATGCCCAGTCAGCAACCAGCATTGATAACATTCTGACAAATTATGTGTATGAAGACGTTCATAAATTTTGCTTAGATATAGAAATGTCTGATCATAAAGCACTGTTTACTGAACTGGTAAAAACAAACACACAAACCTGACCTAAAAATAAGCCTAAGTACTTTAAAAGAAATTTCAACTCAGAAAATTTAACTGTATTCCAGGACAGATTAAAAGAGATAGACTGGCAATGTAACAGCAACAAGTCAATTAATGAAAACTTTCAAAACTTCCTAAACAACTTCCTTCTTGTATTCAATCAAACCTTTCCACCCAAGTGTGCCAACACCAAAGTGACAAGTAAACTAACTTGGATAACAGAAGGAATAAAAATTTCTAGTGCTAGGAAATGGCAGCTGCACCAAGAGCTGAAATATAAGATTTAGCTTTCATTGAATATGTGAAGCATTATAAAAATGTTTTCAAAAATGTTGTAAAGCCAGCAAAACAAATGTCTAACAATGAACTAATCTCAAATCATAAGAATAAATCAAAAGCAGTGTGGTCTGTTGTTAAATCAGAATTGGGCGTTAAAGTTGGCAGCCATGAAATTTGTAAGATAAAGCATGAAAACACCATTGTAAATCCTGCTCAAATATCGGAACACTTCAATGAATTCTTTATCAGTGTGACAAAATCAAATGTCAATGTTACAAATACACTCCTGGAAACTGAAATAAGAACACCGTGAATTCATTGTCCCAGGAAGGGGAAACTTTATTGGACACATTCCTGGGGTCAGATACACCACATGATCACACTGACAGAACCACAGGCACATAGACACAGGCAACAGAGCATGCACAATGTCGGCACTAGTACAGTGTATATCCACCTTTCGCAGCAACGCAGGCTGCTATTCTCCCATGGAGACGATCGTAGAGATGCTGGATGTAGTCCTGTGGAACGGCTTGCCATGCCATTTCCACCTGGCGCCTCAGTTGGACCAGCGTTCGTGCTGGACGTGCAGACCGCTTGAGACGACGCTTCATCCAGTCTCAAACATGCTCAATGGGGGACAGATCCGGAGATCTTGCTGGCCAGGGTAGTTGACTTACACCTTCTAGAGCACGTTGGGTGGCACGGGATACATGCGGACGTGCATTGTCCTGTTGGAACAGCAAGTTCCCTTGCCAGTCTAGGAATGGTAGAACGATGGGTTCGATGACGGTTTGGATGTACCGTGCACTATTCAGTGTCCCCTCGACGATCACCAGTGGTGTACGGCCAGTGTAGGAGATCGCTCCCCACACCATGATGCCGGGTGTTGGCCCTGTGTGCCTCGGTCGTATGCAGTCCTGATTGGGGCGCTCACCTGCACGGCGCCAAACACGCATACGACCATCATTGGCACCAAGGCAGAAGCGACTCTCATCGCTGAAGACGACACGTCTCCATTCGTCCCTCCATTCACGCCTGTCGCGGCACCACTGGAGGCGGGCTGCACGATGTTGGGGCGTGAGCGGAAGACGGCATAACGGTGTGCGGGACCGTAGCCCAGCTTCATGGAGACGGTTGCGAATGGTCCTCGCCGATACCCCAGGAGCAACAGTGTCCCTAATTTGCTGGGAAGTGGTGGTGCGGTCCCCTACGGCACTGCGTAGGATCCTACAGTCTTGGCGTGCATCCATGCGTCGGTGCGGTCTGGTCCCAGGTCGACGGGCACGTGCACCTTCCGCGGACCACTGGCGACAACATCGATGTACTGTGGAGACCTCACGCCCCACGTGTTGAGCAATTCGGCGGTACGTCCACCTGGCCTCCCGCATGCCCACTATACGCCCTCGCTCAAAGTCCATCAACTGCACATACGGTTCACGTCCACACTGTCGCGGCATGCTACCAGTGTTAAAGACTGCGATGGAGCTCTGTATGCCACGGCAAACTGGCTGACACTGACGGCGGCGGTGCACAAATGCTGCGCAGCTAGCGCCATTCGACGGCCAACACCGCGGTTCCTGGTGTGTCCGCTGTGCCGTGCGTGTGATCATTGCTTGTACAGCCCTCTCGCAGTGTCCGGAGCAAGTATGGTGGGTCTGACACACCGGTGTCAATGTGTTCTTTTTTCCATTTCCAGGAGTGTAACAATAAAAATGTATTTCCATATGGGCTTGATGGAAAAAATATACCTCCCATGAAATATAGTAATATTACAATGAAAGAAATAGAAGACATTATATTATCACAAAAAATAAAAATTTGGTGGGTTGGGACGGGATACCTGCGAAAGTAATTAAATCAGTGTACAAAATAGTAAGTCCTCCACTAGTTGAATTAATCAACAAATCATTTGAAGAAGGTTGTTTTTCCAGAATCATTAAAATACGCAGAAATAAAATCACTTTTTAAGAAAGGGTCAAGAGAAGATATGGGGAATTATCGTCCTATCTCTCTCCTTCCAGTGCTGTCAAAAATTTTCGAGAAAGTAGCTGCTATCCAAATCCAAAACTTTATTGTACCACAGGAGATTATTTTGTGCAATCAGTTTGGCTTCCAGCAAGGGAAAAATACAACAGATGCCATAAATAATTTCACAGAAAAAATTAGCACAGCTCTAGCCAAAAACGTAAAGTAGCCAGAATTTTCTGTGACCTGGCAAAGGCTTTCGATTCTGTAAATCATTCCTTGCTAATCCACAAACTAGAAAAATATGGGATTAAGGGTGCAGTACTTCAATGGCTTACTTCTTACTTATCTAATAGAAAACAAAGAACAATCATCTCTTCAAATAGTGTAAACTACCATTCAGACTGGAAAACAATAACACAAGGTGTCCCGCAAGGTTCGATCCTTGGTCCAATTCTCTTCCTATTGTATGTCAACGACCTACCATTAAACATAAATTCACCATCCGTTCTGTTTGCTGATGACACGTCTGTCTTGATAGAAAGCGAAGAAACAGAAATTATTCCTGATAGAGTCACTGGTACATTAGACAGGCTAGAGTCATGGTTTCAGTTAAATGGTCTGGAAGCTTAACATACAAAAAAAAACTTGATTGAATTCAGAACCAAACAGTCAAGAGACCAGGAAATTAGTATAAATAATAAAAGTGAAGAATTAACAGAAGTGCATTCTGCCAAATTTCTAGGTCTACACCTCGATAAGAATTTAAACTGGAACACACATATTGAGTACCTGTGCAGCAAACTGGGTAGCTTTGCATATGCCATACATATATTATCAAGTGCTACTAACATGTCCACTCACAAAGTAGCATATATAAGTTACTTTGAATCAATGATGAGATATGGCATTATTTTTTGGGGGAGCTCCTATAATATATCTCGTGTACTGAAGCTCCAGAAGAAAATGATCACAAATATGTGCACTGCACGCAGTACAAGGAATAAAGATAATTTTATGCTTCCTGCCCATAGATTGAAATCATATGCTCAGTCCCCACAACATATGGGCACCAAAGTTTACAACAAACTTAAAGGCAAAAACATTCTAAACATGGAACTAGGGATACTAAAACAGAAGTTACATGAAATTCTTATACACAAATGTTATTACTCATTAGAAGTGTTCTGGGAATCTGAACTAATAATTTGAGCAGAATCCAACTGCAAAGTATCGTTATATTGTGAAAAAAAAACAACAAATTGTCCATTATCAAGAAAGATATTTACCTATGCTGGAAAATAAGAAAATATAGATACTGCTACATAGACTAAATAGTATTAAAAATTAATATTAGATTCTAGTTTGTAATTTTTGTTGTGTCTCCTGTACCATAATCACATGATTTGTAAGTGTATGTTATGAGACACAATTCACAATTCACATAGATTAGGCTGGTGATGGAACACCATTTTAGGAGGTGTGGGAAGGGTCTTGCGTTGAATGTTCCTCATTTAAGGACATTATGATAGATAAGCAAAGCCCAGAAGAAGGATATGGTTCAGTTGTTCCAGTCTAGGGTGATATTGGGTGATTTGGCCCCCCTTTATAGCTGATCCTAGGGAGTGGTGGGAGAATTGGAACTGTAAGAGAATATGCTATGGGAAATCTGTTTAGGAATTTTGTTTTGGGTTAGTGCATGTCTGTGAAGGACCTTTATGAGACTCTCTGCGTACTGGACAAGGGAGTTCTTGTCATTGCAGATACATCATCCATGGGTGGCCAGGTTGAATGGGAGGATTTTTGGTGTGAGACAAATGACAGCCGTTGAAATGTAGCTACAGTTGGTGGTTAGTGAATTTAATGTGGTTTGGTGTGGATGGTGGCATGAGAGAGGTGGAGATCAATATCAATGAAAGAGTACCAGCAGAAGCAAATAGGATAGAGGATGTCGAGATTGTGACGGTATGAGGATCAGGGTGTCTCGGCTCTTCAGTTCAGATCATGAAGATATCATCAATGAATCTAAACCAAACAAGGGATTGGGAGTTTTGTGAGGACAGGAAGGTTTTGTTTAGATGCCTAATAAACAGGTTGGCACAGTGCGTGCTCATGGCTGTGCCATGGATTTTGCATACTTTCCCTTCAGAGGGAAAATAGTTGTGTGATAGTATATATGAGGCTGTTGGTTTCAGACTGAAGGGCATGGGGAGAGGAGGTGTTTGACAGCAGTAAGGAAATGGGCATGTGGTACGTTGATGTATAGTGACATAGCGTCAACAGTGATGAGTAGGGATCCAGGAGGGAAAAGGGTGGAGCTGGTGGACAGTTGATGAAGGATGCAGTTAGTATCTTAGATGTGGGATGCTAGGTTTTCGGCAGTTGCTTTGAGGTACTGGTCAACAAGAGTGGACATTCTTTCAATGAGAGTGCAATAGCCAGCTACAAGGGAGCAGCCAGAATTGTTGGGCTGTGGATTTTGGTGAGCTCATCGAAGGTGGGTGTATGGGGTATTGTATTGCACTGTATGGAACTGGGGACCTAGAAATGACAAAGAGGCTTTGTCCCTGCTGTAGCCCTCAGTGGTTCACATCCGCACTACAGTCTACAGCAGTCTACTCACCCCACCACTGAACCCAGGGTTATTGTGCCATTCGGCCCCCAGTGGACCCCCTCCAGGAACGTCTCACACCAGATGAGTGTAACCCCAATGTTTGTGTGGAAGAGTAATTATGGTGTACGCATACGTGGAGAAAGTGTTTTCTCAGCAATCGCCGACATAGTGTAACTGAGGCAGAATAAGGAGAACCAGCCTGCATTCACGGCAGCAGATGGAAAACCACCTTAAATACCACTCACAGGCTGGCTGGCACACTGGACCTCAATACAAATCCAACAGGCCGATTCATGCCAGGGACCGGCATGCCTACCCGCCCGGAAATCAGTGTGTTAGACTGGGGTGAGAAAGAAGGTGGACTCAAAGGCGAAATTCTGGAAAGTGCCTGTGGATTTTAGTAGGGATTGAAGGTTATGTTGGACTTTTGGGATGGTTTACTATTGCAGAGCTTGTTGGTAGAGAGCCAGACAGTTGGTGAAGGCCTTCTACCAGGTAGTCATTGTGACCCATCACGGCAGTGGTGGAGTATTTGTCTACAGGGAGCATCCTTAAGTCAGGATCCGTTTCAACATTGTGTGTGTGTGGATGTTGTGCCGCCACCTCTCTGATGACTCTGTGAACACCTCTGTCCACATTAAGCCAAGTAGCCATCAACAGCACCCACATTTTGACAGCTGCCATCCCTTCCACACCAAAAATCCCTCCCATACAAGCTGATCACCCATGAATGACATATATTTAACAATGGGAATTCCACTGCCCAGTATTCTGAAGGTCTCACAAAGATTGTCGAGTAGAGTCTGTGGAGTCCAAAATGAAAGAAATTTAATTTGATTTTAATAATAAAGTTAAAATGTCAAAGATGAGAGCACTGTGGTTAGGGAAAAAAATAAAATTGCTTTTGAAAAAGTGCATGAGGAAATAAGAACTGCTGACAAAAACGTAAATAGTTAAATTTCAGCTTTGGAAATTAATGCTAATACCCAATCAGCACTTGTTGAAAGCAGTTTTGTTGAACAAGTGAAAACAATAGACAGCAAATAAACAGAAAATATGAAATTAAGAAACAACAAAACTTGCAACCTACAAATTAGTGTTTCAGTTTTGTGTAAAAAAGCTGAAGAATTCTCTAATGATATAGTAAATAGAAATCTTGTTAGCAATTTTGGTACTGTGTTTTGCAACATTCTAGTAAAAAACTTTTCAGGTGAAGAAAGTTTACATCCTGTAGATTTTCTACAGTATTGCTGAGATAACTTTGTGTCTAATATGACTGATATTGTGAAAATAAACATTATTAAGAAGTTTCTGGAAGGTGAAGAATTAGGCTGGGCAAATCAATATACTAATGATGACACAACTTATGTAATTTTGAGAAAGGATTTTTAAACAAATTTTGGACAGAGACTAAACAAGCTAGAATAAATAGTAAATTTCTCAATGGACCAAATTACAGGCAAGGGTGAATTAGCATGAAACAGTTTTGCAAAAACCAGCTTAAAAAATTAGCGCATTTGAGCAAACCTTTTGATGAACTCATCCAGATTGATGCTTTACAGCTGAGGTATAGTGGGACCTAGTTTATGAGCCAGATGCCACAGTAGACCAGTTTTTGAAATATTTAAATAAATTAGAGTTTTGGAAAAAAGACAGGGAAATACAACTACAATAGACACACACACATTTTGAAAGAGATAATAATAATAAAAACTGGCACAGTAATAATCACAAAAGGAGAGAACATAGTAATCGCAATGGTAACAATTATCATCAGAAGGAACATAATAGAGTAAATGGCACTAACTTTCATTGTGGAAAGCAACATGGTAATAGTTGGAACAGAAACTGGAATAGAGATGATAACAGAAACACAAGGAAGCAGGATGGGGCATTAATTCAGGAAACAAAAAGCTAGCTTGGGCCCCATTGTCAGTCCGCAAGTTAGGGGCTCATGAAACAAATCACAAATTGACCAGAAATCACACAAATATTGACTTGCAAGAAAACATTCTAGTGAAGCGATCAGAAGCTATCTTAAAGATATTTACTATCCTGTTGGTATCATATCTGTTTAGAAATAAATATGTTCTCCAGGTAAGGCAAAATACACAAATAAGGTAAGTCAGCTAACAGAAATGGGAAAAGAGGATACAGTAGAAATTAGTTTATCAGAACTCTGTAAGTGTGTAGAGATGTGTCATTTGTCAACTACTGAAGTGACTGATTTTTGTGATGATTTTGGAATTCAGAAACTATTGGAAGAACCGGGTAAGAAAAAGGTGAATACTGAATTAATGAACAGCAACTTAAATGAAACTGGGTAGTTAAACAGTAATGAAGTAGGGAATGATGATGTGGGTAATTTGTGTGATGATATTGATGATTTTTATGGCATTTTTAATATAATAAATTGAAAGTAGGGGATGATGAGAATAGTAATGAGGAAGAAAAATATTTTGTTTGCTTTAAAGAAGAATTGGAAGCTTCAGTTATTAGTAAGGAAATGTGTAGTAGTGACTATGATGCTGTAAAGATACCCAAGGACACTGTTAAAGAGATATTAATGACAGTATCACAGCAAAAAAACTCTTGATTTTTTATTTAATTACTAGTAAGAAGGAGTCAGGCAGTAGTAGCCAACTGAGACAGGCGCAGCAACATGGAAGTAACCGCTTTTGTATCATTTACGGGTTCCTAACCAGGAGCAAATTTTATTGTATCATCTGTGTGCTTTAATAGTTTAGTTTCTTGAGTTTTTGGTGCAAATTTAATACCTAATAACCACAGTTGTCGCGTTTTCATTTGTGTCGGAAAGTAAACCGATTTTGTGACATATTACAAGATCCTAATCAGGGGCAAATTATTTAGTTTCACCTTATTGCTTTGGTAGTTAGGTTTTCGAATATCTGTGTATTACTAGACACAGTGTATGTGTTTCCGTCAGGGTCTAGAGTAGAGTTGCATAGCACGTGCTGATAGTCAGTTTATCTGCATAGTTTAGTTTCCCACGGTCTTTAGTATGGACAGGGACTGCGATTGTTGTGTGTGGATGTGAGCCGAGTTGGTGACACTTCGCTCTCAGCTTCAGGCTGTGATGGCATCTGTTACACAGCTTGAGGCTGCAGTGGACAGGCACCACTGTTGTGGGCCAGCCGTGGGGATCCACTAGACGTCCAGCACATCACAGTCCTCCGATCGGTCCTCATTGGTGGCCAACCCAGTTACTGCTCGCACTGAGGCTGACCTTCACCTATGGTTGAGTTGGAGGCCGCCCCAGGGCGAAGCAGGCGGCGAAAGACTTCCCAGGTGGCCGCACTTAAGGCCTCCCCAGTTTATCTGACAAAGAGGTTCCAGGTGCTGTCTGTGGCTGATACTGTCACTGAGCCAGATGCTATAGCCTGTCCTGTTTCAGAGGAAACCACTCAGCCTGCAAGACCCAGGCAATATCAGAGGGTGGGATTATTGGTAGTTGAGAGCTCCAACGTTAGGTATGTTATGGGTCCCCTTAGGGACTTGGCTGACAAGAAGGGTAAGAAAACCAATGTGCACTCCATGTGAACCATGTGGAGTTATTCCAGAAGTGGAAAGGGTCCCATGGATGCCATGAAGAGCACAGGGTGCAACCAACTGCAGGTAGTTGCTCATGTCGGTGCCAATGATGTGAGTCACTTTGGATCAGAAGAGATTCTCTCTGGTTTGAAGTGGCTAACAGAAATGGTAAAGACTGCAGTCTTGCTTGCAAGATGAAAGCAGAGCTGACCATTTGCAGAATCGTCGTCAGGACTGATTGCGGACCACTGGTACAGAGCCAAGTGGAGGGTCTGAATCAGAGGCTCAGATGGTTCTGCGACCATGTAGGCTGCAGACTCCTCGACTTGCGCCAAAGGGTGGTTGGGTTTAGGTTTCACTGAATAGGTCAGGTGTCCACTATACAGGTAGCAGGGGCTGTGTGGCATGGACTTGGCAGTTTTTTAGGTTAGAGTGTCTCGGGAAAACACAAGAAGGGCTTCAGTCACAAAGGGTGCAGGCTGAACGCAGGAAGAACATAGATACAGGAACCATTGATATAACAGTTGTAAAGTGTCATAGCTGTGTTGGGAAAGTACCAGAGCTCCAAGCGCTGATAGAAAGCACTGATGCTCAAATCGTTATAGGCACTGAAAGCTGGCTAAAGCCGGATATAAGCTCAGCTGAAATTTTTGCAAAGAACCTAATGGTGTTCCAAAAGGATAGGCTAAACATGGTTGGCAGTGGCGTGTTTGTTGCTGTCAGAAGTAGTTTATCTTGTTGAGAAATTGAAGTAGATACTTCCCGTGAGTTAGTATGGGCAGAGATCATTGTTGGCAACTGGAATAGAATAATAATTGGATCCTTCTACCAACCTCCCAACTCAGATGGTACAGTTGCTGAAAGGTTCAAAGAAAACTTTTATTTGATTTCAAACACGTACCCGACTCATATGATAATAGTTGGTGATGACTTTAATTTACCCTTGATATGTTGGTGAAAATACATGTTAATTCTGGAGTTACGCATACAATATCATCTGAAATTGTGCTAAACGCATTCTCTAAAAATTATTTCTAGCAGTTAGTTCATGAGCCCATGCGAATAGTAAATGGTTGTGAAAACACACTTGACCTCTTAGCAACAAACAATCCTGAGTTAATAACAAGCATCAAAACCAATTCAGGCATTAGTGAAGACAGAGTTGTCGCAGAGAGATTGAATATTGTAATCCCCAAAAAATAAGTGAAAATTATACTTATTCAAAAAAGCAGACAAAAATTCACTTCGGGCCTTCCTAAGAGACAATCTCCACTCATTCCAAATTAATAATATAAGTGTAGACCAGATGTGGCTTAAATTCAAAGAAATAGTATTGGCAGCAATTGAGAGATTTATACCAAATCAATTAACAAACGATGGAGCTGATCCTCCTTGGTACACAAAACGTGTTAGAACACTGTTGCAGAAACAACGAAACGAACATGCTAAATTTAAACAGATGCAAAATCCCCAAGATTGGCGATCTTTTACAGAAGCTCGAAATTTAGCACGGACTTCAATGCGAGATGCCTATAACAGTTTCCACAATGAAACGTTGTCTCAAAACCTGGCAGAAAATCCAAAGAGATTCTGGTCATATGTGAAGTATGTTAGCGGCAAGAAACAATCAATGCCTTCTCTGTGGGATAGCAATGGAGATACTATAGAAGACAGTGCTGCCAAAGCAGAGTTACTAAACACAGCATTCCGAAATGCCTTCACAAAAGAAGACAAAGTAAATATTCCAAAATTTGAATCAAGAACAGCTGCCAACATGAGTGACGTAGAAGTAAATATTCTCGGAGTAGTGAAGCAACTTAAATCACTTAATAAAAGCAAGTCTTCTGGTCCAGACTGTATTTCAATTAGGTTCCTTTTGGAGTACGCTGACGCATTAGCTCCATACTTAACAATCATATACAACCATTTGCTCGATGAAAGATTCACACCCAAAGACTGGAAAGTTGCACAGGTCTCACCAATATTCAAGAAAGGTAGTAGGAGTAATCCACTAAAATACAGGCCCATATCATTAAAGTCAATATGCAGCAGGATTTTAGAACATATAGTGTGTTTGAACATCATGAATTACCTCGAAGAAAATGGTCTATTGATACACAGTCAACATGGGTTTAGAAAACATTGTTCCTGTGAAACACAGCTAGCTCTTTATTCACGTGAAGTGTTGAGTGCTATTGACAAAGGATTTCAGATCGATTCCATATTTCTGGATTTCCGAAAGGCTTTTGACACTGTACCACACAAGCACCTTGTAGATACTAAGATTTCAGAAGCAAAGGTGTTAACTAATAATCAGGAACGGGCATTGGAATCTTTGTTGTGGGAATATAGTATGTGTTTAGTAGTATTCCAGATAGAGTGAGAGTATATCAGTGTACTTTGCAACTAAAACAACATCAATCATTTTTCATAAAGCCTTACTGTGTACCTATAGCTATGAGAGCTGTAGTCAAGAAAGAGTTGTATAAGACAGAAGTGTGTGATATCATTCAAAGAAGTGTTAGCCCATATAACAACCCATTAGTCATTGTTTGCAAAGGAGATGGAGCAGTGAGATTGGTTCTCAATTCTAGGCATTTGCACAAGTATTTGTATAAACAGATCTACCTGAAAACATAGGTGAACTTTTACATAAATTTAAAAATATTCAGATAAAGTCTAGTTTGAATTTAACTTCTGGATTTCATCAGGTACCTCCAAATACAGAATCACATAAATATACTGCCTTTCTTTACAATGGTAGATGTTACCAATACTGTGTAGTACCTTTTGGTCTGGTCTCATCAGCAGCTCAGTTTATAAGAGAATTAGATTATATACTTGTCCAAAATCTGGTAGGAAAACTTACTGTTTATGTGGATCACATTTTGGTAACTGGACAATGCTGAGAAGAGCATTTGGAGTTATTGAAGCAAGTATGTGAAAAATTTAGCGAGGAGGTGTGACTCTGCAACTCAAAAAATGTATATTTGCTGTCTCTGAACTAAAATTCTTAGGTCATGTAATTACTGGCAAAGGAATCTTGGCAGATCCTGGTAAAATTAAAGCAATCTCAGATTTTCCAGCACTATGTAGTAGAAAGCAATTGAAGTTATTTTTATGCTTTATGTGGTTTTTATTGAAAATTTGTGAGTGATCAAAGTTTCAATGCATCCTGTTCAAGCAATTTACTTCAAAAGAATACTAATTGGGTTTGGACCCAAGAATGTCAGCAAGCATTTGAAAACATTAGGAAAGGAGTGAATAATCAATATTTGTTACACAGACCCAGTATTAACATACCATTTTGTTTACACACAGATATTAGTTATTATGGTTTGGGAACAGAACTATTTCAGGAAAAAGAAGTTAAAGGGGAAATCATACATGACTTAATTGCCTTTGCAAGTAGAATGCTGTTAAAACAAGAGAAATTGTACACAGTTACAGAGAAGGAATTATTGGCTGTTTACTGGGAATTAATTAAATTCAGAACCAATTTGTTGCAATTTGGACTAAGTTACTTACAGGAAGGCACACTGTATCATAATAGACTTACTAAGTGGGGAGTGTATTTGCAACAATTTGATTGTGAAATTAAATATATTAAAGGTGCAGGCAATGTTGTTGCAGATGCTTTGTCAAGGATGCCATTGGGTGGAGGTAATGAAATTGATCAAAATTAGGAAAATCAGTTTAAAATCAGATATATGAAGGGTACACATGATGAGAAAATTATCAGGGCAATGTGTAACCATATTAGAAGGAGCCAAAACCATGATTCCAATTGGAGTTTAGTAAGGAGTTGTTTAGACAAAAGAGGTTATGAAAAATTGGACACATAACATATACAAAGGAACACTTTTCAGGAGAACAGATGTGGATTCGGATGATTGGAAGTTATGTTGGCCGGAAGAAGAAGCTGGAAAGTTGATTACGTACATACATGAGAGATATGGACACTGTGGTATTCAAAAATGTACACAAATGCTACAAGAAAATGTTTATTTCTATAATATGGCTAAAACAGTTATGAAAGAACTACCTACTTGTGACAGGTGTCAGAGAGTGGAAGTAAAAAACAGAACTTGTCAAGGTGAAATGCAAAATTTCTGAGAAATCTATGCATTTAGTTGCTGTGGACTGTTATGGAAGTTTACCAGAAAGTAAAAATGGTCATTGTTATATTTTTGTTATGGTTGATGTTTTCTCCAAATATATGGAATTATATCCTGTGAGAAAACCTAACAGTAAGGAGATTATTGTCAAAATTGAAAAAGACTACTTTAAAAATATAGGAAAACCTAAATTAATCCTGCCAGACAATAGGTCACAGTTTGTATCAAGTGTTGAAAGTCATCCATAGAAAATCTGGCATTAGACACATTTTAATTTCAGTTTATAATCCTTCATCCAATTGAGCAGAGAGATATATGCATGAAATTAATCGTCTATCTCGCATGTACTGTAGCCACAAACATCCTACATGGTATGAATATATCAGTGATTTTGAAGATATAATGAATAGTTTTTGCAACACAGTTCCACAGGATTTTCACCTTTTGAAGCAAATCTCATACCTGAATTAGATTGTCCAACACATACTGTCATGTCTGCTCAGAAATGTGAAGCAGTTGTGAGAGAAATTACGAAAAACCTGGGAGAATATAAAAGAGAAGACATGATAATAAGGTCAAAAAGTTCAACATTGGAGACTATGTTCTTGTTAAGTCGCACGAGAAATTTAGAATGTTAACATCTGAGCTAAAAAAGTTTTTTGATATCTATATGGGTCCATTTGAGATCATTGAGTGCTGGCATCTAAATGCTTACCGATTGCTTTATCCTAAATATATAAAGCTTATAGTGCTAAGAAATGCTACCTCATTGACACCATACAAACAAAAAAAGCAAAGATAGCTGATGAAAAGGATTCCCACTGAAATGTTGTAGAAACAAAATATTTTCTGCCATATGTAAAGAACTATGTAGCTACAGATTTTCATTCATTTTTGCGCAAACGATTTAAATGTGGTAAATTATTTTTTTGCTTGTGTTGTGTTACTCTTCTACATGCTGTAAATAAGTCATGATTTGTATTTTATTATGTTCTTTCATGAGAAGCAATTAGTTTATGTTTTTAAATTGTTATTTGTCAATGTTTAGAGTGAGCTTTAAGTGAAAGTCAAGTAATTCCTGAGCATTTATTCAGTTCTTAATATAACTTTCTTTCTGGTACATAATGAATTATCACTTGTGTCATTTCTATATTATTTTTAGCAATGATACATGTGTAAAAAAAGACTCTGTAAGCTAAAAAATGACCATTAGAGCATCTCCTTTTGCTGTCTAGAATTATTTGTCATTCAATGAAACTTTGACATTTCTTGTGTACTAGTTCTGGGAATGTGAGCGGAAGGCAGCAAATTATTTCTCACAAAATAGCTGAAATATCTTGTTCTGCCTATGATTTACTTGTCTTTCCTATGATAGATATATTTTATGTTTGACATGATTTTGTATATGTCTTGAACTTTCATATGATCCCACTGAATCAGCAGTCTTTATGTAGCTGTAAAAGAAGGATTTTAAATATAAAAGTGACATATAGTTAATGAATAGCACTTTAAAGCAGATTACAGTATTGTTAACATTTTTGGCATAGTTTACAGCCAATGTTTTTACATATAATTAAGTTTTCAAGAAAACATGTAAGAAAGAGGTAACTGTCTCATCCTGAGATGTAACTCAAAAGAATTGAGAAGTAAATTTTCATGTGTTATTGTATAATCTATCACATGGCATGAATATTAATGAATGCAAAATGTTTGTAACAACTAGAGACTAAAGGACTAAATTAGTTATAAAACTGATAATTGTGAACATGGAATAGGTAGGGGGTCTCCTGAGATTGGTGTATCCATTTCTTGTGCTCTCTATTCTAACTCTTTAGAAGACATTATCAAATGTTGTTGCAAAGGCATTTCCATTGGTATTATGAGAAAAAGGATAAGTTCCTAACTAAGTACAAAATCAATTCTGTCCTGTGATCTAAAGAATGTTACTATATTTTGTTGATAAACACGTAACTCTGTATGGACTAAGATATTTTCTTTTGATCATATGACATTACCAATCAACGATATTTCACCTATTAAAGACAGATTTATAAATAATGGTATACAGACATTCCCCTGAAAAGCAAGTTCTACTGTCCTGCTTATATGATAAAATCACAGTTATCTGTACTATCCTTTTGCTTATCCCATATATGTTACATAATATTTGGTAACAGTCTGAGAACGGCAGAACAGGTAAAAGTCAAACAATGGAAAATGCAGGATGGAATGTAACAATATTATGAGAAGGAAAGTTGCTATAGTGGCAATGCTGAGTTGCAGATAGGCATAACAAAAAGACACATCGGCGGGAGTATTGTGGGAGCTAAGATGGTGTACCAACAATCAGCATGGCCATTTGGACGTCTGTTGTGCGTGACCGAGACAGTTGATACAGTGTGGCTTGTAAGTAGAGTGTTGGGTGCAGTTTGTAAGATGAGAAGAGAAACACAGGAAAGAAGAGAAAGAAGGACGGACATTGGGTATAGTGATGCAAAAGAAAATAGTATCAAAGGAAAACAGCACTGGATTAAAATCAAAGAAAAGATATCAGGCAAAAATCAAACAATGGAAAATCCAGGATGGAATGAAACATTATTATGAGAAGGAAAGTTGCCACTCACCATATAGTGGAAATGCTGAGAGGCAGATAGGCACAACAAAAAGACTTTTTTAAGCTTTTGGCCATGAAGGCCTTTTTCCACACTAGACACACGTTCGCATACACACACACACACACACACACACACACACACACACACACACACACAAACACACTCATGCAAATGCAACTCACACATACGACTGCAGTGTCAGGCAACTGAAACCACAAGTTTTTGTTGTGCCTATCTGTGACTCAGCATTTCCACTATATGGCGAGTAGCAACTTTCCTTCTCATAATATTGTTAGAATAGGTGAAAAGTCAGACTTTGAAATTGTTTTTGAAAATTTGTGAGGAAAGAACTCAGTAAAACGAGATTTAGTTCTTGTCCTCATTTGAATGAAGTGGAGGTGCTAAAGAAGTCAAAAAGCTGGATATCATGTAATGAAGATCTGTTGAATATTAATTACTTACAGTCCAAAACTTGTTGGGATAACCGGTTTTATTACTTTGTATCAAAATATTTCTTGCATTTACCTTTTCAAAATTTTTGGAAGCTATTGCAAGAAAACTGGTTACAGTGAGGTAAATGTACTACCGAAATTTTGGATCATATGAAGTACATGATACTGCAGTGAAGACGTAAAAATCAATCCACAACTACAAAGCTATATGAAAATGTTTAAGTGTCAATGTTTATAAATACCTAATATAATTACAATGATGATTATGGTCTTCTCAAAAACATAACCAATTAATTGTATTTTATTTATGAAATGTATGTTTCAGAGATTACGTTTTCATAGATTGAGCAAAGTATGATAGTAAATTCTTTGCTACATGTTGTTAGATGTAAATCTTTGTTCTTTTGGAAAGCTGGTTATATGAGTCAGAAGTGTGAGGATGGAGAACAAGTTATGTATGTTTTATTGATTTGTATTGTGAAAGGAAATGAATGAAAATATATGTCTAATTCTGCAAAAAGTCCACCATTGTTATTGAAGTAGTAACCCGGTCATCCTCTAGACAATTATAGAAAGATGAAGCACAGAAAGGGAGAGAACAATGAGCCATCAACATACAACAAAGAAGAGCAACAAAAAAGATGAATATTTTTATTATTAACAGGACTGGTTATTAAAATTTGACTTTTCTTGTCACTCATTGTAGTGTGTCACTATCTCAGTAGAGCAAGTGTTGTGAAAATGTGATCAGCTGCCCAGATTACTTACTCTGGACATCATTAAGTTCAACACTCGGCAACAAAAGGGCTGGGATGGTCAGAACCTCCACAGGAAAGATGACCTTCCACGTGACAGAGTGAAAGGTGGGGTAGTGGTGTTTATCCAGGACACATTCCATTCCTCATCTGTGCCCTTAACAACAACCGTGCAAGTGGCTGCTGTTAGGATAATGGTGCATGTTAGTGTAACATTGTCCTCTGTGTTCCTACTCTCCCATGAGCCCACTGACAGTGAGATCCTCACACAGCTCATTGCTGAAATGCTCTGTCCCTTTTTCCTTTTACAGACTTTTATGCACACAGTGCGCTATGGAGATCCAACACCTTTGCCTCAGGATTCAACTACTTGAGGCTCTCACAGAAAGTACAGACATAATATTAATGAATATGGGTCAAACTACACATTTCCGCACCACTACAGGTTTGTCTACAGCCATAAAACTCTCCTTCCCTTACTAGCCCTTGCAGACACTAATCAGTGGGAAATGGATAATAACCTTTATGGAAGTGACCACTAGCCTATCTGGATCCCACCTGACACATGGGAGCAGTTGTAAAAGAAAGGATAACTGAATGCTTTACAAGCAGTTAGCTGTTTGCAAGCAGTGTGAAGGTGTCCAGGACTGGGCGCATCACATTAAAGTTGTGAATCACCAACCCACTGATGCATCATCCTTAGGTTAAAAGGAACACCTGCGAGACAGCCTGTTCCATCCCTGAATGATGAGCATCATTCTAAAATCAGTGACAGGATGACAACTGTGTGAAGATACCGTCCTTGCCCTACAGAAGTGAATCTTGAAGTCTTCTTAATGGCGAGGGCAAAGGTGATGGGAAAAATTCAAGATAGTAGGCAGAAGTCTTCGAAAGAGTTCCTGGAGCCATCAGTAGGTCCACACATGGAAGAAAACTATGGGAAGTCATTAGAAGGACTACCAGGTGGAATTCATGACCGTCAGTAGCAGCTGTATGAGAGGAGGGCTGCCACCTAATATTGCTGCAGACATTCCAGACAATGGCTGAATTGTATAAGATCGTTATGGCCAATTCTAGCCAGAATCCAGCTTTTTGTCATTATCAAAAGACACACAAGAGAGTTGGTTTTGGTTTCCACTCCACCAACTTGCAGGAATGCAGTTAACTTTTATATATGTAGGAGTTGGATTCTGTATTGTCAGCAGCTCATGAAACTGTACCCAGTCATCACCATATAATACACAGCATATCGAAACAGTTGACCCACAGTCAAAAGAGTTCTTCCTTCTGATGTTTACTGAAATTTGGATGACAGCAGGCTTTCCCACTCTTGGAAACAATGTATTTTAATTGCAAATTTAAAAGCAGCGAAGCATCAGACCACTTACTCAGTCGCTCCCAGTTTGAGTTCAGGAGCTATCACTTAAAACTTAGTTACTTGAACCTGCTCAAAGCAGCAACTGAGCAAGCTTTGCACCATGAGAAACATCTTGTTGGTGTCTTCTTCAATTTGGAAAAGGGATACAATACTATCTGGAGGCATAATAGTTTGTTGCAGCTCTGTGAAATGGGTTTCCATGCACATCTCCCCACATTCATACGGTCCTTCCTATCAGAAATGTATTTTTAGTCGGGAGTGTCCTGTTTGACCATTTTAAGCAGAAGAACAGTGTCCCTCATGGGACTGTTTTAAATATAATGGCATTTGCCACTGCGATCAACAGTTATATGTTCACAGTAAGGAGTTCTGTACAGCATTCCTTATTTGTGGATGAGTTCTCCATCGTCTGTGCCTCCTCCAACTTACCAGTGGCTGTTTGGCAATTGCATCTGACAATTAGGAGATTGGAGGAATGACAAACACCATGGATTTTAAATTCTGTTTTTAATTTATCTGTTTAAAATTGGTGGATATTGTCCTCACTTATAAGGAAAAGGTGAAATATCTGGGCCTGACGTTTAAGAGGCACCAATGTTAGCACTGAATAGGGGATCATGGAGGAATTTTATAAGGGGGGCTATGCTTCAGACTGAACGCTGAAAGGCATAATCAGTCTTAAATGATGATGATGATGATGATGACGTATAATGAAAGCCTAATGTGGCTGCCACACCTAAAAGAACTAAATATGAAATGTCTCAAGGCTTTAAATATCCATAAATATGTCAGTCCTAGGTCTTGGGGATCCACAGGGCACACCTGCTCCAATTTTATAAAGCCTTTGTGTGACCTGAGTTTGAATATAGATGTCAGGTTTATGGATCAACAAGACCTTCATACCTCAAAATGCTGGTCATGTTTCACTACGAAGGTATTAGGCTGTCAACAGGTGCTTATTGCCTGAGACCAGTTGCTAGCTTGTATGCCAAGACTGGTGAGCTTCCACATCCATCCAACGTCTCCTTCTTGTGGTATGCCAAGCATACAGGACTCTGTGTATTCAAAAATCACCAGTTTTCATCTCCACTGCACAACTACCACGGGAACTTTGTTCCATAACCATCCTCAGGAAATGAAACTATTTGTGATTTTGTGACAGAGAGTCCTGAGTTATTACAGGTGGAGGGCATTTGTGTCCAAAGCTAGTGGTGGAGCAGGAGATTCTCCTATCTATTAAAGATGCCCAGTTTACTTTTTGAATTGGCTCATTACAGGAGGACCTACTCCAACATTATAGTTTTGAAATTAAATTTAACGAGATTTTATATTATCATCTTGCTTTTTATTTGTGTTTACACAGATGTGTTTAAGCAGGGGGATATTATCAGCTACTCTATCATGTACCCTGACACTGTCCTTGGGATAGGGCTCCCAGGGCAGTTTTCACTTTATTATGAGGAATTTTTTTCTATTCTAATGGCACTGGGGCTGACGAGGCAGCATTATTACACAAAATCTTCATCTTCTCAGATTCCCAGAGTGCTCTTCTTCTTATTGGTGAAATTTACCCCGCAGTCTGGATAGTAATATTAGTGTAGGATGTTCTCCTTCTCTTGTAAAGGCAGGATAAGGAAATAATTTTCTGCTGGGTTCCTGGGCACTGATGCAGATACCACGGAAACTTGCTCTCACCCACCTGCTTGCTGTTCAGTCTCCCTCAGGCTGTTACTGCATATCTGACCTGGAAGACCCTGTCTTGGTAGGAGATTCAGCAGCTGGAAGAAAGGAATAATAAGCTGCAGTCAGTGAAACCTTTAGTGCTACCCTGGCTCACCTCTTTCTCACCATGACTAGCTGAAGAAGTAGCCCTTACAGAGCCTAGAGTGGGACAATGCCCATTCACACATGGCTTTCTATTACATCATGAGCAGCCACCAGTGTGCCAAAGATGAGGAACACAGTTGTTGATATGACAGTAAGTTAACTGCATGTTTTTTATTTGGTGATCTGATGAAAGACCTGGGTTACCCACATGATCTGTCCTCTATTTTAATTGATAGTGAGGTAAGTGTGGTTCATGTTTTAAGGTTTTTGTGTGACGTCAGTACTTCTTTCCAAAGCACAGGGTGTCAGATTTTAATGTGGCACAAAGTGACTCAGCCACCCATTATTTCTAAGTAGTCACAAAGCCACAGTAATCTGTCTCTTTTTAAACAGTGTATGTAATGGTATTTAATGCTTGATTTTATCTGCTTGTTCTAGTTTGTTATTCTGGTTTGTCTGACTTCTGTGGTTGGTTCTTTATGGATGTCAGTTGTATTTTCAACTCTTGTGTGTTGATACAACTCAGTTTTAAAATTTATTGTTAATTTTCTGTAGATTTTCACAACCTACCTCTCACTTTATTTTATGCAAGGGAGTTGATATCTCACCATTTAGTGCGCTAAAACATAATCTGTATCATCATCATTGATTGATTTCAGATCTTATCTCTCCAGACATATATTTAGAAGCTGGCAAACATAGATGTATTCTCTGCCAGTGTCCAATAGTGTAGTTTTGAGTTGAATATTTATTAGAAATAACTTTTTTCTTGGAAAGGTTTATGTTTAGTGCCATTGCCTGACATATTGAGGTAACTCCAATACCAACTTACATAGTTCTTCAAAATCATTTGCCATCTACAAATGCCAAGTTGTTAAGTCTCTTCCCATTGATTCTAATTCTTTAATTTTGACATTTCCATTTCCTGAACAGCAAAGAATAGCTTGGGAGAAATGGAATAGAGTCATTTCACTTCTCTCTGAATTGGAAAGTCTTCAGTTGGTTCCCTTGATAACTCCTTCTATCCACTTTCCTCTCAGCCTCCCTTGGCCAACTCTTGCTTTTTCCAACTACAAGGGTATTAGGTTTTGAGGCCTAAAGGTATCTTTTCTTCCAGATTCTTTATTGCCAGTCCATCAAAGTAGCAGGTGTGGTTATTGAGCTTCATTATCTTCAAGCTCGAAGTTCATGAAGTATGGTTAGGTGAGTACATGGTTATAAATATGAAATCAGATAGATGTTGTGCTGGAATAATAGGATCAAATAGGTAAAATGACAAGGCTTGGTAGATATTGTTGGATATTACGAAATGTGTTGAATTAATCCAATAAATGGATAAAACATAAAAATACAACAGATGAAGCATTTGAAAGGGAATACTGACATCTAAAAACGAGACTGGCAGAAAGTGCAAAATGGGTAAGCTAAAACTAGATGACACACAAGTCTGTAGGAGTGTGTACTGGTAGTCGAATTATAGACACCACCTATAGGAAAATTAGAGAGCTCATTGGGGAAAGAAAAGCTACTGCATGAATATCAAGTGCTCAATGAAAAACCAGTACTCAGCAAAGCAGAGAAACTTGATACATGGAAAGTCATGCTTGCAAAATACTGACACAAATTATTTACAGAAGAACTGCAGTAGTAATTCAGAAATGAAGAAGCTTGCACATGTTACGACTACTGTAGAGAGCTGTATCAAATCAGACTCTGGACAGAAGACCACATCAAGAAAAACACCCTCTTTATCTGTGTCTCCCATGTGCAATATTAAACTTTTGTACACAGCCCCTCGTGGTCTCGCGGTAGCGTTCTCGCTTCGTGAGCACGGGGTTCCGGGTTCGATTCCCGGCGGGGTCAGGAATTTTTCCTGCCTCGAGATGACTGGGTGTTATTGTGTCGTCTTCATCACTATCATTCATCCCCATTACGGTCGGAGGAAGGCAATGGCAAACCACCTCCACTAGGACCTTGCCTAGTAAGGCGGCGCGGTTCTCCCGAGACGCTCCCCTACGCTCTGTAAAAGAAGTATGGGACTCATCATCATCATCACATTTTTGTGATCAGAACAGAAATTTGTGTACTCCTAGAAATTTTACAGTGAATCAGTTCAGAACATCCTCAATGTAAGATGTCAGATAACCCTGCCGCATGAGAATTATCAGGGACTGATTGTGAGAAGTAGTGAACTACTTATTTGCATTGACAAATTAAGGATCATTAAAACTAGCTGACATTATCTGCCTCTCTGACCATTTGTATGGACAAGAGTGTACCAGGATACGAGCTGGAAGGGGAAGGAGGGACAGAGTCATATTAGTTTCAAAGAAGGGGATGGAGTGGAGGAGACAGGTATAATTTCTTACAAAATAAGCTCAAAATTATTTAAAAACTGGCTTTATTAATCACTACCGTATCTTTCAACAAAAATACTGACACTACCACATTTTAATAGGTAGCTAATACATACAGTGTACTAAACTGAAAGAACATTATCTGTATGAGATTTGTACTGGGTGGTGATAATTGAGCTGACAATGCTGAAACATAATAGGTATGTTCATGAATCTTTGTGCTCCCACAGTATGCTGAAAAAAATAATAGTTTCACTTCACTTTCTGTCACCAGATGAAAATATGGCACTGTCAGCAGTCAGAATGCGAATTTATTCCTGTTTTGACATCAGTATGCTGTTGATTACTTGACAAAAGGTATTGATCTGCTTTGTGCAGTCACTTTCGGTGTAAATGGTTAAGAAGGTTGCAGTTTTCCATATGAAACACAATGTCTATCAGGGGGGAAAAAAAGGAAAAAAAAGAAAACAGACACACAGACTACTGGTAAATGTTTTGTATCAGAATAGCAGCAGTAGCAGCGCCATGTTGTGGGAATATCACCAACAGAAACATCTGCAAAGAGGCCCCATGTCATGAATGGGCTCAAAAGTATGGTCAAGAAATTTGAATAAACAGGTGAATATGGTGGTGCAGCAGAAAGATGGAGACGGCCCATTCCATGGCAGTTATAGATGAAGTTATTGTGGCAATAGCTAACTGTGCAGCATGTGTCTCAAATTCTGCAACCAGTGCTCAAGCTGTGTGAGGGGAATTGTCTCCCCTCTGGTCAACAATTCAAAAGATTTTGCAGCTCATTTTACACTTTTATCCTTACAAGATGCAGAATGTGGACCAAATGAAGCCCAAAGATGGGCTACAACACTGGCTCTGCCCTTTGTTTTTTGTCCTGCATAGAAATTGATGGCACTTGTCCAGGGAATATTTTTAGGATAGACAAGGCACATTTTACTCTGCATGGTGCCACGAATGCGCAGAACTCTCACATATGGGGTTCTTCTCTGCCACGTGTTGTGCAGGAATATCCACTGCACTCAACTTATGTGACAGTGTGGTATAGTTTTAAAAGTTCCTTCACTCTTGGTCTATTTTTTTGTGTGTGTGTATGGGGGAGGGGGCAGGGGGGGGGGGTAGGTGACACCTTGTGGGGGTGATGGGTGTACAGTGAGATCCGCACTTTATAATGACCTCTTTGTGCAACATGTGATTCCAACTTTTCAAGAGTGCAGCTCTGTCCACACCATTATTTTCAGACAAGAGGGGCGACAGCACATCTCGCATCTCTTCAGATACTAATTTTAAAGTTTATTTGTGTTAATATTTGCTGTAAAAGTAACTTATTAGAAGATTTTTCATTAATCTCAGTCTCATCCTGTGTTATTGACTCGAGTGGTCTGTCACTCCCGAATGAGCTTACATCGTTCATCCAAGCCTCACGCCTCGGTAGTGTGTTTACATTTTGTGGTGTGCAGTTGTAGCTGTAGCGGTTATAAAGCTAAGTACTGACAAAGTTATTTGTGCACTGTTATAGTTACTAAATTTAATCATTTTCAGCAGTGTTATGTACTGTTTGTGGTGAAATAACGATTTAATAAACTTTTGGAAATGTTCGCTTGCTGTGTTTGTTAGAGTTTTCTGTGTGTTGAAATCCTTTGTTGAATGTTCCAGTGACTGCTTGAATTTTTGGTTTTAGCTAATAATTTTGTGGAGTTCTGTTGGTACTGGTATTAGCTGTGGTGTAGTAGAATTAATAGAAGTAGTTGCTTTCTTAGTAGATAGATAATTTCGAGACCGCTACCATTAGGTCTGTAAATGATTCTACTGGTGTTACTGATCTTAGGTAATGTTGACAACCTATACATCTACATTACCTAACTGTAAATTTTACCATGAGTGCTTATTGGTGACAGTGTAGTGGGTGGTGGTGGGGTCACTCATGGTAATGTTAGAGCTGCACCTTTTTTAAACTGAAGTCAGTTGATAGGTATACCTGCTTAAAGGAAGTCTCTCTAACAAAGGGCTCCCCTTCAGAGTATGCCATGTTTCCAACTAGAGAAGGAAATAGCATATTTCATCAAAATATAAGAGGTATTAGAGACAAAGTTAATGAACTGCTTATGCTAGTTGTTTCTCAAGGAGTTCCTTGCGGGCTGCGGGGTGGCTATGTTCGTAAAAAAACAGTATTCCATTTGAGTCCATAGACATATCATGGCACTGCACTGAACAGATATTTGAATGTTGTGCAGGGGCAGTTGAATTTTGTGAAACTTTTCTAATTGTTGTTGTTCATAGGTCCCCTAACTCTGACTTCAGAGCATTTCTGCTCAAGCTAGAGAGGGTTCTTGATTCACTTTGTAGGAAGTACCATACATTAGTTATATGTGGTGACTTCAATATAGATTTTGTATGTGATGGTGCAAGAAAAAGGATGTTAGTAGACCTCCTAAATTCATATGACCTAATGCAGACTGTGTTTTTTCCAACTAGGGTACAAGGGAACAGTAGCACAGCCACAGACAATATTTTTATTCATTCTTCATTATCAGATGGGCATTCAGTTAGTAAAAGGGTGAATAGCCTTTCAGACCATGATGCACAAAATTTAACACTAAAAGGCTTTTGTACTAAAAAAATGTCATATATAATTACAAACTATGTAGGAAAGTTAGTCCAACAGCAATAAAGAGTTTTTTAAACCTCGTCAAGGAAGAGGAGTGGCAGGATGTTTATAGTGCCGATAACATAGATGACAAATATAATGCTTTCCTTAACAGTTGTCTCATGAGATAACAAATATAATGCTTTCCTTAACACTTTTCTCGTGCTCTTTGAGAGTTGCTTTCCATTAGAATGTTCTAACAGTGTACTAGTAGTAATAGGCAGCCTGGGTGGCTGACGAGTGGGATAAGGATATCATGTAGAACAAAGTGGGAATTATATCAAAATGTTAGAAGTAGTCACAATCAAGCTAACAGTAGTGTAAGGCGCTTAAAAATGTTATTAGTAAGGCAAAGAGTATGTGGTATGCAAACAGAATAGCTAACTCAAAGGATAAAATTAAAGCCATATTGTCAGTTGTGAAGGATGTGTCTGGTTAGCGGCATAAGGTTGACTATATTATGTTAGTTCACAGTAAAAATATTTCTGTTACTGATAATTTTTTTGTCTACTGCGGCCCACCACGAATTCCTTTCCTGTGCTAACCTCTTCATCTCAGAGTAGCACTTGCAACCTACGTCCTCAATTATTTGCTTGACGTATTCCAATCTCTGTCTTCCTCTACAGTTTTTGCCCTCTACAGCTCCCTCTAGTACCATGGAAGCCATTCCCTCGTGTCTTAGCAGATGTCATATCATCCTGTCCCTTCTCCTTATCAGCGTTTTCCACATATTCCTTTCCTCTCCGATTCTGCGTAGAACCTCCTCATTCCTTACCTTATCAGTTCACCTAATTTTCAATATTCGTCTATAGCACCACATCTCAAATGCTTCGATTCTCTTCTGTTCCGGTTTTGCCACAGTCCATGTTTCACTACCATACAATGCTGTACTCCAGACGTACATCCCCAGAAATTTCTTTCTCAAATTAAGGCCGGTATTTGATATTAGTAGACTTCTCTTGGCCAGAAATGCCTTTTTTGCCATAGCAAGTCTGCTTTTGATGTCCCCCTTGCTCCGTCCGTCATTGGTTATTTTACTGCCTAGGTAGCAGAATTCCTTAACTTCATTGACTTCGTGACCATCAATCTTGATGTTAAGTTTCTCGCTGTTCTCATTTCTGCTACTTCTCATTACCTTCGTCTTTCTCCGATTTACTCTCAAACCATACTGTGTACTCATTAGACTGTTCATTCCATTCAGCAGATCATTTAATTCTTCTTCACTTTCACTCAGGATAGCAATGTCATCAGCGAATGGTATCATTGATATCCTTTCACCTTGTATTTTAATTCCACTCCTGAACCTTTCTTTTATTTCCATCACTGCTTCCTCGATGTACAGATTGAAGAGTAGGGACGAAAGGCTACAGCCTTGTCTTACACCTTTCTTAATACGAGCACTTCGTTCTTGATCGTCCGCTCTTATTATTCCCTCCGTGTTGTTGTACATATTGTATAAGACCCGTCTCTCCCTATAGCTTACCCCTACTTTTTTCAGAATCTCGAACAGCTTGCACCATTTTATATTGTCGAACGCTTTTTCCAGGTCGACAAATCCTATGAAAGTGTCTTGATTTTTCTTTAGCCTTGCTTCCATTATTAGCCGTAACGTCAGAATTGCCTCTCTCGTGCCTTTACTTTTCCTAAAGCCAAACTGATCGTCACCTAGCGCAGTCTCAATTTTCTTTTCCATTCTTCTGTATATTATTCTTGTAAGCAGCTTCGATGCATGAGCTGTTAAGCTGATTGTGCGATAATTCTCGCACTTGTCAGCTCTTGCCGTTTTCGGAAATGAGTGGATGATGCTTTTCCGAAAATCAGATGGTATGTCGCCAGACTCATATATTCTACACACCAATGTGAATAGTCGTTTTGTTGCCACTTCCCCTAATGATTTTAGAAATTGTGATGGAATGTTATCTATCCCTTCTGTCTTATTTGACCGTAAGTCCTCCAAAGCTCTTTTAAATTCTGATTCTAATACTGGATCCCCTATCTCTCCTAAATCGACTCCTGTTTCTTCTTCTATCACATCAGACAAATCTTCACCCTCATAGAGGCTTTCAATGTATTCTTTCCACCTATCTGCTCTCTCCTCTGCATTTAACAGTGGAATTCCCGTTGCACTCTTAATGTTACCACTGTTGCTTTTAATGTCACCAAAGGTTGTTTTGACTTTCCTGTATGCTGAGTCTGACCTTCCGACAATCATATCTTTTTCGATGTCTTCACATTTTTCCTGCAGCCATTTCGTCTTAGCTTCCCTGCACTTCCTATTTATTTCATTCCTCAGCGACTTGTATTTCTGTATTCCTGATTTTCCCGGAACATGTTTGTACTTCCTCCTTTCATCAATCAACTGAAGTATTTCTTCTGTTACCCAGGGTTTCTTCGCAGCTACCTTCTTTGTACCTATGTTTTCCTTCCGAACTTCTGCGATGGCCCTTTTTAGAGATGTCCATTCCTCTTCAACTGTACTGCCTACTGCGCTATTCCTTATTGCTGTATCTACAGCGTTAGAGAACTTCAAACGTATCTCGTCATTCCTTAGTACTTCCGTATCCCACTTCTTTGCATATTGATTCTTCCTGACTAATGTCTTGAACTTCAGCCTACTCTTCATCACTACTATATTGTGGTCTGAGTCTATATCTGCTCCTGGGTACGCCTTACAATCCAGTATCTGATTTCGGAATCTCTGTCTGACCATTATGTAATCTAATTGAAATCTTCCCTTATCTCCCGGCCTTTTCCAAGTATACCTCCTCCTCTTGTGATTCTTGAACAGGGTACTCGCCATTACTAGCTGAAACTTGTTACAGAACTCAATTAGTCTTTCTCCTCTTTCATTCCTTGTCCCAAGCCCATATTCTCCTGTAACCTTTTCTTCTACTCCTCCCCCTACAACTGCATTCCAGTCACCCATGACTATTAGATTTTCGACCCCCTTTACATACTGCATTACCCTTTAAATATCCTCATACACTTTCTCTATCTGTTCATCTTCAGCTTGCGACGTTGGCATGTATACCTGAACTATCGTTGTCGGTGTTGGTCTGCTGTCGATTCTGATTAGAACAACCCAGCCACTGAACTGTTCACAGTAACACACCCTCTGCCCTACCTTCCTATTTATAATGAATCCTACACCTGTTATACCATTTTCTGCTGCTGTTGATATTACCCGATACTCATCTGACCAGAAATCCTTGTCTTCCTTCCACTTCACTTCACTGACCCCTACTATATCTAGATTGAGCCTTTGCATTTCCCTTTTCAGATTTTCTAGTTTCCCTAGCACGTTCAAGCTTCTGACATTCCACGCCCCGACTCGTAGAACGTTATCCTTACGTAGATTATTCAATCTTTTTCTCATGGTAACCTCCCCCTTGGCAGTCCCCTCCCGGAATGGGGGACTATTCCGGAATCTTTTGCGAATGGAGAGATCATCATGACACTTCTTCAATTACAGGCCACATGTCCTGTGGATACACATTACGTGTCTTTAATGCAGTGGTTTCCATTGCCTTCTGCATCCTCATGTCGTTGATCATTGCTCATTCTTCCTCCTTTAGGGGAAATTTCCCACCCCTAGGACAAGAGAGTGCCCTGAACCTCTATCCGCTCCTCTGCCCTCTTTGACAAGGTCGCTGGCAGAATGAGGCTGACTTCTTATGCTGGAAGTCTTCGGCCACCAATGTTATTTAACAATCATCTTCTGAGCATTGCTGATAAATTAAATAAAAATTTAGTTTTTGCAGGGAATCATATAAATTTCTTGGCAAATGCCTTTCCGAGATTGATGTCTGAAATACTATTCTGTGATACAGACAAGGGGGAGATTGAGTCAATAATTAAATCACTGAAGACTAAGGACTCTCATGGATATGATGAAATGCCTAGTAGAACATTAAAGCACTGTGCTGCACATGTTAGCCATGTATTTAGCCATATTTATAATTTTTCCTTTAGGAATAGTCAGTTTCCTGAATGATTAATGCACTCATTAGTAAAGCAGCTTTATAAAAAGGGAGAAAAGGATAATGTAGACAGTTTTAGACCTATTTATTTGCCACCTGTGTTTGCTGAAGCTATTGAAAAGGCTGTTTATGTAAGGATAATTGATCATTTTATATCATATGATTTGATATCAAATGTACAAAGTCATTTAACAACTGCAAATGCTATATTCCCTTTTCTCTGTGAGGTACTGGATGGGTTAAACAAAATATTTCGAACACTAGGCATATTTTTTTTATTTAACTAAGGCATTTAATTGCATTCATCAGAAAATATTGCTCCAGAAGTTGGACCAAAATGGAAAACGGGAAGTAGCTCACAATTGGTTGACCTCTTACTTTAGCAACAGACAGCAAGAGGTCATTATTCACAATGTTGAGACTGGCTGTGATGTGGGGTCTGTGTGGGGTACAATCAAGTGGGGGGTGTCCAAGGGATCAGTGTTGGGGTCACTCCTGTGCCTTATTTATATAAATGATATGCACTCTAGTATTACAGGTAACTATAAAATATTTATGTTTGCTGATGACACTAACTTGGTAGTAAGGGATGTTGTGTGCAACACTGGCTTGGTTTCAAGTAGTGCAGTTCATGACCTAAGTTCATGGCTTGTAGAAAATAAACTAACACTAAATCACAATAAGACTCAGTTTTGACAGTTTCTAACACACAATTCAAAAAACCTGATGTCTTAATGTCACAGAATGGGCATATGATTAGTGAAACCATACAGTTCAAATTTCTAGGTGTTCAGATAGATAGTAAACTGTCGTGAAAAGCCCATGTTCAAGATCTTGTTCAAAGACTTAATGCTGCCATTTTTACTATTCAAATGGTATCTAAAGTGAGTGATCGTTTGACACAAAAATTAGTTTACTTTGCTTATTTTATTTGCTTATGTCATACAGTATTATATTTTGGGGTAATTCTTCCCATTCTAAAAGGATATTTTTGGCTCAGAAACAGGTGGTTCGGGCAATATGTGGTGTCGACCCCTGGTCACAAGTCTGGGTATTTTGACATTGGCCTCTCAATATATATATTCTTACTGTCATTTCTTGTTAACAATATTAGCTTATTCCCGAGAATAAGCAGCTTTCACTCAGTTAATACTCAGCAGAAATCAAACCAGCATTTGGATCGGACCTTTCTTAACCCTTGTGGAGAAAGATGTGCAAGTATACTGCTGCATCCATTTTCAATAAGCTACCACTCGAATTCAAAAATCTTAGTAATAATCCACGAACTTCCAAATTGAAACTGAAGAGATTCGTCATGGGTCACTCCTATTCTGTCAAGGTGTTCCTTGAAAAAATAAGCTGATTCTTGTTGTGTTGTTGATTGTGTTTGCTTGAACTTATGGATTGACTTTTTTCAGGTTCATAAAAATTTTATTTTTATCTGTTATTACTTTTATGTTGTAATTTCATGTAATGACATGTTCCATGACCTTGGAGATTTGCTCCTCAGTTTGGTCCTATGGAACTTGATGTGTAAATAAGTAAATAAAAATGACAGTTGAAAGATTTGGTTAGAGTAACCTTAGGTAATAATTGTGTGTAGCCTCGCAGACCCTCCAACCTAAATCTATGTGACTTTTGATTGTGGAATATCAGAAAGATCATCTCTATCAGGAATTTATGCAGACTCTTCCTGATCTGAAGAACAGCATACGACAAAATCTCACTCTGATTACACCAGATATGCTGTGAGGAACTGTCGATCATACTGTGTTACAGTATGCAACATGTTGCTGACTCAGCTGCAACTTGTGACCGTATCCTAATGAACATGCCATAACCACTGTTAACATGTGTTCAATCATTCCTCCCTGACTGCTTGCACCACCATTTTTCACCTGGTGTTGGAAAGTGAAACTATTACTTTTTTAAGTATAATCCATGAGTACACACAATAGTGGACATACTTACGATGTTTCAGTGTCCTGGGGAAGTAGCACAGCCCACCTGCACATCTTGGAACAACATCAGTTTAATTAGAACCCTCAGTACGTATTATCATATTTACCAAGCATGAGATTTTCCTCAAGTACATAATTTGAAAGACGTATGATTGGCTTTCAATTGCAGATTTATCATTGGTTGCTGAAGTCAACACTTTTATGTTGTACGATCACATGATACAAGGGATCTTTTTATATTCACTGATGAAGCATTGGTACTCCAGGTCATGTATAGATTTAACTTGCCGATTCCATAATGGAGAGAATAGGAGTAGAGGCAGTGGGTCTGTCAAACACAAGGATGAATTCTGGGAGGGAATGGTGTGCCGCCAACTGTGGAGTTCATCCCAAGTCTTGTGTTTTTTGTGAACGTCTACCACACTTAAACTGCAGCTCACCACAATCTGTGCATAGTCAGAATCAAACTGGCATTAAAAATACACAGGTACTCAAAATTAATAGGCATTTCTACAGGAGACAAATTAATTCCAACACAAATATGTCCACACAGAACACAGTATTAACACACAGTGCAATGAACTAAAGATTTTGACAGTGCTGCTAGTGATCCACATTACTGTTAGTTTTTAAAGTTGACAAGAAATGATTATTGTTGATTTTCATAGTTGACAAGAAATGATGAATCAAATGTACTGTTAGTCCAAAGTGTTCAGATTTTTGCTGATTCAGTACTGGGAAGCAAGATGGCAATGCGTTCATTCACTTATTACTTCACACATCATGTTTTGTACATCCCACGATGAAGGAGGTCTTTCAGGCAACAGGAATGAGCCTTGTTGTATATTAAAAGGCAGACACACCCACTGCTGGCTACTTCTATTAGGTACATTAACAATAATTTGAAATCAGCATTAACTTATTCAGACCGATAATTATGGTAATTACTTCCAGATGACTTTATGCCAACAAAGCTGAGTCAAGTAGAATTAACATTTTTAAGACCACGTATTATTATGACAAACTGTAGAAGGAATGGCAGATAAAGATATGCTTTCACACTGTTTTTGAAATTTGGTAATTTTCTTTCTGGTAACACTCCCCATGAACCATGGACCTTGCCATTGATCAGGAGGCATGTGTGCCTCAGCAATACAGATACCCGTACTGTAGGTGCAATGGAAACGGAGGGGTATCAGTTGAGTGGCCAGCCGAATATGAGGTTCCTGGAGGGGCAGCAGTCTTGGCAGTGGCTGCAGGGAGCAAACAGTCTGGATGACTGACTGATCTGACCTTGTAACGTCATCAAAAATGGCCTTGGTGTGAAGTATTGAGACTGACTGAAAGCAATGTGAAACAACAGCCATAATTTATCCCAAGGGCATGCAGCTCTACTGTATGGTTAAATGATGATATCATCTTGGGTAAAATATTACACACACACACACACACACACACACACACACACACACACACACACACACACAAGCAAGCACACCTCATGCACATACAACTGTGCTATATATGAGTGTCTTTTAATTGTGCCTGTCTGCAATTTGATCTGTCTTCTTTACGGTAAGCAGCAATCTGTCTTTTCCTACACTGTTCATGTTCTTATTTTGAGTTTTTATTGTTTGATTTTTGAGAAACAAAACTGCCCTTCTACAGATTGGAGCATGGAATGTCAGATCCCTTAATTGGGCAGGTAGGTTAGAAAATTTAAAAAGGGAAATGGACAGGTTAAAGTTAGATTATAGCGGGAGTTAGTGAAGGTAGGTAGCAGGACGAACAGGACTTCTGGTCAGAATAATGCGGGGTTATAATGAATAAGAAAAATAGGATTGCATATAAGCTACAATGAACAGCATAGTGAACACATTATTGTAGCCAAGATAGACATGAAGCCCACAATCACCACATAAGCACAAATTTATATGCCAAATAGCTCCACAGATGATAAAAAGATTGAAAAATGTATGTTGAGATAAAAGAAATTATGCTGACAATAGAGGAAGATGGAAATTTAATACTGATGGTGGGGGACTGGAATTTGACAGTAGAAAAAAGAATAGAAGGATGGAAATTGAAAGAACCAGAGTTCGTTGAGGGTTTCTGAGGGAGTACTGGGCAATGATTGACAAGAAAAGGGGAAGAAATACTGTAGGTGGAATGGATAGCTTTGAGAGTGAAGACTGCAGAGGATTAAATAGGAAACAATACAAAGCCTAGTAGAAATCCATGGATAACACAAGAGACATTGAATTTAACTGATGATTTGAGAAAATGTAAAAATGCAGTTAATGAAGCAGGTGAAAGGAAATAAAAGCAAGTAAAAAACAAGATTAACAGGAAGTGCAAAATGCCTAAGCAGGAATGGCTAGACAACAAATGTAAGAATTCAGAAGTTTATTTCACTAGGGGAAAGATAGATACTACATATAGGAAAATTAAAGAGACCTTTGGAGAAAAGAGGAGAAGCTGCATGAATATCAAGAACTCAAATGGAAAACCAGTCCTAAGGAAAGAAGGGGAAGCTGTAAGGTGGAAGGAGTATATAGAAGGTCTATACAAGGGATATGTACTGAGGGCAACATTATGGAAATGGAAGAGGACCTAAATGAAGATGTTATGTTATGTGTTATGTGGTTTATTCATCTCATTATATACAATTTTCAAATCATTTGATTTGATGTACAGGAGACATGTCAAGGTTTACAAAAGAAACTTTTTTCACTTTTTTAAGAGAAATACAAAAGTTTACATTATATTTTACATTTCTAAGTTACAGCTACACATGTACATAAAATAATAAATGTATTACAATCCCTGTGTTCAGATTGTGAAGCTGTCCTCAATGTATTCATCGACAGAATAATAACACTTTTCCACCAGGAGAGTAAAGAGCAATCTTTTCAGTGAACCAATCTCCATTTTAAATATATTACTGCCTTTTATTTAGATGGGATGGGAGATATGATACTGTGAGAAGAATTTGACAGAGCACTGAAACCAGACAGCAGTTATAAAAGTCGAGGGATATGAAAGAGAAGCAGTGGTTGAGAAGGGAGTGAGGATGTGAGACAGGGTTGTAACCTATCCCTGATGTTATTCAGTCTATACACTGAGCATGCAGTAAAGGAAACAAAAGAAAAATATGGAATAGGAATTAAGTCCGGAGAGAACAAATAAAACTTTGAGGTTTCCCAGTTACATTGTGAGTCTGTCAGAGAAAGCAAAGGACTTGGAAGAGCAGTTGAATGTAATGGGCTGTCACTTGAAATGAGGTTTAAGATGAACATCAACAAAAGCAAAACTAGAATAATGGAATGTACTTGAATTTAATCAGGCAGCACTAAGGGAATTACATTAGACAATCAGATACTTGAAGTAGTAGACGAATTTTGCTATTTGGGCAAATGATGATGGCTTAAGTAAAGAGGATATAAAATGTAGGCTGGTAATGGCAAGAAATGCATTTCTGAAGAAGAGAAATTTCTTAACACCGAGTATAGATTTAAGTGTCAGGAAGTCTTTTTTGAAAGTGCTTGTATGGCGGGGGTTTCAAGATGGCAGCTAGTCTAAAAGTTAAGTAAGTGTCCTTTCAGAAAACCATAAATTTTGCTGTAAAAAAGAAATCATGTGAAAACTGTAAGGATGAAATTACAAAACTGAATGAACACTTAATGAGCTTACAGTTCATAATCAGCAGTTTGAAAATGGAAATTTCGAAAATACAATGAGAAAATAGTGAGCTGAGCAAGCTAAAACTTCCGCAAGATAGTTTGTCCATTACGGAAAAGTGGTCAAATGTTATATGCAATAATAGGAAGACAAAAGTGCAAAATCGGAAAACCCGTGAAAGTTACGCGCAAGCTTTGTGCACGAAAACACGTTTCAAGTACTTTCAACTGACAACAGTGGAAATGCAACATACAGTTCACAGGAACAATCGATGGGAAAAGCAAAAAGGCATTGTGAATAAGGTAGGAGAAGAAAATTTATTGAGGCAGACAAGCGTGAATGAGGTCAATGTAGACGTGCCAACCAAAAATTGTGCTGAAGTGTTTAGTAAAACAATACAAAACGATTCCCACATTGTGAACCCCAATAACAGCAAACTGTTTGTGCTTGCAGACAGCCATGGTCATGGACTTGCAAGTAACCTAAAAGAAACAACTAAAACATATTTGAGTGGTACAGTGAAACCAGGAGCCCCACTTAGCGAAATTTAAAAAAATGACTGCATCCACATAGGTAAAAAATCTGCACGATAAATACTTTGTTGTACTTCTGGGAGGTGCAAACAATGTCTACAATACTGAAACAGCAAGTGCAACGCGCTATCTTAAACAGTGTCTGAGAAACCTCACTCACACAAACGTAGTAATGGTCAATATTCCACATTGCTATGATTTTGTAAGATGGTTATGCATTAATAAGGAAATAAAAAGTGCCGACAATCAGTTTGCAAAAACCTGCAGACATTTTAAAAATTTGAAATGTGTTGATATAAGGAATATTGGATGTAGATTCCACAAACATGGACTTCACTTGAATGGCTTGGGGAAAGAATATCTGGCAAACCCAATAACCAAGGAAATAAAAATCCACCAAAATAAATTCAAAAGCAAAATGATAATTGCATCGCCATCACCTGAGTCTATAATGAAAACACTTAAAAAAAAAGGTAAAAGCATTAGAACAATCTTCATCACCAGCAAAGGATGTAAAAAAAGACAAAGCGTTAACAAAAGGACAGTGGACAGTGATTTCAACAACAAAAGAACTACCATTCATGATCATTGGAATATTGTTTTAGACGAAAACAAGAAAAACAAGAAGACTCCAAGTTCACAAGAAAACACAGCAGTAGTGGCAGGACCAACATTTGAAGTGTCAGAAACAGCATCGCCATCATCAACAACAACAACAGAAATGGCAGTATTAAGTATTACTCGCGCAAACAAAGTTGACACTCGGCGCGGTGGTAGATGGAAGCGCCTGTAAATGTGAAATGCCTTTACAGTCACTCCCATCAGCCAACATGCCGAGTGTCAACTTTGTTTGCACATATAATACTAATGCGGCAATATCAATTGCAGTAACAAGCAGCTCACCACAGTCCAGTGTACAGGTACATCCCAAGAGGTACACGAAACCTGTCCTTCTGAAGGATTTCTGGTATCTCACCAGGACATGGGACTGAATATGACAGCACAAAACATAAATAAAACTGTAACCAGTTCTCACCCTAGTCACCTGCAGATTTTAAGTCTAAATATCACTAGAACTTGAGGTAGCAATGAATGGTGCAAACATTAACTGCATGTGCTTCATTGAGAATTGGTGCAGAACTTTTGAATTAAGTATCATTAATATTCATCCCTATAAGTTGGCAAGTCAGTATTGTAGAAAAAATGCCAAAAATGGAGGTTTATGTATCTTTACTAAATCAAGTATCAGGTACAAAACAAGGTGTGAAGCTGAATTATTGAGTGTGGAAAATCATTTTGAAGCAGCAGCTATACAGTTGTATGACATACGAGGAAAAGTCATAGTAATAGCAATATACAGTCCACCTAATGGGGACACGACATATTCATTAATAAATTAGAAACACTGCTTAACATTCTTTTTACTGAAAGAGCCACTGTAGTTGTCTGTGGGGATTTCAACATAAATCTTATCAATGAAATTATGTTAAAAAATCAATTCCTAAATCTATTATGTAGTTTCAATCTGTTTCCACACATACATGAACCCACAAGAATAACATATAATACAAACAGTCTTACAGATAATATATTTTCAAATGTACAGTCCACAAAAGTAGAAGTAACAAACACTGATTTCGAATTATCAGACCATAATGCTCTTGTCCTCAAAATTCCTTCAGAATCACATCATACCATAATACAAAGACAAGTTCTTGGTCACAGTTGGCATCAAAACTTCTCGTGGAACTCCAAAGAGACTAAATTCTAAATTGAAGACATCTACAGATCCACAGTTCATAGAATATGTTAAGAATTACAAGAGGGTATATCAAATAGTAATTGCCAAGGCAAAAGTTATGAGTAATGACAACTTTGTAAGACAGTCTGATAACAAATCAAAAGCCATATGGAGTATTGTGAAGGCTGAAACAGGGAACAGATGTGAAGACCAGGATATCATTCTCAAAAACACAGAAAATGTCAGCATTAAAAAAGAAGATTTTCCAAATTACATCAACAATTATTTCATAAATGCAACAACTCTATTAAGCTCGAAATTTACAAACTGAGAAAAACCTATATTTCCAAAAGCTGCTTGTAGCATGAGGATAGATCCAACAGATGAATATGAAGTGTTCAAAGTAATAAAAAGCTTGAAACCTAAAATGTCAGCAGGAGTAGATGAGGTGCCTGTTTATATCATAACAATGACAGCTGCACAAATCACAAGGCTGTTGGCATACATAGCCAACTTACTTAGCGAAGAAGTGTTTGCAGAAAGGATGAAATGTCAAAAGTGAAGCCATTATTCGAAAATGGTGACAAGCATAAGGTAGAAAACTATCGACCAATATCCCTCCTTCAGCATTTTCCAAAATAATAGAAAAATTAATGAAGCACAGAATCAACAAAAAACCTAAATGACATTAAGTTACTAAATAGAAATCAGCATGGCTTCCAGGCAGGTAAAAATATAGAAACTGCACTAATGTGCTACACTGAACAAATAATCAAAAATCTAGAAAAAGACAATGGCATTGTAGGAATACATTTAGATCTCTCCAAACCATTTGACACTGTTAATCATGGCATTCTTTAAGGAAAACTGGGAGCATTAGGTATTCATGGGACAGGGAAAAAGTGGTTTGAATCATACCTACAAAACAGAACACAGGTTGTAGGACTGATGCCAGATTACTCCAACCACAAAATAAATTTTGTATCAGATGCAAAAAAAGTGGAAATAGGAGTGCCAAAAGCAGTTTTCTAGGTCCCTTATTGTTCTATGTCTACATAAATGACTTTCACACCTCACATGGAGCAGCAAAGGCCATACTATTCGCAGATGACACTTGTATGATAATAGGTGCACCAAAGCAAACCTAGCAAACTACTACTCATCAAGTAATAAAGAATGCCCCCACTAGGTTCAATGCAAACTGGTTGACATTAAACGCAAATAAAACAAATTATATGTAGTATAAGAAAATATAAATCTTGATCTGTTGTTGGGTGACAAGGCCATAGACAGAGTGGCAACAACAAAATTGCTGGGGATTCACGTACAAGAAAATCTGAATTTTAATGATCATGTAATGAAACTTATGCAGAAACTTAACTCGCCTTGTTTTGCTCTTAGAATTATTGCAAATGTTTGTGCTGCAGAGGGTGCCAGAATGGCATATTTTGGCTATTTTCAGTCTCTTGCAACATATGGAATAATATTTTAGGGTTCCACCATTTGCCGTCTAACACAAATACTTCTGTTACAGAAGAGGGCTATCCAACTATTATAGCACACATTCATCCACAGACACAATGCAGACCATTATTCAACAAGCATATATTCTTTTTTTTCTGCTAACAGTCACTGGTTCTCAACCAATGTGAGCAGCAATGTCACGATACGATAAACCGCAATCGCAAGAGGCTACAATTCGACCTTTATCAAAGTCGGAAACGTGATGGTACACATTTCTCCTCCTTACACGAGGCATCATAACGACGTTTCACCAGGCAACACTGGTCAACTGCTGTTTGTGTATGAGGAATCAGTTGGAAACTTTCCTAATGGCAGCACGTTGTAGTGCCGCCACTGGCACCAACCTTGTGTGAATGCTCTGAAAAGCTAATCATTTGAATATCATAGCATCTTCTTCCTGTCAGTTAAATTTCTGGTCTGTAGCACGTCATCTTCATGGTGTAGCAATTTTAATGGCTAGTACTGTAGGTCAGTGTGCTTGTCTTTGTCAAAAACATTAAGTGCTGAAGGAATCTGTAAAATCAGACCAAAAACTGTGCACATCATATCAGAATTGACATCAGTTATAGAAATGAAAGTGATGGTGATGACCCAGAGGTGACATTTCACAAATCAGTACTAAACTAAAAAGTCAAATTATTGAAGATGCAAATAAAACTTTACATGATTTAGGGTGCTCTCCCTCAAAACTTCACTGCATTCCAAATCACAGCAAGGTTATATGTGGCAAAAAGAAACCACAAAAAGTGCAAAATGTTTGGGAAAGAAAAGTGTGCCGGACATTACATTGAGTATTGAAGAATCTGGCTGTAGAGAAGAAAAATTTGCTGATGAAATTGTTTAGAAAGCCAAAGATTTTGATGCCATGATATTTTTAATGAAAGAAAAAGTGGCTAGTGTCAGAGTACCTGAAATAAGCTCCAGCCTCTTGGTCAAAAGAAAAGATAATGTCAGAATTCAATGTCAAAGAGCATGTGGCTCGACAAGCAAGAAAACTGAAAACAGTAGAAGGTATTTCACCGATTCCTAAACCAAAAAGGGGGAAGTTATTGCTAATGATGTGGTAAAGATTGTCACTGATTTTTACCAAGATGATGGCTATACTCGAATGTCACCAGTAGCGAAAGACAAAGTAGTTATTTAAAACTCGCCCCTATATTTTTTCACTACGCACAATTAGCACTTCTTTACTGGTTTATTTCTAAGTGTAAATGAAAAAATGACGCCGCATCATCGGCTTCATCGATATAAAGCAAAACACCTCAGTATGCCCAATTTTACCTCTTCTTATAGGTTCAGCTACCTTACTCATTAATTTACTACATATTATTTCCAATAACACTAAACAGGTATCACCGTTATATTTTAATTGTATTCAAAAGCATGTTATTATTATTATGACCGACCAAATCGTAACAAATCGCGCGGCGTGCATTTTTAACAATAGCTTTACACTAACCCAGCCTTTATTCATGCAATATTATATATAAATATACAGACAGGACTGAAAGATCGATCTCTCTACCATAACCAAGAGAGGGAAATACGCTATTCAAGTTCCGTTACATCTTGACTCGTATTGTTACACGGCCCCCCAGACTGATGTCTTGAAGAGGGTTCCAGACAGAACAGGCTTAATTGTTGTGTACTGTGATAGGAGAGGGTATTTGTTTCGGCGAATCCACTCACTCTCAGATTCACTCCACAAGTCAGTACATACATTCTACAGTATTTAAGTTGAGTTAATGGGCATAGATAAAATGCCCTAAACTAAATTCCACATTGTTTAGAGGTCATCTTAGAAACACTTCGCACTGATCACTTCATATTCACACCACATTTTTTCTTGGATGAAGCCCTCAGCTCTTCAACCGACTGTGCAAGGCAAGGATCACAGCAGGGTTCGGCGATTGGCATCCTAGGCCACGACCCTTATCAGGCCACTTGTTTAACCAGAGAGGATCTGGTCCTCTTCTTTTCCTCTTAATTCCACTTTTAAATCATCCATCCTCGCTGTTTGGTGAGAGGATATATCGTATTTCAGCATCGTCATTGTTGCTGATACCAAGAAGGTATCTCATGGAAATCTTCTGTACTTTCTTTAATTTTCTTTGTAAATTAGTATAACTCTGCATTTATCCACAAGTGCTTTTATTTAGTCCATGCTGAGTGTAGTCTTGGTATCATTCAGTGTTTCCTGAATCTATATTTTGCTCATTATTGATAATACTTCTTCAGGTCTATGTGAGGGAACAAGCCTTTAATTACATCAGTATCACAATCTGCCACGAGGTAGCTCCCTTCATGAGGTATTTTCATTATTTTGTATGGATCTGTATATAAATATTGCCATTTCTTATTCAGTCTTTTCCTGGTTGATGTTTTTGGGTGATTTCTCAATAAAATTTCTTCCCCTGCATCATACGTGATTACTTTCCTCACGTTTTTATCAATCCGGGTTTTTCTCAATTGTGCTTGATGCTTCAGGTTTTCGTAGACCTTCTTCACCATATCTTCTGTCTTGATAATCTTTTGTTCTATCGCAGGTAATTTCTTCATCCATTCTGGCACAATACTTTCACCAAATACTATTTGGTTAGGTGAATAGCCTGTCAATAAGTGCGGTAAATCATTATACACTTTCTCAAATTCATAAATCCAATCAATCCATTTATAATGTTGTTTGGGTATGTACAACTTTAAAAATCAGTTCAACCCTCAGAAGATTTTCTCAACCGGATTTCCACAAGGATAAAATCTTGAGATGTAAATGTGCTGGATTCCTTGTTCTTTCATAGTGTCTCTCCGTACTTCGTTTGTATAATAATCAGCGTTGCCTCTCAGAATCATTATAGGTTTGCCAAGCTCAGTTATATAGTTGTTGATAAATTTGCGTAACATGCGTCGAACATGGAGATTTTTCAAAGGATATAATTTCACACAATTTGAAAAGAGATCATAGAAAGCCAAAACATATTTGAACCGTCCACGTGTCATGGGACATGGCCCACAGACATCACACGACACCAACATTAAAGGTTGTTGTGGGATGATCGAATGTAATTCTATCTTCCGACAATAGTTTTTGCCTTCTGACATATTTTGCACTTCTTAAGAATAATTGTAGCTAGACGTTCAAAATTTGGATGATAGCAGTATTGTGCTATTTTAGCTGTGCATTTAGCGGCACCAAAATGATCTCAATTCAAGTGAGTGTACCATACTAGTGATTCTAAACATTTATTTGGAACACAAACATTCCAAACATCTTCTTCATCCTTCCTTCGATACAATATTCCGGATTTTAATTGATACTGTTCTTGAGAGTGACTTAGCGTTTTGCTTTAAACAGCATGTCTAATGGCTTTCCACAACTTATCATCTTCTTGCAGTTGTGGGAGACTTCGACATAGCTGTGAAATCTGCCTCTCACAATATTGCCTTGATAAATTCATGACTTTAAAGTCAATAGTCCGTTCTTCACACTTGTCGTCATTCTTTCTTTTCGGTAATCTTGAAAGAGCATCAGATATGATGTTGTCTTTCCCTCTGATGTATTTGAGCGTAATGTCATATTCTTGCAGTAGCAAGGCCCACCGGGTTAAACGTGAATGGAACATCCTTCCCATTAAAATAAAAGATAAAGCTTTTTGGTCGCAGAATACAATGATCTTCTTTCCATATACAAATTAGCAAAACTTTCTAATGGACCAGATCATGGCCAGTGCTTCCAATTCAGTAGTACAATACGCATGTTCACAGCTAGTGTGTGTTCTGCTGGCAAACCCAATTAGTTTGATGGTACTGATATCTTCTGGATTGTCCATCTGGAAAAGAGTGGCACCCAATCCTGTTTCAGAAGCATCCGCAGCAATATAAAAATCTTGATCAAGTCTCGAATGATGTAACAGTGGAGCATTAGTCAAAGCATTGCGGATGTTATCAAAAGCTTGTGTGCATTTGGTTTTCCACTCCCACATGACATTTTTTGCTTAACAGCCATAACAAACAGTCTTGGTTTCCTAACTGAATGGTCCAAAAAAAAAAAAAAAAAAAAAAAAAAAAAAAAAAAAAAAAAAAAAAACGATAAACGACTTTAATTCCGTTCTATTCCTTGGATAAGCACATCTGTTAATTGAATCCATCTTTTTAGGATTTGGTTTCATCCCTTCAGGAGGAATTATATGTCCAAGAAATTTCAATTGGTTATGAGCAAACTTGGATTTGCTCAAATTTACAGTAACTCCATATTCCAAAAATTTCGCAAAAACTCTTCTTAACAAGTCCAAATGTTCCTCCCAAGTTTCAGAAGCAATTAGCAAATAATCCACATATAAAGTAACTTCATTCAAAAGGTCTCTGCCCAGTACGGTATCCAATGCCGATATGAAAACACCACCACTTATTTTCAACCCAAATGGCATGACAGTAAACTGGTAACTTCGGCCTAGAAAAACGAATGCAGTATATTTTCGAGATTCTTTCGATATTCTAGTTTGCCAATACGAACTACGCGTATCCAAAGAAGTTAAGAAGTAGGCACCGTAAAACTTTTGTACTAACTCTTCTATGTTCTCCGATTGCGTTTGTGCAGGTATAATGATCATTGATCTCTCTGGCATTCAACACCAATATGATGTCACCATTGGGTTTAATTACTGC
Organism: Schistocerca piceifrons; assembly: GCF_021461385.2. NCBI lineage: Eukaryota > Metazoa > Arthropoda > Insecta > Orthoptera > Acrididae > Schistocerca > Schistocerca piceifrons. Next base: position 372,551,686 of record NC_060145.1, on the reverse strand, counting down.
CACAAGAGGGTTACAATATTTGGAATCTGAGGGCTCAATAATACACCATTCTAACATTTTATTGATTTCCTTTCTGACTACTTCTTTCTTTGTCCATGGGATAGAATAGGAAGTACGACAAAAGGGTTTATGCGCATACGTTTTTATATGGTATTCAAAGTCTTTTATTATACCAGGACGTTTACTAAAAATCGACTGATATGCTTCCAACAAGTAGTACAATTTGTCCCTTTGGATAACAGATAAATATTCTGATTCTAACACCTTTTCCTGGATTGATATTTTATCCATCATTTCTTCAGAACATTCAATAAGGCAGATATCATACACATTTTCATCATCAATACTAACATATTTTACCATTAGATTCATGCACAGTTGATTTGGAATTACTTGGCCCTTTCTCATGGTGGCTGTCGAAACATTACCATTGGAGTTAAATATACATTCACCTTTCTCTAAATTAATGATTGCACCGGTCTCACATAAAAAATCCAAACCTCAGATACATGGTACTGTCTTTTAGGAATAACCTTATGTACTTTCTATTTGAGCCCCCCGTATTGTAATGTCAACACATACCTGTTTCACAACTCTTTGATTTTTGCGCTTGACACGCCAGACACGGTACATCCTGTGATAGGGAAAGTGGGCATTTTACCCCTCAGCTTATCTGTTTTAAACAGTCCAGAGTCATGACACTAATAGTCAAATGGTTCAAATGGCTCTGAGCACTATGGCACTTAACATCTATGGTCATCAGTCCCCTAGAACTTAGAACTACTTAAACCTAACTAACCTAAGGACAGCACACAACACCCAGTCATCAAGAGGCAGAGAAAATCCCTGACCCCACCGGGAATTGAACCCGGGAACCCGGGCGCGGAAAGTGAGAACGCTACCGCACGACCACGAGCTGCGGACCACTAATAGTCGCTCCAGTATCAATTAATATTTCAAAATCAACATTATTTATACTTGTTGGAATTATTGCCTGTAAGATTTGTCGGCATTTATTAGAATCTTCAGGTTTTTCTTCAATTAATTCATTCCTTATATCCTGATCATTATTGTACCTTAATACTCCCAGTTCAAATTGATGCCTGCCTTTCTTCTCCCTTCCAGTCATCCTAGGAAGGCATTTGGTGACTGGTATTAGTTTAATCTATCTCGTTGAGTCATCGGTGGGGGTTCATGAACTTCCACAATCCGTACAGTATGATCCGAGTTATGGTATTCACCCCGTCGCTCATTGGAGGCCCTTTGCCCATTGGTATAACACCTTATGCTGGATGAGGACTCAAGGCATTTCTTCCATCCTCCTGATGAATATTATGCGTCAAATTATCTTCTCAAGGTCGAATACAATTGGGTTCATCACCTGGGTACATGTTACTCTTATTAATATCACTACTATGCACATTCGCGTCATCATATCGACGTTTACGATTAAGTTGTACAGCATTAATCTGATTTATTGAGTTGACATTACCCCCATAATTACCTCTAGCACAGTAAGTATCTCTTCTATGTGTATTGTAATCATTGTTTTTATTGTAACCATAGGACGAAGATTGTCCACGCTCCTGTGATGCGGGTTTGACCTGGTTTTCGGTATGATTATTATCATACGTTAAATTATTATTATAATTATTCATATTACTATGAGTGTGAGTCGACATTTGATTACTACTCATTTGTCTTACATCTTCCGGACTCATATCCATAGAGACAATCCCCCCCCATGAACCATGGACCTTGTCATCGGTGGGGAGGCTTGCGTGCCTCAGCGATACAGATGGCCGTACCGTAGGTCCAACCACAACAGAGGGGTATCTGTTGAGAGGCCAGACAAACATGTGGATGTCATTATCAGGAGAAAGAAAACTGGCATTCTACAGATCGGAGCGTGGAATGTCAGATCCCTTAATCGGGCAGGTAGGTTAGAAAATTTAAAAAGGGAAATGGATAGGTTAAAGTTAGATATAGTGGGAATTAGTGAAGTTCAGTGGCAGGAGGAACAAGACTTTTGGTCAGGTGAATACAGGGTTATAAATACAAAATCAAATAGGGATAATGCAGGAGTAGGTTCAATAATGAATAAAAAAATAGGAGTGCGGGTTAGCTACTACAAACAGCATAGTGAACGCATTATTGTGGCCAAGATAGACACAAAGCCCATGCCTACTACAGTAGTACAAGTTTAAATGCCAACTAGCTCTGCAGATGATGAAGAAATTGAAGAAATGTATGACGAGATAAAAGAAATTATTCAGGTAGTGAAGGGAGACGAAAATTTAATAGTCATGGGTGACTGGAATTCGTCAGTAGGAAAAGGGAGAGAAGGAAACATAGTAGGTGAATATGGATTGGGGGGAAGAAATGAAAGAGGAAGCTGCCTTGTAGAATTTTGCACAGAGCATAACTTAATCATAGCTAACACTTGGTTCAAGAATCATAAAAGAAGGTTGTATACCTGGAAGAATCCTGGAGATACTAAAAGGTATCAGATAGATTATATAAGGGTAAGACAGAGATTTAGGAACCAGGTTTAAAATTCTAAGACATTACCAGGGGTAGATGTGGATTCTGACCACAATCTATTGGTTATGAACTGTATATTGAAACTGAAGAAACTGCAAAAAGGTGGGAATTTAAGGAGATGGGACCTGGATAAACTGAAAGAACCAGAGGTTGTAGAGAGTTTCAGGGACAGCACAAGGGAACAATTGACAGGAATGGGGGAAAGAAATACAGTAGAAGAAGAATGGGTAGCTCTGAGGGATGAAGTAGTGAAGGCAGCAGACGATCAAGTAGGTAAAAAGGCGAGGGCTAATAGAAATCCTTGGGTAACAGAAGAAATATTGAATTTAATTGATGAAAGGAGAAAATATAAAAATGCAGTGAATGAAGCAGGCAAAAAGGAATACAATCGTCTCAAAAATGAGATCAACAGGAAGTGCAAAATGGCTAAGCAGGGATGGCTAGAGGACAAATGTAAGGATATAGAGGCTTGTCTCACTAGGGGTAAGATAGATACTGCCTACAGGAAAATTAAAGAGACCTTTGGAGAGAAGAGAACCACTTGCATGAATATCAAGAGCTCAGATGGCAACCCGGTTCTAAGCAAAGAAGGGAAGCAGAAAGGTGGAAGGAGTATATAGAGGGTTTATACAAGGGCAATGTACTTGAGGACAATATTATGGAAATGGAAGAGGATGTAGAGGAAGACGAAATGGGAGATAAGATACTGCGTGAAGAGTTTGACAGAGCACTGAAAGACCTTAGTCGAAACAAGGCCCCGGGAGTAGACAACATTCCATTAGAACTACTGATGGCCTTGGGAGAGCCAGTCATGACAAAACTCTACCATCTGGTGAGCAAGATGTATGAGACAGGTGAAATACCCACAGACTTCAAGAAGAATATAATAATTCCAATCCCAAAGAAAGCAGGTGTGGACAAATGTGAAAATTACCAAACTATCAGTTTAATAAGTCACAGCTGCAAAATACTAACGCGAATTATTTACAGACGAATGGAAAAACTGGTAGAAGCGGACCTTGGGGAAGATCAATTTGGATTCCGTAGAAATGTTGGAACACGTGAGGCAATACTAACCTTATGACTTATCTTAGAAGAACGATTAAGAAAACGCAAACCTACGTTTCTAGCATTTGTAGACTTAGAGAAAGCTTTTGACAATGTTAACTGGAATACCCTCTTTCAAATTCTGAAGGTGGCACGGGTAAAATACAGGGAGCGAAAGGCTATTTACAATTTGTACAGAAACCGATGGCAGTTATAAGAGTCGAGGGGCATGAAAGGGAAGCAGTGGTTGGGAAAGGAGTGAGACAGGGTTGTAGCCTCTCCCCGATGTTATTCAATCTGTATATTGAGCAAGCAGTAAAGGAAACAAAAGAAAAATTTGGAGTAGGTATTAAAATTCATGGAGAAGAAGTAAAAACTTTGAGGTTTGCCAATGACATTGTAATTCTGTCAGAGACAGCAAAGGACTTGGAAGAGCAGTTGAATGGAATGGACAGTGTCTTGATAATTAAAAAAACGGTCTCAATACCGCATCCCTCATGAGATGCGTATTGATTTATCCCAGAATTGACTGCCCGGTAGGTGTACTCAATCTAATGACCACACTTCGCTATCTGCGATTTCTTGTAAGTAATTGATCTTTTGTTACTCTGACCGTATACCACAGTTATTTAAAACTCACCCCTATACTTTTTCACAACGCACAATTAGCACTTCTTTATAGGTTTATTTCTAAGAGTAAACGAAAAAATGACGCCGCATCATCAGCTTCATCGATATAAAGCAAAACACCTCAATATGCCCAATTTTACCTCTTCTTATAGGGTCAGCTACCTTACTCATTAATTTACTACTTATTATTTCCAATAACACTAAATAGGTATCGCTGGTATATTTTTAATTGTATTCAAATGCATGTTATTATTACTATTATGACTGACCAAATCATAACAAATCGCGCGGCGTGCGTTTTTAACGATAGCTTTATACTCGCCCAGCCTTTGTTCATCCAATATTATATTATTATACATAAATATACAGACAGGACCAAAAGATCGATCTCTCTACCATAACCAATAGAGGTAAATACGCTATTCAAGTTCTGTTACATCTATCTTGACTCGTATTGTTACAAAACCTATATTGGATCACAGCAATACCAAATCTCATTGATCATCACTTAACTCTTCTATTTTTTGTAGAGTTTTTACTAAGGTACAGGTTGTCAATGACATGGCGTTTTTAGCGATTTTCCACTGCAATTAACTAAGCACTAATTCACTTAAAACATACTTTATACAAGTGGAATGATAGGGCTACACCACAAACAGATTGACATGTCTCACAGAAAGACAAAGGAGCAACTGAGGTCAAACAGACTAACTATTGCATGCTAGTTATTCTCAACAATGAATTTCAGCGATTGTTGCATTGTTTTCATGCCTATAAAGGTTTCAAACCAACTGCTGCTGTTTAAGAACACTTTTTTATCACTGTGAACAGGTGATTGGCTGAAGATATAAATCACTTATATTATAGTCTTTAAAAAATTACTGATTCAGTCAAATGAAAGGAAATAAAACTTTGCACTTAAAGTTAACTTGCCTGCCTAGAATGAGTTATACTTACATAAGCTAATTTGATACCCTTGAACCCGAGGCAGCAAGACAGTGAGTGGATGAACTTACTTAAAATGGCCCTTTTGGATCACAGCAAAAAATATTTTGATTTCAGAAGTGTGTGTCAATTAGCAGAAGACCCATTAATTTTTTATTTTATTAGAAAATTAACAGTCTAGGAGATTATTTAAGGCCAAAATCAGGTTCCCAGCAGGTTGGGGAAAGGTGATATAAGCATTTTTCCACATTCTCGCAATTTTTCTGAGCTCAAAAATTGGCGTACATCAATATTTTTTAAAAATTTTCTTTGTAACTTTACTGCCTCAATAACTGGATATCTGTTAACTATATGCTTTACTTAACTTCTCAAAAAGTTCCAAATTCTCAAAAAATTCCAGAGCAAAATCTTCATAAACACCTGGGTTATGGGCATTTATGTAAATGCTCTTGCAGAGCCCAGTTACCAGAATATCACTACATTTAAAATCCGATAAAGTTGTAGTCTGAGACCAAAATGATTTTGCATAAGTTCCTATGTTATAAATATAAGCAAATGTGCAAATTTTTGTGAAAATGTGAGATAGAAGGTTTCAAATCCTTGAATTATTGCATTTTAACGTGGAATGACCCAGTCTGAGTATCTGGAGTGCTAGCCTCCCTTGTTGATATGGATGAGTGGGTGTGAGTACTCCCAGACAGTACATGCATTGCTTTGGAAGTTGAAGTATTGGGTTGATTCACCTTGGTGTTCCTATGAGTAACTAGGGACATAAAAGTCCACCCAGACAGAGTCCTACATGTCTTGGTAAGCCTTATACAACTGAGGTTCAACTGGTTCCCCATAGGTTGCCTGTTAAGGACTGTTCTGCCTCGTTAGCCATGCATCTCATTCACATGTGGCTCATCTTAAGAATGAGGTTTCCTTTCACTGACGTTTTTACCATCTTCGAAATTTGTGCAGTTAAGCCAAGATTTCTGTACCCTGTGACACACAACGTTCCACAACTGCAACACATGATGGTCACTGAAGCATGTCCAAAGCTTATGGTGACAGAGAACTGGTGGTGCTTACCAGTCCCCAGATTTTGAAGCATCAACCTAAGCTGGCAAGCATTTGGCAGATATTTAACTATATCCTGGTCAAACATGGCAGTAAATCTGGAAAAAAATCAATCGACCAGCCATGTTACCAGAAGAACTGATGGACAAAGGTGGTGCTGGAATAGTGTTCACTAGACAGAGAGAGACAACAAGGAAGGCCACCACACTGACAGTAGAAAGGACTGTGAATAATTGCTGATGTTCACTCACTGAATGTTGCCCAAAATCATTGCTCATGGAAGAAGAAGTTGGAGAGACTACATCATTTAGTGACAGAAATGGCTGACAGTGATTTTGACTCACCTGACCAGAAATCTTGTTCACCTTGCCATCGAACTTCATTAATTCTCACTATATCTAACTTTAACTCATCCATTTCTTTTTCCAAATTTCTTACCCAATGGTCATCAATCTGTGGCCTGCACACTGCATGCAGCCTGCAGTTCTGAGCTATATTTTATGATAATATGGATCTAGCAACTAAACACTGACTTCAAAAAAAGTTAACTAAACACCGACTTCAAAAAGCTTCTTATGCGTGCAGTGTTCCTTCTCAAAAATGAACAAAAACACTTAGTGACAGTAATATTTAAAGATGTGCTAAATTTTAATTGTTGTAGGTGAGTTCCGCTGGGAGCTAAGTAAAGCTGGTTGTGTATCTCGGTGGCTGCAGGGTAAGTCACACGTCATTCCAGAATTTTATGTGGTATAAATTTTTACACTGAAGTAATATGGATCTTTTAATGCAAAATGTAAGTGTAGCAAGGTACATTAAAGTAATGAAAGCTATTGTATTACAATGTAGTTTGTAGAAGAAAAATGACATTTACAATATTTATCAAATGTTTGTGGTCGTGATAAAATTTCCTTGGGTGACCAATTGAGTGGTGGTGTCATGTCTTTGCCTGAAGATGATGGGTACAAAACTCGTCAATACATTACCTGAAGGCGACACACACCACTCAGCTGATCACTCAAGAAGATTTTATCATTGGATCGCTTTTATCTTCAGAATATTTTAAGCGAGAGGATGCCTTCATCATTTAATCACACAATAACAAAGGCCTCAGCACAGCAAGGCCATGCTGGCGGATGTTAAAAGGCCACATCAGTTAATAATTCAGACTTGATCCTGAAACTATTTAAAAGGCTGCAGCTCCTCTTCAGAAACCATATGTTTGTCTGTCCTCTCCACAAATAACCCCCCCCCCCCCCCCCCCCATTGTGGTTAAACAAAATGTAGAGCTACATGTATCATTGAAGCATGAAATTCACCCCATCTCAGCTAGGCATAAGGTTTGTGAGGGATAAATACAAAGGGTAAACTGTTTGAAATTCTTAAAAATTTACATAAATAACAGGTTTAACTGGGAACACCACATTCTCCAAACTCAGGAAAAGTTTAGCTCCGAAACATTAGACATCCAGATAATATATGAAAATGGACACATCAATGCCTCAAAGTCTGCCTATTTTGAATACTTCCATTTTCTGATGTGCCACTGAATCATTTTCTGAGGCAATTCAACAATTTGTTAACATCGAGTACAGATTTAAGCATCAGGAAGTCACTTCTGAAAGTATTTGTATGGAGTGTGGCCATGTATGGAAGTGAAATGTGGACGATAAATAGTTTGGACAAGAAGAGAAGAGAAGCTTTCAAAATGTGGTGCTACAGAAGGATGCTGAAGATTAGATGGGTAGGTCTCATAACTAATGAGGAGGTATTGAATAGAATTGGGGAGAGGAGAAATTTGTGGGACAGCTTGACTAGAAGAAGGGATCGGTTAGTAGGACACGTTCTGAGGCATCAAGGGATCACCAATTTAGTATTGGGGGGCAGCGTGGAGGGTAAAAATCATAGAGGGAGACCAAGAGATGAATACACTAAGCAGATTCAGAAGAATGTAGGTTGCAGTAAGTACTGGGAGATGAAGAAGCTTGCACAGGATAGAGTAGCATGGAGAGCTGCATCTAACCAGTCTCTGGACTGAAGACCACTACATCAACACAAACAAAATAAAATCCTTACCATTCGGAAAAGGTTGTCAGTGCTGGTTGTGGAGTGGCTCCAAAAGTCATGTTACAATTTGTATAAGCAAGTAGGAACATTAACCTCTACCCCATGATATGTCTTTACGATCATGACATTCATACTTCATAACCCTTCTCAATATGAAACAATGAGTCATAACACTTCACAGCAAAGGAAGGAAATGTGAGAGGCACTGTGACCTGAAGAATACGTCTGGCGGAAAAAATTGTAAAATAAAAGTATGTGAATGGAGTTTTTGGTTGAAAAAAGCTTCTAATCATTACTGCTAAGGCTATTTCCCATGTATTTCTGTGTTTTCCCTTTCCACTGTCTCTTCCTGCTTCAATTAAACACACACAATGTTTATGTTCTGTAAAGTACGAAAATGTTGTCTTCTAGAAACTAAACTGTGTTCAGACAATATCTGAAACATGCATTTCTAAAATCTGAGCATGCATTTCTAAAATCTGTACATGAGTGTTAATTAGTATTTATTGATCATATTTTTTACTGTTAATTTGTATTGTTAACCTCTGTAGCCTACCCCCATGAACCATGAACCTTACCGTTGGCGGGGAGGCTTGCATGCCTCAGCAATACAGATGGCCGTACCGTATGTACAACCACAACGGAGGATTATCTGTTGAGAGGCCAGACAAACGTGTGGTTCCTGAAGGGGGGCACCAGCCTTTTCAGTAGTTGCAGGGGCAACAGTCTGGATGATTGACTGATCTGGCTTTGCAACACTAACCAAAACGGCCTTGCTGTGCTGGTACTGCGAACGGCTGAAAGCAAGGGGAAAATACAGCTGTAATTTTTCCCGAGGGCATGCAGCTTTACTGTATGGTTAAATGATGATGGCGTCCTCTTGGGTAAAATATTCCACAGATAAAATAGTCCCCCATTCGGATCTCTGGGCGGGGACTACTCAAGAGGACGTCATTATCAGGAGAAAGAAAACTGGCGTTCTACGGATCGGAGCGTGGAATGTCAGATCCCTTAATCGGGCAGGTAGGTTAGAAAATTTAAAAAGGGAAATGGATAGGTTGAAGTTAGATATAGTGGGAATTAGTGAAGTTCAGTGGCAGGAGGAACAAGACTTTTGGTCAGGTGAATACAGGGTTATAAATACAAAATCAAATAGGGATAATGCAGGAGTAGGTTTAATAATGAATAAAAAAATAGGAGTGCAGGTAAGCTACTACCAACAGCATAGTGAATGCATTATTGTGGCCAAGATAGACACGAAGCCCTTGCCTATTACAGTAGTACACGTTTATATGCCAACTAGCTCTGCAGATGATGAAGAAATTGATGAAATGTATGATGACATAAAAGAAATTATTCAGGTAGTGAAGGGAGACGAAAATTTAATAGTCATGAGTGACTGGAAATCGAGAGTAGGAAAAGGGAGAGAAGGATACATAGTGGGTGAATATGGATTGGGGGAGAGAAATGAAAGAGGGACCCGTCTGGTAGAATTTTGCACAGAGCATAACTTAATCATAGCTAACACTTGGTTCAAGAATCATAAAAGAAGGTTGTATACATGGAAGAATCCTGGAGATACTAGAAGGTATCAGATAGATTATATAATGGTAAGACAGAGATTTAGGAACCAGGTTTTAAATTGTAAGACATTTACAGGGGCAGATGTGGACTCTGACCACAATCTATTGGTTATGAACTGTAGATTAAAACTGAAGAAACTGCAAAAAGGTGGGAATTTAAGGAGATGGGACCTGGATAAACTGACTAAACCAGAGGTTATACAGACTTTCAGGGAGAGCATAAGGTAACAATTGACAGGGATGGGGGAAAAAAATACAGTAGAAGAAGAATGGGTAGCTCTGAGGGATGAAGTAGTGAAGGCAGCAGACGATCAAGTAGGTAAAAAGGCGAGGGCTAATAGAAATCCTTGGGTAACAGAAGAAATATTGAATTTAATTGATGAAAGGAGAAAATATAAAAATGCAGTGAATGAAGCAGGCAAAAGGGAATACAAACGTCTCAAAAATGAGATCGACAGGAAGGGAAAAATGGCTAAGCAGGGATGGCTAGAGGACAAATGTAAGGATGTAGAGGATTATCTCACTAGGGGTAAGATAGATACTGCCTAAAGGACAATTAAAGAGACCTTTGCAGAAAAGAGAGCCACTTGTATGAATATCAAGAGCTCAGATGGCAACCCAGTTCTAAGCAAAGAAGGGAAAGCAGAAAGCTGGAAGGAGTATATAGAGGGTCTATACAAGGGCGATGTACTTGAGGACAATGTTATGGAAATGGAAGAGGATGTAGATGAAGATGAAATGGGAGATACGATACTGCGTGAAGAGTTTGACAGAGCACTGAAAGACATGAGTCGAAACAAGGCACCGGGAGTATACAACATTCCATTGGAACTACTGACTACCTTGGGAGAGCCAGTCCTGACAAAACTCTACCATCTGGTGAGCAAGATGTATGAGACAGGCGAAATACCCTCAGACTTCAAGAAGAATATAATAATTCCAATCCCAAAGAAAGCAGGTGTTGACAGATGTGAAAATTGCCGAACTATCAGTTTAATAAGTCATAGCTGCAAAATACTAACGCAAATTCTTTACAGACAAATTGAAAAACTGGTAGAAGCCGACCTCGGCGAAGATCAGTTTGGATTCTGCAGAAATGTTGGAATACGTGAGGCAATACTGACCCTACGACTTATCTTAGAAAATATATTAAGGAAAGGCAAACCTACATTTCTAGCAAGAGAAAGCTTTTGACAATGTAGACTGGAATACGCTCTTTCAAATTCTAAAGGTGGCAGGGGTAAAATACAGGAAGCGAACGGCTATTTACAATTTGTACAGAAACCAGATGGCAGTTATAAGAGTCGAGGGGCATGAAAGGGAAGCAGTGGTTGGGAAGGGAGTGAGACAGGGTAGTAGCCTGTTCACGATGTTATTCAATCTGTATATTGAGCAAGCAGTAAAGGAAACAAAAGAAAAATTCGGAGTAGGTATTAAAGTCCAGAAGAAATAAAAACTTTGAGGTTCGCCGATGACATTGTAATTCTGTCAGAGACACCAAAGGACTTGGAAGAGCAGTTGAACGGAATGGACAGTGTCTTTAAAGGGGGATATAAGATGAAAATCAACAAAAGCAAAACGAGGATAATGGAATGTAGTCGAATTAAGTCGGGTGATGCTGAGGGAATTAGATTAGGAAATGAGACACTTAAAGTAGTAAAGGAGTTTTGCTATTTGGGGAGCAAAATAACTGATGATGGTTGGAGTAGAGAGGATATAAAATGTAGACTGACAATGGGAAAGAAAGCGTTTCTGAAGAAGAGAAACTTGTTAACATTGAGTATAGATTTAAGTGTCAGGAAGTCGTTTCTGAAAGTATTTGTACGGAGTGTAGCCATGTATGGAAGTGAAACATGGACGATAAATGGTTTGGACAAGAAGAGAACAGAAGCTTTCAAAATGTGGTGCTACAGAAGAATGCTGAAGATTAGATGGGTAGATCACATAACTAATGAGGAGGTATTGAATAGAATTGGGGAGGAGTTTGTGGCACAACTTGACAAAAAGAAGGTACCGGTTGGTAGGACATGTTCTGAGGCATCAAGGGATCACAAATTTAGCATTGGAGGGCAGCGTGGAGGGTAAAAATGGTAGAGGGAGACCAAGAGATGAATACACTAAGCAGATTCAGAAGGATGTAGGTTGCAGTAAGTACTGGGAGATGAAGAAGCTTGCACAGGATAGAGTAGCATGGAGAGCTGCATCAAACCAGTCTCAGGACTGAAGACAACAACAACAACAACAACAACCTCTGTAGATCATTGTAAATTACATGAATAATGAATTCAATATTTTAATGTAATAACATCCACACACTATCACACAATAATGGATCTACAGAATTAGTATTGCAATAAATGAACAGCCACAAATTTTGTTGTGAAACATGACTAGCCCAATGACGATGACTGAGAACTGAATACTTATGGTATGACTTGAAATAAACATTGTCATTGCTTATATGAATAGACCAGCTCAGATAGCCCCACATATTAGCACACCACTTCTGGGATTCAGGGAGATGCACCAGCGTAGAATCAAATCTGTCCAGTGGATTATCAATGAGTGTTGGAATTCCAGCCAGCCTGGATGTGTGTTTTAGGTGGTTCCTCCGATCTGTCTAGGTGACTACTGGGAAGGTATCCAAGTCCTCCCTCCATTATGCAATCCAGAAACATTTAGAAAATATTTGCACACTTGCACAAGGGGTAACACTAAACACAGACAGTTAAGGGGCTAGATGGTTCTCTCAGGCAAGCATCCACTCCTATTTAATCTTTCGCTTGTACAAGTATTATAATTCAGCATAATGAGGTAATTTCAACACTTGAAACCATAAGGAGTTTTCTGCAAATGGACAACCTCAGACTTCAGATAAAACACTATACATGCAATTCAGTGCTATTCAAGGCCTGACCATGCCATTAAAAATAATTCAAGAGAGTAAATCAGTAAGTTAAGCAGAATATTCTACATTCTTAGATGTTTGTACTGCTAAGCAATCTGAACAGGAAGTCACATGTTGCAGATCTGCTCAAAGGTTTTAGCTCTGCAACATTAGAATTCAGGTAATAACAGTTTGGATATGAAAATGTCAAAAAGTTGACTTATTTTTCCTCACTAATGTCTTATCACATGATGTTATTCAGCCATTTGACACAGATGAAGAAATTGTTTGTTGCACAGAAGTGTGTACTGAGGATAACATCATGTGTCCACTCTACAGCTTGTCACAGACAGTGGAGCACACTGACAGAGCTTCACAGTACATTTCCTCCCTTTTAAAATTCACTGTCAAAATTGAATCATAGTTTCAAAACATAATACTAGAATGAGAAATTATTTATGTTATTCATCACACAGCCTTAGTGTGGTACAGGAGAGCAGTGAGTTGTTCAGACACAAAAATCTGACCACTTACTCAGAAATATAAAATAATCTAATTGATAATAAAATTAACACCAAATACGAACTGAAATAATACCTGCTTCACAATTCCTTGTACTCCACAGAAGAATTTCCAAATGTGCAGTACTATAATTTGTGCATAAGTGCATTTGGACTAAAGGAGACCACACACCAACAAGTAGAAGTGTTGAGTCAACAGATACACACAAAAAAAGGAAACTTCTAGCTTTCAGAGTAATCCATTCATGAGCTAGAACAAATACAAACAGAAAACACATATATGCCATTACATGGCACCATCTGGACATACAATGCCAGTGTTGCATTTCATACAAGCACACATATACACAGGTCTCTACATGGTGCCAGTAGGAGGACTAAGTGTGGTGGGGATTATATAGATGGGGTTGGGGTTGAGGTAACATGAGGAAGTGAACTGGGAGGGGAGACATGTTGGAGCAGGGGGATACTCTTTGATGGAGGGTGTCAAGTCAATGGGTTATTAGAGATTGTGGCCAGGACAGTTATGGGAGCAGAAGATGGGTTGCAAACCATAACTACCAGCTGCGTAGTTCCGAGAAGCGGGTGCTGGAGGGTACAATACAGAAGGCCTGTGTTGTGAAGCAGCCAATGACACAATGTATTAAATGCTCAGCTGTGTGTTGTGCCACTGGCAGGTCAGCTTCATTCTTGGCAACAGTTCAACGGTGGACAATCTTCCTGGTAGATGGCTAGTTATAATAATACCAACATAAAAGTCTGTGCAATGTTTGCAGCAGAGTTACTGTATTACATGGCTGCGTTCACAGGTGACCCAGCCTCTGATGGGTTAGAAGAGGATAGGCCTGTGACATGACTGGTCTAGGAAGTGATGGGACACTAGGTAGGTCTTCCACCTGGGTATTCCACAGGGTTATGACCTGTATGACAAGTGGTCGGGCGTAGGAGTGGCAAAGAAATTATCTAGGATGTTGTGTAGGTTGGGTGGGCACTAATTTAGAAGGGGTGGAAAGGATCTTGGATATAGAATGTTCCTATTTAAGGGCACGACGATAGATGATAAAAGCCCTGCCAAAGGAAACAGCACAGTTGTTCCAGTCCAGTGTGATATTGTGTGATGAGGAGGTGCTCCTTTATAGCTAATTCTTGGGCATGGTGGAACGATTCGGAAAGTGTGAGGATGTGGTATGGGAAATCTGTTTGTGGACTAAGTCTGGGAGATGGTGCCTCCCTGTGAATGCCTTCATGAAACCTTCAGCATACTGGGAAATGGAGTTCTCATCATTAAATATGTCATCATAGGCGGCCAGATCGTATGGGAGGGATTTTTGGTGTGGAAGGGACAGCTGCTGTCGAAATGTGGGTACTGTTGATGGCTAGTTGGTTTAATGTGGACAGAGGTGTGCACAGAGTCATCAGAGAGGTGGAGGCACAACATCCACAGATATACACAACATTAAAGCAGAGCCTGACCTAATGATGCTTGCTGCAGACAAAGAATCCACCATTGTCATGACAGGTCGCAATCACTACCTAGCAAAAGGTCTTCACCAACTGTATGGCTCCTCCACCTACAAGCTCTGCAATAATGATACCATCCCAAAAGTCCAAAATAACCTCCAGTTCCAACTAAAATCCACAGGCCCTTTCCAGACAGACTCTCTCCCTTGAGTCTACCTTTTTTCTCACCCCATCGATACCCCACACACCCATGTTTGATATGCACAACTAAATCCACAGCACAACAATTGTGGATGCCCCATCACAGCTGAGTATTGTGCTCCCATTGAAAGAATTTCCAATCTTGTTGACCAGTACCTCAAAGGAACTGTTCGAAACCCAGCCTCCCATTTCAACCTTACTAACCACATCCTTCACCCACTGTCCACCGTCTCCATCCATTTGCCTCCTAGGTTCCTATTCATCATTGTTGATGCCATGTACCCATTCACCAACATCCCACATGCCCATTGTCTTGCTACAGTTGAACATCTCTCCCAATGTCCTTCAGTCTCAAAACCCACAACCTCATTCATTATACACATCACCCATTAAATACTATCACATATCTACACACATCAAAAAAAGTTTTGCATCACCTCGGTTCCAAGAGTTCTGGAACCCGTACAGAAAACTGTAATAGAGATCAGCATAAACATCATTTCCGCCCTTTTTATTGCTCATGAAAATCACAGATCGCATGTTGTACACCATATAGTGAGACCTTCAGAGGTGGTGGTCCAGAATGCTGTACACACCAATACCTCTAATACCCAGTAGCATGTCCTCTTACATTGATGCATGCCTGTATTCGTCGTGGCATAAAGCCAATCAGGGCACTGTTGGTCCAAACTGTCCCCCTCTGCAATGGTGATTCGGCATAGATCCCTCAGAGCGTTGGTGGGTCATGTCATCCATAAACAGTCCTTCTCATTCCACCCCAGGCATGTTTGATAGGTTTCATGTCTGGAGAACATGTTGGCCACTCTAGTCGAGCGATGTCGTTATCCTGAAGGAAGTCATTCACAAGATGTGCCCAATGGGGTCGTGTATTGTTGTCCACGAAGACAAATGCCTCGCCAATATGCTGCCAATATGGTTGCACTATCAGTCAGAGGATGGCATTCATGTATCGTACAGCCATTATGGTGCCTTCCATGACCACCAGCGGCATACGCCGGGCCCACGTAATTTCATCCCAAAACAGCAGGGAACCTCCACCTTGCTGCACTCGGTGGACAGTGTGTCTAAGGTTATCAGCCTGACTGGGCTACCTACAAACACGTCTCTGACGATTGTCTGGTTGAAGGCATATGCGACACTCATTGGTGAAGAGAACACGACTGCAAACCTGAGCGGTCCATTCGGCATGTTGTTGGGTCCATCTGCACTGCCCTGCATGGTGTTGTGGTTGCAAAGGAGCTCGCCATGGACACTGGGGGTGAAGCTGCGCATCATGCAGCATATTTCGCACAGTTTGAGGCATAACACAACATCATATGGCTGCACAAAAAGCATTATTCAACATGGTGGTGTGGCTGTCAGGGTTCCTCCGAGCCACAGTCCATAGGCAGTGGTCATCCACTGCAGTAGTAGAACTTGGGCAGCCTGAGTGAGGCATGTCATCAACAGTTCCTGTCAATCTGGATCTCCTCCATGTTCAAACAACATCACTTTGGTTCACTCCGAGACATCTGGACACTTCCCTTGTTGAGAACAATGTGGATACAATGGAACCATGGTATTGACTGTCTAGGAATGGTTGAACTACAGACAACACAAGCCATGTACCTCCTTCCTGGTGGACTGACTGGAAATGATCAGCTGTTGGACCACTCTGTCTAATAGGTGCTGCTCATGCATGGTTGATTACATCTGTGAGTGGGTTTAGTGATATCTCTGAATAGTCAAAGGGACTGTGTCTGTGATACAATATCCACAGTCAACATCCAGCTTCAGGAGTTCTAGGAACTAGAGGATGCAAAACTTTTTTGTGTGCATGTACTTTCTCTCTGAAGGGAAGGTATGCTAAAAAATCCATGGCACAGCCATGAGCAACTAAATGGCACTGTGCTGTATCAACCTGTTTATTAGACATCTAGAGGAAACCCTCCACGCCTCACAAAACACGCAACCCCTAGTTTGGTTCAAATTGATTGATGATATCTACACGATCTGGACTGAAGAGCCAAGACACCCTAATCCTCATTCCTTCACAGGCTCAACTTCTTCTGTCCCATTTGCTTCACCTGCTCCCCCTTCACTGATGTTGAACTACATCTTTCTGATGCCATTTTCCACAAAAAAACATATTAAATCCACTAACTGTCAACCTTAGCTATATTTTAACAGCTGTCATTTGTTCCACGCCAAAATCTCCTCATACAACCTGGCCATCTGTGGTTGATGTACTTGCAGTGGCGAGAACTTCCTTGTCCAGTACACTGAGAGTTTCATGAAGCCCTTCGCTAACATGCACTAATTCCCAAACAAAATCCTCAAACAGATTTTCCATACCATATCCTCATACATCCCCAATTCCCTTGCCACCCACTAGAATCCGCTACAAAGGGGCACCACCTCATCACCCAATATCACCCTGAACTTGAAAAACTGAACATCCAACCCAGGATCCTTCTCACCCCTCCTAAAATTGTGTTCCATCACCCACTCAAGCACCCAACCCTAGTCCATCCCTATGCCACTCCCATGTCCAACCCCTTGCCAAAGAGATCATAACCAGTAACTCCTACTTCAGTCCTGTCACAGGCTTATGCCCAACCCCTTGCCAAAGGGATCATAACCAGTAATTCCTACTTCAGTCCTGTCACAGGTTTGTACTACCCCATCAGGGACCAGGAGACCTGTGAAAGCAGCCATGTCATATGCCAACTCTGCTGCAAACACTGCACAGCTTTTTATGTCAGTATGACTGCCAATCAGCTGTCCAGCCGGATGAATGGCCACCACCAAACTGTTGCCAAGAACAAAGCTGACTACCTGATGGCACAACATGCAGCTGAGCATAAGATGCTCAATTTCAATGGCTGCTTCACCACCAAGGCCATCTGGATCTCCCCCCTACAAACCTCTCTGAACAATGATGATTGGAGTTATCCTCGAAACACATCCTCTGCCTGCATAACTATTCTAGCATTCTAGCCTCAGTCCCTGGTAACCCACTGCCCTCACACCCTTCACCCAATAGATTACAATTTCACCAGCGTATCACTCCCTCCCAATTCAGTCCCCCACATCACCTTCAGCATCTGCCACTCCCCACTGGCTCTGACAGCCATGCATCACATGCCCAGCCTGTGTACTTGCAACCCTCCCTAACACATTCCTAGCTAGCAAGCTGGCCACCTCCCACCAAGCTGCTAGCCACCTGCCCTAATCCTTCTCCATTCCTGGTGCCTCTTCCTACCACCACCCACTGCACCTGACACAACCCCCACCACACCTACACCTGGTGCACCTGCTGAATTGCAGTATTGGCAATGTACATCCAACTGGCATCATGTAGGTGCACAGGTGTGCATATGTTTGGGTGTATACGTGTATGTGTATGTTTTCTCTGTGTATATGTACCCTAGTTAAAAAAAGGTTACTGTGAAAGCTAGCAATTTCTTTTTTAAGTATTTATATTCCATCAGAACTTTCCACAAATTATGAGATGTGTGTGTGTTTAAGAGAGTAATAAAGAAACATTCAAAGGAGGAGAGTATAAATAACTCAATGCATGGATGGGGGAGAGGTTGGGGGGAGGGGGGGGGGGCATTAACTTTAAGAACTCACTGGCCAGCATGTTGCCATATTTTGTCCTGAGAAGGTGTACTATAATTGCAAGACTGACTCATTACACACTTGCAAATATCTATCTAGTTTGTAAAATACGGGAAAGGCAGCGACTCACCTATAGCAGACCAATCCGTGGTGCACTTCACACTAGCTTTTGAGCTCTTGCTCTTTTTCTAGCTAAAGCACACACAGTCACATGCACAGTCACACAGACAAATAAACATACATTCCCACCGTACAGGCAAGACTGATTATTGAAAGCAGGTGCCTGTGCATGAGTCAAGGGGAGATGGCACGACTTTTGAGAGGTGCCTCAGCAAAGAGAAAAGGGAGGGAGGGGGATTATGGGTGCAAATACACTCCTGGAAATTGAAATAAGAACACCGTGAATTCATTGTCCCAGGAAGGGGAAACTTTATTGACACATTCCTGGGGTCAGATACATCACATGATCACACTGACAGAACCACAGGCACATAGACACAGGCAACAGAGCATGCACAATGTCGGCACTAGTACAGTGTATATCCACCTTTCGCAGCAATGCAGGCTGCTATTCTCCCATGGAGACGATCGTAGAGATGCTGGATGTAGTCCTGTGGAACGGCTTGCCATGCCATTTCCACCTGGCGCCTCAGTTGGACCAGCGTTCGTGCTGGACGTGCAGACCGTGTGAGACGACGCTTCATCCAGTCCCAAACATGCTCAATGGGGGACAGATCCGGAGATCTTGCTGGCCAGGGTAGTTGACTTACACCTTCTAGAGCACGTTGGGTGGCACAGGATACATGCGGGCGTGCATTGTCCTGTTGGAACAGCAAGTTCCCTTGCCGGTCTAGGAATGGTAGAACGATGGGTTCGACGATGGTTTGGATGTACCGTGCACTATTCAGTGTCCCCTCGACGATCACCAGTGGTGTACGGCCAGTGTAGGAGATCGCTCCCCACACCATGATGCCGGGTGTTGGCCCTGTGTGCCTCGGTCGTATGCAGTCCTGATTGTGGCGCTCACCTGCACGGTGCCAAACACGCATACGACCATCATTGGCACCAAGGCAGAAGCGACTCTCATCGCTGAAGACGACACGTCTCCATTCGTCCCTCCATTCACGCCTGTCGCGACACCACTGGAGGCGGGCTGCACGATGTTGGGGCGTGAGCGGAAGACGGCATAACGGTGTGCGGGACCGTAGCCCAGCTTCATGGAGACGGTTGCGAATGGTCCTCGCCGATACCCCAGGAGCAACAGTCTCCCTAATTTGCTGGGAAGTGGCGGTGCGGTCCCCTATGGCACTGCGTAGGATCCTACAGTCTTGGCGTGCATCCGTGCGTCGCTGCGGTCCGGTCCCAGGTCGACGGGCACGTGCACCTTCCGCCGACCACTGGCGACAACATCGATGTACTGTGGAGACCTCACGCCCCACGTGTTGAGCAATTCGGCGGTACGTCCACCCGGCCTCCCGCATGCCCACTATACGCCCTCGCTCAAAGTCCGTCAACTGCACATACGGTTCACGTCCACGCTGTCGCGGCATGCTACCAGTGTTAAAGACTGCGCTGGAGCTCCGTATCCCACGGCAAACTGGCTGACACTGACGGCGGCAGTGCACAAATGCTGCGCAGCTAGCGCCATTCGACGGCCAACACCGCGGTTCCTGGTGTGTCCGCTGTGCCGTGCGTGTGATCATTGCTTGTACAGCCCTCTCGCAGTGTCCGGAGCAAGTATGGTGGGTCTGACACACCGGTGTCAATGTGTTCTTTTTTCCATTTCCAGGAGTGTAGATGAAAAAAAGGGGGTGATGGGGGGAGAGGGAAACAGACAGGGAGGGGGAGGGCAAGGGCAAGGGCATGGGAGAGGTCTAGGAGAAAGGGGAGGGGGAGGGAGAGAGAGGAAAATGAGAATGCCTGCATGGGGGGGGGGGGGGGGGGGGGGGGGAGGAAGAGTGATGAGAGAAATGATGGAGAAGGAGTGGTGAGAACAGAAGTGAGAAGGGCAAAGGTAAGGTGGGTAGTGAGAAACAAGTTGCTGGAAGTTTAGGCCAGGTGGATTGTGAGAGTATAAGATATGCTGGAGAGAGAATTGCCCCCACCCCTTCCCCTCAGAGTTCACAGAAACTTGTGCTTGAAGGGAGTATACAACTGGTCCATATAGTGAAGCAGCTCTAGAAGTCATTAGCATTGTGATGCACAGTATGGTTGGCAACTGGATGATCGAGTTGGTGTTATGCCACAGTTTGGCTGTATTTTAATTTTTGTCATCAAATTCAAATATGTTATTTAATAGGAAAGCAGTAAACAAGAACAAAATTAAGTCAGATGGGGAAATAGTTACTGAAAGATTATCAGGAAGAGAGACAGAGGTTAATAGACACAGATGGAGTTAAAACAGAAAAAAAGAGAGCAGGGGAAAGATGGTAAATATCTATGTTTGGAATCAATTTTGAAAGAGAGAGGAGACCCAAATGTCAGAACAGTGAAACAAGCCCAAGCTAACAATTAAACTTCACTGCATGTTCAGCAGCATGATACTGGGGTCAGTTTGTTCAAACACTTTATACATTGGTGTTAACTTTGAGTGTGAGCTTTGCCATGCATATAATGGCTAATAGACAAAAGTGGTAACATAAGTGCTGTCATTAATCACTCTCTTCTTTTATGTTGCA
Source organism: Schistocerca piceifrons (assembly GCF_021461385.2). NCBI lineage: Eukaryota > Metazoa > Arthropoda > Insecta > Orthoptera > Acrididae > Schistocerca > Schistocerca piceifrons. Next base: position 372,530,439 of record NC_060145.1, on the reverse strand, counting down.
CAATTCACTGAGAAGATGGAATTTGAAACACTGAAGGGTCACAGTGATTTCAGGAGTGTACAAAATAAAGTAACTGTTTTATAATATATGGAAGTTAGTTGACGGGGAATACGTTACTAGTGATAGAATACTGTGGGAAGTGTGAGAGAAGCTTTTATTTGTAACAATTTCATTTCAAGTTGTGTCTTACGAAAGTATCAGACATTGCATAGCAGTAAATTAATTTATTTCAATTAAGACTGGAATAAAATAGAGAGAGGTATTGTTTTCTCCTATTTTAATGGAGAGTTATGCAGCAAGGAGAAGCTAAGAAGTTTCATGAACACAGTCTTTTCCAATTTGGTTGAACTCCTAAGGCAATAGTGGATTGAAATGCAGCTCAGACAGATATATTTTTATGCAATTTGATCACAATGGAACTCTCCCTGAACAAATCACTGAGGATAAAGGCACATTTCAGCTACTGAGTGCAGATGAACTGAACCAGAAGTTCAATCATTTCATGTCAGAGCCTTAATCTAAACCTGAGATTGGGTTATGCAGGGAAAAAATGAAGTGAAAGATTTCTGGTGTAAAGGAGACTGTAGTGAAATGATTGTACCTGTTTTAATTGGTCTCATATACCATTGTTATTGATTAAAGTTATATTGGGCTTACAGTTAGGCATATTTAGCCGAGCTAATCAGCCACCCATTTTGGTGTGATGTAATTGAATCTGTCTCACAGCTGTACACTAACAGGCCCAAGAGTTCAGAGCATGCCACTGCCTCTCCATACAAGCCAGGTACAGAGAGGAGCAAACGACTGGACGTTGGGAAAATCCCCGTGTGGGGAATTTGAACACTGCATCAATCACTTAAGAGGTCCGGCTATGCTCCCAGCAATGGCGAGCTTTGAGACAAACTGAAAGATAGTTTCTTGGAAGATGCTCTTTGAGTGTCTGTTATAATTTACAGCCAAATATTAATACAAATCTGAGTACATACACAATCTCAAAAAAGTGATGCGCATCCAGCGACACAACAATATCTAAATATTTTTTAAAACCACAGAATTTAATATCTCACAGCAAATAATCATTTTCACAATGAACCTCTGAATAAACAACTTTTAATTGCTTCATGCAGTTTCAACAAATGATATCTCACATGATAGCATTGCACTATAGTATTGCCTTTGAAAGCTATGTATCTGTTTCTATTTCATTTCTTGATTCATTACATCTTTTGCAACATTCTATCACACAAATGTTTGTCAGAACATCGTATTCTCTGCATTTACACAGCAAATGAACAAAGCATCAACACCTCATATTTTGTCATACATGCATTTTATTTAATTGAACAGTTTACTATTTCGCCAGTAACTATATTAAAATGTTGATTGCAAGTGTTATTAAAAAAACTGTGCTAATTTAAAAGTGGTCGGTTGCATGTGTTGTCAGACACAACTGAAAAGAGAATCAAAAGACATTTCTATGAAGGAGATGTAAATAATTGTTTAAATAATATTTAATGACAATCTGTTCTCATTTATCATGAGTGCACTTGTGCAAGAGTACTAGCTTATTTATTTATGGACAACCCTTCATTTACAGTTATTGTAAATGATCTGAGTGTGGCACAATATTTATAACATCCCTTTATTTAAAGATTGTTGTAATACACTGAAGCGCCAAAGAAACTGGTGTAGGCATGCATATTTAAATACAAAGATATGTAAACAGGCACAATACAGCACTGTGGTCAGCAACGCCTATGTAAGACAAGTGTCTGGCGCAGTTTTTATACTGGTTACTACTGCTACAATGACAGGTTATCAAGATTTAAGTGAGTTTGAATGTGGTGTTATAGTCAGCACATGAGCAATGGGGCACAGCATCTCCGAGGTAGCAATGAAGAGGGGGATTTTCCCATGCAACTGTTTCTCCAGTGTACCGCGAATATCAGGATACCGGTAAAACATCAAATCACTGCAGCCGGAAAAAGATCCTGCAAGAACAGGACTAACAGCAACAGAAGAGAATCGTTCAATACGACCCAAGTGCAACCCTTCCACAAATTGCTGCAGATTTCAATGCTGAGCCATCAGCAAGTGTCAGCGTGTGAATCATTCAATGAAACATCATTGATATGAGCTTTTGGAGCCGAAGGCCCACTTGTGTACCTTTGACGACTGCATGACACAAAGCTCTACACCTTACCTGGGCACTTCAAACGGACACTGGACTGTTGATGACTGGAAACATGTTGCCTGGTCTGACGAGTCTCTTTTCTAATTGTATCGAGCAGATGGAATGTATGGATATGGAGGCAGCCTCATGAATCCATGCACCCTGCTTGTCAGCAGGGGATTGTTCAACCTGGTGGAGGCTCGTAATTGTGTGGGGTGTGCACAGTTGGAGTGATATGGGACCCCTGATACATCTAGATATGACTCTGACAGGTGACACATACGTAAGCATCGCGTCTGATCATCTGCATACATTCATGTCCATTGTAAATTCTAACGGACTTGGGCAATTGCAGCATGACAATGCAACACCTCTTACATCCAGAATTTCTACAAAGTTGCTCCAGGAACATTCTTCTGAGTTTAAATACTTCCATTGGCCACCACACTCCCTAGACATGAACATTACTGAGCTTATCTGGGCTGCCTTGCAACGTGCTGTTCAGAAGAGGTCTCTGCCCCCTCGTACTCTTACGGATTTATGGACAGCCCTGCAGGGTTCATGTTGTCAATACCTGCAGCACTACTTCAGTCATTAGTCGAGTACATGGCAAATTGTGTTGCAGCACTTCTGTGTGCTCGTGGGGGCCCTACATGATATTAGGCAGGTGTACCAGTTTCTTTGGCTCTTTAGTGTATATTAGTTTAGTGTGGTGAAGTGGCAAAGATGAGTGAAATGATGTTTGTATCAGGTAGGAACCATGTTGTGTTTGGTGGGGATGGCCTTCAGCCAATGGACAAGTGGACAGGAGCAGAACACTATGGGAATCAAGTGGAGACTGGAACCTTTCAAGTGAAGAGCTCTAGGGAGCTAGTTTGAACTTTCTGTGCAGAGTGTTGCAAGAAGACAGACCTGCCTATGGTAATGTGTATATTTCGGCCATGTAGGTGACTGTAAACAGTTGCTAGAATACTCTAACTTTTGAAGGAGCTCTAGCTCATGAGAACTCTAATTTTTTCCACTTGTATTACAGGCCGGAGAACAGAGAGAGTATAGGTTACTTTTATTTGTATCATATGTGCTAATTTTTGAATCATGTTGAACTCTGAAATGATTTGAGCTGCTGAATGTTGTGTATTGTGATTATGAAATGTATTTAGTTGTTGCGTATCTTCGATGACTATTTAGCTTGGAGATGTTGCTACTATTCTCGTGGTGCTCTCAATGTAACTTTACTGCACTTGATAAGGGTATTCTTTGTCTGTATTTTAACTGAATATTGCATGACAACTTCCCATTTATTTGAGATATCCTCTACTGAATAAACATTGTTCAACATAATTCTCTGTCATCAATTACGGATGTTAGAAGAGAACCCATTTGATTTAGTTATTCATTTATTTTTTATTTTATAGTTCTGTGCATTTTATTAATTCACAATTCTAGCCAATACTTACACTATTAGACTGCAGGATCATAGCTACAGGTTATTATTTGCAGCAAATTAGCTGTGGGCCATGAAAGCAGACGTGTGTGGCTCGACCCTGTGACTACATCAATCTGTTCTTTTTAAACAGAGCCTTGTATAGTCCAAGCACCCAAATTAAGAGCAACCACAGGTAAAAACAAAACTGGTTTGCTCATATGGGATGCTGTTAGGAAGAGCAACTAAACAGCAGTAACCCTAAGGTACTGTCACAGGGGTAGGTGCATCACATTAGACCATCGTCGTACCCAGCTATGTACTCATTTCCTACAGATTTCAGAAACTTATGATACTTTTTTTATATTACTACTCAGTATTTGATATTAAACAGTATTTATATTAAGTCGATGGAACACTTAACTGAATATATCACTACTGATAGTAAAACTTCGTCTTGTTTATTACATCATTCTTCGGTACTAGCTTCAGCCAGGGATCTACACTGCAAAAGTATACATTAGATGTGCAATGTCAATAACATGATTCCACACTGTAAAAATTGAAACATACCAGTATGAAATATCGCCTCCTGGAAAATGTCAGCTTTATAGAACTTGGTGTCAGAGAAACATAATACACAAGGTGTGTGAGAAAAGCAAGACTGATTTTTTATCCAACAAAGTTTTTATTCTTTTCAAACAACAACATTGTCCCCTTCAAAGCAGTTACCTTTGGCAGCTGTATGCTAGTGGAATCATTGTTCCCTGTCTTGGAAGATGTGCTGAGAGGCTTCAAATGGTGAAACTTTAACATACTGGTCACATTCAGATTTTGAATGTTTTCCAGACCCTCAAAATTGCATCCTTTTAAGACATTTTTCAATGTCAGGAAAAGAAAAACATCATAAAGACTCAGATAAGTGAATAGGAGGGCTGTGGAACAACTGGAATGTCTTTTGAGGTCATATATTCCATGATGGAAATGACCTTGTGAAATGGGGTGCTGTCATGATGCAGCACCCGTTTGTCTGCAGTGTCCAGTCTCACTCAATTCACCCTTTCCCTCAGCCCCTCAAGGACATCTTTGTAAAACACTAGGTTGATAGTTCGTCCTGGAGCAGCAAATTCTCTATGCATGATACCCCTACTGTCAAAAAAGCAAATCAGCATTGTTTTGATCTTTAATTTGCTCATTCGAGTTTTTTAGGCTAAGGAGATGTCTCACTGTGCCACTCCTCACTTTGTTGCTTTGTCTCAGGATCATACTCAGAAATCCAGGATTCATCATCTGTGATCACACGACTGAACCATCCTCTTGTTATTAGCAATCCTCTCAAGAAGATTAATGAACACATTTTTTGATTGTCCTTCTCTAATTTGTGGCAACATTTTGGCACAGACCTTTCACATGTGCAAACCTTCAGTCAAAATTTGATGCAAGGTGAAAACATTTAACAGGTCACCCATTAGCATTACTGTTAAACATCAGTCACTGATGGCACTCTAAAAAATGCACATGATGTTTATACGGAGCTGAAACTCGGACTGAGCGTCCAGAAGGGATGAACGCTCCAGTCTACACAAAAAAAACCAATGTAGTGTTGCCAGATCACTCACAGTGTTGTCAGTCTCATTACTTTTCTCACAAATCTCATACACCCAAATTTCTCATAATATCTGCTATTCAGATATTCGTACTAATATTATAAATGTGAAAATAACTCAGCCTGTTACGTCCTCACCATTAAATTGCTGAAATGATTTTGATGAAATTGGGTATGGAGAGAGCTTGAACTCTGGAAGAACATAAACTACTTTAAAAAAAATGACCCCTATGAGGGTGAAGTAGGAAACAGAACATCTTTTGTTACATCAGTGAACACAAACCATATTAAAAATTATTAAACTTGTTGGATAATGTATAGGTACATCAATAGCCTGAGGCATCCAAGCACAACTCTGCCCATGTCCTTCCACTGCAAAGAGGCAGACATGTGAGGGTAGCTGACATTATTACTCGTAACTTACTTACTAATCATAAAAACTATTGATATGTGAGTGCAACTGCAACAGTTAGTATAAAATAAGCAGACTGCAACTTACATTGTAAATTAAAAGAACAGAATTGTAGACTTCTACAGCACTGTAAAACAGTCATAATTTTGTGTTTTTCGTTTATAATTATGGATTTTTCTACCAAGAAGTGACAGATGAATCAGTTATAAAGAATCTAGATATCATATAAGTAAATGACAAATAAATTCATGTGCAAACAATTTTCAGAAAAGAAAAAAAAAAGAAGAAGATCAAAAGACCAACAAAACTTTTCATAATGTGATGACTGACCACTGCTCCTTCCAGCTATGGCTGCAATTAAGTAGATAGGGGCTATTGTCAGTAAAATGAGCCATAGCTGTGATAGTCACTTCAACTTTGAAAATACATTACTGTCATAAATAAGTAAGACACATAAGCACACATTACACTCTTCATCATTACATAAATACATACTACATAATTAATATTTCTTATCAATTAAATCTCTAGTAAACATTCTCCTACATGGCATAGTTATGCCACAGATATCACTTGTTATCTGGAATTTTTCAGAGATTTAGAGACTGGCTGATAACAGCATTAGCTGCTTAGAAAACATTTCGGCCCCCCCCCCCCCAAAAAAAAAAATCAAGTAAGTGGTATTATCTTGTAGTGGAACATACTGTTAGAAACACTAAATGACATTGATTGCTGATAATGATAATGCTACTGAAATTAATACACACAGTTTCACATTAATTACTAATCATTATACCCTTAGATTGCATGAAAATTATTTTTAATTAATAACAATTAATTTTATATTTATACACTTTCCAGTATGATCAGAAAATGATAATTCCTAAAACAAAAGTTATCTTTAGGAGGGGAAGCTTATAGGAGTCACATTATCCACAGTGTTCACAAAGTTGAGTGGATATAAGGAAATGAAAGCAGGAAATGGTCTTCATTTTGAAAATATGGGGGAAAGTATATGCATTTTAATCAGTTTCTCAATAGAAGTGCATGGAAAGGAGAACAGATCTTGAAGACAACACTGATGTCAAAGAAGTAACAGACAATGCATACACAGATGATACATGGGCATATCATACAGAATGGATTGTTCAGATCAGTTCTCTCAATTCTGAAAAGTGATTAACTTTTCTTATTGCAACTTCACCAAGATTTGATAACCTTTCCACAACACCCTCCACAGAAATTAGGACTGCCCACTACCATATTAAATTACAAAGTCACATATTTCTCCTCTCGTGACACCAACCAGCTTAACAAACCAAAAAGGTAATAATGTTACAATTTATTAACAGGCATTGCATTCCTGTTCATTATGTCTTTCCTTCCCAAGCATGAACAAGAAAATTCACATATAACTGTTAAGAATTGCTATCATTTATTAAGAGCAGGTAGAAAGTATGTAACAAATTAAGTCTTCTAGCAAAGAATTGAAAGCCCACATTGAAATATCAACAATTATGAAAAGGATGGACTGTTACTCACCATAAAGATGACATAGTGTTAAGAGAATGAACTCTTTCGTGACAGCACTGTTGTATAAAACATTTTCGGACTTCTTGCCACATCAATTCAGGGTTAAACCTTGAGTTTTTACCAATTTCCACCACTGTCAGCATTAGGAGCAGCTGACTGTCAACATCGATGCTTTGGTGGCCTTATATAGCGCAAAGACAGCTTCTGATTAGTCAGTAGTTACATCATGCTGTCACAGATGGTGTCAACAGCTGCACTGGTAGGGAAGTAAATTTTATGAAATGATGGATGAAATGGTTATGGGTTCCCCTTTGTCTCCAGCAATGGCCAACTTCTTTATGGAAAATTTTGAAGAATGTGTGTTAAATTTTGCTCCCCTTCATCCATCTTCATTTTATAGTTATGCTGATGAGACGTTTATGGTCTGGTCACATGGTATAGAAGCTTTTGAGCACTTCTAGGAACAATTGAGCAGCATGCACCCAAACATCCTCTTCACTGTCAAGACATAGAACGAGGGGAGGCTGCTGTTTTTAGTTGTTCTGGGACAACAAATGTCAGATGGAAGTCTCGGCCACTCAGTGTACCCAAAGCTGACAAACATTGATTTATACCTGAGTGTCCTAAGTTTTCACCATCCAGTACAGAAGAGAGCAGCTGTAAATACACTGGTACACAAAAGAAAAATCATTACTAATAAAGAGCACTGGGATTCCAAAATCAATCATATGAAGTATGTGTTCCGGAAGGATGGCTAAGGGTCACATGACATCAAGTCAGCATTCACCAAGAAAAGGAAATGTGAAAATGTTGAATATTCATGTGATGAGCCACGGATTGCATTCCCTCCCTTCTGCAATGCTACATCCAGCAAAATAGGAAGTCCTTGAAAGATGAGGTATCAGCTCTGTTATCTGACCTCCTAAGAAGATAACGCAGATGCTAAGCCCTGCTAAGAGCGATCTCAGCCTCAAGATCCCTAGAATTTACAATGTCCCATGTGAATGTGGAAACAATAACATCAGCCAATCCATTCGCACCTTTTCCGACTGCTGTGCAGAACATGAAAGGCTATTAAAAACCGTGAGCTGGAGAAATCCGCAGCTGCTGATCACAGCCTCACAAGCAAACATAAAATACATTTTGACAAAATACTGGGACTCTTATAATTAAAAAGAGCCTGTAGAAATAAGAATGTATGAGAAAACCTTTATCTGTGACAGTAGATATAATCTTAGTGGTATATGGAAGCAAGCTCTCGATGCAAAGAAGAGCCATAGATATTTGTCGCAGTGTTTATACCATGACGGAAGTAGTCGTGCCATCAGCACAGACATTGACACCATCTGTAACAGTATGACTTAACTACTGAGCAATCAGAATTTGTCTTTGAGCTACATCAGGCCGTCACAGCATCGATTTTGACAGTCAATTGCTCCTAACAATGACAATGGTGGAAATCGCCAAAAGCTCAAGGTTTTATACTGAACTGATGTGGACAGAACTCCGATAATGTTTTATGACACAGTGAGTTGCATACAGGGAAAACAAAAAAAAACTGTTATATGCTCAGCTTTTGACCAAAGCCTTCTTCAGAAAAGAAAAAAAATACACACCCATTTACACAAGCAGGCATACATGTCCACTATCTCTGGCCACTCTAGCTGGATTGCAACTGTTGCACTGAACAAAACCAGGAATCTGAAGTGGGGCATGGAATGGGGAGGGAAAGCAGTGTACAGGTAGGGGGGGGGGGGGGGGGAGGGGGAGGTGAGAAGTGAAAAAGAAAGGGAGCATAGACAGGAAAAGTCTGGTGAGTGTGTTGGTTGGCAGAGAGGAAGCGTAATGAGGGGGAGGGTATGTGGATAGGGAGGAGGCTATAGGACAGAGGGGGCAGAAGTTGTTGGGTGGAAGGCTTGGGGATTGTACATTAACGTAGGTTGAGATAATTTCAGCTCACCCGCTGGTCTCTCCCATCCTCTCCCACCCCCATCCACTGCCGCGCCTGTACTTCCATGTCCCACCTGCTCTCCATCTCTCCACACCCGCTCCCAAGGTGGCTTCTGCCAGCTCCCCCTCCCTGATGATGCCCTCCTCCCCTCCATATACCCCTCCCACGAACTTTGATCCTCCCTCCCTCTTCCTGTGTTTGTTCCTTTGGGAACCCTCTCTCCATTCTCTCTCCCTTCCCTCCCTCCTCCCTTTCTCCCCACTCCTCCCCCGGGCTTCCCCTACCCCGTCCCTCCACTCCTCCTCTCATCTCATCTGCCATTGGCATCTTTGCTCTCCCCTCTCCCTCCCCCTCACCCTTCTTCCCCTCCTGGCAGGTCCCCGGACTCGCACACAATACGTGGACATTCGCGCGCCGGAGATCATCGCCATCCGTTTCTCGTGTGTGCCGTCGTGTTTTGTGTTTAGTGTTCACCGTCACGCTCCATCGTTCACATGTGCCATCGATATCATCAGTGTTTGTGCATCGTGTGAACAGTTTGCAGTGTGGATTATCGTCGAGTGTGAACAGCTCCATGTTTTGTATTCTATGTCTACTGTTTTTTTACCCACCATTATGTCAATTATGAGTATTCTTTCTGTTTTTCTTGTTGTCTACTCTCAGGCTGAAGAGTGGCATAGAATGCTGCTGCCAGCCTACCTGTTGTTTGTACAGATGTCAAAATTACAATAAAAGAAAATAATAATAATAATAATTTCAAGACCAAAGAATCTGTTTTTAGGTATAACTCCTGTCTGCGCATTTCAGGAAAGCTGGTGGTCAGGTGGAGGATCCAGATGGCCCAGGCTGTGAAGCAGCCATTAAAATCAAGCATGTTATGTTCAGTTACCCCATCACAGGTCAGGCCACCTCTGAAAGCAGCCATGTTATATACCAGCTCCACTGCAGTCACTGCACAGCTTTTTATATTGGTATTATGTCTACCAACCAGCTGTCTACCAGGATGAATGGCCACTACCAAACTGCGGCCGAAAAAAAGTGGACCACCCTGTGGCACATCATGCAGCTGAACATAACGTGCTTGATCATAATGGGTATTTCACAACCCAGGCCATGTGGATTTTCCTCTCCACAATCAGCTTTTCTGAACTGTGGAGATAGGAGTTATCCTTACAATTCTCCGCTTCCAAAATTATCTGGACTCAGCCTACAGTAACTTCCTGTCCCCACACCCTCCATCCAACAGTTTCTGTCCCCCCCCCCCCTCCCCCATCCTACAACCTCCTCTCAATTCATGTCCTTTTACCCTCACAGTGCTCACTCATGCCCTACATACCTACCACTCTTTTCCCCTCTCTGCTCCTCTCCTTTGCTGCTCTTCTTCTCCCTCCCCCCCTGCCCCTCCCCTCTTCACTCACAGCCACACTAAGCTGTCCAAGTCTTTCCTGGTAAGTTTTACAGTAGTCCCTGCAAGCTCCACCAGAGTCAGTGCTCTTCTCTACCCTGCCTGTGCCCTGCTATCCCTCTCCCTTCCTTGCCCCACTTTTATATTGCTGCTTTTGGTCAATGCTACAACTGCAGTCTGGCTAAAGTGGCTGGAGATAGCGGTCATTTCATTGAGGTAACTCAATGTGTTATCTTTACGGTAAGTCCTCTAGTATCTATTCATGAGTGGTTTCCACGAAACGTGAATAGACTTCCATTGTGGGGTTTGATACAAAGCATTATTGCTTTCTTATGTTAACTATACATAGCCATTTAATACAGTACCTCTCAGAAATCACTATGTGAATGAACTAGAGCCACATTTCACTGAAGAGAGAACTGTTACGAACATTCTGTGGTGGAGAAATTGTTCAGCTGTCTGCTGGTGTTTATGTTAGCTTCTCCGACAGAAGGGATACTAGTTTTTGGGTTTCTATTACTCAAGATTTTTCATGCCTATTACATATATAGCATCTGCCACTTTTTCCAGCATGTTTGGATCACATGGTACCATGTATTATGGCACTCCTAAAGCTTATCCCTATGAAATCACCTAAGGAAAATGTACTTACATACACGAGATGAAGCAATAAGAAACCTGATTGGTCGTTGTGTGCATTTCTGGCTTCGCCAATGATAAAGAGAAAAAAGGGTGAATAACCTTGGGAGTCTCCCTGAAATGCATACAAAATTTCACACTGCTGTGATGGTTAGTCTGGCTGTGAGCCTTCGCAGAAATGGGCCACGTGTCTGAGCTCCATTGGAATTACACTACACTCTAAAGTGGGACAATGTGTTATGATCAAATTCCTCATCAAACTTGGAAAATCCGCCACAACAACTTACAATCTGCTGAAACAAGTTTATGGTAATCAGCATCTATCTCATATGCAAGTTTTCAAATGGGTTAAGAGGTTCAAGGACGGTAGGGAAGATGTCAAAGACGATCTGAAATCAAGCCGTCCTTCCACTCCAAAACCTGAAGACAGTGTGGAGAAGGTCAGAATAATTGTTAGAGAAGACCACCGCCTGAGCATTCAAGCAATTACAGAACTTGCCTGCATCAACAAGAAAGCCATTAGATAGATTTTACATGATGATCTGGGCATGACAAAGGTTTGTACTAAAAGGTTGCCAAGAATCCTCACAAATGAGTGAAAGCAACATCAAGTGGACTGATGTGCTGACACTATTGAAAACATTGAAAATAATCCTGATTACCTCAGCAATGTAATTACATGTGATGAAACATGGATATTCCAATATAATCCAGAGACTAAGCGACAATCCATGCATTGAAAGAGCCGTCAATCCCCTAGGAAGAAGAAAGCGCACATGAGAAAATCAAAATTCAAAGCAATGATGATTATCTTCTTCAATATACAAGGGTTTATCTACATTGTTTGGGTACCTGAAGGTCAGACTGTCAATCAAGCTTATTATGTATCCGTTCCGAAGCCCCTCCATGAACCTGTGTGATGGAGGAGACCAGATCTGTGAAAGAATCGCTTATGAATTCTTCATCAGGACAACATACCAGCTCATAAAGTGATGTTTGTGAGGCGGTTTTTGGCAAGAAATGACATTCATCAATAGCACATCCATTGTATTAACCTAACATAATACCATGTGATTTCTTTCTCTTCTCAAAACTAATGTCTGCGCTCAAAGGAACTGGGTTCAAGTTCATGGATACAGTGAAAGAAAAAGCGATGAGATTCCTCAACAGTGTAGCAGAAAAAGACTTGCAGCACTGCTTCCAACAGTCAAAAATTGGCATGGAGCAGTGCAGGGGTTGGCCAGGGGACAACACTGAAGGGCACAACATATCATTTGTGTAAGTTTTTTCAATAAAGAGTTTTTTATCTCCATGCCTTGTATAGTATACAGATTACAGATTAGTATTTTCCTGAAACGTCCTGGCAGATTAAACTGTGTGTCGAACCGAGACTTGAACTCAGGACCTTTGCCTTTCGCGGACAAGTGTTCTACCAACTGAGCTACCCAAGCACGACTCACGCCCCGTCCTCACAGCTTTACTTCTGCCAGTACCTCGTCTCCTACCTTCCAAACTTTACAGTAGTTCTCCTTCTGTAAAGTTTGGAAGGTAGGAGACGAGGTACTGGCAGAAGTAAAGCTGTGAGGACGGGGCGTGAGTCGTGCTTGGGTAGCTCAGTTGGTAGAGCACTTGCCCGCGAAAGGCAAAGGTCCTGAGTTTGAGTCTCGATGCGGCACACAGTTTTAATCTGCCAGGAAGTTTCATATCAGCGCACACTCCGCTGCAGCGTGAAAATCTCACTCTGGAAACATCCCCCAGGCTGTGGCTAAGCCATGTCTCCGCAATATCCTTTCTTTCAGGAGTGCTAGTTCTGTAGGTTTGCAGGAGAGCTTCTGTAAAGTTTGGAAGGTAGGAGACGAGGTACTGGCAGAAGTAAAGCTGTGAGGACGGGGCGTGAGTCATGCTTGGGTAGCTCAGTTGGTAGAGCACTTGCCCATGAAAGGCAAAGGTCCCGAGTTCGAGTCTCAGTCCGGCACACAGTTTTAATCTGCCAGGAAGTTTCATATCAGCGCACACTCTGCTGCAGAGTGAAAATCTCATTCTAGTATTTTCCTGTCAATTAGAATAATGTTAATTAAAAATAACTGGCATCTCATACAATGATACATGGAATATGTTTTCCAATGTCTACTATATAATTTATCAACAGTCATTAGTAATAACTACAGTCATTAATAATAAATATAAAGATGATGTGTTTTAATTTTAAAAGCATTATGTGTCAGTAACCTATATATTTTTTCATTGTCAACATTATCCTTCAGTTACAAAATAGTAATATTAATTATCTACAGTTAATAATAAGCTGTAATTAATTTATTCAAACATATTATTGAAGTATTCTACTGAAATGTTACAGTACTATGACATATGAAACAACAGTACACTAGATAAAACAGTCAATGCTTGTTATCTGCATTGCCTATTTGATGTTGAGTAGGGTGGAACGATGGGTGAAATGTATTTTCGCAACAATTAAACTGTTGTTACCAAATATCTTTGTCATTATGGCAGATAGTGAATGATACGAGGGTTGTTTTTTAAGTAAGGGCCGTTCGCGCGTATAGTCCCGTAGTTCGCGTGGACGCCGCAACAAGCCAACGCGCCACTTGCCGGCATCCTTCCCGTTCACACTGATGCAAGTTGCAGCTCTGTAGCTGACGTGTACGCATCGCTGTGCTACTTTATAATGTTTACGATTGTTGAATCGCCTGCCGCGTGTGAGATACGGTCAGTGATACGTTTTTTGACCGCGAGAAGCCTATCAGCTGCAGAAATTCATCGTCAGTTAACAGAAGTTTATGGCGTGAATGCAATGAGTGGCGTCAATGGGTTAGAGAGTTTAAAAATGGCCGTCAAAACGTCCATGACGAAGAACGCTCAGGCCGGTGCTCTGTGATCACTGATGATTTGGTGGCCGCAGTCGAAACAAAAATTCGTGAGGACAGAAGATTCACAATTTCCACTCTTTCTTTGGAATTTCCACAAGTTTCAAGATCGGTTTTGTACAAAATTGTGTCTGAAAACCTAAATTTTAAGAAACTGTGTTCTCGGTGGGTACCCAGACTTCTCACAGAGGACCACAAAGGGAAGAGATTTGCCACTTCATTGGACTTTTTGATTCGTTATGAGGAAGAAGGGGATGACATGTTGAGTCAAATTGTCACTGGAGATGAAAAATGAGTTCCCATATCACTCCAAAAAGCAAGTGACAATCGATGGAATGGCGACACACAACCTCACCCGTCAAGATCAAAGCCAAAGAGACGCTTTCAAAGTGCAAGATTATGGCAACTGTGTTCTGGGACTGGCACAGTGTTTTGCTAGTGGACTTTGTGCCACGAGGAACGACAATCAACTCAGATGCCTACTGTGCAACTCTAAAGAAGCTCCACAGAGCAATTCAAAACAAAAGGTGCAGCATGCTGACAAAAGGAGTTTTGCTCCTGCACGATAACGCTAGGCCTCACACCTCTTAAAAGACTCGGGATTTGATTGATTCTTTTGGCTGAGAAGTTTTGGACCATGCACCATACAGCCCCGACCTTGCTCCTAGCGATATTCACCTTTTCCGGTACCTGAAACACCATCTTGGCAGGCAGCGCTTCAATGACGATGATGAAGTGAAAGCGGCCGTGAACTCTTGGCTGTTGGAGCAGGCGGCCGAATTCTTTGAAGAGGGAATTAAAACCTTTGTTGTACGGTATGACAAGTGCTTACATAAACAAGGCAACTATGTAGAAAAATAGGTAAAAGTGTGTAGAATCAGAAAATAAAAGTTTTTTTACAAAAGTATTTGTATCTTTTTTTAAAAATGAAAACGGCCCTTACTTAAAAAACAACCCTCGTATCTAGACGATAGCTACTTCATGCACATAAATATTTAGTACAGCTTTAACTGATATAACATAATCATTACTTAATAAATATTTAACTAATGACAAGACACTGCAGACATTTGTGTGTTGAAGGTTCAAGTGACCATCATGATTGTGGCTTATCTTACTCAGAGCTAACTCTCCAACTGCTAAAGGTCACTCAACAGAAATGGATATTTTTATAACTGCGTAATGAATCATCAAGGTCCTGTCAGGCAGTAATTTTGAAAAGTATAATTGTTCTTTTGTTTGATAATTGTTTTTACTTGACCATCTGTACCAATCATTTACTTGGTGTTCATACTCTACATGTAATAAATGAATTTGGGCTTTGATTTATAGTGTTCAGATATTCCACACGGATACTTAAAGAAAAAGTCACTATCAAATAAATATTACTCAAATTGGATCTATGTTGTGTTGCTTTGCTAACAAGTTTACAAAGCTGCAATTTATAAGAACGGAATTTCATGCCATTGTGTTTTAATATTCAAAATTTGAAGCACCAGTAACATATATTTAAAATTACATATTTAATGGATTATTTATTAAGCAAAGATAATACCAGCTGAGACATATATACATCCAAGTATAGCACAGTAAACAAAAAGAAGTACTGCCATTAAAACTAACTTTTTCAGTTATCACTGTCATAAACTAATTTGGATACTTCTTTTGCATCAAATATCAAGGTGCTAAAATTTCTGGAAACAAGAGTTAGATGAATGTGCAGATGGAACAGCCTATTATCACAGTTGAAGTACAATTATAATGGAGTCAAAAGAAATGGATGCCCAGCAGGCATCTTCAACATGCCTTCTACGCAATGTCAACACTTTTGTTTTCTCATTCAGAAATTCCATCTGAATGTTAGTTGTTTATGAGAATAGCATGTTATGCCTAGTCTAAGGAGAAATACCTGCCAGCGCAAGTCACAATTGGACAGTGGCAGGATAGTGGCTGCAGTTTATCACTGAATGATATTACTGCTCCTAGTGATCTGGATCCCATAACAGTCTTGCAAATACGGACTCAAGGGATTTAAAATAACCACATTCAATGTCATTCAAAATGCCTAATGTGCAAGAATACAAGACACAATGTTTACCATCATTATTCAAAGTTGCTATGGACACACTCTTAAGGATTATAAGGAGAGAAATTACCTGTTGACAGTTATATTAATGAATACTTAACATTACTATTTACAAATTCATCACAACGTAAAATTCTTTTCCATCACAATGTAAAATTCTTTTCCTTTCAGCAAGAATTTTATTGCCTTTTTGAAATTATTCATTTTCAACAGCCTCACCTTACCTGGTAATTTTTTAGCAAAAAACATTGTTATGTGAAGACTTTTTTCTGTCTTCTTCTTGTTAGTCTAGTCCTGGGAAGATTCAAGGTGTTTCGTCTCTTGGTTCCATAAGACGGGATATGTGATCATACAAACTTGTCTTATTGTGAGTGAGGGTAAACTTTTTTTCTTTAAGCCCATTCTACAATAAATATTGGCATTCAGACTGCACATGCACTGGCCATGTTCTTTTTTCTAACAAAAAGAAAACTCTTTTTGCCTCCAGGAGGGTTACCTTTCCCCATTAAACACTGTGAAAGAAAACACAGTAAGCAAGGAATATCTGTTTTCTACAAACCATCCCCCCCCCCCCCTTCCACACCCCCTGGAGTTTGATAGAGTTTTTGCTATGACATTCACCACTTTTAACTTTTAGAGAATATACTTCATTCTTTTAAGTGTGGCTGCTGTTTAGTATTAATTCATTTGACTGCTATCAGGAAGATGCCTTCTCCATCCACATTCCTTCATGTGCTTCAAAATATTTGTAACAATATGGGAGGTAATAAATGTGGTATTGTCAGCATACATTACTGCTTGGAAAGGTAACCATGGCAGGCAGGTAATTCACTACAACAATGAATAAAAAGGGACCAAGCACAGATCCCTAAGGTACTCCTTTTAAGAACATTTACAAAGCAGGATCTTCTTTCTTTTAGGCTGTGGGACAATTTACTTCCATGATACGATTTTAATAAGGCCACTCTCCTTTCTGTTATTCCATAGCATTTAAGTTTGTGTACAAGAATACTGTGTGATAAAGGATTTTGTTACATCTATCAACTTGGCACATGTACGAGTATGTTGTTTTTGTTCAAATCTCTGTAAAATTGTTTTTATTGTGGACTGAATTGCTTTTATTGTAGATTAAGCATTAAGATATTCATAATGGACTCGATTTAACTGGCAACTGTTTTCAAAATATTCATTTTGCTGGGTTTTCATTACCATCTCACTGATATTAAATATTAGCAATAAACCCTGTATCCTTTAAGTAATCGAACTTCATGTATTAGACAGATTCAGACTTCTGATAACTCTACAAAAGAGGTAATGTGTTAACTATTTTATTTTAAGTATGTAAGCAAGAAAAAGTTTAGGGAAGTTTGAAATTAAGTTTCAAGTTTGTTGGAAGTCACTAAGTGCCGTCAATATCAAATACTGGACAAGTACATTCATGTTAAGTTGGTCTCCATTTTAAGCAAAAACAAGTTTTTTTGCAGATCTCAATGTTTATAATGCTGTATCTTCCTAACTCTGAGTTTTAGAATTATATAATTTTGCAGGTACTCTCAGTGATATACACGAACATTCTCAGGGTGAATGCTCAATGTTGCAGTTTTATTGCATGGATAACAAAAATGTAGTTAAGTAATTAACTTTTTCCTTTCATCATTTTTCTGGTGTGTCATTGAGAAAAATTTTCACAAAGATATGTAATTATGTGTAAAGGTTGTCGCTAGAAGAATATTTTCTGGGCTTTTGTGTGTGGTGAGTTACACTGCCTCAACACACGTAGAAAATTTATAGCTGTAATATTTGTCTTATGGTGTTGAACCTCTCACATAAGATTATAACTATTAATGAGCAAATATCATCAGCATTTTTTAAATTTGGTCACTATTCATATGAAATACTGAAAATAAACTTCTGTTGCCCCTGAAAATAGTTAGAAAGGCAACCTGCTACTGGATTCAGTTTCTGTGCCATGGGGTAGTCGCTTAGTGATATAGATTGGATCTGCAGCAATTGGTCTACAATTTTCTGATGACTTCCTGTCTTTGTTTTCATGCACAGGTATAACAGCTGTTATTTTTAAACAGTCCAGAAAGGGCCTTTCCTAAACAGACTGTTTGTGAGCCAGCATAGTGGAAAGTTGGGAATCTCATAACATGTGTTTCTTGAAGTTTTCCTGGCAGATAGAATATTCCAGCTGCCAGTCACTCACCTTGAGGATGGCCATACATTTATCAGCCAAAATATCGAAAGAAGACATAACACTATCCCTCATGATGGGTGTTCATAATAATCTTTATTTGTAGACCATATGGCGGAGATGCTGAGTCGCAGATGGGCGAAGCAAAAATACTGTCACAAAATAAGCTTTTGGATAACAAGGCACACACACACACACACACACACACACACACACACACACACACACACACACACACGCAAATGCAACTCACACACACATGACCATAGTATCTGGCAGCTGAAGCCACACTACAAACAGCAGCAGCAGTGCATGATGGGAGAGGCAACTGGACTGCATGATGGGAGAGGCAACTCGATGGGAGTAAGGAGGAGGCTGGGGCAGGGAGGAGAATAGATAGCAGAGTAGGAGTAGGGGGACAGTGAAGTACTACTGGGGACATGCAGGAATGAGGTGGAGAGAGGGTGGGGCAACTAGGTGCAGTCCGGAGGTCAGACGGAGACCGGGCCTTTCCCTGCAATATGTTCTACGTTCCCGTAAACCCTACTGGCCTCGACCTTCATTAGTCATTGTTCTCACCCATCTAGATGCTTCCCTGTTCCCATTCTAGTAATACACAGCCCTCTATTTTACCAACACACCCAATCATTTTACTTCTCTCCTTTTCCACAACCCCTCCCTCTTTCCTCCCCCCTCTATTTAACCTCCTGATTGCACCTAGCTGCTTTACCCTCCATCCACCTCATCCTTGCATGAAGGTTGAGGCCAAGAGGGTTACGGGAATGTAGGATATATTGCAGGGAGAGGGCCGCCCTCTGTCTGACCTCCCAATTGCACCTAGTTACCCTAGCCTCTCACCACCTCTTCCTTCCCTGCACGCCCCCGGCAGTACTTCACTGTCCCCGACTTCTACTCTGCTATCCCTTCTCCTCCCTGTTGCGGCCTCCTCCTCACCCCCATCCAGTTGCCTCTCTCATCATGCAGTCTAGATGCCTCTCCCATCACGCACTGTCCGCTGCCAGACATTGTGGTCATCTGTGTGTGAGTTGCATTTGCATGATATTGTGTGTGTGTGTGTGTGTGGGGGGGGGGGGGGGTTATATTTTTGACAAAGCCCTGGTTGGCTGAATGCTTATTTTGAGACAGTCTTTTCGTTGTGTCTACATGTGACTGAGCATCTCGGATATAGGGTGAGTAGCAACTATCCTTTTCACAATATTGTTACATTCCATCCTGGATTTTCCTTTCCTCATTTGTAGAGTTGCTTAATATCTTACTACATACATTATATCCATAAAATAAACAGGTTTCCACTTGAACTCAGAACTGTGCTGGCTTGCTTAGAATTCTACTCTTATGTGAGCTAACTAAAGCCAGGGCTCTGACAGCTATTTTATTTCTCTGACTCAACAACACTTACATGAAATTGATCTGGGCTAAGGGTAATAGACAGTCTTCTTGCACATATTCTAGATCTTGCTTTGATGATCTTCCATGCTGGTTTGTATTTGTTACATGACTGAGCTGTGAAGTTATCAAAGGCCTGCTTTTTGGATTTATTTATTTGTGTTCTGTGAAATAGTTTCCGTTCCAGAGAGAGAGGTTTGTAAATACTACTTGTACATGACATTTCACAGTATGACTTTAGTTTATACAGATAAGTAGTTTACCATCTAGTAATGTTTCTTTCGCAGTTTTTCTTTCATCATGACCTCTCAGTATTAGTAGTACAGCAGCATGTGTTAAAGATGGTACAGAAGTATGTAAAAAATTCCCATATGCTTCACAAGGAGTGTGTGTGTGTGTGTGGTTTGAGGTTTTCGGGCACTAAACAGCGTAGTCATCAGCGCCCAAACGCATAGAAACAGGAACACATGCAGTGAAAGGACGAAGATGGACAGCGAACAAGGAGAACGGCTGAAAGACACAGACCTGACGCAGTTACAAATCCTCACATACAGAGGCAAAACAAGAGGAGAAGAAACGCACTAAAAAAGGAAAGGAAACACAAGGAAAAGAGAACAGCAATCGAAGTGAAACAAGTAGGTAATCGTGACTGGTGGACCTCTTACCTAAAGCCTGGGTGAGCCAGTCACCCAGCAGCACATTAAAATCCTCTCCCTAAAACCCGAGGCAACAAATTGGACAGGACACAAAACCGTAAGACCTTAACCACAGTCGTTGCGTCGTCTTGCAAAATAGAGGGCAAATCCGGTGGCAAGGAAACCACCGCCCTCTGGTCAGAGAATAAAGGACAGTCAAGTAAAATGTGGCGGACAGTTATCTGGACGCCACAAGCACTGCAGATTGGGGGGTCCTCCCGCCAGAGTAAAAAACCGTGCGTTAAGGGACAGTGCCCGATGCGGAGGCGAGTGAGGAGAACCTCATCGCGCCTGCACGACTGGTAGGACGTACACCATGGCCGCGTGGTGGCCTTGACCAGACGCAGCTTATTTTCACCGACTGCCAGCCACTCCTCTTCCCATTGACGCATCACACGAAAACGAAAAAGGGAGGTAACAGCATGGAGGGGGACGGCACATTCAACAACGTGAGGGAGGGAACATGCATCTTTGGCAGCCACATCCGCCAGTTCGTTTCCCCTAATACCCACGTGCCCCGGCACCCAGCAGAAAGAAACCTCCTTCCCCTGCCGTTGCAGGTGGAGCAGGGCATCATGGATGTTCTGGACGACCGTATCCGCTGGGTACAAGTGTTGCATGGTCTGAAGGGCACTCAGGGAGTCAGAACAGATGAGAAACTTAGGACTGGGAACACATCTCATCTGCTCCAATGCCCGCAAGATCGCACACAATTCGGCATCAAAGATGGTAAACGCTGCAGGAAGCCGTAACTTGACGACTCGATCAGGGAAAACAACAGCACAACCAACAGAGTCCCCCTGTTTAGAGCCATCCGTAAATACTGGTACATGGTCGGCATGCTGGTTTAAAACATCGTAAAATAAGGAGGTAAAAACAAACGCAGGAGTGCAGCTCCTCCGGTACTCTGACAAGTCTAAAAGGACGCTGGGCCTCTGGAGCAACCAGGGAGGCAGGTGGGTAAAACCCTGGAGTTGGGGTGCCACACGCTTCACACCAAGGGACTCAAGCAAATGCTTGGCACGAATCCCAAATGGTCTCGTTGCCCTTGGACGACTGGAAAAGAGACGTTCCATAGGCGGTCGGGCAACAGTAGGGTATGCAGGGGAGGTAGGACAGGCAAGGAATTGACACACCCGTCGCACCATGAGGAGTTTCCGCCGGATGGCGAGCGGCGGTTCCCCTGCCTCAGCACACAGGCTGGGGATGGGACTCGTACGGAAGGCACCAGTAGCCAGCCTGATACCCTCATGGTGTACTGAGTCAAGAATCTTCAGATACGAAGGCCTTGCTGACCCATACACAGCACTGTGTAGTCAAGACGCGACCGGACGAAAGCCCTATAAAACTGCAGCAGACGTGCCCGATCTGCTCCCCAGGACCGACGGCTCAGACACTTCAAAATATTCAGCGCCTTCAGGGCCCGCACCTTGAGGTCTTTAAGGTGCGGCAACCACGACAACTTGGAATCAAAAGTGAGGCCCAGGAACCTCACAGTGTCTCTAAAAGGAAGAATGGTGTCCCTCAGACGCAATTCAGGGGAGGTAAAAGCACGTCAAGAACGATTAAAATGAACACACACACATTTGTCTGCAGAAAAGGTAAAACCCATCTTCGCAGTCCATGCCTCTAATCGCTTTATTGTAAGCTGCAGCTGCCGACTAGCAGTGACAAAACTGGAGGAAGAACAGAAAACAGCAAAATCGTCCACAAACAAGGAGCACTGGGCAGGACTCCGGATAGTGGACGTGATACTGTTAATGGCGATGGCAAAGAGGGTGACACTTAAAACGCTTCCCTGAGGGACACCATTCTCCTGCACATACAAGTCAGATAGCACATTACCAACACGATATCGAAAGAGGCGGCGGGAACGAAAGGACCGAATGAAGATGGGGAGATGGCCACGAAAGCCCCACTGATGGAGTTGACTGAGGATAAGGCGGCGCCAAGTAGTGTCATACGCCTTATTAATGTCAAAGAATACACCTAGACAATGCTGGTTACGTAGGAAGGCCTGCTGGATGGCCGCCTCAAGCAGGGTCAAGTTGTCTATAGTTGAACGACATCTCCGAAAGCCACACTGAGAGTGGCTAAGGAGCTGCCTGGTCTCGAGCAGCCAAACCAGGCGACGGTTGACCATGCGTTCCAATGTCTTCCCAACACAGCTCGTCAAAGCAATACTCCGATAACTACTGGGATGCATTCAGTCCTTTCCTGGTTTGAGGAGGGGAACCAAAATCGCCTCCCTCCACGAGTCAGGGAACGTGCCGGATGACCATATCATATTAAAACAATTCAGGAGTACTTCCTTGGATGGCAGCAACAAGTGCTGCAGCATGCTGTACAGGATTTGATCATTATCACCTGGCGCAGTATCATGAGCCACAGACAGCGCCGAATCCAGTTCCCATATTGTGAAGGGGCAGTTGTAGGGTTCAGAATTTGGAGATCGGAAGTCCAAGTGATCCCTCTCGATGGCAGTGCGGTAGCGGCAGAAATCTGGATCACAGTTAATAGTGGCAGTAGATTCGGCAAAATACATGGCCAGTGTCTGGGCAATGTCTCTCGGCGCCGTGTGTAGACAATCCTGATGCAGCAATGCCGTGACAGGTAGTTGGCTGCGTTTCCCGGAAATCCTCCTGATGGCTTCCCATACTTTTGTAGAACTAGTGGAGCGGGAGATGGAGTTCAGGAACGATTGTCATGACCATCGTTTGCTCTCTTTAATCACTCGCCGCGCCTTGGCCCTTGCCACCCGAAAGGCCGCAAGATTGTCAGCTGAGGGACGGCACTTGAAGCGGCGCAGAGCTGCACGGCGGGTTCGGATGGCTGAGCGGCACTCAGTGGTCCACCAAGGGACAGGGCGCCTCTTGGGATGACTTGAGGACCGTGGGATCGACAATTCAGCAGCATGGGAGATCACGGCTGTAACATGGTCGACCCATTCGTGGACGCTGGCACGGTGTTCCAAAACAGCTAAATCGCTGAAAAGTGTCCAGTCAGCTCTGCAGAGGTGCCACCTGGGCGGCACTGGTAATGCCACAGTCTCATCCAGGAGGCGAATCCAAAGGGGGAAGTGGTCACTAGAATGGAGGTCAGCGGCAACCTCCCACAGAGCAGAATCCGCGAGTGCTGGAGAGCAAAAGGAAAGGTCAATAGCTGACGACGACCCAGAAGCAGTACAGAAATGAGTGGGAGCACCAGAGTTGAGGATGCAAAGTTCTTCGGATGCCATGAGGCTTTCCAGAATGCGACCCCTGGGGCAAGTAGTCGTAGAGCCCCATAAGACATTATGAGCATTGAAGTCCCCCAGAAGGAGAAATGGGCGGGGGAGTTGGGTAATAAGGTCTGTGAGAGCCTCAGAGTCTATTGCATCCTGAGGCGGTAAGTAAACGGAACAAATTGTGAGCCTCCGCCCCACAAGAAGGTCAACTGCAACTGCTTGCAGGTCCATAACGAGAGGGAGCTCAGATGAGTGGTGCATGTCATGGACAAAAACCGCAACACCACCCTTTGCCCTTTCCCCCATCAGATCATCTTTTCGATACACGGTATAGCCCCGTAAAGAAGGAGCATCAGTGGCCCGGAAATGTGTCTCTTGGAGACATAAGCACAAGGGGCGCTCTCGTACAAGGAGTAGTAATTCGGCCACATGCGTCCTGAACCCATTCAGGTTCCACTGTAATATGGGAGCCAGTGATCAGGGTGGCTGAATTTTCACCCTGCCCCTGTGCTTTGGAGGAGAGCCCGTACTGGCCGGAGATTTATTCCTGGGGCGAGAAGATCGCCCCCGGTCGACATCAATGTCCATCAGCTCCGATGGCGACCCAAGGGAGATGTCAGATAGTACGATGGCATCGTCATCGGACTGACCCTGACTAGTCTCCTCAGGTGGCAAAACCTTCACCTTCGGCGTCTTCGTCTTGGGGGGCTTAGACTGCAGTACCTTGTCAACAGTTGGAGCTTTACTCGCCTGGGCAGAAGGTGCCATATGGGGAGGTGCAGGAAGTACCCCAATGTCAGCAACCACGGCCTTGTCCGACGTTGTGGGGAGAGCTGCAGGTTGCAAAACAACCGCAGCAGCACAAGTGCACTGGCAAATGCAGGTATTAGTGCTGACACTAGCAACCTCCGTTTGTGTAGCAACAGTGGCCAACTGTACCGGTTTCTGCAGAGTGGAAGCGAAAGATGATGTAAACACAGGAGGCTGCATGGCCTTAAAGAGCTTCTTGGCCTCACCATAGGGGATGCGCTTAGATGTTTTGATCTCCTGTATCTTCCGTTCCTCGAGATAGATGGGGCAGACCCAGCTCCAGACAGGGTGACTCCCAGAGCAATTCACGCACTTAACAGGCGATGAACAATCGGCTCTTTCATGGGCAGGCTGACCACATTTACCACAAGCGGCTATCCCATTGCACCCCAATGTAGTATGCCCAAAGCGCTGACATTTAAAACAGCGCATTGGGTTGGGGAAATATGGCCGTACTGGTAAACGTAAGAAACCCGCTTTAACGTGCTCTGGGAGTCTCGGGCAATTGAACGTGAGAATAAACGAGTCGGATTTGACTAGGTCCCCATCGACTTGTTTCATAATATGCTGCACATCGACAATACCTTCGTCAGCCCACTCAGATTTCAACTCGTCCTTGGGGATATCCACCAAGTCCCTACATGTCACAACACCCTTACTATAGTTCAAAGTGGAGTGGAGCTCGGTCTCGATAGCGTACTCTGCGAGACAGGTTGCTTTCCTAAGAGAAGTGACTTGACGGGAACTAGGAGTTTCAACTAACAGAGTCCCATTGTGCAGACACTTCACAGATTTCAGTGTTCCTGCAATTCCATCAAGACCCTTGTGGATGTAAAAGGGAGAAACTCTCTCAAAGCTACCTTCCTTCCGGTTGACAATCAAAAACACATTCTGATTATTAGCATGTGCTCTGTTACGACAGTCTGATAAATCTCTAGTAACACCAGGAGCTGGAGGACTCGCAGCATGAAGTCGCTTTTTCGATGGGGTGTGTTTTCCTACCAGTGGGCCACCCAATCCACTGGTAGGGGGAAATGTAGAGGTCGAAGGGTCCATTGTGGTCCCACGAGCAGCTAGGGAACTAAAGGTCCGCTCAGACAGAGCCCCGCGTGCCTGACTAAGCCTTATACAACTGGGGTGCGGCAGGTGCCCCAGAGGTTGCCCGCTTGCGACTGTTCCACCCCAACAGCCATGCATCTTATAGGCGCGCAGCACACCGTAAGATTGAGGGGTTTTTATAGAGGTTTACCTTCCTCACAATCCAGGCGATCAAGCCAAGATTACCATTCCCCGCAGCACACAACATTCCACCGCTGCGCCATGCGGTGGTCGCTGAAGCATGTCCGGGGTTTACGGTGACAGGAGACTGGCAGCGCTGACCAGTCCCCAGCTCAGGACCCCGGGGTCGCCAAGCCCGTACTCAGCAAATGAATGCTGAGCCCCTGAGGGGGCTTCACAAGGAACCTGATACATGTTGAAAATAAAACTTCAGTCAATACACTGCAGCTCCAATTTGACATTTGTTATTGTGTATCACGCAGGCCCTTCTACAAGACACAGCCTTATCAAAAGCACAGCCAGTGCTGAGTGTGAGAGTTTACATGCTCCAGTGAAGTTGAGGGCTATGCTGGTGATGGTACAGCTAATGGCATGGTCATCCATCTGGGCAGGTCTCAACAGAGGAGCCAGACAAACTGTGTTTCACATGGAGGTGTGGGGGCTCTATAGGCACATGGATGCCAACCCTTCCTAGTGGAGTAAATATAAAAGGAAACTCCTGGTCCTTGAGGTTTGGGATGAGCGTAGGGATAACAACCCAATCTCATAAAACGTAACTGTTGTCGGTACAACACTTCAGCCTCTGAAGGATGTGGATAACAAGATGATGACCACTGAGGGCAATGGTTAATGAGAAGGAAAATGAATATTACAATATCCACCTAGAACGTGAGGACACTTACGAGATCTGGAAAATTGTCAGAAATCAAAGAAGAAATGGATAAGTATAGAGTGAAAATAGTGGCACCATAAGAAATATGGTGGAAAGGGCAGGAATGATATAACATCAGGGAAACATATGCTGATGAGTAGTGGAGGGGATATAGGCCATCATGGTACCAGCTTTCTTATATGTAGGTAAATCAAGGCAAATGTAATTAATTTCACAGAAAATAGTACTAGGTTGTGTTCTTTGAGATATCTACATCTACTTTTTAGGACAAAAGTTCTTTTTTTTTTTTAACCTGCAATGATATTTGACCATGATCCAACAGAGGATGCAGATGAAGATGAGAACAATGCATTTTATTCCAAACTGCACAAGGAAATCATCAAAGCTCCAAGACATGATGTGAAAATGATTCTTGGGGGTCTGAATGCAAAAACAGGGAAAGAAAACATAATATGAAAAGAAAGACTCTATGAAGTCAGTAATGATACTGGCTAAGGCTAATAGATTTCACCAGTGAGATGACGATAATAAAAAGCATATGGCATTCAAGGAAAGATATTAAGAAGTGCACTTGGGCAACAGAGCTACATGAAACCAAATAGACCACAAAATTTCTGATAAGGTGCACATCAGACAATATGGCATTTAGTAGCTGCAGACAGGTGGACATGACACAGATCAGTACTTGGCATGGAACAGATATAAGCAGAAGATAGATCTGGCAAGAAACAAAAAGAGTAGAGGAAAAGCAAAAACACAATAGAGAAAATATTCAAATTAACAAATAGCAGGGAGAACACAAGAAGAAATTAGAAAAATGACATTATTATGAAAAGGATAAATTACCTGCATACTGCAGAGATGTTGAGTTGCAGATAAGCACAACAAAAACACTGCCAAACAAGTTAGTTTTGGGCAAAAAGGCCTTGGTCGCAGTTAGACAGCACACACACACACACACACACACACACACACACACACACACACACACACACACACACACGCACGCACACACACACACACGTCAACTGTCTCTGACTGCTGAGGCCAGTCTGGCTGCTGTGAGCAAGTGCTCTGCTTGAGTACTCACACAGAAACTGGCTACCAGAAGAAAAGACTGAGGCAGTTTTCATTGACCCGTCCGCAACACGATTTGGCATCCACACACGTATGTGTGATTCTTTGTGTGTGTGTGTGTGTGTGTGTGTGTGTGTGTGTGTGTGTGTGTGTGTGTGTGTGTGTGTGTGAGAGAGAGAGAGAGAGAGAGAGAGAGAGAGAGAGAGAGAGAGAGAGAGTTCTCTAATTCTGATGAAGGCCTTTTTGGCCGTAAGCTAAACTTATTTGAGAGTCTTTTTGTTGTGCCTATCTGTGACTCAGCACCTCTGCTCTATGGTGAGTAGTAATCTGTCCTTATCATAATATTGTCATTATTCTGGCCTGAATCTTCTATTAGAAGAAATCAGAAGAGATTCTTATGGGAAGAAAAAACACGTGGAAGGAAAGGGATGTGGAAAGTACATAGGAGACACTGAAAACAGCCATAAGTCTAGCTGTGGAGGAAGTACTCAGGAGATTTGAGCACAAAAGAACAGTTAAACGGTTCAACAATGAGTGTTCACTGGTAAATCCAAGAGGGAAATGAAGCAAGGCAAAGAATGTTGCAAAGGAAAACAATGTAACTGTCAGAGAAGTATACAGAGAAGAGGAAAAGAGTAGATAAATTATGCAGGGTGAAGAAAAGGATGTATGAAAGGCTGAAAATAGAGCAGTTGGACGAAATGAGGGGCAGTAAAGAGATGTAAAGATCTAGAGGAGAGCAGTCTTCTACAAGGATAAAGATGGAAAACTAACTGGAGATAAAAGCAAAGAGTTGGGAAGATGGCAAGAGAACTTTGCTGAGTTACCCACTGGAAAGGGGGGGGGGGGGAGGGGAGATAACAGTGAGAAAACCTTGCATGAGGAGGAGGAACTGTACTTTCAACTGGAATTAGAAGTGGAGAACCAGGAAGTCGAACCACCAGACTTACAGGAAGAGAAGAATGCAATTAAAAAGCAGCAGCAGCAGAAGAAGACAGCATAGAAAAATTACTAAAATTCGTGGGGAAAGAAGATGGTGATGGCTGTTAATGAATTCATAAAGGTAATATGGACAAAGGAAGAAATGCTTAAGGATTGGAGCATGGGGATAATCTGCTCATTACCTAATGAAGATGATAAATCAGAGTGCAGAAGTTACCATGGAGTTACTCTCTTGGATACAATGTATGATGTGTATAATAACATTTTAGTATCTTGAATAGAATGCTGGATGAAAAGAGTACTGGGAACTATCAGGAGGTTTTTATGAGAATCAGATCCTCAATGGACCAGATACTTTTTTATGGGCACAAGTGTTAGAGAAATTTTATGAATATGACAAGAAACTGCAACAGCTCAACATCGATTTTAAACTAGCATATGGCAGTCTGGATATGAGTTAAGATTCTCCAAATCATGAAAGATTTTAGAATCTCACCACTAGTGAGGATGACAGAAATAACAATGAAAACAACATGTAATTATGCAGACTTTCCCGGTCCATTAACAGATCAAATTCTTGTCCGGTCTTGAGCCGGATCAAACTGTCATCTGCACATGATATTTCTGTGGTCCACCTGGCCACCATCATTAGATGATAACAGATTTCAAGTTCAGAACAGAACCAGAGTTGTCAGGGGAGTTCCATGTAGAGGAGCGAGATGTGATCTCTGCGCTAATCTTTTAATTTTGCACTAGAGAAGGTAATTTGGCAAATGCTAACATACCAGGGGGGAATAAAAGTGAAGTGCAAGTCCAGGTGGTGGCTTACACAGATGATGCAGCATTAATTGCAAGGAATGTCAAAACTTTGAAGGATAATTACACATAACAAGAAGCAGCATAAAAGTTAGGTTTTACAGGCAAAACAAAGTATATGATGATGAGAGATCCCCGTAGGGTGTAGATAAGGAACTTCAATAAAAATAAGTGGGAAGGAATATCAAAGAGGAAAGTGTTTCAATATCTAAGTTCAATAATAACAGAAAATAATAGGCCAGCAGTAGAAATTCAAGAAAGGACAGTATATGAAAATCAATTCCATTACTGCTTGCAGAATATGTTTAAGTCCAGAAACATTAGTAGGAATACACAAATAAAAATATATTTGACTATATTAAAACCTGCCAATGGCCTTGTGGCAGTGGTAACACCGGTTCCCATCAGATTACCGAAGTTAAGTACTGTCGGGCTGGGCTAGCACTTGGATGGGTGACCATCCGGTCTGCCAAGTGCTGTTGGCAAGCAGGATGCACTCAGCCCTTGTGAGGAAATATGATGAGCTACTTGATTGAGAAGTAGCAGCTCCGGTCTCATAAACTGACAAACAGCCGGGAGAGCAGTTTGCTGATCACATACACCTCCATATCTGCATCCAGTGACAACTGTGGGCTGAGGATGACACGGCAGCCGGTTGGTACCGTTGAGCCTTCCGAGGCCTGTTCAGACGGAGTTTTAAGTTTTTATATTAAAACCTATATGTAAGACCTATAGTTACTAGACAGGCAAAATACCCTCAGACTTTGAGAAGAATATAATAATTGCAATTCCTAAGAAAGCATAAAAGCAAACCTGGGGGAAGATCAGTTAAGACTACAGAGAAATATAGGAACACGTAAGGCAATACTGACTCTACAACTTCTCATAGAAGATAGGTTAAGGAAAGGCAAACCTATGTTTATAGCATTTGTAGAATTACAGAAAGCTTTTGATGATGTTGACTGGAATACTCTCTTTCAAAGTCTAATGGTGGTGGGGGTAAAATACATGGAGCAAATGGCTGTTTACAACTTGTACAGAAATCAGACGGCTATTATAAGAGTCAAGGGGCATGAATGGAAAGCACTGGTTAAGAAGGGAGTGAGACAGGGTGTAGCCTATCCCCAATGTTGTTCAATCTGTATACTCGGCTAGCACTAAAGGTAGCAGGAGAATTATTTGAAGCAGTAATTAAAGTCCAGGGAGAAGAAATAAAAACTTTGAAGTTTGCTGACGACATTGTAATTCTGTCAGTGACAGCAAAGGACTTGGATGAGCAGTTGAGCAGAATGGACAACATCATGAAAGGATGATATAAGATGAACATCAACAAAAGCAAAATGAGGACAATGGAATGTAGTTAAATTAAACCAGGTGGTGATGAGGGAATTAAATTAGAAAATGAGACACTTAAATTAGTAGATGTGTTCTACAATTTGGGCAGCAAAGTAACTGATGATGGTTGAAGTAGAGAGGGTATAAAGTGTAGACTAGCAATAGCAAGAAAATCGTTTCTGCAGAAGAGAAATTTGTTAACATCAAGTGAAAGTATTTTTATGGAGCGTAGCCATGTATGGATGTGAAACATTGGTGATAAACAGTTTAGACAGGAAGAGACCAGAAGCTTTAGAAATATGTTGCTACAGAAAAATGCTGAAGATTAGATAGGTAAATCACCTAACTAATGAGGAGGTACTGAATAGAATTAGGGAGAAAAGAAATTTGGGGCACATCCTGACTAGAAGAAAGGCTCGGTTGGTAGGACACATTCTGAGGAGGGTAAAAATCGTAGAGGAAGACCAAGAGATGAAAACGGTAAGCAAATTCAGAAGGTTGCAGGTTTCAGTAATGACTTGGAGATGAAGAGGCTTGCATAGGATAGAGAGGCATGGAGAGCTGCATCACACCAGTCCAGATTTTGTGAAAGATATTTCGTGCAGTGGGAGAGGAAGAGGGGTGGATATGGACAAACACAGAATTATAGGCAGACAGATGAATTTGTACCGACAAAACAAACAAGGAAGAATAAGATGGGCTCACCATGTACAGAGAATGCCAGAAACTCCATAGTGTTAAAAAAGTGTTTATAGGAAAACTCAAGGGGAGAAAGAAAAGAAGAAGACCCAGGAAAAGGTAGCTTGAAGATATAGAAGAAGACCTTAAATCAACGAGAATCAGGAACTGGAGAAGGAAAGCAATGGACACAGACCAAAGGAGACAGGTGAAACAGAAGGTCGAGGTTCAACAAGGATTGTTGCATTCTCCTGTGAGTAAGTATATCATGAGTGGTCTCACTGCCCAGTCTCAAATGTATGACTTTTTCACACTACAGACAGCCTCAGAAGTAGCCTATCATGGTTTTTCATCATTGACTTGATGATATCCAAGTGAGTATGATGTTCACGTTCACACCTAGACCAGATGAAGGCCACTGTAACTGTAGCTGAAATATTGCTTTGTGACAGTTATTACAATATGATGTGGTACTATACCCAGAAATCTTTCATGTTAAATCTCCACCTCAGTTTCAAATAACACTATCTAGGCAAACATTCTGTCTAGTAATTTTATCACTGAAGCAATAAAAGTTATGTGAACTCAGATTATCCAGAAAAAGTCTAATCTTAGAACTTTTCCCTGGCACACCTAATTTAATATCACTATATATTAATATTCTCCCACCTTATTTTAAGTAGTGATAGTAACAGATTTTCCATGTACTCCATAAGGCCTTTTAAAAGTCTGTTCGTGTGCACATTACAATCAATTTGTTATGTGGAAAATGTTTAATATCTATTACTTTGACTTATGGGATATATGCTCTAATACATAAGGGGCATGCAAATGAAACCAGTCACTAGCGTAAAGTAATGGTAATGATTTTATTAACTCGAAAATGTAGTTAACACAGTATACGTACTCAAACGTAGTCGCCAAAACTGTTGGCACATTTATCCTGTTGCGACACTAGTCAGTCGATTCCATCCTAGAAGCAGCTAGTAGGCTGCTGTTGGATTCTGGCCTGGACCTAGTCACACACTTTATCGTCTGTGGGTATATATGTCTGCAAATAGCTTGTTTAAGTTAAAGCGAGCTTTAGCTTTAGCTTTAGCAAGACTAAAACACTCACTTCCACAGCCATTTCTGCTGTGATGACACGATGAGCCTGTCCAGGACAAGCATCATCTTCCAGTGACTTGTGCCCCTCAAGGAATCATTTGCGCCATTCTACAATACTTGAATGACTCAGACAGTACTCACTGTACACAGACTTCATTCACTGAAACATTTCAAGGCCTCCAACTCCCTCCACCGCCAAAAATCAAATTACTCCTTGTCGTTCCTGCTTACTCGCCTGCATGTTCAGTAGTGGACAATAACTTGCATGACCACCTTCTCTTTGGCGTGAACCCACACTAGTGCTATGCAACATGAAATGGTTCACACACATCAGTCTCTCTACCAATAGATGGCATGACCATACCCACAGTTACATGGTGCCACCTTACGTGTAAGGCAAAGGTAGACACACTGATCAGGTTTCATTTGAATGAACCTCATACTACATCAAGTCTGTAGTAAACTAGGTAAGGTTGTACAGACAGCTGGAGTGTACAAAATGCATTCCTTTTCCCCATGATGGTGGTTAATGTGCTTCCTAAATTTGCAATAATTCACTATTACCGTACACAAATTAGAATTTTTACCATTGGCAATATTTTTTTAACAAGTTAATGATGCTTTAGATTTTGTGAAGCATGAGATCCTAAATAACCTCACGCAAAAATAAAAAATCAAGGAGTAGCCAGCAAAGAAGATCATCATTTGTATATTACCTGAATGATAAAAAGCACAATAGATCAGCTCTATGACTATGGCATAGCAACAGGCACTGTTGACTGTCAAGTAATAAGATCTGTTGGAACACAATATTTTATCTTGATCTCCATATTGTTTGCAATGACCACCCACTGGAGTCTCACAAGATAATGATTTTCGCATATCATGTATGTATAATCAAATTAACCCTCGAGCAGTCATGCTGTTTTCTATAACATGAGTAGGTACACGACGTACTTTGTATACATGTAAAGAACAGCTGTCATTGTGTTACCAAGATAAACATGTATGAGAAAAATCACAGTTTAATTTCAGTCTAATGAAGTGATGCTAAATTAAACTTACATTATATGAGCTACAGTGATGTTTAACTAAAAAATAGTAAACTTTCATTATATCACTCTGTTGCCATGGACAGGTGTTGTCCCACTGTAATGACCCACTCAAATCATTAAATGGCATAGCTGCATCAGTTCTCTGCTAACCACTTATTCAGTTAAGATGGTGTCTAGTTTAGGACACCTATGTCCATTTTCAAACCATCAGTATTGTAAGTGTGACAATACAGGTGAAAGGCAACATTAAAAATTGTCTCTGCAGTGATTATCAAAGTGTCACTAGGGCTGACTCAACAACTGTAAATAGACAACACAGGACAGACGCTGGAGTTCTCCAACTGCAAGAGGAACTTTTGTACAAAGGCTTTCGCCTGTATTGTCACAATTACAATATGGATTAAATCTAAAAATCAATAATCCAGGATGGAATAATGACAACATTATGAAAACAATAGACAGCAACTCACCATATGGAGGAGACACTGACTCAGAGACAGGCACAATGAAAAGACTCCTATACATTTAAGCTTTTGGCCAAAAGGTCTTCTTCCAAAGTAGAAAACTCACACATATCCACATCTCACACACACACTACTGTCTCTGGCACTGTGGCAAGATGCGGAAAACATCTCTGTCTGATTGGAGCAGCAATCTGGCTTGGGCGGTGGGGTAAGGAAGAGACACGGGATGGGAAGGCGGAGGAATAGCAGGGATGGTGTAGTGCTGCTTGTGGGATTATTTAAGAGCTGTGTATTACTACAAAGGGAGCAGGGAATGGGATAGGTAGGTGGAGGAGAAGAACTAGCAAAGACTGAGACCAGAGAGTTACAGGAATGTAGGATATATGCACAGGGAATGTTTCCACCTGCGCAGTTCAGAAAAGCTGGTGTTGGTAGGAAGGATCCAGACGGCACAGGCTATAAAACAGTCACTGTAGTGAATCACACTGTGTTGGGCAGCATGTTCAGCAAGTGGGTGGTCCAGCTGACTCTTGGCCACAGCTTGTTGGTGGCCATTCATGTAGACAGAAGTGAACCCCTGTAGCCAGATGGTGGGTATGTGGGAGGTGGTAGGTGACTGGAAGGACAATGCACAGGAGACCTGTTTCTGTACAAGGTTGGTATGCTAATTTTATTCATTGAAGGCCTCAGTGAGACCATTGGTATGTTTGGAGGTGGACTGCTCATCATTACAGATATGATGACCACGGGTAGCTAATTGGTGACATCTCCCACCACATTGTGGACCTGAGGACAGCTCGGACCTGTCTCCTCTGCCACCTCGCCTGGTCTTTCCTTTTTTACTCTGTTTTTAGTTACTCTAAGATCAAGTAACTCTTTTTTCCATTGTACCCTGTTTTACTTTATTGGTAGTGCTCTTCAAATGCCATTCCATTGAAGGAGAGTCCCAGTTTCAAGTGCATGAGAGAATGAACAAAGTGCTTGAGAGGACATCCAGGTCCTGGTGAAAATAATAAATGTAAGAGAACTGTGGATCATTAGGCAGGCAAGGGACTAAGTTCCTTGTTCATGAGGTACTTCACCTGAAGTTAGTGGCATCATCCAGAATTTTGATCAATTATGATAGACAGTAAGAGCAGCAAAATTGAGACACTGAAAGCAATATTGATGCCATACATGAGAAATAAGTGAACAAGGGGGTACAAGGATTGGGCAGAGCTGTAGCCACATTGCACATGACACACTCCCTTCTCCCTCTCCCCCAAGGCTCAGCATGTGACAGGAGGCATCCCTCCCACAAATGTCACATCCCAATCCATTATAGTCAAAATATTAAAGAAGGGAACAGAACTCATTCTCTCATAGGAAGTATAAAAACCTGTTCAATTGTTGTTTCATCATCAGCTGCAATAAAAGGTACAGAATCTTTTAAGAATAAAAGGTATGGAATCTTTTAAGATCTCTCCTTCAATGGAATGGCATATGAAGAGCACTACCAAAAAAGTAAAACAGGGTACAATGCAAAAAGTGTTACTTGATCTTAGAGTAACTAAAAACAGAGTAAAAAAGGAAAGACTAGGCGAGGTGGCAGAGGAGACAGGGCCGAGCTGTCCTCAGGTCCACAATGTGGTGGGAGATGTCACAACATCAATCACCCCAACCCCATGCTGAGATAGTTTAAGTCATTAGAACTGAGAATAAAAAGCACTTTCTTGGAAGAAACGAAGAACGTCCAACATTCGGGGCAAAGAATTCAGATGACTATGCTTGACGTGGAGATCCAGATTGGTGGGGCATTTCAGTAGAATGTGTGTTACTGTCCACAAGATTCTGCAACCAAAATGTTGGGATGGCTCATTACATGAGACAAAACTACTCGTTAATCTGGTGCGACTGATGTGGAGGTGACATAGGACAGTGGATTCCTATGCTTGGCAAATTTTGAAAATGAAACAATCATGGGGAACAAATAACTACATGGAATAATAAAATAGAAAAAATGCAGATTAAATTGAAATGGAATGATCCAAGTCAATCACATAAAAGCATTTTCTCACCAACCATCTCAGATTTGGATGAAACCTGGCTTATGTGTTCTCCCTAAGGAGAAAAGCAACCATACCAAATTTTAGGATTTAATCTCTTGATGTAATTTATAATATTTTAAATTTTGAAAGCTATGTCTTTTTTTTAACATTATGATTGCACACATGACATTTGCTAGCATATTGAAAATAAAATATTTTATTTATCATCTAAACAATACAAAATTTGGGGGTTACATGCCCTAGACAGAACAGACACTATGAAATGGCAATGGGCCAGTCATGCTGCCAGAAGAAACCATGGTCACTAGGTAAAGGCAGTTCTGGAATGGGGTCCAATAGACAGAAACAGACCATGAGGGAGACCGTCAGACTGGTGGAACAAAGACTTGGGAAGAGCATCACATAATGTTAGAAATGGGTGGTGGTGGTGGTGATGATGATCATACTCTGTAGCATAAGGAATGTAGAAAAATATATCATATCTTAAAGTAAAACTATCTAGGCAGGAATAAAGTGTATACTTACATTTTTTATATTAGTTTGTAAAAAATATATGAGTGAAAATAAAATGAATGCAGTTTTTTTTCCTTTATTAATTTCCATTTTCCTAACAAATAACAGTTTTTAATTTTTTCTTGGGAACCTAAAAAAACCACTGAAATTTCAACAGTCCTCAATAATTTAGTTTGGACCTAACAGAAATTTTGACTGATTAAACTTATTAAAGAAACAGGCTCAGCCAAAAGTGTTTTGAAAAATCTCAGTTTAATCCAATATATTTACACAACAATATATAACTACGTATGTAGAATGCATTTCAATATACCAACTAGGTAAAAGTACAACATGCATCTCTCCATAAAAATGTGAAGCTTGCAGCAAAAGAATAACATGTGATAACTGTAAAGATCAAATTACTGAGCTAAATGAAAGCATTACTAATTTATAGTTTATAATTGATACTCTGAAAATGGATATTTCAAAACTATGAGAGGAAAAATGTGAAATGAACACGCTAAAATTTCCAAATGACAGTTTGTTCATTTTGTGCAAGTGGACAGAAGCCACAAACTAATAGTTAAAAATCAAGAAAACTGTAAAAGCAATGTAATTTTGATGCACAACTTCTTTCAATTACTTCTATAATAGATTATAGAAATGCATTATGCAGTTGTTGTGAACCATATGAAAAGAAAAAGGATAGTGTGAAAAATGTGGGACAATAAATTTTATGGAAACAGATAAATAAGAGATCAAACATGAATGTGGTCAATGACATTTTGTAGACTTTAAATTGTTCTTATTACAGTAGATGTACCAAATAGCTGCTTATAATAAGTGATCTTTATTTATGATATACTGTTTTGGCTTTGTCAGCATTTTCAAGCATGTCCAGACTGATGTGACATCCAAATTACATTGTTAGTGGACTTCCTTGTACCTGTCACTGTTTTAATAAGATTGTTAAGTGATGTCAATATGTTGAAAACAAACTATTAATTTCAATGTGACAATAGTTTGACAGATCCACTCTTATGACACTATACGGTTACATATAGCGTCATAAGAGAGGGGCACTATATGCTTACATATGGCATCGTAAGAGTATAACTGTCAAACTGCTGTCACATCATAATTAACATTTCATTTTCAACATACTGACATCATTTACCATCTTATTAAAATAGTGATAGATACAATACAGTCCACTAACAATGTAATATGGATGTCACATCTATCTAGAAGTACTTGAAAATGGCAATAAAGCCAAAGAAGTCAGCCATCAATAAAGATAATCAGCTATCTGGTGCATCTACTCTAAAAATTATGTCATTATCAGACATATATTATTCTGCTGGCCATAAGGATGAAAAACTTTCTTATTAATTATTGGCTTGTGTGATAAATCAAAGGACAAAATAAACAGTGCAAAGCACTGCAAAGGTAGGCCTAAAATTTGTAGCTCCAAATCTGTAAGAACTACTAAAATGGAAATATATCTATTATCTTTGAACACAGATTGTAGGTGTTCCAGCAACTTTTTGCAAGGCTGTTTCCATGAGAAACAACATGTGCCCAATGCACCAATGTTTGAAGGGTTCCCATAGTTTGTGATGGGTGGTGGGAAATGGGTGGTCTGCAAATAGATGTCTGTATGTGTGGGCTTACGATAAATGGAATGCCCCAATGATCTATCCACTTGCTGACTCACCAAGACACCTAGAAATGGCTGATGACCACCCTTCTCCACTTCCATCGTAAATTTCATATTCGCATGGATGGAAATCAGGTGCTGCACAATGCGACGACAATTTTTTTTCACCATGGGCCCATACTACGAAAGTATCATGTGCATATCACCAGACAACTTTTGGTTCAAGTTCTGCTGAATCAAGTGCCCTCTCCTAAAACGCCTACCATTAACAGGTTTGCACCAGAGAGGACCATGGCAACATGGTCAATTTGCTCAAAATATTCACTGTTGAATAAAAAGTTAGCTGATGGAAGAGTGTGATGAAACAGTGCTGTTATAATGGCTTCATACTTACTGCTGATGAGTGGCAATGAATCTTTTTGTCAACCATTCTTTTTTTAACAGTGACTATTTTGAGCAAATTGACAGGGTTGAGATGGGTAGTCGTCTGTCCCCTCTGGTAGCAAACTTTTTTATCGATGACTTTGAGGAGATGGCACTTGATTCACTTGAACTTAAATCAAAAAATCTTCTAGTAATATTAGATGATACTTTGGTAGTGTGGTCCCATGATGAAGAAGAACTGTCACACTTTCTGCACCAACTGCATTCAGTCAGTGACAATGTCCAATTTATGATGGAAGTGGCACAGAATGGATGTCTTGATCAATCGGAAAGTGGACGAATCATTGGGACATTCTGTTTACTGTAAACCCACACATACAGACATAGCTGCCACCACACATCACAAACTATGGGTGTGCTTCAAACATTGGTACAATGGGCACATAATGTATCTGATGGAGACAGCCTTGCAAAGGAGCTCTTCTAAAGTTCCCTCATCTCCTGTAATTACTAAAAATATGTCCTGAATTACATAACCAGTATCATTACTCTTTATAACTGATGCAGTATGAGGTACTTGGTCTCCCAAGCTCTCGTTTGTTAAGAGTATTAATGCCAATTTGTAGCATCCACCTCACTTGTATGTTAAAGAACAGAGTTCAGAAGTACCCATCTTCATTCCACTGGCAGCTATGGAAATAAGTGTCGATCGTGCCTACTCTGGACAAGTCCAATGAACTAGGGTCTGGTGGGTGCCCCAGTGGTTGCCTTCCCATTTCTTTCAGAACCTTGAGATGGAGCTTTTTCTTGTAGAGGTTTGCCCACGATGTTTGTAAGCTGGCTCGTTAAACCAAGATACTCCTTAACCAATACACAGCATTTCACTATAATGCCAACTGAAACACGCACACAGAAGACTGGCAACATTGACCTGATCCTAATTTGGTAATTGCATGTGCACTAAACCTGTACCCTACTAAGTCTGTCCAATTTCCTTGAGAGACTCCCAGGTTTTAAAATAGATACACTGCAAATGAAGCAATCAATCTTTCTGCCCAACAGCTGGGATATTGCAAGTAGAACATCCTGTGTGTATGAAGACAACAGGCTGACAGGTTATCCACAGAGGTGGCATAACAAAGGACAAAAGGAAATAGAAGAGAACTTATTGGTATTGGGAAATTGGCAAGACAATGAGATAAATGTCTGAAGAAAAATATACAACACAACATCAAAAGATGAGTGTATTCTGTAGAAGTAGACATGACATTAAAGCATGAAAACGAAAATGTAAAAAAATACCTGAGACCACAAATAATTCCAGAAAGATGCTGCAAAGAGAGAGCATGTTTAGTCCTGCCATTCACTAGTTCTCCTGTCCCTCTACCTCATTACCTTGTTCCCAGATTGCTACAGTGATGCAATTTCATTTGGCACAACAATTCTGTCAGCTTCCAATACAATGATGGGATAATAATTCAGAGCATGCTAATTTAGTGGATTAAGTAAAACCTCTACAAACACCACAGGATTCCTTGGAGGTTGTCAGATTTCTGAGAAATGGACAACAAAACTGTCAGGAAAATAATATTCAAAATATTCTCAATAAAAATCCTGTAACACAGATATGAAAGATAATACAGGGATACATGAAGGATAATGATAGCTTCACTTAATTTTAATCTTTATCAACTTACAACACCACTCGAAGCTCCTGGATGAGTGTACAACATTCAACTTTCAGAAACGATATTACTGCACAGAAAAAATAAAGAACAGAGGTCCTGTAAATGTCTTGCCTAAAATTAAGGTATCTAACATTATTCAGTGAAATGGAAGAACAGTTATTTCTGGTGATAACATCTCCAGGATAAATGGAACTTCCTGGCAGATGAAAACTGTTTACCAGACTGAGACTTAAACCAAGAATGTTTGCCTTTCGTGAGCAAGTGGTCTACCAAGTGAGCTAGCTGAGCACAACTTACAAACCATCCTCACACTTTTACATCCATCAGTACCTCATATCCTACCTTCCAAACTTCACAGAAATCCTCATGCATAACTAGTGGTATTAGCACTACTGTAAGAAAGGATATTTTGGAGACATGGCTTAGCCTGCAGGATGGTTTCCAGAATGAGTTTTCACTGTGCAGTGGAATGTGCACTAATACGAAACTTCCTGGCAGATTGAACTTCCTTTCTTCCACAAGTGCGAATCCTATTAGTTACGCATGGGAAATTCTGTGAAATTCGGGAGGTAGGAGATGAGGCACTGGCAGAAGTAAAGCTGTGAGGATAGGTCACAAGTTGTGCTTGGGTAGCTCAGTTCATAGACCATTTGCCTGGGCAAGGCAATGGTCCCAGGTTTAAGTCCTGGTTCAATACACAGTTTTAATCTACCTAGAAGCTACACTATGTGATCAACAGTATCCGGACACCTCCAAAAACATATGTTTTTCATATTAGGTGCATTGTGCTGCCGCCTACTGCCAGGTACTCCATATCTGTGACCTCAGTAGTCATTAGACATCCTGAGAGAGCAGAATGGGGCACTCTGCGGAACTCACAGACTTCAAACGTGGTCAGGTGATTGGGTGTCACTTGTGTCATATGTCTGTATGTGAGATTTTCAGACTCCTAAACATCCCTAGGTCCACTGTTTCTGATGTGATAGTGAAGGGGAAACTTGAAGGGACACGTACAGCACAAAAGCGTACACGCCGACCTCATCTGCTGACTGACAGAGACCGCCGGCAGTTGAAGAGGCTCATAATGTGTAATAGGCAGACATCTATCCAGACCATCACAAAGGAATTCCAAACTGCATCAGGATCCACTGCAAGTACTATGACAGTTACACTGGAGGTGAGAAAACTTCGATTTAATGGTCAAGTGGCTGCTCATAAGCCACACATCATGATGGTAAATGCCAAATGATGCCTTGCTTGATGTAAGGAGTGTAAACATTGGATGACTGAACAGTGGAGTGACGAATCACAGTACACAATGTGGTGATCTGAAGGCATGGTGTGGGTATAGCGAACGCCCGGTGAATGTCATCTGCCAGCATATGTAGTGCCAACAGTAAAATTCGGAGGTGGTGGTGTTATGGTGTCATCGGGTTTTTCATGGAGGGAGCTTGCACCCCTTGTTGTTTTGCATGGCACTATCACAGCACCTTCTTGCTTCCCACTGTTGCAGAGCAATTCAGGGATGGCGATTGTATCTTTCAACATGATCGAGCACCTGTTCATAATTCACCATCTGTGGCATTGTGGTTACATGACAATAACATCCCCGTAATGGACTGGCCTGCACAGAGTCCTGACATGAAACCTACAGAACATCTTTGGGGCGTTTTGGAACGCCGACTACATGCCAGGCTCACCGACCGACATCAACACCCCACCTCAGTGCAGCACTCTGTGAAGAATGGGCTGCAAGTCCCCAAGAAACCTGACTGAATGTATGCCTGCAAGAGTGGAAACTGTCATCAAGGCTAAGGGTGGGCCAATACCATATTGAATTCCAGCATTACCGATGGAGGATACCAAGAACAAGTAAGTCATTTTCAGCCAGGTGTCTGGATACTTTTGATCACATAGTGTACATATCAGGGCACACTCCACTGCAGAGTGAAAATTCATTCTGGAAACCAGGCTGTGGCTAAGCCACGTCTCTGCTACATCCTTTCATACAAGACTTCTAGTCCCACTAGTCATGCAGGAGAACTTCTGAAGTTGGGAAGGTGGGAGATGAAGTACTTGCGGAAGTAAAGCTGTGAGGACAGTTGTGCTTGTGCAGTTCAGTTGGTACAATGCTTGCCGCCCATGGAAAGCAAAGGTCCGAGTACAAGTACCAGTCTGGCACACAGTTTTAATTTGCCAGCAAGGTGATAGATACTGCGATAAGGAATAGCTCAGAAGTCATTCAGCTAAAGAGGAATGGACATCTCTAAGAACAGCAGTCACAGAAGTTGGAAAGAAAACCACAGGTACAAAGAAGGTAACGCAAAGAATTCATGGGTAACAGAAGAAATACTTCAGTTGATTGATGAAAGTAGGAAGTAAAAAAAAAATTCAGGGAAATTCAGGAATACAGAAATACAAACCAATTAGGAATGAAATGAACAGGAAATGTAGGGAATCAAAGGTGAAATGGCTGCATGGAAAATGTGAAGAAATTGAAAAAGAGATGTTGTTGCAAGGACTGACACAGCATACAGAAAAATCAAAGCAGCCTTTTGTGAAATGAAAAGGAAGGATGGTAACATTAAAACTGGAATAGGAATTCCATTGTTAAATGCAGAAGGGACAGTAAATAGGTGGAAAGAGTACACTGAAGGCCTGTAGGAGAGGGGAGACCTGTCTGATGTGGTAGGAGAAGAAACAGGAGTCAATATAGAAGTGAGAGGGATTTAGTATTAAATCAGAAGATTTAAGATCAAATAGGCAAAATGGATAGATAACATTCCATCATAATTTGTAAAATCATTGGGGGAAGAGGTATCAAAATGACTACTCACACTGGTGTGCACAGTGTATGAGTCTGGCGATATACGAGGTGCATTCAAGTTCTAAGGCCTCCGATTTTTTTTTCTAATTAACTACTCACCCGAAATCGATGAAACTGGCGTTACTTCTCGACGTAATCGCCCTGCAGACGTACACATTTTTCACAACGCTGACGCCATGATTCCATGGCAGCGGTGAAGGCTTCTTTAGGAGTCTGTTTTGACTACTGGAAAATCGCTGAGGCAATAGCAGCACGGCTGGTGAATGTGCGGCCACGGAGAGTGCCTTTCATTGTTGGAAAAAGCCAAAAGTCACTAGGAGCCAGGTCAGGTGAGTAGGGAGCATGAGGAATCACTTCAAAGTTGTTATCATGAAGAAACTGTTGCGTAACGTTAGCTCGATGTGTGGGTGCGTTGTCTTGGTGAAACAGCACACGCGCAGCCCTTCCCGGACGTTTTTGTTGCAGTGCAGGAAGGAATTTGTTCTTCAAAACATTTTCTTAGGATGCACCTGTTACCGTAGTGCCCCTTGGGACGCAATGGGTAAGGATTAGGCCCTCGCTGTCAAGAATAATATACAGAAAAGTATGGGAAAGAAAATTGACAATAACAATCAATTTGGCTTTAGGAAATGTAAGGGCAGCAGAGAGGCAGTCCTAACATTGCAGGTGATAATGGAAGCAAGACTAAAGAAAAGGCATTCGACAATGCCAAGTGATGCAAGATGTTCGAAATTCTGAAGCATATAAGTGTAAGCTATAGGGAGAGGTGAGTAATATACAACATGTGGAAGAGCCAAGAGGGAATAACAAGACTGGAAGACCAAGAATGAAGAGCTCAGATTAAAAAGGGTGTAAAACAGGAATGTAATCTTTTGTCTATACTGTTTAATCTATACAGAAAAGAAGCAATGATGAAAATAAATGAAAGGTTCAAGAGTGGAACGGAAGTTCAAGGTGAAAGGATATCAATGATAAGATCTGCTGATGACATTGCTATCCTCAATGAAAATCAATAAGAATGACAAGATCTATTGAATGGAAGAGACTAATGAGTACAGAATATAGATTGAGAGTAAATTGAAGAAAGGCAAAAGTAACAAGAAGTTACAGAAATGAGAACAGCAAGAAATTCAACATCAGGATTGATGGCCACAAAGTAAATGGCGTTAAGGAATTCTGCTACCTGGGCAGCAAAATAACCCATGACGGACAGCACAAGGAGGACATAAAAAGCAGACTAGCACTGGCAAGAACAATATTCTTGACCAAGAGAAATCTACTAAAATCAAACAGAAGCCTTAATTTGAAGAAGAAATTTCAGAGCATGTATGTCTGGAGCACAACACCGTATGGCAGTGAAACGTGGACTGTGGGAAAGCCACAGTAGAAGAGAATTGAAGCATTTGAGATGTGGTACTAGGGGCGAATGTGAAAAATTAGGTGGACTGATAAGTTAAGGAATGAGGAGGTTCTGTGCAGAATCAGAGAGGAAAGGAATATCTGGAAGACATTGGCCAAAAGAAGGGACATGATGATGGGATATGTGTTAAGACATCGGGGAATAACTTCCTTGGTACTAGAGGGAGCTGTAGAGAGTAAAAACAACTGTGTAGGAAGACAGAGATTGGAATACATTCAGAAAATACTTGACGTAGAGTGCAAGTGCTACTCTGAAATGAAGAGATTGGCACAGGAGCGGAATTCATGGCAGGTTGCATCAAATCAATCAGAAGACCGATGACTGGAGGGGGAAAAGAAAAAAAAGAAAAGAGGAGAAGTTTCATATCAGAGCACTTTTTGCTGCAGAGTGAAAACTTATTCTGAACTCCAGAATGAATACTGATAAGGAAGCTTCCACTGCAGCACTAATTAGACAATACATAAAATGCATCAAATGTAATTTAATACCACACAACTTGTAAAACACTATAGTGGCCAACACGAAAGTAGAGTCCTC
This sequence comes from Schistocerca piceifrons, assembly GCF_021461385.2. Classification (NCBI taxonomy): domain Eukaryota; kingdom Metazoa; phylum Arthropoda; class Insecta; order Orthoptera; family Acrididae; genus Schistocerca; species Schistocerca piceifrons. The sequence continues at coordinate 372,485,504 of NC_060145.1, read as the reverse complement.
AAGGTCACGGCTGCTGCCTGCCACCAGCAGGGGCTGCGAGCCGTGATTCGCCCACCTCTTGGCTTTGTTGCCATGTAGGTACCATTAGCGGTGGAGCAGGTCAGAGCAGCTAAAAAGCTCAGAGTTGCCGTGCTATATCGAGTGTTCACGTCTGATCTCAGGGTATTACTTTCTTCAGAAAGGTGCTTTGATGTGTATTCGTTGGTGAACAACAATGCAGGAGCAATGGCCTACTTTTAGTACTCATCCAGTAGTTGTGCGTAAAGGGTGGAAAGACATTCTTAAACAATTGAAAATTATCATATCGAATATACTCAAGTTTTTTACTGATATAGCTGGCAATGAAGAAGTGAGGAATAACTTAAATTTTGCGCAAATTCATAAACTTACTGCTAAAGTGTGTGGTGTCTCCAAGTCAACTGTAGGCCATATTAGCAAATCTGTGTCATTAGCAGAATCTCCAGACATGAATGAGTGTTTCAGTTCTCCAAGAAAGGGATATGAACGTGAACAGAAATCAACTGACTTTGACGATTTTAAAAAAGAGCTCGTGCGTAGAACTATACTTGTTTTTTGTGGTGAGGAAAGTTCTTGCCAATCCGAATACCATTCAGAAATGAATGGAGAAGTTTTTAAGAATTAGTTTATTTGACTGTTGTCTGTGCTGGGGGAAGGTTCAATTATCATGATAGATAATGCCAGCTACCATTCCATTCGGATAGAAAAGCTGCCATGTTCAATTGGTGCAAGGCAAATATTATGGAGTGGTTAAAGAGAAAGAATGTTTCATTTTCAGTCAGTGAAACGAAGGCTGAACTCCTGTCTAAGGGAAAAATTGTAGGTGCCAAAAAGACTTACGAATCAGATGAACTGGCAAATGAAATGGGACACCAAGTGGTGCATCTACCACCATATTACTGCCAGTATAATACCACTGAATTGATATGGGCCCAAGTAAAAAGAGAAGTAGCAAAAAGAAATATTACTTTCAAACTTGCTGATGATGAGAAGCTAACACACGAATCTCTTGACAATGTTACTCAGCAGGACTGGGAGAGGTGTGTAAAACATGCAGAAGCATTGCAAGAAACTGATTTCTTGAACCAGTGTTTAAGGGACACCATAGTGGAATCTGTGATGATACACCTGGCTGAAACAAACGACAGTGAATCTGAAGTCACGGAGCCAGCAGATCCTTCAGTTTAGGTAAGTGCTGTCTATGTAAAAAGCTGACTTGATTTAAATGTTTGTCTATTCATTTCAGTTATAGTGGACATACGGCAAATGTTTTGCCCTTACAGTAGACATCTGATAAATTTATCACAAGTGGCAGTGATTAGTTTACTTGACAGTAACAGTCAATTAAAATAAGATTGTCAATTCTGCATTAATTAACAACAGTTTTTCCTAAAAACCTGTATCAAATGTCTCTAAATTTGGATATAATCTTACTGCATTCAGTTTAGTTGTACATTCGAAATTTAACTCCTTTTCTTCATAGAAGAATTTACTGGCTGTTTCATAGTAAGGGCAATGCAATTCAAAAAATGACAAAACGTTGTGGTGCTTGTATATCACCTATATATATAAACAGTGCAGTAACATCATATAAATCTATGATATTTGACGACTTTTACAAAAAGCTAGAATGTGGAATTGTATTACTTTAGTATGACAGAGGATAGTAGCTGATGGCTAGAGAAATACAGGGAAATGTCGGTGATAAAATTGATTATTCTGACCAGTCACTTGACAATGCACTGTCTTCTCCGCCCACTTGGTTTTCAATTAAGAAACTGTCATAATGGACAAAATTTGTAACACAAGACAGGGACATTGTAGTAATAAGAACGAGGTTTTTGTGTACGAAGCACGTATTGCGTGCTGAGAATAATAGGCTTACAACAAATTTAGATAAAACTTGGGTTTCACAAAATCTTTAGAACAAATATTTTGCTCGACCTCAGTGAAAATATTGGCTTCACGATAACTACAATTACTTTTAAGTAGCATATATTGGCATTTTGAGTGATGTATGCAATGACAAAGGATATGTATTAGCATCCAGTAAAATATCTTTAGGAAGTAGGGAATATTCTCGGTCATATTAAAGCGAGCCATCCAAACAAAACTCTTGGCAACGGCCTACAATGACCCGAGCGCTGCTGCGCATGGAATATTGCGGAAGTAATTTGCCTCTGTAAATGATATGATACAATAAAGATGTCTGAAATGTTACCAAAAATAATTTTGTAGTTTTCTTAACAACTTTCTCAGGGGAAGTTTCTTCGCAGTCCTACAGAACGAAAATTCATCAGTGACTACAGTTTTTGCTACACAGTCGGCACAGTTTCACACCTCTTATAATATTTTATTTTTTATCTTAGTATGTCTGCCCCGACAGCTGAATGATCAGCGTGACGGACTGCTGTCCTAAGGGACCCGGGTTCGATCCCTGGCTGGGTCGGGGATTTTCTCCGCTCTGGAACTGGTTGTTGTGTTGTCTTCATCATCATTTCATCCCCATCCGGGGTGCAGGTCACCCAATGTGGCGTCGAATGTAATAAGACCTGCACCAAAGCGGCCGGACCTGCCTCGTAAGGGTCCTCCCAGCCAATGACGCCAAACGCTCATTTCCATTTTCAGTTTAGTATACTTTTATGTTTCCAAAATAAAAGATGCAGCATATGCATCTGTAAACTTTGAGGATGTTCTTTTTTTTACAGTCCAATTACATTATTCTGATTCTGTTACTACCACAGGTGGAAGTAAAAAATTATTTTCCTCCAAAATTTCTTGTAACTTTAGTTTTAATTTTCTTCCTAGCAACTAATGAGAATTTCCTTTGGGAAAGTACTCCATCATATTCTAGACTAAAAATGGATTTGCCCAATATTTTTTAAAATTTTTATGAACATTTGAAATTATCACTATACAAAAAAACTGGCAATGCTGTAAGATGGCAAGATGATCTTGAAGCCCTATTTTCGTACTGGCCACTATAGTTGTGATTTTGCACTATTTAAATGGTCTACTTTTCACTATGGGAAATTCAGCTTCTCATTCTGATTTGTATTTACAGGCAGTATCAATCAAAATTAAGCAAGAACCTACAAATCTGCTGCTTTTTGGTGTTGAAGCTGCCTGATATTCAAGTAAAAAGTTGGAACTGGTGCAATTATATTAGACAGTTGCCTACTCCCTTTATGGGACTTTGCCTCAGGTCATGTTTCAGAAGGAACTCTTGTTAACAGCTAGATTAGAGGTGAATTGATGACCACTGTAGAAGACAATAATTCAGTTGTACTCAATGATGGTTCTGGTGCAATGATAAACAATTCACAAAGAAGTAACTGGCGTAGATTAACCTTGAGTTTTGCCTACTTCTCATTATATACTAGCTAGAAAGTATATTCTGATTCTTATGAGTGTGATTACTTTTCCACAAATATTGTACTTAATACTGAGAAGTGTATGTAATAACAGTAAACGGAAAGCAGGTGAAGTTTCTAGGCCAAATGCTGTGGAATCATTGAGGAGACAGTGAGAAATACTGAATCAATACTGCCTTCCAATGTAGTTTATAAAGAATTAATAAATGCAGTTGGCCTCTTTCATGGAGTCAAACTTATCTGAGAGCTGCAGCATGAACATGGTTGGCATAAATAGAATACAGCGAAAACCGAACATTAGAAAAAGTTTCAATCCGACAAACAGAGAAATAAGAAAGTATAGAACACAATAAAATGGGAGAAAATAAAAAGACCACTATATAACTTAAATATGAAGAAAGGTTGAAATGCTTAGAAACAGGAACATCAACAATACTGGAAACAAAAGAAATATCTGGTTAAACAAATTACTTCACCACCACCGGCACGTAACAAACCCAGTATTGTTAACTCAGTGTTACTGTGAAGTCAACCATTTTTTCTGAGGCCATTCACAAAGGAAGAGCTGTTTAACATTATAACATTGCATTTTAAAACCTCATCGGGAAAGACAAAACTCCTTATATGAAGTTCTATAATTTACTAGCAATTATCTTAAGTAGTTAGTTCAAAATATTTAACTATGATGTGTTAGAAACAACTAGAAAACTCAAATTATTGTTCTTATTCTCAAACCTGGAAAAGACCACTGCAAAGCTAGCATCTATTTCGCACAGCACTTTTGGCATTTATCAAAAACAAATTGAAGATATTTGTAAAGATTACTGTGATTGGTAGAAACAGATAGCTGGTTTCATTCTCTGAACTAAGGTCAAAACTGACGTCCAATCAGTGATGTTTATATTGAGAACCCTTAATGTTATTTGATCTATGCCGAGTTTACGGTGTGTGAGGGAGGCGTGGAGGGTGGGATGCGAGGGGACGGGGAGTAGGGTGCGAAGGCTACCTTGCTTACTCATTTACAGAGCACTCACATTATATAGAATAGATTAAGTAAACATTTTACAACATAAAGCCAGAGAGACCCGCTAAATTAAATCCATTGCAATACAGATGTGTAAGAAATATACAGGATGATTATAATTAACGTTAAACTTTCAAAACACTGTAGAAATAACACCACTGGTCGAATGACATAAAATTGCAATGTAATATTATCGGAGAAGGGGGAAAACATATAGAAGAAGAAAAAAAAGTAGTGTGAAAACTGATCAATAGATGGCACTGTTATGTGTCAGAATACGTAAATGAAAACACCTGCATGATCCATTGAAGTTGGAATAAACACACCAAGACTTTCACGTCTGCAATGTTTGCAATGACTCTCTGAATGCAGGAACACGCTCTGCTTGTAAAGCTGTATTACAAGAATGATGACTGCACATGTCACTCTCCAGAAGTTCCAGACACTGAAGGGTTTGAAAAAAAGGTGTTGGTCTGATGACCACCGTGGGTCAGGAAAAACTGATTTGGAAATTCGAAAAGATGTGTTCTTTTGGTGTGCAACCTGGTAGAGGGAGGAAACAAAACTGATTCGATGTTAGTGGAAGCAGTAGCCACAGCAATGGAGGAAGAGACGAGTGGTGGTCTGCAAATGTGTAGTGCGCAGAGAATTGCCCAAACACTGGACATACCTGTGAGCATGGTGTGCAAAATCCTACAAAACATCCTTCTTTTGCTATCCATTCATAATTTCCCACGTGCACAAGTTGCTTCCTGTTGACCTGCCAGCAAGAGTGACCTCTGCTTTAGAATTTCTTGCTTACATGGAAGTGGACAATGACTGGCCGTGGAAGATTTTGTGGACAGACAAAGCCCACTTCCATCTGACAGGATATGTCAATACACAGAATTGTCGAATATAGGCAACAGAAAATCCACACAAAAATCAACCAATACCACTTCATCCTGAAAAGGTCACTGTGTGGTGCTGGTTTATGGCATCATGTATGATAGGGCCATATTTTTTCCAAGAGACAGGTGCTTCAGGTCCTGTTACCTATACCGTCACTGGTGTCTTTTGCGCAACTACATCATTCCATCTCTCCAGCAGCATGGATGTACAGATGGGATCATTTTTATGCAAGATGGCGCACCTCTACACATTTCAAATCCAGTTGAGCAGCTGCTGAAGTGCCAGCTCGGATATACTAGAATTATCAGCCACCATTTCCCTACAGCCTGGCCATCTCAATTACCTAATCTTAATATGTGTGACTTCTAGCTGTGGGGCTACCTGAAAGATGTTATGTTCAGTGTTCTGATTGCAAACTTAGCTGCACTGAAGGCACACATTGCACAATACGTTCTTACCATGACCCCGGAAACACTTCGATCAGTTGTGTAACATGCTGTTTCTCGATTTCAACTTGTTGCAGAAAATGGTGGGCAGCATATTGAACATGTTTTACACCAGTCACACAGAAATGAATAATTCGATTTGATTTTGATGTATGCTTTTTATGCGGTTTTTGGCCTCGGAACACACTGAGTAGTACAGTTTGTTTAACGTCAAACGTACACCTTAGACAATGTTGTATGATTCATTTGTCATTTGTAGTCAACCACTATTAAATTATGATGCTTACAGCACCATCTATTGCTACATTTTGTAACTATTTATTTTTCTTCTACCATACATTTTCCCCCTTCTCCGATAATATTCTGTTGCAATTTGACATCATTCTGACCAATGGTGTATTTCAACACAAATATCCAGACACATTGGTCACTACAACCACATGGAATACTCCAACACGCCTCGCATTGGACGCAACTGTCGTCTTATACCACACACTACTGGTGTAATGCCCCTTCTCATTAGACTCACTAGTCGCAGAATGTCACCAATTATCACAAGAGCTTGAGCTTGGTGCGCATTTGCGTTGAAAGGATCATTGTCCATCATTCTCATACCTTGTGGTGTCTATTCTTTCGGACATGTCAGAAATGACAGACATAATTTTGATCACCAGGAATCAGGACACACAGGTATCAAAGACATTAGCTGCCAGTGGGCACTAATTTACATCAATGAGGCAAGTTGAAAATTTGTGCCACACCAAATCGTGAACTTGGATCTCCCAATTACTGGGCAGATATGCTGACACAACTGCACAGGCTACCCTAGCAGGCCTCCTGTGGGACCCAAATTCTCAACTTATACCACACACTATTGATGTAGTGCCCCTGCCCATTACTTGTGGCATCTCGCTGATTCCCATAAGAGTCTGAGCTCGGTGTGCATCTGCACTGAAGGTGTCATTGGCTGTCTTATGAGAATTGGCAAGATACTAGGAGTAACATGCAGTTGTGGTAACCACTATGTCCAAATGGTGTATGGTCAGCATATCTGCCTAGTAAGAATGACATCCAGGTTCAAATTTTAGTGTGGCACAAATTTTCAAGTTGCTCCATTGATATAAATCAATGTTCACAGGCAGCTAATGTATTTAAATCCTGTGTCTATATACATGTTTGTTGTTACCACTAATGAGTGACAATCACTCTGAACACTGTTAGGACATATTCTGTAGCATAAAGGAATGGGCAGTTTGGTTGTGGAAAAAAGTTTTTGGAGTAATAGTGGTAGAGGGAAAGCAAGAGATGAACACAGTAAGCAGTTTCAAATGGATATAAATTGCCATAGCTATGCAAAGATGAAGAAGCAAAGGATAGAATAACTCAAAGAGCAGCATGTCATCAGAGTTTGGGATCCAAACCACAACCTTTTATGTCTTTGTAAAGTTATGTGTAGCTCATGAATAAATAGACATTCACTTGTGGAGAAAAGGATGGCACATGCCGTTCCTTTGTCAACTACTGATGACTGAACAATATCATGAAATAAGATGTCTGCCTGTTGCCATGGATTTATGACACCCTAGATTGTTTGAAAGAAGCAATGTATTTCTCAATTATGGACAGGCAGACAGGGCACTGACAAATCGAGGTTGATGAGACTGACCAGGAATACACTGCCTTCATAACACTTGACAGCCTTTATGAGTTTAAAGTTATGCCATTTGGCATAATGCTCCAGCTACCTTCAAATGTATGACAGACAACCTACTTCGATATCTTAAATAGACAATGTGTCTTTGCTATTTAGATGAGATAGTCGTTTTTTTGAAGACATTTGAAGGACATCTAAGCAGTCTCACAACTATGTTGAAGGGTGTTCAGACCCCAGGCCTCTGCCTGAATCCAAAAAAGTGCCTCTTGTGACCAAAACAAAATTAAAAATTTTGGAGCACTTAGTTAATGACTATGGAGTCTGCACTGATCCAGAAATCTTTCCTTGTCCTTAATGAGGTGCTAACATCTTCTTCCGTCCTAACATTGTATGATGAGACTGCCAACACCAATGCCAATGGTTACAAGATAGTTGCAGTTCCAGAATAAATTCAGGATGGTGCTGAAAAGGTGATATGCTGCAAGAGCATTTTACAAGTCCAAGATGAACTGCTCTATAACCCAATACAGTACCCTTGCAGTTGTTTCAGCCATCAAAAAGTTCCAGTCACACTTATTTAGCAACCAATTTATTGTTGTTGTTTGTTTGGGGGGAAGAGACCAAACAGCGAGGTCATCGGTCTCATCGGATGAGGGAAGGACCGGGAAGGAAGTCGGCCGTGCCCTTTCAAAGGTACCATCCCGGCATTTGCCTGGATCGATTTATGGAAATCACGGAAAACCTAAATCAGGATGGCCGGACGCGGGATTGAACCGTCGTCCTCCCGAATGCGAGTCCAGTGTGCTAACCACTGCGCCACCTCGCTCGGTACCAATTTATTGTTGTGATGGAACACCATTGTCTACATCGGATGACAAGCCCAAAGAAAAAGGTTGTCTAGTGAGATGGGCACTAAAGCTCCAAGAGTACAATGTCATAGAGATATACAAAAATGGAAGCAAACACAAGAATGCAGTTTGAACCTATGGCATTATATGTAACAGATGTAGCTATGACCTGTTAACAGGCTATAAAGTGTCACATATCACTGCAATTGTACCATCACCTATAACACATATCTGTGCTGTGACATGCCATCAAATATTTCAATATTTTTACATACTTCCATGTTAGAAGATTCCAGAATTTGTGTCTCCATGACGTTTTTCTGATACAATGTATTATATGTTTGTGGATGCTTGACAATGGTGCAATGCCAAATCTGCACAGCAGATTAAAAACTTTTACAACTGTAAACCTTAATATATGGTCAGTAATTAACCTTTATTCATTCTGTTATTTTTATCCCATTCAGGACTTTCCATTATTGTATTTACATCCTTTTATCTGTTTCAGTTTGCACTTGTTCCAAGCATATTCTTTTACTTGTCATTTTATAAACATATAAATTTGTGTATTGTTTCAGTGTGGCCAACAAGTTGAATTCCATTTTCTGTTCTGTTACTTGGAAATGCTTCTACATCAGTGACATATTCAACCACACTTATATTGCCCTTTCTTTATTCACATAATTTTTTGCTGTGTAGGGCAGGGTGACCACCGGAGTGACGAGGCAAGTGATCTATTGCTTGATGTGGCATAAGGCTTCCATCTAGCTTGCAGCTGTAGGTAACAATGCACACAGTCTCAGGCAGTGCACTTACTGATGAGGTATGGCAGGTGGCTTGATATGTGGCACAGCAGATACATGGCAGTGGCGTGGCACGTGTGTGACTAGATGCCAATAGAAGTGATGCAGCATTAGTGATGTGGTGCCATGGCTTCTTTGGATGGCAAAGGTGTGCTGGCTTTAGTCAATTTAATTAGTATTAATCAACAAAGGTCTACAAGATGTTAATGGGTACATCCTTAATGTGAACCACCATGGTGCTTTTACAGTGTTTAAAGACTTGAATATGCATCCTGCTTTCCTTTTATTGTTTCCATGAAGACACTAACATTGAAAGAACTGTGGCTGGAATGTCAATGGCAGTAGGGGACCACATGCAGCCTGAACATTTACAAACACCAACTCAATAAATCGGGAAGAAAATAGCTGATCAGTACTGGGAACTACGGAATTCACCAAGCTATATTTGTAGCTTTGACCGGAAGCACGTAAGAGTTTAAGCTCCTGCTAAATCTGGATCAATATTTTATAATTACAGTCCATAGTCTTAGCAGCTGTTACAGATGCAGATGGATTATTTTCACCAACTGACAATGAGGACTAAGACTGCAAACATTGGTGGGAATATATTAAATGAAAGTTCTTTCCAGTAAGAAGTTGTTTGAAGGAACAGTACCAATTCTGGAGCCTACATCATTGGCAGAAGACTGCTGATGTTATTACTTTGCTGGAAGAAGCTTTTCCTCTCAAAAAACATGTAATGAGACCATATACTCTTAGAACTGACTAATGAAAGGTATATACTTAATTACAGATTATCCAGGGGGTGAAGGTCTAAGGAATTTTCTTTTAATATGTTAGTGATAGTGATCCAGGTGTTGGATGCACCAATAAATTGTGGCAAAAATGAAGTCAGTATGATAGTTGAAGTTAGTTGTTTGTTTCATAAATTTGTACATATTCATAGTGGTTTATATACTAAGTCATGTGTGCAGAAAAATGAAGGCCACTTGTGACATTTATGCTGTATTTCAGACTATGTTTCGTCATATTTTATTATACAGTATATGAAGGCTCACAATATCGCAAGTTAGCAAGCTGGCTAGATTATTAGAATACTCCACCCCAAAACAAAAGATTGCTGGAGATTGTGAGACCAAAGCTCAACCGTGCTGAGGCACACATAGAAAGCTGTGATTCACCTGTTGACAATGATGCCAAACACACAACTTTGATTATTTATATTTACTGTTTAAATGTTTGTGCAGAGTTCCAACTCTGCTGATTACATCATTAACACTGAAGGCTTTGTAATTATGATTTCAATAACTGTAATTTCACACTCAAATCTTAGTTAAAGATTGTATTTAATGTTGTATATCATTGGTGGAGTGAACCAGTCAACCACGAGCAAGCACTGAGCGGGCAGGTGTGAAATAATAGGCTAGCTCACTACACAATCAGCAACTAGTTTTCCAAGAGGCAATACGTGTGCACGGAGGACATTATAAAACTTAGCATAAAAGTGAATTGTTACTTAAAACTGCTTCTGGAATATTTATGAGCATTTTCTATATGTCAACAAACTTGTATGATGACAGTTCTTATATATTATTATGATGCTCGATAAGTGATAATTAGATTCCATAACCTTTGATGCAAAACTTGATATTAGACTGGCTCTAGGAAAATGTTCATTATAACATATTGTTTCCTGATTTTTAGATTGAAGTAATAAAAAAGATCAGGTGGCATACTACTATTCTAAACTTTAATTACCACAGTGCTGACATACTCCCACACATTACTCCAAAGATTCACTGTTTATTGCATGCATATTGCAATCTGCATACAATGAAGAAGAAACCAAATAGGGACAATGAGTAAGCACCTCTCTCCCAAGTCATGCTCTTTCCTGGCAGAACAAAATTTGTACAGATCTACATATGGAATGGATCTGCTATTACATTAAGATCCAGCAAATCAGTAAAAAGAAGTCAAGTCTTATTTTATAGAAAACTACCTTATGTACCTCACTCTAATTTAGGTAATTAGTTATGAAAAGGTATGAAATTATACACATTCTGTTAAGAATGCACATTAAACCCAGAAAACCAACAGTAACCTACAAACAATACAGTGTAATTGAGAAATTGTCTCTGCAGTTCCTTTTTTAGCCAAAGTGAAGCACTTTTCTGGCAGAACAAAATTACAATCTACATACGAAATGGATCTGATATTACATTAAGTTCCAGCAAATCAGTATAAAAAGCCTCAGTCTTATTTTATAGAAAACCATCTTAATGTATTTCTATTTAGTTCTCTGTCTTTTTTCTCTTCCGCAAATAATTTAAATGAATTTCAATCCCTGCACCTTTCTATTAAAGATGAAATTTGTTTTATCTTGATGGTTCCTGTTGCTGTATTTTGCACTACTTTGGTTGTAAATGTATCATTACTTCTCCACAAGACCAATAAAATAAATATTGAACTCAGGATTGATACTCATTTTCCTGGGTTCAGAGGCAATCTCACAATCAGAGCAGACACTTTCGTATAGTGTCAATAGCACAGATTTGATGTGTGGTGAAAGTGAAGCACTTCACATTCATTTGGCATGCCATGTGACTGTTGCGTCATGTCAGTGTGTGGGTGGTGCTCCATTGTGTCTGTTCCATTTGAAGTTGCAAGTTAGATGAAAGCATTCTGCCACATAACCTGGCATTTCACCCGGCAGGCACCCTGCTTAAGTAGCTCTAGGATAAGAGACAGAAATAAAAGGCAGAAATAAAGATTTAATTATCACTCTAGAGCACAAGGCTGCACTATCTACTTAATGCTGATGCTGCCACAGTGCAACATGTATTTTTAGGAGGTACTCATACCATGCAAGACAGTCTGACATGACATGAAATTCTTCCACATTATTTATTACACACTGTTTGTGAATGTGTGTCTTGTCTGAGTTATCTCTGAAGAAATATATTGTTCAAAAGCTTAGCAGCATTTTCAGTCTGCTTTATGTGTCGTCCATCAAATGCTCATCACCTTAACTACACAATAAGTCACTATTTATACTCCATAATGTAATTGGACAGATAAAAACATCTATTCACCAAGTGGTGGCAGGAGAACACAGTATAAAAAAAGGTTTTATGTATGCAAGCTTTCAGAGTCAATGGTTCCTTCTTTCAGCAGAAGTGTTGAAGGGGAAGGAAGAGGGAAAGGACTGGAGAGTTTAGGAAAAAGAGGTCGAGTTTGGAAAAGTCACCCAGAACTCCACGTCAGGTGAGACTTACTGAAGGGGATTAGAAGGAAAGACTGATTGCTGGGGATTGCACCAATTAATAAGAGTGAAAAGCTAAGTGCATTGTATGTAACAGAGGTGGGAGGGGGGCAGTGACAAACAGAGAGGTCAGAAAATGAAAGACATAGAAAACTAAAATGGAGCGAAGAAAGGAGCAGTTACTGTCAAGAAATGCTGAGATGTAAGAAATTGATGTAAATTAATGCCAGGTGGTGGTGAGAACCAAGGACCTGTTGTAGCACTAGTTCCCACCAGTGGAGTTCTGAGAAACTTGTGTCTGGGGTAAGAATCCAGATGGCATGTGTGGTGAAACTGGCACCAAGGTCACGACTGTCCATGTTGTAGAGCATGCTCCACAACGGGATACAGGATACTGTGTGTTGCTGGTATTCACTTTCTGCCTATGCCCATTCATCCTGATAACTTGGCAGTAGTCATTCCTATCTAAAAGGCCGAACAGTGTTTACATCATAGCTGGCGTAAGACGTGTTGTTTCACAGATGGCTCTGTCTTTGATAGTATATGTTTTGCCACAGGACTGGTATAGGTGGTCATAGGAGGGAGCATAAGGAAAGTCTTGGTGTGGGGACAGTCACATGGTAGGAGCCATAGGGTAAGGAGGTGGGTGCAGAAGGAGCAAAGGGTCTGACAAGGATATTTTGGAGATTGGGAGGGTGATGAAAAGCTATTCTAGGCATGGTGGGCAAAATCTAAGACAGAATGGATCTCATTTCAAGGAGTATGAGCTTGTAAAGGTGGCTGATTAATACATTCAAGAACAGGATAATGATGTGTTCTGAAGTTGCTTTTTGGAGTGATCAGCAGTATCTGGAACTGGATGTGATAGCCCAGGAAATCTACTTTTGAATTAGGCTGGTGGGGCAATTATGTACAGTGATGGCTGAGATTATATGAGCCCAGTGGTCACCATTCCTTCTTATGTAACCCTCTGATCAGTCTTTGTTGTTGTCTGTCTTGCTCAAACTTTCATCTGTTTTATAGCTTATGTGTTAGTCCATTTGTTTATTTATCTGCACCACCCAGATTAATCAACACTTTGCCCCTACATCTTTCCTAGTATTGATTTCCATGCACGTAGATGGAGCCAATATTATTTATGAATTTGCATATAGCAATTCCACTGTTATTTACGAATTTGCCTATAACAATTTGTTTACAGTTCACTGCACTGCAGAGCCTTCTCTCAATCATCTTTTGCCAGTTTATTTGCAAATTTGACAGCTGTTTTCTCTCAAAACCTCCACTTACCTTCTTTATACTAATTCTTTCATGTTTTTGTATGTATCTTTTTTGCCAAATCACTCTGATCGACTTTTGCTGTCGTCTCCTACATTACTTTATTTGCCAAGCAAAGTATTTAACATCTTCTCCTATATCTTTTTATTTCTGTCTGCCCAGTTTTCAGAATTTTGTCTCTTTTCATAACTTTCCCTATCCATTTTTTTTCTTCTTCAATCATTTTTTGTGTCATATACATACACTGAAAAACATTTTGCATCACCTTGGTTCCGAGAGTTCCGAAACTCTACAGAAAATTGGAATAGAGATCAACATAAACATCATTTATGCCCTTTTTTATTGCTCATAAAAACCACACATTGCATGTTATAACACCACACAGCGAGAACTTCAGAGGCGGTGGTCCACATTGCTGTACACACCAGTACCTCTAATACCCAGTAGCATGTCCTCTTGCATTGATGCACACCTGTATTTGTTGTGGCATACTATCCACAAGTGCATCAACGCACTGTTGGTCCAGATTGTCCCACACCTCAACAGCAATTTGGTATAGATCTCTCAGAGTGGTTGATGAGTCACATCATCTATAAACAGCCCTTTTCAATCTAGCCCAGGCATGTTTAATAGGGTTCATCTCTGGAGAACATGCTGGCCACTACTCTGAAGAAAGTCATTCACAAGATGTGCACGATGGGGGCACAAATTGTCATCCATGAAGACGAATGCCTCGCCGATATGGTTGCACTATCGGTCGGAGGACGGCATTCACGTATCGTACAGCCATTATGGTGCCTTATATGACCACCAGCGGCGTACGTCGGGCCCACATAATTCCACCCAAAAATAGCAGGGAACCTCCACCTTGCTGCACTCAATGGACAGTGTGTCTAAGGTATTCAGCCTGACTGGGTTGCCTGCAAACACGTATCTAACGATAGTCTGGTTGAAGGCATATGCGACACTCATCGGTGAAGAGAATATGATTGCAATCCTGAGCGGTCCATTTGGCATGTTGTTGGGGCCATCTGTACTGCGCTGCATGGTGTTGTGGTTGCAAAGATGGACCTTGCCATGGATGTCAGGAGTGAAGCTGCGCATCAAGCAGCTATTGTGCACAGCTTGAGTCATAACACAACGTCCTGTGGCTGCACGAAAAGCTTTATTCAACACGGTGGCATTGCTGTCAGGATTCCTCCAAGCCATATTCCATACGTAGCGGTTATCCAATGCCGTAGTAGTCCTTGGGTGGCCTGAGAGAGGCAAGTCATGGACAATTCCTGTCTCTCTGTACCTCCTCCATGTCCGAACAATATCACTTTGGTTCACTCCGAGATGCCTGGACACTTCCCTTATTGAGAGCCCTTCCTGGCACAAAGTAACAATGCATACATGATTGAACTGCACTATTGACCATATAGGCATGGTTGAACTACAGACAACATGAGCCATATAATATCCTTCCTGTTGGAATGACTGGAACTGATCAGCTGTCAGACCCCTCCGTCTAATAGGCGCTCTTCTTGCATTGTCGTTTACATCTTTGGGTGGGTTTAGTGACATCTCTGACTGAGGTTGTGATACAATACCCACAGTCAATGTCTATCTTCAAGAGTTCTGGGAACCAGAATGATGCAAAACTTCTTTGATGCGTGTAGATCACTTTTCTGGTTACAAATTCTCACCCCCTCATTACCTCTGTTAACTATTGTCTGTTCTTGTGATTTTCACATGAATTTGTCTGACTTTTCTGATTCCCCCCCCCCCCCCCCCCCTCAATCTGCTTCTCCTTTTTGCCACTCTCACTATTGCGAACACTCTAAATCGTCTTCTCTTGCTATGATGAATCCCATCACATATTACATTCATTCTTTTTGAAAACTTGCTTTCCCACTATCAAAACTAAGGTCCCACACTTTTGCCCTTACCTGGCTAATATGTGACCTATATGTCTAATCTACCAATTTCCACTCCATTGCTCGTCTCTCCTCCTCTAAAAATCCTGCATTTACCTACCCCTCATGTTCCCTTGGATGGTATCATCTGCCAAGCCAACTTCAAACTGCAGCAACATACCAGACTTCACCTCAAAAATCTGTCCCACCCTCTCCTAAACTACCTCCTGTCCTTCTGTAGCTCCCTAAACAGCCATACCATCAACCATCACTCCTCTCTTACGAACCAAGCTTGGCCAATCTCCCTAACATCCCACAGCCTTCACCACCTCCCAGACCACTAATAAACCATAATAATCAGCCTATCTTCTAAAGCACTCCCCCCTCCTGAATTATCTGTATTATCCAAGGGTCTCACTTCCAGATCTAAACCTGCATTTAATCATGCTGCTTTCCTTCACACATGACGTCAAACAGAAATATCACTCTGCATCCCACTCCCAAAAACTTTCCAACAGCAAACCTGTCATTGAACTCTACCTTGAACAGTTCCAATCACAGTCCTAACTCCATCCACCAAACTATCTCAAAATCATCCCTTACAAGCCTTCCAAGGAGTCGTCACATCCAGCATTGCTTCATAACCGCTTCTCAGGTCCCTACAACATGACCCTAACCTGTCCTCTGCAGAACTCCAGGCTCTGCGTTCCCTAAAAGCTGTCATTATCCTCCCAACAGACAAACTGACAGTACATTTGTGAAGGTCTATGCCAGTTGTCTGGCACCTCTACATATGGCATGTACCATCAAGATCCCATCCCTGTGATTCAAACTGACCTGCAGCCCCTCCTTAAAACCTCAGGCCCCTCATAAGGACTAGGACCACAATCCATACTTCTTACCCCACGCAAATCACACGTCCCTACTTTTACCTTTTTCTTACGATCCACAAACCCAATCATCCTGAGCGTTCTATAGTAGAAAGCTTCTAAGCGCCCATCAAATGTATATCTGCTTTAGTTGATCATCTCCTGCAACCCACAGTACAAAGACTTCCCTCCTATATTAAAGACACCAACCATTTCCTAGATCATGTGAAATTTGTACCCGTCCCACTCCCATCACACACCTTGCTTGTCACCACTGATGCCACCTCCCTCAATGCCAGCATCCTCCATGTACATGGTCTGTCTGCTGCTGAACATTTCCTTAGTCAGCACCCACCTGATTCCAGACCTATAACATCCTTCCTGCTCACCTTAATCAACTTTAGATGTACCAACAACTACTTCACCTTTGAGGGGCAGACATACAAAAAGATCTGGGGTACAGCCATGGGAACCAGGATGGCTCCTTCCTATGCCAACCTTTTCATTCATGGGGCACTTGGAGGTGGCTCTCCTGGGATCCATAAGAATTCCGCCCCTGGTTTCATTTATGTACATTGATGACATCTTTGCCATGTGGACTCATTGTGAGGTTGGCCAGTTAAATTTTCTAAAATCTCCAAGTACCTACTCCCAATTAAATTTCACATGGTCCTATTCAAAATACCATGCCATTTTCCTTGTTGTTGATCTCATCCTCACTGAAGGCCAGCTGCCCACTTCTGTTCACATTAGACCTACTAACAAACAACAGTAGACTCTACTCACATTTTAACAGTTGCCATCCTTTCCATGTCAAACATTCCCTCCCACACGGCCTCGGCATTTGAGGCAAACATGTTTGTTTGGATGCAGACTCTTTACAGTAATTCACCATCATTCTCACCTCAGCCTTCACTGAATGTAATTACCCCACCAACCTATTTCAAAAGCAGATTTCCTGGGCCTTGAATGTATTAATCAGCTACTTAGACAAGGCGATGACTTCCTAAAATCATGCCTTGAAATGAGATTCATTCTGTCTCAGATTTTACCAACCACACCTAGAATAGCTTATCATTGCCCTCCCAATCTCCAAAATATCCTTGTCAGACCCTATGCCCCTTCTGCACCCACCTCCTTACCCTAGGGCTCATACCATATGACTGTCCCTGCTGCAAGACTTGCCCTATGCTCCCTCCTACCAGCACCTGTAACTGGCAAAACATATACTACCAAAGAGAGAGCCACCTGTGAAACAACACATAAGCTAAATCAGTTAGGATGAATGGGCATAGGTAGAACATGTATACTAGCAATATACAATATCCCATTGTGGAGCATTCTCTACAACATGGACAGTCATGACCTTGGTGCCAGTTTCACCACACATGCCATCTGGGTTCTTCCCCCAGACACCAGATTCTCATACTCCTCAGCTGTCCCCCTCCCACCTCTGTTACGTACAATGCACTTAGCTTTTCACTCTTATTAACCTGTGCACAATGTTGTAGCAGTAATCACTGTCTTACAAAGTGCCCTGTCTTTCACCCTGAAGCCCTCATGTTTTCAAATCTTGTCTCATGTAGTCTCCAACAATCAGTCTTTCCATTTCACCCCTCTGGAAGTCCCCTGTGACGAGGAGTTCTGGGTGACTTTTCCAACCCTTTTCCTAAACCTCTTCAGTCCTTTTCCTTCACCCTTCTTCCTGCCCCTTCAACCCTTCTGCTGGAAGAAAGAGCCACTGGCTCTGAAACCTTGTATACATAAAACCTTTTTTTCATATGTGTGTTCTCCTGTTGCCACTTGGTGAGTAGATTTTTTATCAATCCAATTACACTATACTGTCAAAAAGTGATTCTTTTCATTGTTATATTCACACTCCATATTTTATGATAAAAAGGACATAATTTTCAACATACTATTTTAAAAGCACACTGAAGGAAGTACTAATTAACAAAACTAATGTTGCAACAGCTCTGTACAAAAACAAAAAGGAATTTAAAAAAATTTAAGTTACAGACTGGGCTATGCTAGAATACAAAACAATGATTAATATGATAACAATAAGAAGAAAAATGTTGCAATATGAAACTCACATTAGCCCTTCCATGATTTGTGTGATTATTGAAGTTATCTTTGAACCAAGCATACTGTCGCCCAAGGTATTGCCAAAATGGATTTTCAGGTCCGTATCCATTTACATGAAGATTTCCATGTCTTTCAGATTTCTCTGCGTCAAGATTGTTTTTATTATTTTTCTTCTGAGCAACATATGACACCCATGGAAGGAATGTCCCTGAATCACCCCACGATGATGGACGCATAGGTTTGCCAAGACACTTGCTGTTTACTGTTGACAGCTGATGTACAGGCCACGGAGTATTTTGTGTTATACCAGTGTTTAATCTATCATTTCCTGGTTTTGTCACTTCACTTTCTTTTATGTCTCTCAGCATGTACCTGGTAGGTGAGTCCAGCAAGGTGATTGACGGAGATGTAATACCTTGCCTGGTATTGGTCTCTGACAAGTTAGCTTCCTGGCTTTGTGAAATTGTTTTTGAAGACTGGTTATGAAATTTGTGATGGTCTAATTTTGTGTCAGTAACTGAGTAGCGAGAAACGAAATCCGTTAGATTAGTATGGTCTGGATTTTGTGAGTGGGATGTTCTTGCATTTCCACCTTTAAAGTATGTATTATGTGTTTCATGAAGTACTTCTGTGCTTTCATTTTTTCCTGTAGAATATTTGTCAAATGATGAATGCATGTCTGGTTCATTTTCTCCTGTAGAATATTTGTCAGATGATGAATGTGTATTTGGCTCATTTTTTCCTGTAGAATATTTGTCATGTGATAAATGTGTGTTTGGCTCATTTTCTCCTGTGGAATTTTTGTCAAGTGATGAATGCATGTTTGGATCATTTCCTCCAAAGGAATATTTGTCAAATGAAGAATGCATGTCTGGTTCATTTTTTTCTGTAGAATATTTGTCAAATGATGACTGCTTGTCTGGTTTTGCTACCTTACCAGAACTTGTTCCTTTGGGGGGTTTCTTCTGCTGATCTCTTACTGAACCTTCTTTAATTGGTTTTGATACTGCATCTTTGGCTTCTTTCATTTCTTGTTGTTTTGTGGGAATGTCTGTTGCATTTGAGCTGGTATTCGGCTGCTTATTATCATACTTGTTTTGATGTATGTTTTTCAATTTGTCAACTTTCTGCTCTCTAGAATGTTTACTTGGTATTATCTTTAGATCTGCTTCAGTCTTTGCAAGGATTTTTGAATTCTTTCCAGTGTGAGAATCTCCAGCTTTCTTTGGTTCTGTGATATTCCCTTTAACTTTTTCAGGGGAAACTTTACTGATTTCTTGTTGAAGGTACTTCTCTATTGCACTGACATTGTCATCCATCATTTTTCCTTGTTTCTCTTTATCGAAAGAACCCTCATCTCTGTATATTCTTTTAATATCAGAAATCTTACTTTTGGGTTTAACCTGACTAGTTTCTTTCCTTTTTACACTATTTTCAAGCACTTTTCTTTGAATTTCACTATCCAGTTTTCCTTCTGAAACTACATACTTTACACTATCATCTTTCTTAACTGAAGCTTTTCCTTTCTCCTTCTTCTCCAAGGATTCCAAAGGTTTTACTGACTTTACCTCAACATTGCTTTTGTCCACAGCTGAAATACTGTGTGCTTGCTTTGAATGTAGCAGAGAAGCCTCATCAGCCAATTCTTTATTAGAAGGGTCCAAATCCTGTGTTTCATTATTTGTAGGCTTCTCAGCAGCTTTGTATTTCTTGTCATAAAGAAATTGTGTTACAGAAGTTTTCTGGACATTTTCTTTCAAATTACTTGCCTGCTCAGTACTTTTATCAAAAGCTTCCTTTTTAACATCATGGCTGTCCTTAAACTTATCACCTACTAGTGAAGAAACAATTTTTTTTACACTCTTCGCTCCTTTCTTCAATGATTTTAGCCCCTCAGGTTGTTGCATCCCTTCATTGTCTGTACGTTGCTGTGGTTTAGCATCAGTTACTATTTTTTGTTTTTTTGTTTGTTTCTCTGACAGATGAGGTCCACTTGCTAAAGCAGAAGATTTTGAAGGCATTTCTTCATGTTTTTGTTCATTCAAATAGTCTTTAATATTTCCAGTTTGCTGCTCAATTTCATCTGAAGTGAGTACTGTCAAGCGAGGATCGCCAAACAGCTGTTTCCTATCAGACACAGAAATTTCTTGAGGTTTTCCACTATCTTTCAAGACTCCATGTATGGCCTGTGCCAGACTTTTTGATTCGTCATCATGCTTTTCAATTGTCTCACTTTTTGATTGGACAACAGTATCAACTTTATCTTTGGAAAGCATTTCTTCATATTTTTGTTCATCTAAATATTTTTTTATGTTTTCCGTTTGCTGTTCAATCTCACTCAGACTGAGTACTGTCATGCGAGGATCACCAAACAGCTGTTTCCTATCAGGAGGAGAAATTTCTTGAGCTACTCCGTTCTCTGTCAAGACTCCATGTATGACTTGGGCTGTACTTTTTGATTTCTCATCATATTTTCCTAATGTCTCACTTTTCGCTTGAACAGCAGACTGAAGATCTTTATCACTCACACTACTATAATTTATTGGCATAATTAACTTTTGTATCCCTTGTTTTACCTCTCTGTGTTGTTCTGCCCTGAGATGAATGTCTGTACTCTCACTTCCATGGGCAGATGTGGGTATAATTATTTTCTCATCCCAATCATTAGCTTTCCTATCTTCCAGCACTTTGTAGGGCACTGGAACAATTACTTTATCTCTCTTTCGATCTGCGAAGAACAGAGAATCTACATTCCCCTTATCACTGTCAAATTTCCGTTCTCTACTTACTTCTGCACCTCCTGCGGAATAAAGATGTTGTTGAGTACTAAGATATGATTTCATTTCACTATCATCCCAAGAACTTCCTTTCAGATCTTGGGGATCGTTGTAACTGCCTGTATGATCCGGTACAGGTACAATTACTTTCTGGTCCTCCTTGCTGATATTTGTAGATGGAGTTATCTGTGAGGCATGGACTGCAGCATTGGCTCTCTTCTTGGACTCTGAGGATATGTAATCCTTGTTAGAATGTTCATTTCCTGAATCATCTTGTGTTGCTACCATTTTGGTAACAAACTCTAAGAAGCTTAATGCTGATTTGACTTGTTTATTTCTTTATATTAATTTATCAGTAGTTTGATGGGAGATGTGTCCCTTTTCACTCATTACAGTGAAATTCTTTCATACAAAAATTTTACAGACTGAAGCTATTGTCAGAATCCATATTAATTTGCATTTCTCAGCCATAAAAGTAACTTCATTTTCACAAAGATTTTCCCCTGAAAATTAGAAATATATATAAATGCACAGAAGACAAACATATAATAGTAATTAGAAGAATATTGTATGGACAGCAAAATTCAGTTGGTGAAAGTGGCCATTACTTACCTCCAGGAGGCAGATAGACATATTGAAAGGTGAAAACAATAATCCTACTAGCTTTTGAAACTATTAGCCCTTTCTTCAGGTGTGAAAGAGAGATATGTCAAGGAAGATTAGAATGTAACAGTAGGTCACTCTGACCCCAGAATGAGGGGGCATTGAAACGCACCAGAGCTGGACACCTTGAAGCACTGGAACACCTGCTGTGGTGTTCACGGTTGTTCATTCTTGATAACAATGGAGCATGAACAGCAGATTACAGTAGTCTGAATTATGTAAATTTTAGTAATCTTATTCAAACCAGCCCTCTGACATCAGGTGTTAGATTTTGCTCTTTATAATGTATTGTCTGTAATTGCTTTATGTTGTTATCTCTATGGTTGTAGCAATAGTAACAACCAGTTTGTTTTCACTTACGTTCTTATGTTCTGTAAATTATTATTGCTTAAAATAACTGAACTAAAATACATTTGTATGTAGATTGTACCTGAAGTGAGAGTATTCTGAAGAAGTGAGAAAATACAGATTCTCTTACTCCAAGATTGGTTATTTTAAATTAGGGTATGCACATACTGAATACCTAGCAAACAAACTGAGCAGCTTTGCATTTTCAATGCAAATATTAGCAACTGCAACTGACACGGACACGCGAAAAGAAGCATATACGAGCTACTTCGAGTCCATTATTAGGTATGGTATTGTTTTTTGGGGCAACACGAGAAACATTGAGCGGACACTAAAAATACAGAAAGAAATCATTCAAAATAGTGCAATGCAAATAACAAACAACCATGACAACCATTATTTATAAAACTTAAAATATTAATTCTGCCATCTTTATACATATATGAGATTATTATATTTTTGTACACCAGACATGAATAATTTGAGGGAAGCCATTTCATTCATGTACATGATACTAGAAATAAAGAAAATTTTATGCTCCCCACCCACCATCTCAGACTGTATGCCAGGGGACCTCAAAACATGAGACTGAAAATTTCTAATAAATTAAAAGGGAACAAGTTGATGCAGATGAATTTAGGTTCACTTGAAAAAAAGCTATATGAGGTACCGACACTGAAGTGTTATTACTCAGTGGATGAATTCATGCAGGACAAACTGGAAATTTGAGCAGGATACAAAGTATTACATATTCCAAGAAATATCCTTATAGTGTTCTTATTTATTGTAGTGCTATTATTTATTATTGTAAAAATCATTGTAACTGTATTATAAATTTTTTACATGTCTCCTGTATGCAAACCAAATGGATTGCAAATGTACGTAATGAGATGAATAAAACACAATTCACAATAGCTCTACAATTTATTTAATTTATGAAAAAATGAATGAACTGTTACATTTTAAACTTCATGTTTAGAAAAAAATGCAAATTTTATGATTAATTGTCTCAATTTTTACCACAGTTTTTAATAGAGTTGGAAAATTCTGGAGTTTCACTGTAAGTATGGTATGTGAGCTGTGCAAAATTCATGTAGAATCTCTCTTACTTATGAAGAGAAGTTTATCTACAGCAACAAATGCAGCCAATAGTAAATGAAAAAACACAATGAATTTTCACATGTAAAATGTTTTTGAACTTCCACTGCTATGAGTGTGAATCCTAAATCCTTCCTTGTCATGCTGACAAAATTCTATGAATTTATTTGTAAAAATATAGACAGCGGAAATTAAAATGTCCTGTGATGCCTCTCCTGCTCCAAGTCGGACCATCTGATGTCCCACACCCCATAAAAAATTGGTTAATTAAGGTGCAGGTATGATGTGTGGGAGAGCATGATGGTCTACAAGTCACTGAATGGCTGGAAGACATTACACGAGCCGTAGAGTGGCGTGTCAGCATGTTATGTCTGGGGAAAGTTGTAGCTACATGTCAGAATTTTTTCAGGTTTGATCAAGCACAGTAAATTTGTCCTGTATATTTTTTGAAAGATTTCTGAGATGTTTTACCCAGTTATTGGAATGAAAAGGAGAGATACTATCAATTAAGAACATCTGAGTGGCAAAGGTTTTACATGGCTAGCAGTAGCTGCAAAGGCCTGTCAAACAGTTAAGGAGACATAAGCTAGATTTCTCTCATATTATTGGTTGAAGAAATTGTTATAGTGGAATCAAATGGTCATATCACACGCATTTATACAGATTGATTGAAAAACCTGAATACACTACTAAAGCAGAGAAAAACCTGTGTAGACCATCAAAGCAGAGAAAAACTGAACTTATTTTTTCTTGTCTTTTTAAAAAATGTCAAAAGTAATCCACTCACATCACAGAAATGGAATAAATAAAGGAGCTCTTGTAGACTTATTTAAGTCTTAACACTCTGCCCCCCTCTCCCCTTCTGAAAAGATGTCTAAAAGTAACGAAGTATATCATTTTAAATGTAACATTTTCTTACGATGATGTTCACAGATATTTTGATTCAGTGGTTTAGTTAACAGGTTTGCTTGATTTTAGTCCACCAAAAGTGTATCAAATGTCAGCCATTCCATCCATTACTTTCTCCCTGATGAAAAGGTGTTTTATGAAATTATGTTTTGTTCTTGGTTTATCTACATCATTCTAGGAGTATATAACTGCTGCTTGATCATCACACTTCGTCGTCGTCGTCGGCTGATACTCGTATCTGAGTTTTCATTTCTCTCCTGAGATTTCCTTTGTCACGGTTCAGGCGTGGAAGTGTCGTTGATGGCTTAGCAATCCAATCCTAGCGTGGAACAGGCGGCCACAGACATTACAGCTGATGGAAGGTGGAGGACGTGGCTGAGCCTGGAGGAGTTTAAGGCTCTGGCGTTTGTCATTCTCCATTCTTCGACGTTCCAGCTCAAAGTTTTGAAGAGCATTTGAGGTAACTGAGCGCCAGCGACTTCGGTCTTCTGCTATTGTGGACCAGTTACTCGGATCGATGTTCAAGTTTTTCAGATTTTTCTTGTACTGAACCTTATAACGTTTGAGAGGGGCACCTCGTGGCCTTTTACCTGTGCTCACTTCGCTGTACAGCATTTGGCATGGAAGTCTGTCATTTTTCATCCGCTGGACATGTCCGACCCATCTGAGTTGATGCCCAATGATAAGAGCTTCCATGCTATGCATTTTTGCTTTCTCTAGAACAGCCGTGTTGGATATGAAGTCATCCCATTTCAGGTTCATGATATATCTTAGCTTCTGTTGGTTGAAGCGTTCTAGTTTCTTCAGATCGCAGCGATATAACGTCCAGGTTTCGCAACCATATAGCAGGGTGGAAATGACTACAGCTTTGTACACCATCAGTTTGGTGTACAGTGTTAGGTCTTTATTCAGGAAGACACGCTTTGTAAGACGACCAAATGCTACATGTGCAGCACGTAATCTATTCTCCACATCTTTTCCAGATGAGCAGTTGGATGACAGTATGCTTCCCAGGTAGAGGAAATGGTCCACTTGTTCCAAGAGTGTATCATAGATGGATATGCTGAAGTCAGGAACGGAGGAGCCAGGAGTTGGCTGCACCATCACCTTTGTCTTTGGAATATTGATGGAGAGACCAAATCGTTCGTACGCCCTGCTGAAGGAATCAACTGACAGCTGCAACTCTGCAGGTGAATGAGCTGGAGAGGCATTGTCATCAGCATACTGCAGCTCTGACACACGAGTGGTACTGGTGAACCTTTTTGAATGGAGTCTGTACTGGTTGAATAATCCTCCATCAAACCTGTACATTAGTTCTATTCCTGCATTGTTTACGGTTGTCTCGTAAAGCATAGCTGCCAGATACAATGCAAATAATGTAGGTGCAAGAACGCATCCTTGTTTAAGCCCACTTGTTATTGGGAATTCACCAGTCATTTCATTCTGGTAGAGGACCTGTCCAGTCATATCAACGTGGAGAGCTTCGATCAGGTCAACAAAATGTTCAGGGCAGCCGAAGCGTTTTAAGACCATCCACATGGCTTCTCTGGGAACTGTATCAAAGGCCTTTTCTAGATCGTAGAAAACAAGTAGTAAAGGCTTCTGCTGTTCTCTGCACTTCTCCCGTAGTTGTCGTGCACAGAAGATCATGTCAATTGTCCCTCTTGAAGGTTGAAACCCGTATTGAGACTCAGGTAGTATAGTCTCTGAAAGTGTCTGGAGGCGATTTAAAAGGATTCTTGCAAAAATTTTTCCGGTGACAGAGAGTAGAGATATTCCCCAGTAGTTACCACAGATGCTTCTGTCGCCCTTTTTGAAGATGGTGACAATTGTGGAGTTCTTCAAGTCCGCTGGTACCTTGCGGGTTTCCCACATTAATATAATAAGTGAGAAGAGTCTAGTTTTTAGAGGCAAGCCGCCACCCTCAATAAGCTCCATCGGGATGCTGTCAGGTCCAGGAGCCTTCCCAGGTTTCACACTCTTCAGTGCCTTGCAAAATTCTTGAAAAGTTGGAGGATCAGCCAGCCAGGGTTTTGGAGGGTGCTGTGGGACATTTTTGAGAAAATCTCCAGTGGTAGTAGAAGGGCTGTTTAACAGTGAGCTGAAGTGCTCTTTCCAACGATTTAAGATGTCCTGACTTTCAGTAAGAATGGTGGAGTTGTCAGCAGCTTTCAGTGCTCCTGATGAGGAGCAGATAGGTCCATACAGCTCTTTAATACCAGCGTAAAAGCCACGCAGGTTCCTTGCATCAGAAAGATTTTGGAGTTCTGTGGCTTTCTGTTGCCACCATTTGTTCTTGATTACTCGTATTTCACTTTGACATTTCTGCTTGAGTTCTTGAAAGTGTGCTTTCTTTTCTGCGCAGGATGGATCTTGAGCAAGGGATAGGTAAGCATCTCGCTTTGCATTGATGATGGCTTGGATTTCTCCGTGGTTGTCATCAAACCAGTCACTTCTTTTCCGTGCACTACAACCAACAACATTCTCAGCAGTTTCTTTGATGATGTTCTTTAATGTGGTCCATTCTTGTTCGACGTCATCTGTGGTTGCTGGAGCTTTGTTAAGTTGTTCAGACAGTATGTCTTGGAAGTGTGAGCAAACGTTTTTGTTGTTCAGGTTGCTTATGTTGAATTTTCTGCGTGGTGGGTTTGAAAAGTGGGATCGTGGCTTGCGATACTTTGGTACTCTCAAACGGCTGACTAAAAGTCTATGGTCCGTCCAGCACTCATCGATGTTTAGTGCTGCTTTTGTGATGAGAATGTCTTTCTTGTCATGCTGTCGCGTAATAACGTAGTCTATAAGATGCCAATGTTTGGAGCGTGGGTGCATCCATGTGGTCTTATAGCGGTTACGCAAACGGAATTGGGTATTGGAGATGAAAAGCTCGTGCTCAGCACATAGACCAAGAAGTAGCAACCCATTTGCATTGCAGTTTCCCACCCCTTGTTTACCCATGACATCTCTCCAAAAACGGTTGTCCCTTCCCACTCTGGCATTGAAATCACCAAGTAAAATTAATTTATCTTGAATGGGTATTTTAGAGAGAGTACTGTTCAGTTGGTGGTAGAACTGATTCTTTGTGTCTTCATCACTGTCTAAAGTAGGAGCATATGCAGAGACGAAGGTGATGAATCAGTCTGAACCAATGGGTACTCTAAGAGTCATCAGTCTTTCATTAATTGAGACAGGTGTAAGTCGAAGATCTTTCACTATTTTCGTTTTTACGGCAAATCCTGCACCATGGATGCGTGGTTCTCCTGCATCCTTTCCCTTCCAGAAGATGGTGTACCCTGAACGTACCTCACTAATGTGTCCCTCACCTGAGAGTCTTGTCTCACTCAAGGCAGCTATGTCTATATCTAGACGGACTAGTTCTTGGGTGATAAGAGCGGTTCTTCTCTCTGGTCTGTAATTGTTCACGTCCAAGAGGGTCATGACATTCCATGTCCCTATTGTCATAATCATTTCATTCTTCTTTTGTTTACGTCCGCAGTATAAGGAGTGACCTACTGGGTGCGGATTCCCAGCCCGGTTCAAGTGTGACTTCCGATGTTTAGCCCACATTTTCTAGGGCCTTCCCCATTCAGGGTGGGCAGCGGTCATCCTAAATAGGCCTGCCCAGTCGCAGATGCAGGACCGGATTCCCGAGTAGTCACACGGGTTCTCAGGAAGGCGACCATCACACACCTGCCGCCAGTGTGCAGGTCCAGACTAGTAGCTTCCAGCCTCACTCGGAGCCTGCTACCATCGTCCTTATCCCATCGCCATTGGTCTTTAGAGAAAATGACAGGAGAAATTGCCATTTGCGTGAATTTCTTTAAGGTGGATTACAGCTTGCGAGGAAGTGACCCACACACTATAATTCTGGAACAATTCATCACGGCACATATGTATGTGACATGTGACTTCAGGTACCAGAACTGCAACGAACTGCAGCGAGCTCAATGATGGCTGAGTGGCGCCTTTACAGCCAGTTTGTCTGCATGACCTCTTCCGCCTCCACGATCTTTGAGAACCTGGGATATAAGATTCTTCTTCCGCTCGCTTCGCCGTTGGGTCGAAGGGTAGATAATAGATACTAGAGAGGAAAGTGAAAGACACCCTTGGGCCTCGGAAACCTAATACCGTTGGGGTCGAAGAAACCAAGAGTTGGCCGAGGGGGGCCGGATAGGAAAGGAAACAGGAGAAGCCTGACACAAGTAAGTGGAAGTAAAGTAGCCATCACACTACACAGGTGTTAAGTCTCCAGTCAGTTCTATAAGATCAAGACTCTTAAGCAACTCTTTCATCCACACCCCACCTCCCTTGTGCGGGCTGCCACGACAAATACTATGCTTCCATCGTACTCAATGCAACTGCAGTTTGTTTTATATTCTTCCAGAACACCGAGAGACTCAACCATTATCATCACATATCTGGTAATATTTTTGCAATCAACTATATTTATTTATTTTTATTTATTTATTTATTTAGTCCTTCAAATCCTACATGTATGGAATATATACAAGGATATTGGACATGGTTAGGTATTTACAAGATAAAATACAGTTTGTATTGCAATCCTAAGGACTAGATATTGAAGTAATTTAGCAAAGAATCATGCATACAACAAACATTAGAGGCAACATACAAAGCAGAATATTCATAATGCATCTTTATTTTTGTTGTTTGTCTTCTAGGTACTGTCAGACTGTAAAAAAAAAAAAAATTATCAATTAAATATGCCTTTAGTTCAGCCTTAAAACTACAGAGTTTACCTGCTGATTTAATATGGATAGGCAGATTATCGTAAATCTTTATCCCAGTATGTAGTGTGACTTTTTGGCACAATGATGTTCTCACCTGTTTCATATGAGGGTCAGATTTTTACATTGTATTGTATGCATGTATATCTTCATTTTTTAATAAGATATCTGGGTGTCTGTCAATATATTGTTTGATGAAAACTGATGTTTTGTAGATAAAAATGCAAGAAAGAGAAAGAACTGACAGGTTTTTTTTTTAATATGGGTCTGCATGATTTCGTATTGTTTACACTTTCAATAATTCTCAATATTCTCTTTTGCATCCTGAAAAGTTTAATATTTGTTGTTGTATTGCCCCAGAAGATTATGCCATATTTAATTACAGAATGCACATAGGAGTAGTATACATTTAACACGCTGGCTTTGATGCAACAAGTTTTTAAGATCCTTATCCTGTAGCAGGTTTTGCTTAGTTTTCTTTGCAACTATTCAATGTGTAGCTCCCATTTTGTGTTGTTCTGGGGCCAGAGTCCCAGAAATCTTGTGCTGTCAACACTTTCAAGAACTCTGTCGCTAAGTTCTATTTGTATGTTTGGGTGATGTCTTCCTTTTACATTATTGAAGTTCAGTGCTACTGTCTTTTCTTTGTTTATAATTTGCTTGTTATAGCTGAACCACTGTTCTACACTGTTCATTGTTTGGATAGAGGAGTCTGTTAGTTTTTCCTTCTGTTTTACCACTAATAAGGAAGCTTGTATCATCTGAAAATTGGAGGAATAGTTTGGCAATACTTGTTGTACATAAGATCACTGACATAGAGTAGAAACTGAATGGGTCCTAATACTGATCCTTGAAGGATGCCATATTCCGCATTTTCATATCCTGAATAGTAGTAGCTGATTCTGTTATGGTCAGTATATTGCACTTCAACAACCTGTTTGCAACCACATAGGTATGTCCTGAGCCACTCATTGGATATACCTCTAATTCCTAATTGGTCAAGCTTTTGCAGTAGGGCATTATGGTCAATGACGTAAAAAGCTTTAGATAAATCAAGACATATGCCCGTCATAAATTCACTTGCATCCAGTTTAGTATAGAGTTCATTAAGAAATTCAAATATTGCACTTTCAGTTGAATAACCTTTCCTGAAGCCATGCTGTGAGCTAGAGAGAATTTTATTTTTATTTAGGAAATCAAACAATCTCTTATAAAAAAATTTCTAAAATTTTTGAAAATACAGGCAATAGCCCTATTGGTCTATAATTTGAAACACATTCTGGATTTACTTTTTTGAGCAGTGGTTTCAGTTTTGCTGTTTTTAAGCATGAAGGGAAGGTTCCTGATGCCAGTGAGCTGTTGCACAAGTGAGTCAAGAATTCAGCTAAGGCAAGACAGCACTTTTTAATAATTGCATCTTGTATTCCATCAATTCCACATGAGTACCCTGTTTTCAAGGTTTTTATAACTGATAAAATTTCTCCAGTATTTGTGGGTGAAAGGAACAATAATGTAGACACATTTCTCATGCTATTGGATGATGGAGGTATATTTTGTTGTGTTCTTCCAGTCCACTCACCAACTGTTCACTTACATTTGCATAATATTTGTTGAAGGTCCCTGCAATTTTTGTTGGGCAAGAAATCATTTGTCCTTCATAACATAAGTTTATATTTTTATATTGTTTAGTTTCACTTGTTTCTTTGATTTTTTTATAACAAGTAGTCCATTCAGCATCAGAAAATTCTTTAAGTATTTGACCAGTAGGGTAATACATGAGTTTATAATGTGTTTCTTCCTTCAATACCTTAGTACCCTTTTTGCTGCATCACAATGGTTCATACTAAATTTTGAACAATACTGTGACAACTTTTGTCAGTGAGAAAGCTATGGAAGATTTTTAACTTCACCATCACACTTCCCATTGATGAAATTTGATTTCATTTCCATTGGGGTTTTGGTTTCCTCAGCATTTTGAAGTCCTAGTAGTTGATTAACATACTCCCACTGAGAAATACTATTTGTTCCATCTTTGCTGTTTTAAAATTTCACTCCTAAAATGTGTGACACCATGTCAATTTGTTAGGTTATGTGAATTAAAATTTCACATCCTATCACACGTAAATGTGCACACTAAGCTTTTTACCTGTCCATAATTCGTATGACTTTTTTTTATTGTTGTTGTTATTTATAACATAATTTCTTATGTATGCTGCAGTGTACATCAATTCATACCAACAACAATCTGGTAAATTGCTTCCTAGCAACTTCGACCTTACCATATGCATTAATGTTCTACTGAAGTGTTCAGCTGTTCATTTTGCTGTGGTGTTTATGTCCTATTTAGTTCATAACAAATTCCTTCAGATTCACAGAACTGTATCCAAACGCACAAACAAAATTCTAGGCCATTGACAATTCTGATTCTCTTCACTTAGTTATTGGTTTGTTTTTCCTTTTTTAACTTCCATTTCTTGAACTCTTCAAATACTTCATTCTTATTTTTTAAGAAAGCCACAAATATATATATAATAGAGGGAAACATTCCACGCGGGAAAAATATATTTAAAAACAAAGATGATGTGACTTACCATACGAAAGCGCTGGCAGGCTGATAGAAACACAAACAAACACATACATACACACAAAATTCAAGCTTTCGCAACAAACTGTTGCCTCATCAGGAAAGAGGGAAGGAGAGGGAAAGACGAAAGGATGTGTGTTTTAAGGGAGAGGGTAAGGAGTCATTCCAATCCCGGGAGTGGAAAGACTTACCTTAGGGGGAAAAAAGGACAGGTATACCCTTGCACACACACACACATATCCATCCGCACATACACAGACACAAGCAGACATTTGTAAAGGCAAAGAGTTTGGGCAGAGATGTCAGTCGGGGCGGATGTACAGAGGCAAAGATGAAGTTGAAAGACAGGTGAGGTATGAGCAGCGGCAACTTGAAATTAGCGGAGGTTGAGGCCTGGCGGATAACGAGAAGAGAGGATATACTGAAGGGCAAGTTCCCACCTCCGGAGTTCTGACAGGTTGGTGTTAGTGGGAAGTATCCAGATAACCCGGACGGTGTAACACTGTGCCAAGATGTGCTGGCAGTGCACCAAGGCATGTTTAGCCACAGGGTGATCCTCATTACCAACAAACACTGTGTGCCTGTGTCCACTCATGCGAATGGACAGTTTGTTGCTGGTCATTCCCACATAAAAAGCTTCACAGTGTAGGCAGGTCAGTTGGTAAATCACGTGGGTGCTTTCACACGTGGCTCTGCCTTTGATCGTGTACACCTTCTGGGTTACAGGACTGGAGTAGGTGGTGGTGGGAGGGTGCATTGGACAGGTTTTACACTGGGGGCGGTAACAAGGGTAGGAGCCAGAGGGTAAGGAAGGTGATTTGGAGATTTCATAGGGATGAACTAAGAGGTTACGAAGGTTAGGTGGACGGCAGAAAGACACTCTTGGTGGAGTGGGGAGGATTTCATGAAGGATGGATTTCATTTCAGGGCAGGATTTGAGGAAGTCGTATCCCTGCTGGAGAGCCACATTCAGAGTCTGATCCAGTCCTGGAAAGTACCCTGTCACAAGTGGGGCACTTTTGTGGTTCTTCTGTGGGAGGTTCTGGGTTTGAGGGGACGAGGAAGTGGCTCTGGTTATTTGCTTCTGTACCAGGTCGGGAGGGTAGTTGCGGGATGCGAAAGCTGTTTTCAGGTTGTTGGTGTAATGGTTCAGGGATTCCGGACTGAAGCAGATTCATTTGCCACGAACACCTAAGCTGTAGGGAAGGGACCGTTTGATATGGAATGGGTGGCAGCTGTTATAGTGGAGGTACTATTGCTTGTTGGTGGGATTGATGTGAACGGATGTGTGAAGCTGGCCATTGGACAGATGGAGGTCAACATCAAGGAAAGTGGCATGGGATTTGGAGTAGGACCAGGTGAATCTGATGGAACCAAAGGAGTTGAGGTTGGAGAGGAAATTCTGGAGTTCTTCTTCACTGTGAGTCCAGATCATTAAGATGTCATCAATATATCTGTACCAAACTTTGGGTTGGCAGGCCTGGGTAACCAAGAAGGCTTCCTCTAAGCGACCCATGAATAGGTTGGCGCACGAGGGGACCATCCTGGCACCCATGGCTGTTCCCTTTAATTGTTGGTATGTCTGGCCTTCAAAAGTGAAGAAGTTGTGGGTCAGGATGAAGCTGGCTAAGGTAATGAGGAAAGAGGTTTTAGGTAGGGTGGCAGGTGATAGGCGTGAAAGGAAGTGCTCCATCGCAGCGACGCCCTGGGAGTGCAGAATATTTGTGTATAAGGAAGTGGCATCAATGGTTACAAGGATGGTTTCGAGAAAGTGGTTGGTGTCTTTGATGAAGAATGGGAGACTGCATGTAGGGTGGCAGGTGATAGGCGTGAAAGGAAGTGCTCCATCGCAGCGAGGCCCTGGGAGTGCAGAATATTTGTGTATAAGGAAGTGGCATCAATGGTTACAAGGACGGTTTCGAGAAAGTGGTTGGTGTCTTTGATGAAGGATGGGAGACTGCATGTAATGGGTTGAAGGTGTTGATCTACATAGGCAGAGATATGTTCTGTGGGGGCTTGGTAACCAGCTACAATGGGGCGGCCGGGATGATTGGGTTTGTGAATTTTAGGAAGAAGGTAGAAGGTAGGGGTGCGGGGTGTTGGTGGGGTCAAGAGGTTGATGGAGTCAGGTGAAAGGTTTTTGTAGGGGGCCTAAGGTTCTGAGGATTCCTTGAAGCTCCGCCTGGACCTCAGGAATGGGATTACCTTGGCACTTCCAGCTCCGCTCCCTCCAAAACTTCAAAAATCCAATCAACGCAATCTGGAACCACAACACCCCAAATCAGTAGTTAACTTTTCCTCCAAACCTCTCTCCCAATCCGAAACCTCTGTCCTATCCAAAGGCCTCACCTTCAGCCCCACTCCCAGATTCAACCAAACAGCCCTCGTCAAAGATTTACTGTCCTACACTCGTACTCTCTGCTGGAAATATCACTTTGCCATGAAGAAAAATGATCCTAATCCTACCCCTAATGATCCAACTCCCAAAGACACTATCCAAATTGAACCCTGCCTGGAACAGTTCCGTCCTCCGTCACAGCGGGACCCACCTCCTCTTCCTCAAAATCACCCTCTCCAAACCTTCCAGGAATTTCTGACTTCCAGCCTTGCTTCTCAATCCTTCTTAAAAAACCTTAATCCTACTCCCAACATCACCACTGCTGAAGCCCAAGCTATCCGTGATCTGGAGGCTGACCGATCCATCGTCATTCTTCCGGCGGACAAGGGTTCCACGACCGTGGTACTTGATCGTCGGGAGTATGTGGCTGAGGGACTGCGTCAGCTTTCAGACAACACCACATACAAAGTTTGCCAAGGTAATAGCATTCCTGAGGTCCAGGCGGAGCTTCAAGGAATCCTCAGAACCTTGGGCCCCCTACAAATACTTTCACCTGACTCCATCAACCTCCTGACCCCACTGACACCCCGCACCCCTACCTTCTACCTTCTTCCTAAAATTCACAAACCCAATCATCCCAGCCGCCCCATTGTAGCTGTTTACCAAGCCCCCACAGAACGTATCTCTGCCTACGTAGATCAACACCTTCAACCCATTACATGCAGTCTCCCATCCTTCATCAAAGACACCAACCACTTTCTCGAACGCCTGGAATCCTTACCCAATCTATTACCCCCGGAAACCATCCTTGTAACCATTGATGCCACTTCCTTATACACAAATATTCCACACGTCCAGGGCCTCGCTGCGATGGAGCACTTCCTTTCACGCCTATCACCTGCCACCCTACCTAAAACCTCTTTCCTCATTACCTTAGCCAGCTTCATCCTGACCCACAACTTCTTCACTTTTGAAGGCCAGACATACCAACAATTAAAGGGAACAGCCATGGGTGCCAGGATGGCCCCCTCGTACGCCAACCTATTCATGGGTCGCTTAGAGGAAGCCTTCTTGGTTACCCAGGCAAGCCAACCCAAAGTTTGGTACAGATTTATTGATGACATCTTAATGATCTGGACTCACAGTGAAGAAGAACTCCAGAATTTCCTCTCCAACCTCAACTCCTTTGGTTCCATCAGATTCACCTGGTCCTACTCCAAATCCCATGCCACTTTCCTTGATGTTGACCTCCATCTGTCCAATGGGCAGCTTCACACGTCCGTCCACATCAAACCCACCAACAAGCAACAGTACCTCCATTATGACAGCTGCCACCCATTCCACATGAAACGGTCCCTTCCCTACAGCCTAGGTCTTCGTGGCAAATGAATCTGCTCCAGTCCGGAATCCCTAAACCATTACACCAACAACCTGAAAACAGCTTTCACATCCCGCAACTACCCTCCCAACCTGGTACAGAAGCAAATAACCAGAGCCACTTCCTCATCCCCTCAAACCCAGAACCTCCCACAGAAGAACCACAAAAGTGCCCCACTTGTGACAGGATACTTTCCGGGACTGGATCAGACTCTGAATGTGGCTCTCCAGCAGGGATACGACTTCCTCAAATCCTGCCCTGAAATGAGATCCATCCTTCATGAAATCCTCCCCACTCCACCAAGAGTCTCTTTCCGCCGTCCACCTAACCTTCGTAACCTCTTAGTTCATCCCTATGAAATCCCCAAATCACCTTCCTTACCCTCTGGCTCCTACCCTTGTAACCACCCCCGGTGTAAAACCTGTCCAATGCACCCTCCCACCACCACCTACACCAGTCCTGTAACCCAGAAGGTGTACACGATCAAAGGCAGAGCCACGTGTGAAAGCACCCACGTGATTTACCAACTGACCTGCCTACACTGTGAAGCTTTCTATGTGGGAATGATCAGCAACAAACTGTCCATTCGCATGAATGGACACAGGCAGACAGTTTTTGTTGGTAATGAGGATCACCCTGTGGCTAAACATGCCTTGGTGCACTGCCAGCACATCTTGGCACAGTGTTACACCGTCCGGGTATCTGGATACTTCCCACTAACACCAACCTGTCAGAACTCTGGAGATGGGAACTTGCCCTTCAGTATATCCTCTCTTCTCGTTATCCGCCAGGCCTCAACCTCCGCTAATTTCAAGTTGCCGCCGCTCATACCTCACCTGTCTTTCAACAACATCTTTGCCTCTGTACTTCCGCCTCGACTGACATTTCTGCCCAAACTCTTTGCCTTTACAAATGTCTGCTTGTGTCTGTGTACGTGCGGATGGATATGTGTGTGTGTGCGCGAGTGTATACCTGTCCTTTTTTCCCCCTAAGGTAAGTCTTTCCGCTCCCGGGATTGGAATGACTCCTTACCCTCTCCCTTAAAACCCACATCCTTTCGTCTTTCCCTCTCCTTCCCTCTTTCCTGATGAGGCAACAGTTTGTTGCGAAAGCTTGAATTTTGTGTGTATGTATGTGTTTGTTTGTGTTTCTATCGGCCTGCCAGCGCTTTCGTATGGTAAGTCACATCATCTTTTTTTTTATATATATATATATATATATATATATATATATATATATATATATATATATATATATATATATATATATATATATATATATTTTATTATCCATCTTTAGGCATTAAAAATGCAATTGATGTCATCATTTGCGTACATATACAGTTTACATAACTAACAGAAATGGTGTAATATATTGTAGATCATTATTGTCTAATAAGATACAAAAATTTGTCCTTGATGCTACACAAGTTATTTGCATTATATCTACATGTATAAGTTTAATCTATGTGAAATTATATGAGTACCGGTACTTAAGATCATCGTTAGTGCACATTATAAACTCTTCTATTGTATAAAAAGCTTTTTCTCTAAGCCATTTCTTTGTGACACTTTTAAACTCATTCAGTGACACATTATGTGCCTCTATTAGCAACATGTTAAATAGTTTTACTCCCATGTATCTGTAACTATCTTGAGTTTTCTTTAGTCTAGCAACTGGGATGTCAATTTGCTGTTTTATACGTGTGTCATGGTGATGGATAGATTGTCGTAGTTCGTGACTGTGTTGGTTTTCTTTTGTGTGTATTAGACAACTTAGTATAAAGAGGTTTGCAACTGTTAGTATTTTTAGATTTTTGAAATATGGTCTACAAGGCTCGTTATTTCTGACCCCATGGATGCATATGACTGCCTTCTTTTGCCAAATGAAAACTTGTTTTGCTCCGGGTGAGTTTCCCCACAACAAAGTGGCATATGTTAAATGGGTGTGGAAAAAGGCATAGCATGCATTGAGTAATAACTTACCACTAACACATGACCTTGGTTTACCTAACAAATATGTCACACGTGCTAACTTAGTACAAATATAATCGGTATGACTCTTCCACGTTAATTTTGAGTCAAGATGGATCCCAAGTAGTTTAGCTGAGACACAATCGATCTTATCACTCTTAACACTCAAGCTAAAGAGAATATTAACAGTTTTATCATGATTTATATGCAAGTCATTGAGTTGGAACCACTTGATGGCTGCTCTGAGATGAGCCTCACTTTCTTGGTTTAATTTTCCTAAATCTTTCCCTGCTGTAATAAAAGTTATATCATCTGCGTAGAGTGTGGATTTACATAACATGGTGCTGGGCAAGTCATTTACATATATTACGAGGGCAGTTCAATAAGTAATGCAACACATTTTTTTTCTCGGCCAATTTTTGTTGAAAAAACCGGAAATTTCTTGTGGAATATTTTCAAACATTCCCGCTTCGTCTCGTATAGTTTCATTGACTTCCGACAGGTGGCAGCGCTGTACGGAGCTGTTAAAATGGCGTCTGTAACGGATGTGCCTTGCAAACAACGGGCAGTGATCGAGTTTCTTTTGGCGGAAAACCAGGGCATCTCAGATATTCATAGGCGCTTGCAGAATGTCTACGGTGATCTGGCAGTGGACAAAAGCACGGTGAGTCGTTGGGCAAAGCGTGTGTCATCATCGCCGCAAGATCAAGCAAGACTGTCTGATCTCCCGCGTGCAGG
This sequence comes from Schistocerca piceifrons, assembly GCF_021461385.2. NCBI lineage: Eukaryota > Metazoa > Arthropoda > Insecta > Orthoptera > Acrididae > Schistocerca > Schistocerca piceifrons. The sequence goes on along the minus strand of NC_060145.1, from coordinate 372,447,497 downwards.
CCGGCCGTGCACAGCTGTGACTCCTGCAATGGCGGAGCGTGCGAACACACTCGTTCGAGATGATCGACGGATCACCATCAAACAACTCAGTGCTCAACTTGACATCTCTGTTGGTAGTGCTGTCACAATTGTTCACCAGTTGGGATATTCAAAAGTTTGTTCCCGGTGGGTCCCTCGTTGTCTAACCGAACACCATAAAGAGTAAAGGAGAACCATCTGTGCGGAATTGCTTGCTCATCATGTGGCTGAGGGTGACAGGCGATGAAACATGGGTTCATCACTTCGAACCTGAAACAAAACGGCAATCAATGGAGTGGCACCACACCCACTCCCCTACCGAGAAAAAGTTTAAAGCCATACCCTCAGCTGGTAAAGTCATGGTTACAGTCTTCTGGGACGCTGAAGGGGTTATTCTGTTCGATGTCCTTCCCCATGGTCAAACGATCAACTCTGAAGTGTATTGTGCAACTCTTCAGAAATTGAAGAAACGACTTCAGCGTGTTCGTAGGCACAAAAATCTGAACGAACTTCTCCTTCTTCATGACAACGCAAGACCTCACACAAGTCTTCGCACCCGAGAGGAGCTCACAAAACTTCAGTGGACTGTTCTTCCTCATGCACCCTACAGCCCCGATCTCGCACCGTCGGATTTCCATATGTTTGGCCCAATGAAGGACGCAATCCGTGGGAGGCACTACGCGGATGATGAAGAAGTTATTGATGCAGTACGATGTTGGCTCCGACATCGACCAGTGGAATGGTACCGTGCAGGCATACAGGCCCTCATTTCGAGGTGGCGTAAGGCCGTAGCATTGAATGGAGATTATGTTGAAAAATAGTGTTGTGTAGCTAAAAGATTGGGGAATAACCTGGTGTATTTCAATGCTGAATAAAACAACCCCTGTTTCAGAAAAAAAATGTGTTGCATTACTTATTGAACTGCCCTCGTACAAAAAGTAAAGGTCCAAACACAGAGCCTTGTGGCACACCCTGCAATATATCCAAGACATTTGACCTCATATCGTTAAAATGCACAATTTGTATTCTGTCGCTCAGACAGGATCTGATCAGAGATAGTTCTGAGCCTCTAATACCATAGCAGTACAGTTTTTCTAGTAGTATCCTGTGACTGACAGAGTCAAATGCCTTGCTGAGGTCCACAAGAGTGGCATTAACTGATAATCCTGATTCGAATGATAACAATATATATATGAAACAACATCTTCGACTGCTTTTGTCATTGACAGGCCAGACCTGAAGCCATACTGAGAGTCACTAAGAATATTATTCACAGACAGATGTTGACTGATTTGGAGCTGTATGCAATATTCCACTACTTTTGATATGATGGGTACAAGGGAGATTGGACGGTAATTATTAGGACAAGACTTGTCACCTTTCTTTTGCAGTGGAGTAACGACTGCCCTTTTTAAGGATGAAGGGAAACAGCCACTGACAAACATCCGGTTCATAAGAGAACAGAGTGGATGTGCTATTACATCTGCTATTTTTTTATTGCAAAATTGGAGAGACCATAAATGTCTTCTGATTTTGGGTAACTTAATTTTGCTATTGCAGTTTTAATATCTGTTACTTTTACTTCTTTCCATTTAAACACAGGAACCATATCCTCAAAATTTTGTAGAAATGAATTTCTATTATTTGAGATATGGTTGTTGTCACATTTATGGATATGTTCATTTGCAGCACTGTGATCCATACTGGGAGCATTAATGAAGAAGTTGTTGAAATCATCCGGTGTGATAAAAGCATCACATTAGTTATTTTTATTAACATCTTTATTTCTACCCAGATGAGTCTTGATAACAGTCCAGGCTGCTTTGCACTTATTTTGGGACTTATTAATATAATCATCATTTGCCTTGCACTTGCTTAACCTAATTTCTGCCTTGTATTTGTTCCTCAAACTTATGTAGTTTGCTTTTTCAGCTTCACTATTTTTTGATTTGTCATAGGAAATCATTAACAGAGTTCTGAGCCTTTGTAGGTCAGGTGTGAACCAGCTATGCACTGATGTGAGACCATGTTTCCTCATAGTTCCCTTATTTTTTCTCATTACTTTAGGGCAGCAAGTTTTAAATGTATCTGACAATGCACTATTGAATAATGTAAACGCTTTTTCAATATGATTACTTTCCAGCAGAATGTAATTCCAATTTGTCATCTTTATTTGTGTTCTGTAGTTATCAATGTTCTCTTCATTCAAAAGCCTAATGTACTTAATTTTGTTGGAGACAGATGCTGGCTCTTTTGTTATCAATTTTAACCGAATACCTTTATGGTCTGATAAAAAATGAGTATTGAATAGCCTTAGTTCATACCGATTTGTCTCAACATTTGTGATTACATTATCAAGGCAGGCAGACTGTCTTGTTGGGTTTTCATTAATGCAGTGCAGGTCATGTGATCTTAGCATATTCAGAAGAGTAAGTTGTTTAGGTGTGTTCAGCCGTATATCAATATTTATGTCACCAAAAATTAAAATCCTATATTTAGGCCACTCATCGAGGTGTAGTATCAGTTTCTGTACGGCCTGTGCAAATACTTCAACATCATTATCAGGCATGCGGTATACAGACATAATTATGAGTTTTAACATGGGCAGTAACATTACTGCTATTTCCAGTACATTTTCTATACAGTAATCATTAAGACTAAGGGCACTGTAATCCAAGTCTATGCCACTACTAACATATATAGAGGCTCCCCCATAGTTGTGTGTTGGTCTACAATAACCTATTACTAAATCAAAGCCTGGGGGTACATAGAACTGCAGTTGGTCTTCACTTAACCAGTGTTCATTGATACATAATATATTCTTGTTCACTCCTAACAAAAAACTCATGTCATCAGTTTTGTTTCTTAATGACCTGATATTTATATGTACAAATAATAATGAGTCATCCTCACAAAGGAGTAGGTCTGGATTCCTCTGTAGCAATATATCAGTTTGTTCACTTTGCTTGTACAGTCTTCTGTCACTTGTTGATTGTGAACTTACATCTCTGGCCAGTTTCTTGATCGTGTTGGATCCAGATGATGACGAGATGATTTCCCTGGTGCCATCCATAAAAAATCACTGTGAGCTGCTTCGCCGATAAAATTGCATGTCGTGTTTCTAGCTACAAATTCTTCAGCCAACCCTTTGTTGATAATTATCTTGATTCTTTCCCCATAGGTTCTGTTTTTCTCACATTGACTAAATTTATGATTTCAGCTTTTTATCAACCGCTGAAAACTTATTTTCATTTGGAACCATGTGATGAGTTACCCTGGAATCTACTACCCAGTTTTCACTGTTCAACAAAGCTGTGCAATAAGAAGCACTCATATAACAGCACCTCACTTCTTGCACTATTTTTAAAAAAGAATTTCTCCTTTTCAGCACAATTTCTGGATATGTGACTGACTTTGTGACAGTTGTAACTGTTATAACCTTTAATCACTAATAAAGTGCGTGGATATACAAAAGTAGAAACACTAGCGGGTTACATGTTACTAACTCCGTATCTGTCATTCGACTGCCGTGCCGTGACATGCGGCCGGCGCCGTTCATAACCAGGTGGCGCTCCCGCGCTTGGCCGAGCTGCGGAGCGCCTCTATCGCCGTGTTCGCGTACTGACGTGGCGGCACTTTTGAATGTCGTGGCACTGTCACAACACTTTTCCCCCCTTGAAAAAAAAAACTCTCACTTCCGTGGGGACACGGACAGTGCGGAGACATCCATGGCCTCTTGGGAGGTCCCGAGAAGATTCCGCGGAGAAACACGAGAGTATGGTCGAAAATGTCCAGGACGGAAGCTTGCGCGTGGAAAGTGCCTCCTGGACGAGATGATGGGTGAAAACTCCGGAGCAGCATCCAGAGGTGTCGTGGACCTGGGGGTGTGCTCCAGCGAGATGGGTCCCGGAGAAGGCGGCGTCGCGACTGGGGCCGGTTCCGGCGTACTCGGAAGCGGTAGCGACGGCGGCGGCAGCAACACGCCCGGAAGATCGGCAGCAGCGACAGGACTGGCTTCTCGGGCTGGTGGAGACGAAAGAAGGGGCAGTGGTACCAGCGTGGCCACCACTCGTGGGCGCATCTGGTCGTAATGGCGAACAACCATGCCGTCGTCCGTACGTATTTCACAAAGCCGGCGGCCGCGAAGAGCCTGGACCACCCCTGGAATCCATTTAGGGCGAGATCCATACCCCCGTGCCCACACGTCGGCGCCCACCGGGTATTTTCCCGCACTAGGGGACACAGTACAAGGCCTGACAGGGTGAAGCAGATGCAGTAGGGTGCGCGGTTGGCGGCCATGCAAGAGTTCAGCAGGGCTGCGATCACCCAGAGGCGTGAAGCGATAAGAACTCAGAAATTGCAACAGAGCGTCATCTGTGGAAAAATCACTAAGGAATTTTTTCATTTGGCTTTTGAAAGTGCGGACAAGGCGCTCGACCTCCTCATTCGATTGCGGATGGAAGGGCGGTGCTGTAACATGATGAATCCCTTGTCCAGTACAAAAATCACGGAAGGCCTGCGAAGAGAACTGAGGGCCATTGTCCGTGACAATCGTGGATGGAAGACCTTCTAGCGCAAAGATTTTTGATAAAGCCAGCGTCGTCACCGCAGTGGTGGGTGACGGACATCGAACAACAAACGGAAACTTCGAGAAGGCGTCAATCAACAGTAGCCAATAAGTGCCGAGGAAGGGGCTTGCAAAGTCAGCGTGCACCCGTTCCCACGGCTGCGCCGGATCAGGCCACGGAGAGGGCAGAGTACGAGGCACAGCCAGTTGTTGAACACACTGATCACACGCAGCGACCATGTGGGCGATGTCCGAATCAATACCGGGCCAATAAACGTGCCTGCGGGCCAGGGACTTAGTCCGAGAAATCCCCCAATGGCCCTCATGCAATAGTTTGAGAACATCTTTGGGAAGAGAGGCAGGCACCACAACCCGTGGAGATGCGCCATCCGTGGCCAGAAGAACAACACCCTCACGAACAGACAGACGAAGGCGCAAGGCATGGTAGTTGCGAAGGGGATCCGACGCCCGGCCCTTGGTCCTGTCCGGCCAACCCCGCTGAACAAAACCGATCACCTGACGCAGGACCGGGTCCCGCGCAGTAGCCGACGCGACCTGCGAACCTGTAAGTGAAAAACCCTCGACCGCACGACGTTCTTCCTCATCAATATGGAAACAGAGGAGTTCATCTCGATCGAAAACCGGGTCGGGGCCCATCGGCAAACGCGACAACGCGTCAGCGTTGGCGTGCTGGGCCGTGAGGCGATAGTGAATCTCATAGTGAAAACGGGACAAGTATAAGGCCCAACGTTGCAGGCGGTGAGCTGCCTTATCCGGAAGCGACGCCGAGGGGCTGAACAGAGAGACCAGCGGCTTGTGGTCGGTGATGAGGTGAAACTTAGAACCATACAAAAAAACGCCGAACTTTTTCAGAGCATAAATGATAGCGAGCACCTCCTTTTCTATTTGAGAGTAACGTCGTTGGGCATCGTTGAGGGTCTTGGAAGCGTAGGCGATGGGTCGTTCCGACCCATCCTCATACCGATGGGCGAGAACAGCCCCTAAGCCACACTGCGACGCGTCAGTCGCCAGAACCAAGTCCTGACCCGGACGGAATGTGGCAAGACAAGGCGCCGACTGCAAATGAGCCTTCAGGCGGACAAAAGCCTGCTCACACTCGGCGGACCAACAGAAAGGAACGTTTTTGCGTAACAGCTGATGCAGAGGATGAGCCACCGCCGCCGCGGAGGGAATGAATTTGTGATAATAAGCAACCTTGCCCAGAAACGCCTGAAGTTCTTTGACCGTAGACGGCCAGGGTAGAGCGGTAATGGCCGCAACGTGCTGTCGTAGAGGACGTATACCCTCACGGGACAAGTGGAAACCAAGATACACAATGGAGGGTTGGAAGAACTGAGACTTGTCCAGAATGCACTTCAACCCTGCTGAATGCAGAACCCGAAACAGTGAACGCAAATTGCGAAGGTGCTCCTCAGTGGAGGCCCCCGTGACAACAATGTCATCCAGGTAGTGGATGCAGCCGGGAACGAAAGCCGTGAGCTGTTCCAAAAACCGCTGAAAAATGGCCGGCGCGCTAGCGACGCCATATGGTAACCGCTGGTACTGATACAACCCACAAGGAGTGTTGATGACGAGAAATTCCTTGGAAGATGCATCCAACGGCAACTGATGGTACGCCTCCGATAAGTCAAGTTTGGAAAAGAACTGGCCCCCAGCGAGCTTGGTAAATAACTCCTCAGGACGGGGAAGAGGATAAGTGTCAATGAGGCTTTGAGCGTTGACAGTGGCTTTAAAATCACCACACAATCGCAGACTCCCGTTTGGTTTAGAAACCACCACGATGGGCGATGCCCATTCGCTGGAGGTAACAGGAAGGAGAATCCCCGAAGCTGTTAACCTGTCTATCTCAGCTTTGACAGGCGCACGCAACGCCATCGGAATAGGGCGTGCCCGGAAAAACTTAGGGCGAGCCGTAGGTTTAAGAGTAATGTGGGCTTCAAAATCCTTGGCCCGACCCAGACCAGCAGAGAACACGGACGAGAATTCAGAACACAAGCCATCCAGCTGTTGATACGGAATGTCCTCAGATATGAGGTACACATCATCATCAATGGAAAACCCGAACAACTGGAAAGCATCATAACCGAACAGGTTTTCAGTGCCCGCATGATCCACCACATAAAACGTGAGGGGCCTAACAACAGACTTGTAGGCAGTGGAAGCATCAAACTGGCCAACGATAGGAATTTTCTGCTTATTATAAGTTCGTAGATTTCGCGTAACTGGAGACAAGGAAGGGGAGCCTAACTCCAAATACGTGCGAGAATTAATGAGAGTTACTGCAGAGCCAGTGTCCACTTGCATGTGAATGTCTTTATCCAGAACACGAACAGTAACAAACAACTTATTCGTTTGAGAAAGCACACAGTTAACATCCATGTCCGATGCCTCGTCCTCGTCGACAGGAACTTTAGGGGACTGACACACAGAAGCAATGTGGCCTTTTTTCCTACATGAATTACACGTGGCCCAACGTTGTGGACACGCGGCTCTGTCATGCTGTACGAAACAACGTGGACAAGAAGGAAGGGCGGAACGAACCTGCTTCCGTGGTTGCTGTTTTCGCTGCGAGCGTGGCGGCCCAACGCGACGTTGTTGATGCGAGTGCACCGCCGCCACATCGTCGTTTCCCTGTGAAACAGGCACATTGTCTGCGTCGAAAGTGGTTGGTACAGCGCCTACATCACAACACGCGTCTATTTGCGCACCAGCAGCGTGAGACACTTCAAACGATTGAGCGATGCTGAGAACATCCGACAACGATGGGTTTGGCAATTGTAAGGCACGTTGCCGAACTTCTTTATCAGGAGCAAGCCGTAAAATAGCGTCCCTAACCATTGAATCAGCGTAAGACTCATGATGAGTGTCCGTGACAAACTGACATTTCCGACTCAGACCGTGTAGTTCCGCCGCCCAAGCCCGGTAAGATTGATGGGGCTGTTTACGACACCGGTAGAACGCCACGCGGGCGGCAACGACATGGGTGTTTTTTCGGTAATAGTTAGACAATAAGTCACACATTTCTTGGAAGGACAGAGAGGCAGGTTCCCACAGAGGGGCTAACTGAGATAGCAGCTGATAGATCCGTGGGGAAATCCAAGAGAGAAATAACGACTTACACACATAGGAGCGTCGACAACGCCAAAAGCCAAGAAGTGTTGCCGCAAACGCTTCTCATAATCCTCCCAGTCTTCAGCGGCCTCGTCATAAGGAGGGAACGGAGGCGGAGAAGAGGAAGACAGACGATGAGTAAGCGACGTCGACAACGCCTGAATAGCAGCCGTCAGCTGTGTTTGTTGTTCAATAAGCGCTTGCATAAGCTGTTCCATGTCTGCCCCGACACGAACACACAAGTCCACAATGCAGGAAAAAAAATATCCGACCTCGTCGCCAAAAAGTGTTATAACCTTTAATCACTAATAAAGTGCGTGGATATACAAAAGTAGAAACACTAGCGGGTTACATGTTACTAACTCCGTATCTGTCATTCGACTGCCATGCCGTGACATGCGGCCGGCGCCGTTCATAACCAGGTGGCGCTCCCGCGCTCGGCCGAGCTGCGGAGCGCCTCTATCGCCGTGTTCGCGTACTGACGTAGCGGCACTTTTGAATGTCGTGGCACTGTCACAACAGTAACAAAAGCACTTTTTCATGTTGTTCCTATCCTTATTTGTTCCCGTCCTTTGTCCTGTTGTTCTATTAGTGGTGTTTTTCAGTGCCTTTGATTACCAGTATTAGCTTTCAAGGAAATTGCAGAATGTTTATCTTCATTATACTCATGACATCTAGCTTCTTCAACAAGCAAATGCTTTTCAAGTGAAGCACACTTAAAATCATTATTTTGCAAATTTCACAAAACTGTAACTACCGCATCCCATTCATGTGGAATTCCATGCAGAATAATCATTGCTGTATTTCCATATTCAATTTCATCACCAGTGTTCACTATATCTGCTACAGTTCTGTTCATCAGTCCTCAATAATCTTCCACAAATTCAAACAATGGAAAACCCAGGATGGAATAATGACAATATTATGAAAAGGATAGAGTGCCACTCACCATATAATGTAGATGATGAGTCACAGACAGGCACAACAAAAAACTATTGAAAACGTAAGCTTTGGGTCAGAATGCCGTTTTCTGAAATAGACAACATACACACACACATTCACGCAAATGCAGCTCACACACAAATGACAACTGCCTCTGGGTGCCAAGACCAGACCAACAGAATCCACAGTCAATATTTTTAGTGAATATAATTTCTATCTCAGTTGCACAGTTGCTATCCCTCAGGGTGTATCAGTTTTGAAGTTCTCCCCCTCCCCCAAGCCCCCACCCTCTTTCCCCAACACAATACCTTTTTTTAGTTTTTTCAAATTTTTTATATGCATTTTCTGGTTGTCACTTATGGAAAGTACAATTTTTGCTAGCCCCTCACCATGGTGTGATATATATGCCTTTTTATCAGCAACTGATACTCCTTAACCAGGTTCCATCCTGCCAGGAAGTGTAATTCACTCTATTTAGTGTCTCAGTGCTGTGTCTTCTCCACCAGCTTTGCATATTTGACTAATCAGCTCACTGTTGTTGAGAGAACACATTTTCTCTTCTGTGAAATTCATGACAACACCTCGGCATTAATTAATGTTTTCCAAATGCATCGCACAAAACTTACTCAGTCGATTATCAGCAAATGTCTCGTCTTTGCTACAAGCGTGAGTTTTAGATCTGCTAATTGCCACTAATGCAATTTTCTATTTTGTTTATTAGCACGCCTGGGTGCATAATCAATGTTGAAGTCTTGTAAAACAGTCATATATGTACTGAGAGAAAAAACTACAAACATTATCGAAGTAGAGAAAAACTAAACTTCTTTTTTAACAAAACAAAATTTGATCAATGACGAAGATAATCCAGTCACATCACAGAAAATGGAACACATGAAGAAACTCTGGTCCAGTCGTTTAGCCCTCGATAGGAATGTCAGCTGGCCGCACTTAGTGAGTTCTAGGGTAGCAAAAAATAAAGGTAGGGAGTTGCAAACTAAAGCATTTGGATTGCACTTTGAATCCTGAAATGTTAATTTGGGGATTGGCAAATAAGCTCTCATGACATGATACGCAATACTAGTGACAGCACCCAGAGAAAAGGTGGATAAGTTTTTATTCCTTTTGGAAAAGGTGCAACAAATGTATGGAGTGTCTGAAGGGCACGATACAGAAGTCAGTCACGGATTTACAAATATTAACGACTGTTATGGGGCAAGAAGAGTAGTGCTGAATAGCCCTGAGCTATTAAATTAGAGGGAGAGTAATGGTAATGTGAGAGCCCAACATAGAAATAATGACAGTGGCAATCAAAGGATATGGCCACAGTATCCAACAGCAACTGGGAAACTGAGGTGTGTCTCAGTTAGATCTCAAACTGATGTAGATGCAATGAGGATAATAGGAAGATGCATGCAACTTTGGTTACAAGTGGAGAAAAATAATGATGGAAATAGTACAGATTGACATCTAAAAGGAGTTATCTGATTTTATATTTGATGGTGATGGGAATTTAGTGACAATAACTGAGCACCAAAAAGCAGGAGATGGTACAAAATACACTCCTGGAAATGGAAAAAAGAACACATTGACACCGGTGTGTCAGACCCACCATACTTGCTCCGGACACTGCGAGAGGGCTGTACAAGCAATGATCACACGCACGGCACAGCGGACACACCAGGAACCACGGTGTTGGCCGTCGAATGGCGCTAGCTGCGCAGCATTTATGCACCGCCGCCGTCAGTGTCAGCCAGTTTGCCATGGCATACGGAGCTCCATCGCAGTCTTTAACACTGGTAGCATGCCACGACAGCGTGGACGTGAACCGTATGTGCAGTTGACGAACTTTGAGCGAGGGCGTATAGTGGGCATGCGGGAGGCCGGGTGGACGTACCGCCGAATTGCTCAACACGTGGGGCGTGAGGTCTCCACAGTACATCGATGTTGTCGCCAGTGGTCGGCGGAAGGTGCACGTGCCCGTCGACCTGGGACCGGACCGCAGCGATGCACGGATGCACGCCAAGACTGCAGGATCCTACGCAGTGCCGTAGGGGACCGCACCGCCACTTCCCAGCAAATTAGGGACACTGTTGCTCCTGGGGTATCGGCGAGGACCATTCGCAACCGTCTCCATGAAGCTGGGCTACGGTCCCGCACACAGTTAGGCCGTCTTCCGCTCACGCCCCAACATCGTGCAGCCTGCCTCCAGTGGTGTCGCGACAGGCGCGAATGGAAGGACGAATGGAGACGTGTCGTCTTCAGTGATGAGAGTCGCTTCTGCCTTGGTGCCAATGATGGTCGTATGTGTGTTTGGCGCCGTGCAGGTGAGCGCCACAATCAGGACTGCATACGACAGAGGCACACAGGGCCAACACCCGGCATCACGGTGTGGGGAGCGATCTCCTATACTGGCCGTACACCACTGGTGATCGTCGAGGGGACACTGAATAGTGCATGGTACATCCAAACCGTCATCGAACCCATCGTTCTACCATTCCTAGACCGGCAAGGGAACTTGCTGTTCCAACAGGACAATGCACGTCCGCATGTATCCCGTGCCACCCAACGTGCTCTAGAAGGTGTAAGTCAACTACCCTGGCCAGCAAGATCTCCGGATCTGTCCCCCATTGAGCATGTTTGGGACTGGATGAAGCGTCGTCTCACGCGGTCTGCACGTCCAGCACGAACGCTGGTCCAACTGAGGCGCCAGGTGGAAATGGCATGGCAAGCCGTTCCACAAGACTACATCCAGCATCTCTACGATCGTCTCCATGGGAGAATAGCAGCCTGCATTGCTGCGAAAGGTGGATATACACTGTACTAGTGCCGACATTGTGCATGCTCTGTTGCCTGTGTCTATGTGCCTGTGGTTCTGTCAGTGTGATCATGTGATGTATCTGACCCCAGGAATGTGTCAATAAAGTTTCCCCTTCCTGGGACAATGAATTCACGGTGTTCTTATTTCAATTTCCAGGAGTGTATTCTACAACAGTAATAAGCAAGAGAAAAATGGAATCTAATGGTAGTAAGAAGACTTGAACACGTGAGACCTGTGACCACAGTGCTGGAGCAGAGTAATAAAGGATATGACCAGCAATATGACCATAGCCTAATGGATTCCAAATTATTGGCTATAGCGGGCCCAGTTACTATGGAGGTCCGATTATTGAAACAGAAGTAAGGAGTAGATGAATGAAACCTTTACTAGCAAGTGTGAATAAGATGCGTGGCCTGTCACTGGAGAAATATGAGGTCATAAATTGTAATATGAAACTAGCCACTATGCCTGGAAGTGGACTGAAGATAGTAAGGGCTATAGGGAGACTGACTAAGCCTGTCAAGTGGGAAGTGCTCTTACCCTTTAGCTTATAAGGACACACTATGGAACATCAGTTTTTGGTCATTCCTGGACTAACAGTGAATGTTATGGACACACTGGTTTAACAAGGCAAAAGGAAAAATTAAATTTTCATCTGGAGTCCTGGAATGCAATAATGGGCAATAAAGCAAGACCTGCCATTTGCAGGCACGGTCAAAGATTCCGAGGGATTTGAGTATCGTGTACGGCACTTGGCATGCAATGAAGGGAGAGAAGTAGGAAGTCAAGTAATGTCATTGGTATAAAAGGGTAAAAGTGAGATTGTTGGGAGAGATATATAATTGATAGCTTGGATAACAGCCAGAGGGCAGAAATGAGAGGTATATTATTTAAAAATGAAGTAGCTTTCTCAGATAAACATGGTTGTGTGAGAAATTTTAAGTGTCTACTGGATGTGAAAGATCACCAGCCTCTTTGTATGGCCACATCCTATACCAGTGATTAAGCAGACAGCAATGAGGAATGAGACACAATAAAAGTTATAATGAGAATTCAATGAACAGTATCAGAGCAGTTATAATAATCCACTGGTTGTGAGCGCAAAGAAGAATTAAAGTGTGAGGACTGTAATCAACACTCAGAAACTGAATGAGATTGTAGTAAAGAAAAGTGATAAGCCATGTAATACGGAAGAGTTGTTGCCGTAAGTTCTTATGATCACTACATATAAACTGTGGATAATGGAATATTCCTCTGGCCAAGAAGTCTAGTAAGTACATAGCCTTCTTTTATATATTTGAACCAGTTATCAGGTTTGTGTAGTTCTCATTGGACTGACTATTTCTGTGAATGTGTCCATAAGAGTGGTGTGCATGTATGTTTCTCTTACTAGCAAAGGCCGTGGCTGAAAGCTTGATGTGAGTATCTTTTAATTGTGCCTGTCTCGTACATGATGTGTCTTCTTTACAGTAAGTAGCAATCTGTATTTTCCCACATTGTTGACTACTCTGTAACTCACATTTAAGTGTTTGGCAGAGGTTCGCTGAACCTCTTCACGCAATTTCTCTACTGTTCCACTTTTGAACAGTGCGTGGGAAAAAGAACATTTAAATATCTCCAAGCGAGCACTGATTTCTCTTTTCTTTTTAATTACAATGATCATTTCTCCCTATGTAATGATCATCCCCCCCATTTAGGTGAACATTAACAAAATATGTCTGCATTTAGAGGAGAAAGTTAGATCTTGTTGCATTAAAAATGCCTTTGTTTTAATGACTGCCACCCCAACTCATGTATCATATGAGCAATACTCTCTCTTCTATTCCTCTATAGTACAAAATGAAGTTGCCATTCTTTCTACTTTTTTGATGTTCTTCATCAATCCTATCTGGTACAGACCCCATATTGCACAGCAATACTCCAGCAGGGAATGGGCAAGCATGATGTAGGCAGTCTCTTGAGTGAATTTGTCGCATCTTCTTAGCGCTCTGTCAATAAAACACAGTCTTTGCTTTGCCTTCCCAACAAACATTTTCCTTGTGATTGTTCCAATTTAAGTTGTTTGCAATTGTTATCCATAGGTATTTAGTTGAATTTACAGCCTTTTTATCTGTGTGATTCATCATGTAACCAAAATTTAACAGGTTTGTTTTAGAATTCATGTAGACTACCGCACACTTTATTATTTAGAGTCAACTGCCTCTTTTCAGATCATACAGATATCTTGAATAAATGATTCTGCAATTGGCTTTGATCTTCTGATCATTTTATGAGACAGAAAATTATCATCGCCTAAATAATTTATATAGATTAGGAATGGCAAAGAGCCTATAACACTTCATTGCAAAACATCAGACATCACTTCCGTTTTACTAAATGACTTACCATCAATTACAACACCCTTGACCTCTGATAGAAAATCAAAATACCGTCATACGCTGAAACAATATGCCACAGGTACGCAATTTGATTAGAAGCCGCTTAAGAGTAATGGTATCAAAAGCCTTCTGAGAATCTAGAAATACGGAATCAATTTGAGATCCCCTCCCAATAGTACTCATTACTTCATGAGGATAAAAAGCTGGTTGTATTGCACAAGAATGATATTTTCTGAATCAGTGAAGACGGTGTAGATAGATCATTTTCTTCAAGGTAATTTATAATGTTCAAACACAGTACATGTTCCAAAATCCTACATCAAATTGAAGTCACACTCCACTGATGAGTGGCCCCTCTCAATAGTACTCATTACTTCATGAGGATAAAAAGCTGGTTGTATTGCATAAGAATGATATTTTCTCAATCAGTGAAGATGGTGTAGATAGATCATTTTCTTCAAGGTAATTTATAATGTTCAAACACAGTACATGTTCCAAAATCCTACATCAAATTGAAGTCACACTCCCCTGACGAGTGGTCATTTTTGAAACAGTTGAACCACTCTTTAATTTAAGTTACACCCATCGCATCTTCTCAGAACACCTGCTGAATCTTACAAATTGTTTTGCTTTGAGAATCACCAAACTTTTGACAAAATTTGATGCAGTATCTTTGCTAAACACGTTCAGTCATCTTGAGAGAATCGGTAATCCGACGAACACGTTGTGTAGCACCTCACTCAGCGACAGACAGACAGTGACAGATCCACTGGAAGGCAGGGACAAAATTCACACAAGCGCATAAAGTTCTCTTCCTTTACTGCGTACAGTGGTGCCGCACTATCATCTCTATTTTGCATGGGAAAATCAAAGGCTGGATACTTTTTAGACAGACCTCGTATATCAGCATACTCTGAAAGGGGCCTAACTGGTATACAACCTGGACCTGAAGACTTGCCTTTTCAAAGTGATTAGCGAACCCAGCAATGTTTCACAACTGATAAATATGTACTGGAATTGAATTTATGTCCTAATTTTCCTCTCCCTCCTCTCGGTCCATCTCCTCCCTCCCCCCTAACTTTGGCCACGTTCTCCTCTTCCCTCTCTCTGGCCATCACCTCCTTCCTCTTGTCAGGTCCATTTCCTCTTCCCCACCCTCTCTCATTATATCCTTCTTGCCATTTCTCTCTGTCCATCTCCTCTTTCCTCATCTCTAAATCAATTTCCCCCTCCCCTTCCACAGCCTCTCTATCCATCTCTTTCCCCCTCTCCCTGACGTTGAGCCTTGGTTGTTATTATTGCACATAAAACTTGGATTGAGTATGGAAATCAATTCGTTTACAATGAGTAGGTAAATTGGATGGGATTATTGGTATACAGGGAATGATATAGACCTTTCTAGCAGTTGAATTTGTGAAGATATTAGCTACAATGACAGTAGTGTTTTTCATAATTTTAATCTGTGACTGGGTAGGATTACAAAGTTTCGGACGATTCAGATTCCGCAGTAGTATTCTAATCATAAGCTGATATGCCTTCTGTTCTGACTGCATGGAGGAAAACAAAGCAGCACATCATGTGTATACAATCTCCACTTTAAATTATAGTAAGCAGAAAGAATATATATGTGAGAAGCTATTTGTCTAATGATTTAAATGCTCTGCTCTCATAGTTAAAATTAACTGAAAAATACAATGGGTGTTCAGTGAGTAATGCAACACATTTTCTTCTGAAATCAGGTTGGTTTTATTCCAATACACCATATTATTCCTCACTCTTTTGGCTACAAAACACTGTTTTTCAACATAATCTCCATTCAATGTGATGGCCTTATGCCACCTTACTGGGAGGGCATGTATGCCAGCATGGTACCTCTCTACTGGATGACACAAGCCAACGTCTTGCTGTATCAATAACCTCCTAACATACATGTAATGCTTTCCGTGGAGTTCACGCATCATTGAAATGAAATGAAATGATCATATGGCATTGTTGATCGGGAGGCCCCATTCAGGTTAGGCCACCAAGTGCAAGTCTTGTTTCAGTCGATGCCACACTGGGTGACTTGACCCAATTCGATGAAAGATGGAAGGTGCGAGATCCAGGCTAGAGGATGGACGAGGAAAAACAGTCCAATGAAGTTTTGTAATCCCCCCTCCTCAGATGCGCAGAATTGTGTGAGGCCTTGTACTGTCACGGAGAAGGAGAAGTACATTTACATGTTTGGGGTGACAAATAGGCTGAAGCCATCCCTTCAATTTCCTGAAAGTAGCACAATACACTTCAGAGTTGATCTTTGCACCACAAGGGAGGACAGCTTCAGAGTCCCAGAAGACTTTACCAGCTGAGGGTGCAGCTCTGATCTCTTTCTTTGGAGGATGGAGGAGATGTGGTGTAGCGCCACTCCATAGTCTGGCGTTTTGTTTCTGACATGTTTCATCACCTGTGGTGATCTTCAACAAAAAATTGTCTCAATCAGCCTTGTAACATGCCCAGCAAGCACACACCTTTGGGTACCACAGCTGGTGGAAGAATGTGTCAGCACTATCAACATAGACATCCAGTTGAGCAGCAAGGAGTTTGATTGTGACCCACTAATCACCTCGAATAAGTGTCTGAATGTTCCAATGTTGCAGGAGTCTCAGCTGTGTGTGGCCAGCCGGCACATGGGAGATCAGACAGGTTTGCGAATCTGTTTATTGCGATGATGACACAAACCTTGCCCAAAAACGCCATGATTATGTTCACTGCCAGGGCTCTGTAGAAATCCTGGAAGTGCCTATGAATGACTGCGATGCTCTGATTTTCTGACAAAAGAAACTCAGTGACAGCTTTCTGCTTGGAATGCGACTCCATTACAGACATAATTTTGAAGGCTACGTATAGTGCTGCCACCTATAGAAACTTCATGAAACTATGGGGTTGAAGTGGGAATATTCCATGGTTTCCCAAAATAAATTCTGCGTAATTTCACCCAAAATTGGGCGAGAAAAAAAAATGTGTTGCATTACCTACTGAATCTTCCTTGACAAAACTAAACAGCACAGCACATCAACACACGTTTTCTTATCCCCAGTTGGTTCTATAGAAAATCTGTACATGGTTGTTTAAAGAAGTATATAATCTATGTTCATCTGAAAGTCAGTATCATGAAAAAATTATTAAGAAAAATGGTTAATAAATATTCGAGATTTTTGATAACAACATTTCACACACACACACACACACACACACACACACACACACACACACACAGCCTATGTTCGTCCGAACATTTATTAGAGTATCGAGTAAAAATATGAACTATACTGGCCAAGAACTCCTCGAGATTTTTGCTAACAATGTTTCCATTATATGGATTATATATGTATTTATACACCTCATGTATTAAAGAATTAAAGAAATATGTAGCCTATGTCTGTCCGAATGTGTATTATAGTGTCATGTAAAAGTCGAAAACTTTGCGAAATTCCCCTTTATGTGTAATATATACATTTATATACAACCAGTTAACAAACACGACACTGGCTGGGTAAGTTGCCAATTTTCTGTTAGTAATGAAAACAAAACAAATTAACTGTGTTTGTAGTGATGTGTCAAAAAATTCATTTCCATATGTTCATCAAAATACTTTGAAATTATAAAACTGTCATACACAGAAGGACACATAATGTACAAATGTACATGTACAGTATCCAAATTAAGAGACATGATCTTGGGCAGTTTCTGTATACTGTATGCAGCTGCTTCGTGTGTCCACAATTAATTTTGTAAACATCCCTACGGCCACGTCACTTCATAGCTCTACAGACGATTACCAGTAGGAGCATGCAGCGCACACAGGCACTAAGCATGCAGGGGCACCGCGAGGTGCTCCCAGCTGTGGCTGAGTAAAACTGTCAGCAGCTTTTTAATGAAACAAAATATTTGGAAACGGCATAATTCATGTAGGGGTGTTATCAATCATTACTTAGATGTATATGATATGAAGTTGAGAAAAATGCAATATGTCAATACCCAGGTATAGTTGGCACAATAATTTGGTTTTTGAAACTCTTGCCCACCAAAAAGTCCCAAGTGACTCCAGTATATAAAAATGGTAAAAGAACAGACCTACAAAATTACAGACTAATATCCCCAACTTCAGTTTGCTCCAGAATCCTTGAACATATTCTCACATCAGATGTATTAAACTTTCTTGAGACTGAGAAGCTTATGTCCACAAACTGGCATGGTTTTAGAAAGCATCACTCATGCGAAAATCAGCTTTTCCTTTCCTTACTGCAAACTATGGATGAAGGGCAACAGGCAGTATCCATATTTCTAAATTTACGAAAAGCATTTGACACAGTGCCCCACTGCAGGCTATTAACAAAGGTACAAGCATATGGAATGAGTTCACAGATATGTGAGTGGCTCAACAACTTCTTAAGTAATAAAACCCAGTATGTTTTCCTTGACGGTGAGTGTTCATCAGGGACTAGGGTATTGTCAGGAGTGCCCCAGGGAAGTGTGATAGGACCACTGTTGTTCTCTGTAAACACAAATGATTTGGTGGACAGGGTGGGCAGCAGTCTGTGGTTGTTGCTGGTGCTGTGGTGTACGGTAAGGTCTCAAAGTTGAGTGATTGTAGGAAGATATAAGACAACTTAGACAAAATTTCCAGTCAGTGTGATGAACAGCAGCTAGCTCTAAATGTGGGAAAATGTAAGTTAATCCAGATGAGTCACAACAACAAACCTGTAATGTTCAGATACAGTATTACTAGTGTCCTGGTTGACACAGTCAAGTCATTTTAATATCTGGGCATAATGTTGCGAAGCAACATGAAATGGAACGAGCATGTGAGAATTGAGATAGGGAAGACAAATGGTTGACTTCGGCTTATTGAGAGAGTTTTGGGAAAGAATAGTTCACTTTAAAGGAGACTGCATAGGACGCTGGTCAACCTATTCTTGTGTACTGTCCAAGTGCTTGGGATCCATACCGGGTCAGATTAGAGGAAGACATCAAAGCAAGTCAGAGGTGGGCCGCTAGAGTTATTACCTGTAGTTTCGAACAAGACATAAGTGTTATGGAGATGCTTAGGGAACTCAAATGGGAATCCGTGGAGGGAAGGCAATTTTTTTTTTTTTGCATCTGAATGTGACTGCCACATGATTCTACTACCGCCAACACATAATGTGTGTAAGAACCATATGAGAAATTAGGACTCATATGGAGGCATATAGACAGCCATTTTTCCCTTGCTCTATTTGAAAGAGGAACAGGAAAGGAAATGACTAGTAGTGGTACAGAGTACACTCTGCCATGCACTATATGGTGGCTTGCATAGTATCTATGTAAATGTAGATGCCGATGTGCAAGAATAGTTGTCCAATGGGCCTTTAGTTTGGTTTCATCACATATCAGTTCCTTACTGACCATTTCGTGTCAACTGTCCTCTTTTTTCTCATTGCCACCAACGCCAGGGACCTACCAGTTGCACAGTACATCGGTGGTAACGCTAATTGTAATACTGTTGTGTAGTGTTGTGTTTCTTGCTACTAATGAGTACCGGATCTGACTAAAAACATCTCTGTGATATGAGTTCACAAATTTATGTTACTTCCATGTGAAATCTATACCACAGCGGTCGACTGGCATGAGATGCACTTGGCATCAAGCAGTGCGCTAATGTGGGTTGACAGTACTGAGTCTGGATAATATCAGCGCTTCCTCATACACATCCTTAGTTACAGGTCAGAAGTGCCCATCTACTTACTCCCTTCACACGAGCCCTCCCCAGTGTAATTGGACATCATCTCTTGCACCACCTATACTGACACATGAAAGAACCCAATATTTTGATGTCTGTTTTTTTTTTAATACTATTATGTCACAGTGTGTATGGTATACATCATGCTACATACCATCAGAAAAATGAGCTGTGGTTGTCACTATGATTTAGTTAGGTGCAATAAGGAGAAAATTGAAATTGGTAGGAGTTCAGGGTTGTGGCAAGAATTCATTTCCCATTTCTTCCAGTGAGTGATATGACAAGATGATCATCCATTTGTTGGGAATGCTTTCCTGTTTGTCTTCCACTGCTGATAAATCACAGATTTATACACCTGGCACTGATTAGCTGCTGTGCTATAAATGTCACAGAGTAGTAACATTGTTTTGTGATTATGCATGTTAGAACCAATGAATTGCATGTGCTAAGGATGACTGATGAATTGATACAGTCACCTTCAAGTGATGTTCCTTGTAACAGGGAATATTAAATTGAATGAAAGCTGTTGTAGGCCCTAATGTAATGAGTAGAATAAAAACTAATGGCATCATGAGTTTATGAGCAACCAGTATGAGGGGTTCTGAAAGGTTATGAATGGTTCCGATACTGGAGCTGCTTGGAAACCCGTTTTGCATGTTTACAATATGCACAGCTTGAAATAAGTGTAATTGAATTGTGGTTTGTTACTGTTCACTGAAAGTATGCAATGAAGATAAGAAAAAGAAATTATCAGTCGTTCAAAATCATATAATGAAAAGAAATAGAGAAGAGGAGTGACACCGAAATTTATATATATATATATTATTGTAAAACTTTACCATCTACTTCCAATCCATTTTCTCAATCCTTTGGGATTAATAAACCAGTTCTGGATGTTGTGGAGACTTCAAAAACTACTTTATATGGTGGTAAATGTTTCCTCTGTTTCATGATAATCTATCTGTGTTGTTTAGCTTTAACCACAGTCACAAAACATTAGTGGAATCTCCCTCCATCCCTCTCAGCCAATCAAGCGTAACTACGGTACAAGCTCAGTGTAAAGACTGATCTCACAGTGTTCTTGTAACATTAAGGGATTGTACTTTCACTTGTTGTTTATTGTTTTTGGTAATTTTGAAGAAGATTGCCAAAATTTTGGATGGGGAGGGGGGTCGGGGAGAGGGGGGGGGGCCAGGGATGGGATAAACTGTGTTTGCATGAGAATTCATGATATTTTGTTATATGAAACCCTCTTTAAACTGAATGCATTTCACATGTGCCACTCATTTTAGATCTCAGATTGCAACCATAAAAATTTGATTAAACAATGTTTCTTGAGTTAACCTAGAAGCAATGCCTAGTTCAGTTTCGATTTAATAGTTTTCTTGTGGTGCCTGTGGAAACAAACATTCAGACAGAAGAAAAACCAATAATTTGGCTTCTGTTGATGTTACAGGCATCTATGGGGAAATTTTTCTCAATTAAACACAGTAACAAGGGCAATTTACAATTTTATTATATGCACAATACTGATGAGACCTTTTTTTACTATCGAAAACAGGGAAAACACTATTTACTTGTTAGTTTGTTATTGTGTGTAGTGTATGGTTAGTTAGTTATTTACTAATTAATAGAATGGGTTTGTGGTGACTCGTGCAGTTTAACTGCTTTCCAGAGGAATATGTAATTGTATTTGTATTTCTTTATTCATCCTGTAAATCATGATTAAGTACATAGTTTGTCCAAACAAT
Organism: Schistocerca piceifrons; assembly: GCF_021461385.2. NCBI lineage: Eukaryota > Metazoa > Arthropoda > Insecta > Orthoptera > Acrididae > Schistocerca > Schistocerca piceifrons. The sequence goes on along the minus strand of NC_060145.1, from coordinate 372,426,133 downwards.
ATACGGTGAAGCTCCAAAGAAACTGATATGGGCATGCATATTCAAATACAGAGATATGTAAACAGGCAGAATATGGCACTGTGGTCAGCAATGCCTATATAAGACAACAAGTGTCTGGTACAGTTGTTAGATCGGTTACTGCTGCTACAATGGCAGGTTATCAAGATGTAAGTGAGTTTGAACGTGCTGTTATAGTCAGCATATGAGCGATGAGATACAGCATTTCTGAGGTAGTGAGAAATCGAGATTTCTTACAACCATTTCACGATTGTACCATGAATATCAGGAATCTCGTAAAACATCAAATCTCAGACAGTGCGGCGGCCGGAAAAAGATCCTGCAAGGACGGGACCAACAATGACGGAAGAGAATCATTCAACGTGACAGAAGTGCAATCCTTGCACAAATTGCTGCAGATTTCAATGATTGGCCATCAATAAACGTCAGCATGTGAACCATTCAACAAAAGATCATCATAAGCTTTATGCCTCAGCTGCGCCCGTCAACACTGGCACGGGACTGTTGATGACTGGAAACATGTCGCCTGGTCGAACAAGTCTCGTTTCAAATTGTATTGAGCAGATGGGTGTACAGGCATCAAGACAACTTCATGAATCCATGGACCTTCATGGCAGCAGGGGACTTTTCAAGCTGGTGGAGGTGTATGAAGTTGGACTGATATGGGACCCTTGATATATCTAGATATGACTGTGACAGGTGACACGTATGTAAGCATCCTGTCTGATCAGCTGCATCCATTCATGTCCATTGTACATTCCAATGGACTTGGGCAATTCCAGGAGGACAATACGACACCCCACATGTCCAGAATTGCTACAGAGTGGCTCCGGGAACTCTTCTGAGATTAAACACTTCTGTTGACCACGAAACTCCACACACATGAACATTACTGATCATATCTGGGATGCCTTGCAACGTGCTGTTTAGAAGAGATCTCCAGCCCCTCATACTCTTTTGGATTGATGGACAGCCCAGCTGTCAATTCCCTCCAGCACTACTTCAGACATTCGTCGAGTCAATGCCTCGTCATGTTGCGGCACTTCTGCATGCTCGTAGGAGCACTACACGATACTAGGCAGAAGTACCTGTTTCTTCTGCTCTTCGGTGTAGGATAAGTCAGGTTTGATATAGTACATACAAATTTATACATACTGTGTTTTAGAAAACAATATTTGATACATGTTAAATATTGTTAACATGACTATAAAAACAATGACATGATTTAAGAAAAAGTATGGTTAAGAATAATTATGTGATAAATTACATTATATTTTCTTGGTGTTCCAAAAACTCAGAAACAGAACAGAGGCAGAGGTCAATCAAGTTCTCTTTTAGTTTCACTTTAAACTTAAGTAAATTTTGTATATGTTTCAGATAGTTTGGCACATGGTTATACAACATAATGACAATATGATATACTACTACTCCTCAAATATATTGTATAATAGATACAACATATGTCATTATGTGTGGTGCTGTTGTATTTAAAAGTAATATACCTATGACAATTAAATAGTGCTTATCATTATTATTTTGTAAGACAAGCTCCGCAAATATGTACTTATGTGGTGGCCACACCGGTCAAATGCGCGAAGGGCTGAACTACGGCAAAGCCGACACAAGTAATTGACACCCAGCATTCACAAGTGCAGCTACACCATTACGCCGAATTTTGGCAACAATGCATTGCACACCGGACCGCACGGGACAAAGCAGGCAGACAGTGCAAGCTGGTCAACACGACACAACACCCGTTTCCGACTTCTCCTGCTGCTGTCCACGTGCGTCGAGTTAACGTGACTGCCCCGCAAACGCGTATGTGCAGTTTTAAACGCAGTCGCCATTTCGCGGTGTGCACCCATCCATTTGGCAGTGCCTTTCTCTCTTTCGTGGACATCATGGTGCCTCCGGTCATGCCAGGAGCTGAACATTCGGTGACATGGCTTTTGCCTCACTTGATCCACACGGTCGCGCCATGGCTCATCACTGGAGTGTAGACCCTCCGGTTTCGGTGATCGAGCCGTACTGCTAGTGCAACACGCCTGTTACGGACAGGAATTAGTGCTGAATTGTATCTGTAACTCAGTGTAAGACTTGTGATGAATAAATGTGTCACGACCAAAACTGCTCTAGTCGTTTCCGTCACCAAGCCTCTCCTTGAACATAGTGTGTGGGCACGGCAATATAGCCAGTTCACTGAACATTAATGACTGTAAGCAGTGATACCACATGTCTCCACTTCACTTACATTTGATCCATATATGTACATTCAAAGGTGCTAAATAAGTAAATAAATAAATGAACAATAACAACGGAAATACCTCGGTGGAATAATACATAAAATAAAGGTAAACAACACCCCTACAGCTGACTAATGTGTGGCGCATACGAATATGCAACAGAAAATAATTTATATTAGCTTTCAAGCCTTCACTCTTTTTCTAGTGGAAGTACACATATTCACACACACAACCCAAATGCACACACTGGTGGTCACAGCGAGACTGACTGTTGATTATCGATAGCAGTTGTGCAGGTACGGAGGTAGGAAGGGCACAGGTAAGGATGCATGAGGCATGGAGGGGTAGTGGGAGAGCAGGAGGCAGGTCTTTCCACAGATGACTCAATGGCTTCACAATAAGAAGATAATCCTTACATCTTGCTGTGCATTTTCTGGGTCATCTGTGGAAAGACCTGCTTTACACCATCCCACTATCACCCCCCCCCCCCCGCCCCCTCCCCCCTTGCACCATTCCACAATCTTCCCATACAACTGCAATCAATAACCAAAAGTCAGTCTCACTGTGGCCACAGGCATGTGCATTTGGGTGGCTGTGTGATCTTCTTGTAGAGAAACAGCAAACGCTCGAAAGCTTAATAGTTTTCTGTTGTGTTTTTCTGTGCACCACACATCAATCAGCTATCATTGAATGATTGCCTTTCTTTTATTTTAGAAACATGAACAAGACTCCAAACACATTTCCCTGGAGCATGCCCAAAGTTACTTCTACTTTCATCGATGATTCTCAGTCTGAGATAATATGCTGCCTCCTGTCTATGAATAAATCCTCAACCCAGTAACAATTTTTGTCTGATGTCCCATATAACCATAATTACATTATTAAATGTTGGTGGAGTACCAAGTTAAATGCTTTTTCGAGTTCAGAAACACAAAATCTATCTGACCTCCACGATACACACCCAGGTGCCCTGTGACAGATCTTTCGATAAGAGTCTGCTACTGTAGCCATCGAGGCTTCAGGCATCAGCCTCTTGACAGCCAAAAAATTTTATTCGGCATCTCTCTCTCTCTATAGCCCATAGCTTTGTTTTACATTAATTATGCAGTAGGCTAGTACACCTTGGAGCTCAGCTCCTTGCGACCATGTGGCCAGAAGAGACAGAGGGCACTCCTGATATGATGTTATGTTACAAATCTTACATTCACTGCTTCGGCCATGATTGCTCCTTCTACACTGAACTACACTGTTTCAGGATTTTATCATCTTAAACATCGACTGCACACCAACCAGAGCAATGCCATCAAGACGACGCTGATCCACGCACCTATGGAAACAGCGAGCAGCACCACACCTCCAGGAAGACAGAGTTCAGCACTCCCTGTCAATGCCGATTTAACCAGCCGCCCACTGCTGGTCAGCCCAGTTCAGTCGCAGACTTCAAGAGCATTAGTATTGAGCGTTAGGAAGACGATACTTAGCTTGTGTTCTGCAAATAGTAATTGTGAATAGTAATTGTATGTAGGAGACACAGCAGGGTCATTCCATGTCAAGTCACCCAGGCCTTGACACCAACCATGTCAGATTTTGATGAAACTTGGTACAATTACTTCTTTTATCATCCTGAAAGCACTTGTAAAATTTTTTTGCTCTATCTCTTATAGTTTTTTTATAAATTTTTAAAGTCTTCAGATTTGGCGTTGTTTCAGCAGTCAGAAATCGTAACTTAAACATGTCCTCACAACTAAAAAAATTTGTATATTAAAGAATACTCAAGATATCAGTATGAAATTTTGGAATAAGTTTGTGTATTATATCTAAATGTTAAAAAAAATTATTTAAAAATCTGACTGTTTCCAAACAACCACCTTCAAAAAAGTTACAACTGGTATCTGAATTGAGTGAGGAAGAAAAAGATTTGATCCACTTACGATCTGGAATTAATTTGTGTGAATTTAAGAATATATGTTCACACCACAGCTACTACTTTTTAAATGTTTTTGAAAAGTATCAAACAACATGTGTAGACCCACTAAAAAAACACAAAAAGCCCATCAAAAAATCGTTTAGAAGTGTAGGCTTGGATCTTTCTAAACAATTACTGACAAAAAATATTAGCATAAAACCTGGACAAAATTTCTGTCTGTCTGCTTGTGTCTGTGTATGTGCGGATGGATATGTGTGTGTGTGCGAGTGTATAACTGTCCTTTTTTCCCCCTAAGGTAAGTCTTTCCGCTCCCGGGATTGGAATGACTCCTTACCCTCTCCCTTAAAACCCACATCCTTTCGTCTTTCCCTCTCCTTCCCTCTTTCCTGACGAAGCAACCATTGGTTGCGAAAGCTAGAATTTTGTGTGTATGTATGTGTTTGTTTGTGTTTCTATTGACCTGCCAGCGCTTTTGTATGGTAAGTCACATCATTTTTGTTTTTAAATAAATAAATAAATAAATAAATAAATATATATATATATATATATATATATATATATATATATATATATATAGTATCATTTTTATCTTCAAATATGTATAATAAATAAACTTGCTGCAAAAATTCATGATGTTATCTAAAAGAGTTTTTAAGATAAGCAATTTTAAAGTTTTGAATACAAATTAAATTTACCATTTCCGAAGGTTCGGAAAACGCAAAACATAAAAACTTTAAAAATTTATAAAAAAAACTATAAGAGATACAGCAAAAAAAATTTGCAGGTGTTGTCAGGATGGTATTAGAACCATTTGAGCCAAATTTCATGAAAATCTAAGGAGGTGGGTGTAAAATTAATTTTTTTATTGGGTGATTTGATATGGAATGACCCAGCAAGCACAGTGTGTAAGAAAGAAAGAAGTGCCTCTCGTAGGTCAGAGTATTAAGATCTTAATGATAAACTGCTCAAGCATTTGCAACAAAGTGCCAGAGTTTGAAGCACTCAAGAAAAGCAGTGAAGCTCACATAATACTAGGTACAGAAAGGTAGTTGAAACCTGAAATCGATAGCTGTGAGATTTTTGGAGAAAATTTGTGTGTATGTCGAAAGGATGGACAAATGGGAAATGGAGGTGGTTTATTTATCGCAGTAGACAAGCAACTCAGAATCACCAAGGGAGAAGCTGGAGCTGCTTGTGAGACTGTTTGGGCAAGACTCAGTATCAGGAGGGCATAAAATGATAATTGGATCCTTCTATCGACCAGCAGACTCATCTCCTGATGTAACTGAAAGATTTACAGAAAACCTCAGTTCACTTGTATGTACGTTCCCTAGTCATAATGTAACCACTGGCGGAGACTTTAATCATCCAACAATTAACTGGGAAAATTAAAGTTTTGTTACTGGTGGGCATGATAAGGCATCAAGTGAAACTTAAATAAATGCCTTCTCTGAAAACTACCTAGAACAGATAGTTAGGAACCCCACTCAGGCTGGAAATACATTGGATCTAATGGCAACAAATAGGTCTGATCTCTTTGCAAGGATGTCCACATCGTAACTGGTATCAGTGACCATGACACAGTTGTGGCAACAATGATTACCGAAGTACAAAAGACAACTAAAACAAGCAGAAAGATATATATGATCAGTAAACTAGACAAAAAATCAGTAGTGTTATATCTCAATGAGGAACTTGAAACTTTCAGCACAGGTCAGGAGCATGTAGAGGAACTCTGGCTCAAGTTTACAAGAATAGTTGACCCTGCACTGATAGATATGTACCCAGTAGAACAGTTCCTAATGTGAGGGAACTTCCATGGTGTACAGTCACTGTAAAGAGACTTCTAAAGAAACATAGATTATTACATGATAGGTTTAAAACAAAACATAGAGCTATAGATAGAGAGATGCTGAATGAAACGTATTTTTCTGTCAAGAGAGCAAACGCATGATGCCTTCTATGACTACCATAGCAGAATATTTTCTAGTGATCTTTCACAGAACCAAAAGAAATTCTGGTCGTAAAGGCTGTTAGTGACACCAAATTTAGTGTCCAGTCCCTAGTGAATGAGGAAGGAACTGAAACTGAAGGCAGCAAAGTAAAAGCTGAAATGCTTAACTCCATTTTCAAACATTCCTTTATAAAGGAAGGAAAACCCAGGAGAATTGCACCAATTTAATCCTCATATCACTGAAAAAATGAGTAAAATAAGTATCAATGTCAGTGGTGTTGAGAAACAGCTCAAAACAATGAACAAAGCCCCAGGGCCCAATGGAATCCCTGTTATTCCATACTGAATTTGCAGCTGAGTTAGTCCCTCTTCGACCATCTATCATAGAACCCTCGAACAAAGAACCGAGTGCAGTTCTCCAAAAAAGGCACAGGTCACAACACATACATGAAGAGTAGTAGAAGTGATCCACAAAACTACCATCCAGTATCCTCGACATTGATTTGTTGTAGAATCTGACAACATATTCTGAGCTCAAACATAATGAGGTATCTTGAACAGAAGGATCTCCTCAATGCGAACCAGCAAGGACTTCGAGAACATTGACCATGTGAAACTCAACTTGCATTTTTTCATATGACATACTGAAAGCTTTGGATCAAGGCAATTAGGTACACACTGTATTTCTTGATTTACAAAAAGTATTTGACTCAGTACCATGACTATGGTTACTGTCAAAAGTATGATCATATGGGGAATCAAGTGAAATTTGTGACTGGACTGAGGCCTTTTAGCTAGGGAGGATGCAGTATGTTATCTAGGATGGAGAGTTAATGTCCAATGTACAAATAACTTCAAGTAAGCCCCAAGGATGTGTTTTGGGACCCTTGCTGTTCATGTTACATATTAATGACCTTGCAGATAATGTTAATAGTACCCTCAGCCTTTTTGAGGATGATGCAGCTATCTATAATAAAGTATATCTGAAAGGAGCTGCATAAGCATTCAGCCAGAGCTTGATAAGATTTCAAAGTGGTACACAGATTGGCAAATTGCTTTAAATGTTTAGAAATGTAAAATTTTGCACTGCTCAAAATGAGAAAATGTAATATCCTATTACTACAATATCAGTGAGTCACTATTGGGATCGGCCAACTCATACCAGTAAGTTGTTGGGGTCTTTTTTATTTGAAAGATAATTGCTTTATGATTACAAAGAAATCCTCCATTTGGACTTATCTGTCAAAGTTCTTTTACTATAGCAGTCTGAACTTTTTTTATAATTTATGGATTTATTTTTTTTTTCAAAAATTCCAATCCATAATTTTTTTATTTTTTTCTGTTGATTAGTACCATATAGTTCTACATTCCCTGAAAAGGAGGGCTTCCACTTTTACGTTGAACAGGCAATTGAAATTTTTGCCATACATTAAACCTGTTTTATTACCACAAAATCACATAACAAGCTCATAAAAATCAAAACCTAGCCTTATTTAACATAATTTTAATTTTGAAACATGAGTAAGAGATCCATTTTTCAAGCATTTTAAATGGTTACAAAATGTAAGTGAAAGGTCCAAAGACTTACAGGTTTCGGTTTATACAACTTCTGTGCACTCTATTTTGTGCTGAAATTAGCCAGTCAATGAACTAAAATTGTGTTCCACTGCTTCAGTATCTTTCTTTGATATAGAGTGATACCTTCCTGTTGAACCAATAGGAACTGGAGAACTTACAATCTTCAAAACATTGTGAACAGGAAGTGACCACTGATGGCATTGTTGTTGTCCTTCAGCTGGAAACCTATATCCAGCAGGTGATCCATGTTGTAGCGTAAAGTTCACTACAAGTTCGTTTAACTCATAACTGGTGTCTATAATCTCTGCAATGCACTTGCTGAGTCTAAAAATGTGTCTTCTGAATTCCTTTCACAGGCATAGCTTGTTTGGACCATTCTTCTTTTTTCTGCTGACAGAATTCTTCAACTTCCTCTTTGAACAAAAGAATGAGGGCTGTGGATGTGTAAGATATCACAACTCTCGTAAAATTCTCAGCATTCTGACTCACAGCTGTATTTGGTCTGGAAAGATTATGTTTTGTAGCACAGTGCTTCAGCAGGCCTCCTACACCATCACAAGGCCCCTTCCCATGAGCAGTAGCACTGTATACCCAGTTCGTTGGCATAAGCGACTTATTCAATTCAAACAGCTGGTAACGATTTTTAAAATGACTAGGAGCACCATCAGAAATAATGATCATCTTCTCTGCCCCTTTTTGCAGTTGAAGAATTTTGCAGATTGCTAGCAAAGCATGTGCTGCGTCATGTCCTGTGTCATCACTTATAACTGCAACACTTGTGGTCTTGTTTTGCAAATATGTCATTCCTGTAAAAACTGAAAGCTGGTCATTACTCCAATGATACCCTTGTACTTCTTGTGGGATAATTACAGACCAGTTCTCAGCAGTGAAGCACTACACATAGTTCTTCAACCTACATACACCCTTTCACGTCTGCAATGTGTTGTTGTTGCAATTTCTTCAGATTCTGGTGTGTTACTGCCTTCACTGACCACTTACCAAGCCCATCAATCAAACTGTCAAAGGCAATAGTTTTCTTAATTAGTTTGTTTTCCTCCCACATTGCATATGTAATTTCTGCAGAGTTATCCGCTACGTCTTCCAGGTCATGTATCTGTAAAGACAGTCCTCCCTTTCCACGACAGTCACTACATTCTTGAAACAAACACGTCTCTTGCTTTACGTCACAGACTACTAATGACTTCACATGACCAACCAAGGTGTCATATGTCACGTGCTACAGTAAGTTCTTCAAAGTTACCATACAAAGTTCAAAATTCGCACAGTACACACATAAACAGACATCTCTTGGTGGGTGTGGAACTACCCATTTAGGTCGTAGTGCATAAAATTTTCATCTTCCAATATGTGGAGTTGTATAGTTGTTCTTATAAACTGAAAAAGTTTTTTTAACACTGTGAGTCATGTACCTCTTCATTGTCACAACTTTTTGACCTTCAACTGTTAGAGTTATAGTGTCTTTTTTTATTGGCACTATGGCGAGAACAGTCCCATTTATCTTCCAGGTAAAATTACTGCACTATTTCAACTTGAGTTGCTTCTACAGGGTGACCATAACAGGAATCTGGTCTTCCAATCACTCCTTTTACAGACCTCACATTTCTTGATATGTCTACCATGTACTTTGATAATGACGGAACGTGGTTCAAAATTCCTGGCAAGAGGTGCAAGAGTGCTTTGGTTCATTTTCTTCTGAAGTTGGAATTTCTAATTTGAAGAGTGTAGTGAGTTTTGCTGTAGTGTATCCACCCAAAGCTTTAGTAATCTCTGCGCTTTCTTGATGTGCAGAGCTTATGACTCTGTAGTTGACTGATTCAGGGTATTTAATTCTTCTTCTATTGATGCAAAATCTGCGTCATCTGCACCATGGGAGGCTTCACTTGTTCAGATACTATCACTGTTGTTATTCTGTCAAAACATTTAGAACACCAAAAATCGTCATTCTGAATATCATTCTTTTATGGATACGCAAACAGTCAGCACACTTCACTCTCCTGTGGCCCCAGTTGGGTTGGGTTGTTTGGGGGAGTAGACCAGACAGCAAGGTCATCGGTCTCATTGGATTAGGGAAGGACGGAGAAGGAAACATCCCAGCATTTGCCTGGAGCAATTTGGGGAAATCATGGAAAACCTAAATCAGGATGGCCGGACACGGGATTGAACCATCGTCCACCCGAATGTGAGTCCAATGGTGCTAGCCATGGCGCCACCTAGCTCAGTCCTGTGGACCCAGTCAGAAGATAGTTGAACTAACAGTCCTTTTCACAAAACAAAGTGCAACTGCGTCAACTGGCAAATTCCTCAAGAAAACACCGAACTCACTGGATGGACTCATATTTCCTAGAAGCCTCTTAAGTAAACAAATTAGCACTGATCAGCTACAATATAGAAATCTGAAATGAACAATCACAACAAAGAAACTGACAGGAAACTACAACAAAGTGTAAGAAATATCCACAACAATGAAAGTGAAAATAAAAAACTGCAACAAAGAAGGTGATAAGAAATAACTGCAACACAGTAATACAAATAAACATTGTAGCAAAGAAGTTAGTAAGAAACAACTTCAGTGAAGACCCACATTACCCTTGAAAGTTAAAAAAAACTGATTTTTTAAAAATAAAACCTGTCCAACTTAAAAGTGAAAGCTCGCCTTTACAAAGAATATAGTACTAGCCTACATGGTATTAATTAACAGAAAAAATCCAATTTTTCTGGATTGACATTTTTTAAAAAAACATTTAATTTTAAATTATAAAAAAATTCAAAAGGCGATAGTACAACAACTTTGACACATAGGCCTATGTACAAACTGAGGATACCATAGTAATCATGTTGTTGTTGTCTTCAGTCCTGAGACTGGTTTGATGCAGCTCTCCATGCTACTCTATCCTGTGCAAGCTTCTTCATCTCCCAGCACTTACTGCAACCTACATCCTTCTGAATCTGCTTAGTGTATTCATCTCTTGGTCTCCCTCTACGATTTTTACCTCCACGCTGCCCTCCAATGCTAAATTTGTGATCCCTTGATGCCTCAGAACATGTCCTACCAACCGGTCCCTTCTTCTTGTCAAGCTGTGCCACAAACTTCTCTTCTCCCCAATTCTATTTAATACCTCCTCATTAGTTATGTGATCTACCCATCTAATCTTCAGCATTCTCCTGTAGCACTACATTTCGAAAGCTTCTGTTCTCTTCTTGTCCAAACTATTTATCATCCATGTTTCACTTCCATACATGGCTACACTCCATACAAATACTTTCAGAAATGACTTCCTGATACTTAAATCTATACTCGATGTTAACAAATTTCTCTTCTTCAGAAACGCTTTCCTTGCCATTGCCAGTCTGCATTTTATATCCTCTCTACTTCGACAATCATCAGTTACTTTGCTCCCCAAATAGCAAAACTCCTTTACTACTTTAAGTGTCTCATTTAATAATCTAATTCCCTCTGCATCACCCGACTTAATTTGACTACATTCCATTATCCTCGTTTTGCTTTTGTTGATGTTCATCTTATATCCTCCTTTCAAGACACTGTCCATTCCGTTCAACTGCTCTTCCAAGTCCTTTGCTGTCTCTGACATAATTACAATGTCATCGGCGAACCTCAACGTTTTTATTTCTTCTCCATGGACTTTAATACCTACTCCGAATTTTTCTTTTGTTTCCTTTATTGCTTGCTCAATATACAGATTGAATAACATCGGGGACAGGCTACAACCCTGTATCACTCCCTTCCCAACTGCTGCTTCCCTTTCATGCCCCTCAACTCTTATAACTGCCATCTGGTTTCTGTACAAATTGAAAATAGCCTTTTGCTCCCTGTATTTCACCCCTGCCATCTTTAGAATTTGAAAGAGAGTATTCCAGTCAACATTGTCAAAAGCTTTCTCTAAGTCTACAAATGCTAGAAACGTAGGTATGCCTTTCCTTAATGTTTCTTCTAAGGTAAGTTGAAGGGTCAGTATTGCCTCGTGTGTTCCAACATTTCTACGGAATCCAAACTGATCTTCACTGAGTTCGGCTTCTACCAGTTTTTCCATTCATCAGTAAAGAATTCGTGTTAATATTTTGCAGCTGTGACTTATTAAACTGATAGTTTGGTAATTTTCACATCTGTCAACACCAGCTTTCTTTGGGATTGGAATTATTATATTCTTCTTGAAGTCTGAGGGTATTTCACCTGTCTCATACATCTTGCTCACCAGATGGTAGAGCTTTTTCAGGAGTGGCTATCCCAAGGTTGTCAGCAGTTCTAATGGAATGTTGTCTACTCCCAGGGCCTTGTTTCGACTCAGGTCTTTCAGTGCTCTGTCAAACTCTTCACGCAGTACAGTATCTCCCATTTCATCCTCATCTACATCCTCTTCCATTTCCATAACATTGTCCTCAAGTACACCGCCCTTGTATAGACCCTCTATATACTCCTTCCACCTTTCTGCTTTCCCTTTCTGCTTAGAACTGGGTTTCCATCTGAGCTCTTGATAATCATGCAAGTGGCTCTCTTTTTTCCAAACGTCTCTTTAATTTTCCTGTAGGTAGTATCTATCTTACCCCTAGCAAGATAAGCCTCTACATCCTCACATTTGTCTTCTAGCCATCCATGCTTAGCCATTTTGCACTTCCTGTCGATCTCATTTTTGAGATGTTTGTATTCCCCTTTGCCTACTTCATTTACTGTGTTTTTATATTTTCTCCTTTCATCAATTAAATTCAATATTTCTTCTGTTACCCAAAGATTTCTACTAGCCCTTGTCTTTTTACCTACTTGAACCTCTACTGCCTTCACTACTTCATCCCTCAGAGCTACCCATTCTTCTTCTACTGTATTTTTTTCCCTCATCCCTGTCAATTGTTACCTTATGCTCTCCCTGAAAGTCTGTATAACCTCTGGTTTAGTCAGTTTATCCAGGTCCCATCTCCTTAAATTCCCACCTTTTTACAGTTTCTTCAGTTTTAATCTACAGGTCATAACCAATAGATTGTGGTCAGAGTCCACATCTGCCCCTGGAAATGTCTTACAATTTAAAATCTGGTTCCTAAATCTCTGTCTTACCATTATATAATCTATCTGATACCTTCTAGTATCTCCAGGATTCTTCCATGTATACAACCTTCTTTTATGATTCTTGAACCAAGTGTTAGCTATGATTAAGTTATGCTCTGTGCAAAATTCTACCAGACGGCTTCCTCTTTCATTTCTCTCCCCCAATCCATATTCACCCACTATGTATCCTTCTCTCCCTTTTCCTACACTCGAATTCCAGTCACCCATGACTATTAAATTTTCGTCTCCCTTCACTACCTGAATAATTTCTTTTATGTCATCATACATTTCATCAATTTCTTCATCATCTGCAGAGCTAGTTGGCATATAAACGTGTACTACTGTAATAGGCATGGGCTTCGTGTCTATCTTGGCCACAATAATGCATTCACTATGCTGTTGGTAGTAGCTTACCCGCAGTCCTATTTTTTTATTCATTATTAAACCTACTCCTGGATTATCCCTATTTGATTTTGTATTTATAACCCTGTATTCAGATGACCAAAAGTCTTGTTCCTCCTGCCACCAAACTTCACTAATTCCCACTATATCTAACTTCAACCTATCCATTTCCCTTTTTAAATTTTCTAACCTACCTGCCCGATTAAGGGATCTGACATTCCACGCTCCGATCCGTGGAGCGCCAGTTTTCTTTCTGTTTATAACGACGTCCTCTTCAGTAGTCCCCGCCCGGAGATACGAATGGGGGACTATTTTACCTCCAGAATATTTTACCCAAGAGGACACCATCATCATTTAACCATACAGTAATGCTGTATTAGGGCTGCAGTTTCCCCTTGCTTTCAACGGTTCACACTACCAGCACAGCAAGGCCGTTTTGGTTAGAGCTGCAAGGCCAGATCAGTCAACTATCCAGACTGTTGCCCCTGCAACTACTGAAAAGGCTGCTGCCCCTCTTCAGGAACCACACGTTTGTCTGGCCTCTCAACAGATACCCCTCCGTTGTGGTTGCACCTACGGTACGGCCATCTGTATCGTTGAGGCACGCAAGCCTCCCCACCAATGGCAAGGTCCATGGTTCATGAGGGGATAGGGGGATAGTAATCATAATGCAATTATCTTTCAAATAAAAAAAAACTCTAACAAAATATCTAGAACTGTTAAAGAGGAACAGCATTTTTAAAAAATTTCTAAAATTCAAATCTTCAAAATGATGTTCGCAGTGTCTTTGGAGGCCTGTATCTCGGGGCAGGATTATTATTATTATTATTATTATTATTATTATTATTTTTTAGAAAGCAAACAGTTTTAACATATGCTAGATTCAATAACATCCGAGACTATGAAGGTACCTCCCTCTGCCTGAAGTGATATGGATTATGTCTAAAATACTGTCACTGATTTCAAAAATAACCTCAGAAAAAAGTAGGGCTCTTAAAAGTAGTGTATATGGCATGGAAGAGTTGTGTAAACCAACACTATAGATTACCACCAATAAAATGTTTATTTTACTATGTTCATTATTGTCAGTATTATCCACTGTGTTATGTCTGTTATTTTACGGATATTGTGTGGTTTTTCTTTCAAGAAATACGTGAGTATGTAGCGTACACACTGCCAACGACTGCCACAATTTTCTTCTCATTATCGTCCATACTTTCTAATATATAAACTACTATTGAAGTGCCAAAATGTATTAGAATAAACAAAATGTCTATAAAAACCACAATGCACAATGTACACGTTGTGAGACAGTTGCAATTCCTGAAATCCATGGCCCGTGGCCTCTGGCCTGCTCAGGAGCACTGGAGTCCTGGGTCCATGGATAAACCACAAAAATCTGAGCTGTATTATGACACACACAAACACACATGGCCTGTGGGCAGATCAGTCAGACTACATCCGATGGGTGGTGCCTGTACGTTAGTGGGAAACCATGGGCTTCAGATTGGCAGGCCCAATCCGTTAGGGATACCCACAGAAATGGCCTGCAGTTTTAGCCTGTTATAGAAGTCCACTCATGTGGCCAGCTATTCACATATCACAGACATCATGTTGAAGAAATGAGACTGTGGTGATCAATCCAGGCAACAGATAACTTGTGCGAATATTCTGAGAATCAATAATAATAAGGATAGGTGGCAATTCCCTGTAAAGATGATTTCTGAGCCACAGACAGGCACATAGAGAAGACAATCACGCTCTCACAACTAAATTTTTGGCCACAGCCTTTGTCAGAAAATGGCAGCACACACATACATTCAAACAATCACTCAGACACAACTCACGCACACGTGACCTCCACCTCTGATTGCTGTGTCACCACACCAGTCTTGATAATCAGATCCAAACAAACAACTCCTTATGTCTCCCTGCCTCTCATTGGCAGCTGCTAGGCTAGCGGCACAAAGTAGTGGCAGCACTGTCTGCAAGCTGAGGGGAATGGTAGAAAGGGAAGAAGCCGTAAGAATAAGGGAGTACGGTAGCAGCTCATGTACTCACAAGGGAACCTCCCCATCGCACCCGCCTCAGAATTAGTTATAAGTTGGCACAGTGGATAGGCCTTGAAAAACTGGACACAGATCAATCGAGAAAACAGGAAGAAGTTGTGTGGAACTATGAAAAAAATAAGCAAAATATACAAACTGAGTAGTCCATGCGAAAGATATGCAACATCAAGGCTAATGTGAGCTCAGGAGCGCCGTGGTCCCATGGTTAGCGTGAGCAACTGCGGAACGAGAGGTCCTTGGTTCAAGTCATCCCTCGAGTGAAAAGTTTATTCTCGCAAAGTTATGATCTGTCCGTTCGTTCACTGACGTCTCTGTTTACTGTAATAAGTTTTGTGTCTGTGTTTTGCGACCGCACCGCAAACCCATGCGATTAGTAGACAGACGAAAGGACGTGCCTCTCCAATGGGAACCGAAAACAATTGATCTCAAGGTCATAGGTCAACCGATTCCTCCACAGGAAAATACGTCTGATATATTCTATACGACACTGGTGACGGCATGTGCGTCACATGACAGGAATATGTTGTCGACCCACCTAACTTGTACACTTGGTGAATGGGCAAAAAGATTCTCCTGCCTTGCCCGATTTAGGTTTTCTTGTGGATGTGATAATCACTCCCAAAAAAGTGTGTTTTGATGTTTGTTTAGGTGTAGCATCCCCATACTACGGCGCAGTTTCCTCGCAACGGCCTGACGAATGGACAGATAATAATTGTGTGAAAATAAAAAAATAAATTTTTCACTCTAGGAAAGACTTGAACCAAGGACCTCTCACTCTGCAGCTGCTCTCGCTAACCACGGGACCACGGCACTCCTGAGCTCACACTATCCTTGATGTTACCTCTGTTGCGCATGGACTACTCAGTTTGTATATTTTGCTTATTTTTTCACAGTTCCACACAATTTCTTCCTGTTTCCTCGATTGATCTGTGTTCAGTTTTTCAAGGCCTATCCACTGTGCCAACTTATAACTAAATCTGAGGGGGGTGCGATGGGGAGGTTCCCTTGTCAGCTGCGCCCAGCCAGCAACGATGCATGACATCTCAGTAAAAAAACGATTTCATCTATTGAGGCAAAAACGAGATTTTTCCAATACTTTTTTTTTTCAAATTACCCTGATTTCCCTGACACGTTTGAAATTCCCTGGTTTCCAGCACTTGTGGCAATCCTGCCTCATAACTCATACAGTGGTATGTACCCTCTGTCATGCACTTCATATTGGTTAGCAACGTATAGCAGTACATGTACTGGGTCAAATGCAGATCCTAAGGCCACTTCACAGGGAAAAACCCTTGAAGTGAAGCACAAAGTACGAGTTACTCAAACCATTTATGAGTACAAGTAATTAAAAACTATATCAGGAAACATAGTTGCTGAAATCGCATACCAGAACTACTCATGAGGTCACAGTTCTGATCGTGGTAAAGCAGAAATTACAGCAGAGGAGAAGCAAAACTTGAGAGCCTAGAGCTGGTTATTCATGCGCTGTAACATGAGGAATTTATGTAGGCTATATTAATTCAAAACTGTCAGAAAGTTAGTCAATGCTTCGAACCGAGAAGTTTATTATTATGATAGCGCGCAAAGGATAGCATCAAAGAAAAGCTACAACAACGCCGTTATTTGCAGATAAAACGTGGCACGCAACAGGCACTGCAGTGAAAGACGAGATATGTGTAACAATGAGAGCACAGCCGAACATGTAATAGCACATTTAATTTTATGTGGGCAATACGGATAATTTATAAAAATGGGAAACTTACATCTAGAAATGTATAAATTCCAGTACGTAGTTATTTTTATGACAGTTTGAACGATTACTGAAACATTGTGATTGGCATGCCCACATTTATTCCTGATCTCTTCAGTTCTGCTACACTGTCTCCGTGATGTAAGAATTCAAAACTTTTCTTACACTGGGCACAGATTCTTAAGTAATCGAGAAGATAACTGGATAAGTTTTCATCCTGCAAGTGTACTACTGTGGATACTGTCAGGAAAAGTAAGTCCATGACATCCTTACATCACTAAGACAATGATGTACACATCTATCACATAAACAAAAATCAACAAATAATATCTGACACTGACTCCATACTTTTACCGATTCGAAAATATTTCGAAAACCGATTAACAAAATAACAGAAATTTGATACTTACCGCGTTATGTGTCTGATGTTACATTATCTAACAATACTTTAGATTTGACTTTAAAACAAAAGAACTAATATTGTAACAACATTCCTGAGAAATTTTTTCCCTACGCCGACAGAAAATAGGTGTTACACATTGCGGCGTCTAATTTAGAGTCTGTGTTACTTCAAGGAATGGTATTCCAATGAAAGTAGGTAAATTATGTTAGACTATTAGAACAAAGCTAATAAGTCAAATATTGCAACTATTCTGGTGTAATAATTTTATTAATGTAACTGTAATGGCTGTCGCACGCAAAGTTTCAGTATTCCAGTTGCTGAATCTATAAACAGAGATAAGAAAACCTTACAAAGCACGAATTGGACATATTGGTAATGCATGAAGTCTTACATTACATCGAATTATCTAAGTGATATTGACAGGGCCCCAGATAGTACGAATGTATATAGATTTCATTTCAAATGGGGAATAACACATCGCACAAACAGAGCAACATAGATTATTTTATTAACGAGTAGCATCTGGAAATGGCAACAGTATGAAGCAACGGTTGTCAGACTGGAGCGACTATTGTTTCGAGACTAGTAAAACTACAAATGTGTTTATTAGTGATAAAGTCCATACAGGTGCTACTCACATACATTTTCTTTTATTGCACAGGTTCCCACACGTCAATGGATTGAAGTCGGAAGACTCAGGCAATGAACAGTATCAACAACGCCAAAATTTTGGCATAGCAGCAGGTTCTGCAGCATTGTTGATCCTGCATTATTACTTCGTACTTTGGTGGGAAACCGCATACTATTACAAACTGCTTTAGTCACCTGCGTCAGTCAAAGTAGCGCGTCTTCTTGCACTCCTGTGATTCGACGTTTAGAAAGCAGTAACTCTTGTTATTAGGTTTTGTATCGAATGCGACAAGTTCAGTCTCAGTGTTTGAATTCAGGGTTGGTGTTGCATCGGTGACGAGGTTATTTGCAACAAAATCTTGGCGTTTTTCTTGCCGCGTAAGATTGCAGTGCGAGCGCGACGTTTCAAAAAGGCTGCTCTCTCCTGTTCAAATGGCTCAGAGCTCTATGGGACTTAATTTCTGAGGTCATCAGTCCCCTAGAACTTAGAACTACTTAAACCTAACTAACGTAAGGACATCACACACGTCCATGCCCGAGGCAGGATTCGAACCTGCGACCGTAGCGGTCGCGCTGTTCCAGACTGTAGCGCCTAGAACCGCTCTCCTGTCGAAGCACCGATGTGTCATAAAGGGTCTCCTATCGGCGGGAGGGATTTTCATTGTCTCGCAATGGCCGCCACACAACAGTGAGCTTGTAAGTTATGGACCCGGCGCAGAATAAAAAAGATCAGCTGATCTGATAACGTAAGGTATGAGAAGGTACTGAGAAGAGCTGGAGGTCAGAGCACGTTGCTGACAGGGAAGAAAAGGAAGCTATAAAGAGGACTACTAAGAGGTTCTACATTGCCTTTGTGAAGCAGTGAGACACATACAGCCATACTTGTGAACAGCGGACAGTTGGCAACTTCATCATAATAACGCGCCTTCTCGTTGTTCTAAATTAATCCAGAGTTTTTTTGGCCAAACACAACGTGGCTGTGATTTGTCAGCGTCCCTATTCCTCTGACCTAGAACTGATTGACTTCTGGCTTTTTTGTATACTGAAAGAGACTCTGGAAGACACCAGGTTTCGGAAGAGGGAAGACATACAGAATTCGATGGAGCACTGCACACTATCCCTGAAAGAGGCTTTCCAGCAATGGTTCTAGCAGTGGCAGCAGCGTTGGGAGAGGCGTGTAGAATCTAAAGGGGATTACTCTGAAAGTGACTAGTGGTCAAACAATCGTATCAGAGTAAAGATTGACTGTATAAATAACAGTTAGATACTTTTTGAGTAGTACTCATAGGTTTCGTGCAATGTAGGGAGAGACAGCACTGTGTGTGTTCAGCATGAAGATTTTCCACACTTGCACAGAATGTGATAGACCGTCGATGTGTGAAGTCTGTGTCATATTTCATGTTGCCCAAAACGTTTCTCATTTTTTTCAGGTGGTCTACACGTGGGCTTGATATCATTCTTAGACAGAGCTCGGTCTATTCTCGTGGAAGATGCATCCATGTGTAGCAGGAACGCTATATCCTGCCCTCTTTCTTTGCCCTTGACATTGTGTCTGTGTGTTCCCAATGTCTTCTTCATTTCCGTAGGCATTGGAAATAAAACTACTTTCTAGGTAGTCCAGCATAACCACATGATTGTGGTCTTTGCTCTGTGCAACACCGTCATCAGACAGAAGTATTGTTCAAATGGCTCTGAGCACTATGGGGCTTAACTGCTGTGGTCATCAGTCCCCTAGAACTTAGAACTACTTAAACCTAACTAACCTAAGGACATCACACACATCCATGCCCGAGGCAGGATTCGAACCTGTGACCGTCACAGCAGCGCGGTTCCAGACTTAAGCACCTAGAACTGCTCGGCTACAAAGGCTGGCGAAGTATTGTTGATCTGGATGGTAGCAGCCAGTCGTTGGAAGATACAGGTCTATGTGGATGTGTTTCCTGTACACACCATGTCTTTAAGTGCCATCAGAAGTGCTTTGGTGGGCAAGGCACTGCCCTGTGTGGAATCTCTTCAAATTATTCAACGTAAAAGTCCGTCGGAATAGAGATAATCCCATCAACTTCTTCATAGCAGTTTCCATCATGCAGGAAGTTTGTTGTGAAACAGGCATAACAAGTTTAATAGACAAGGTTCAAAACATTGTTCCTGTATAACTAGTGTCTCTTGGAGAGGAACCCTCATGAGTAATGAAATGGCATCAAAATTCACTAATATATCCTCTAGGTCCAGTTTGATTGTCTTTAGGATGTTCACAAATTGAGCCGAATTTTTGATGTGGTGACTGCAGTGTCCCAGGAGGGCATCTAGTGCAGTAGCCTGTTGTTTTGTCGGAGCATACATCGATGACCTAATGGTACTATGTGCTCTAATAATACACTCTCCTTTGCACTTTACAGAGACAGTATAGACGAAGTGGAGCCTAAGCCCAGGGTTTCACCCAATTTGCGATGTTTTTCGGTAGCCCTGAGGCACCCAGGATTGTTGTTATCTTCCATAGACAAGCAGATGTTGGACCTTGTCAATTTTCCTGTAAGCTGCATCATTTAAAACAGCTGCTTTCTTTTCCATGTAGTCAGCTTATCAGAGAAGCACCATGGCACAGTCATTATCAACTGGAAGAATGATTATGACCTTACCCTATTGCAGCTCCTTCATGGCTGCCCTCTGCTGCTGCAATGTTAGGTTTTGGAGGTCTAGCAGTAGTGAGGACACGGCTTGTTGATCAGCGGCTTTGTTCAGATGCATTTGGTAAAATTCCATTGATAGCCTGTTCTATCGCACAGATGCACAGATGATCTCTTGTTTTGAAAGCGTGCTTGTTGTTGGAGCAAGTTTCATGATCTAGGTGATAAATGAATTTGTTCCTGCATCAGCTTCTCTTCCAGTAAAGTCGACAATAGTTTAAGGTAGTGAAAATTCATTTGTGCAGTGATCCATAAGATGCAGTGGCTGAAACTTGTCACATTTATCATTTGTTAACCTTCAGCATCACAGGTCTGAATACCAAAACTCGCTGGGATGTGCAACAAGATTACCAGTAAATTCATCACAGCATGTACAGAAGCATTTAAGCAGTCAGTCTTTCCATTCCCCATTCACAACTGGAATGGGAAGAAACCCAAACATAAGGTGCCAAGCTAATCCCTCTCTGTCATGATAATCACAGTGATTTTGCAGAGTTTGCCTATAGGTACATACCTGTAAATAATGAACATAAAAATAAAGAAATATCTTCAGAAGATTTGATACATTTATTGAACCATAAACATGTTTTGACTATGCCCATGTGGAACAAGAACATTACTTTTGGACTTATAATTATTTTGGGAGCAGAAATCACTCTGAAAAGTTAAGTTGAATCTGGAGTTGATACTTATATTAAGGAAGAAAACAAATACAAAAACATTGTCATCTTTAATTTTGCAGTAATTAGGATTTTGAATCCTGTGTTGTACAGCAGAAATTCATATGATTCATAGCAACAGTCATGATATGGTTGGCTCCAATTGGTGACATTCAGTTACCTGTATTTATAAAACATATAAACCTTTTTTTCTGTACTGGAATTTAACTCCCTTGTCTTAGAGGGGCGAGTGTGGGCTCTCATTGTAACAAGACTCCTCTCTTCAGACCAAAGAGTTTAAAATATACAATGATGGGATACATTTTTTTAACACAATGAAGTATACAGATGTGTTTTAACATATATAAAAAGACGCTTTTCATTCATGACATTTACAGTACTGAAGCGCACAGGAATAAATTGTAGGACATTGAAAACACTGCACTGCCTGCCACTTGATGAGAGGGACTTGCACTGATGAGGTGTAATGGAGAGACAGAAAATCCTTTGGGGTAGCTAAACTGTGTGTAGGGGTAATGGTTTCAGGTTGGTTGGATTGTGAGGATAAGTATAGCAGGATCATAGGTAGGAAAAACATGGGATTTGGGATACAGATAGTAAGTTAGCACAAAGGCCAGGCCAAAGCAAAGATGAGGAAAGAAAAATGAGGAATGGGGAAGGTGTGAAACCCAGAAATTGGAAGGAGATAGGGACAGAAGCATTAAATCTGATAGAAGGGATAGATGCCTGGGGAGAATGACGGATGTGGGAGTGCCTGCACCCTATAGGGCAGTGTTGGACAAACCTGGACTAGGGTGTTGAGGTGGTTGAAAGCAAAGTGGACTTTGTGCAGGGAATAGGTGGCTCAGGTGTTTAGGTGGAATACAGACCATGCCGCGATGGTGATTTGTTGGAGGATGTGGCGTAGAAATGATCATATCAGACTCACTCGCCAATGTTATATATTCACAGCCACAAGATGCAGTGGAATGAGAAATGTTGATTTACCTCTGGGTGGGGTGACCTGTGAGTTCCCACAACGCAAATACAGGGAGATTGTCCTGCAAAGGTGTTCCTGATTTCAAAATTAAATATCTCTAAACCTAAGATGAACAAATGAGTGCAACAAATGGTATGTTTATTGTGAAAGCTGTAAGAATTTTATACAGAAGTTAGTTATACAGTAGTTTCAAAATTTCTCGAAAGCTGCTAACAGATGGCACTGGAATCGCAATCTGTAATGCCTATGAATAGTGTTCTGCAGCTCAGAGCAGTCTTGTTCCAGCACTGAAACATGAAAAGTGTTTGATATCATGTATCCATTGAACAATATGTGGTACTGGAATCCCATGGCTTAGAACACAGTCCTACAGCAACAAGACACAGTTTTCAAACATGATTTAATGTTCAAAAAGGACCTGATATGAAATCCATTTGCAGACTCTCCACTAAATCCCAATGAACAGGCAGTGTGGCTGATGATTTAGTAGGGAACATTAGCACCAGGCAGACTGTTGTTACTCCTGAAAATGTCACCATAGTTTCTGCAATTATTCAGCAAAATACAAGGAAATTTGTCCAAACAGGTGCAGCAGAGACTGGTTTGAAACTTTCAAGCATGCACAAAATACTAAACATAGCTTACACATCTTTCCATTCAATATCCATACCTGTGTGACAAGAAGGCTGACTTTGTGAACTAGATTCTCACAATGATTGACAATGAAGGATTTGATGTTGGCTGTATCTAGTTCAGAGATAAAGCACACTTCCATCTGAAAGGAGTCATCAACAAACAAAACTGGCAATTTTGGAATTCCAAATATATCCATTTGTGTGATGTGAAACCACTGTATTCTCCTAAAGTTATTGTTTTCGCTGCAGTATGCAGCAGATGCATTATCGGCCCCTTTCCCATGTGAGAAACAACCACTAGTGACATTACATTGCAATTCTGGAACAATTTGTTGCCAATCATTTAGGTATCATGTGTTTTAGACAAGATGGGGCCAGCCCACATTGTGCCAAATAGGTATTTCACTTTCTTGTTGAATACTTCAGGAATAGTGTCATTACGCTGGATCATTGCAAATTTAGTGGTTCAGCGGTGAATTTGATTGATCTAACTCCCTGTCACTACCTTTTGTGTGGCACATTGAAAGACACTGTCTACTGGAACCATCCCACCATGCTGGGCAAGTTCGACTCGTTGATCTGTGAGGCTTCTGATTCCATTTCCATTGAGACACAACAGGAGATGAAGGCAAATTTCATTGTTTGTTTGTGCCACCTATGTACTACGAGTGGTGAACATTTGGAAAAGATTGTGAAGAGATTGGAAAGACTGCTTGCAGAGGATGAGTTTAATCGAGGAGGTTACAATTTTAACCTCCTTGACTTTAATTGCACATACTGATATTATATGAGCTGCATTCACTTACAGTGTCATCTGTTAGCAGTTTTATGAACTATTTTGAAACTTCTGTATAAAATCCTTATAGCTTAGACAACAAAATAAATTTTGTTGCTCTCATCTATCTTAATTTTTGAGGTATTTAATTTGAAGTCAGTGACTCCTTCACCGAACACCCAGTAAGACTCGTGAGACTCTGACATTTGATTGTCATTTGTAATGGTGCTATGGCGATGAAGGCAGACATTCTACAAAAGTTAACACAAGCTACATACAATGAAGAGCCAAAAAAACTGGTACACCCGCCTAATATCATGTAGGACTCTGGCGAGCACACAGTGCTGCAACACAATGTGGCATGAACTCGACTAATGTCTGAAGTAGTGCTGGAGGGAATTGACACCACGAATCCCCCGGGGCTGTCCATAAATCCGCAAGAGTACAAGAGGGTGGAGATCTCTTCTGAATTGCACCTTGCAAGGCATCCCAGATATGCTCAACTATATTCATGTCTGTGGAGTTTGGTGGGCACCGGAAGTGTTTAAACTAGGAAGAGTGTTCCTGAAGTCACTCTGTAGCAATTCTGGACCTGTGGGGTGTCGCATTGTCCTGCTGGAATTGCCCGAATGTACAATGGGCATGAATGGATGCAGGTGATCAGACAGGATGTACATGTCACCTGTTGGAGTAATATCTAGACATATCAGGGGTCCCAAACCACTCCAACTGCACACGCCCCACAACATTACAGAGCCTCCACCAGCTTGAACAGTACCCTGCTGACATGCGGCACAAATGGATTCATGAGGTTGTCTCCATACCCGTACACATCCACCCACTCAATGCAATTTGAAATGAGACTCATCCAACCAGGCAACATGTTTCCAGTCATCAACAGTCCAATGTTGGTGTTGATGGTCCCAGGAGATTCGTAAAGCTTTTGTGTCATGCAATCGTCAAGGGTAGAAGAGTGGGTCTTTGGCTCTGAAAGCCCATACACTTGTTAATGGCCCAGTTCTGAAATCTGCATCAATTTGTGGAAAAATTGTACTTCTGTCAAGTTGAACAATTCTCTTCATTCGTCATTGGTCCCATTCTTGCAGAATCTTTTTCCAACCGCAGCAATGTTGGAGATTTGATGTTTTACCGGTTTCCTGATATTCATGGTACACTCATGAAATGGTCATATGGGCAAATCCCCACTTCATCACTACCTTTGTATTTCTTGCTTTTATGTTTTCATTTTCTTCAAAGGCAAAGAGAAAAGGTGAAGTGGTAGTCCAACATAGAGGCTGCGCCTTCCCTCATGTATTTTTGATTTTCAAGTGTTAAAAAAACATATAATTTTTTCCTGTCCTTTGGTAAGACGAAAGACTCACTCTCTGTTAATGAACAAAGGTAGATGCACATTAATTTTAGAGCAAAATCAGCGGTAGCCATTTTGGTTGTGAGAATAAGTAAAATGTCTGTATTTTTGATGTATGTAGAAGAAATAATAATGGGGTATTTCACCAATGAAAAACTGAGTTGTTATTCATAATACTGTAATATATAGAAATCCAAGAAGCCCACCTGTGTACTTTGAAGTTATTATGAAGATCTAATTACAAAAGAAATGATGGACATGGTCAAGATTTTGTAGGAGGATATGGCGATCAGACATAGTATTATTGATTGGTAAGCATAAATATGCAACAAGAGAAAGGACGTTTCGTTTATGTGGAACTAATATGAAAAGATTCTTTACCCATTTACAGGCATAGCTCAGCTTATTGTGCTTGTCCGACATGCTGAAAAATTGATCTCTTTATTTCCATATATCTAAATATTTATTATTTTTTATTAGATTATAAGATGCTGTGTCCAATTTCTCATGCACTGACTGTAACACCATGTTCAGACTCACTTAAATCTTGATAACCTGTCATTGTAGCAGCAGTAACTGATCTAACAACTGTGTCAGACGCTTGCCGTCTTATATAGGCATTGCTGGCCGCAGCACCATATTCTGCTTGTTTACATATCTCTGTATTTCAATATGCATACCTATACCAGTTTCTTTGGCACTTCTGTGTACAGTCTAGTGGATAGACCCAGAATAAGCCAGGGTAGTTCCACTGGGATCATTTCAAACTACTAGTTATTAAATTGTATTAGGAAGTAGCCATGGATTGCTGTGGCTCAGTCGGGCTGAATGGAAAAGAAAGGAAATAGAAGCACACATTTCTAATATGAATGGGAATTGTATGTATGTGTCTTAGTCTCCTTTCCCCTTTCTCTGTCCATCTCCTCCTCCTGCTGCTCTCTCTATCGACAACACCTGTCCATCTTCTCCTGTCCCCTCTCTCAGTTCATCACTTCCTCCCCCATTTCAATGTTTATCTTCTATTTATTTTATTTATTTATTTATTTATTACTTGTCATTAGCCAACATTTGTTGAAATAGACAGTTTTGACATTACATTTGATAGTGAATCTAAAATTGGGAAACTATGTCTATTTATTTTATTTATTTATTTATTACTTGTCATTAGCCAACATTTGTTGAAATAGACAGTTTCGACATTACATTTGATAGTGAATCTAAAATTGGGAAACTATGTACATTCAGATTACATTACATGAGGATAAAGAGTTATTCTCTACATTATAATTCCTTAACATCATAGTTACTCTCTACTACAGTCCAATTCCTTAACATCATAGTTACTCTCTACTACATTCCAATTCCTTTACATCATAATTACTCTCACTCTCTACTACATTCTAATTCCTTTACATCATAGATACACTTATCAGCTAACAATTTGTGCAGTTGCTTCTTGAAGGCATCACCTTGTAGGTCTTGCAGTGATTGTGGTAACTTGTTATATAATTTTAATCCTGTTTGCTTAAAGCTACTTTGGACCTTAGATAGCCTAGTAAAGTCTACATCAAGATTGTTTTTATATCTGGTATCATGTGAATGAACATCTGTTCTGGTCGGTAAGGTATGTATTTGTTTTTTTATCGAAAGAAGACACGTTTTTATATACAGAGAAGGTAATGTTAAGATGTTAAGCTCCTTAAAGTGCTTTCGACATAATTCTTGGCTTTTAATACCAGTAATTGCTCTAATTGCTTTCTTCTGCCACATGAACACTGTCTGAGCACCAGTTGAGTTGCCCCATAATTTTATTCCGTACTGTAAGTCAGATTCAAAGAAGGCATAATAAGAAAATAAAAGATGTTTTCTGCTAACTAATGTTTTTAGTTTCCTTAACAAAAAGACTACTCTAGATAGTCTGGTACATAACAGTTCCGTGTGGGTGTTCCATGTTAATTTCGGGTCCAGGTGGATTCATAGAAGTCTTACAGAGTCAGACTCATTTAATTTTTCCTGTAGATTGTGCAAGAAGAAATACATAGTTTCTGTCTTGCTACTGTTGAGTATCAGCTTGTTACTGTGGAGCCATATGGCAGACTTTTCAAGCATTACTTTTGTTTGTTTCTTCACTTCCTCCAATTTGTTATCTGAGGTAATCAGGGTTGTGTCGTCAGCATATATTATTGACTTGTGAAGCATGAAAGTAGGCAAGTCATTCATGTATACCAGGAAGAGAAAAGGTCCAAGCACTGAGCCTTGTGGCACGCCTCTTACAACTGGTAGGGCATTTGATTGCTGGCTATTTACTATAACTACCTGAGTTCTGTTAGTCAGGTATGATCTGATTAATGCCAGTTCGTTATTTTTCACACCATAGCACTCTAGTTTATTTATTAGTATTTCATGGGATACTCCCCCTCTCTCTCCATCTCATCTTGCCTCACTCTCTCAGAAATTTTTTGGAAATTTCTGATAAGTTCCTATGGGACCTAACTGCTGAAGTCATCGATCACTAGGCTTACACACTATGTAATCTAACTTCAGCTAACCTACGCTAAGGACAACACAAACACCCATGCCCAAGGGAGGACTTGAACCTTCAACTGGGAGAGCCACGTGAACCACCGTGGCAAGGTGCCTCTGACCATGTGGCTACCCCACACATCTCTCTCTCGTGTGCTGACTATAACACCATGTTCAAACTCACTTAAATCTTGATAACCTGCCATTGTAGCAGCAGTAACTGATCTAACAACTGTGTCAGATACTTGTTGTCTTATATAGGCGTTGCCGACCACAGTGTCATATTCTGGCTGACCACAGCATCATATTCTACCTTTTTACATATCTCTGTATTTGAATATGCATACCTATATCAGTTTCTTTGGCACTTCTCGGTACATTCTAGTGGACAGACCCAGAATAAGTTGGGTAGTTTCAGTGGGATAATTTCAAACTACTAGTTGTTAATTTTATTAGGAAGTAGCCATGCATTACTGTGGTTCAGTCGGGTTGAATGGAAAAGAAAGGAAAGAGAAAAATAGATTTCTAATATGAATGGGAATTGTATATATGTGTCTCTGTCTCCTCCTCTTCCCTTTCTCTGTCCATCTCCTCCTCCCCCTCTCACTGTCGACCACCACCTGCCAACCTTCTCCTGCCCTCTTTCTCTGTCTATTACCTCCTCTTACATTTCACTATCTTCTCCTCCCCCTCTCTCCATATTTCCTCTTGCCTCTCTCTCTCTCCCCTTCCTCAGCCCATCTTCTGCTCCCCCTGTTTCTCCATCTCCTGCTGTCCCCTCTCTCTGTTCAACTCTTACTTTCTGCTTTCTGTTTCCACTTTCTTTCACCCCTCTGTCCAGCTCCTCTTCGCCCCTCTCACTGATCTTGAGCTTTGTTTATAGTTATTTCAAATTCAGATCCTATAGTAGTATTCAAATCATAAGCTCATAGGTCATAAATATAACTTTCCTGTTTGCTAATAACATTTCACTATTATATATTTTATTCATATATTTATGTATTATACATATTGAAAGTGCACTGACAGAAAAAAATTGCAACACCAAAAAATAATTAATGTAGAGTAATTATATTCCAGGAATGCATTTATCTAGGTAATATATTAACATTGCATGATCTCAAATTAATGTAAGTGCAAGATATGCCATTGCAAATGTGAAATATTGGCGTATTAATAACCAGTGTAACTGCCAGAATATTGGCTCCAAACATGCATCCATTATGTTTCACAGGTGCCAGATGTCAGTTTGTGGGGATAGAGTTCCATGCCTGTTGCACTTGGTTGATCAATACAAGGACAGTTAATGCTGTTTGTGGATGACATTGAAGTTGTAATCTGATGATGGCCCATACATGCTCAATTGGAGACAGATCTGTTGATCGAACAGGACAAGGCAACATGTTGACATCTGTAGAGCATGTTGGGTTACAATAGCAGTATGCAGGCAAGCACTATCCTGTTGGAAAACACCCCTGGGATGCTCCATGAATGGCAGCACAACAGGTCAAAGCACTAGAATGATGTACAAAATTTGCCATCAGGGTGGGTGGGATAACCACATGAGCAGTCCTGCTGTCATAAGAAATTGCACCCAGACCATAACTCCATTGTAGGTCAAGTGCCTCTAGCATGCAGACAGGTTGGTTGCATGCAATCATCCGGCCTCCTCTAACCAAAACATGGCCATTACTGGCACCGAGGCAGAACCAGCTTTCATCAGAAAACACAACAGGCCTCCACCTTGTCCTCCAGTGAGCTTTCTCTTGACACTACTGAAGTCACAAATGGTGATGGTTTCGTGTCAGTGGGTATCTGGCTTAGAGATGTCCTTCAAGTAACTGATTTGTAACAGTTCATTGTATCACTGTGGTGCCAACTGCTGCTCGGATTGCTGCTGTAGATGCAGTACAATGTGCCAGAGCCATACACTGAGCACAATGGCCTTTCCTCTTGGTAATGCCGCGTGACCATCCAGATCACAGTCTTCTTGTAACTGTACAGTCTTCTGTCCACCACTGCCAGCAGTAGTGTACAGAAGCTACATTCATGCCAAGTCTTTCAGCAATATCACAGAAGGAACATCCATTTTCTTATAGCCCTTGTTCAAATTCATTGAGATGCTGATAATGGCATCTTTGTTGCTTTAAAGGCATTCTTGCTAACATCAACTCACCACATCCAACAAACTGAATCTGGTGAGCGTGACATCACAACTGTTACATTAGGTTCATTTGAGCACTTGCCAGTAGGCTGATGCACACGCGCAGTTGAGTCACATATTAGCAGTACCTTGTCCCGCTTCTGACTGTTAGCTGTATCAGCAGTAGCAACAAGCAACTGGATCCTAGCCGGAAAAATTTTTCTGGCTCACCCATGCTGTCAGATTTGCACTGAATTGTAGTGGGGAGAGGTAATCTCCATGTGACTCATGTTTATGTTCATTGATGTTGCTGTTTCCTCTTTGTTTATAGTTCTCTCGTCAAATGAAAACAAAATGAATTTCTGTGGCTGTGAACTATCTGATGAATTAAAATACATGAAGGGCTAAAATATGTTATTAGTCTCAATTTCCTGATCTTATTTTATTTCCACTTTTTGGCAATCAAGTATTAATCATCTTGCAGAAAAATGAAGGCATTTTTATCAGTTTGCTGAAGAAATTTGGCTTTTATTAATCTCTTCCGCAGAGGCAGTCTATTTATTTGAAATGAAATGTTTCAGTTCACACTATTGACTAGTTTCAAGTGCTCGCTGAATTTCAGGTGCACATTTTCATCTTCTGTCATAATAAAGAACCAAACATGAGATAATACAGTACTGGTACACCAAAAAGATTTACATCCTGAAAACATCACTGAAAAGCTTAATGTCAAGTTGGGGACTACTTCATTGTGAATCTGGACATACAAATATACAGTTCAAACCAAATTATGCATTTTAGTATGGTTTATGAAATTCAAATGCTCATGGGGTAATCTCTATTGTACTGTTTCTTCTATGAAGTAATATAAGATCTCTTAATGCTTTATAGGTACGAACATATGGGCTTCCTATGTTATCACAGATGAGCACATACAGTAACACCTGTTTTCTGGTACTCTCTGGCAACTGGTATAAAAAATCTATTTCTAACATGTCATGGGAGAAATTGTGATTAGTTGTTCGAAAAGCGAAAGAAATTTACTTTTATGCAAGATGAATTATATTACATTTGAGAATGTGCGATGAATTTCTTAAATCACAAAGCATTTGATTCTCATTTAAAACTTAACACTTTGACGACCAGCCACTTAGAGGAATTTTGAGCTCAGAAGAAAGTGATATTTCTGTTTTATGCTTTACTGAGCATTGGCTAAATAAAGACATGATAGAACTAGCATACCTATCTCAGTTTAAATTAGCTGCCACATTTTGTAGAGAAGTACTCAGGCATGGTGGTAGCTGCATATATGTTCGAGAAGATATAGACTTCACTAACATAACCAAATTTGACAGTTTATCTAAAGAAAGAGACATAAAACTCTCAATAGTAGAACTGCCAACTAGCAATTCTATAATCATCTGTGTATATAGGTCACCAGATGGCGATAAAAAAGTTTTTTATAATCATATGGAAGAGCTGTTAGAGGACTTCAACACCCTTAAAAAAATATTATCATATGCGGTTATTTCAATGTTGATTTCTCCAAACCCAGTAAATTTAAAGATGAAATCAAAGACTTACTGAAGTCCTTTAACCTAAAACCAACTATAACCAACCCAACTCGTATAACCACTACTTCTGCAACAACCATAGATCTGGAGTTTGTAAACACAGATAAATATATCTGCAACACACAGACTGCAAATACTGGTTTTAGTGATCACAATGCCCAAATACTAACAATCGCTATTCCAGGAAACACGAAAGCTCAGAAAACTAGAACTATTGTGAGGAAGTTTAAAAATGAAAACATAGATTACTTTTGTTCTCTCTTGAGAAGAGAAATCTGGACTGATGTTTACAGTTCAAACAGCACAGATGACAAGTTTGATAAATTTATGGCCACATACAAACATTTTTTTGAAATAGCCTTTCCTAAACAAATGTCACTTATAAATTCTGTGCACAAACCAAATAAATGGATCACAACAGGAATAAAAATATCATGTCAGAATAAAAGGAACTTATATGAATACTCAAAGCAAACCACAAATCCTGTATTTATCAACTACTTTTAACAATATAAACAAATACTTAGACAAGTTATAACAAAAGCAAAGAAAATGGAAAATGACAAACAAATAAAAAATTCCAGGAATAAGACTAAAGCAACCTGGAGTATCATAAAAAGAGAAACAGGTACTACATCATTAGCCCACAAAAATATAGAACTTCATGAAAACAACAATAAAATAATCAGCCCCACAGTAGTGGCTAATAAATTTAACAACTACTTTTCTAATGTAGCACACCACCTGATTACCAAACATTACAACTCACAACCAGACAGCAATACACTACAGTCAGATGCAAAACTTCTTACAAGAACTCTATTCATGTCTCTAACAACACCTGAGGAATTATCTGTCATTATAAAAAGGTTACCCAATAAGTGTTCAGCAGGTACTGATGAAATACCAGATATTATCATCAAAGCAAGTGTAACATATATCGTAGAACCATTAACGGATATTTTCAATTCATCATTCGTGAGTGGTATATTCCCAAAAAATCTGAAAATGGCAAAAGTGACACCACTGTACAAGAAAGGGGAGAAACATGAAGCTGCAAACTATAGACCTGTATTGGTATTGTCAGGCTTTGGTAAAATTCTTGAAAAACTATTTCATAGAAGGCTGACAGCCTTTCTAAATAAAGAAAACGTAATAAGTGATGCGCAATATGGATCCAGAACTGGCAGATCAACACAGTCAGCTATTTATACCTTCTTAAATGAAATTCTAACTGCAGTAGATAATAAGCAACATGTGTCTGCCATATTTCTTGACCTTAGTAAAGCCTTCGATGTAATTGATCAAAATACTCTGTTGCAGAAGCTAGGTAATTATGGAATACGAGACCTGCCAAACAAGTGGATACATTCCTACCTTCATGACCGTCAATAGATCACTCAAATAAAATACAAAGACATAAAAACCCAAAAAATTTGTAATTTTTACAGTAATGCACAAAACATTACAAATGGAGTTCCTCAAGGGTCAGTCGTGGGGCCAATTCTTTTCATTGTTTATGTTAATGATCTGTCAGAAAAAATAACTAAAGGGACAACAGTACTTTTTGCAGATGACACAAATATCCTAATCAAATCATGTGATGAGGAAAGCCAACAAAAAACAGCTACAGGTATAATACAAAATTTGACACAATGGTTCAGAACAAACAAGCTAATAATAAATAATGAAAAAACAGTGACAGTCAATTTCCACAATTCACAGAAACCACATCCTGCAAGACCAATTTTTAAAATTGATGGAAAAACTATCTCATCCGTGAGCGACACAAATTTCTTAGGTATACATATTCAGCAGAACCTAAAATGGGAGACACATCTTAACCATGTAAATAAAAAGCTTAACACACTTACGTATGCAGTAAGAATCCTCGCACAAAATACAAGCCATGCGTCTGTGATCACAATGTACCATGGCAGTATTCAGTCACTGCTGATGTACGGCATTATCTTTTGGGTGAACTCCGTAGGTATAAACAAAATATTTAGGCTACAGAAAAAGATTGTTAGAATAATAAACCATGCTAAGTACAGAGACTCCTGTAGACCAATATTTAAAAATCTCAGTATACTGCCTCTTCCTTGCTTATATATGTATGAAATATTAAATTTCACAAAAAGAAGTATTTTAAAAGATGGAAATATCTTCAAATATAACTGTGATTACCACCCTCATGATACTAGGCAGAAGCATTACTTACATGTCAATACAGTAAGTACAAACATTTGTAAGAGAGGAGTGTATCATACTGGCATAATGCTGTATAATCACATGCCATCCTATTTGAAACAGATGCAAAATTTACAAAAGTTTAAAGTGAAACTGAAACTGAAAGAGTACTTGCTTGACCACTGCTTCTATTCTGTTTCCGAGTTTTTAGAGTACCAGAAAAGTGTAGTGTAATTGCTCAAATATTCTTAATAAGTCTATCATTTTATTATATTAAATTTGTCATCATTATTCAACATTTATTGAATAATTTTTAATTATTTATCCTTTCAAAATAACAATGTGTATGATGTTGTATATACTGTACAAACCTGACTTGTCCTACATCGTTTGTGCAAAATATGTACCTAAACACGATTTACAGGACCAATATATATATATATATATATATATATATATATATATATATATATATATATATATATATATATATATATATATATATATACAAAGATGAGGTGACTTACCGAACGAAAGCACTGGCAGGTCGATAGACACACAAACAAACACAAGCATACACACAAAATTCTAGCTTTCCCAACAAACTGTTGCCTCATCAGGAAAGAGGGAAGGAGAGGGAAAGACGAAAGGATGTGGGTTTTAAGGGAGAGGGTAAGGAGTCATTCCAATCCCGGGAGCGGAAAGACTTACCTTAGGGGGAAAAAAGGACAGGTATACACTCGCACACACACACATATCCAGCCACACATATACAGACACAAGCAGACATATATATATATATATATATATATATATATATATATATATATATATATATATATATATATATATACAAAAAATATTTATATCATTTTTTTAAATTTTATTGGCACAGAGATGTGATGTATCTGAAGCTAAAGCGCACGCAAAAAAAGACCAATATTATACGCAAAAGCTTAGCATTTCTTGTAGCTACACTACGTGTGCTAATTTAAACCATTAACTTATCCTGTTTGTCTGTTTGCGCTACTTAACAGTACATGTTGCTATTGGATGACTACTTGCACATCACGTGTCCTATGCTCTGAATATCTGCTATCAGCTGATGAGATTATGTGACATGAGCTATGGTTGGCTTACAAAGATGCATGACAATCTCGATTGTTGTGTTTCGTAAACCAACATGCTATGTTTGGTGTAATTCGAATTTATACTTTCATAATACAAGAATATGCAGAGTGCATGTTACTCCACGTCAATGATAATTCAGAAATGCGATTTGTTTTCTGGTTTCGTTTTCTAAAGAGCCAGGAAGTTCTATGCCAGTTCAAGTCATGAATGATGGCGGTCGAGTTTAGGGGTGTTCTGTGCACCTACGTCATGCATTCTCCAACAGCCAATGAGTGTCAAGTAATGTTCTGAGCACTCTGCTGTGAATGCCGTAGCTAATGGGAGGATAAAATGTGATTGTAGTGATTTGTTTAGAAAATTTCTATTCCATTTGTTGCGAGTTTCCATCACCGATGGTGGTAGTTTGTGACAGACTCTGCCTAAAGTAGCAGGAGACATAATTTGCAGGATTATATGATTACTTCATGAGGAAAGCATGTGCATGCACGTACCACAACTGTCGCTTGACACCGACGGAATGCAGTATACACCCGTGGCTTGACATAGGTGAAACACCATCGTTTGTTGATTCAGTTAAACTCAATTCAATTTATTATCATCCATTTTATCATATACATGATATACCAATTGTCATATAGATAGAAAGAGAGAGAGAGAGAGAGAGAGAGAGAGAGAGAGAGAGAGAGAGAGAGAGAGAGAGAGAGAGAGAGAACGATTTATATTTTTAACAATTAAGGGAAATGACATTTTGTTAGTTACACTTTACATACTTTGTCTTCTTTTTAAAGATGAGAAAAAAAATTTACTAGGTTTATACAAAGAAAAATCCATTTAGGGGAATAACATTTTCTTAATTACACTTTAATATTTTTCTTAATTTAACTCCACATATTTTGTCTTCTACTTATATGCAAGTTGGAAAAAAAAAAACAAAAAACAAAAACGAAGGATTATGCAGAAAAATCAAAAGAAGAGTACTATCTGTTTAGATAGCAAAGAAATTCATCAACCGATATGAAACTTCCTGGCAGATTAAAACTTTGTGCCCGACCGAGACTCGAACTCGGGACCTTTGCCTTTCGCGGGCAAGCGCTCTACCATCTGAGCTAACCAAAGCACGACTCACGGCCGGTACTCACAGCTTTATTTCTGCCAGTGTCTCGTCTCCTACCTTCCAAACTTTACAGAAGCTCTCCTGCGAACCTAGCACTCCTGAAAGAAAGGATATAGCGGAGACATGGCTTAGCCACAGCCTGGGGGCTGTTTCCAGAATGAGATTACACTCTGCAGTGGAGTGTGCGCTGATATGAAACTTCCTGGCAGATTAAAACTGTGTGCCCAACCGAGACTCGAACTCGGGACCTTTGCCTTTCGCGGGCAAGCGCTCTACCATCTGAGCTACCGAAGCACGACTCACAGCCGGTACTCACAGCTTTATTTCTGCCAGTATCTCGTCTCCTACCTTCCAAACTTTACAGAAGCTCTCCTGCGAACCTAGCAGAACTAGCACTCCTGAAAGAAAGGATATAGCGGAGACATGGCTTAGCCACAGCCTGGCAGAAATAAAGCTGTGAGTACCGGCTGTGAGTCGTGCTTCGGTAGCTCAGATGGTAGAGCGCTTGCCCGCGAAAGGCAAAGGTCCCGAGTTCGAGTGTCGGTCGGGCAAACAGTTTTAATCTGCCAGGAAGTTTCATATCATCGCACGCTCCACTGCAGAGTGAAAATCTCATTCTGGAAACATCCCCCAGGCTGTGGCTAAGCCATGTCTTTGCTATATCCTTTCTTTCAGGAGTGCTAGTTATGCTAGGTTCACAGGAGAGCTTCTGTAAAGTTTGGAAGGTAGGAGACGAGATACTGGCAGAAATAAAGCTGTGAGTACCGGCCGTGAGTCGTGCTTTGGTAGCTCAGATGGTAGAGCGCTTGCCCGCGAAAGGCAAAGGTCCCGAGTTCGAGTGTCGGTCGGGCACACAGTTTTAATCTGCCAGGAAGTTTCATATCAGCACACACTCCGCTGCAGAGTGAAAATCTCATTCTGGAAATTCATCATCGTTATAGAAACTCTGACCTAATAGTAGCCTCTTTAATTCTTTTTTTAAATATACGCAAGTTTTGTATGCTTTTTATTTCTTTTGGTAAGGCATTGAACATTATTTTGGGTAGATACATCACACTATTTTGGTACAGAGATTTTGAATGTATGTTTCTATGGAAATCATGCCCGTTTCTGGTCTGATAGTCGTGTACTTCACTGTTTAGAGAAGAGAATTCTTTATTTGACTTTAGGAAACATACTGATTCATAGATGAATAAACTAGGGAGGGTCAAAATTTTCAACTCCTTAAAGAGTCCTCTACATGGATCTCTGTAGGCAACACCCTTCATAATACGAATAGCTCTCTTTTGGAGCTTAAAACAACTTTTTGCGAAACCTGTATTCCCCCAAAATATAATACCATATCTTAGATTACTATGAATGTAAGAGTAGTAGGCACATAGTACTGTTTCAAAATTGCAGTTTTCTTTAAGTTTTGTTAATATATAACAGTATTTACTAAGTTTTTTATTCAATAGTTCATGTTTTTCCCATCTCAAGTTATTGTCCAGCCATACACCTAAATTTTTTGTAAAAGACGTTTGTTCTATCAGACATTTCCCAATCTCTACTCTTATGTTATTTTTTACTTTGTTCCTTATGTGCCTAAAGTTCATCCAAGTGGTTTTTTTGTCATTTATAATTAAGTAATTGTCCTTGAACCATTCATCTGCCTCATTCATTGTTCAAGCTATTTTTTCAGCTTCACTAACTCCCTTAATAAAAAGGCTCGTATCATCTGTGAAAAGTACTGATTCTGCTCTTGTTAGATGGTTAGGAAAATCATTAATAAAAACTAAGAAGAGCAGAGGGCCTAGAACAGAACCCTGGGGTACACCACAGTTGACTTTCAGGTATGTTTAGTAATACACTCCTGGAAATGGAAAAAAGAACACATTGACACCGGTGTGTCAGACCCACCATACTTGCTCCGGACAATGCGAGAGGGCTGTACAAGCAATGATCACACGCACGGCACAGCGGACACATCAGGAACCGCGGTGTTGGCCGTCGAATGGCGCTAGCTGCGCAGCATTTGTGCACCGCCGCCGTCAGTGTCAGCCAGTTTGCCGTGGCATACGGAGCTCCATCGCAGTCTTTAACACTGGTAGCATGCCGCGACAGCGTGGACGTGAACCGTATGTGCAGTTGACGGACTTTGAGCGAGGGCGTATAGTGGGCATGCGGGAGGCCGGGTGAACGTACCACCGAATTGCTCAACACGTGGGGCGTGAGGTCTCCACAGTACATCGACGTTGTCGCCAGTGGTCGGCGGAAGGTGCACGTGCCCGTCGACCTGGGACCGGACCGCAGCGACGCACGGATGCACGCCAAGACCGTAGGATCCTACGCTGTGCCGTAGGGGACCGCACCGCCACTTCCCAGCAAATTAGGGACACTGTTGCTCCTGGGGTATCGGCGAGGACCATTCGCAACCGTCTCCATGAAGCTGGGCTACGGTCCCGCACACCGTTAGGCCGTCTTCCACTCACGCCCCAACATCGTGCAGCCCGCCTCCAGTGGTGTCGCGACAGGCGTGAATGGAGGGACGAATGGAGACGTGTCGTCTTCAGCGATGAGAGTCGCTTCTGCCTTGGTGCCAATGATGGT
This sequence comes from Schistocerca piceifrons, assembly GCF_021461385.2. Classification (NCBI taxonomy): domain Eukaryota; kingdom Metazoa; phylum Arthropoda; class Insecta; order Orthoptera; family Acrididae; genus Schistocerca; species Schistocerca piceifrons. The sequence goes on along the minus strand of NC_060145.1, from coordinate 372,387,696 downwards.
CGTATGCGTGTTTGGCGCCGTGCAGGTGAGCGCCACAATCAGGACTGCATACGACCGAGGCACACAGGGCCAACACCCGGCATCATGGTGTGGGGAGCGATCTCCTACACTGGCCGTACACCACTGGTGATCGTCGAGGGGACACTGAATAGTGCACGGTACATCCAAACCATCATCGAACCCATCGTTCTACCATTCCTAGACCGGCAAGGGAACTTGCTGTTCCAACAGGACAATGCACGTCCGCATGTATCCCGTGCCACCCAACGTGCTCTAGAAGGTGTAAGTCAACTACCCTGGCCAGTGAGATCTCCGGATCTGTCCCCCATTGAGCAAGTTTGGGACTGGATGAAGCGTCGTCTCACGCGGTCTGCACGTCCAGCACGAACGCTGGTCCAACTGAGGCGCCAGGTGGAAATGGCATGGCAAGCCGTTCCACAGGCCTACATCCAGCATCTCTACGATCGTCTCCATGGGAGAATAGCAGCCTGCATTGCTGCGAAAGGTGGATATACACTGTACTAGTGCCGACATTGTGCATGCTCTGTTGCCTGTGTCTATGTGCCTGTGGTTCTGTCAGTGTGATCATGTGATGTATCTGACCCCAGGAATGTGTCAATAAAGTTTCCCCTTCCTGGGACAATGAATTCACGGTGTTCTTATTTCAATTTCCAGGAGTGTATTTTGTGCCATTATGTATTATTTCAACACTTTGATATCTGTTGCACAGATACGATTGAAACAAGCTGTATGCTTTTCCACATACTCCATAGCAATACAGTTTCTCTAGCAAAATATCATGGCTGATGAGGATCCGTGGTCTAGGGGTAGCGTCTTTGATTCATAATCAAAACGTCTTCGGTCCCGGGTTCGATCCCCGCCACTACCTAAATTTTGATAAATAATCAGCATTGGCGGCCGAAGACTTCCGGCATAAGAAGTCAGCCTCATTCTGCCAACGGCCTTGTCAAAGAGGGCGGAAGAGCGGATAGAGGTTCAGGGCACTCTCTTGTCCTAGGGGTGGGAAATTGCCCCTAAAGGCAGAAGAATCAGCAATGATCAACGACATGAGGATGCAGAAGGCAATGGGAACCACTGCATTAAAGATACATAACGTTTATCCACAGGACATGTGGCCTGTAATTGAAGAAGTGTCATGATGATCTCTCCATTGGCAAAAGATTCCGGAATAGTCCCCCATTCGGATCTCTGGGAGGGAACTGCCAAGGGGGAGGTTATCATGAGAAAAAGATTGAATAATCAACGAATGGATAACGTTCTACGAGTCGGGGCATGGAATGTCAGAAGCTTGAACGTGGTAGGGAAACTAGAAAATCTGAAAAGGGAAATGCAAAGGCTCAATCTAGATATAGTAGGGGTCAGTGAAGTGAAGTGGAAGGAAGACAAGGATTTTTGGTCAGATGAGTATCGGGTAATATCAACTGCAGCAGAAAATGGTATAACAGGTGTAGGATTCGTTATGAAAAGGAAGGTAGGGCAGAGGGTGTGTTACTGTGAACAGTTCAGTGACCGGGTTGTTCTTATCAAATCGACAGCAGACCAAGGCCGACAACAATAGTTCAGGTATACATGCCGACGTCGCAAGCTGAAGATGAACAGATAGAGAAAGTGTATGAGGATATTGAAAGGGTAATGCAGTATGTAAAGGGGGATGAAAATCTAATAGTCATGGGCGACTGGAATGCAGTTGTAGGGGAAGGAGTAGAAGAAAAGGTTACAGGAGAATATGGGCTTGGGACGAGGAATGAAAGAGGAGAAAGACTAATTGAATTCTGTAACAAGTTTCAGCTAGTAATAGCGAATACCCTGTTCAAAAATCACAAGAGGAGGAGGTATACTTGGAAAAGGCTGGGAGATACGGGAAGATTTCAATTAGATTACATCATGGTCAGACAGAGATTCCGAAATCATATACTGGATTGTAACGCGTACCCAGGAGCAGATATAGACTCAGACCACAATATAGTAGTGATGAAGAGTAGGCTGAAGTTCAAGACACTAGTCAGGAAGAATCAATACGCAAAGAAGTGGGATACGGGAGTACTAAGGAATGATGAGATACGTTTGAAGTTCTCTAACGCTATAGATACAGCAATAAGGAATAGCGCAGTAAGCAGTACAGTTGAAGAGGAATGGACAGCTCTAAAAAGGGTCATTACAGAAGTTGGGAAGGAAAACATAGGTACAAAGAAGGTAGCTGCAAAGAAACCATGGGTAACAGAAGAAATACTTCAGTTGATTGATGAAAGGAGGAAGTACAAACACGTTCCGGGAAAATCAGGAATACAGAAGTACAAGTCGCTGAGGAATGAAATAAATAGGAAGTGCAGGGAAGCTAAGATGAAATGGCTGCAGGAAAAATGTGAAGACATCGAAAAAGATATGATTGTCAGAAGGGCAGACTCAGCATACAGGAAAGTCAAAACAACCTTTGGTGACATTAAAAGCAACAGTGGTAACATTAAGAGTGTAATGGGAATTCCACTGTTATATGCAGAGGAGAGAGCAGACAGGTGGAAAGAATACATTGAAAGCCTCTATGAGGGTGAAGATTTGTCTGATGTGATAGAAGAAGAAACAGGAGTCGATTTAGAAGAGATAGGGGATCCAGTATTGGAATAGGAATTTAAAAGAGCTTTGGAGGACTTACGGTCAAATAAGGCAGAAGGGATAGATAACATTCCATCACAATTTCTAAAATCATTGGGGGAAGTGGCAACAAAACGACTATTCACGTTGGTGTGTAGAATATATGAGTCTGGCGACATACCATCTGACTTTCGGAAAAGCATCATCCACACAATTCCGAAGATGGCAAGAGCTGACAAGTGCGAGAATTATGGCACAATCAGCTTAACAGCTAATGCATCAAAGCTGCTTACAACAATAATATACAGAAGAATGGAAAAGAAAATTGAGAATGCGCTAGGTGACAATCAGTTTGGCTTTCGGAAAAGTAAAGGGATGGGAGAGGCAATTCTGACGTTACGGCTAATAATGGAAGCAAGGCTAAAGAAAAATCAAGACACTTTCATAGGATTTGTCGACCTGGAAAAAGCGTTCGACAATATAAAATGGTACAAGCTGTTCGAGATTCTGAAAAAAGTAGGGGTAAGCTATAGGGAGAGACGGGTCATATACAATATGTACAACAACCAAGAGGGAATAATAAGAGTGGACGATCAAGAACGAAGTGCTCGTATCAAGAAGGGTGTAAGACAAGGCTGTAGCCTCTCGCCCCTACTCTTCAATCTGTACATCGAGGAAGCAATGATGGAAATAAAAGAAAGGTTCAGGAGTGGAATTAAAATACAAGGTGAAAGGATATCAATGATACGATTCGCTGATGACATTGCTAACCTGAGTGAAAGTGAAGAAGAATTAAATGATCTGCTGAACGGAATGAACAGTCTAATGAGTACACAGTATGGTTTGAGAGTAAATCGGAGAAAGGTGAAGGTAATGAGAAGTAGTAGAAATGAGAACAGCGAGAAACTTAACATCAGGATTGATAGTCATGAAGTCAATGAAGTTAAGGAATTCTGCTACCTAGGCAGTAAAATAACCAATGACGGACGGAGCAAGGAGGACATCAAAAGGAGACTCACTATGGCAAAAAAGGCATTTCTGGCCAAGAGAAGTCTACTAATATCAAATACCGGCCTTAATTTGAGGAAGAAATTTCTGAGGATGTATGTCTGGAGTACAGCATTGTATGGCAGTGAAACATGGACTGTGGGAAAACTGGAACAGAAGAGAATCGAAGCATTTGAGATGTGGTGCTATGGACGAATGCTGAAAATTAGGTGGACTGATAAGGTAAGGAATGAGGAGGTTCTACGCAGAATCGGAGAGGAAAAGTATATGTCGAAAACACTGATAAGGAGAAGGGACAGGATGATAGGACATCTGCTAAGACATGAGAGAATGACTTCCATGGTACTAGAGGGAGCTGTAGAGGGCAAAAACTGTAGAGGAAGACAAGGATTGGAATACGTCAAGCAAATAATTGAGGACGTAGGTTGCAAGTGCTACTCTGAGATGAAGAGGTTAGCACAGGAAAGGAATTCGTGGCGGGCCGCATCAAACCAGTCAGTAGACTGATGACCAAAATGAATGAGGTCAAATTCCTTGGATAGATCTAAAAATATTCCACAGTTGAATTCCTCATTATCCATTACAGTTAAAACCTGTTCCAAGAATTGATATACAGCTGTTTCTGTAGACCATTCTGTGTATTGGTTAGAATTTTGCATTTGTTTAGGAAACTCAACCGTCTCTCATACATAATCCTCTCAATTACTGTAGCAAAACCTGAAAGTTGTGACAGTGGTCTGTAATTTTGTATGGTATATGGACATTCTTTTTCATAAAGTGGCTTTACTATTGGTTTTTTTAAGTGCAGAAGGGAATTCACCAGTTTTAAATGATGTATTAATAATATCAACTAGTTCAAATATTATTTTGTTTGCACTATATTTTATGACCTTATCAGGAATACCATCACATTCACAGGACATTTTATTTTTCAGCTTATTAATTGAATTTCTTACTTCTGAATGTAACTGATTACAAAAACATTGTCTTTTCATTTGCTGGAACTTTTGACTTTACCTTTTGAGTTCCCCAGGTTCTTGATAAGATTTTGAGCACTGCTAATGTAGTAGTCATTAGACATATTGGCAACACATCGAGGGTCTTCAACAACTTTTCCTCCCTTTTTTATGATAAGATTATCGTTTGTCACTTTGGATTTACCAGTGTTATGGTTTATGATCGGATCATAGTATACAAAAACCTTAACCACTCAAAGTATTGATAAGTTTTACAGTTCTGAGGAAAAGTACACGTCACTTAACATGGAAAACATGTATTTTCACCCAGGGAAAAGTATCTTTTTAACCAAGAAATCCAGGAAAATCTGAGATTTTGTTTTTCCTTGAATGTGTATACAACCTGAATCAGTGAACAGATTGAAGCCATCAGTCCACACCTCTGTGACCATAATGGCACTGAAACCAATAATGACACAGAAAAGGCCAAAAGACATACAAAGACTGCACTTTGGTTCCTCCAATAAATTGTCACATGAACGAAAAAATGACTGATATTGATGTAAGTGACCAAGGGATAGGAAAGCAAACAGCAAGAAGGAGTTGCGCTACATAAATGAAAGTTGGTGTATGTGTTTCTACATCTGAATTTCGAATTCACACCAGTCACAAAAGAGTAATAAGTATCTCATTCCATTTTGGCAGCACTGCTCGTTTGAGCAGGAAAAAGAAAAAAGAAGAAAAAATTAGAACAGAAGGTAGTTGCTATAGTAGAAAGTAGAAATTTCTATTTGCACACATTTGATGTGTATGCAGGAAACAGTCTGACGCTTCACTGAGGCAGTGTAATCATCTTTCAGGTACTAAACAGCTTCTTACATAAAAGACTTGGGGAGAAACATAATCACTGATCACTGGTATAACAATGTTCCACTTGCCAGAATCTTTGTCAACCAGTAGCTGACTTTAGTGGGAATATTAAAGACAATAAATGTAGAATTATTGCTGGGTTCCTGTGAAAGAAACACACAGATATTTAGTTGATTTTCAAGATGCTTGGTTTTATGAGACAAGTGCGCATGATGTTTTACATTCTGGGAAGGATCACTGTTTAGCAATGCAAAGTGATGACAACATACATGAAATACAGGTGTTTGTAAAAAAATGTACCTTTCAAAAACTGCACTCCAGGGAGGATTAGGTACATGCAAATGCCTATGCAACAAGTATAGTCTTGGGTGCAAAATATATAGGTTGTCCCTTGCTGTATTCTAATTTTTAAATGTCTGTGCATCAAACTCCAGTCTCATTTACACAATGAACACCAGTAAAAATGAGAAAGAGGAATATTTCTCAAAGAATTTAAAAGTAACATCTTATGGAAAATGTTTCCAAGATATGTGTAATAGCCATATATTACACAATGTCAGAGAGAATGAAGTTGTTTCTGATGGGTAGGGGAATAGAAGCACCAACTCAGCAGCAGTAGGAGGAGCAACAAAAAAACAAGCAGAACTAGGCAAACATACCACAAAATGAAAAGTGGTCACACCTGCTGGCAGAAACGTTAACTGGTGTTCACAATAGTGTGCTACTTGCAAAGGAAGTATGTGTAAAATGCTTTGCTATGTTGCTTGTAGGAAGTGTTCACCATACTGAAGTATTCTATTGTTACAAAACGTTTTGTGCTATAATTCTGAAAAACTGTTTGCATATTACATTAGATTTCCTTCATTTTGCACATAATAATTTCAGTGTTGTTAAGTGTTGCTAAATAAATGCTGTTTGCATTTATGAAATTAACAGTTTTTATAATTATTTTATTTTTGTCAATGAGCAGTTGTTCTTATTTTTAAATAAAATTTATTTCAATGTAATTTAAAAAATACACACAGACTTGAAAGAACATCTTCCAAGTGGAGCACAGCAAAGAAAAAAAAGTTTTGGAAGAGCAGTTACTAATCAGCTCAAAGCTGCAATTTGTTAAACCTTCCACGGCAGTGTCAAGTATTCAAAAAGCACCAGGTCAAAAAGACATGGAAGAAGATGTCAAATCATCTCAATTCAAGGGTGAATTTGTAAATAAGGTAAAACTGACAGAAGTAACAAAAGTGAAGAACCAGATGGAGAGGACATTCATGAAGAAATAGAAGAAATAAAATGTAGAAAATTTTGTAGATAATTGTAATGTAAATGAAAATAGATTGGACAACAGTGCACCAGATGAAGATGCTGTGAATGAAAAAGAAAGTAACAGTCACTTATTGTTTTATGATATCTCTCAATGGCCTTTCCCCAGCCCAGAACATTTAAACATTGACATCATTAGAGTAGGGAGAAGGGTTTCAAAACAAAGATAAACCATTTGTTTCCATTAACAAACAAGGTGATAAGGATAAGATGTAAGGCACTAATTGAAAGTTGACTTCTGATTACTTCTATATCCATCAGCCAAATTGGTGAGGAAGTTCTGAGAATGTAGATGGCATATCAACTAAAAACCAAAGTTTATATTGTTATTTTTGTAGGCTCTTTAGCACAGACACAAGTTTGAACAATGCATCTAAATGTCTTACTATTTTCAACCCTGGTGGAAACTTAGTCCAAAAGTTTACAACCATGAAATCTCAGAGAAATATCAGACTTGTTTTGAAAAATGGAAAAACCTTGTAAAAGTCTAACTGTAAATAGAACAAGTGGTCGTGTTAATCAGACAGCAGTCAAAACAGAAAAAGATAATGGGGAGATATTTTAAGAAGGCTCCTAGATGTCACTATATTTTTGGCTGAACAAACTCTTCTATTCTGTGGCCACAGAGAGCATATGCTGACAGGAAACAAAGCAAATTTTCTGCAGCTGATTATACTGTTATCAAAATACGATGCTATTCTAATGGAGCATTTTATCAAACTACAACAGTCCACTCAGTCACAGTTGGGAAAAATATTTACAAGCTATTTATCCCCATGGGTGTACCAATAAAAGAATGACCTGTACAAAAGATAGAGATGAATATGTATGGTGGGACACTATTGCAGTAAAAATGATTTATTATTGGGGAACTGTCTTTCTGTGGTGCATGGTATATTGGACTGTGCCTACAGGAGAAGGATACCATCGAATTTGAAACTTATTCCAAATTTATAAACTTACTGAATTTATAGTTCAAACTGTAAACAATTTTGATGGTTGAATAATGAGAAGTATCTGAGAGTTGTGAGTAAATCATGTTGCAAGAAACATAAAGTGAATAATGAAATGTCTCACAATAACAAAAATGTTGCAAGTTGTTCAACCACTAATCTCTAGTTAGTGGTTGAACCATATTATATACTTACCTTTATGTGCTGTCTTGTACACGGAAATAACCTGAAAAATTTGGTTTTGAGAGTGAGAGAGTGACCAGGTCTTTGAGCATAGCTGAGAAAGGTTCCCTTGAAATTTTTTAGTGCTTTATGAATATGTGGAACTGCAGGGTGAGGCAAATAAACGTGGCCCCGATGAGTGGGTACAATTGGATGTGAATGTATGCATACAGCATATCTTGAGATGCACATACCACGTGTATGCCCAACATGTGATCCATACCAGTTCAGGGCATAGTGGGGGCTGTGTCAGTATGAGTGAAGCAGTGCAAAGGGGACAATAGTACTCACAGTGGAGCAGCAGGTATTCGTTGTGGAAAGTTACATGACAACAAGGTTGTGGAAATGGTGAGGTCAGTTGTTTGCTGAGAAGTTTACTGGGGTTAAACTGCCAGTAGATAATGCCATGTAAAAATGGCATCTGACAGGATCTGTTTTGAACAAATCCAAAAACATTCCAAAACATACCCGCACATCAGAAAATGTAGCTGCAGTTCACCAGAAAACGCTTGAGAGTCCTACCAAATCAACCTAATGCCTGTCGCAAGGGACCAGCACATCATGTCAATCGTGGCACGGATACTCCACCTGGATCTGCACATGTATCCCTATGTAGTGCCTCCATTTTTGTGAGTGGCTGTTCGCTGAGATAACAGTGAATGGCTTGAACATGGAACTGTCTTTTATATCTGATGAAGCCTGGTGCCGACTCACAGAATCACAGGTTTTAGGCAGCAGAGAATTTGCATAACTTTCATCAAACACCATTGCACGATCAGAAGATTGGGGGTTTGGTGTGCAGTGTCTGCACGCCACGTGTTTGGTCCTATCTTCTTTTATCAAATGCTGACTTTGCCACATTACATTGGAAACGTTTTGAAACCATTTGTAGCAGCATTAATGGAGGAGGAAAAGACCTCAAGTTATTTTTAACAGAATGCAGCAACTGCTTGTACAGCCAACTGAACCTTGGAGCACAATTACACATTCTTCACACCCGACAGAGTTGTTATCAGAGGTCAGTCTGGTTGAAGCCCTAGCTGGCCTCCCAGGTTGCCTGATCTGTCAGAGCACGATTACTTTGTGTGCAGAGCCCTCAGGTCTAAGGTGTACCACAACAACCTTCATAGTCTTCAAGAACTGCAGCAGAACATTTTGGATGAGACTGCAGCAATCCAGCTTCGATCTACCTTCAGCAGCTTGCTGACCAGGGTCAAAAAGTGCCAAGAGATAAATGGTTGTCACTTTCAGCATCTGCTATAGTCAGATTATTTTTAACAGAATGCAGCAACTGCTTGTACAGCCAACCGAACCTTGGAGCACATTTACACATTCTTCACAGCCGACAGAGTTGTTATCAGAGGTCAGTCTGGTTGAAGCCCTAGCTGGCCTCCCAGGTTGCCTGATCTGTCAGAGCACGATTACTTTGTGTGCGAAGCCCTCAGGTCTAAGGTGTACCACAACAACCTTCATGGTCTTCAAGAACTGCAGCAGAACATTTTGGATGAGACTACAGCAATTCCAGCAATCCAGCTACGATTTCCTTTCCTCTGCTGTGTTTCTTTTTGCCACTTTTATCTGCCCCACCCTGTACATGGTTAGGTTTATTAGCATTTTGTAGGGGAAGTTTGGTTAATTTAGTCCATCTAATTGGTTTAGCTTAACTGTTTAGTTTAGTGATTACGATGTTGTACAAATGCCCTTTATTACCATGAAAAGGTTGACTTAACTTGAAAGTTCATGATGGATTTACGAAGTTTGAGAAGCAAACATGTATGAAAATATAGGAATAGCATGAAACAGATGAATGCTGGAATCATTGCTACAAACTGTGATTTAAGTAACGAACTGGTGTAATATCAAAAACATAAACTTTTGATAAAAGTAAGAATTCCAGTTGTAATAAAAGTGTTCAATGATCTTACAGCAAATTAATTATGTTCGGGATTCAAAGTTATATTTATATCCTTCAATATCAAATAAATATAACTTTAAATCCTGAACATAATTCATTTGTTGTAAGATCATGAAACACTTTCATTACAACTGGAATTCGTACTTTTATCAAAAGTTTATGTTTTTTGCATTACTTCAATTTGTTACTTAAAATACAGTTTGCAATATTTATTTGCAATTGAAAGAAAGAAATATGTGATAGAAATAAGGGATTAATGTTTGATGCGTGATTCTACAGAAGTTTGCAGCAATAGTATTTTGAGTATGTTATGTTTAGGATGATATAATTCATCTAAGGAGAGGGATATGGGGTGTATTATGCCACTTCAGTCAAGTGATGTGTTGCACAGTGTTTATTTTACCAATGAATAATGACTGTCAAATATACAGTTAAATTTTGTTAGTAGGTTTTGTTAGTTTGGATAGACATGTTATGTGTGGAATTTGTATTATTTGTGCATGTTAATGAGCGTAATGGACACAGCATTTCTGGAGAAAGGTGCATTGTTGGAGGTTTGGTCACAATTTGCAGCACATATTGGTTTGGTGATTTCTCCATGCAGCTGTGCCCCTGCCTCAAAGCAGTGCTGAACTTCATGGAATAGTGCACACCATGACAGTTAACTGTATCCTGAGGCAGAAGTGTCAGTCAGTCTGCTCCAAAGTCTGATAGAGAGCTTATGCTGAACTGTCTACAAATTTGTAATACTCAATGTAATTGGCAAAACTGAAATTGCAAATGTTATATGGATTGTTTTAAAGGTGATAAGTTGAAACAAAAGGTGTACATCTTCTGTTATTTGGTAGCTTGTTAGGCATAGGTAACCATTATTTCCTTCTCCAACACAGACCAAACTGCACAGGAGACAAAGTCTATGTAAGGAAAAAAGAAGATACTGAGAGGGGAATATACTCCAGGTAACCAAGACAGTAATTTCCGATCCATAACTTTGGCATTGGAACTATTCATGAAGTCCCCCACTAAACATTTATCATGTATGGCAGGGTCATCCCAAGATCTGGTGACTGTGGTGGCAAGGGAAATGCAACAATTCATCCTCAGGCTCACAAAACCAGTCCTGGACAATGTGAGCTGTGTGAACAAGATCATCTTGGAACACAGAATCACCTTGAGGAACAAACATTGTATCGTGGGACAGACCTGATCACCAAAAATGGCCACATAATCTTGGCAGTAAACAACCTTGCAGAGTATCCAAAGGGCCCACAGAATACCATGATATGGCTGCCCAAATCATCACAAAACCCTCACCATTTTTCACTCTTTAGGTGCTGTCTCAGTCAGAAGTAATAAACAGTGTGAAGTGAAGGTTATCTGACCAAATGACAATCTTCCATTGCTCCTTAACCCAGATTTTAAGGCTTCAGCACCATGTTTTCCTTTTATGGGCAATGCCAGCTCACCCTGCAATTCCCTGCTGATCGAGGTCCGTTTGTGCTGTTTTGGTGCTGACAGGGTTTATGAGTGTAACATTAAGATCTCTAGAGAATTTTGTAGCTGCCATCTTCTTATTTTTCAGCACAATCCTCTTCAATAATTGTCCATTAACACCTAGTTTTGTCTGTGTTGTGACTCAGTGGATGATGTTTTCTGATCTCCCTGTGTGTGTGATATGGTGCCTCCTGAAGCACCGAACACTTCAGGTACCGTGGTTATAACAGCACCCGCCATACGAGCACCAACAAGTTACCCTCATCTGAATTCACTTAGTTCCAATATAATGCAGTCACAACCACACAGACTATTGTTATGGCCACGATAGACACTTGCAGCATATTCAGGATATTGCACAGGTGCTGTTTGTGTTTAAATACAACAGCACATCTTGCAATCTGGGCTAGCATCTGAATTTATGTTCAAGCGTGTATTTCTCATGGTGATTCCATATTTTTGTCCAACTGCTCTATTTTTAGCAAGGTATATGAAATTGAATAATGGCTGTTGTAATACGAGGGCTATCCACAAAGTACATCATGTTTTGGAATTAAAAATAAATAAAGTATTGGAAATTTTTTTTATTATATACAGGTACAATCTCCTACAAATTTAACATATTCACAGGTACCTTTACCTTTAAGCCATATAAATACAGTTTCATTAAGTGATATCTTACGTCTACTACGTGTATACAAGGAGAAAGGTGAGGGTGACATATATGTTGATTTGCCGAAGTGTTTATTTTCATTTTCTGTAACATGATATGTCCGATAGGCTATGATATCACGATCAACGAAGCTTTCAAGTCCAGATACATTAGGTATGCCTGTACCACCACGTACAATAGCAACTGTTAACCATCCGTTCCCATGGGTAAAGGAATCATTGATGTCGATGCTGAAGTTCAGTCTGCAACCACAGACGACTGCGGGTCCATCCAATAGCGAGTGCGCGGCAACAGACTTGATAGTATTCTTTTTCTTGTCGGCGGCAGATGTTGTCATTTCAACGTCTTCAATTGTTTTATATATTGTCTGTCTTGCACGACGACAGTATCTTCTGTAAGCTGATAAGGGACTTAGAATATTTCACAGTGCCAGCCGCGCGTTATCCCGTACGGGCGCACTAGTCCTACTAGAGTGCACCCGTCTCCTTGGAGCATCAAGTCTGCGGCTGGCGCGCTGCCAAGATGACGTAGCGCCGCCTTATTGGCGGGGTCAAAGGTCAAGCGCTCAGAGAGCTGACGTAACATGCTGTTGCATACTCTATGTCGACAGATTCTAGATGTACCCTTGTCCGTTTTTAAGCTACGCTACAGATCACTTTATTTGTGAAAATACATTGTACAATCGCCCACAAATTTAACATATTCACAGGTACCTTTACCTTTGATCCATACAAATACAGTTTCATTAACAGATATCTTACGTCTACTAAGTGTATACAAGGAGAAGGGTGAGGGTGACATATATGTTGATTTGCCGAAGTCTTTATTTGCATTTTCTGTAACATGATATGTTCGATAGGCTATGATGTCACGATCGACGAAGCTTTCCAGTCCGGATACATTCGGTACGCCTGTACCTCCACGAACAATAGCGACTGTTAACCATCCGTTGCCATGGGTAAAGGAATCATTTATGACGATGCTGAAGTTCAGCCTGCAACCACAGAAAACTGCAGGTCCATCCAATAGAGAATGTGCAGCGACAGATTTGATAGTATTCTTTTTCTTGTCGGCGGCAGATGTTGTCATTTCAACGTCTTCAATTGTTTTATATATTGTCTGTCTTGCATGACGACGGTATCTTCTGTAAGGCATCTTGGCAGCGTTCAATGCAGTTGTCTGTGCAGCAGCAGCTATGATGTCACAATCGACGAAGCTTTCCAGTCCGGATACATTCAGTACGCCTGTACCTCCACGAACAATAGCGACTGTTAACCATCCGTTGCCATGGGTAAAGGAATCATTTATGTCGATGCTGAAGTTCAGTCTGCAACCACAGAAAACTGCGGGTCCATCCAATAGAGAATGTGCAGCGACAGATTTGATAGTATTCTTTTTCTTGTCGGCGGCAGATGTTGTCATTTCGACGTCTTCAATTGTTTTATATATTGTCTGTGTCTGTATGGATCAAAGGTAAAGGTACCTGTGAATATGTTAAATTTGTGGGCGATTGTACAATGTATTTTCACAAATAAAGTGATCTGTAGCGTAGCTTAAAAACGGACAAGGGTACATCTAGAATCTGTCGACATAGAGTATGCAACAGCATGTTACGTCAGCTCTCTGAGCGCTTGACCTTTGACACCGCCGATAAGGCGGTGCTACGCAATCTTGGCAGCGCGCCAGCTGCGGAGTGACCGACAAACAGCCTTACAGAAGATACCGTCGTCGTGCAAGACAGACAATATATAAAACAATTGAAGACGTTGAAATGACAACATCTGCCGCCGACAAGAAAAAGAATACTATCAAATCTATCGCTGCACATTCTTTATTGGATGGACCCGCAGTTTTCTGTGGTTGCACACTGAACTTCAGCATCGACATAAATGATTCCTTTACCCATGGCAACGGATGGTTAACAGTCGCTATTGTTCGTGGAGGTACAGGCGTACCGAATGTATCCGGACTGGAAAGCTTCGTTGATCGTGACATCATAGCCACACTTCAATACTACTTTTCTACATAGTTGCCATTTAAATTAAGGCACTTATCGTAGTGATGGACGCGCTTGGAAATTCCTTCGTCGTAAAATTCGGCCACCTGCGCCTTCAACCACGTGGTTACCTCTTCTTGGAACTGTGCATCGTCATCAAAACGCTGCATAGCCAACCACTTCTTCATTGCTGGGAATAAGTGGAAGTCGGCCGGTGCCAGGTCGGGACTCTACGGCGGCTGAGGAAACAACTCCCACTTAAAAGATTCGAGAACTTCATGAGTGGCATTTGCCGTGTGGGCCCGGGCGTTGTCGTGAATCAGCAAGATCTTTGAGCCCAACTTTCCCCTGTGCTTGTTTTGTATTGCTCTTCTGAGGTTGTGCAGAGTTTGGCAATTCCTTTTAGAGATTATTGTAGTGCCTCTTTCCAGGAAATCCACAAAAATCGTATTTCTACTGGGTTACTGATTAACCACGTGATTGAAGGCGCAGGCGGCCGAATTTTACGACGAAGGAATTTCCAAGCTCATCCATCGCTACGATAAGTGCCTTAATTTAAATGGCAACTATGTAGAAAAGTAGTATTTAAGTGTGGCTTTCATCTGTATATAACAAAAAAAATTTCCAACACTTTATTTATTTTTAATTCCAAAACGTAATGTACTTTGTGGATAGCCCTTGTATTATTCAATGTGTTGAAGAAAAACAACATTCAAAACATTTGGTAAACTTTTATGACAGTATCTCATATTGCATAAGGCATTTGAATGTAAGAACAATTACGTTATTTATCAATTAATTGTGTGCTCACACAGACAACACAACAAAACTTTGTCAGACAATTACATCTACATCTACATGACTACTCTGCAATTCACATTTAAGTGCTTGGCAGAGAGTTCATTGAACCACAATTATACTATCTCTCTACCATTCCACTCCCGAACAGCGCACGGGAAAAACGAACACCTAAATCTTTCTGTTTGAGCTTTGATTTCTATTATTTTATTTTGATGATCATTCCTACCTATGTAGGTTGGGCTCAACAAAATATTTTCGCATTCAGAAGAGAAAATTGGTGACTGAAATTTCGTAAATAGATCTCGCCGCGACGAAAAACGTCTTTGCTTTAATGACTTCCATCCCAACTCGCATATCATATCTGCCACACTTTCTCCCCTATTACGTGATAATACAAAATGAGCTGCCCTTTTTTGCACCCTTTTGATGTCCTCCGTCAATCCCACCTGGTAAGGATCCCACACCGCGCAGCAATATCCTAACAGAGGATGAACGAGTGTAGTGTAAGCTGTCCCTTTAGTGGACTTGTTGCATCTTCTAAGTGTCCTGCCAATGAAATGCAACCTTTGGCTCGCCTTCCCCACAATATTATCTATGTGGTCTTTCCAACTGAAGTTGTTCGTAATTTTAACACCCAGGTACGTGGTTGAATTGACAGCCTTGAGAATTGTACTATTTATCGAGTAATCAAATTTCAACGGATTTGTTTTGGAACTCATGTGGATCACCTCACACTTTTCGTTATTTAGTGTCAACTGCCACCTGCCACATCATACAGCAGTCTTTTCTAAATCGCTTTGCAACTGATACTGGTCTTCGGATGACCTTACGACGGTAAATTACAACATCATCTGCGAACAACCTAAGAGAACTGCTCACATTGTCACCCAGGTCATTCATATAGATCAGGAACAGCAGAGGTCCCAGGATGCTTCCCTGGGGAACACCTGATATCACTTCAGTTTTACTCAATGATTTGCCGTCTATTACTACGAACTGCGACCTTCCTGACAGGAAATCACGAATCCAGTCGCACAACTGAGACGATACCCCATAGACCCGCAGCTTGATTAGAAGTCGCTTGTGAGGAACGGTGTCAAAAGCTTTCCAGAAATCTAGAAATACGGAATCAACTTGAGAGCCCCTGTCGATAACGGCCATTACTTCGTGCGAATAAAGAGCTAGCTGCGTTGCACAAGAACAGTGTTTTCTGAAACCATGCTGATTACGTATCAATAGATCGTTCCCTTCGAGGTGATTCATAATGTTTGAATACAGTATATGCTCCAAAACCCTACTGCAAACTGACGTCAATGATATAGGTCTGTAGTTCGATGGATTACTCCTACCATCCTTCTTAACCACTGGTGCGACCTGCGCAATTTTCCAGTCTGTAGGTACAGATCTATCGGTGAGCGAGCGGTTGTATATTATTGCTAAGTAGAGAGCTATTGTATCAGCGTAATCTGTGAGGAACCTAATCGGTATAGAATCTGGATCTGAAGACTTGCCCGTATCAAGTGATTTGAGTTGCTTCGCAACCCCTAAGGTATCTACTTCTAAGAAACTCATGCTAGCAGCTGTTCATGTTTCAAATTCCGGAATATTCCATTCGTCTTCCCTGGTGAAGGAATTTCGGAAAACTGCGTTCAATAACTCCGCTTTAGTGGCACATTCGTCGGCAACAGTACCATCGGCAGTGTGCAGCGAAGGTATTGACTGCGTCTTGCCGCTTGTGTACTTTACATACAACCAGAATTTCTTCAGGTTTTCTACCAAATTTCGAGACAATGTTTCATTGTGGAACCTATTAAAGGCATCTCGCATTGAAGTCCATGCCAAATTTCGCGCGTCTGTAAATTTTAGCCAATCTTCGGGATTTCGCATTCTTCTGAACTTCGCATGCTTTTTCCGTTACCTCTGCAACAGCATTCGGACCTGTTTTGTGTACCATGGGGGATCAGTTCCATCTCTTACCAATTTATGAGGTATGAATCTCTCAATTGCTGTTGCTACTATATCTTTGAATTTGAGCTACATCTCATCTACATTTGCTTAGTCAGTTCGGACGGAATGGAGATTGTCTCTTATGAAGGCTTCTAGTGACATTTTATCCACTTTTTTATATAAAATTATTTTGCGTTTGTTTCTGGTGGATTTGGAAGAAATGGTATTGAGCCTAGCTACAACGACCTTGTGATCACTAATTCCTGTATCAGTCATGATGCTCTCTATCAGCTCTGGGTTGTTTGTGGCTAAGAGGTCAAGTGTGTTTTCGCAACCATTTACAATTCGCGTGGGTTCGTAGACTAACTGCTCGAAATAATTTTCGGAGAAAGCATTTAGAACAATCTCGGAAGATGTTTTCTGCCTTCCATCGGTTTTGAACAAGTATTTTTGCCAACATATCGAGGGAAGGTTGAAGTCCCCACCAACTATAATCATATGAGTGGGGTATTTATTTGTTACAAGACTCAAATTTTCTCTGAACTGTTCAGCAACTGTATCATCGGAGTCTGGGTGTCGGTAGAAGGAACCAATTATTAACTTAGTTCGGGTGTTAAGTATAACCTCCACCCATATCAATTCGCACGGAGTATCTACTTCGACTTCACTACAAGATAAACCACTACTGACAGACACAAACACTCCACCACCAATTCTGCCTAATCTATATTTCCTGAACACCGTCTGAGACTTTGTAAAAATTTCTGCAGAACTTATTTCAGGCTTTAGCCAGCTTTCTGTACCTGTAATGATTTCAGCTTCTGTGCGTTCTATTAGTGCTTGAAGCTCATGGACTTTCCCAGCACAACTACAACAATTTACAACCACAATTCCGACTGTTCCTTGATCCAAGCACATCCTGTATTTGCCATGCACCCTTTGAGATTCCAGCCCACCCCGTACTTTCCCGAGGCCTTCTAACCTAAAAAACCGCCCAGTCCACGCCACACAGCCTCCGCTACCCGTGTAGCCGCCAGCTGAGTGTAGTGAACTCCTGACCTATTCAGCGGAACCCTAAACCCCACCACCCTATGGCGCAAGTCAAGGAATCTGCAGCCAATACGGTCGCAGAACCGTCTGAGCCTCTGATTCAGACCCTCCACCCGGCTCTGCACCAAAGGTCCACAGTCAGTTCTGTCAACGATGCTGCAGATGGTGAGCTCTGCCTTCATCTCGTAAGTGAGACCGGCAACCTTCACCAAATCAGATAGCCGCTGGAATCCAGAGAGAATTGCCTCAGATCCAAAGTGACACACGTCATTAGTGCCGACATGTGCCACCACCTGCAGCTGGCAGAGTCACAACTAGGTGTCATTGAGGACGTCAGCAATCTGAAACCAAGAACATAGCTAGTCTATTGGGGCCCCATAACTTACTAATTTATGTAAGTTACCAATTAATAATAAGATCAATACATATATGACCCGAGGTGTTGCCCCACAATATCAGTGTTGGCTCTTGAGCAAAAAAATTTGATGTCCACAGCTTTAAACCAAATATTTCCATTTAAGGTCACTCACATCAGCCACCATGCCGAGCTTGGACATGTGAGGGTAGAAACTTACAGGGATAGCTGAGAACTGTAAATAACAGGCACAATGATGTGCACGAGTCTTGTTGGGGCATGAGAAGCAGGCAGGGCTGGGTTAGAGCAAGTTTTGACACTTAACAAGGTGTCCATAGGCTACACTGGACTGAGCTCAGAGAACCCCGCATGAGTGATGTGGTGTCACCAGTAGATAGCAGCACCTATGAGTTCAGTGACTGGTGGACACTGTGAGTAGGAGAAATACCATGGTGGCAAAACAGAAATCAGATAAGCATATGTTCTTGCAAAATCTGGAAAACCCAGGTGCTCGAGTCTACAACGGAAAACCTGGAAAGAGAAACTGCCATGAACTGAGCGATCAGCATAAATAATAAGTAAGACAAAATTAAATAGAAACTGAACACAACTGGTTACAGAAAAGCCAGTAACATTGTTATAAAGAAAAAAATAAGAAAAGTGTATTGGTGAAAATGTGCTCTTGATTGCAAAAGTATTTCTCAACTTATTTAACACTAGAAATACTGGACTTCACCGTACCCCTAGTAGGTCCATGATGGTCATTTTTGACCCACAGAAGAAAACCACCATTTTATTTGTATTTGGGTGGTGTTTTGAGTGTCTTCATGTTGACAATACGTCTCTAAGATGAATAGTACACTGTCAAAGATAAATTTTGGAAGTAAACTTTTTTTATTTTGAATTTTACAGGAGAAATTGCACTGTCTGTCATCAATCGTCAATAAAACAAGTAAGTAAAATAATTTCATAATGTTTTTCTTTATAAAAAGATTGAAACAGAATCAAAACATATTGTTTATGTGAATATTAATAGTATTTTTATGTTTATAGAAAAATAAGGTAATTACCAAATATTTGTGAAAGATTCTAACATGCGGCAGGTGACTAAACTGCTCTGTGTGTTTTCTTGCTTATTGCAATCAAGGAACTAAAACAGAAGAACAAATAACTTCAGCCTATGCTTATAAATATTTGGAAATATTTAAGAACAAGGAATTGACTGAATTGCCTAAGCTGGGGTTCAGACATTCAACAAGAGTTTCTGCTTAGCAACTTTTGCACACATACTTTTTGCACTTGAAGCATACACTCAATGTTTTATTTCCCTTTGTTGTTTGCAGGAAACCTGAATTTGACAAGACCTTCTACTTCCATATTGGCCAGTGCCAGTATAGGGGGCCTCAAAGGAGAAATTGATTTCTCTCTACAGTTTGTAAGAGGCAGCAAGCTTTCTGAGGATTAAGTTCTAAATTTGACAATGCCTCTTCCATATTGGCAAGTGCCGGTATCGAGTGCCTGCAAGGTGAGACTGGCTCCTGTCTGCAGTTTGTAGAAGGTAGCAAGCTCATCTGCTACTCTGAAGGTAAAGTCTCAAAGTGAAATTGTCTTAGAGGTAAGTAGCTCACAAACTATGTGAGCATTGGTCATGGCATGGTCAAGAATACTGTAAGAGACATGCACAGGCCATCGATGGGTGCCAGCTCGGACCCGGAAGTGTCTAGCCATTTGGCCAACTATATCGACTCCATCCTTAGTTTCATTATAAAACTTCACAATTTCTGGAAGTTTTTTCTCATTCTCATTCATCTGACATCCAGCATGCATGTTACTCAGGATACAGACATTTTTTCTTTTTCATTTGGTATGCTGTGAGAAGATTGTCACCTGACTTGTAAGTGTGTTGCGCACAATGTGTCGTCTCCACTTCGCGCTGCAGTAAGGACCACCTTGAGTGATATCTGAAGAGTGCCCATGTGACTTGTTCGTTTTTGTTTCAGCTCATCTGCCACTTTCACGGAGGTGAAGAAGTTGTCAGTCGTGACGCTCCGTAAGGGTGACACGCCTGACATCTGTTGTTGTGTAAAAAAACTGTCAGCAGTGATCCACAGAGCAGTGTAGAAGGGGACAGGGGGAATTCCCAGTGTCACTCCGTTGCATGTTGTCAGTTCATAGAAAACAGAAAGCCGCACTGATATAAAGTATCATCTGACCTCCGAATATTTCGTATTTCACGTTCTTTTTGGCCCAAAGTATCTTAATATACTCTAATATCTCGTGAATAACATTGAAGCATGCCCAGAAACTATTTAGTGTCTGAAAACCAGTGTTACTGATATCAGATCGCATTAAAATACGTATGGGTAAAAAATGACCCACATGGCACTACTGGTATAACAGGTAATTGTTTCATACTTCTAGGTGAGCTAGGGGGATGAAATTTTGGTGAGTCATACAACCCCATAAATGATGAAACGTTACTGGAGCATTTGGTCCTGCAATGATTATGGAGGGGGCTATGGACCTCAAAAAATCATCGTGGGTCAAAAATGACCCACATGGTACATCTAGTGTTAATGTCAGTGGCTTTGTATCTATGATGAACTTGAAAAATTAATATCTTGACAATACCTTGTGCAATTTTCACAACCTAAGTGTCTATGGATAGCTCTCATTGAGTAAGACAATAAACAAATAAACATACATACATACATACGAACAAGCAGTGATGCCCCACAAAGAAATCATCCAAACTGGACAGAAATTAGTAGATGTGTTGTAAATGCACAGACAAACAGATGATTACAATTTGAGAAATGGTTTATTCAAGAGAAAGAGTTTTATAAAATGAGAAACTGAGTAATGTATTGGTATGCCTCTGGCCCTTATGCAAGCAGTTATTCAGCTTGGCATTGATTGGCAGAGTTGTTGAATGTCCACTTGCGGGATGTCGTGCCAAATTCTGTACAATTGGTGTGTTACATCATCAGAATCCCAAGCTGGTTGGAGGGCCCTAACCAGAATGCTCCAAACATTCTCAATTGGGGGAAATCCAGCGACTGGATAACAAAAAAAGGGGGTCCTGCTACTAAAAGAAATGGCCCCTCAGTCCATCATTCCTGGTTGTTGGACAGTACGGCAGGCAAGCACTGTCCGGGTCATCTCCAGATATGTCTTTGCTGGTTATTGGGTCTCAATGTGAAGTGGGACTCATCACTGGAGGCAATTCTACTCCAGTTAATGAGATTCCAGACTGAAGAGGTGTCTGGGTCCCTTCGGTTGTCATCCACAGCACCCTTACAGCACAGCAGTACATTGACAATATTCTGCTCCCCATTTTATTGACCTACACAGCAAGGGCCCTTTGGTTGTTATCTGTGCCACCCATATGGCACAGCCGTATTTTGTTGATATTCTACATCCCTTTTTGTTGCCCTTCATGGCAAGTCATCCTGAGTTATATTTCAGCAAGAGTTTCGGTTGCTTGTCTTTGTGCTTGCCAAACTACCTTGGCCAGCCAGGTTGCCGGATCTCTCCTCACTGAGAGCATTTGGAGCATTGTGGGCAGTATCCACCCATCTTGGGATTTTGATGATATAACACAACAATTGTACAGAATTTGGCATGATATCCCTCAAGAGGACATCAGACAACTCTATCAATCAATGTCAAGCCAAATAACTACATCCATAAAGGTCAGAGGTGGACCAACGTGTTACTGACTTGCTCAATTTGTGTAACTCTTTCTCTAGATTAAATCATACATTTTTTTCTGAAATTGTAATCATTTGTTTGTCCGTACATGTCCGTATATGTCCGTCACATTTACAGATTTATGTCCTGTTCATATTATTACTTCAAAGTGCATCATTTAAAAAAAGAAAAAAATTAGAATAGTGTTATCAGAACATAATAGCAGAATTGTAGTAAACATTACACATGTTAAAATAAAGTTCAGAATATGCATTCTGTAGATAAAAATGTAAATTTTCACCAAAATAATAAATAAAATATTATATAAGGAATGGCAGCTTTATGAAATAAGCGTAGATATTTATATACACTCATGTCCATAAATTAAGGATAAATGCAGAATGTGGTGCCACACAACGTTGCGCTACACAAAACTTGCATTAATAGCATAGGCACATAGAGAACACACACGACACAGATCTGTAAGTCTGCAGTATTGGTGATAACTTGAGAAAACTGTCCCAAAACACATGTGCTACAAAATTCCATTGTTTCCTGCACATAAAACATCAATATGGGATATGATCACCATGCACACATACACAGGCCGCACAACGGGTTGGAATACTCCGGATCAGGTGGTCGAGCAGCTGCTGGGTGTAGCCCCCCATTCTTGCACCAGTGCCTGTTGGAGCTCCTGAAGTGTCATAGAGGTTTGAATACGTGCAACGATACATCAACCGAGAGCATCCCAGATGGGCTCGATGGGGTTTAGGTCTCAAGAACAGGCAGGCCACTCCATTCACCTGATATCTTCTGTTTCATGGTACTTCTCTACAATGGCAGCTCGGTGGCGCCATGCGTTATCATCCACCAGGAGGAAGGTTGGTATCTGAATCCTGGTTCATGCTAGATGAAAACCTGGTGAGAATCACTGTTCAGACTATACCTGGACTCGTCTGTGGACATAACATGGGACCACTGTTTCAATGACCATATACTGTGTTCCTGACACCAGGCTTTATGGTCTCTCCTGTGACCTGTGACCTTGCAGGTCTCCGGGCAAATAAACCATGTCTGTTCAGTCATCTGTAGACTGTATGTCTGGAGACAACTGTTCCAGTGGCTGCGGTAAGGTTCCGAGCAAGGCTACCTGCAGTACTTCGTGGCCCTCTGTGGGCACTGATGGTGAGATATCGGTCTTCTTGTGGTGTAGTACGCTGTGGACATCCCATACTGTAGCGCCTGGACACATTTCCTGTCTGCTGGAATCATTGACATCATCTTCAGACCACACTTTGCGGCCGATGGAGGGCCCGTGCTATGAGCTGCTGCGTTTGACTAGCCTCCAGTCACCCTAGTATTCTACCCCTCATAACTTCATCACTATGTGTTCTTTGAGCCACTTTCAACACACAGTTACCATCAGCATGTCTGAAAACGGCTGCACACTTACTTGCTGCACCTTACTCTGACATGCACCAAAACACCTCTGCGTATGTGGACGGCTGCCAGCACCACCGTGCAACGATCGCAGGTCAAATGCACCGCATGGTCGTACCCCAAGGTAATTTGAACCCGCAAACCGCCCACCAAAGCATTGTTTCACCATGTGTCAGCATTACCCTTAATTTATGAGCATGAGTGTATAAAAGAATTTTGTTAATATTTATTAATAGCAAAATAGCCCAATGTAGCATTTATGATCGCAAAGTCGCTACTATTAAACAAAATAACTGAGGAAAGAAACCAAAAACTGCAATGAAAAACTGAGAAAATTTGCATGTAAATTAATTTATGAACCTATATATAGTATAAAATTAATACTTTTTAAATATGTTTAGGAAGAATGAAGTGTATGAGCTTCACTCGTGGTAATACGAGTGCTTAAATAACCAGCAGCCATCTTTTGCATAATCATTTGGCTATGACAACTAGAGAAGACAACACATATATATGAACAATGAATAAGACATGTCTCAATAGTGCCAGAAATTTTTTTGTGTAGAAATGGGATTTTTGATATTCGTGTGAGTCAACAGTGAATACTTTTAAATATTTCAGCTTGTACACTGAGGATAATTTGTGTTAGGTGAACTAGTCTGAAATCTGGAACTTCACCACAAGTATATGCAAGTGATCTGAACTTGTGATTTTGAACCATTTTGGTATTGTGGAACTCTAGCTTAAAAACTTATGCCGAATGAACTTTGATTTATTTCTGAGGTTTTACTGGAGGTTTACGCGATACTTAATGTGAGATACTGCTCTGGTTTGCTTTAAGTTCTCGCACTGTCATACTTTAACTTAGTAATACCCAGTTATTAAGCTGCTACTGTGTTAAAGAAACAGTGAATAAACTCAGTTGTTGTTAAACCATAAAATACTGAGAGTTATGATCATCACTTTTGTTGCATCTGTCTGGTAGTCGATTCCCGTGCACCAGCCAGGTGATGCCGACAGCCGCTCCACTAGGAGGATGTGCGTAAATGGCTCTTATAATCAGCAAGATAGTTTACTTGTATAGCTTGGGATGTTTGCCATGTAGTTAACGTCACTACTTGGCTATGTCAGGTCATGTGCCCTCACAGTGCCACACGGATATCCATCCGCGCCGAGTATTTTGGTCACCGCCAGAGCGTTTGAAGTGAGTTAAGCCCCATGCCTCAAGTTGGCAGTACCAGCAATTCTGTCTGGCTGCATCAGCAGTTCATTTCCAGCACCTGCAGTTTCATCTCAGTGCTCCGTGCCAGCAGCCCTGGCCCAGTATCATACCAGGTCTTCATCCCGCCACTTACCTTGACTCTCGAGGTTCATTGTGTAGGCACATCGCAGTGAAAGTCACAGGAGTGACATTTCCACTGTAAGGACATTCATCTAAGGACATTACAATTGAATTTTGTTTTCTTAATAGAGTTATTCTTTTAAAGTGTCGTCAATCATTCCTCGGTATTGGAATACATTATTGGTAGTGAGTCAATTTCCACATGTGCTGAAGTGCACTGTTGTTGTTGTCATCTTCTTTCCTCTTGTCTGCCATACACTGTTGGCGAGGAGATAAATAATTTTTGAGTGTTGTTCTGTATCTGCCAAAGTTCATTAGAAAAGAGTTCTCTCTCCTGGTGCGACAAGTGCATTTTGACATCATGGTGTCTCACAGGCTTCATGATTCAGTTGTTTTAGAGTTTCTCTACGTAATGTATTAGTTTGCCTGAGCCAGTTTCCATATTGCTCATGTGCTAGTTTCTTATAGTAGTTTTGTTGGGGTAATGTTTTCCGACTTGTCCTGTTCCCCCATTCAGAGGGTAGCCTGTTTTCCACCTACGTTGCAAGTTTCTTGGTAGTTGTCTTTTCTGCATGGTTGCTACAGTGTGTACCAGTGTGATACATCATTAATGCTGATGGTCTAAGTTTCGTGTTGCAAGATTCAAGTTTATCATTTGCTGGCAGTGTTTTCCCACGCAGTTTACATGTCCAAGTGTATCATAATATCTGTCTCATTTTGTCTAAACTCATTTGCCTGCAGGGGCAGCAAATTCTGAAGTTGTTACAGGCAATAACTCACCTCACTAAGGTTTTGGCTGCTACAGCCACAGCTCAGCACACCACTCTTGTATCTGCAGTGCTTTTTTGTTTGTTTGATGGTCAGAAAGAGGACTGATACCTGTACCATTAGCTATTACAGTTGCACTTTAAGGCCTACAGCAGACAAGGTATGCAACACAGTGCCCATTTTCTTGCCATTGTGGGTGCAGAAATTTTTCATTTGTGTTGTCAATTATTTTCCAGACTCGGGCTTGGAGAATTAAAGACTGATTTGTTGGTGCAACAGTTAAATATACATTTTTGTTGTGTCAGTCGCCTCTGGCTGAGCAATCCGCTTGCCCCACCCTTAGACACCTCTTTTGCAGTGTTTGAGTGAGCTTGTTCATGAACAGAATTCACACAGGGCATCCATGAGTCTTGTGTGTGGCAAGCTGGGCCATCTTGTGTCAAGTTGTTTACAATGTCATTATCATGTGGTACTGCACTCCGTGTCTTGCTTTAGAGTTCTACAGTGGCAACACCACCACCCTTGGCCCAGTCCTTGCCTGTGACACCATCTCTCTTGTCATCAGTGTCAGCCCTGTTATGGCTGGTCCTTCTCTCGGTATCACTACTGTTGGCACCATCCATGTAATGGGCAGCCCTAGTCTCATCATCAAGTCTGTCAGTGATGTGTCAGTTCAGACGTCGCTGACCCTGTCCTGGTCAGCCCTCCTGTTGTTGCCAAGTCTGTCTGTGACAACATTGGTCTCATTATCACATTGTGTCATTGCCATCCTGTTGACACCACTGCCAGCCGTCTCAGCTGTGCTGGCAACACAGTCATCACACAGTTTGTGATGACTGTTGTTCAGCCGTCCACTGCTGGCCCTGTCCACCTGCCTCACCTACTGTCACCATCCCTCAAGTCATCACCAGGCCCATCTGCAAGATCATCCACCCATCTGTCAGTCTTCTAGCCACTGCCGCTGTTCTGACAGGCCCTCCTGACATTGCTGCCAATGTCAGCTGTCTTGTCAGTATGTTAACTGCTGGCACTGCCGCAGCTGGTCCTCTCACTGCTGCCATCATCCTTTCAGAGTTTGCACTGATCCCGTCGTGTGTTCTGCCAGACCATGGGTTGCACCTTCTTGGAAGTTTCACTGCAAGCCCTGCTGATGCCCGGCCCATCCTTATCACTGTCTCTGATGGAGGCGTCACCATTCCCCAGTATTTTCAAAGTGCATTGGCACCAAGCTTTTGCAGAATTTCACTACTATTCTTGTGTATCATAAGTCACAGTTCCTACACTCCATGCTCAGCGATCTTGTTAGTTTTTTCTTGCATTTTTACTCAGTAGTTTATGCTTTCCAGTGTTCTTATACATGAATGGGGTTTTTGTTCAGTTCAATTTGTATGGAATGTAAGGTATTGTTATTGCATTTTTCTAATAAATTCCTGGGCACATGTTTTCCTTTTGCTGACTGCATTGTTAATCGTTCCAGTTCCCTGGACAGTCAGAATTGGCGGTGGCCTGCTTCCCTCCGAGTATGCGGCTAGTCTTTGAGATGGCAGTAACAACTCATTTTAAGGGAGGTGAGGGATGTGGTATCTGCCTGGTGGTCGAATCCTCTGTACATCAGGCAGGCCCAGGCGGGCAGCCACCCCACCAGGAGAACATGCGTAAATGGCTGTCATAAACACCATATATTTTACTTGTATAGCCTGCCTGCACTGTCTGCCACAGAATTCTACATTGCTTCCACAGTGTCAGGGGGCACCAACCTTGCAAAAAGACAGTGTGCCTGTTACAGCAGAGAGCACTGTCGTCAGAGCACTATTTCACTACGCCAGCCTGCCCTCGCAGCGCCACACGGATTCTCATCTGCACTGACTATTTTGGTCACCACTGGACTGTGCAAAGTGAGTTACGCCCCATGCCTCAATCAGCAACACCAGCAGTTCTGTCTGGGCACATCAGCAGTTCAGTTCCAGCAGTACCAGTTGGCAGTACCCGCAGTTTTGCCTTAGCACTCCACACCAGCAGACTGGCCCCTGTAACATCCCAGGTCTTCATGCCGCCGTCTGCCCTGACACTGGGGTTTGTTGTATAGGTACGTCACATACATCATCACAGGAGAGATGCTGCTGTTGTATGTAGTTATATGGATATTCATCCAAGGACATTATAATTGAGTTTCACTTTGTTAATCAAGTTATTCTTTTAAACTGTCTTTGATAACTCATCAGTACAAGGATACATTAATTTTTTACCATATACTCCTGCCTGCATATACTTTCGAAGTCTTCTACAAGATTTTCAGGGTAAATGTGACATCTGTGTTAGGTTGGCCCATAGACAAGAGTGTAACCATATCAATAAAAAATCAAACCATGCATTCTAAAGCCCGTGAACTGCTGTATTTCGATTAATAATTAATGTAGTCACATGTGGGGGTTCATGAACTAAAACAAACAATTTATAATCAGTATTCATTTTTTACTTTTTCTGTATCACCCTGAACCAGGGCTGAAGACAGTTGACTTTGGTCCTCTAATGGTTTATGTCAATGTGCTGCCCCCATTGGTCGATACAGTATCCATGTGTACTGTAGCCATTAGAAAGTGATTGTCACACCTTACCATGCCAAATCAGTAGGGGATGCGTACTGCCAGCACTGTGTTATGAAAGTGCAGTCTGTTCTCCTTACATCGCCTTTTCCTTCTTGGCTGCTAATGTGTTGAGGGTCACAGGGTGGAACTCCGCGTCCTGCATCTCCCTAAGAATTAGTTCAGGAGATTGTGAACAAACTATACTTTTGCTGTTGATAGCGTGACGGAATTGCATGAGCGATGGTGTACTATGGAGAGAATGTAATGTTGATGATAGAAGAATATCATAGATTTTCAAAATGAGGGAGCATAGCAATCAGTTGTCCTTTCCTTTCAGGCTTTATTAAAGCAAATCTAGATTTTGACTAGTGCCTAGCCATTATTAATGCTCCATTTTATAGTTTCAATATATGTTCTAGTATTTCAGTCTCCTGTTGTTCTGTCAACAGTTCATTCAAGGTAGTCATGTGTGAACTGTGACAGAAGCCAAAACAACAAGGACTGACGTACTAGGACATGTATTGAAACTATGAAATAGTGCACTGATAAGGGCTAAGAGCACTAGTCGAAATCTAGATTTGCCTTAACAAAGCCTGAAAGGAAAGGGCAATTGATTGCTGTGCTCTATCATTTTGAAAGTCATATCATCGTCATTGAATGCATTCCACATTCCTAACAGGAGGTAACTTGATATTGATGCTTGTAGGGTCCAAGAAGTCCACAGCACAAATTCCAAAGTAAAAGGAATATGGTTGGTAGAATATTGCCAAAGCACTATAACGTCCAACTGTGAACATGAAAAAGGTGATAAATTCATTACATGGTTCCATCACAACGAAACAGAGTGAATAAGGCAAGTTTTGTATTTCTTTTTATTGAAAAAGAACAGAACAACAATTTTCCTTGAAAGTAAACAAGTCCAATATGAATCTATTGTGCTGATTAAAATTAAACTGAAAACAGATGAAACACCTTATCATTCTGAATTGCTTATGTTCACAGCAGCTATAATTACTGATATTTTAAAAGTTGATTGATGTAATAACCAAAGAGATAAAGAAATTTCAAGCGCTCAAGTTATCTGCCTTCTAACAAACTGTGTAGTAGTTTTTATCAAGTAACCTATGTGGCACGCTGGATGTACATTTATATTTCATTGACATTATCTTCCTTATATGTGATTTAATAAATTCCTGGAAGTACTTCGAATATGTCATTGCAGACATGACTATATCTGATATAGCAGCTTTTGAAATGTGAAACTATTACTAATGTAACTGTCTCCAGCAGTTAAAAACCAGAGTGAAAAGTCAGGAAATAGTGTTCCACTTTTAAATTTCTCATTGATTGCAATGAGAAGCAAATGAAAAGATTTTTGACATACGTGCAAAATTCTGGAATAATGCTAAGGAAGACTGGAGTTGCAATTCATTGTCAAAAGTGCTAGCTCCATGTGTTTCATGCAGTGCTCATATTCTCATGTGTTCCCACCAGTATAATCGCTTGTTCTACAGATATGATCAGCTGATAATTAACACTGATGAATTGTCTGCAACTGCACATTCACTTCCACTGTAAATGAGGCTTAAAAGCCGGAATGTCATCATGATTCACCAGTATTTCACAATTCTGTCACTGATTTTGACCAGCCAGAGGTCATCTCCAGTCTAACGGCACATGCTGCAATCAGTTTTCATTGCGTTGTCAACAATTCTGTATTGTTGACAAAGCAATGGATCATGATTCCTGTTTGGACTATATTTTTTTTAACAGTTCGTGAATGGCAATTCTTATTATGATATGTTGCAAACACAGTTAATATCTCAGCCCAAAGACAAATTAATTGTGGGTAATGAGTGGTCACGGCAGGGCTGAGTTCAAGTTCCATTTCCGTTCACTTTGCTATTCAGGCATACTTCTTCTTTGATGAACAATTTCAAGACTGCTCAATAGGATGTGGTTTAGCAACATCTCTTACCTATTTGAAATTGGCCACAAAGAAACCTGAACTTACCATGCCAGGCAACTCATTATGAGCACTAATCAAGTCTCATTTGGCTCAGTATTGATAGAAAATTAGTGACGAACTGTGTAGAACTGCTGAGGAAGTCTTTTAAAGGCTAGCCCCCAAAATACTTCAAAGGATACTGATGAGGATATGGGCACACACATACCTACATGAAAGATACAATGATGTATATACAAATCTGCTGAGACACAGTTTTTACATGTAACTATCCAAAATGCAAATTCCTGTTTTGACATAGGGGTATGGGACCTTCATGGACATACTGTATATATACAGTGAAAGTTAATAAATGCAGTGAAGTTGATGATATTTACATAAAAATAATTGCATTATGGTTCAAAATTTTAATTTTATTGACTGAAGAAAAAGTGAATCCTAGCAGTTTATACCTAAGTAAAGCTGCCATGACTGCCCCAAGAATTTTATAGAACCTTTTGAGACATAATAGGCAACACATTAACAGAAGTTTTTAATGACATAATGAGAGGAGAGTTTCTTCCTGCTGCCCCCCCCCCCCTTTTTTTTTTTAAATTGGCTCTGAGCACTACGGGACTTAACATCTATGGTCATCAGTCCCCTAGAACTTACAACTACTTAAACCTAACTAACCTAAGGACATCACACAACACCCAGTCATCACGAGGCAGAGAAAATCCCTGACCCTGCCGGGAATCGAACCCGGGAACCCGGGCATGGCCTGCTGCTTTCAAGGAGAGTGTAATAGTATTACTTCCAAAAGAAAGGAACGCAGAAATAAAAGAGCTTAAAAAAATGAGACTAATCAGTTTCATGAACACAGATTACAAAACAATTGCACTGGTAATTAAAGAAAGAATGATACCCCATTCTAGAAAATATAACAAGATGCCACCTGACTTTTCTACTTAGATGTAACATATTTAAGACAGTATGCAAATACAGGGACATTGTCAACAAATGGAGACCTTGCCTTTGTAGATATTGTAAAGCTGTTGCTTTTCTCATTGTCAACAAACAGAGGCCTTGCCTTCATAGATTTTGCTGAGGTATTTGATAAGGATAAAGGGAACAACTTGACTGTTTCAATAAACATCGTAAGTGGAACAAAAAAACAAGGATTTTACAAACTGAAATGCAATCTAACAGGAGAGTTCTTTGTCAATGATACTTTATTAGATTTTCCAGACCCTCTCTTACAAAATCTGAATGCCACGTTACAGAGTGGAATGCAAAAAGCAACAAATACATACACTGACAATGTTGGAGTCATAGTAAGAAGTAATAAAGACATTGTCCAGCTAATGGAAAAATTACTGCCATATCATAACACAATAGGGACGAAAATAAATGACACTACAAGTTTATTTTTAAATCTGATGGGTCCCATAAAGTGCCGCTACCATGGGCAAAATGGATGGGTCGTCACACTGCCTTGGTGCAATGTTCTACAGTAGGTCACAAAACACAGTAGCCTCCCATTGCAGACAGGTACTAGACATAATCAGCTGCACCCTGATATTAAACCAAACCTGAGATCTGAATGTCAACCGAAGAATAAAACTCACAGACTGTGCAATTCTTTCAAATGCTACATATGTATGTGAGATATTACGAGGGTAAGTCAATTATTATCCGCAAAGCAGTTATAAAATTTTATTGTAATCAAATAGGAAACCTACAAGAGCATCATTTTTCGACATAGTCTCCTTGCATTTCAATGCACTTGGTTCACTGTTGTACAAGCTTCCTGATGCCCTCACAAAATAAGGTTCTTGGTTGAGCTCTGAGTCAGAAATGCACCGCTTCATCTGAGGCAAATCGATGGCCCTTAATGCCTGTTTGAGTGGACCAAACAAGTGATAGTCAGAAGGGGCAAGATTGAGATTATATGGAGGATGATACAGTCTTTCAAATTTGAGTTTCTGGAGCATTTCATTAGTGTGGGTAGCAGTATGCGGATGGGCATTTTCGTGCATCAACACAACACCTTTTGACAGCAATCCTCGGCGTTTGCTTTGAATTGTAGGCTTTAGCCCGGCAGTAAGCATCTCACTGTAACGTACACTGTTTGTTGTGGTGTCCCTTTCCCCATAATGTCCCAGTACTGGACCTTGTGTGTTCCAAAAAACCGTAAGCATCAGTTTTCCTGTGGACGGTTGGGTCTTGAATTTTTTCTTGCATGGCGAATTTGGAAGTTTCCATTCCATACACTCCGGCTTGTAATGATGGACCCATGTTTCATCACCAGTAATAATCGTGTCTAAGAAGCTGTTCCCTTCATTACCATAGCAATCCAGATGTTTTTTGCAGATGTCCAAGCGCAACTGTGTGAATTGTTTCAGGACCCATCTTTCACTGACTTTATAAACCCAAGTCTGTTGTGGATTATTTCGCAGGCAGAACCTTGACTAATTTGCAGATGATGTCCCACTTTGTCAATAGTTAACTCTCTGTCGAAGAGAATCATTTCACATGAACACTCAATGGATTCTTCATTTGTGGCTGTAAATGGTTGTCCAGCTCCTTCATCGTGCGTAACGCTATTGTGAATATTTCGGAATTTTTCAATCCATTCGTAGACATTCCATTGTTGCAAAACACTGTTCTCATACTGTACCAAAAGTCTTCGATGAATTTTGGCCCCTGATATGCCTTACGACCACAAAAAATGGATCACTGAACGTTGCTCTTCTTTGGTGCAAATTAACAGCGGAGCAGCCATGATTAACAGCATGGCAGTGATAATAAAACTAACCAAGCAGCTTGAAAATTGTAAAGATATAAAAATAAATATACAAAGCATACGTGATCAACGTAAAATGACAGTACGACTAAAATAAACAAAAATATAACTAAATTGCGGATAATAATTTACTTACCCTCGTACCTGTAACCAAAGAAACAGCAAAAGCAGCATGAGCACAATCTGTAAATATGTCTGGCAGTACGGTATTTTTAGAGCAGCAGTTGGCATAACTACCTTAAAACTTGACAACGGAGGTGCAAGCCCCACAGACATTTGGAAAAAAATACAGCCCTCTTCACCAAAAGAACACTGTGACTCACTGAGAGTCATTCAGACAGCATCACTGCTGCTTTTCAGTGAGGTGACAAAAGTCATGGGATACCTGCTAATATTGTGTTGGACCGCCTTTTGCCTGACATAATGCAACAACTCAACATGGCATGGACTCAACAATTTGTTGGAAGACCCCTGCAGAAATATTGAGCCAATCTGCATCTGTAGCCATCCATAATTACAAAAGTGTTGCTGGTGCAGGATTTTGTACATGAACTGACCTCACAATTGTGTCCCATAAACATTTGATGGGATGCATGTCGGATGATGTGGATGGCCAAATAATTGACTTGAACAGTCTAGAATGTTCTTCACACCAGTCGCAAACAATTGTGGCCTGGTGAAATGGTGCATTGTCATCCATAAAAATTCCATCAATGTTTCGGAACATGAAGTCTGCAAAAGGTCTCCAAGTAGCCGAACATAACCATTTCCAGTCACTGACGCAGTTCATTCCATGTAAACACGGCCCACATCAGCTTGCATAGTGCCTTGTTGACAACCCAGGTCCATGACACCACACTCTAAGCCTACCATTAGCTCTTACCGACTGACATTGGGACTCATCTGACCAGGTCATGGTTTTCCCATTGTCTAGGGTCCCGCTGATAAGCTTATGAGCCCAGGAGAGACACTGCAGGCTATGTTGTCCTGTTAGCAAAGCCAGAAAATAAGGTAATCCAACATGAACCAAAACCAGCAAAAGTGGTTTGTTCACAAAGCGCTCCCAATAAAAGAACTACCTGTTTCTTATGTTACACTGACCACACTGCAACCATTGGTTTAGGAGATCAGAGAACAGTTAGTGTTCTATGGTGTACAATACTTTGTTTGTCACAGGTCATTGACAAAATTGGTAAATACAATCAGAAATGCCAAGTCATTCTTCACCATAACACAGCAAACAATAAATTGACAGAAAAATATTTAATTACTGTCCAATTTCACATAGTCAGCTGATTTATTGTATAACAACTTCTTTTTGGTTCCTTTACATCAAGCAAAAATATTTGCTGACAGTGACTTCCATCACCTCAAGAAGCTGCTGAAACCTTCCAACACCATGTCTATACTGCAGCAACATCAGAGTGGAAAAAATGTCTTCAGAATCTGTTCAAACAGGTGCAAAAGCATATAAATGTAGTAGGTGACTATTTTGAAAAACAAGAAAATGATTTGTACAAGAAATGTTACTTTTCTTGTTTTTGCACAAAGTTAAAAAAGTTGGTTCTTGTAGTATAAAGCAAACTTGCAATCCTGTTTTTTCCTAATAAAATAAATACGTCACCAGCATGACATCTTTCCGAATCCCCAAAACCATATAAAATTACTCCCCTGATTTAATGTGGCAGAACACATTTTCATTCATAATTCCAACTATTAGTATTGTTGTCACTCAAAAAATGGGATAAGTGGTGGACCAATTATCGCACATCTTTTTTTCCCTTTTCCATGGCTGGAGAAAACAATGCGTGATACCTACTAATGTATTTTGTATTATGCTGCTGGCTTGAAAGCACAGTAACCAATAACTCTATAAGATAAAAGGTTTTGGAGTGAGAAACCATGAACACCTTCAGTAAAATTTGGTTCGTTTGATACGGGAACACTGAATGAAATTACAGTTTTCCATTAATAATATCGGCATCTCATCAATTTTGTATTATTTACTCTCTTGGACAGAAGTTTTTTTTTCATAGTTCACTCAAAAATGTTCAACACTAAATTAATATGCTGCATGTTGGCCATTTTTTTTCTTGTCATACCTAGTAGTCATGTCATAAAATCTAATCACACCACACAAAAAATAAACTGCCAACATCCAATGTATGCTCCAAATATTTCTGAACCAGACCTGTCTGCTGTTTAGTATTCACAAGAAAGTGAGCGCAGGTTCAGAGCCCCTTTCAAAATTAGAATTTCTGTAACAACCAATATTTGCCTTCATGCTGCCTTCTGTCACTTGTGGATTGACACAGAAAGCTCACATTCTTGAAATATCTAAAACTGTGCAATCAACTATGTTTCCAATAATGCAGTCAATTGTTGTTGTTGTGGTCTTCAGTCCTGAGACTGGTTTGTTGCAGCTTTCCATGCTACTCTATCCTGTGCAAGCTTCTTCATCTCCCAGTACTTACTGCAACCTACATCCTTCCGAATCTGCTTAGTGTATTAATCTC